>NW_027266330.1:16932500-19332500 GCF_022045235.1 Haliotis cracherodii
GACCTCCGAATCTACCAAACTCCCAGTCTTCTGGCCTCCCAGTCTCCCAAACTCCCAGTCTTCTGACCTCCCAATCTACCAATCTCCCAGTCTTCTGGCCTCCCAGTCTCCCAGGCTTCTGGCCTCCCAGTCTCCCAATCTCCCAGTCTTCTGACCTCCCAGTCTCCCAGGCTTCTGGCCTCCCAGTCTTCTGACCTCCCAATCTACCATCTCTCAGTCTTCTGACCTCCCATACTACCAATCTCCCAGGCTTCTTGCCTCCCAGTCTCCCAGGCTTCTGGCCTCCCAGCCTCCCAAACTCCCAGTCTTCTGACCTCCCAATCTACCAATCTCCCAGTCTTCTGGCCTCCCAGTTTCCCAGTCTTCTGACCTCCCAATCTACTAATCTCCCAGGCTTCTTTCCTCCCAGTCTCCCAATCTCCCAGTCTTCTGACCTCCCAGTCTTCCAATAACCCAGTCCTTTGACCTCCAGTCTCCTAATCTCCCAGTTTTCTTACCTCCCTTAATCACAGGCTTCGTGTCTCCGAGCTTCCCAGTTTCACAGTCTATCGTTCTAACCTCAAACGTTACTTCTCTATCAATCTTCACACTTCCCATGCTGCCAATCTACCAGTCTACCAGTTTCCTCCCAGTTTCCTAGTTTCCCATGTTATCAGTCTTCTAACATCACACCATCTCAGTCTACCAGTCTTTTAGTCTATCAGTCCTCCGAGACTCCTATTTCCTTCCTCTTTCAACAACTTAGCCTTCAGCTTGATCCTCCAACAACCTTGGTCTTCTCCCAGCTATTACACCCAATGAGCCAAATCACAGATCCTAACCACCAACGATAACAGTGGCGTTAAACCCACCACACTAACATCACATTGAAGATACCAACAGCTTGTTGCCACACTCAGCAAATCGCCCAGCTGTAGGATAGCCGCCTGTAATACATTGAGTCAGAACCAGCGAAACCAGTGGTTGATATCGTGAGCAACGTCCCACACCGACGGGGTACAATTACTCGCCACTAAGTCACCGAGTCATACAACCCAATCTATCACTCCTGTTAACACGAAATAACCATGTAAACACCTGCCACATTCGAGATACACATGCGTTTGTTCCGATGACTTTTTTCGACATAACAGAGTTCGAGACAGCAGATATATATTATTGTGCCTCCTTGATGACCTGACCCCGGATTGAGATTTGGTCTTCAGAAATCCAGACTCGTCGTAAGAGGCGACTGACGTGATGGACTGGTCAGGCTCGCTGACTTGGCTAATGCATGTCCTCATATTGATGCTCATGATATCAGTCACTTGATTGTCTGGTCCAGGCTCGATTATTTACAGACCGCCGTCATATAGCTCGATGTTGCTAAGTGCGGCGTTACAGAACAACCAACAAGTAGTATTGTGAAGGAGATGGTAGATGTACTCGCGGTCACACGACACCCATTTCGTCCACCAAGCAAATAAATGCATGAGCATTTATCTTCATAACTCACTTTTCATGAATTCCGTCTTCTCACATGTCACGCTTCATTATCCGTCGATGAATATCCCACCGTGCAAAACAGGCTAAAGTAATTGTTGCTGCTCAACAATACAACAGTATGTGATTTTATCTATTCCAGCTTGTAAACAAAGGCCCAGTCTAGGGGCAACTTCCCGTGCTATAAACAACGCTATTGTGTGCTATTGAGCTTTTGTTCAGCCTAACAATGAGTTGAAATTCTTCATATGTTTCCTATTTAAAGTAACTGTATGCTTCGTGTTAGCTTTTGTGATAGACCACGTCGTTATGAAGTGTGTTTGTATATGGGTTTAACTCTCTCTAGAGTCGAGAGAATTGTACTTTCTCACGCTATAAGCAATAACTAAGAGGAAACGCCACCACCATGTTCAGATCATCAAATGCTTTCGCCATGAGGATAACGAATATGTCAGGATGTTCTTTTTACCGCGTTGAAAGTAATTGAAATAAATTTCAAATTATTTTTACACGTCTGAACCTTTTGTCATCGTTTTTATGTTAGATTAATTTTACGTTTATATCAATATAGCCAAGCTCAGAAATAGAACGTAGCAAGAACATACGGATGTATATGAATATTATTTTGTGTGACATTTAGGGCAACAAGATACGCTCTAAAAAGTTCATTTTTGTAAAAGAGGTGGAAATGGACAGACTTTATGAAGCGGTTGGGTAGCTAAATTGTTAAAATGCTGGTTACGACGAGTGACCGGGTTCGATTCTCATTGTTGGTCCCCAACCGTGATGTAACTCATATTTCCCAACAGCATAGTTGCAAACTCATTCAATCAATGGCCTAGGAGATTAAATGCTGCTCAAAGAGTTCAAAGAAGACTGAGCAGTCTATATGAAGGTAGTATTTGTGTGTCATCATACCACAAAGGTTTTTGGCAGATATCATAATATCCCGAAGACACTATGATACTTTTTTAAAAGTTGGATGAGATTTTTGAAACGTCAACGTAGTCCCCTAATGTTTTAATATATGTCAATAATGAAATCTTGATACAATCAGATCAAAATGTGACCCGATCCGTTGTGTCCGTGTACGTTTTATTCATATCGATTAAAGTTCTTTGTGAGAACGCAGGTGCATGCAATTTGGCACCAGTTTGCGTTGACACAACGCTCACGAGCACGGCACGCGCAGATTACAAATCAGCACGTGCATACAAGGATGGCCATTTACACGGGTAGTCTTGACTACACAACAAACGGAGTATATCTAATCATCATGAACTTAGTAAAAGTATCCCCTTTGGGAACCGACCTAAAATTGAGGCCATAGTTAAGCAGATAGGCATGGGTTGTCCCCCGTGAAAATCCGGGTTAATATTGGTCTTCCACAACTCATGCTTGTCGTAAGAGGCGACTGACGGATCGGGTGGTCTGGCCTGCTGTATGAAGGGTCACAGCTCTGTACGAAGAGCCACATCTCTGAATGGAGGGCCACAGCTCTGTATGAAGGGTCACAATGCTGTGTGAAGGGCCACATTTATGTATGAAGGGTCACATTTATGTATGAAGGGTCACAATGCTGTGTGAAGGGCCACATTTATGTATGAAGGGCCACAGTGCTGTATGAAGGGCCACATTTATGTATGAAGGGCCACAATGCTGTATGAAGGGCCACAATGCTGTGTGAAGGGCTACGTTTATGTATGAAGGGCCACAATGCTGTGGGAAGGGCTAGGGTGCTGTATGAAGGGCCACATTTATGTGTGAAGGGCCACATTTATGTATGAAGGGCCACATTATGTATGAAGGGTCACATTTACGAATGAAGGGTCACAAGGCTGTATGAAGGGCCACATTTATGTTACAGTATGAATGGCCACATTTATGTGTGGAGGGCTACATTTATGTATGAAGGGACACATTTATATATGAATGGCCACATTTATGTATGAAGGGTCAGATTTATGTGTGGAGGGCCACATTTATGTAAGAATGGCCACATTTATATATGAATGGCCACATTTATGTATGAAGGGTCACGATGCTGTATGAAAGGCCACGACTCTGTATGAATGGCCACATTTATGTATGAAGGGCCACATTTATGTGTGGAGGGCCACATTTATGTATGAAGTGCCACAATGTTGTGTGAAAGACCACGACTCTGTATGAAGGGACACATTTATGTGTGAATGGCCACATTTATGTAGGAAGGGCCACATTTAGGTGTGAAGGGACACATTTATGTATGAAGGGACACATTTATATATGAATTTCCACATTTATGTATGAAGGGTCAGATTTACGTGTGGAGGGCCAAATTTCTGTATGAATGGCCACATTTATATATAAATGGACACTTTTATGTATGAAGGGTCACGGTGCTGTATGAAGGGCCACATCTCTGTATGAAAGGCCACATTTATGTGTTGAGGGCCACATTTATGTATGACGGACCACGACTCTGTATAAAGAGCCACTATTTTGTATGAAGGGACACAGCTCTGCGTGGAGGGACACAACTCTGTATGAAGGGCCATAACTCTGTATGAAGGGCCACAACTCTGTACCAAGGGCCACAGCACTGTATGAAGGGCCACAACTCTGTATCAAGGGCCACAACTCTGTATAAGGGCCTCAACTCTGTATGAAGGGCCACATCTCTGTACGAAGGGCCACAACTCTACATGAAGGGTCACAGCTCTGTATGAAGGACCACATCCTCATAGCCAAATTGCACAAAGCTATCTTGGGGATAAGACTTTGTTGCAACATTCATATGTTAACATATACATGGGGTGGCGGGTGCCGGGATTCGCTGTGCAGAGTTGCGTCCCTCGGACACACCAGAAACCTATGATTGTGGGTTCGAATCCCGATTCGCCCTGATTATGTTTCTAGGTTTGTCAGCACCATACCTGTGCTCGTGGGTTTCACCGAAGTGGTAAACGTCTAAGACCTGCATCACTTCGGGCTTTCCTTTCACATTAAGCTGTCACGCCGTGATATAACTGGAATACTGTTAAAAGCGGCGTTAAACCCAACTCCCTCACTCACTCACTCACTCACTCACATATACATAGCTTAGTATTAACCTTGTGTTCAAACAGACCCTACTCCCTGCTACTGAGCTGTGCATGAATAACTAAAACTCTACATGAACATCTACAGAAGTATTCTAGCAAAAAAAGGGTCATCTATGACAAGCTGAGATGTTGTATTTGTCTCGACAAACATCAAACATCTTAAACTAATATGTCAGCCGCGACCCCTCTTTTAAAATATTTTGAAGTACTGAGGGGTTTATAACCGTTAAGTAATTACTCAACTCGTCAATACAAATATAATTTATGCATCGTCAAGCAAGTGTAAAATTTAATTTAATCGTTGATTTTATCATCCTCTTTGATATGACCACTTATCCCATCCATCTAGTCACATAAAGGATGCTTTATCTCACTTTCATTTGTAGCCACGGAAACCAGTGATTCATGAAAATTGTGTAATGCTCCCAAAATATGCGTCATAAACGAGTGATTATATGCTATGGTGTTACTCTTTGAACTGACTGCCGAAGCGTTCTACAAGGTGGCGGCCCAGGTAATCACACGGTCTATTTTTTGTGGCGGATGAAAAGGCTGTTCGGCGAATGTGCGTATTCTGCCGCCCGGGTTTAGTACCATGTACTGTACCGTGTCTACGAGGAATGTCGCCGACAGTTGATTGCCGGGCCGATAGTGGAACAGCCCGATTTTTATAGACGGCTTGTGTGAATGAGTTCTTTAAAACTGCTCACTGAATAAAGATCCAATTTGTATACCTCCTTTGATATTCTTTGTACATTAGAGGTGGTTTCTACTGAGGATATTTGTTCACTTGTAAACATTGCCAACACAATGGCCAATACAAGCTGGGAGAATGACACAATGCCGGCCGCAGCTATAGACCTTACAGGAGTGGACTTTGTTGCTCTGAGTTGGTTCCAATCTAAGAGTTACAGCCAATGATTTTCTATACTCAATTCTACGGGCTTTTAAAAGGAAGAAAAAGCCTTTTGGTATTGAAAGACCTCCACTCAGTAATAACTACTCTACCCTGTAGTGTTGGAAATGCCTCTGCCATTATACGAGTTTAGTCGACGCGTTTTAGAATCAGACTGTAGTTCATTTGTGATATGTACAACATATTTAGAAATGCTGGCTATTGTCTGAATACAATGTGGCCCCTCTTCAATGTGACTTTTTTCAAGTGCCCTATTCACCGGCAGACAATACGGCCACGGAAGGTACATTATTACGAGGCAATGTGCGAAATGATACACTCGTCTCGCCCGAAGCCTGGGCCTGCCTTTTATATGGTCACAATGGCCAAAAGGACCCTGGTTGGGGCATTGTTAGCATTTGAAAAGCAGGAGACCGAGCGAGGATAGCCTGACGTGCACCCACACCACAAGCCTAGATACTTCTCTGTTGGGAGGAGGTAGAATACACCACTCGGCTATTACAAATCCAATTCGATTTTCTCCTGGCGATTGCGCTCCGAGTCAGGTAGGACAAGTGAGCCGACCAGAGAGGGTGTGTTGGACTGTGCTTGGATATTTACCTGTGGGGTCCTGATCTGAGGGGGAGTTACCCTGGCCGCTGTCACATGTTCCAGGTATGTACGAAGCTTACCTTCGCCGTGTCCTGTATGTTAATACGGTGTTTGCTCTGCGACTGAATGTGCATCTGGCACTTTTCAAGCCTGACTCCTGAGGTCGAAACAGCTGTTACAGTTGACCGGTGGGGATACAGGCATGAAGGGGGAGACTCCGCTTGTGCTCCATCCCCGACCCGGAAACTGAGAAGGGCGGGAGGGGGGTACTTTGGGACCGTTATCAAATGCAATGCCTTGAGCATGTACATTACACGAACATGTGTCACACGTTCCCCCGTCCATGCTGTAATCGGCGTTATTACCTTGTGACATGGCTCGGAATTGGGATATTCCACCACAGCTGCATGTCAATTTCAAGCACACTGGAATAGCTCTCGGTTAATGTTATCAAGGCATGGTCAGTGTCCATGATGGGCAACTTAGTAGCTTACAATGTTGGATTGTGTTAGTGAAACATGTATTCAACACCGTCTAGTGAAGGGTGTGTGTCACTGGTATTTCCATTACAAATTGTGTTTCATTCAGTGAAGATGTTATCATCTTTTTTCGTTGTCTGTTTGTGTTGAGTAAACATGTAAACAAGTAAACAATCTACTGTGTGTTTATGTCACAGTATGTCACCCTGTGTCATGTCTAGAATATTGTGTTTCATTTTATTTATTTTGTATCGTTTGCGATATATGGGGATGGGTGTCTGTTTGTTTACTAGTTTACATTTTTACTTAAAACAATTACAGTATGATGTGTGTCAGGGTATGTTAGACAAATTGTGTTCGTTTGATACATATAAGGATGGATAAAGCATTTTTGTTTACTTGTTTACTCGACACAAACTGCTGCGTGGGTTGGGTCAGGGCAGTTCTGACTATGGTATTTCCAACTCAAATTGTGGTCATGTACCAGATATAAATAGCATGAGTATGGTTTGGACATCTAATGTTGGATAATTATTACCTGTCTGTTGACTTGTTAACTCGACACAACCAGCTGTACGGTATGTGTCAGGGTAGCTAGCTATGTCCTATGCTTTTTCCATACCGTACATATCAATGTCCTCTGTATCATTTGATATATCTATGGGTGGATAATGTCGGGGTTTTATTGTTTTGTATGAGATCGTTAGCAAATAACCAAGTATCCTGTTCTTTACAAACAGTATTAGCCTTTTTCTAGCATTAATACACCCTTATTGACACTGACTCAGTGAAGCAAACAAGATTTGGTTATTCCTTATGGCTTCCATAACTATCATATATTAGGATATATAGGTGGTTCAGTTTAGACTGCGGGTAGATTAATGTCAAATTGTTATTCAGAATGTAAACCTATCAAACGAAAGTCAATGGTTATATCGTGTTTACGTCCGCATAGCATTTTCTCAGTCATCGTAATAGGCACACCCAATGTGATCAATATTTCGATAAAATTTCTTAGTCTTAAATTTGTTGGTACCAAATATATGACAAGTACATAGAACAACGTTGAATCCTGTAAATATTATGGCTAACACCGAATCATTATTTTTTTATTAACGCACTTCAGTAAGATTCCTGTTGTTTGGCTAAACAATACCCATGGCAGTAGCATCACCAGTTTTCTGTGGACAGAACTTGTAAGGGATATCGATTTTATCAAGTTTCCATATCTTGAATATTTTAAATTTGAATTTATGTGATGAACACTGATAATATGTGATGAACACTGATAAATTACTAGTCTGTGTGCATTAGAGGCAATAATCAGTGGTGAAGGATTAATAAAACAAGGTGTCTTAGCAAGGAAGTTGATTGGTCTTATCAACACTAAATTCCTACCAAATAAGGAAAGATATTTTTACTTTCTGTAAGGTTTTGTCATGTGGCCGCTACAACACCACTATACCCTACATCATTTTTAATATATACTTCACCCCAGAAGACCCTGAGTTCCCTAAACAACATCACTACACCTCACAGCAGTTGAAAATATACTTCACCTAGGAAAACCCTGATTGCCCTAAACAACATCACTACACCTCACAGCAGTTGAAGATATACTTCACCCCAGAAGACCCTAAGTGCCCTAAACAACATCACTACACCTCACAGCAGTTGAAGATATACTTCACCCCAGAAGACCCTACGTTCCCTAAACAACATCACTACACCTCACAGCAGTTGAATATATACTTCACCCCAGAAGACCCTAAGTTCCCTAAACAACATCACTACACCTCACAGCAGTTGAATATATACTTCACCCCAGAAGACCATGAGTGCCCTTAACAACATCACTACACCTCACAGCAGTTGAAAATATACTTCACCTAGGAAAACCCTGATTGCCCTAAACAACATCACTACACCTCACAGCAGTTGAAAATATACTTCACCCCAGAAGACCCTAAGTTCCCTAAACAACATCACTACACCTCACAGCAGTTGAAGATATACTTCACCCCAGAATACCCTAAGTTCCCTAAACAACATCACTACACCTCACAGCAGTTGAAAATATGCTTCACCCCAGAATACCCTAAGTTCCCTAAACAACATCACTACACCTCACAGTAGTTGAAGATATAGTTTCTTGTTTGGTAGGAAATTAATGTTAATAGGAAAGTGTTAATAGTTCAAAACGCCTTATCAATATTGATATATGCAAAATATTGTGTCTTTTCCAACCCCTTAGTTCTAGAGGATCTTTCCCTTGTTCCACTCCGCATCTCAAACAGCAGAGTATCAGCCAGAAAGTGTCCTCATTTAAAGGCTATTTTAGTGTAATACAAAAGCATATAGTTAACTGAACAGGTATAGCTCGAGGCTGATCAGCTTTTTGTATATATCAGGAGAGACATTTTATAAGCTTTGGAAACTAGCCACAGTCAATGAACCCACTTCAATCCATAATCCCACTATTGTTGTCCCTTGTCGTAAGACTCGATAGTCGGGATGAAATGCATGTATTGCATGCATAGCTTATAACCATAGCTTCTATATATGCCTGCCTACTTCATGATATATTAAATGCGGTTGTCTTTGAAGAAACAATAAAGATGAAGAAGCTTGATGGATTATTCCGCCTTTTGATATAGACCATACTCGATATGTGTCGAAACCTCGGCTTTCCTAACATCGTCAGTGCTGTATAGAGGTGTTTCTAATCCACCCTACAATACACCATGGGGCTTGTCCCAAGTCTGCATAAACGGAACTATAAGGATGAAACGTGTCTATCTTGTTTATCGTTTATATTAGCATATCAGGAAATTGTCTCTTCTTTTCTTTTCACAAAGCTGTATTTTATAGCTTTGTGTGTAAATAGCAATGATAAAGGGATATTAATATCGTCATACTGTATGCAGTACGTGGTGGTGAAATGGGGTTTAACGTCTCATCCAAGTTTATTGTACTTATATAGCAACGTGCATGCACATGTGTGTGTGGCTGCTTGTACTAGTCTGGACTGATGCCTTTTTTTAGTGCTAGACCACTGAAATACCATGCCGCAGTTTAACATAAATACCCAACTCAGACACAGTGTACTGACTCCGAGCCGACCAGTCCTTGTTTTAGCCCCTTAATGCCAAGCGCCAATCAGGGTAACAACAAGTACCATCTTTTAACGTATTTTGGTATAATTGTGTCAGAATATTGGTATATTGGTATTGGTAGATCCGTGGGTCAGAGAGCTCATGTGTTCATCCCTGAGATATGTATGTAGACATGTATATTATTCAGAGACACGAGTGCATGTCATTGAGAGCAATATCTGTATATCACGATCACTGAGATATATATTGGCATGTCGCTGCGAGACATATATCAGTGTGTGTGTGTGTGTGTGTGTGTGTGTGTGTGTGTGTGTGTGTGTGTGTGTGTGTGACTGAAAGATATTTTCACTCATGTATATCAAATTGAGGAAATATCTATACCTCGCTGAGAGATATGTGGGATGCCATTCAGAGCTATATGTAAACATATATATCACTGAAAGATATCTGTGTATCTGAAATACGGATATATTTGTATATATCACAGACAAAATAAAAACATTCGTCCTAACCAGCTACCATCATTCACCAAGCATGTATAATAGACACTGCATGGATGGATGGTGAGTAGGTTAGAATAGCTAAGACACCACATTAACCTCTGTGCTATCCTTGGGCCCAGCTGTAAAAGTAGTAAAATAGTGACTTCTACTTTCTGTGAGATTATCGAAATATAAACGTTCCGAACGTGAGACCAAATAATACCAAGTGACTTTTCCATATGTGACATATGGTGTATTAAAACTAGTCGCCTATAAACGTATAACTGTACATCTGCTGATAGAACATATTGATTTTAATAGCATGTTCAGCCACATAGTAAGTGTCATTTAAATTCTTAATTACATATTTACATGTTCATTGTTGTATAGGCTTTTTTAATTCGGGATATAAATATGCAAAATGAGGTCAAAGAATATGTGTTACTTTCATCCATTGATGCAGCTTCATCTATCCATGTAACCATATCTCCAACAGTCAATTTAACTCTTTTCACAGCAATAAGCTTATGCAAGTATATAATGAAAGCATTTCCAGACACTCTAAGTACATGAATGCATTCAATGTACCGTGACAATGTATTTCCATATATGTTATTAATAATCTATCACTTTTTACGAATTATACATCTGAATGAAAGAAACATACGTCATTATGCTGTGTGTTTTTTAGTAACAGCCAATTTATTTTATGACGAGGCATATTTTCATAATTTTATGCGACATGTTTCGTACTTTACAACAGATATCCGCAGCAGGGACCGCATGCAATTATATGACCCAAGGCCATTCTTGATATTGAATAGATATTATTTGGGGAACATCAAATTAAGTATTGAAGCAATTGGCAGATTGAATGTTATTTTTCTGTACATAAAGAGTACTTCTCGGTGGCGGCGGTGTGCTTGTTTCTTTCGATGTGATAGATTTAGTTCTCCACAAGGAAATGTCCTCTTAGACACCAGTGTTATGAGAAGGGCAATCAGAGGAAGTTAGTATCAGTGCTTCATTGTTAGCATAGTGACAAGCATGTTAGTAGATGTCATTAATTCCTGTTAAACACAAAGCTTTCAGAAAATATTATTTTGCTTTCATTGTAATGGTCGAAGGTGGAATATCATCTCAATATTGTTCGTTAATTCCTAAGGTTGGTTTGACACTTCGGTTTAAATCTTGAAACGTTATGATATGTGCAAAGATGTACATGATAAATATTACTGGACTTAAACATAGTTTATTGATTAGCGCCTCTTAATTTCACTGAAGCTACAAATATATTCCGTCTGTTATAACCAGGAAATAAATAGTGTTGTCCAGAAAAAGACATGCTTCCTTGGCGATTAGGTTAACTGTCACTTCTCGTTATGTCAAATAATGATTTGGTATCTATTTTGTGAATATTCGAGGTTCACGGTGTAGTTAAATCGTGAAATGACATGAAATAAAGTGATAAATACAGCACTATGCTCTCAAAGAGGGCGTGCCATACATCATATGTTAACGCATGGTCCATATCATCTCACAGCCCATTGTACCTATTCAAATGTCGAAGAAACATCAATTTCAATATACATATCCTCTACAACCATTTGTGAAGAAATAAAATTAAGCATTCAAGTTGAAAGGTCTTACAATAACACAATATGTGCCTTTTCCAAAAGCCAGTACTGAATCTTTTGATAGAAATCGTGATGAAGTGCTTCATGTGTTTGTACCACCCGGATCTCATGCTGAGTGAATATAGATGATGCATTTCAATACCAACATTTTTATTGCAAACAATTGCCACTGACAGACTAGGTGTCCGGGTTCAGGGATGGTAAATCCGGTGTATGCCCCTGGAGAGAGAGTGAGAGTTAGATTTCTTGTTTCTTCTTTTGTCGACCTGATTATACCATTTAGATACCAACACCCTGTTATTTTCCTTCGGGTGTAATATTCACCTTTAGCTGAACTATCCCACCTAGCCTCGTAGTCTCCCAGTCTGACGGGACGCTGAAACCCAGTGCTCGCTTTTCAGCAATGAAAAGACGCCTGTCGACCTACACTTGATTGCATTCGAAAATGATTCATACTTTAAAATGAATATTGTTAAACTTGCCTGATAAATACGGAGCACTGATGTGGCCATATTGTTGGCTTATCACAACTTGGCGGTTATATTGTGAATGTGTCACGGCAAAAGACTGCAGCCCTTCGTGTTCTTTATTCACTTCAATTCGCACGTGCTGTGCCTGTATGTCGCTTTCTCATACAACAAGCTACAGTTGTTTTGGAGATTTTTCTATCAGTCTGATTGGTCGTACAATGCCGGTTCAAGTCGTTAGTGACTGCAAGTAAAGGGTTACTCCATGCAAAAGCCATAAAATGCACAAAAGAACTGCTTCCTTTGTCGTTGAGTGAATATGGCCGTTTTTAACGTGGGTCTGTATTGTGATAATGGTTGTCGAGTAGCATTATCCTCGTAAGACCCAAAGCCCATGAATACAAGGGCTTTCTGTTAGGTTCAAATACTAATGGACAAAGGCCGTATTTTCCTTCACCCTACTTTTCAAACGAGTCGGTGACAGATTACAGCCGGGACGAGTTTCCACTGGGCCGACGCTTTATGCCAGAGCTCGTCCAGGTATATCTTCTATTCAATGGACTCAAGGTCTACCAAACAAATATGCTGTCAAGAGGCAAAGCGGCGACACCCCTGAGAGCTACAGGAGTCTATTCTATACACAAGTGTCTTGTTATGTAAGGTAAACCTGGTGATTGTGGCAATATCATTGCGTAATTATATACCCGCTAGAGGTAAACAGTAGAAGTCTTATCGTTCCACTATAATTTAACAGAAAACTAGCAATTAGTAGGTGTATAAATACGACTGATGACTTAGATATTTATTTCCAGTTTATTTGAAGAATATTATTCATTTTATGATCATATATTACACTTTAATATTTTGAGTTAACATTTTAAAACTATATCTCGTCAGAAAAAACAAACAGTTAAAAGTAATATATTTACATGATCTTGTTTGAACATTAAACGACATTGCCAGAAGTAATGATAATTTCGAAAACAAAACAACAGTGGTCATCTACATTAAAAATTATTATAATATCTCTTTAAGAGGTAGATTTATCATCCTTATTGTCATCTATCAAGTGTGTATAATAAATAAGTTAGTTACTTACATACAGATGGAATATTGCTGAATGCGGCCTTAAACAAAACATGTTATCTTTTCAGAATTGCTGCATATATATATATATATATATATATATATATATATATATATATATATATATATATATATATATATAATGCAAACCCATGTACAGTTTCAGCAATTCTGAAAAGATAACATGTTTTGTTTATGGCCGAATTCAGCAATATTCCATTGACATGTAAGTAACCAACTGACTTATATGATACTTATATTTTGTCGAAAAAATGCATTTGGTTGAACATTTATCCTGGGGTTTAGGTAAATAAACCACTCTGCATCATACGAGGTTTTTATAGCAACCAACTTTACTCCCACGGAATATGTTACTTTACACATATATATTTACAGCCACTTATAAATACCAATATATTTTTCAGGTTAAAATTAAAGTGCACTTACGTTCGTATAAATGAAAATTCTAAATTAGTTTTTTTACTTTCATAAGTAGCTATTATTTTCATCACTAAAATCCTACCCAAGTAATAGAGCTTGGTCCACTCGACGTCGTCAATATTAAAACCTATAAGATAAAGTGTGAAAATATGTTTTCTTAATACTAGTATGTTCATATTAGGGTTTGTAGATACATTAGGTATTTCTCAAACAATACCATGCATTATTGTGTATGTTCTGCTAAAGTATATCAATATGCATTCTACGAAACAAACCACGTGTAGATATTGATATGATCTATGTGCATTTTAGATTAATGCGAACTTTATGTATGAGGTACTTGCAAACATATTTCTAAAAACGTAAACGACATTATTCTGTCTGAACTAACAAAGAAACTTTTTCAGCAGAGTTCAAGTAGGGATACGTACATGTATTGAAGTAGCCTCAGATGTAGGGAATACTCTCAACGGTTCTGAATATTTCAAAAAGTAAACTAGTGCTAAATGTATGGAGGTATAATATATGTCTCGCAACAAATGGTGTCTACAAAGGGAGAACAATTACCTATATACTGTCTTTGTTCTTATAAAGGTTACATTTTACGACTTTAAGTCTCAATCTTCTGAAATGATAGGTATGCATTATTCAACATGCAAGAGAGACCCCTGTTTGAAACATTCTGGAATGCTTTAGAGAATGAAAACTGTTTGGCTGTTTTTGCCAGATTAGATTACTCTACCGAGGAATATTTCAAATTAAATAATTAAAATGTAAAATTTTGGATTGTGGAATTTGAATGTGATATTTGAAATCATCTGAAATCATTCTCGTATCTTCGCTGGAACAAACAGAATTATCTTGATAACAAACTGGCCATGTTATCATACACCGCCGAGCAAACTAAAGTATACACTTCAAAATAGGATTTGATCAACAAAATACAAACGTCATCAAATCGTTGTTCGGCTGAAGACGAAAAACTGCAGACTGAAGGCCCAAAACACAACCATGATACCCGTATTAATTACATCGCCATCGAATAACCATTTTTTGCTTGTTGCATTTTTGGCCACCATCAGCCTAGGATGCATACTCTCCTGTGCCCTGCAGTTTATTTCAGCATCAAATATCAAACCTAATTGTGCCCTGTTGTCAATGTCGATCATTTACTTTTATGATAAAGTGAGGTGATTATCTAACATGAAAAAGCAACGTGAATATGTATATACCAGTGTAGATAAATACATATTTTGAGTTCACAAATCCACGTCGCATATGCAATATTTTTATCTAATGGTCACGAGTAAGACACATATTTACAAATGTTAAACAACTATTTTGAACATCATAATACGTATGTGTTAGGATATGCAAGTAAATACGTATGGGTTCGGATATGCAAGTAAATACGTATGGGTTAGGATATGCAAGTAAGTACGTATGGGTTAGGACATGCAAGTAAATACGTATGGGTTTGGACATGCAAGTAAATACGTATGAGTTAGGACATGCATGAATAACGCTTTCTGAACAATACGATCTGCACGTGCCTTGGAATAATTAGACCAATAAAACTTGTGAAGGGCAACATGACCCATATTAGAACACCTGCACGTGAAGAACATGGTACACGGGCCTTAAGGTCATTCAAATTTCCGATATACATGTTTCTTAAATTTTCTCTTATCTGCTAAAGATTATCCTATACAACATTTGTCAGTCCAGCTGACAATGTTTGTCCTGAAATATATTCAGAGCCTCCATCGAAGGCGCAAAATCTATAGTTCACAGCTGATTATTCAATATCCATTCTCTGCTTTAAGTTCGTATTTATTCTGTTAACTACGACATTTAGTCCCAACGAGACACGCGTTCCGTTCCGTGTCTATAAAGATCCCAATCTTAGCAGTTAAGTGTTAAAGACAAATAGAGTGGGCGGAGTCGAATCCCTTGTAACTTGAGAGTCGCGTGCCGAGCGTCGGTGTGGTTTAAGTATCTCAACAAGCCTCGGCTCGTGTCGTGCTCCGAGATTTGGCGAAAGTAGCCGAATGGTTGATCGGGGGAAAGCATTGACTCTGTGACAGGTCGCGAATTAGCGCCCCGTATCACCAGCTTGGGCAATGGTTAATTTTGTTATTGTTGCAGCCCATTGCAAATCGATGATGGTATTAATCGTCATCTGACATATTAAAGGGCATCGTCATCCTATGCTTCATCTGTGCGCTGTTGAGCCTGAATCATTATCTTGTTGACTGAATCTCTGGGTTTCCTTGGCGAACACGTTAAATAGTCCTTCGATCGAAATATGAAACTATTGTGTTTGAAACAAACATTATAAAGTTTACGTTTCACGTTGTATTAAGCAGCCACTTAATTGTGCGCCATGTGGCCTGTGTGGTGCTCGTGATGGGATGTACGGTTGATTTGTGAATCGTTCAGGATAATAGTGGTTACTACATGGTGTATATTCAGGTTGATATGCAGTAATACAGGACTGGGATTTCGGGTTAGCAACCTGTGTTGGTCGATAGACCCGACCCAATGGATCGGGTGGTCAGGCTCGAGGACTTGGTTGACAGCGTATCATCGTGCCCCGACGATGTGGATCGTTGTTCACAATATCTTTTGGTGGATTGTCTGGTCTAGATTCATCATCATCAATTATTGTTGTTGTTGTTATTATTTATATGTTGTCACAGCATGTGATAATATTTATATGTAAGCCAACTTTCCACACCGGCAGGTTGCTCATTCAATTATGTTTTGTTTTTTTCCACCCGCGTTTATATTGCAAACTTGATACTGAAATTCTGTCAGTTTGTTCTTGATTAATATATCATCAATATTCCAGCTAAATGGATCAGACCAACCAATTGAGTACGATGAATCAAATCACCGAGTCCAGACCACGCGGTCATTTTAGCCACAAACATAGGCTGCTTTGGACCAAACCTAACCAGGAATACCCACGGACGGCATTTAAACCAATGTAATATATAGTTTCAAGTTAGATTTATAGTTGAAAGTTGCTAGCATTTACCTAAAAATATAATGTTCATCATATATTAATGCAATGTCAACAATAAACACAATACAATAAATATATGTCTTACTTGACATGAATTTATCTTTTCATGTTACAGATGCCATAACATATAAGTCATGTCATAATTTTTCTGAAATGTTGACTTCAGATATAGCCAAAATATTTTTTTAATATAACTAATTGTAGTCATAACATAATCACAAATGATTGGTCAGATTATTCTATGTGTCTACTTAAGCCACAGTCACTTGTCTCGCTAAAATATACTTTAAGGTGTAATATAACACATTTGTAGCCATAACATAATCATAAATGATTGGTCAGATTGTTGTATGTGTCTACTTAAGCCACAGTCACTTGTCTCGCTAAAATATTCTTCAAGGTGTAATATAACACATTTGTAGCCATAACATAATCATAAATGATTGGTCAGATTGTTGTATGTGTCTACTTAAGCCACAGTCACTTGTCTCGCTAAAATATACTTCAAGGTGTAATGTAGCTCATTTGTAGCCATAACATAATCACAAATGATTGGTCAGATTGTTGTATGTGTCTACTTTAGCCATAGTTCATTCTTTCGCTAAAATATACTTCAAGGTGTAATATAACACATTTGTAGCCATAACATAATCACATATGATTGATCAGATTGTTGAATGTGTCTACTCCAGACATGGTCACTTGTCTCGCTAAAATATACATCAAGGTGTGATAGAACTCATTTGTAGCCATAACATAATCACAAATGATTGGTCAGATCGTTGTATGTGTCTTCTTTAGCCACAGTCACTTGTCTCGCTAAAATATACTTTAAGGTGTAATATAACACATTTGTAGCCATAACATAATCATAAATGATTGGTCAGATCGTTGTATGTGTCTACTTAAGCCACAGTCACTTGTCTCGCTAAAATATACTTCAAGGTGTAATGTAGCTCATTTGTAGCCATAACATAATCACAAATGATTGGTCAGATTGTTGTATGTGTCTACTTTAGCCATAGTTCATTCTTTCGCTAAAATATACTTCAAGGTGTAATATAACACATTTGTAGCCATAACATAATCACAAATGATTGGTCAGATTGTTGTATGTGTCTACTTTAGCCATAGTCCATTCTTTCGCTAAAATATACTTCAAGGTGTAATGTAGCTCATTTGTAGCCATAACATAATCACAAATGATTGGTCAGATCGTTGTATGTGTCTTCTTTAGCCACAGTCACTTGTTTCACTAAAATATACTTCAAGGTGCAATATAACCCATTTGTAGCCATAACATAATCACAAATGATTGGTCAGATTGTTGAATGTGTCTACTCTAGACATAGTCACGTATCTACCCTAAATACACATGTAATGTAACTCATTTATAGTCGTAACATCATCACAAATGATTGGTCCAATGTTTCAAAGCGTTTACTTCACCTATAGTCTCGTCTAACAAAAATATTCTTTGAATTCTACTCGCTTACACTCATAACATTCGAAAATGCCTACCCAATTGTTTTAAAATGTCTCTAGTAGACATGTTCAAATGTCTAACCAAAACACTCCTGAATTCTCCATATTTATTGTCACAATATCTTCAAAGATGTCTTGTCAAACTGGTGTGTTTAAAGTGTACGTCTATATTCCTGCACGTAGACAAATCTCCTCGTAGACAAGCCTGTATGTATGTTTTGAGTAACATATTTGTGATGAAATGGATAAAAGGTTTTTATAAGACCAGTAGCGGGGTTGAAAAGGCATTTTGAGACGGCTTATGTTAATGCCACAAGCGTCTCAAAATGCTTTTCAACTGCACTTCTGATCTGATAAAAACGATTCACCCATCCTATCACAAACATCGTTCATACGATATAAGCCATATCATACCATCCTGCCAAACATTGTCACACATGCTGTGAAAGCAATACCACATATCGAAGCACAATATTTACTGATGCACCCAGTCAAAACAGACTCTTCCCACTGCATGAAATATCCTCATGCCAAGCTAAATATTTGCTCATCCTTTGATAAGGGACAAGAATCTTTATTACAAGGTCAAGGTCGTGAGATAATGGAAAACGGCATGATTGCGCAATTCTTAATAGGTCACGGTGCACTAAATGTTAAAGGTAGAACACTGCTTACTGCCATTACAAAGTAACGATTTCCTTATAGACATTGGGGAGATCCAGGGACAAAATTGGTCCCCTTGCCCCATGCTTGTAAAAGACGACCAGTGAGGATCGGGTGGCCACAATAAGTGACCTGGATGCTTGTACGTCATTTTGCACTGTCAGTGAAAATCCTTTCTTTTTCACTCAGCTGCTGCTTTACTTGACCCTATACCCGTGAAGATCCGGGTTAGAATAGGTTTTCAGCAACCCATGCTTGCCGTAAAAGGCGACTTTGCTTGTCGTAAGAGGCGACAAACGGGATCGGGTGGTCAGACTCGCTGACTTGGTTGATGCATGTCATCGTATCCCAATTGCGTAGACCGATGCTCATGATGTCAATTTTCTGGTCAAGTCTCCATTATTTAAAGACCGCCGTCATACAGGAGGAATATTGCTAACCCGACTTAATCCAACCCAACCCAACCCGATTATTTACAAGAAACCGTAATACAGCTTGTTAGTACAACTCACCCTTACGTCTCTCTTGTGAGACATGAAATATAATTATATAGGACGATATCAATACAGTCGATTTTGACCTCAAATTACGCAGAAGATAAGTTCAATGTAGTATTCAAAATACGTGTTTGTGTTATAAATAAACACCAATATACCGCCCAACGGCTTCCTGTCGTTATGTATGTCAATTGAAAACGTTTAGGACCCTTTTCCTCCAGAGACGCCCCGTTATCTTTCAGGCTTGTTCGATAAATCCATCCCTTGATGTGAATGTAGGAACATTTTGATACGGATGATTCCATTAAATAAACTCTTCTTTAAAACGTTTTTACACTAACAATTTCACTGTATTCCAGGAATCGTCTATTTGTATAAGATTCGAACAAATATTACAAGTTTCCTCTTTGTGTGATACCCTTTTCCGTCTGCACAACAGGATGCAAACAGCATTAAATCCAGATTCAAATATCGGTATCTACGATCTCTTCGTATTCAATCCATACCATACAAAACACAGCTTTAAATGTATTATTCATTCCCGTGCCTATCACCAATGTGTTTCTCGGTCTACAAAGCTATAAACGCTTTCACAAGCTGTTCAAGATGTAGAAATAAGACAGATACTCCGTCTCCCTCCTAGTACCAGGTCTGCCCTACCACCATTGTGTACTGCTTTTTACCTGCCGGCCAAGATGCTTGTATTTGTTATAAGCCCTGTTACCACTGCAATGAAGTTCTCTCCACTGGTACCTATTGTATGGGGAACAATTACCGCTATAAGGTAAAACGGAGTCTGAATTGGCCAGCTAATTCGCCCCTCGTCACTTGGGAGTTTTTACGTTGTAGAGATTACTCATGCCTTTATTTGCAGTTACACTCCAACAGTTTGCTATAGAAATTCATCTTAATTTTATTGAGGGCTGAAATTGTATGGTCGGATGCCCAGTCATAATTCCTCCATTCTGACGTTTTAGGGAATAAATAGAATGCTTTATAACCCGCACCTGACGCGACAAAGCTTACAAAGTATGTTTGTTTGCCTGTGTTTGATTCGTTTTAAGGATGGAGAAGAAATTAGTGTCATTTTCAATGCAGGAGGAGACAGTCTTCTGCGTGGCAAGGTCGGTTGTGATAGAATGAAAGGACGATTGCAGCACTCGGATTCTGGGATTAAAGCCTCTCATTTATTTAATGCCATGAAAAGATTGGTTCTGACCGATCAAGGATATGTTCAGTTTTAAATGACGACGTGTCAGGTTTCTTTAATATGTTTACTCTGTGAAGTCGATTACTCAAAAACCGAACATGCTGGTTAAGCCAAACTGATTTTACCACGTGTGTGAAGTAAAATGTGAAAAGGTTATCTAGCCTCAAACAAATGTATCCTCGTCAAGTAGAATAATCTAGAAATAATTTAGAACGGAATAAACGATTGATGTATATTGTTTTATTAACTCTGTGTTATTACATATAATTATTGATTAGGAACATATAACCGGAATGTCTCAACTTTTCAACCATGAATTATTTATGTAACATTTCAAATTTTCAAACATTGTTTGCCTTAATGGGAACCGTTTGTTCTTCAGCACGAACAATCACGTCTTCAATATAGCATGTAACATTGTCGTCCAGTGGGGATTCTGCGGTGTAACATGTCCCAAGTACCATATTCAAATTAGGATCAGGTGATTGCAATATATAACCTGGCAACATTTCCCAGCATATTCAGTGTATATATTCAGTGTGTAACACACACTATCACACTACTGTATGTGCTGACACAGTTTACACAACTATACCACAATGACACTACTGTGCTGCCACAATATACACAACTATAACACAATCACACTACTGTATGTTCTGCCACAGTCTACACAACTATAACACAATCACACTACTGCATGTGCTGCCACAATCTACACAATTATAACACAATCACACTACTGTGCTGCCACAGTCTACACAACTATAACACAATCACACTACTGCATGTGCTGCCACAGTCTACACAACTATAACACTCACACTACTGCATGTGCTACCACAGTCTACACAATTATTACACAATGACACTACTGTGCTGCCACAGTCTACACAACTATAACACAATCACACTACTGTGCTGCCACAGTCTACACAATTATAACACAATCACACTACTGTGCCACAATATACACAACTATAACACTCACACTACTGCATGTGCTGCCACAGTCTACACAACTATAACACAATCACACTACTGTGCTGCCACAGTCTACACAACTATAACACAATCACACTACTGTGCTGCCACAATGTACACAACTATAACACAATAACACTACTGTGCTGCCACAATGTACACAACTATAACACAGTCACACTACTGTGCTGCCACAATGTACACAACCATAACACAATGACACTACTGTGCTGCCACAATGTACACAACCATAACACAATCACACTACTGTGCTGTCACAATGTACAGAACTATAACACAATCACACTGTGCTGCCACAATGTACACAACTATAACACAATCACACTACTGTGCTGCCACACTATACACAACTATAACACAATCACACTACTGTGCTGCCACAGTCTACACAATTATAACACAATCACACTACTGTGCTGCCACAATGTACACAACTATAACACAATCACACTACTGTGCTGCCACAATATACACAACTGTAACACAATCACTACAGTTCTGCCACAATGTACACAACTATAACACAATCACACTTCTGTGGTGCCACAATATACACAACCATAACACAATCACACTACTGTGCTGCCACAATGTACACAACTGTAACACAATCACACTACTGTGCTGCCACAATGTACACAACTGTAACACAATCACACTTCTGTGCTGCCACAATGTACACAACTATAACATAATCACACTTCTGTGCTGCCACAATGTACACAACTATAACACAATCACACTACAGCGCTGCCACAATGTACGCAACTATAACACAATCACACTACTGTGCTGCCACAATGTACGCAACTATAACACAATGACACTACTATATGCCCTGCCCAATCTTACACGACCCGTAACAATAAAATGAGAAAAAATGTTCCACGAAAACCAAATAACATGCAGTACCTTCGCAAACGTAATTACCAATCGATCTGTTATTATGCAAAATAAAATCATAACGTCATGCCCTAGTTATCTAATGCTAAGCAGAAAGCCTATCATTTTCCAAAACGTAACACCTGATTAACTGAGTGGCAGCAATAAAGAGAGTGCTGTGTGTACCTTTCAAGCAGCTTGTGTTGGCCAATTACTAACAGGCCTTCGTTACCCAACCTATTTCTCTCCCATTTCAGCATCCAAATGCACCAGTTAGTATCAAATGACATCAATGTGTATATCAAGTTGCACGTGCATAACGCATTCTCTATTGTGACGTCATCTATGAATATACACGATGTATACGTAGCACCATTACAAACAATGAAGCTGGGACCAATATAAATTATACTATAATGGATCAACACGAATCAGCATTATATGATTCGATAAAACACTGAGCGCTAGTTGCCCATTAGGCTAAAGTTTCGCCTTTTCATACGGCGCTGAATCTAAATATTACCGTTGTATCATATTTCACACGTATCACAATGGTTGTAACAGGCCCCTAATGGTCTGCGCATGTCCTCGCCGTTTACTATCTTTGTTTAATTGGGGCTGGACTTCAAACGGCTTCACGAAGGCTCGGTACTTACCGGCTTTCTATAGTAAATGGTGTTGGAAGACACAATATATAGGAAACGTTACCAAAACACTTCTTGACAAGCAGTTGACATCACTGGCGCCATGGTGCTTGGTATCCGTCAGGGTTAATTGTCTAATATCAGGTTTAGATATGTCTGTGAATAGCATGAATTTGTGGATACAGGGGAAGTAATACACACCTTCAAAGTGTCATTCTTACTGATGGAGAGATGTTATCAATCTCTGATTCGTTTTACAAACTGAGGGTGTGTGTTAGTCCTTCAATAATAATCTGACTTTTCTATAAGGTTTATCCTCTTATCTTTATCGTAGGGGCGGTCGGGTAGCCTGGTGATCAAAGCGTTCGCTTGTCACGCCGAAGACCCGGGTTCGATTCCCGACATAGGTACAATGTGTGAAGCCCATTTCTGGTGCCCCCCTGCCGTGATATTGCTGGAATATTGCTAAACTCACTCACTATCTTTGTTGTAAACCTCGCTGACTTGGCTGACGCATGTCATCGTATCCAAATTGTGCAGATAGATGTTCATAATGTCAAGCACTGGATTGTCTGGTCCAGGCTTGGTTATTTAGAGACCGCTGTCATGTAGCTGGCTATTTATTGTTGAGTGCGGCGTAAAACAACAAACAAACAATACAAAACAAATGAACACACAATGCCATTTAGAAAGTACTTTTTGTGGTTTTTGTACTTAAAGTGTTACACCAAATATAACATTTGTTAAAAACAAAACAAAGTTTATTAGTGAATTGGGTTTAACACCACTTTTAACAGTATTCCAGTCATATCACGGCGTGTCAGCTTAATGTGGGAGGAAAGCCCGAAGTGATGCTGGTCTCAGACGTTTACCACTTCGGTGAAACTCAAGAGCACGGGTATAGTGCTGACAAACCTAGAAACATAATCGGGGCGAACCGGGATTCGAACCCACAATCATAGGTTTCTGGTGTGCCAAAGGGACGCAACTCTGCACAGCGAATCGCGGCGCCTTGGACGACTGGGCCACCCGGGCCACCATATATAAAGATTTCATAATGACATAATACGTACAAAAGGTTTCGGGCCAATTGGCAACCCGAGAAGAAATTTCAAACCATTCAAATCCCATTTCGTTTGTCATATTTGATATTTCATATCAATCCAGGTACTTAGTGAATGTCGTTCTAAACACACAGACAACACAACACAGATATTTTTACTCTGGCATTTGCGTACACAAATCAAAGCAGTCTTCCCGTCACGATAATGTATAAAGTACAAATCTAGTATTAATGTTGTATATGACGCGTATTCTATAACTAGGAATGAACATTACATTATATTTTAATTTTATCTTTATTTTCTTCATGCATGTTACCAAGACTTAGCAATGACCCCATGACAATAATGTAGACTGTGTTAAGTCATTTACTCTGAAGTTATACTTCAGGCGCGTGGACAAGACAGGCAATGATATGATTGCGATAACGTACAGTAATAGTAACCCTGTACTCGGTGTAAGCGTGTGGACAAGACACGACCCATTGTGATAGTGCTCACTGTAGTATCCCTTCGTTATTTTTTCAGGCGTGCGGACGAAACATAGCAATGAAGACTTCAACGAACTATATGTCGTCTACGTCGTTATCGGCGACGTTGCCACAAACGTCTTCCACATCATCTGGAAGGCCACAAGTCATCAACAATCACCATCACAACAATGCAACCATATGCAATGCAACAATGGTGAAACAACATCAAAGAAGACGCAAATTTTCACATCATCTGACCACCAACCGTAATGGCAGCCCTCTGGTCATTTGCACTAATGATGCAAACATCAAACGCCCACGTGACCACACCCGGAAGTGGCTACTAAAATTTGACCAGAAACTTAAAGGCGGACAAGTCGCAAGAAGGCGTAATACCTCTGTTCACTGGGATTGATCGCCATCAGGCTATGTATTTCCCGAGGACGTGCATGATAATTGGTGCAGGTCTAGCGGTAATATTAGGGGTCAGCCTAAGTTACTTGAGAGGGACTGAAGCGTATGGTATTACTGGAATACTTGCACGGGAGACGTGGTCTCAGATACAGCACAGATACGGATACAGCAACAGCGAAACTGGATAATTCACGTACAGGTAGGTCTATTCGCTTCAGTGAATGACGTGTACCTGGCACTAGCTTTATGAAGTGAAGTCTGAAAGCATGACGTCTCGGTTCAGTCACCTATCTTCTTGTGGCTCGACCAGGTGTCTGTGCAAACAACATCTCTTACAACAAATGGGTTTTTTCTAGTTGGTTTTAAACAGTTATATCGTAATTAACCAATACTTTTGTGAATATTTAACATTTGATCATACGTTTTATTAATGCTATTACATGAGGATTGGTTTCCCGACGAAATGGTTTTATTTCTGAAGCCCAAGCTCCTAAGCACACAGAGACATCCTTAAATTGAATGACCTTATTATCGAGTCAACTGATCAGTGTGTATTAAAGTCGCATTCTTATCTCCCTGGAGAGTATGTAACCCCCATGCAACAAATAACATGAAGTAAATATGTTCATGGACGGGTCTACATTCATAGCTATGATATTACCAAAATACGGTTCAAAGCGGGGTTAAATTCAACTCACTCACGATACTGCTTATATACGACCGTTATACTAATTCCATTAAATTCCCCTCTTTCGGCAATAATATTTCATATAAGTAGCACAAATAATTTGAAGCTTTGATCCACTTTTATGTTCAATATGCGTAACATATAAATTTGAATGCGCCGAAGACGCTGTCAGCCCTTCTTCTTAAACAGTGTATAGACAGCGAATATAAAATCGTTCACGAGTCCCATATAGTTTTGACCATTGTGAGAGTTCTTTTAAGTGAAAGCTATAGATCATTATCGAAGTCGGGATCGCATGATGTATTGTGCCCTTACAATCGTTCAGTAGATAGGTAGAGAATCCGATAGTCCATGGGAAAATTTGATTAAGTGAGTTTATTGTTAGTCAACTTTATCATGGGACAATCAAGGACTGGGGTGTATTCACATAACCGACAAACGGATTTGCAAAACCCAAATCCGATCTGAATAGCTATATTATCTCGTAGGTCTTTCACTACAAGTTGTGTGCGAAAGCTCCGACGAACAATGTGTTAACCGAAGGAGTAATGCTTAGCAAGCAGACTGTACTACAATTACACCACGAAAATAACAAAGTTAAATTCGAACAATACGAAAAAGCTTTTGCTATTCTCTACCCAAAGCCTATAGTCTTGGCTATTGTCACTGGAGGTCTTTGGGGAAGAATGGCTGGAGACTCAAGCCGGGTATTACGTATCGCATTTCGCGCTTGGAGAAAAACTCTTTTATGTCCTATTCAGCTTTGCAACATTCCAGCGTATTGGGAAAGAGAAAGAACACTACCTGGCTACTGAGAAACGCACATGTAAAAAGAGCTAGTCTATCTGTCAAGAGCCCGATCGCCATTCAATTTGGACAAACGATACGTGAAATGGCTGCCTCGAATCACAATATATTCCGTAAAGGTATATTCACGCTTTTCAAATGACGTTGTCCAGGCTTTGCCGAAGTCGTTGTTCTGTCTACAATAGTATCTTGATGGTGTATGGGCTCTTTCAGTGTTTCGGGATAAGGGACCTGACCCCGTTTCCAAATGTGGGCTCCAGTCAATAACTCAAAGCCTTTTGTTTCCTACAGACCGTAATGCACAAAACACTAACATGGGTCTTTTGTGGCTGTATTTTCGAGCTTCTTAGTCAGGATCATTTTTTCTCGGTGTGGTAGTTGATGTGGAGGGATTGCTTGAGTTGCGCTGCTTTTGGTAACCTGCCGAGACTGCGTTCGGTGCGTACACCTACAACTGCAGCTGGTGTCTCAGCTGTAAGACGTGTGGCTCGTGTTTTAAGACACGGCAGTGGTGGAAGGAGTTCCCGGCAACGGAAATGGGATGTTTTTATGGCGACAAACATACGTGGGTGTCACAGGTTTGAGTTGGAGTATTTCCTGCCATCTGACCAGGTTTGTATATGCTTTTTCGGATCATATCATTCTTCTTATCGTGTGACGCTCATTTTATATATTAAGCAGTCTCCGTGTCCTTATTCCCAGGCCATAGAGGTTAAAGCGTTCGCTCGTCACACCGAAGACCCGGTTTCGATTCCCGACATGGGTACAATGTGTGAAACCCATTTCTGGTGTCCCCCGCCGTGATTTTGATGGAATTGGCTTAAAGCGGCGTAAAACTATACTCACTCACAATGACAAGGCAAACCATTAATGTACCTTCATGATGAAGGTTGTGCTGCATATTTTTTATTTCAAAATGATAAAATAAAATTCCTGATGTTTCTATTTGGCACAATATTTGTACAGATTCATTTTGTAACGTAGGTGTGCCGACACTAGCACCGTAATTCGCTGTGCAGAGTTACGTCCCTTAGGGACGCCAGAATGCTTCGACCGTCTGTTCGAATTCCGTTCGTCCCTGTTTATGTTTCAAGGTTTGTTAGCTCCATGACCGTGCTCGTGGTAAACGTCTGAGACCTGCATCAGCTCGTGCTTTCCTCCCACATCAAACTGAGACGCCGTAATATAACGGAAACACTGTGAAAGGCGGCGTTAAACCTACACCTCACTCATTGTCAACATGTGAACGTTATCAACTTCTAGACAATTACACACCCTTACACTTAAGCCTTGGATCAGGCTTAAAAATTGAGCGTTGCCCAATTGTACCCCAACATAGCAGAACTGTTCTGAAATATTGTTGTAGGTTGCAAAGATACTTCGTCTAGGAGGTACAACAATCATTCATATTTATGACATAATCCTTCTTTCTGGATTTGGAGCGGTGGGGTAGCCTAATGGTTAAAGCGTTCGCTCGTCACGCCGAAGACCCGGGTTCAGTTCCTACGTGGGTACAATGTTGAAGCCAATTTCTTGTGTCCCCGCTGTGATATTGCTGGAATATTGCTAAAAGCGGCGTAAAGCAAATCCCACTCTTTCTGGATTTATAGTATAATGCAAGTATAACTCACTGAATTGACCAAGTGACCGTGGAGGTGGATGAGTTTTATGCACTGCGCTTATCAAACCGATTTAATATCATCTAATGTGAACCACAGGACCACATACTGACCGTCAAATATTTGTGATAAACGACGCATAAAATTCGTTTAGCGTTTCTGTGATCACGTAGTTCATCACAAATATTTTTCATGAAATATTATTTTTGAATACTCGTCACCATTTTCTTTGTGTAGCACTTTTACGGAACGCCTAAAGATAGAGAGATATATATTTATTCGAAACGTTTAACATTTGCTTTCTGGTATTGAGGTAGTAAGACGTTTATGAACGGATCTACATGGGTGGTGTCTGATGTTTGTACATTGAACAGCTGTCTTGAACAGGCCTGAAGCGTTTCAAAGCCAGTTATAATACGCACAAATATTTATTCACGTATGGAGTACTCCGGTTAAAATAGGTGTCGGTTCTGCATGTTAGTACGGAGAAATTAATATCAAGTGTGATATTATTCGCTGAAGCACTTAAGCATGAAGATGAGGATGGGGATGAATCAGAAACCTGGTAGGAGTTTAAAGGATTCTGCCGAATTCTTTCCCAAGGCTGCATGAAACTTAATTGGTTGGCTGTTTATAAAATGTGATTGGGTGGGTCAGAGAGTGGGCGGATGAGTGGATCGGTGAGCAGATGGGTGAGTGGATAAGTGACTGAGTGAGTGAGTGAGTATGGTTTTACGCCGCTTTTTAGAAATATTCCAGCAATATCGATAGAGCATCAATATGTGATATCAGCCCCCGATAGAGCATCGATATATGATATCAGCCCCCGATAAAGCATCGATATGTGATATCAGCACCCGACACAGCATCGATATGTGATATCAGCACCCGATAGAAAATAGATATGTGATATCACTACCCGATAGAACATCGATATGTGATATGAGCACCCGATAGAGCATTGATATGTGATATCACTACCCGATAGAGCATCGATATGTGATATCACTACCCGATAGAGCATCGATATGTGATATGAGCACCCGATAGAGCATCGATATGTGATATGAGCACCCGATACAGCATTGATATGTGATATCACTACCCGATACAGCATTGATATGTGATATCACTACCCGATAGAGCATCGATATGTGATATCACTACCCGATAGAGCATCGACATGTGATATCACCACCCGATAGAGCATCGACATGTGATATGAGCACCCGATAGAGCATCGATATTGGATATCACTACCCGATAGAGCATCGACATGTGATATGAGCACCCGATAGAGCATCGATATGTGATATCACTACCCGATAGAGCATTGACATGTGATATCACTACCCGATAGAGCATTGACATGTGATACGAGCACCCGATAGAGCATTGATAAGGGATATCACTACTCGATTGAGCATCGATATATGATATCACTACCCGCCAAGCATTGATATGTGAGATAGGTCCACCCTGTGGAGCGTCAGTGTGTGTTATCATCAACCAGTAGAGCGTCGATATGTGATATCCCTGTCCTATAGACTGTGAAAATGTTATATCACCTGTAGTATGTGGTATTATGATCTCATCCCTAGAGCGTCGATATATGATATCCCTATCTTATAGACTGAAAACGTAAGATAGATATCACCTGTAGACTGTCGACATTTGATATCACCACTTTTTAGAGACGCGATATGATTTGATCGACTTTTTCGATAATGTCCATGAAGTCGATTTAACGTCATCATGTCAATGATATGTCGAAGTCGACATATCAGCTTGTCTCGAAGTGCGGAAAACTCGACATACGTTGTATGGCCATGGGGTTTCCAGTTAACACAGTGTCAGAATACTGTCGAAGTACTTATTAAAATCAGAAAAGACAGATCTTTGTCCCGCTGGTATTATATCGTGTATCTCGATCAGTTATATTAATATGTATGTTTGTTATCACGTACAAATAGTTTACTCGTAATGCTATTGTCGTCCATCCAACCAACACCTGTCTAACAGAAGCACCGACAGTTACCAAGCGCATTCAATCAGCACACCTTTATATCAAATGTACACAAAATGTAAATATTCATCTGTGTATAGAAATACATTCAATAGTCTATGTTATTCACAATAAAAAATGCCAGTAAATATTGATAGGTACAAACCATTATGACAATAACTACACCCTCATGAATCCGGTGTGATTGTAAAACAACAATGTGTTACTACGAGAGAAAAGACACACCGTTTCACCATCCTCCATATGGTGTCGAGCATCTGAACTTGTGAATAGCGCGACAACAATACTTAGAATATTTAACAACACAACTACTGTTCGCTTTGTTGGCTGGGATCGAAATGAATGTTTGTAAACTGGCTGAATATGCCGGTCTGTCATTATCATGTATATTTCAGTAAGTGTCACATTATGCGCTGCTCTGTGGTGATAGATCTGAAGGGCTGAAATAGGCACCGGTTGTTGATAGCTTGTCTGTTTCACCTCTAATGAAATAGCTATCACTTGAGGGTCAATTAGTACGCTGAGTTCTACGTGAGAACGTAGGATCAACGAAAGAATGGGTAAGATAAGTGTATTTTTTTATGTAATTGATCTCAGCATCAGCTGATGACAGCTTGTTTGTTTCATATGAGACTGTTTAGTGAAATAGGTGTCGCATGAAGGTCAGTGAGTGCGCTCTAGTTCCACCCGAGAACATACTAACAACGACGTCATTTACTTCAAATGAATGGTGTGTTTTTAAGTTAATTGTATATTGAATCGATTTTTGAAAATGTGAAATCCGAACCTTTGGCCTTAATGGTGAAGATTTTATTTTTAATTGTAGTGACTTGAGCGTCAGTGAACTCTGTTAATCTGGATTGACAGAGACAAAAAATTGTCCTATTATGTCCTATACTGTATGTGTACAGGTGCAGGTTTTCGTAGTCCAAAGTCCATACATAGTCCATAGGTGTTTCATATCTAGGTGAGATGCAATGGGGTTTAACATTACATTCTGGATTATAGCACTTATATGGCGCATGCAGTGTGTGCGTGTGTGCTTGCGTGCGTGTGGCTGCTTGTACTAGTACGAACTAATACCTGTTTCATAGTGCTAGCCCATTGAGATATCATGCCGCAGCTTAACATGGATACCCCACTCAGACACAGCATGCTGACTCCGAGCCGACCAATTATCTCCCTTAATACGCCAGGCATGGTAACAACAAGTACCATCTATAAAAGCATGTTGGAATGACGCTCCCGGGTAGATACTCTATGCACTTGATCGCTGAGACGGTCTGTTTGATAATTGGGAGCATATGTTTCAAGAAGTTTCGATTTTGTTTATTATTAAAAAAAACACATTTTTCTAAGGATCGGATCACCGACTTTAACCCTAACATGACGGTAGATCAGAATATAAGTACTTTAACCATGTCATTTAGCAGTTATCTGTATGAAACTGTAATTTATTGGCGATAAATTGTTGCTATATCCATAACATGTCCGACTGTCCTTTGAGATAATAATATCTACCTGTGTATGATTTGAATAATTTAGACGTGAGTGAATTAAATACAATGTACAACAAACTACGGTTATAACGAACTCAAAGAGACCACTGATTTAGATCGTTATAACAGTATTTCGTTATTAGCGTGTAAGCATGTAAGCAAACTCCTGGGACCAAACATTGAGTTCGCTACATCCGTCAGTTCGTTATAAGCGTGTTCGTTATAAACGTAGTTTACTGTAGTTATGTTATTACTTTGTAATAAGAACAATAATGAACAGAGCGAAGTTTGTGAGAGAAGCTCTTATACAGTCGAACCCTTGTACATGTATAATGAAATAGCAACATATTAGCCACTACCGGTTAAGGACCACCCAATTCTGTCATATTACTATAGTTACGTTTTCAGTATTTGGCGACTGTTTTCAGAGTACCAATATTTTCATAAAGCTTGTAATTTGTTGGTAAAATCTAATTGTCAAGTGTATACTTTCTTTAGACATTGAAATACCCTCACCTTCAAATGTAAATGTATTGATATCTCTCTCTCTCTCTCTCTCTCTCTCTCTCTCTCTCTCTCTCTCTCTCTCTCTCTCTCTCTCTCTCTCTCTCTCTCTCTCTCTCTCTCTCTCTCTCTCTCATTCCTCCAACATATGTCATACATCTCAGCATTATTAGCCTGTAACAAATACAATGACACATTCGAGTAGTATTGACCTTGTGTAAGATCAATATATACACTAGCGCTGTCTAATTAGACAACAAAACGATATGTAATTCATATCACGCCAGTATTTATCATAACAAAAGACGGCAATTAACAATCCGAAATGAAACTGAAGCGTATTGACGAGCAATGTTGGGTGCCAATTAGGGATAGCCATTTCATCAATACTCGTCTAGTTTCTCAATTCACCAATTGATATTTTTGAATAATGAGCATTGTATTTTATACAATTTGACAATTATGTTGACACCTAGTCGTGCTATTTATTCATTTGATTGGCATTTACCTTCGGGTTTGCTAAGAATTGAATTGTGATTAAAATTGATCGAACATGGGCACACCTTTTCATCTTGAATTTGTAACAATAGTCGAATTCGTAGATGCATTAGGGAAGGACATTTATAAAGCATTTTTCAACGTAGAACTAATCTGTTTCCCATGGGTAACGAAGGCGTGATACTGTAGCCGGTTTGACTTAACGCGTGTGATATCTAGTTGCAGGTGTTCTCGTGTTCGCATGTGGGTTCACTGGTGAGTCGTTTATGTTATAATTGGTAAGAGAAAAGCAACATATTTTTTTTTAATCGGATCACCGACTTCACCCGCCACACGCAGCGAGTGTTGCCGGTAGATCAAGATATAAGTTCCTTGACGGCGTCATGTAGCAGTTACTTGTGTGAAGCTGTAATGTATTAGGTTGTAATTTTACTTTTTGTGTTGGTTGATCACACTGCTTACACTTTCGGAATTTCTACTTTTCTATCCACGTTTGCCAGGAACGTGTAACTCCATTAATTATTATTATTTATTTTCTGGACTTTAATTAAAGATACATATTTATGTCATTTAAGTTCTTATTTTATTTAGTTACATATGTTCTGACAATTATTTTTTACTATCTTTTTTATGCTTCTATGTTTCACTTCATGGCACGAACACTTTACAAGAAATAATTAAAAATGTCTATAAGAAATGTGTTATATGTTTTTTTTTATTATTATTATTATTATTATTATTATTATTATTATTATTATTATTATTACAGTTAATTATCAACGCGGAAGTCTCAGTTGTAATTCTGTTTAACATGAAACGAGTCAACACCACTTATTTGTCTTTTCCAAATAAGTTTATTTACAGTTGTCATATCACTGACTGCGAAAAATATTCGTTATTCCTTGTGTGTTTGTTTTTTAACGCCGCACTCAGCAATATTACAGCTATATGACGGCGATCTGTAAATAATCGAGTCTTGACCAGACAATCCAGTGATTGCATCGATCCACTTAATTGGGATACGATGACATGCATCAACCAAGTCAGCGAGCCTGACCACCCGATCCCGTTAGTCGCCCCTTACGACAAGCATGGCTTGCGGAAGTCCTATTCTCTACCCGGATCTTCACGGGTCTCGTTATTCCTTACATTATATTTTAATATTATGAGTATGAAATATTGTTGAGTCATTGTGAGGCTAAAGTGACAGATTCTATTTTCCAGATGTCAGGTGTGCTAATATGAATCAAGGAAGCTGCCTGTGTGTGGATGTAGGATCAGCTCACGTGGATTTAACCTGCATGAGATAACAACGATGTGCTTATGCCAATCAACAATCGGATTAAAGTGAAATCAACAAGGATGCTGGATTACTAGCCTCTAATGTGTGCGATTGTGCAATATCATTGTTCGTCTTGTGTGACCGGACAGCGAAACTAAAACGTAAATGGTGAAGAAATTCAGATGGATAATGATTATAATTATTATTTGGATTTCCATAAATGTGTTTAAGAGAAACCGAAATTCGTCGACGTGGTGGTGTGGAAAGACGTCTATGTGAAGTTCCTGAATGTGGTACGTGAGTGTCTGATCCAGGTCGGTTTGCTGTGTCACATGTGACATATATCTGTCACGGATATGTGGTTGTGGCATCATGTGACCAGATGTGATTCAATTCAATTCAATCATTAGGAATAAGGAAACCGTCCATGTTGTTGAAATGTTGGGCACAGACCTGTGAAGTAGCGTACGTCGACAACAAAAGACTACATTTTATGGACAGAAGACTACATTTTATGGACAGAAGACTAAACTCTATGGATAACTGAGTATCTCCTGTGAGTGAAGACGACGTGAAATGGATGAAAGCGCGCCTTAGAAGACGCACTGGGTTTGAGATGGATTTGAGTATGCCATGTGGATTTGAGAATGCTCAATTTCATCAGGAGCTAAAGGTGCGAGATATCCCACTTTGGAGGAACCCCAGGGTGAACATGTTGCATGAAATATACTTAACAATATTGGGGAGCAGAGCACCCAATAACATGGATTAGACCTTTCTACATGACAATTTGAAATGAATATGTTACTACACCTGATGGATGTGAAATGGATGGGATATCACACCACATGGATGTGAAATGAATGGGATGTTACACCAGACGGATGTAAAATGGATGGAATATTACACCACATGGATGTGAAATGGATGGGATATTACACCAGATGGATGTGAATTGGATGGAATATTACACCAGATGGATGTGAAATGGATGGGATATTACACGAGACGGGTGTGAAATGGATGGGATGTTACACCAGACGGATGTGAAATGGTTGGGATATTACACAAGATGGCCGTGAAATGGATGAGATATTACACCAGATTGATGTGAAATGGATGGGATATTGCACCAGGTGGATGTGAAATAGATGGGATATTACACCAGATGGATGTGAAATGGATGGGATATTACACCAGGTGGATGTGAAATAGTTGGGATATTACACCAGATAGCTGTGAAATGGATGGGATATTACACCAGATGGCTGTGAAATGGATGGGATATTACACCAGGTGGATGTGAAATAGATGGGATATTACACCAGATGGATGTGAAATGAATGGGATATTACACCAGGTGGATGTGAAATAGATGGGATATTACACCATATAGCTGTGAAATGGATGGGATATTACACCAGATAGCTGTGAAATGGATGGGATATTACACCAGATGGCTGTGAAATGGATGGGATATTACACCAGATGGCTGTGAAATGGATGGGATATTAACCAGATGGCTGTGAAATGGATGGGATATTAACCAGATGGCTGTGAAATGGATGGGATATTAACCAGATGGCTGTGAAATGGATGGGATATTAACCAGATGGCTGTGAAATGGATGGGATATTACACCAGATGGCTGTGAAATGGATGGGATATTATCCATATGGCTGTGAAATGGATGGGATATTAACCAGATGGCTGTGAAATGGATGGGATATTACACCAGATGGCTGTGAAATGGATGGGATATTATCCATATGGATGTGAATAGGATGGAATATGACACCAGATGGCTGTGAAATGGATGGGATATTACACCAGATGGATGTGAAATGGATGGAATATTACATCGGATGGATATGAAATTCATGGGACATTCAATCAGTTGTGAAGTTGTTTGTCAAGGATCACAGAATATTTCTTTTAGAAAATTCATTATCATGGATTGGAAAGTACCCCAGATGGATTAAAGATGGATTAGAGAGTGCCTCTGCCTCAAATGGAGAGTACATGGTGTGGATTCTTGTGGTACCAGCCTTGTGGATGGTGTATTCGCGATGGATCACTGCGGAGGCAGTCGGGGATTCAGTGGATGGATGTACGACACTTTGAGTGATTCTCAGCGTGACCTCTCACTGGGGTCACCACAGCGCCGAGCGTCAGGTTGTTTACCTGTCTGGTCAATCAGCTGGACGCGGGAACGATTACAGGTAAGATTCAAACAAATTGATTTTGTTTTTGTTTAATCTGCGATCCACATTTTCAGGGAAGACATCGAATTATCGCTTTGCTACCGTTTTCCTCGTAACATGTAACAGTACACGTTTGAAGCATTCATAGTCGTAGATTCTCACAAAAAATGTGAACTTTATTAAATTTTCGTAAATGTATAACCGAAATCCTATGGTGAGAAATAGTTAATGAGTCATGAATAATCACGCAGAACTTCTGCAATGCGATGCGAAGTGTACGCAATGGGTATTACATTATTATTTACTTGCATATTTCACATTGTTATCGGTTCGTTATCATCGTTATCACATTGTTATCATCCAATACATAAGGGGTACGGGGCCTCCACACAGGAAATCAGGCTCGTCTGTTCACGTTACCCATCGCCACTCATGTCTATGCTGGCGACCCGCCTCTTCCCCGCTGATAGAAAGTGTGCCAGTTCACTAACTGTCTGACAGCGGCAGTATGAAGTCATTTTACGGGCGCTTCCATAGCTTCATACCATATTCAATACTTAGAGGACATCAAATGTGTCCCCCCATTCCACATTGGACGATCACATGACTTTCAACACGAGCTGAGGGTATGGTGCGCTTATTTCCTTGGTGTTTCTTAACCTGGGTTTTTTTTCTGAGCCCAACACAGGTATACATATTGCATCTACGTATGGTGTAATTAAAGTATAGGATAATTTTTATTATTATTTTTTTATATTAACCCTCTAGTAACCAGCGTATCACCAGTGATACACAGATTCTAAATTCTTCTGAGCCAGCTTAATAAACATATGAGATGTAAACAAATCCTTCTGTAGTTTCACAAGTTGATATATTTTCAGATCATATTTCATTTTGTAGTGAAGTCCTAATTTTAAATCTAACTTGGCACTTCCTGTTTTGGTCTTCTTGACATGTGCTCATGGTGCCAAAAAGGTATGTCGTCAATCCATCAACATCCAGGTAAAGGCAACTTAAATGTGTATATAAAGTATTGTTTTCGATTCTTGAATAGTTTTGTTTATAAGTAGATGTCATTATTTGGTGAAAATAATTGTATTTTGTGACATACAACCAAATAAAAAACATCTGTATCACCAGTGATACAATGGGACATGTTATTTTTCTTTGTATCAGCAGTGATACATTTTGGATATTTAAAGAATCTTAGATTTATTTGCTTGGAAGCTACGTCCGTGGCTGGAGGCCTTGAAAGAGAGATGTAAGGAGATCCCACAAGAAGAACATAGAGCTGTGGATGAAGTTCTGATCCTGTTCAAAGGGAAGTCCTCGGTGAAACAATACATGAGGAACAAACCTCACAAGTGGGGGTTCAAGATGTGGGGCAGAGCTGGGGCCTCAGGAATACTGTACCAATTTGAGGTGTACCAAGGAGCAGCCATGAATGTTATGGAACGCTCCCCACTTGGCATGACAGGTGAGGTAGTCATACGTATGACATCAACAATTCCTGAAGGTCTAAACTACAAGGTTTTTGCAGACAACCTTTTCACTTCCCTAGATTTGGTGGACCAGTTGAACAAGCGAGGAATCCTCTATGTTGGAAAGACCAGAAGACCCTAATGAAAGAAGGTCGTGGAAGTATGGACTCCAAAGTAGAGGTCAACACTGGTGTGATTGCACTGAGGTGGTGTGATTGCACTGAGGTGGTATGACAACCGCACAGTTGATCTGGTTTCATCCTATGTTGGACAGGAACCTGTGCGTGAAGTGAAGCGCTTTGACAGAAAGGAGAAGAAGAATATCATGGTCACCTGTCCCAAGATAGTACAGGAATATAACACATTCATGGGAGGAATAGACCTGCTGGATTCTCTGACATTTCTGTACAAACCTGGAGTCAAATCAAGGAGATGGTACATGTACATCTGGTTTCATACCCTCCACATTGCATTGGTTAATGCCTGGCTTCGCTACCGCAGACACAGCAAACTTCTTGGTGTCCCTCATCACATGAAGCTATGTACATTTCAAGGACGCATAGCTGGCAGTTTGGTGTCCAGGAAGCAGACCGTTGGCCGTCCTCGAGCTACTGACTTCAGTCCTCCACCATCACGCACAGTAAGACGTGGTCTCTTGCCTGCAGAAGTCTGTTTGGACCAAGTGTCTCACCTTCCTGAGTGGGCCGTCAAACGTGAACGATGCAAGAACAGGAACTGTGCACCCCTCACATATGTGATGTGCTCTAAATGCAGAGAGTATGCAGGCTTTGTCAAAGAGAGGAACACTTCCACATTTGTAAAGAGACTCTTGTAATTGATCAAAGGAACCTGTTTCAGTGAGAGAAGTAACCTGCATGAGTTTTGTTACTGTTTGGAGTCAGTCAGTGACTGTCTTTGTGCTTCTGCAAAGTGTTTTAGGAGTTGTCGTTAATCACTGAAAGTGATTATACAGTTTGTATTTCATTCAATTATTTCACAGTATTTATTTTTCATGTTGCTCAGGATTTCTAGAGGAAAAATGGTTGTGTTCATAAAAATAGAAAATAATAGAATTATAAGCCAAAATAATCTCTTATCTATGTTTTAGTTGTTATTATTTAGATGTTTGGCCTGAGTGCTGAGTTCCAGTACGTATCACAGGTGATACATGGCAAACCCAAAACACTAATACCCATCGTATCACAGGTGATACAAACAAAATTTTGTAAACAATTGAACAAACAGTGGAAATCAACACATCTCTGTCTTAGTTTGACCACAGGTATGTCAAATTAGGATTTTAAGAATTTTTGGACAACTAGAAATAGTTCTGGTTACTAGAGGGTTAATTATATTAAATCGATCATTACAAGTACTAGTGGTTTTAAGCGTTATGCTTTGCGAATTATTCAGTGGTTTTATGGGACAGACGGTGGTTATTACAAACAGTTTTGTGTCTTCATTTCTACTTCATGTGAAGGGCATTTTCTTAACGAGATGAGACCGCTTCCGTGGTGTAACGGTAAAGCGTCTGCTCGGAGATCGGAAGGTCGGTGGTTGGGTCCACTGGTCGGGCACACCAAAAGACGTGAAAAGATGGTACTTGTTGTTTTCCTGCCTGGCGTTCGGCATTCAATGGGATAAATCAGGGACTGGTCGGTTCGGAGTCCCAGTGGGGTATTGATGTTAAAATGTTGCATGGTATTTCAGTGGGCTAGCACTGTGAACCCAGCATATGTCCGGACTAGCACAAACATCCATCCACACACGTGCATGCTCGTCGCTGTAATCTTGAATGCAACGTTGAAACCCATTTCATTGTCCAACTAGAGTATCCAAGAATATCATTTATATGCATAGGACAAGAAGAGTTATCTCCCTTACAAATGGTGCTCTAAATATTTTCCGAGCGCTTCAACTAGAAACGGAAACCATCTGTCTCACAGTCCTGTTGATTGTATATGGCCAGTGATGCTGGGGATTCGTGACGTCATGTGGTTGAACTATGTCAACTAACTTACTAACGAGCATGGCAAATGAGGAGCTAGGATGTGCTTAAAGTGGGTGTTTCTGGCGCGGATAGTTTTAACATATCTTAAATGTAACACCATGTTTGACAAATCTGTTAAGCTACATATGGATATGTAATTCTCTATTTTGTTTAGTGGAACGTGTTAATAGATGTTGAGTCACATCCATTTTGTTGATCCATATTTCCTAATCATATAAAATTAATTTTGAAAAAAATCGTAATGAGTGGATAAGGTATATGCAGTTTGAATTATATTTAGATCATGTGATCAAACCCTATTTCACCTCACCTTATTAAATCAATGTGCGCAATAAGTACTTGTTATATGAGTCAGAGCTCCAGATAAGCTTTTGGTGTTGTGGGTATTTTACCCATACATTTTAAAATCATTGGGTATCAGTAATTCTACCTGCGTATTCAAATTTCTGTTACCCACTAGTTTTTACACATGTGGGTATTTAAGTTAAATATTTTAAAACACTATTCATCTAGTCCCTGCAAACTGGTGTCGTGTGGGTTCGAGAGCTTTATAGGACTCAAAAATACCACGATACTTCCACAAGAAAGTGTGATGGCAAATGATCATGATGTAACTGTCATCGTGGAGTTTGGCAAGGTTGACGGAATGCCCGTTTATAATTTAAAAATAAGTTGCTGATTTGCTAATCGAATACGCAGGGTTACTTCACAATATTTTGATGATACGCACAAGTTTTATTTTTGTAGTGTATCTGTAATGTTCGTTGCGTATTTGATACGCTTGGATTATATCTTACTGTGTATTTCTGCATTTCTGATGCCTATTTCACGCAGATACGCAGCTTATCTGGAGCTCTGATGAGTGTAATTAATCTGTACACATGTTGCTTTGGTATCGAGAGGAACGCTGTACAGGGCATTTGCTTACATACAAAACACGTCATCTGACACACGCACACACACGCACGCACGAACGAACGCACACATATTCACACACGCATTCGCGCGCGCACACACACACGCACACGCGCGCGCGCCTCAATATTTGAATATTACTGGGCGTAACGTATACGCTCACTCGGGAACAGGTCTTAATTCTTTAAACTTTCAATCGTAAAATGATTGTTGGTTGGTTGGTTTGTTGCACTCAGCAATATTCCAGCTATATGATGGCGGTCTGTAAATAATCGAGTCTGGACCAGACAATCCAGTGATTAATATCATGAGAATCGATCCACGCAATTGGGATACGATGACATGCATCAACCAAGTCAGCGAGCCTGACCACCCGATCCAGTTAGTCGCCTTTTACGACAAGCATAGTCTTTTACGGCAAACATGGGTTGCTGGAGACCTATTCTACCCAAGATCTTCACGGGTATCTTCGGAATCTTCACGGATATCGTAAAATGGAATTTATCAATTTCACACAATGACAACAAAGTAAAAGTTTAATTCATAAGTGGATGACTAACTAACAGTTAATTCACAAAACATTTTCATTCTTTTGGGTTTATTTTTTGTTTGTTTGTTTTTTGTTGGGTTTTATTTTTGGAGGGGGGGTGGTGGGAGGGATACCAAGAAAAGGAATTTTTGGCTATAAAAAGAAATGTAGTGATTGGAGGGAATTGAACCAACCCTTTTAACTTTAGCTGATAGTTTCATTCAGACGATAAGGAGGATGTGAAAGGGTTATTTCCCCTGGGAAAGAAATTTTCATCATTTTACGTACGCTTCTTACAACAATTGCGTTAAAATGCATGTATTTATCTACAAAATATATTATTTTGCGCCGTAGCTCCTGGCCATGGATTTGAATATGTTAATCATCATGAGTGGCTTAATGAAAATGATATTAACAATCCTCGAACAAAGACGAAAACATATTCAGTAAAAGTATGTCGATCCTTCAGAGAGTTGACGAATATATGTTCACTCGAATTGGCCTTGGATCCGATATTATGACATGACTACAGACGTTCTGCCACGATCTTCACCCCATGTCCTTTATCCCTTTTACTGGTGCCTATTACGTCGATTAATTTCTTTTAAACATCACATCAAAAGAATGGGGATATTACTGCAGTGCTGCTCAACGTGTGATGCTGTTGTGTCTCCCACCTCATTCACTGGTGTCACGACTGAGATACACGTGTAGCCATAGAAATAGCCTAAGAAATTATTTAAAGAAACTGTGTAAAGTAATTATTTGAAGTAACTGTGTAAAGTAATTATTTGAAGTAACTGTGTAAAGTAATTATTTGAAGTAACTGTGTAAAGTAATTATTTAAAGTAACTGTGTTAAGTAATTATTTGAAGTAACTGTGTTAAGTAATTATTTGAAGTAACTGTGTAAAGTAATTATTTAAAGTAACTGTGTAAAGCAATTATTTGAAGTAACTGTGTAAAGTAATTATTTAAAGTAACTGTGTAAAGTGATTATTTAATGTTGCTATGTAATTATTTGAAGTAACTGTATTAAGAAATCATTTAACGAAATTATTTGTATACATTCTCCTTTAACTTGGACATTCTCCTGAGTGCAAAATTATAACACACACACTCAAACACAAATACACCCAAACCCACACAAAACAAACACACACGCACGCGCGCGCGAACACACACACACACACACACACACACACACACACACACACACACACACACACACACACACACACACACACACACACACATACACACGCGGGGTAGAATAGGTTTTCTGGAACCAATGTTTGTCTCCCCGTAAAGATCCGGGGTAGAATAGGTCTTCAGGAACCAATGTTTGTCTCCCCGTGAAGATCCGGGGTAGAATAGGTCTTCAGGAACCCATGTTTGTCTCCCCGTAAAGATCCGGGGTAGAATAGGTCTTCAGGAACCCATGTTTGCCGTAAAAGGCGACTATGCTTGTTGTGTCACTTTGAACGGGATTGGTTGGTCAGGCTCGCTGACTTGATTGATGCATGTCATCGTATCCCAATTGCGTGGGTCGGTGCTCATGATGTCATTTACTGGATTGTCTGGTCCAGACTCGATTATTTACAGACCGCCGTCGTATAGCTGGAATATTGCTGAGTGCGGCGTTAAACAACAAACAAACAATACAATATGACAAATAACATACACTGCAGTTCACCTTTGTCCATCTTTATTGGGACATCTCATAATCTTATTTGGTAAGTCTAGTGTTGGAGTAATATATACATCCATCTCCTAACACGCTCTACACAACATACGACTTGATTTGCTCACTGCAATGTCTTCCCCAAACACCCCCATCACCTGAGGGGGCGGTCGGGTATCCTAGTGGTTAAAGCGTTCGCTGGTCACGCCGAAGATCTGGGTTCGATTCCCGACATGGGTACAATGCGTGAAGCCCATTTCTGGTGTCCCCCGCCGTGATATTGCTGGAATATTGCTCAAAGCGGCGTAAAACCATAATCACTCACTCACTCACTCCATCACCTGAGTAAGTTAGCCAAAACGATACATCTATATAGGTGAACAGTATATTATTATAACCATATCATCATCATTTATGAATATGGTGACTTACCATGAAACACCAGACAAAGACACTGTATTATACTGCGAGTTGGTTCAGCATGGGCCGGATAGTGAGGTGAACGGATAAACAAGGTTCATATTTAAGTAGTCATGCAAAATAGAGTGGATGACAGAGGTCAAGCTAATAATAATAGCACTCAGTGTCCCCTGGTTTCCTTATAATCATTTGTCTCAAGCGCCGACGAACAGGGACATATACCAGCTTCGAAACTCTTGTATCGTGAGTGAGTTGAGTTTAACGCTTTGAACAGCATTTCAATTCTATCACACTCACTGCGAGAGTAACGCTCCAAGGGAGGAGGTCTCAGACATTTAACACTTCGGTGAAACCCACGAAAACGTGTTTGGTTCAGCTTGTAACATTATCAGGACGAATCTGACCCAATCGGGAAAATGTCCGCAATTCGCTTTGCAGAGTTGCGTCCCTTGTGCGTTCCAGGAACCTACGATCATCGGTTCCAGTCCCTCATTCTCCCTGATTATGTATCGAGGTTTGCCAGCCCTGTGTTATAGTATATGAGGCCTGTGTCACTTTGGTTTCTCCAACTATATCTGAGCTGTGATATGCTACACAAAAGAAGTTACAGACATGTCAGATGAACTATTAGTCATAGGAAAAAATCGGGTGTTCTTTAACCGGCATGGCAGATGTTTGACTGACAGGACATATTGGCTGTCGTCATATGAAACATTCTGGTGTTATGTAACTGACGTGACAGTTTAACAATAGTCATATGGGAAATACGAAGTTTCTTTATATTATTTTGAGTGGTTCATGTGTATAACTAAACTACCACCAAATCAAACTCACTTGGTCCACTTTAAACTATTGCAGTGGAATCAGAGAGTGGGATAGCCTCGTAGTTTAGTCCGTTCATTTGGACGTCCATGTTCGAATCCTAAGTTTGGTTCACTGAACACACGGTTTCTGCTGATCAGGTAAAGACTGTGCGACGTGCCCAATTGTATACCCTTGCACGTGGCCTATTGTATACCATTGTACGTGGCCTATTGTATACCCTTGTACTGCACCAGTGTCACCGTTACTCTATCAACCATCCTTTTGCCTGTCCAGACTCGATCAGCTAAAGTCACAGCGACAGAGCTGTCATGTTTCAAAATCAGCAACTCTCTTGCTATTCACAGCATGTCAGGACAGAACGCAGGTTCTAAATTCGCTTACCTTAACACACAAAGCATCGGGAACATTTACACAACATAATTAAAAATATGTTTAATTTCGGTTCAAGTACGTTGTCAAAAAATCCATATTGACGTTTATTTGCAAAATGTGCCGGGCACGTGTCAGTATCAGCTCACAATGAGACATATCACTTAATACAGGATGATGATAATAGACCATCGTCTCGCAGATGTACATTTCTATAGGAATGAAACCTGTCGTTTTGTCATCATTTGTTCTCAGTCAGATGGTCTGTGTGCTGTTGAAGAGACATGTGTTTCGCCTTACATTTTATGGGGCGATATTCACACCAATGTATATAACATGTATTGTGTTATCAATTGCAAACTACAAGATATTGGTGTCACGTTGCCGAGTCGGAGAATCGACTCAAGCTTGGGTTAATGTGTCAGTGTAGCTGTGTTAAGTCCACAGATTCAATAGCATTTTTTCTACATAACTGGTTTTAAACGTCGCCGTGTTACATTTTATTGAAGTACAACATACAGCGTTATATTAAGATTTTGCAGTCTAACGCATCCATTTGGGAAATCAAACTGCCTTGCAAAAAAAGTATACTCCCATGTTTTATGGCGGCTATAAAGGAAACAAACAAAAAACGGTTATTCTATGTGATGATACGGGTGTCATAGTTATATGTCGAACCATACGTTTGCAATGTTTCCGCAACTGTTTTCAGCCTAGTAACGTATTGATAACGTTTGTAATTTCTTGGTCACATCCAATTTTCAAATTATGCTTTCTTATGCCGGCAGTTTATTTTTCATTAATACATTCTCTTGAATTGTTTCTCGTTAAGCCAATTATATTTTGTATCATTGAAAACATATTATTCTTTTAACTTAGGAACGTAATACTATTTTACAATTGTTTGAAGAAATACACAAGGTATAAAACTGCAATTTCAACAACTATATTGCCTTCACAGAACTGTTTTCATAAACATTGTGCGTGTCTGTGTAAGGGAGGTAATTTGGATTAAAAGCACTCAAATACCTAGAGTTGCTCCCCTTTGGTCGTAGTCGTGATGGATCTGATTTCTGATAAACCTTGAACTTTACTTGACGGGTTCTGTTTCGCTGCATGAATATTTCACAAGTTACTGGATTATAAATTAATTTATATGTTCCTTAACATGAATTGTGAGCCTTGAGGGAAGTTATAAGAGAAGGATTTATGTTTGATTCGTGTTCATAATTCACGAAGCTTCAATGATTGTCACATACCAATGCATATCCTGGCTTTGAAATAGTTGCCTTCTTTTGTTTATAACGAGCTAGCTTTGTAATTTTTCAAATTCCTCTTCGAAACAACACAAACAAAGGAAGGATATCTGTGGTTGATCTTTCCTCGTCAAGACATTAAGTATTTCTCCTTGTCAATCCAGTAACGACCGATGGTTATAGTTAATATAATATACAGGTATCTCTGCTGTAACCACTTTGTCTGTAGACATAGGTATGTATGTATATTTCGTATTAACAGTCTAAGCTTCATAATTCATAAACATGTTCGTTAATTTTCGATGTAATTGTCACCGTGGAATGTTTATCACCATCAGATACAGGATTAGAAACGGTGCGTCAAATTCTAGCTGATACATGTAGAGCTGGAAAATTATTTGTATATTCGAGTTTCCCATTTTGTATATTGCCAACGCAAATTGATACTTGGCCAGGTGCGACAATTTGGTTAACCGGTTGGAACATGTTTTAATTTTGAGTTATCATTTTGATATTTTCATTTTGGATTATTTATTGAGAGTGAATTTCCCAAAATAATAGTAATGAAACTATGAAGCAGATGATGTTTATTACTTGGTCGTTCATTTAGAAATTTAATTAATTAAAAAAGCAAGCTTACCCATGTACAATCTAACCAACATGTTAGTTACTATATATTAATAATACATTTTTAATGCAAATGCTTCGATGGTATTTTTGTATATAGTTGTATAATTTGCATGACATATAGTAATATATCATATAATTCATTTATTTCATATCATGACATAGGTATACACATATTATATATTAATAAACTCAATTTCGTGATTGTTATCTATATTTTTCAAAACCCGTTTATATTTCATATTTATTATTTTTATATTGCTTCGTGTAATAAATATCAAGCCATATACTTGTAAAGATTTACGTTTTTCATTTGATATATATTCCTAACATCAAATAGACATTTTTCATGAAGACACAGTACACGAAAGCTGATCTGATCCGAAGTCAAATGTTTGATCTTTGTTGATATTTGCTGTTGTCAACAACTGAAATCAATATTCACTTCAGTGACGAAACTGTGCCTCATTTACAATGCAATATCAATATGTCTTATTATATCAGTGTTCAATATGCTTCACAATATTGCACAACAGGGAATCGTGCAGTTTATTACAGATCCGTGACTCCCAAAGCATTTCATATAATAAACTCAGCAGTAAATGTTTATTTTATATCATTTATAGATTAAACAGTTTCTGTATTAAATTAATATGAAACTATCGTCGAGTTCCCACTGGAAATATTTATCCTTCAATTTGATAAGCGATTGCTTCATCCGAGCTGTACCTTCCCTGTATACACGGTGGGCAATGAACCTGACTACTGTAAATCTTCGGAGGATTTATTTCTTTGCATGATTAATGGTCCATTTAAACAATGGAATATTGAACGTGTATCGTGTATTATTCAACTTATACAATACCGTGGAATGGGTTGTTTGCTAACAATGCAATCATTCACATCGGCAGTTTACTATGTCACAGTTAAACTGATGCAAAATGATCATTCGTTTAGAAAAAGAAATCTGTTTCAATTAACAATACAAACTTAAGCGATACTATTGTTTTTGCAAGTAATAATCTAGAGTATTCAATGTGTGTAATGGCGTAAGATGCACATTGATTTATATATTTTATGACATTTTTTGTAACTATATCTACTTTTTAAAACTATTTCAAATTTGCAGAAAGCAGAACTTCTCTTTTACGTTTACGTTTGAGTTTGTAAGTTTATGTGTTATGTTGGGAAAAATATTATTTGAAAAATATTAAAATGTTGCATTTGTACTATACTTATGCGATGGGGTATTACCTACTAGTATAACGCGATAGTGTTTACATTGTACACTATAGTACATTTCAAAGAGTAGGTATAACTGCCGTACAATATGTAACTATATACATTCGGAACTTTCATTTAGTTTTCTTAGTCCGGAGCTTCCTGGTGTTTACTGAACGTTTCTCATTGAGAGATAAAACTCAGGCTTGCAGTGCGATGGTTTATGGGACTGGCGTACACAGAATCTATTGTAACAATTAGAAGTAATATTCTCTTGCTGTGACCTCCATCACAATACCATGCGCTACAATAGTAAATGGCATTTGTTAGGTAACACACGTACTAGACTCTATCACGGATGTAATGTTTGTAAAGACTGAGTGATTAGCCCTGCGTAGATTTGTATGCAAACGTTAAAGCACATATACTACTTGTACATGTTAGTCTACAGTTTTTTAAGTATTTGAAAACAAAACAGGACCTGCATAGAAACTCGATTACTATTATCAAACGTATTATTACAATGAAGTTAATATTTTACTGTTAATTAGCATCGTTATAGACATCATATAATAAATCTAACATATTTATCATATTTGTTTTGGTATTCATCAACAGTATCTTATCATCAATATTATCAATTTATAAAAGCCAGGTTTTATTTTCCTTCATGCATATACTTAAAAGTATTAAATATTATATTCCCATTATAATCCCTCGAGTCTAGTGTTAGTCTGTGTTGGTCAATATCTCATTACACCAATGACAATATTTGTTCGTTGTTAATTAAAATTGGCAATAAATATTATAATATCATCATAATATGCAATAACCGCAAATCCTAGTGAACCTGATAATGAAATATAAGCCCAAGTCACAAACTGTTATTAGTACCATAAACAGCAACTTCACAAAACCTGATCAAACATATGATTTGCCATAAGTGTCACGTTAATGGTGCAATGATTATATTTTCATTGCAAATAGTTCCCCAACTTAATGACGTGTGTCGGCTCTGAGAGTGCTTTAAGTAAGGTATGGTTATCTTAAGGAAACAAACATGATATCGTAAGACGGTTATTCGAAATATAGAACCGAAGTTGAGGCTTGATATTTAAACATAACCCGATCGTAAAGTGTTTATAAAACCAGCGTTTCCCGTGTAACCTATATCGATACATGTGTCCCTTTTGTACCAGCCAATCTACTCTAATGTCAGAACAAATCTTCAGCTATTGTTGGGACGGGTTTGAATCGGGGAATAATGCGAAACTGCTAAAAAACAGCGTCCCTTCTCAACATAAATATGTCCCGTGTGTTCACAACTTGGAACCAAATGTGTAAAAATACAGGGATCCTGGGTAGCTCCATCGATAAAAACCCCATCCTCTATAGTAGCTTACTGTGCAGGAATTTATATTAACCCCGCACCTAAAGAGTAATGGCCGTCTCAAAGCGACCCCTGGCGGGTTTATCACGGCGGCCATTTTGAAATTTGAATAAATGTTTAACACACATGTAAATGTCATTAATCTTCTATCGGTTGAGTTAACGTGTAATCCTCCACATTAGCTGTCTGACCGACAGGCATTGTTTAACTTCCTTGGGGGATAAGTTTTCTACCGTCATCTATACGTTGACTAACTGTCATTTGTCTCTCTCATAACAGTTTGTAATAAAATTTAAATACCTGTCCTAAAATAATATATTATCTGTCTCAACACGTAAAGAATTCCTAAACACGACCGTTAAAAACTTTAAACCCATAATAAAACCTCTAAGAGGTGGGAAAACATCCATTAAAGAGTTACCTCCCCCTGGTGTGGACTCATTTCGTTTAGCCTTACTAGTTATTTGTTTCGATCCACATATACCAATAATTGTACCATACGCGTGGATGCCTTGTCAGTCATGCCACTTTGAAAGTAATTTAAAAAAATTCAAATGTGGACCACTTATTTTTTATCTTAAGCCAACTTGAAAAAAACCCAGTTAAATATGTTGTTTTGGGGGGATTGTTTGTTCGTGGAGTTAAAGGGTTAAAATTAAATTCTCAAGCCACGGTACCTAATACAATATCAAATATGAACATATATAATATTATATAATGTAATGTGTGTGACATTCATCGCGGCATGGCATAACTCCATAACAGATTATTCAATCGAAATTGAGGACATGTCGACTGGGTCGCTTGAGGCTATGTCGAGATTAACGAATATTTACTGCAACAGAATAGGAGGACTTGTTGAATGTACAATATCAGCATGGTAACATGTCGAGATGGACAACTATTGACTCCAATATGAAAAGCAGAAATTGTCGACTTTGCAATAACAGCATAACAATATGCAGAGATGGGCAAATATCGACTCCAATAGGAATAGGACATGTCGACTTTGCAATATCAGCATGGTAACATGTCGAGGTGGACAAATATTGACTCCAATATGAAAAGAAGGACATGTCGACTTTGCAATAGCAGCATGGCAATATGTCAAAATGGACAAATATTGACTGCAGTAGGAATAGGACATGTCGACTTTGCAAAGCAGCATGACAATATGTCGAGATGGACAAATATGGGCTCCAATAGGAATAAGGGGACATATCGACTGTGCAATAATACCATGGGGATATGTCGGTTGTGTAATATCATAACTATCTACGTATGCTATTATTATCATTTTATCGTATGACCGATGTCCCCTGTTGTTGAGCAACTGGGTTTCAGGTCAATGCATGGTTTCGTAACAGCAAACACACTTGCCATTTTGAATTTGATAACACCTCTCTCTGTGATAAGTTAATAACAAAACTCGAATTTCACCATTTATTATTGCAGCCGCCAGCTTCCAAATATTCCTCCACAAGATTACCGATACTTGTCAAATATTGCTACAATTTATTCCAAGTGGGTTAGTGAAATATTAATATTTTCACCTGTTCGAGAGACTTCTTCGCGTTAACGCCAGTGTTGATTTTTTAAGCAGGTGGGGGAATGAGTGATTGTAGTATAGTTACATGAGCTCATTTTTTCTTGAAATTATAAACCTTTAAGTTTGTGGTAGCGAGCTCGGTGTGGCAGGTAGCATTCTCCATGGGAACAGGGTAGCTCACGATGCCAAAGTTTCCACCTATTAATAAATGGACCCCCTGGAGTTAGTGACGATCCCTAGAACAAAGACGATTGGTCCCTGCTGTGCCAGGTGACAACGAGGCAAGGTCAAGGGTCAGATCTCGCAGCAATCTCCATCACTTTGTAAGTGGCACCTTTGACGTTGATTACAACTTTTCTCAATTCCCCTATTGTGCCCTGTCTCAAAGGGCGCAGCGAAGCGTACGCAGTGTCTTATCCTTCCACCCTGGATACCCAGAGATCCGCTGGGTGGAAAACACACGGCAATTCACAAGCACACAGTTCAGTGAGCCCGTCTTCCTATTTCCAAATTATGCATTAAGACAGATAATTTCAGGTACTGGTGTAATTACAGCGTGGCTTACCCCAGTACTTGGTTGGACGGTGCATCGGTACAAGGAGACCTCGAGTGAACCTTTTGCTTGATAAATTAAAACCTTCCCGTCACGCTTCAACGTCGGTTGACGTTTTCAGATTATTAATTCATAAGAAATGGCGATGCAAGCAAGCGTTGGGTTTCCTTTGTGGGCTGTTCGGGTTGCGATCTGCCAATGTTCCCCATCAATGGGTTTGGTTGATAACTTAGCGCAGAGTATGACTTGTTTTATAAATCACTCTGAAAGTAGACACAAATATCGTTATCGTAATTGGTATTAATAATAAATACTCAAGAGAACGCTGCGCAGGATAATTATATCCATAGTTGGTACATTGCACTTAAACCACAATTTATACCAGTCTTGACTTTCATTGGATGGAGGAGCTGTGGAACGAATTCCTTCAGCACGGATTGCACGTGGTGTCAGAATGCGCAATACATGTACACTTCAAAACTGAATCAGTTACAGGCACGTGCATCACGAAGAAATTGTTCTGCGTAACAAATCCGTGCCTTATGCACGTGAATGTGGTATATTGCATGGTATGCACGTGAGCCTCGTGGTTATTTGTCACAGATGATAAAAAATACTCCGATTTAATGACGGTTTTCACGTGACGCTACAGTTAATTGGAAAGACTTCTAAATACGGCAACCGCGATGATCAATCAGCGTTCACCTAACGTCGTCTTCAACTTTAAGATTCGTCTTCATTATGAACATAATTATACATGCTTTACAAACCTACGCGTGTGACATATGCAACGAATTACTACCACGGACCTACTTCTTTACGCGTCTTACATCAACAGTGATTAAGGTGGGAAATTGGGGTTGTCTTTCGAACGGAAGTTTTTGCAAACATCTACACAATGAAAGACTTTTTGTAATTCATTTTCAACAAAAAACAACTTCTGGGTCGCGGTTCCTTTGAAGTGTGTCAGTTGCCGGAGAGAAGCAGTGGAATACACTGACATTAGATTCTCTTCCCATAGCCGGATATGCCTAAAACCCTCAAACTAATTTTCAGCCATGTTCTCTGTTTCGAAAACCAAAATTTGCCAATATTTTCTGTCATCTTCGCATATCTGATAAAAACGCTTCCGACGGAGTGTCGATTTGGGGTGAGTATCTTTCGGGGGATAGAAGGATGTGAAATGTAGTCACAGACGCCGGGGGAGTAATTAACAGAGGGCCGCAGCCCGGAAGCCTTTCTAGCCGAGCCCAGGGATAGAATTAAAGCGGGCACAAACACTAACCCGAGATTTGATGTAATTTCTCTAAGAGTTACATGAAATCCCTTCTTACGAAGGAAATGATTTTGAAGAATCTATTCACATACCATCAAGAAATATCCGGAAGAGAGGTGGAGCGGCAACGAAGGGTCACGTGACCTAGCGGCCGCCGCTTCGAAGCGGAAGTGGCCCTCTCCTAATGGAAGATGTGAAATTTCACGAAAATTTTTATTCCAAAGCATTAACTTCCCTTCCCGGTATTCTGTTAGATGTTTGCCCAGCTTTATAAGACATTCCTCTGGAACTCATCTTCACTTGAGCTATAATAAGCCTTTCTGTTTGCCCTTAAAGCTGACCTCTAGTTCAAAGTATTCATTTCGGTTGGACTTTGAAGGATTTCAACAAGGCCCGAGGATATTTAAGCAACACAGATTTGATATTGCCCTGCAAATACTTCCCAAAGCTCTACATGTAATTACGTTCCATTACCAGCCATTTTGGGATATTAAGTCATTTTCGGTTCAGAACTTTTTTGAATATTTTTAATAACTTCGTCTTCAGCGATTTTCTTCTTTGTTTCCTAACAGTGAGGAACCTGACTGATTAATCTGGTCTTATGTCATGTATATCCATAGACCACACAAACTAGACCACTACCTAACCTCACAGCACGAGCCGAACAGAACAAGAGTCCGACAACTTAAGAGTTCAAGTCATCTGGAAAGAGGACAATGCTCTGTGCTTGTGAGTTACCTCCCTTGACAGTTTAAGTGGACGTAATTGCGCGGTGTATTGATTAGCGATTTAAATCCCATAAATGTGTCATGACAGTAGCACACAGGCCTCCACAATGTAATGATGATCACTGTCCAACGGTTGTTGTGAGCCTGGGATGAGATCCGTATCTCAGGCGTAAAACGCAGGAGAATATTATGGATAATTTACATTGGAGTTTAATATTGAATAAGACACTCGCATATACTATTTCATTAATCACCGCAGGGATTCCAGCGATGGGATCCGGCTGGTTACGTTTCGTTGTGTGTTGAATAATTGGTACTGTATTACACTCTTTATTCCCGATAGTTTTAATAAAACTGTTGTCACAGTGAGACAATGGCTTTTTTGTAGATGCATATTGTCTGTTTGAAGATCATTAGAGTGACAATCACACCACGCATTTTTATACAGTGCTAGATGTAGTAGAAGTTCGTATTTGGGTATATTTTGAAGGGATGATAAGGATGGTCTTTTGTATTCTATACGGGCTCAGTACTATGTGGACTGCATGATCACACTTTTCATACAGAAGTTGTTGGTTCTTACCAAAATACTGCTACTTACTACTACAAAGAAGAAGAAGAAGAAGAAGTAGAAGAAGAAGAAGAAGAAGAAGAATATGAGCCTAACCAGGCCAGTTTTGCCAGGATCACCCAAACCCTCTTTACTGCATTTATTTATCTTAAGTATTTACCTTAAATAAAAGCAACAAAACACTTTCTACAATCTCACGAAAATCTCTGCTACAAACATTACACAAAAAATGACTCCAAACTTTCTCCTCCCAACACCGACTGTAAATTCAAATAATAAACACGAACATCTAATAAGGCTGGCCCGGGACTGACTTCCACCAGTTGATGTGTGGTGGTGCCATTATTCCCTCATCTTTATCAATGATTGAAATGCAAAAGAACCTTAAACCATATGACCATTGTATTGCCTGTAAACAGTTCTGTTTATGTATCATTGTATTACCTGTAAAACCCAATGACTTCAGCTTCAGTAACCTTTATCCATTTCTGTTTTTTTCATGTTTAAAACATTTAATAAAAGCGACACACCCCTTTTTATAATCAAAAGGCCATCATTTGTACGATTTCGACTATATCATCAGCATGTGTTTATGAATTACTATCAGTAGTGATCATACCAGTTGTTCGCTAAAATGTAAGCATATCCTGCTCCTCCGGTGTCACCCGTCACAAACACATGCAAACGCAGGTCAATTGTCCAGTCAAATCGTTACTTATCACAGCTTTGCTGGTGTTGTGGCAACTTACTGTCAGCGTGTGTTAGTCAATGTGTGTTAGTTATTTACTACCGTTTCGAAACTTTAGGACAACAACGAAAGAGCAACTCTTTCAGATTCATCGAAAACTAAATTGTCAGATGTGGCAAATGGTGATTTTCACACAATCACCCGCATCTTCACGTCAAAGAGACTAAATGTGTTTAGCAGTGTTCTTTCAACTTTTTAAACAATTCTTTCCTCCAATTCCTCAAAAAGATATGTACTTGGCTCACCTATTCTAAATATTAATACTGTTGCTATAAGAACTTGAAAATCTCAACTTGAAACGTCAAAAAATGTCCTGAAAAGAATTGGTCGTATATCTTAAATAGGCGAAGTAAACAAGTAAATTGCACTTTTTATTTGACATATTTGAATCAAAGTTGGCAGGTAATTTACCGAAAGGATGTTATCGCTTGGTTTGATATAAATTTCCCTGTACAATATCTTCGATAATAATTTCCTGTACAATCGTCAGAGCGCATCATAAGATGGTGGTGTTTGAGAACGAAAGAGCGAACACCTGTGGAACCTGAAGGCAGTAATTGGGGGGCTCTCGGGAGGGGGTAAATACCTGGTGACTCAGGTAAGATGGACGCAGTCGCGCGTAAACACCCAACGTACATCGACCTGGTGCGTGCGTGTAACTTGTTATTTTTGAAATATTCATTTTCCATTTAGTCTTTTAATCACAAGATTACTTAAACGAAGTTCCATGTACATTATGGTGCCTGGAGAATAGCCATGGGTTATTGGTAGTCCAGTTAAACAGAATCCAGTTGCCACGTCGCTAAACTCGGATATTAAGAAACAATTAATTTGGTAGAGGATTTTTAGATGGATTATTTCTAATAAACACTTGTATTTCTTGTCAATGTCATAATAATCAGTTTCTTGATCTAGGTTTCTTCTCTCCACATATATCATAATGTGAGTTTAAATAAGTCATATGTTATTGCCTGTCTCGACACGTATCCTAATTCCGGTATAAATCAGTTTAAGATATATAATTACCTATCTCGACCATATACCAAGCGAATATACTTGTAAATCGACGCGTGATATATTATTGCCTATGTTGACATGTATCTTAATGCAGGTATAATTCAAAATGTCAACGTCTGAGAATAATCAGACTCTACTCTCTGCCTATTCCATCGTCTGTAAAAGGCAAAATAGTGATGACAACTGTTTGAGAACACTGTTCGACATATTCCTTAAAGTAAATATAAATCTGTTTGTGCAATACAATTATCTATCTCGACAAACATCTTAATGTACATGTAATCAGATTGTGGCATTTAATCATATCAAGACTCATTTTAATATTGGAGTCAGTTTGCGATCAATTATTATGTATATCGACATCTATCTTAATGTGAACATACATCGCTATCTCGACACATCAAAATATGATTAATGGTGTGACGTTTACTTTGGCTTATTTCCTTGCGAAAATATTGTCTTGGAGTTTGCTAACATTAAGTTAGATTTCAAATCGTGATTTTATCCTGAATGAGCTATATATAACGATTATTCCATTACGTCTGTTTCATATAGAAGATCGTGTGGACCGTGTGACCAATGTATTTATGCTGTGACAAACGATCACTTTTTCGATATTAATTCTCGATTGTTGGTTGTCAAATACTCTTAACATCACCCCGGTAGAGAATTCCAACCTGTTTGGAATTCATCAGATCTCAGAGGGTCTTCTCGGATCACTAGTCATCAAACCCTTCAACGTGAATGAATAGACGAACCGGGAGGACAAGAATCACACCTGCAGTGCCTCCGTACCCCCTCCCCCTTACCCCGACCCCCTGGAGTTTCCTGACACCCTCTTATACCTTGATACTACCCTTTAAGACAGTTCACCTTTCACGATGGCCTTGTTTTAAGTCCCTCTCTCATTACCCGTGTTCAAAAAGTGCCTTTGGCAAGGATAACTTCTTTTCCCTTTCTTCTTTATACAAACTGCGCGGTTTTTCACGTCTCGCTTGTTTCGGCGCTAGATTAGTAGTAATCCTCTTGCACAACCCTCAGACAAAAATAACGAGTGGGATTTCAAGTCATTATTCCATTACAGAGTTTGTTTAATCTCTGGAAATGTATTTCTAATACTTTGTAATTTTACATCACATTTGTGGTCATACCACACGTCCTGAGGGCATCCAGCGTATCTCAACTGATAGTTAATGTGATCCGCCGGTGCAATTAATTGAGTGGCTTGATTTACGAAAGAACAACAACAGACTTAAAATATAAAACTTGTATATGACAATAGTTAAAACGAACGATGATTTGTATAATGCCTATTGATGGGGGAAAGGAATTGCCCCTAACAATAAGCACAGGTAAATTGTTAAAGTTTACATTTGGATCTATGCAGGTAAATGTAAATATAGTAAATTAAGATTTCAGGTACCATGGGCCATTAACTTTTCATTTATGTAATACCACCGAGCATTTATATAGAAAGATTAAAGAGGCATTGTCAATTCACTTTTATTTTGATTCATCCAGATCTAATTACGTCATTTTGATAACACAGTAAATGCACTTCATGCCTATGCCCTACATTAAGGTGACGTATTATCAGCATTAAGTTGGATGTTTTTTACAAATTATTCACCATGCCTGAGCGTATAAAAAGGCGACAAATCTTGGCGAAACTGAATGCCCCGTTTGACAAGGAATTAATAATGACGGGATAAACGTTTAATTACAAAGTGGCTAATTACACGCTGTCACCAAGGCTGTAACTATCGTCAGAAACAATCTCTTGCTCTTGAGGACTTAAACGCTCGAATTTCCTCCGTTCATATTTCATCGATTGTCCGGTGAAAGATACAAATTATATTGTCGGACGCACCTCGCTAATTTCACATAATCACGTGTAATTTAGCAACTAGCATTCGTCTCACAATAGTCATACATCAACTTAAATATTGCGTTCACTTTTGCTTTATTTCAAATTACGATCACGCAATCGAGACATCTTCGCATATACATAAGAAGTATTTGAGGGCACGGTGTAGATGCTGGTGTAGTTTGCCCGATGCGGAATATTAAGGGCATCGGTGAAATAAAAGTGCACTTATCGATCAGTTTTTCAGAGTTTGCCACATTTTCAGTTGGCTAGTTTTACCAGTTAGTTGTGATTACTAGCGGAGTGTCACAGCTGTGCAACCATTACTCTTCGTTCCACTTCGAAGGCGGTTCTACTTTTATGTTTACCCGGTGGAACAGACATGCTTGAATGCCGTAATTAAATTAGATACGAAACGAAATGAACATTTTTGTAGTGGCAACTAAAGGCACCATGCTGACATGTATTTGAAACATGTGTTACTTTATTGATGTTTTCCAATTTCAATTTAATGGTATCACTAATCCGGAAGATTCAACCCGAAGCTCGAAATAAAGTTGTCACATGATTTCATTTTTTTATCGTAAGCTGTATGTTAAGAATTTTGAAGTTTTAAATTGTAATGTCTTTCACGCGATTTCAGTCTGAGCAAGGTACTATACTCGAAACTCCTTCAAACCTGAAAACACCCATCTTGACAAGCATCGTCTTGCAAATATCGTAAATTGTTCAAGCTCAAAGGTAGATTTTATTTCCTCTTTAACACCCTATTTCCGAGAAGGACATAGAAGAGAAAGATCTAAACACAGGATCCATCGCGTACTGCATAGAAAATAACACTGGCAAGCTCTTAAGGGATCTAAGTTGTTTAGAAGCGTGGAGGGGCCGCATTGTTTATGAGCACGATATTGCCGCGATGTTCTTGTAACGATTTTGGCCATTGACGTGATGTCCCCTTGTATCAATGGCTCTTTGACACTGGGCAGCTTGATAACTGAGCTCCATTGTTGCTTTTATTTTGCCTTTGCTGACAGTGTTGAAAAGATTGCCATGAAATATTAAGCAGACAAGTGCCTGAGTCCCGTTTGCGCCATTCCTGAGCCAAGTCTACCCTGAACCCGTGGAGACACACTTGGAGAGAATGTGACGAGGCGGTGTATTGAAACTTGCTAATGCGTCGCTTGGTCGATTCTTTTCGTGAATTGGAATTGGCATCGCTTCATATTAAACATGCGGCTGGATTATGGAGACGAGGTCAGACTTCAATAAGAAAGGTAACGAGAAAGGGCAAGGTGTCGTCACGTGTTGAAACGGTACTCATCACACCCACCGCATGGGCTGCACGTGCATGTGCGCACACGCTGAAAGTATTCCGATAATTAGGCTCTTTAATTACGACTTAAGCGTTTTTAGCTACCACCAATTGATTAAAACGTAGACGGGGAGAGAAATTGTGTTTTAAACCTTGGCAGCATGCTGCGATGTTGACAGGTTCAAGGTCGCCGACTTTATTTTATATTTTTCAATAACTGTGGTTTTGGTAAGTTGACGGAGGGGGCGGGTGGCCGGATAGACTGAAAGTATTTTGCAAATAAACTTTTTTTGTCGATCTCTTTTTTTATTCCTCAAAGTTGGTGCTGTAAACAATCGAGTTACTCAGAGGCGCAATGTCAGTCCCCACATTGGAACATTCATATTTGTATCCAACATTATTTATGAACTTCAATTTGTTCTATTTAAATACACATACAAGTGGGAGGTAATTAATGGACACTACCCAACTTTTGAATGAGGTTATCATATCATTCTAGATATGATAAACTGACGGAAAATATTATTAACAAGTGAACGGAATCTAAGTCACGAGTTGAGCAATACATCACGACCCGCAGCAACCACAGCTGCCGTGCATGTTTTCTCATGCTATGTGAGATTGCACATGATGCTTAGTTTAAATGCAATTAACCCGGAATTTTGTAAAAATAAACAGTTTAAAAAATAAATGGACATGCTAGATGTTCAGGACAAAAGTGTGGCCAAAAACATTTCGGCTGTCGGAGAAAGAAAATGAACAGTGTCACCCCTTCAATGCTACCCACACCCCACACCCCACCACTCATACCCCACACCCCACAACTTATACCCCACACCACACACCTCACCACTCATACCCCACACCACACACCACACAACTCATACCTCACACCCCACACCACACAACTCATACCCCACACCACACACCACACACCACACACCACACAACTCATACCCCACACCACACACCTCACCACTAATACCCCACACCACACACCACACAACTCATACCTCACACCCCACACCACACAACTCATACCCCACACCACACACCACACACCACACACCACACAACTCATACCCCACACCACACACCAAACAACTCATACCCCACACCACACACCCCACAACTCATACCCCACACCACACACAACTCATACCACACACAACACACCCCACAACTCATACCCCACAATCACACCACACGACTAGTACCCCACACCACACACCCAACACCCCACAGCTCATACCCCACACCCCACAACTCATACCCCACACCCCACAACTCATACCCCACACCCCACGCACATGTATTGTAAATGCTACACGCGTGTCCATAAAATCTTATTTGAAAATGTTTCTTTTGTAACGTAAGGCATTGAGGCATATTAGAACAAAAACGAACCCGAAACCGCATATTTCAAAAAATGTATTTAGTATTCTAACACCAAACGAAACAAGAGTCGGTTCAAATTTTGAAGTTTTTTGTGATACTGATATTACTAAACGACGAGTTTCGGGTAATGGAACATATTATGTTTGTTATTCCTCGCTGTTCCGGCAGTGCAAGGATAATACCCCCGAGGAGTCAAATAATTTGGTGCAGGATCTCCATCATCGTCTCGTCCAACATCTGAAGGAAACTATCACCTATGCCAGACACGGAGGACGGTATAATGATTAGGGATTAGGGGTGTTTCTTCTCGCATCTTATGAAGTCGGTTAGATAGGCAACGCGAGTGTCCTGTTGCGCCTACGTTGCCTCACCTGCTCAAGGATTCCTTGGCGGCCATTTGTAATTAGCGAGCAGACGACAATGGCGTGTCGGCAGACGACAATGCCAGGTTGCCTAATAGAGCCCTTGGGACGAAGGATTAGATTCTAGCTTTATCTACGAATATCAAGACGATGAAATCCTCGGGCTTGTTTTCACAATAACATAGGTCGTCATTGGATAATGAATATCAAATGAACACAATTTATGCCGGCAGAGAAGCACCCTGTTAGCTCCGAATGAGAATGCGAGAGCAATCAAAACACATGAAAATGCCAATGGTTACCATATCCCAATGTTGTCTGCTGTGACCTGGGCCCCGTTCACAAAGCCATTGTTGCGCTACGACAGTCGTAAGTCTAGAATGGGAGTTGCGATCACCTCCGCGCTACGATCGCTTTGTGGAACGGGGTCCGTCATGGACTTGGTCTGGAATCGAACCCAATGCTATCTGCTATGAACTGGGCCCCGTTCTTAAAGCGTTCGTTGCGCTACGACAGTCGTACGTCTAATATGGGAGTTGCGATCACCTCCGCGCCACGATCGCTTTCTGGAACGAGGTCCAGCATCGTCTTGGTCTGGAGTCGATCTCCTGCCCAGGGCCCGTTCCACAACGCCATCTTAGCATTAATACAAGCGTAACTCCCATTCTAAAACAATCACATAAGACTCCATCGTTAGTGCAGGACAGGCTTACCCTTTTTAGCGATTTTCAGCGATCGTGTCATATAATTTTCACCACAACTTGCCTATTACGCCCAATGGAATCTGTTTCAGCAGATAATCTAGACTGGTTATTCTCTGGGGTTGAAGTAATCTGTTTACCACAGTGGAACGGAAAACTTGGTTCCTTACCATAAAGTAATCTTAGTGCTACGAATGTCGTAACCTCGATAAAACCATTTACGATAGTCGTAGCGCTAAGATAGTTTTGATAGACACGAATACACACTGGGAAATTCCCATTTCCTCCATGTAGACTTTCAGTGCCCTTTATGAACGTTCGGAGAAGTCAAAACGTACAACTAAGCGATTCATGCTTAATGGATGTTAACTTTCATCAACAAAAGGTACATTTAAGACACAATAAAAACGAATATCATAACGACATAAACATTGCATCTTTGTGTCAAACGTTCCAAGTCAGATAAATATCGTAATTCCTTTAGTTTGAGATTCTCACTAATGTCACATCAACTGAAACAATGTCTTATTTTAGTTACTTGTTAACTATATACAATTTTTTAACATTAAATCTTACCTTTAACAATAGATAACATGTAAAAGTTCATATCGTGACTTTCGAAGTCTCAAACACTGCTCCCGAACGCTCGATTTGATTCTATTGTAGATATTTCGAGTGAAAAAGAGAACTATACTTTTGAATTTAGCGCCTTGCTGACAATAAAAAAATATCGATTTGATCACTATTACGCAGGTGCTATTTGTTGACGAGTAGTTTTACGATGGCCTTTTGTTTTCAATGCGAACCATACGACAATTGTATTCATTTGCCGTCACTCATACCATCACACTGTTGCAATTACAATTCACTGTTCAGTGATAACGGTACACAATAGGATAAAGAATATTCACGGGGTTGCTATTGTAACCCATCGCTGTTGCTTATAGTCATCCATAAGGGAATTAATTTCACGGTTTCTCTGTAGTATTTCGCAATTAGAATTATTCACTGTTCCTCAACAGTTTCATAATGCATGATTCATAATGAATCCCACTAACTCGCAGATTAATTGTACTCGTTTATCGTGACAATAGCTTTGTTAGCTAATTTAGACTTCAACAATTGTCCTTGTACACAATCACCCTGCCACACGCACTTATCATCACCAGAAATTCTATATTGACACGACTGTCTTTGTCTTCTACAATAGTTGATGTTTCGTATGTTAATTACTAAATAGTTCCACAAAAACGAACGCTGAGTTTAATCCATTAATATTATATGGTTCATATTTGGCGTTGGCTTAATTGTGCGTCAACAAAAGGAAAGCTATTTTCCGGTCAGTTTTTGACATTTGGTTGATGTGATCCGTCCTTAACAAGACGCTCCGTTGGCATTGTTTCAGTTGATTGTTACCTGCCCTGCCCGGGATGTGATTATAGATTATATTTAATAGAAACAGGCAGGTAGGGAGAGAGGCTTAGGAATGCATTTAGCTCCCATTATCCCTCGGTTAAATATTTAAAAGCCTTCACGTAGAGGTATTGTTCGAAGGCAGTGATGCACGGCTTTGCTAAGTCTCTCCTGGAATATGCGACCGGGAAAATATCATTTGCCCAGACCGATACTCATATTTCGATGGATGCGGGATCGCCCTTATTTACCTGTGAAAATAAGGATTGTTAGGTTGTAAAATCGGTGTATCGCTTTGTTTTCATCAACCTCAGCGGGGCTGGCGATATGTGAAGTCGAATTTACGTTCTCCGTCAATTACATAGGAGCTGAAATAGCAGACTAATTCTCAGTATCATCATTAATAAGTGTAAAGTCAATAAATAGTTTCAATTTACACAAATGAATATTACATGTCATATGATAAGTGAAGGATACGAAAAGCTTTATTGTTTGTTTTGTAATTTAATGTTAAACAGGGTTTTGTGTTCAGGTGTTTTAAACAGAAACTGAGCTTGGTTTTTAACAGCTTTTAGCAATAATGTAGCCATATCGAGACGGGGGACACAGACTATATGCTTCACGTTGTGCGTTTCTGTAGGAATGAAACACTTTACCCTCGAGGCAACCATATTACTAGACTGTCAAGCAGGGTAGGGAGGGTGGGCGGTTAAAACGTTCGATTCCCTCACCCTTTCACTCACTCACTCTCCACTGTGTTGACGGGGGGGGGGGGGGGGGGGGGGGGGGTGACCGTAAGGGTGGTAAAGCATACCTGCATATTCTGCTTGAATATTGGAAAAAGCCGAATGAAACGATTCTCACTGACTTTTTTTCTATGTTTCTATAAAATCAAAGACCTTAATAGTTCACGACGAAGGTTATCTGTCGTCAACGACACCTGAGTGTATGTGTTTGTGAGTGAGTGAGTGGAGGGATGGGTGGATGAATGGGTGAATGTTGTTTTACGTCGCTCTCAATAATATTCTAACTGTATCAAGGTGGCATGATCAATAATAATTCGGTCAAGGTCCGGTAACACCATCGACAAATATTTGATACTTTGCATGTCGTAGAATCGCTATTTAGAAGTGGAGCTTAATTGAACGTTAGTTTCACTAGACTCTATCAGTGCACATTTGTTTAATTAAATACTCAACGCACAGATAATTCTACTAAGTCTTTAATATTGCATGGACGTCGTGCTTCATATGGTCATAAATAGCAGTTGTTTCCATCCGCCATTGTGCCAAGCTGTTTCTACCATATAAAAACAGCATAATATAGAATTTCAATCATTTCACTGGTTGCACGATTATTGCTAGAGAAATCGAAATTAATTCATTAACAGGAGTTAGTTGTTGTGAGTGTATTCAGATGATTCCCGGGTTGAATAACGAGTTTCATACAATATCATAATTATACTTCTGTACAAAAGAGTATTACATATGCTGCAATGGTGACATTCTCGGTTGCGTTTCTTTCATCGTAGTGTGATGATAACCATTGTGATTGTATTCCACGGATTTAGGATGAAATAATTCCTTTTTTCATAATACTAAGTTAAATTGCCGACCAGCGTTCGTTAGAAATATTCCCTCTCGTAGATATAGGGAGAATTTAATATTAACGGATTAGTTGTGTATTTAATATCTGCCTCAATGCGACTATTGTAGGGGCCTAATGATTATCGTCGATAATATCAACACTCTCTTCTATACATCTCCCAAGTCACAATGGACGCCACAATAACGAAGCAGCGCGACTAAAATGCGCTGGGATTATTGGTTTCATGCGGACGCATTAGGACTGGGGCCGTTCTTTACAATTCCTAGTCACTCTCAATTTAGCATTTTCATTGAGAGTCGTCAGGTAAATGTGATGCCGTATTGTCGTCTGCCCGTCTTTCAAATGTCGTCTGCTTGGCTTACCTTGGTGACCTTACCTGTAATTTGGACGTTCGTCAATTTTCATTACACTCTGTGACCCCTCAGAAGCGGAATGAGGTCAGAAAGGGGGTAAGGGGATGCTTAATGGGGTCATGGAGTGGGGTGGGAAATTAGGAAAAGGTTTTAAATCTGGAGTCAACACCAACTCATTATTGCTCTATTGCAACAAGATAGTTGATGGCCTAAACAAAGTTCTAATCCAGACTTAGATTAATATTTAGTTACTGACAATTATGAAAAGCACAAAATGCCTGAGATCACTATTTTATCAAACACTCCTGGCAGTTAGTACACATACTCTTGGTTGGAGTGCCAGGGCACAACCACAAAGTTGCCCGTATAATTGTTATAAGTCAATTTAAGGTGAAAGTGAAATTGTCAAAATTACTTGCCCAGTTATCCGCCCAGTTGTGGCATTATCTCCCTTGGATTAAATTACCCGTACGAGTTATATCCCCTTCATCATCTCCATTACTTTGATTTTTTTTATTCAAGGCATCACCAAATATTAACTCATGCAAATTAAAAATATGCACGTGAAGCTTCAGCAACCTCGAGCAATTTAATGATTTGAATTTATTTTTATAAATTTTATATATTTTTATTCCTCCCTCTATTCAAAACTAAACGATTTTCAATAGTGTTGTTCAACTTCCGTCTGTGAAGTCCGCCAGATTCAACTTCATTGAATTTTGTCTCTAATTCGAGTTTATTTATGACTGGATATCCTATGGATGCTCTACATCCAATATGCTGCAACGATGCTCCTACTCCACGTAGGCATTAGTTTGGCGGGAAAACCTGGCTAATCCCCTGCCACATGTGTAATGACAAGCAATTAGAGCAGACGACATTTTCCCCGCCAATTACGACAATGTCGGGTTACAGCTATCCCATTTATGGCACTACTTCCTTCAACCGGAGCGCCATCTTGCGTTGGGATCAGGTTGATAGCGGTCCGAAAACCGGGTTTGCATCAAATTACTGTCACCTACAGATGAAATCCGGAACACGGTGTCATCTGATGCGGATGTGGAAAATGATTGTCTGGAGCTGTCTGTGAGCCACCTACGGACAGAGGTACATGTGGACTATGTACATAATGACAAACGATTGCGCTCAATCTTTGTAATACTGAAGTCTTTGATTGGTATTCAGAAGATGGTTTGACATGAAAACATGAAGCTTTTAAAGGACATCAACATCTTTGTTTCTGCAGATGCTTTGGGGTTACTTGCATCCTCATCCGGTGGTCTCACCTACCTTTACCTCTTGCCCTTCAATCAGCTGAAGGAGCAAGAAGTCCCGCTGAAACCTCAGAGGAAACATTAAAGAATTTTTTATGCATAAAATTGTTCATATTTTCGTGTCTTGTACTGCGACCGTTGATATTCGACCAATTTGTAACACATTTCAGACATTCTTAAAACAATGTCATTAAAACATTTGGCCCATGTTTTAACATTAAAGATCAATTGGCTAGATAATAACAATAGCACAGTAACAATAGTAATTGCTTTGATTATTAGATTCTTTCTATAAATATGCATCTGGCACTGTTACACTTCATAGCTCCGACAGTAATTTGTTTTTTCTTTGTTTGTTTGTTTGTTGTTTAACGCCGCACTCAGCAATATTCCAGCAATATGAAGGCGGTCTGTAAATATTTGAGTCTGGACCAGACAACCCAGTGATTGGCATCATAAGCATCGATCCACGTAATTGGGATACGATGACATGCATAAACCAAGTCACCGAGCCTGACCACCTGATCCCGGTAGTCGCCTCTTACGACAAGCATAGTCGCCTTTTACGGCAAGCATAGGTTGCTGAAGACAGTAATTTGTAATAATTTGTATGCGGTTTAAAGTAGGCGTAAACTATGACCAACATAATACACAGTGTTGTCCTGAAATGTTTCAGGTCACGCAAATATTTGTGTTATTATGCAACTTTCAACTCGCGTTTCAAAGTAACCATTTGGGGTGTGGCTAAGTTGTTAAAGCGTCCGCTCGTCACAACGAAGGCCGGGTTCTATTCCCGCATGGTACAATGTGAAGCCCTTCATACCTATTCCGCGTGGTATTGCTGTGATATTGGTAATGCGACATAAAACAATATTCACTAAGCCGTTCACATGGCTTACATGTTTTAATACATTTAACTGTTCGGCAAAATATAGTATACACTTGAAAATTGGATTTGACCAAAAAGTTACATAAGTCGCCGAAACACTGCAATATTAAGTGCCCCAAACACAACTATGATACCCGTATCGAATACATCAACATCGAATAACCAATTCTTGTTTGTTTCAATTTTAGCCACCGTCAAACACGGGTGTATACTTTCTTTTGCTCGGCAGTGTATTGTCTCTGGAACCCCCATAGTCTTTATGTGGCGAGATCCCAGTGACTTTCAACAGCATGGCTACTAAAAGTTATTATGAAATATTGGTGACTCATCTTTTATTCATAAGAGTACATGGTTTACAAAAACAAAGAATGCCACAAGTATTTTAGGGAAAAAAGGTGCATTTTGCATCTACGCATATGTACACTTAAGTCATAAACGTCGTGGATACATGACATGTATTGACAACACATTCATAAACAAACTAGCCCATTGTGATTCATGGAATACCGAAACACTCTTATAGTTAACGCGACACTTTTACTGCTCGTTCCCAGAGACGTTTGAAGCAAACGACCGGTCCATGTACCTAAGCATTTTTTGATAGTTAGATCTCTGATTTACGACGCTGTTCCGAAGCCGGCCCTATCAATAGATCATATCGTGACCTTGAGACCGGGACTCTACAGGTAGCTTCTGTTTTACCTGTCCACTCATTCTTTCAAGTTGCCGAAACTGGGCTTTAGACAATGGTAATTAACATGCCTTAGTAGCAACGTAGGAATGCTTAAGCCTTCACCTGAGACCGACAATAATCAGTCCGCTGCAGCCCTAGCCTTCGTTATACCTCCTAGCTGAAACATGAGCCCGGAGTCTACCCGTTCTCACGCGAGTTTACAATACACCCGACTCCTCGCTTCACTGATAAAGGTGATAAGGCCACGGTTTAATTATGGGGAGTTTTCGTAGTTTATCCATGCGCGAAGGAAAAAAGTCCCTTCAACGCTGTTATCGGTTCTTAAAAACAGTGGAAATGTGTGTCGTCAGGTACAGCAAGGACTGTCTATCTTCGTTAACATCGCCAAATTGAGTTAATATCTTCATACTCGATAGATCTCAAACAGGAACGGGGTATTCTTATGCAATATATTTATATTTATGGAAAGATATTATAATGTTTTGTCAATTTGATGGAACGTTAATCCTCCTCGTTCGTAAATTATCTCGTGTTGGCTTTCGGGAAGGCACACTCATTGCTGTAGAGATACGGGCCCCTTAAAGGACTAACGCATACCTACAACAATAGACGGTAACACTATAAGAGACAGTGAATCGTTAAACACCCACGACTATACAACGCTGTTTAGTGAATACTGAAGGGTAACTATGAGCAAGTGAAAAGGCTTGTCATTGAATCTTGGCGATATGTCATCACACCTCTACAGATTGCTAATAATCGTCAATGTAAACACTCTGTATTCAAAACAGTTTGGATCATAATTTGGACAAAGCTAAGCTGAATTCTCGCCTTTACGAGCTACAGTTAAACGTGTCATTGTCACCGAGTCTCAATACCCTATTCTTGTGTATTTCACACAGTCAAAGGGCTTCAACGCGGTAGGCTCATTTGGAAGTAGTCTATGACTTTTTATTGTGTTTGATGCCCGTTTGTGAAAAGACATATATATGCAATGTAGCAGATTTTCTATTGAAGCCGTTTAAGGTTGTTTTTATAACAGTACTTAGGTGATAAAGAAAGTCTAGGCTCTGTGTGTACGAGGACATCGAACTGAAGCAAGGCCGTTTATTATTTTATATTGACCATCGGTGTGTTTGTTTTGGATTTGAAACTGTAGCAATTAGTATGAGCGGATTCAAGGACTGTGTCTATTGACAATACTACTGCGGTGAGGGTGTGATGTTGGGTCGGTTCTTATGAATAATATCACGGCGTTTGTTTGTATATACAATTCTTCAGTTGGGCGGCCATTCTCATGTAAATGTAATGTCGAGAATTGAATTTTCAATTGCGTGATGACAACGTCTGGGGTTTGGACTATGAATGCGGCCCCACTGTCTATTCATGGTGATGTTTTCGTTTCTTTGCCTTTATTTGTCTGGATACGATGTTGTGTAACTTGTGAAAGATTGGGCACGCAACGGGTGACCTGTAACGTCTGGATACGTTTTGACGTAAGCAGAGTGATAGTAAATGTAATGCGTAGTATTTGCTGTTGACATTTGCAGTGATATTCAGTGTTATATTTCACATACAGTAGTCATCCATCAGCATCTCATCATATCAGCTCCATCCCTCTTCCGGGGCGGTCGGGTAGCCTAGTGGTTAAAGTGTTCGCTCTTCACGCCGAAGACCCGGGTTTGATTCCCGACATCATGGGCACAATGTGTGAAGCCCATTCCTGGCGTCCCCCGTCGTGATATTGCTGGAATATATATATATATATATATATATATATATATATATATATATATATATATATATATATAAAGGCGGCGTAAAAAAACACTCACTCTCTTCATCACTCTTCCAGGGGGCACGGGTGGCCCAGTCGTCTAAGGCGCCGCGATTCGCTGTGCAGAGTTGCGTCCCCTGGACACGCCAGAAACCTATGATTGTGGGTTCGAATCCCGGTTCGCCCCGATTATGTTTCTAGGTTTGTCAGCACCATACCCGTGCTCGTGGGTTTCACCGAAGTGGTAAACGTCTGAGACCTGCATCACTTCGGGCTTTCCTCCCACATTAAGCTTACACGCCGCGATATAACTGCAATACTGTTAAAAGCGGCGTTAAACCAAACTCACTCACTCACTCACTCACTCATCACTCTTCCGCCCCTATGTTAACCGAAACGTGGGTTCGAATCACAGATTTGCCCTGATTATGTTTCTAGGTTTGTCAGCACCAAAATGATGGTGGGTTTCAGTTAGTGGTAAATTTCTAAGAGTTGTATCGCTTCGGGTTTTCCTCCCACATTGAGCTGACATTGTGATATAACTGGAATATTTTCGCTTTAAAATCAAACCCACTAACTCATATTTTTTTTCTTTTCGTAAGTCCAATACTCCACGTACTTCACCCCGTCCCCCGCCTCCGTGGTCTTGTGGAAAGCGGAAGGTCGGTGGTTGGATCCCCCGGCCGACCGTTCTAAAAGTAAAACGATGGTACTTGTTGTTACCCTGCCTGGTGTTCGCCATTAAGGGGCTAAAACAAGGACTGTTCGGCTCGGGTTAGTATACTTCGCCTGAGTTGTCTATCCATGTTAAACTACGGCATGGTTTCCCAGTGGGCTAGCACTATATCACTACATATGTCTGGGCTAGTACAAGCAGCCACACACGAACGTGCATCTACGTTGCAATAGTCTTTAACGCGATGTTAAATATGTGTCAACACTATTCCAAAACTAACAAGCGGATGGTAGCACCAATTGATACGTTATACTCATTAAAAGATTCGAACCCGGATGACAAGGGGCAAGCAAACACTATAACCCCTGAACCACCTAGTCATCTCTTTCCTGGTCACGACAAACGATATTCCCAACACCATCCTATCTGCACCATCAACATATCCACGTAGGAGTGGTTTATGTTTAAATCAGGATTGTCGAGTGATGCAGTTGAAGGGTCAAGTCCTCTTTTATCAGCAACATAGTTTATTACTTCATCCAAGTAGCATCTGCATGACGGTCTTTACTGACTTCTGAGCAATAGGTAATGAATCAAATAAATTCCTCTGTCGTTTTTTTATTTTTTTAGTTGAAGCTCGCGTCAATAGAAGACTGTCCCCGTTCGTCCAATTTAAACCGTTTAATATTTTCAGTGAATAGGCACCTTATCAGCTCATCGGTGAATTGTATGATGGGATATATAGTCGGTTTGCACTGTATATTTATCAGTTGAGAATATCTGAACATGCCGCATGGGAAGGAGTGGGTATTGTTTAACGCCGTTTTTTCAAGTTGTGTCACAGCGTGTCAGCTTAATGTGTGAGGAAAGCCCTAAGTGATGCAGGTCTCAGACGTTTACCACTTTGGTGAAACCCACGAGCACGGGTATGGAGCTGACAAACCTAGAAACATAATCGGGGCAAACCGGGATTCAACCCCACGATCATAGGTTCCTGGTCTGCCCAAGGGACGCAACTCCGCACAGCTAATTGCCGCAACTTAGACGACTGGTCCACCCGTGCCCCCTGCTGCATGGGCAATTTATAAATAGTCAGTGCACAGTGTACATACAGACGGTGACCACAACAAGCATTAGTATGGAGTTCTTGAATTAGCAGATTTGGTACTTGAAAATGATCATATAGTTTATTAAAAAGTTACGTGCAGCTCCTAACTTATGTAGGCATATTCCATGGACACTGGGCAAATAGCGCAGGGATATTGTACATTTTACCCATTGACATTGTACGCATAATCAATGAACATTGTACATATTACCATGAACATTGTACATATCACCATTAACATTGTACATATTACCAATGGACAGTGTAATATTACCAATGAACATTGTATTTAAAGCCCACGAATTTTGTTCACTGGGCCTATGAATATTGTACATTAGGCCATATACATTGTACTTTAGTCCATGAACTTTGAACGTAAAGTCTTACAAAATTGTACATGGAGTCAATGAACATCCAACCGGCGAACACATACATTCCATACGCAAAATATATGCTGCTGTACACAAGACCATATCAGTTACCATCAACCTTACCATTTCCATTGTTACCATTCTATAGCATGTTGCCTGCCATGAGACACAAAAAACCCACCACCCTACACATTCCCACCCATCAGCCCATATACCCTACACATATGCCCTACTCCCTAGTCCACCGCTCACCCTGCAACACACGCATGATCTGTGCTCACCACCTCCCTCGTGTCATCTCGAAATATGTCAGCACGGCTGCAGCAGGTGGCATCGTGCGCGGTGACATATCTAGCCCTATGGCTGAGTGGGAATGGTTCCGAGACGCTGAGTCTCCAGCCATGCAGCAAACTCCGTGAGGCGAGAGTTGACAACAGCTGGCATACAGCCCCATGCACATTCTTGCACAAGCAAACCTTCACTATTTTGGTGTGGTCTTCGTTGTTCTTAGAATGAAGCACCTGCTTGGAGACTTTAATGCTTTTAATTGTTCCTGATTTCAGCCTTCACACGCCGTGACCGTTTGGCATTACTGCCAGGAATAACAATAAACTGGTGCTATAGAAGCTTGGTAGATGCAAGGTTGTGTCCCGGCTGCGGGAGATAAACTTCTGTTTCAGCACAAGTAGTTTTCAATATCAAAGTTCTCATTGTTGCAGATACTGATCCCATTTTATGAGATTGTCCTTCAAAAACGTTCAGGACAAATGACAACCTTAATCCGCCGATTCTTCATTGATTTATCAGCATCTGTTTGTATCTAATATCTGCAACTCTCGCAATAAGTGGATAACATGTGGCGAGCGTGCTTCTACAGGTGGTGTAAGCTATCATTCCTACTTCTTCCTAGATTGCCACATGGTAGATGGTTGAGATATCCTTAAACATGACATCGCATACTCTGGCCGAGACGTGTTTTTTAACTATACGGATATAGCAAATGATTACACATTCATGAAATAATGGCAGCCATTCCGGCTATTGGGTGACCTATGATCGTACATGAGCCATGATATAATGCATTCAAATGGTTTTATATCGCCTCTTGAAAGGAGTGGAAAATGGAAATGGAAATACAGAACATGTCAACCCATGGTCGGCGAAGACGATTTTCTTATTATTTTAGAGGTCTAAATCTTGTATTTGAAACCTCTGATTCTGAGGTCCAATGGTTCAATGGTGCATACCATATGTTCGTACACTATTGTGGCCCAGTGGTTTTATGAAACGTGAACGCCAGAAAATATCAGTTTCGAATGTCTGCGAAACCGATTCCATTGGTCATAAAAGACAAAATAACCCTTAACAAGGGTAAACATATCTTGCTCTCCTTGTAGAACCTGCCTCTCACACAATATAGAACTGAACAATTAAGCCGTGTGTTAGTACAGTGTTATGATTCGCCGATATGATACAGAAATGTTTATGGCCCAGTGGTGAAAACAAACGTATTTTCGCCCAGTTGATATGTGACCCAATTGTTTCAGGCTCATGTTTATGAAGTGTGGTGGCCCAGTGATTTCACTGAGTTAGTTACAATTAACGTTACTTCGACAATATCTCTGAGATAGAGCGACGATTGGTTTCAAGACGGCGCTGATTCCATTATTTAGCATACCCATATTTAGGCGTAGAGAAACCTATGTGGGTTCGAATCTAGTTTCTAGTTTTGTCAGCCCCATAGCCGTGCTCGTGGGTTTCACCAAAGTGATATAAATCTAATTTAGGTGTAATGCCATGTTCAAACTACAATAGGAAATACGGTAAAAGGCTTTTCAAGAATGTTTTTCAGATGTTCATATGTACTAATTTGACACGTAGTTTCCAACGCTTTTCCATGATATTTTTTCATGTTAGTGTTTCATTAGGTATGGGCGCACAGAGATAGTGAAATGGGTACATGCCGCCTTGAATAGTATCTCAAACATGTAATCTGTACAGCTGGAATTAACGGTTGTCCTAACACCTTGATGAAACCCACGAGGGTGGGTATGGTAGGGTATGGTGGTTTTAACACGTGTGTCAGAAGGTGGCTTTAACACGTGTTTCATAAGGTGGCTTTAACACGTGTTTCATAAGGTGGCTTTAACACGTGTTTCATAAGGTGGTGTTAACACGTGTTTCATAAGGTGGCTTTAACACGTGTGCCATTAGCAGCCTTTAACACGTGTGTATTGGTGTGGCTTTAACACGTGTTTCATAAGATGGCTGTAACACGTGTTTCATAAGGTGATTTTACTCGTATGTCACAAGCTGACTTTAAGACGTGTGTCCTTAGAAGCCTTTAACACGTGTGTATTGGTGTGGCTTTAACACGTGTTTCATAAGGTGGCTTTAACACGTGTGCCATTAGGAGCCTTTAACACGTGTGTATTGGTGTGGCTTTAACACGTGTTTCATAAGATGGCTGTAACACGTGTTTCATAAGGTGATTTTACTCGTATGTCACAAGCTGACTTTAAGACGTGTGTCCTTAGAAGCCTTTAACACGTGTGTATTGGTGTGGCTTTAACACGTGTTTCATAAGGTGGTCTTAGCACGTGTTTCTTGAGAGGGTTTTAACACGTGTTTCATAAGATGACTTAAACACGTATGTCATGAGGTGACTCCAAGACGTGTGTTGTTAGGAGCCTTTAAGACGTGTGTACTTGTGTGGCTTTAACACGTGTTTCATAAGTGGCTTTAACACGTGTGTCTTAAGGTGTCTTAAAGACGTTCGTTGTCTTCCGTTAGGAGCCTTTGACACGTGTGTAAAGTTGTGGCTTTAATGTGGTTTTAACACGTGTTTTATAGGTGATTTTTACACGTGTGTCAGTGGGTGGTTTTAACATGCATGTCATAAGGTGACTTTTATACATGTGTAAGGAAGCTGGTTTGCGTCGTGTGTCTTGGTTTTATCAAACGTATGGATACTGTATTATTTTAAGAATAAATAACTTATACACAAATCAATACACTGAAAACGTTGATAACGCATACTCAACTTTAACTCTAATCAGAAAAACAAGTGTGCACAAGTCCATCTCCAAACAAAATTGAATGTTGTGTTGTTATTTTATTACCCCAGGCCCAAATACACAGAACAACTTACTTTCATTTTGGTGGTCATTTTACCAACTATTACAACAAAGTCTAAAATGCGTTTTCAAAGTGTTTCAGTACATTATAGAAAGATAGACCAATAATTATTAAGACGCTTTCAGCTGATTAATCTTCCAATTTATTGTTTGAATCCAGTATATATACAGAAACAAAGTTAACAATGTACCTCTTGCTCAGCACTGCACTGGAACATTTTGTTTCCAATAACGCTTCCCCATATATTATATTCACTAAAATCCAGACATACAAATATATTTTAACAAGTACTTGCATACATCAAACAGATAAAATCAGTATAATATTGACTGACAATAAATCGAATCTTGACATATCGATACATGATCCAGTTTCATGATACATCATGTTTCTGTCAAAGGTATTTCATATGATACGTACATGAATAAACATGACGGGGAAACACTAACTGCCCATGTGCTTTAGATAAGATTTTTGTTTCAATACTTCCTAAAACATTAATTCACATTATGGTACTATCAGAACCCTATCGCCAATGGAAGACCCCTGTGATTGTTTTGCCCGCATCTGCTGTAAACGTGTTACAGAACACAGCACGAGCCATAATTGTTTCCCATCCGCCTGACTGAGTTTGGATAAATTGAGTCATAACTGTTGATATCATATTTTCATGATCGATACAATCCTACATTAATAAATATATTTTAAAACTCGGTTTTGTTTTCCCCATTTTGAAACAACATGTTTTCTGCACGGGAAACAAGACGGCAATTTTAATATCCTATGAAATGTAAATCATTAAATCATTTTTGGATTTAATCAAATACAAATTACATGATCTAAATATAATATTTTTGGCATAGGTTTCATGGCAATAAATATTCACAAAGGACACATGCACTTTACCTGAACATGAATATATGTCGACGATGGTGTTGATTTTAAATGGCCATCTTTGGTAGATGGGATCTATGCTAAATGTCTTTCTGAATTCTGACACTGAAACGTTCCTTGACAAAGGACGCGCAAAGGAAATTTTATTTGGCATTCACGATTCCTAACTGACTCTCTTTAAGCCTCCGTAACAATTAAAGGCATTTCAAGGCAATTTGCAGATCTCTTCTCATCTTATAATTACCACCTGTTGCATTGAAAGGCGCCATTACCTGTTGCAAAGAGATGGGGTGGACCATCCAACTTGACCTGTCACATAGGAATTGCATAATTATGTCCGGCAACCCTCCCACTTTTAAAACAACGCCAGCCCGTTAGCCCACACAGGGATATCGTGTGTCCCCCTTCCCATAAATCATCCCATATGGCTTCCCCATTTCCCCATCTTACCTGTCAGGTAGGTTACCCCCTAATCAACGTCGGCTACCTGTCCTACACCTTTGTTTTATTGGTTGTCATGACAGTTGATTATAATCACGTGGAGTAATTCGAACGCTACAGGTAGGTCCGCCGGTCTGGTCTGTCAGGGGGTGACATGACCTTCAGGGTACCCCCCTCCCCTTCTCTCTCGCCCACAGATGTTATCAGCGTCGGGAGATGGGGGGTTTCTCGGGACGGGGCATGCCAGAAGCTGAAATAGACACGAACAATGCACGTAAATACACGAGTCTCATTCCAGTTGACAGTAATAAGGCTTGTTACATTCTTCACACATTTTAGCGTACGCTTATACACGGAGGATGATGCTTATCGAAGGAAGAATGGGGATTATGCGAGTTCCTGGCATATATGTGTCAAGTGTACACCCGAAACAACTTGTACATATTGTTGTCCTTGCATTTCAAACTTTTAAGCTTACATATTATTCTGTCTGTTTGTATCATGTCTCTGTTCGGCGTTTTTCAACCAGAACATAGAGATGTTTCGAGTGATGGAGAACGTTTCGAGTTATCAGAGGTGGTAATAACACATTGTATACACGTGTATGCTACAAAGGTAAGGCTATATATTGGCTTACTGATGCATTTCTGAAAGGTGCAATTAACATGTGCATCACAGATGAAGTTTATGGGATGTAAAATTCATATAACTTTATCATTAAAAGTGGAATTGAAATGAAAAAATGGATTTCTTTTTAATTCGGCATTTTATTACTTGTAAAACGTAGTTATTGATAACTTTTGACACTATTTCTGCGCAGGGTGGATCTATGGTATTATGACACGCTTATGTGGCGCTTATGTAAACGTTCTTTATCTGTTGTTGTCATTATGAGCATCGATCTACGCAATTGAGAAACGATGACATGTATCAACCTCGTCAGCGAGCCTGACCACCCGATCCCGTTAGTCGCCTCTTTCGACAAGCATAGTCGCCATTTACTACAAGCATGGGTTGCTGAGGACTTATTCTCCACCCGGATCTTCACGGGTCGATTCCGGAAGTAGAACCTCCTTTAGGGATCGAGGGTTCTACTTCTGAAATCAACAAATTCTCATGATGCTCCATGACTGAAATATTCCACAAAAACCGCTTTTCAAAACAAATCACCCATTTTTGTCGATTGGGTCGTGTAAAGGTCTTGATACTTTTGTTAATGCTCAAGAAACAAGAAACGTCATTTTGCGCCTTGATCGCGATTGAGCGGATGTTTGTTTTGAGCAGTACTGTATGTATTCTACACAGCACATCCCATTTTTGAAACCTTAGTGTCTCAACATAGTAATCAGCCATATATAAAACATCTTCGAAATAAATGTCTGTCGCTTTTTTCTTCCTTCCTAAACCTCTGATAAGATCTACTTTAAGAGTAAGCGTACGTCTCCGAAAAAGCAATAATTTTAATCAAGACGATAAACAGGGTACTTTTAATCTATATGTCAACAATTTAAGACGTTACCTAAGACGGTATAAGAGGTGGTATTAGAGAAGACCTTAGGAGATCTACCCAACGTTCGTGTTTAATGTGATTGAGAATGTAGCCTTCCACTTAGTCGTACACTTTATGCAATCGCGCCTGGAAACACCAAGTTAGATCCGGTATTGGATTTCCAGATACATGGAGCGTTTCAGCCAAGCCGCCTGTCAAATATGTCGTAAATCTATTTTCAAAGCTGGTATTTATTTCATTAACCTTGAAGCCGTGCATACCAATTAAAAGAACATGACAAACAATGCACGGTAAGTGACAGGGGGATCCATCTGATGTGATAGCACGTCACAGGCCCTGACCTTCTGGTCCAAGTTTCACGCATGCCCAGACAAGCTTAGAAGGATGTGAATGGGCTTATTTCAAAATAATAGGCAATTATTTGCAAGACGACATTCCTTTGTTGCTCAACCATAGGTGTTCCTCTGTCCATAATTTGACGTTGGGTCAAATCAACAGGATCCACACCCATCCCCCGGTAGTAATACCCATCCTTCCACCTGATGGACTCCAGGGTATATGTACGCCTAATTTGTGCAAACAGCCATAATGTGGGTTAACCTTAATGACTTCAACTTGATCAGCTTGGTGTGTATACATGCTGCGTATAGTAGCCAGGCAGTTGTTAAATGGGTTTATGCCTGTTATTCTTTTGGGGTTTACGGATTTGGATAGTGAAAAATTTGGTCAGTTGGTTGCATAAAATGGTGAAATGTATTGTGCAGGATCTTTGTTATCATCCTAAAGTTATGTTTGGATCGGAAGGTGATTAAACGGTTTGGTGCAGTTAAATGTTTTGTATAAATGTTTGCATGGCGTTTTTTGTTCAATTGTTTTCTTGGAGAACATTATACCATTGGTTTTCTTAGCATATTGTACAATTGTTTTCTGGAGTATATTGTAAATTTGCTTTCTTGGAAAATATTGTATAACTGTTTTCTTGGAGAATATTGTACCATTGTTTTATGGAGTATATTGACCAATTGTTCTCATGGAGTATATTGTAAAATTGTTTTCTTGGAGTATATTGTACGATTGTTATCTTGGAGTATATTGTACAATTGTATTGATGGAGTATATTGTATGATTGTTTTCTTGGAGTATATTGAACAATTGTTTTCCTGGAGTATATTGAACAATTGCTTTCTTGGAGTATACTGTACGATTGTTTTCTTGGAGTATATTAAACAATTGTTTTCTTGGAGTATATTGTACAATTGTTTTCTTGGAGGATATTGAACAATTGTTTTCATGGAGTATAGTGTACAATTGTTTTCTTGGAGTATATTGTACAATTGTTTTCATGGAGTATAATGAACAATTGTTTTCATGAAGTTTATTGTACAATTGTTTTCTTGGAGAATATCATACAATTGTTTTCTTGGAGTATATTGTACAATTGTTGTGATTTATTGTGCAATTACAATTATTGTGTTTACACATTGTACTATTATGTACATGGAATACATTATACAACAGTTTTCATGCAGTGCATGGTATACCTGTTGGCATGGGGTTTCATAACGTTTACATTCAGTTATGACTATGGGAAGGGTTATGTCTTATATTTACATAGAGCGTCGTGTACACTTTTTTACGTGTATTATGTTGGATACTGATTTAAAAGAGATACCGATATGTTTTCCTTCAAAACTATTTTAAATTATGTCTTATTGATATCATTGTCAGCCCATTGTCGCCAAAATAATGGCGCCAACATTAATTCAATAATAGTAAGGAATCTCGATTCAGTTACGTATTTTACATATTGTATATATATAAGTCACAACATATAGGCATACACAACCGTCATTGGTTTATATGGTGTATGATGCTGATAACATGTGTACATGTAATATTGTTTTGATAAAATTTCAGTTTAAGAATACGTAGTCGGTTTGAATATGCTCGGTTCCCTAACACAAATCAAATTGTGTTGAAATTATATATCAATTTGTTAATCCCTCCATCCCTAGATAGACATCTTTTCTCATCTGTATCAATAATGTCAGCTTCGTTCCACAAACAAAAACAATATTTACTTATGAAATTGCAAAACTGCGGCATTTAATTATTCCTACACGACCACAATGTTTTCCACCCCCCATCCCTACCCCCCACCCTTCTGCCGCCACCATCCCACCCCAACCCATCTCCCACCAACAGTCTTCTCATGTCAACCCGTTCAGGTGTATCTGAAAGCCGCGGGCTCCGCCAATTATTGAATACACGTGTTCCCTTCAAATATGAGTTTCCTCCAAATTACAACAGCTTAAAAGCTTTTGTGTCGACGAATACCCCGGGGACAGATAGACCCCAGCACGACCAACTACCAACGGAGGTTCATTTTAAGCCTCGGGAAATTTTACTTCGGAATTTTCGATAGTAAATATGTTCGTCCACAGGTATAAAGCCAAGGAGCAAATAGCCTCTGCTTGCAATGTTTGTTTTCATACCTATTTGTAGGTCTTGATAAAATATAAATAAAGGTGGCACCGTTTCGACACACAGCTCCAGGCTATGGAAACGGTGTTCTTGTGATCCTTTTCAACTTGAACAATAGCTTCATATTCGTTCATTGAGGATCTAAACCCGCGACACTAGTGTAAATAACGAGGCCTTTGTTCCAATGGTATCTGGGACATATACGCTTTAACGACATACTCATGGTATAGCCTTCGATCTTCTACATTAAGTCCTTAGAGGTATTAAATACTGATTACATTAATTTTCTAACAGTTTGGATTCCTCGGGAACCCAGCCAGATACGAAATGCGAAATATGCAGATATGAGAAATTAATGTACATAACATATGCGTTATGAATATCATATTATTCTGAATTTGTGAAGCGTGTCCGTGATATAGTAAGTGAATAATGAATGGTATAGACGCGTAGTCCAAGCACTTGCATTAAAAAGTTGTCCCTCGTTAATCCACACCTCGGTAATCAGAACACCTTTATCGAAAAGTATCGGATTAGTTGGTTATCTCAAATAGATTAATTATAAAGTTGACCCTCTTTAATCCACAAATGCGTATAAAGTTTATATTCAGTCCATTTAAACACCAGACATTCTACATGCATTTAATTGCATTATTAAAGTTCACCCTCGTTAATCCACACCTCGGTTATCAGAAAACCAATATCACATACATACTGGAAAACACATGACATTAAAACAACAACCAGTGTAAACAACAACGGTCAGTCTAGCTCAAACATACTGAAAAAAACATGACAAAACAACAACACGTTTGAACAGCAATCAGTTTAACGTATACATAGAGGAAAATACATGTCAGTAAAACAACAACCTGTTTAAATATCAACAGTCAGTTTGGCTCGTCCATACTTGACAAAGCACATGACATTAAAACAACAGCGACAATAAGTTTAGCGTACTGGACAAAACATGGTATTAAAACAACAACAGTCAGTTAAGCACATACGTACTGGACAAAACATGACATTAAAAGAACAACCTGTTTAAATATCAACAGGCAGTTTGGCTCGTACATACTGCTCAAAGCAGATGACATTAAAACAACAGCGACAGTAAATTTTTCGTATAGGACAAAACATGACATTATAACAACAGTCAGTTAAGCACAAACGTACTTGACACAACATGACATTAAAAGACAACCTGTCTAAAAATCAACAGGCAGTTTGGCTGGTACAAACTGCAAAACACATGACAGTGTAAAAACAACCACTTTAAACAACAGCCCGTTTAACCGATACATAAGGCGAAAAATATTAAAACATACACAAATAATGGTCACTACACGTACCCCTCTAAAAGTTTGGAACATGATTATATGTGTGTACTGAATCGAGTATGGATAGACTCCGAACATGACCTGACATATAAAGGATTGTATTGCATTATAATTAATAGGGTGATTATTTATGTAACCGAAACTCTGCTTGGATAATAGCAATGCCCTTCGTCTGTCAAGTTCCGCGATACTCGATACGGAAACTCCATCACGAATCGCACAGTGAAATGGATCTCCGGTATGAGGTAACTCGCTAATGCTGCATTAGTAATCAAGCCAGGTGGAGAAAATAGTACAGGTGTAAAAGGGTAATTAATAGCTCCAACACTTAGACATGGTACATCGTACAGAAAGCATCTGGCTGAATGAGCTTGTAAATATTTACTGTGCATTCGTCATGCTTTGTATATATGTCCGGATGCGTATTCATTGGCATTGTTGAGTTGGCATGATTCAGTGACATTGTTGAATTGACATGATTCAATGGTATTGTTGAATTGACATGATTCAATGGAATCTGTGGCATTGATCACTAAAACATATGTGTAATAATGATTTGGAAAATCTGAATTACGGTTATAACGAGTTAGTGATGATGTATATACTCACAGTCAGAAGTAACGATGCCTAAGTTATTGATATTTGAAATTGAGAAGCTAGGATGATTTGAAACTATCAACAAACAACAAACAACATGTCAGGGCAGACTAGGGTAGGTTGTTGTGTGTCAGGTGAATAAGAGTATGACACACCTCCAAGTTTCTCTCCCTATCGGAGGGGGGGGGGGGGGGTGGTAGCCTAGTGGTTAAAGCGTTCTCTCGTGACGCTGATAACCCGGGTTCGTTTTCTCACATGGGTAGACTGTGGAAGACATGTCTGGTGTCCCCCGCCATCTCCCCCATCATACTCTCTCTCACACTGACTCCCCTTTATACCGCTAAACATCTCTTATTGGTATTGAACACATCCGCATAATTTGTGTAAGGATCACAAATACGGGTAAGCAGAAATGTCGATTAAAAGTTTGGATATTTTGTTAATTTCAATATTAAGAAATACATATGTTTATAAAGTCTATGTTTAGTCCATTAAAACTCCAGTCCGTTATAAATCTTTGACTTAACGATTTGGCATGTGCTACTAAAATATCACATCATAAATAGGAACATAAATGCACTTATCTTTGACTATAAGTGTATCTAACAAGACTTTAAAGCCCTGCGCCAAATATGCGCTTATTAAGAGTTGCGTATTACATTGAATATGAACATGAAAAATTACTCTGCAGTAGAGCATGCTCTGCAATCGCTTCATCACGTTACATGCATATATTTGCACTGTAATAGAAAAGTAAAATTTTGGCAGTTATCTAAAAATATGTTTGTGAATACCAGCCATTTTATTTGGCTATCAAAAACACATTGTGATCTAGGACAGGGGAGATATGTTATTGAAGATGTTATCAAGATATTCGGGTGGTTATATATATGTTCTTAAGTACTCACTAAAAATACCAGCAAATGTATTCAAGCAAGTGAAAAGTCCATAAGCATATTCCACCAGTGTAAAGTACATCTACGAAGGCCTTGAAGCGTGACTTGTATTAATAAGGTTCGATATGGTAGGCGGCTGACGGGGAGTTTTATCATTCCCCCTGTGATGCAATTTATAGTTTTAATTTCAATATATAAATAATATCTTGATATAAATGTTTGCGTTATTCCCCTACGGGAGCACAAGTTTGACGCATATTATCAATATGGATAGGTAAACGTGATGAAGTTTCGGTAAATATTTATAACATTGGATGTCCTCTCCCCAACAGTGTATAAAAATGTGTGCTTGTGTGTGTATAAATATGGAGAATTAGCAGTCCGTGCAGGTCGGAGTACAGATCAACGTGTCAGAATTCAGACCAGGACAGGTACAAACAGGTGCGAGGATGCCAGGTATCGTGGGATGCGTTCAGGCGACATACTCGTGAGACACGGCCTTTGGTTCTTCGTTGATCGTGAGTGTGAGGTACGCCGCTTCATGCAGTATTCAAGCAATATTTAAGCAGTATTCAAGCAATATTCATAAACATTCAAGCAATATATAAGCAGTATTCAAGCAATATTTAAAAATATTCAAGCAATATTAAAAAATATTCAAGCAATATTTAAGTAATATTCAAGCAGTATTCAAGCAATATTCAAGCTGTATTCAAGCAGTATTCAAGCAGTATTCAAGCACTATTCTAGCGATATTCCAGCGAGCGATCGAACACTTTAACCATTAGACCACCCTATGTCCCTCTGTGTGTATACAAGTAAAAAGGTAACTGAGTTATCCTGTTTCCTCAGTATGCATAATGTTTAAGTTCAAAACTTTTAAAAAAACAAAAATAAAACTGACTAAAATATCCACAGGAGAGTCCTTTTCACTGTTGATTCACAGAATAGGCCTTTGTGTACATGTATTCGTAAATGGAGTCATTTTGTCCAGATATACGAACGATATACCCATTGTTTCTCTTCATAAATAAGATATACATACTTATGATTCAAATGTGACTTATGCCAAATCTGTACATTACCCCTCGATGGAACTATCGTCAGAATCACGAACAAAAGATGATGAGTGAGTGAGTGGAGTTTAACGCTGCTATGAACAGTTATATCACAGCGTGCAAGCGGGAGGAAGTCCCGACGTGATGCAGGTGTTAGACGTTAATCATTTTGGTGAAACCCGAGAGTACTAGTATGGTGCTGACAAACCAAGGATCAATATCGGGGCGAATCTGGGATTCGAACCCAAGGCCATATGTTACTGGCACGCACAAGGGATGCAACTCTGCACGGTGAATTGTGGCACTTTGATAACTGGGTGATCCGTGCGTGCCACACAATTCTGAGTTTAAACCAATCGGTTAACATTCGATCCTATTTACGTCAGAGATGCTTAGAAGAAATATCGCCATTCCCAAATGTAACTTTGTTAAAGCGGGGGCACGGTTGCCCCAGTCGTCTAAGGCGCCGCGATTCGCTGTGCAGAGTTGCGTCCCTTGGCCACGCCAGAAACCTATGATTGTGGGGTCGAATACCGGTTCGCCCCAATTATGTTTCTAGGTTTGTCAGCACCATACCCGTGCTGGGTTTCGCCGAAGTGGTAAACGTCTTAGACCTGCATCACTTCGGGCTTTCCTCCCACATTAAGCTGACACTCCGCGATATAACAGGAATACTATTAAAAGCGGCGTTAAACCCAACTCACTCACTCCCTGCTCAAGCAATGATATTATCGTTGATGTGTTCCAGTTCATCGCTGCGAGTATGGCCGGAGAGGACCCGACTTGTTACTAGGTATATGACCAGTGAAAATATGCATAACCTTCACTCCGTCCATCAAGTACTACCAAAATCATAACGCTCATGTGTTTTAAGGTGTTGGTTTGTCCAGTTTAACGCCGCACTTAAAAGCATTCAAGCTATATGACGGCGGTCTGAAAATAATCGAATCTGGACCAGACAACCCTCGGATTGACACCATGAGCATTGATATTCGCAATTGGGGTACAATGACGTGCATCCAGCCAAGTCAGCCAGTCTGACCACCCGATCCAGTTAGTCGCCTCTTACGAAAGCATTGTCGCCTTTCATGGCAAGCACGGGTTGCTGAAGAACTATTCTACCCCGGATCTTCACGGGTCGGCCTCGTATGTCAGGCATAAGACCTTGTTGATTCTCCTTACATGTACACCTTATTGTTATTGTTTGCACACATGTGCAGTGTATCAATCAAAATCTCAATACCTGAAGGCATATTAAATCCAACCCCATTAAAGAGATTAAAAATCCCATTGGCATTCCAGTACATTCCTATACAGATCATCTTTTAAATGCCTGCTTCTGACAAATTTGATACATATCATTTAAAACATTGTGTTTGCTGTTGCCTTCTCGCAACATCTAAAAACTTTCCAAGTGAAGGAACAAAATCAACGTTTCACGGCCCTGAAACAATAATTCATCTTGAAGAACGTGTTCTCATTTTTTGAAGAAACCCATCTTTGAAACGCAGCCATGGTATCAACAGGTATATTACCCTGGGAAAGCCGGGTAGCTGGTAACAGGGCATACCTGAAGGGAAACACAAGCAGAACAAAGGAACTGCCCAGGTGCGCGATTCAATCTGCCTCCACCCCAGCCTCTTTATTGGCTATAAAACTAGCAACTACCCGACCGAATCCGTATTCCAGAAGATAGTCGCTCCGAGTTTTGTTTTTGTAACCCAAAACTTTTCCCGACTTGTTGATAAAGCCCAAATGACATCAGTCTCAATTCTTCGCTTCTGTTTTGTCTAAAAACAACAGCAAGACCGTGTAAGAAAGACTTCCTTCTATGACCGTGTTTCTTGAGGTGGAAGGTATCGGGTTTTAGACGACCGGAGTGTTACAACACACAGAACACAGCTTTTCTTCCGTGATGCCATATTAGAGACTAATGCTGTGTAGACTATCCACCTCCTATAAGCGCCAAATTTTAATAGTAAAAGTCGATAAACTTTACCATGTAACTTTATAATGTAACCGAACTTTGTCGAATATTTGTTTTGTCGTTGTAGTCAGCAATATGACAATATGACAATGTTCAAGGACTTTGGAACTCGCCCCGAGTTATATGTAATTCCCTATACATTGTATGTGTAATTCGCTATACACGTGTGTGTAATTCGCTATACATTGTATATGTGGTTATTGCTGTATTGATACAGGGGGAGACTTGAATAAACAATCTGTCTTGTGTATGCCAATTAATGACAGCGCAGTTGTTTATAAATGACATCATGACAGCATATTTCGTATTTTCTTCGTCATATACAAAGTTCGTGCTTGTCTTAATTCTGTTTGGTTAAAGAGTTGATACATTGTTTCCCTCTGTCGAAGCACCTGGCTGGTCCGACGTTCAGTCTCTTCTGATAAAACACGTTGTTTCCATGAAATGTTCACATAATGCGAAAATATAACTCAAAGTTGACCCAACGATGTCCAGACCAATCTGTTCCGTCTCAATTAATGTCGTTAGCCAGTGGGCTTAAGCAGTTTGCTGGCTAATGGTTTGACTCGCGCGTAATGTGCCAGGAAGAAGGAGACCCTGAATGTATCTTTGAAATTGTAAGTAGTGATAATGTATATACTCATGTCGGAGTCTCTAATGTGTCATATAATACGACCGCCATTGTCACCTGGGTGTGTGAATCAGGACTGACTTTGAGCAAACAATGAGCCGCATAAAGCTCCGCCTCGGTAGTCGGGCAAGGTGGTAGTTGTAGTCGAGGTAATAGTAGCCGGTAGTGTAATGACTTCATGTGTGTTAGACACTGTAGTAGTAGTAGTAGTAGTAGTAGTAGTAGTAGTAGTAGTAGTAGTAGTAGTAGTGGTTGTAGTAGTTGCAGCAGTGGTAGTGATAGTAGCAGTAGCAATAGTAGTAGCAGCAGTACCAGTAGTAGAAGCAGTAGTCGTAGTAGTAGTAGTAGTAGTAGTAGTAGCAGTAGTAGTAGTAGTAGTAGTAGTAGTAGTAGAAGCAGCAGCAGCAGTAGTAGTAGTAGTAGTAGTAGTTGTAGTAGTAGTAGTAGTAGCAGCAGCAGCAACACAAGGAGTGGTGACAACAGTAGTCGTGGCAGTAGTTGCCGCTAGTGTAACGATACAGGTATGTTCGACACCGGTAGCATCACTTGTTGTAGTAAGAAATTGCTTCAGTTGTGGAGAAGACTGAGGTTATTTGAACACATATTTTGCAGACAAATGTGGTGAAGGATTTGGTAGTAGAAATAGCGGCAATAGATGTAGTAATTGAAGAGGTTTTAGTAGTGCCAAGGTTACGGTAGATTTTGTAGTAGTTGTAGCAATGACGTCGCATCATTAGAAGTAGGCCTCAATTGATGAAGTAAGTTGGTGTCGAGGTTGTACGTTGGTGTTGATCTTGTTCGTGAGTGTCGATATAGTATGTTTGTGTCGAGGTAGTCCGTAGGTGTCGAGGTAGTACGTATATGTCGAGGTAGTATGTTGGTGTCGAGGTAGTACGTATGTGTCGATGTAGTATGTTGGTGTCGAGGTAATACGTATGTGTCGAGGTAGTACGTATGTGTCGATGTAGTACGTAGGTGTCGAGGTAGTACGTAGGAGTCGGGGTAGTATGTAGGAGTCGGGGTAGTATGTAGGAGTCGGGGTAGTATGTAGGAGTCGGGGTAGTAGTTGAAGCATCTGCAGGGGTGCAGTAACAGCGGTAACAGAGTTACTAGTAACAGTAGCAGAACATCACCAGTTATAACAGTAATTGTAGAAGTAGTAACAACAGCATGTATATTACTTAAGTAATAGCACCAGCGGTGATATTTGTTCTGAAAAAAGGTAGCTGCGGTAACAACATCTTGTTCTAGTAGTGATGAGACTACCGCTACTGTGAGTTGTGCTGTCATCAAGATGTACTTGTAGTATCTGAATATATTTTGCAGGGTAGTGATGCTTCATTATAGTGAGTGCCCAGCCCACACATTTAATGTTTTATCAGCTAGGTATTATGTGATGCCCAACAGTGTTTTATTACGCAACATCTTGATATAAAATATTTATTTAAGATCACGTCAGAATGGAAAACACAAATGGTCGCAGAAAACATGCTTAATCTTCATCTTATATTTCATAAAAAATATATCGCTGCCCGAGTTATAATCCTAATATCCAGTTACAGAATGCTTGAAGGGTACTTCTACATTTTTGGCAATATTCCACCACACTTTATGTTGTCGTAAGATTATTTTATGCATTAACTATTTTAGCAGAGTATGACCCCATGGTAGCCATTGACCCAGTACTGTTTTAATGACAAATCTAATAGTTTCAAATATTTTTTTTAGATTATAAGCGCCGACATAAACTGAGCTGGGGAGATATATGATATGTTTGGAGTTTACGGAACGCCGCGCTTAGTCATTATCACACCAGGAATCTTACGTTCCACCCGGATGCCGAAACACAAAGGGTGGACGGGTAGAGGCCGGGTAGGTTCCTCTAAACACCCTGTAAAATATCGTCCTTTTTCTGATGTAGCAATGATTGTCATAGCGCCTATTTACAAGTCATTGTGCGAAGCTTTGTCGTGATTGTGTGATAGTGGTTGGTCTTCAGTACAAGGTACAATGCCAACTTAAGGAAACGCAGACTGGTGTTTCATGATAACGGAAATTTGTAAATGTATATATAATACGAAATTGTAAAATATAGGCTCTTTTACACTGCCTATTGTAATCTTTATTGTGGAAAAGCGTTAAGGTAACGTCGATGGTGTCAGCGGACACTGAAGCGAGCCGTTATGGTATTGTGTGGGTTTATACTTGTGGGTAAGGACACATATCTTATGTCTATGGCGTTTAGTTTGTATTTCGCTTTCACTTACGGCGACCGACACTGTATATCGTGATATACGGCTACACGCGATATGTATGGTTTACTTTTTTATCTTTGGTTTGGGTATCTAGGAAAGATTTAGTAATTTGTTACTCAGAAGGAAGATAACTTATGGATGTCAACCTCTTTATTATGAGGAACACAACGTTTCGGAGTATATACATACTCCTTCATCGTACACTTGATGAAGGAGTAAGCATATACTCCGAAACGTTGTGTTCCTCATAATAAAGAAGTTGACATCCATATAGTCTCTTCCTCATTGGTATCATTTATAAATGCCGTTCAAAAACTTGAAGTTATTCAGGGTTATGAATTTTAAATCATTTAGAACGATGGACTGAATTCTGAATACGTTGTATTTTGAAGCAGGATTCAAATTTGATTTGAGGAGCTCATCAGCGTCAAAAACAGTCTTGACGTCGTAAATAGTGCGGCGTCAAAAGCAAGAGCGACGTCAAAAGCCGAAACGACGTCACAATCAGAGCGACGCTAGAAGCAATAACGAGCCAGCTACGTCATTATCAATATCATTACTCAATAATCATCATCATTATCATCGTTATTCCCTCCACCCTTCAAAAAAGGCCAACATCACCACCTGTCAACGCACAATGAAACCGACATACATCACGTCTGGGTGTGTCATTATACCACAGATGATGAAACCACATCTCATGAAATATACACCATCCCCATGACCGCGCTATCATGTACATACATCACCCTCCTCTACTCTTTGCCGTCTACTCCCCGTCCTCACATAAAGTTGCCCCGCCACGGGGACGACGGGGACAGCATGGCGTCTGAACGACGACACCAGCATGGTTTATGCCATCTACAGAAACTTACATCCATGTGTAAATCTGCAATCAACGCATCTGAATGAATCCCTCCTCTGTAGCCTGACATCTGGTAGTTATCTAATGATATGCTTGCTCTAATAATATCCCCGGCGATGCGCCCAGCGTTTTAACACTTTGCTGATATCGTCTGTGAGCCTGACAATCTTTTTCACATTCGTGTAAATCATAAATCATGGTTATTTTTTGCTGATGGTGATGTGTGCTAGACCTCTCTTTGCAATTACGAGGAGGTTGTGTTTTACCCCACCCTACTTCAAAGGGGTCACGCAATTAATGTGGACTTACATCAGAACATACATCAAGAATTTGCATTTTCTTGGCTTAAAACTTCGTCTGAGATATGATCTGCAAGGCTTTGGGAGAAGAAAAGATAAAGTACGGTAGATATGAGTGTAGCCTTGTCGTTAATGATCGGCTTTACGAGCGGGAGCTGGGATCAAAGAGAGAGCTTCCAACCTGGCAATGCCTGGGTAGATGAATGTCGGGTGTGTTCAAGAGGGCTTCACGTTCGTGAGCTGGAACACACTGTTACCATAGTTACTTCAAATACACCCTGCGTCAACACTAATACACCAAAAAATCATCTTAGACATTAACTGCACCCAACCCAGCCCCGTTTATGGGACCATCCCTGCAAAAAGTAGATAGTTTATCATATAAAGGTACGCCGGAATAACACAACATGGCAGTTTGGTATGTAGCTCAATGTATTCTGACATCTTGAAAGATGGCTGCAATTTCATAACCAGGTAGTTCTCTGACACCATCCATTGTCAGAATCATTCAGTTGTCCGTGTATAGGCACCGTCCATTGCCACAAGACAGTTGTCCGTGTATAGGCACCGTCCATTGCAACAAGACAGTTGTCCGTGTATAGGCACCGTCCATTGCCACAAGACAGTTGTCCGTGTATAGGCACCGTCCATTGCCACAAGACAGTTGTCCGTGTATAGGCACCATCCATTGCAACAAGACAGTTGTCCGTGTATAGGCACCGTCCATTGCCACAAGACAGTTGTCCGTGTAGAGGCACCGTCCATTGCCACAAGACAGTTGTCCGTGTATAGGCACCGTCCATTGCAACAAGACAGTTGTCCGTGTATAGACACCGTCCATTGCCACAAGATAGTTGTCCGTGTATAGGCACTGTTCATTGCCGCAAGACAGTTGTCCGTGTATAGGCACCGTCCATTGCAACAAGACAGTTGTCCGTGTATAGACACCGTCCATTGCCACAAGATAGTTGTCCGTGTATAGGCACCGTTCATTGCCGCAAGACAGTTGTCCGTGTATAGACACCATGCATTGCGACAAGATAGTTGTCCGTGTATAGGCACTGTTCATTGCCGCAAGACAGTTGTCCGTGTATAGGCACCATGCATTGCCACAAGACAGTTGTCCATGTATAGGCACCGTCCATTGCCACAAGACAGTTGTCCGTGTATAGGCACCATCCATTGCCACAAGACAGTTGTCCGTGTATAGGCACCGTCCATTGCAACAAGACAGTTGTCCGTGTATAGGCAACGTCCATTGCCACAAGATAGTTGTCCGTGTATAGGCACCGTTCATTGCCGCAAGACAGTTGTCCGTGTATAGACACCATGCATTGCCACAAGACAGTTTTCCTTGTATAGGCACCGTCCATTTCCACAAGACAGTTGTCCGTGTATAGGCACCGTCCATTGCCACAAGACAGTTGTCCATGTATAGGCACCGTCCATTGCCACAAGACAGTTGTCCGTGTATAGGCACCATCCATTGCCACAAGACAGTTGTCCGTGTATAGGCACCGTTCATTGCCACACGACAGTTTTCCTTGTATAGGCACCGTCCATTTCCACAAGACAGTTGTCCGTGTATAGGCACCGTCCATTGCCACAAGACAGTTGTCCGTGTATAGGCACCGTCCATTGCACCAGGACAGTTGTCCGTGTATAGGCACCATGCATTGCCATAAGACAGCTGTCCGTGTATAGGCACCGCCCATTGCCACAAGACAGTTGTCCGTTTATAGGCAACATACATTGCCACAACCAGACGTATGTCCGTGTGTAGGAATATTCCGAAATATCGAGGAATATTAAGCCTATTGGGATAGGAAAAGGGGTGGTGCGTTATAGTTTGTAATATCAGCATCCATTAAGGTATTAAGGGTTTTCGATATTTAGGGAAATATTCAGGATATTGGTAAATATTAAAGGATATCGAGATATGTTGAAATATATCGGTAGTTATTAAGGGATATCGGAATATATAAAGGTATCTCGAGCATATTAAAGGGATTTGCATATAACTGGGGATCCCAATCCCGTATATCCAGTGAGTGAGTGAGTGAGTTGGGTTTAACGCCGCTTTAACAATATTCCAGTTATATCACGGCGTATCGGCTTAATGTGGGAGGAAAGCCCGAAGTGGTGCAGGTTTCAGACGTTTGCCACTTCTCCATGAAATATCTCTAACTGCAGCATGAACACCTTTCATTCACTCACTCACCCACTCACTCACTCACTCACTCACTCACTCACTAGTTCATATTCCGTCTTCACACTATTCTCACCATCTGTACACAACCACACTATCAGATTACTGGCAGTCCAGATTGCTTATCTGCTTGTGCCATTATGTTATCTATGTATTATAAACCTTTTTGAAGTCCTTATCTATACATCACGTTAATGGAGTGTCCTGGAGATAATATCCACAAATGAGCGTAATGTTCTCACCCGACGTGGCAATCTACACCTGCTGCCGACGTCACCACGGGATGTTTCCCGCCAAATTGTAGACTGATCACAAGCACCACCTGTCGTCACAACAGCCGTAGGTTCTTTGGTGTCATAAACTATTTGAGATTATTTCAGTGGTTGTTAATTCACATCATGCCGGGCAACGAGCTACGCAGTTTAAAACAATTGCGATTTTTTAACGGCTTGATACGGGCATTTAATGAGAGTTATTTCCCCTGTTTCTCTTTCCGTTTGGGAGTTTCGTTTTCGAACTGCGATTTCCCTTCAGTTAAATCCCATTAGTTTTGACACCTGTTAGTCTGGAAACCGCAACATTTTGGGCGGTTAATGCTGGGAACAAAGGACATTACTGTTTTGTTGACTCCTGGGTTTTTTTTACGTACGGGATTTACAGCATTCGACCACGGTAATGGTCAGTGTACGTACATTAATAATTATCTAATAAATATTGTTTTGTAATTTGGATAACAATTCAAGCTGTTCTATACTAAGACGGGGATAATGTGCCTTCAACGTGATCTTTATCAGGTTAGGAATTTTGTGTGTGTGTGTTTTTATGTTCAAATATTGTCCTGGGAAACCACTTTCGTGTATTGTTGAATAAGAAATCCGACATTTGTCCAGAATCCTCATTTGTCTTTAACGATACAATCAGGAAAATGTTGAATCGTTCGATATAATCAGGCAAATGTTACATCGTTAAACCTTCCTATATCTACATGCTTGTCGACAATCTCCATTGATGCTTTTGTTCTTCTAGGTATAAAATCTAAACTTTACCAATTAACGTTTAATAGGGTTTAAAAAATGTAAACTAACAGCCTTTAAACCAACAAGCTCTGTTCTTTTAACTAGTTTACTCGATTATCTGCCGAAACAGATTCCATTGGGCGTAAAAGGCAAAATAGTGGTGAAAATGATATACACGGATCAGTGATGACACCAGGTGCTCGCGAAATGTGTAAGCCTGTCCCCCTCTCCCCTTCGTCAAGCAATTACCTCACTGCTTTCTGCCATCTGGCCGACAGGACAGTTTATGACAACAGAGTTTTGACCACCTCCAATATTCGAACACTTAAGTGCACATACATGCCGCTAATATTCATTCAAACATTTATTCTCTTTCATAGCTCACGTTTGTACCCGAGTATAACTGTATAAGCCTCTATTAATAATAACATCACCTGCCCCTGAAAATAAACGTGTTATATCGGCCCGTCCATGCACTCGTATGGCCCAATAATCACAATATTCTGTTTATCAGAAACTAAAAATGTCCATCGCCTTGTGTACATGCCCCCGACAAAGTACAATGCACCCCCACCCTAACTAAAGTCCCCCACCCACCCTTTCCGTCCGAATGTAAGTTCAGTTCCTGTTTGGCGAATTCCGTTAAGGTATCGATCGTGTTAATTGGTGTAGACGGTTTATTTGATGCCAGCGTTAGCCTCAGACAGAAACCTTGGAACGTTACGCTTGGGAAACAAACAATTTCGCTAGTAATTGTTATGATTAATTATATATGCCTTAATAACACGTGAAGATGAAATGTAAACACGTTGATCAGGAAATGGTTTAATGGCTTAGATCTAATCTTTAGCCACAATGTACATTGCTAACTTCACCGGTATCGATATATTTAAAAAAATGTAAACGCTAATTATGCCCGCTGTGTGTATAATAAGGGTTGATGACTAAAATACATTAAATAGCTTTTATACGACTTGTTACAGTTGTTTTATGCAGTTTTATTCCACGCCCATTTTTCTCTATCGAACTAAATTTTGAACCATCAGTTGCAGCAAGATCTAAAGAGGGAAGCAGGAAAATTGTCGTTTTTGTGTATTTGCACATATATTATATTCAGAGGAACTATACTGTTTGTTTATAGTGTGCAAATAATGGACACGCCTCCTATTTCAAAGCTATTTGTATACACATGTTGGATTTTTTGCAAGTTGAGGCATTTGATATGGGCTGATATATTTGAATTGAAATACATATTTGGGTCAGTATTATTGTCATGCACTTGTCAGAAGCATAGTTGTAAATTTGTGAACTCTATGTTCCAGTGGGTTGAAATTGACAACCACCTGTTTCAGGAACTCAATATAATGCTATTGATTTCATATTATCGCCTTTCACAATGTTATACTGAAACTAGAAAATGTAACAGTCACTGTATGGTATATTTTTCAATCAATCATGGAGTACTCGCTAACACTACCGAGGTGAGTTCGGTACCAGAGGTTGGGTACGTCAGCTCTGAATGATACGCTGGGTGAAATCGATATCAAATATTTATTACCAATGCAATGTATGTAGCATGTAGAGGCTATGTGAGAGTGAAATAGACACGAAATGTACATGATTTCCACTGAGGTTCAGCTGCAATAAGCATCGTTCATGTAATCTCGGAAATTGGCTCGGATTCAAATAGTGTACACTCATTGCACACACTTTCCACCTCATCGGCAGAATTTCTGCCATATAATAAAGGCGCAATTTATTAATTATCATAAATAAAAATCCATCCGGATATTGCGCATCACTACACATAGTTTACCTCATCATATCGGAATCGTGTTATTACACGTTAAAACTCAAGTGTCCGTATTAAAGAAATATCACTACATGTCCCAGGATGTGTTGAGGTAAATACTTGACTTGCCTTTGCGTGTGTTTAATAAGGGTTTACTTGTGGAGCTGAATAACCCAACTTTTTGCCATCACCTGGTATCATCACTAATTGATAGTAGTTCATAAACACATGTTTATGATTGTGGAAATGGTTTTACCGGTTTAATTTATATACAAGTATATATCTGACTTTATTTTTAACACGTGGTATACTTTCTTGCTTCAGGCTGTTGTTAATGTTGATTTTATATTTCCTCTCCCTTTAAATGGAGGCAACTGTTTATTAAGAAAAAAGTAGCAAATCAAATGACTTCCGAAAACATCATCAGAATCTAACTAGATTCTTTTGGACGAACAAAATACTTGCTGTAGTGTTTGTTGGATATTTATTAAAAGTGTGTGTTGTTTTGTTAAGCAAATATATCTAAATAGGTGAGACCTTTCTGCAAAGTTTGTCATTCGATAAAGTATACAAAAGGCTTCTTTGATTTCAGAGAAGATTAAATTACGCGTTGGGATTCAAATATTGACTGATTTATCAAATAATAATTACTCGTATTTCTCACTGATAAATCTTTGGAATTGCAAAGAAAAGGGAATAATATTCACAATAGCCACTTAGAACTGCCACAACGAATTCAACACCTTTCTATGATAATTATTACTTTTGGCGTAATTAATCTTCCCCGGCAACCAGGTGTCACTAGAAAGACATTTCGTCAATTAACGATTTTCCCAACTGTCAAGTCAATATGAGGGTCCCTTATGAAAAAACCCTTCACCAAAAAAGATTTATTCAGAGAAAAAAATGCTATTTTTGTGCTGGAAAGACTTTATTAAATCTCCCAGGCACACAGGTGCTTTTAACCTTTTGAAAAGAACTTATGAATATGCATATCAATGTGTTCCTCCCTTGTGTGAGGCACTCGAAGCCTTCATTGGCGATTGGACAAGCTCATGTCGACAGCGAACCATGTTAACGAATTTATTGCGATTTGGTTATTAGAGAAACTATTAATAAACTAGCTTAATACACGAAGTGACGTTTGGCAGATTGTTGAGAGCCGTGTGTCTTAGGGCGATGCTAAACATCAATCATTAAGAGAATTAGCGATCCCCGTACAATCCCCTGGACATTAAGGGTCGGAGCTAGGGTCGAGTTCTAGGCCAGGATTTGTTTTAAGGCATAATTGCGGATAATTCCCCTGATCAGTTTGTGTTAGGGCCGAGCCCCTGCGAAGAGTCCATGAGCGACTGCGATCAGCGACGGCAAGGTTGAACTTAACAGGAAGGATACTGGTGATAGCTACATAATTGACGTATCTTTTAATTTGAAATATTTCTAATTATTGAGATTAATCTATTCTGATTAATGGTTCATGGCCAATTTCGTCCGGTGTACTGCACTCATAAAGATGCCACGGCATTCGGAATGACACAATGAACAGGGTATCAACATGTCATGTTGACTACCTATACAGCTGTAGTTAACGCGTGATGGGTTCACGTACGACGACATCTGTTTGCTAATTGTTAATAATTTTCAATCACCTCAGGGTCCGCGTTGAATTGATTATTTTTACAGGTTAAACTGCTGATACCGAAAATATATGACACGCTCGGAGTATGTCATTTCTCTGCTTGATAAACAAGCGAGTGTGTAAAAATACAGCCATAGCATTGCAACCGTATTGCAGTTACTATATACAGTCGAACCCTGTTGTGTCGAACATGGATGTGTCTCGAACTGATTTGGGAGTCCGAATTATCACATTAAGCATACAATTCCCCTGGTGTCTCGAACCCCGGATAACTCGAACTTTTTCCCAGGTCCCCGCGAGTTCGATAGAACGAGGTTCGACTGTATACTGAACAAGAAAACTTAGGGATCATGAATATTTGGGGGAGTTTTGATAGTCAACACACACATATCATAGAAATGTCTGTAAAGATATTCATGATCCCTAACTTTATTCGTTCAGTATAGTGCCAACTCAAACTTCAGTAAGTCTATATTGTGTTTGTCGTAGTGGTTCAACAGAATTCGCCTTTATTTATCAATCAGAAGTCAGGTGTAACGAACATGGATATGTCGATATGTCGGATTAGATGTTGCTGAAGGTTATGTACAATATGCATGAAACTTTTGCCTCCTTTCATCGAAGGCACTATCTCAGGTCTGGGATTTATTTTTTGTGATAAAATAATCATAACATAACTGATGAGAAAATATGCAATATGTGTTTATATTCACACCTGGCGTTACACCTTTGTTGGAAATCACATTTATGGGGTAACAAGATCAAACTTAAGATTATGTAAATGTGTTTATTTTATTAGGTTTCATGTCACCTTGATCTCTAAAACCCGATTACTCGACATAAAATTGCTGACATCAGGAAATTTGTTTTTTACATCATAGTTTTGCTTTATAGGAGAATGTAATTAGGATTGCCTGTGGTGATTTAATAAAATAAGAAAACCTGTTTTATTCCAGTGTTTTGTGTTATAATGACATATTTAACAAACACAGTCGCCCATACTCAGTAATATCAATCCGGTGTGATACACTTAAATATTTGTTAATTCGACGTAAAATATCATTCATTCTTTTAATATTAACTCAACCAGGAAATACCTTTGTCAAAGTTTTCATCGAAACATACAAAAAAGTGAAACCACAACTAAGTTTAACGTTTATTCATATTTACCGACGTCGATTCTCTCGACTTTTTTCCAGTGATAATTCAATGTCATTCATAACAGCTTCAATTCAGATTCCAACTCTTTCCTAAAGCTTTATTCAAATTACCCTCTATAACACATGGCAACTTTCAATGAAGCCCACTCGCCCAAACGTCCATACACACGCCTATACTGTAACATAAGTCATTGATGGGGCCTAATTTGTGAATGACGGTTGTAAATTGTCCTGATGATACCTACAACCATTTAATACCTACAACCGCGACATTCTTCTGTACAGTTGTCAATGAACCTACGACTTCAATACAGCTGACCTTGTTTCCATTGTTACAGTGTCTTTTACAGCTTTTAGCAGATTCAGTTTATTTCCTGGCTCTATCATCGACCATGCGGCATGACCTATCCAATGGTACCAGTACAATTGGCCAAGCTGTACCGGCTGGGGATGAATAGTTGCTAGAATTGCCCATTCTTGGCATGCAGCATGTGTTCCCGTTGTTATACAGTGGATCGTGTGACATTCTGGATAGACACCTGGTTTGACGAGCATGCTGGAGTAATACGTGGTCAGTAAGACATGGGATAAAGACTTGGTTAATGTAACATGTTTGATAAAAAGAACTTTGTGTTTCATGTTTTGAAGAAAATTTGGGTGGTTACACATTGGACATATACTTGATTTTTTAATTGAAGTTGATAAGTTCGACGTACATGATTCACACGTGGTGAGTTAGACGTACTGGATTCACATGTGGTAGGTTAGACGTACTGGATAAACATGTGGTAGGTTAGACATACTTGATCAACATTTGGTGAGTTAGACGTACTGGATTCACACGTGGTGAGTTAGACGTACTGGATTAACACGTGGTGGGTTAGACCTACTTGATCAACATTTGGTGAGTTAGACGTACTGGATTCACACGTGGTGAGTTAGACGTACTGGATTAACACGTGGTAGGTTAGCCAAACTTGATCAACACTTGGTGAGTAAGACGTACTGGATTCACACGTGGTGAGTTAGACGTACTGGATTAACACTTGGTGAGTTAGACGTACTGGATTAACACGTGGTGGTTAGACATACTAGATTAACACTTGGTGAGTTAAGACATACTGGATTTACATGTGCTAAGAACAAATGTTATATTTGGGATAACACTTTCTTAGTAAACGACAGATTCTCGTACTTTTGGCTGTAGTCCCGTTCGGGATTCGAACCCACACTTGCCAGAGTGAGGCACCTAATCGCCAGCACACAAAAGTCAGCGATCTAACCCACTCAGCCACCGAGGCTTCCACTAAAATGAAAGTCCGACAACCGGTAGTCTAGATCACGTACTTTGAGTACCCCTCTGACATTTGACCACTTTCTAAATGGCATTGTGTAGTCATAGCTTTCGGCCATGGGAGCCCGGACGGGACTCAACCTAAAAAAGGTACGAGAATCTGTACTTTACTAAGAAAATGTTATCCCAAATTTAACATTTGTTACATTTGACCACTTTCTAAATGGCATTGTGTAGTCATGTGCTAAGAACTTAGTCAATGTATTTGATAAACACGTGGCTATTGAGACATTGCATATCAACTTTGTTTTATTAACTGTCTTTAATAAACTCACACTAAAGAAAACAATGGATGCAGATTTAGTTGATGAAGTGAGTTAGCTAATCGTGTGGTTAGTAAAAGATAGTTTATTTACACATGGTTAAAGACGTGTAGTGACATGTCACTAATAACATTATTAAGGATAGTGGTGACAAATAGAACATGTCACTAAAAACATTATTAAGGATAGTGTGACAAATAGAACATGTCACTAATAACATTATTAAGGATAATGGTGACAAATAGAACATGTCACTAATAACATTATTAAGGATAGTGATGACAAATAGACCATGTCACTAAAACATTATTAAGGATAGTGGTGACAAAACATGTCACTTATAACATTATTAAGGATAGAGGTGACAAATAGAACATGTCACTAAAAACATTATTAAGGATAGTGTGACAAATAGAACATGTCACTAAAAACATTATTAAGGATAGTGATGACAAATAGACCATGTCACTAAAACATTATTAAGGATAGTGGTGACAAAACATGTCACTAATAACATTATTAAGGATAGAGGTGACAAATAGAACATGTCACTAAAACATTATTAAGGATAGTGTGACAAATAGAACATGTCACTAAAACATTATTAAGGATAGTGATGACAAATAGACCATGTCACTAAAACATTATTAAGGATAGTGGTGACAAAACATGTCACTAATAACATTATTAAGGATAGAGGTGACAAATAGAACATGTCACTAAAAACATTATTAAGGATAGTGGTGACAAAAAGAACGTGTCACTAATAACATTAAGGATCGTGGTGACGAATAGGACATGTGTGTGCGTGCGTGTGTGCGTGTGTGTGTGTGCGTGTGTGTACATGATATGAGTGTATATATTTGACATGGTTGTGTGTACAATATCTGTTCGGCGACAGGTTTCTTCCCTTGTCCAGCAGACCTCCACTATGATTATTTGAACATCGTTTAACGTATCAGAGGGTGTGGGGATCTGATATTAGCTGTTTCGTGTGTGTGTGTGTGTGTGTGTGTGTAAGTGTGTGTGTGTGTGTGTGTGTGTGTGTGTGTGTGTGTGTGTGTGTGTGTGTGTGTGTGTGTCTGTGTGTCTGTGTCTGTGTGTCTGTGTGTGTGTGTGTCTGTGTGTGTGTGTCTCTGTGTGTGTGTGTGTCTGTGTTACTAGTCGATTTGTTCACATTCATAAATTCACATGGGGTGGGATAAATATTTGTTATCGGTTTACTTTGAAACTAGTGAATAATGATTTTCGATAACAAATTATGGCTTAGGAGAAAAATAACACCTTTCGTTGTTTGATTGGCGACTGTCTCAGACATAATTATGAAGCACTTAATGGAACAGTTCTCATTATATTGAAACACAAATGCCAGGAGCCTGTTTATGAACTGTGTAAGTTATGACAGTAATTACTGAAACACGTGTACAAATATGACAAAAGAGTAAATAACAGTTAATATGAAAACCTCATTTACGAATACAAAATAGATATTTGAAGTAAAAACATCATTTGCAGAACATGCAGTTATTTTGCTTTGGGTGCATAATTGAATATGAAATCCAACACGCTCACTGTTTGCGGAGTATTATTAAAGTGGTGTTTGTATTTGAGCAAGCTGGAGTCGAAAAGGTGATACGTAATAATATATGTAATTCGATAGTCGTATTCATTTACACGTTCATTGCAATATGGTATCAGTTCAACCCTGGGAGAAAGTCATCAATATACACAGTTATCACTGTTATTGCATGTTGAACCTTGACGCCCTATCCGGATAAATGACATCTCGTTAAACCGAACAACATCATAATTCAGTTTACTAGGTGACAGAATTAATAAATTGTCTCCCCGACATGGACAAACCAAAAAGGAAGGCGTCCCTTGTTTGGATGGCTGTGTTAAGAACATTTCAAAATACAGATACCGAATTTCAACAAAACTTGTGTCCGGAAATGGCTGTTAAATTTGCACTGAATGAAATGAATATGTTTTACAGCAATAATATTTTACCTCATATTCTATATTATTGTTCATCCACCAAGTGTGGTTTATAGTAAACAATTTCCAGCGTTCACGCAAAGTTAAACTTACGCCGGATTAAGGCTGGTTTGGAAGAAACCACACGTAAGTCATAACGTTCTTTGTTAAGACCATCCACTCTTTCGTCGTCAATGATGTAGAATTTATTAAATGTGATAATTGCCATTCAAAAGCAAATGTTCAGCCCTTCAATGGCGGTTTTCAACATGTGCGTGGCAGGACATTGACGGAGTACAAAAGGTTTAATTCGTCACAAACTTGACACCATTTACAGCCATATCGGACTGTGTTCTCCAATGTACCAGGTAACCATAGGTAAAAGGGTGATGCACCTATTCATGTTGCATATTAACAATAGATTAGGTGTTTTTTTTCTTTTTAACATCAATATCAACACGTGCTTAAATGACAAACATTTAGAAATACCGTTATTTCTCATAGGTGTAGTTATTGATTAGCTTGTAAGGAAATCTTTATTTATACAAATGCGGGCCTACAATAATGTATTGATTTCTCACATCTGATTTTCCTGATTCCCAATCCTGACAAATATCCATATAATTCAAATAAAAAGCCTTGGATCATACGACGTGATTAAAATTCTTCTGACGGGTATAATATTCTCTCTTTATGACTGTTTCTTGAAACATATTTCGTTTTATTTGCACTCTTCTGTAGAGATAATACAGAAAATGATTCCATTTTTCCAAAAATGATATACTGCTATGAAATGTTCTGTAAATATTATCAGTGGAATTAAACATAGTATGATTCATATCTGCAAACATATTCGTTGCTTTGTGTAAAAGGAAGGACAGTTTGGGAATCACTGTGTTGTTTGGTTGAAAATCGGGGGATTTAAGGGGCGCGTCTGGTTTCCATCAAAGATCCCCCACATCCTTCCCGACGTCCGATAACATTACCATACTAGAAGAAGAAATGTCAAACCCACCCAGCATATATCCAGTGTTTGCACGTGCCACGTGCTTCGTGCCGATGGACGTGTTTTGGCGCTCGGACCGGCGAACCTCACGTGCTTTTGTTTCTAAATCCACTCCTCATAATGACGATTTTTAGTGGAATCAGGAAAATGGTAAATTAGCCTCAATTGAGCCAAAGAGGGATCAGAGATGGAAAGCTCCCGAAAAACGTGTCGCTCTTATGAAGGGCCTCTTCCTATGATTATTGAATATTGTGAAGCATTTCCCCAATTACCGTGCCGAAATAGAGTTCTCTTTGAGCAATAAAAGAATTAATTGCTTCGTTGATGCGCCCATTTCAATTAAAATTATTCCGAAATAGACCCCAATGCAACTACCCATGATCATTGGTCTCATCACGTTTGAACGAGATTTGAAAGTGAATTATGGCGAATTAATTTGCACGCCTTATACTGGCAGTGTTCTCGGACGCCTCAATGGTGTTTAGAGTAAGCTACATTACTGTCGTATATCATTTCAGCGTTGGTTTGAATTAATGCGTTTTTGATGCCAACTTTGAATCACTAATAAAGATCGCCATTTGGATCTCGTTAGCCGAACGGCTGCCAGGGGGAGGGGGTGGAGCATACGCATTCCAGTCCCCTACCAACAAGACGAGCCACCGCGTCTAACATCATCACTCATATGACAGGGACATTTTCCTCAGCGAGTAAATCTGCCAGTGAGACACCAACACACTGACAAGAAGCAGATTTCCCTCCCCTTGTCTTATAAATTACCAGATATATTTGTTTTATCTTACATGTGTCTTAGTGTAGACAAGGGTTAATTTATTACATTTTAGATTTATTTTCATATTGATTTGCACGGTTTTACGCCAGCAAACAGGACGAGACGATGATATTGACGTTGGTTTGTCAGAATGTTATGTACCTGTGTTAATAATTAAAACAACGTTTGAAATATCGTCAATATATTGTAAGCTGCTGATAGGGGCTTAAAGTATTTATCTAACGTTACAACAATACATCTTCGACATATGATTTATGATGAATGAATACACATATTCATTAGAGGCGCGTGTATATGATTGTCGAATATGACTCTCTCTCACTCTCTCTCTCTCATTCTCTCTCTCTCTCTCTCTCTCTCTCTCTCTCTGTATATATGAATATATACGTTTGAAATATCATATATATATATATAAGGGGAAAATAATCATATTCATAACAGAATAATATATAATTAAGTTGCATTTCAAGTAATAACATTTTGAAACATGCAACAATGTTGTACATATTATTTTCGGATATAATAAAATTTCATAAAAACAGATTAAAATAGTTTATATTTATTTCACATGAGTGGAACTGCATTTCGATCAATAATGTTTTTTTATGTTCCGCAAGCCGAGAACAGCTAGAGTTCACGTCCTAACCTAGGGAAGATATAGCCATTTGTTTTCAACTACTTTCCTTCCCAAATGATTTGTGATAAATTTATTCTTGGACGTCAACGATAATGCCGTTTTATGGGCCTTGAAATTGCTAAAACAATTCAGATGATAATAAACAATCTAGGTGACAATAATCCCCCATCATCCGATGTTAACATGGGGTCGACAGGGTTGTGATTGACTGCCCTCGATGCTATATACCTTTAGTCTGTCCTATGCCACGGTAGTCATACAGCCTTTGGGGATGTCGCTCATCATAAATTTCGAACTAAGAATTATGATTTAATAATTCCATATTTTTAAACTTAATGACACATTGATGCCAAATTAATCTGTTAATTAATAGGTCGTTAATACTTGATTTAGTAACCATGTTGATACCTGATATTTTATTTCAAGTTTTTAAACGCCTCTTTTCAAACGATTTTCAATATTTACGATATTTGAAGATCAGTTGTTCTTGTGATGAGCGTATTGTTTTTATGTGGATATGGTTTGGCTTTAAATCGATTCTCAAATTTTATTTATATCAGCGTTGTTTTGAAATCGATCTGAATCAAAGTTTGTCTCTTATCAAATAAGTGTGGCTCTCAATATTAATGTCTCATTCACTACATCACCTGATTTGTGTTTTATGTCATAAGGACAGTCGTTCGTTATTATGTTAACTTATGCTGTTTTATACCTGTCACTTTTTATTATACAAAGTATTCATTAACATGCAGTTGGATGAGATTGTATTTCATACATATTTATACGTATAGAACACTTGTCCTGTATCAATCAGTTCACAACCTTTGAAACGGGGACAAAAAAGCAACGATGTATTGATAACGATGCAAATTAGGCAGATACAAATCGTATTTTTTGCCAAACACGACATAAATATTTTCACAATTCTGATCGAATATCGGTGAAGGTATTTAACAAAAAGAATAAAAAAGAGCGTGCGAGTTACATTCATTTCACGTTCATTGTCTGTGATGTAAAATGCAATCTGTTTATAGCCTTAGGTATCATGTAAATATCACATCTATATTCTTTTCAAATTTCCCTACAAAAAGAACATACACGCAAATATTTTTATTTCTAAATAATCAAGTATTGTAACTGTTTGAAACTTTACAAACCAATCACAAACTACACACATGCTTCACGAAAACACTCAAGACCTCATCATCGGTAATACACGTTACAACGGCATGCGAAAAACAAACGGTAAAACAAGCTTTGAAACAATCACAGCACCAAAAACAACAAACTGAACACGGAAGGGAAATAAATTTATCAAACTGAAACTTACCAGCATCAACGCGATGTACCATTGACGACCTAACCCAACCGCGGCCTAATTTATCTGGCCGAGTCGTTGAGCGGCTACAAGCATTCATCGCTGAACCAAAGCAGTTCATTCATACGTCGTGGTTCCCTTTGCTATGAAATCGACATGGTCCATTCTTTGACGAGTGAAAGAAATATCGTATTTCAAAACAAATGCATGCTTCTAGTGCCATTGCTTGCGTTCCTATGCCTTGTATTCGTTTGAAAATCGGATCGATTATCTGTTTATTGTGAAATACATACCGCGGGATAGATGAAAAGAACTAAAGACTAGATTATCTATTGTGATTGACTTGAGGACGTAAATTTATCACCGAGCTGTCAACTATGTGTCAATCACTTTGGTGAAATGTATGTGAAAATGTACGTATGCTTGTGTATTGTCCGTGCAGGTAACTTAATACCGCGATATGGTCGAGGTAATACCATCGTTTACACAAACACCTGTTGTTAAGATTACCGTCCATATTGGTAATTTAATACGAAATTTTATTAACAGAAATACTGATTCAAAATCCGCGTTGATTGTAGTCAGTCAACCAATAAATTAAAAATACAAAATGAAATCATAACATATTGACATCCAGTAAGCGTGATGTATAGTTTCAAAATTTCATGAAATAGGAATATGTTTACTAAAGTTCTCATTTTTTCAGCAGGGTTGATTATGAAAAATAACAAATGATCATGAAAGATCTTCAAAGAAAACACTTCTTTCAGTTATTTTAACGAGGTATCTCATCGAACTATTTATTGTGATTTTATTATAAAATATTCTTATTCTATTAATCACAATCAATATAAATTATTGTAATACCCCGTGGAAGATTAAACAACATCGACAAGCATTTTAGATTCTTTTCATGCTGGTGTTATATATATCATAGGCATACACGATAAAGGATAACTTATTTTGATTTATCGAATTGCCACACTTATCAATGCATTAGTAAATTAGATGAAGAATTTATGATGACACTTCCCGAATTAAGACTTAGTCTATTTGCTAACTTTTTACCTGATCAAAACTAAATCTTCGCCGGCGACGAAAGCAATCTTCCATATCAGTTGAAGCGGATGGAATATCCGTGCAATATTTGCAGATTATCGGGGATTAAAAAATCGATATAATTCTCGTTGATGAATTCATTTCTATCGTTGCGAATCAAACAGATTAGAGGGAATTAATTCATATTTGCATCTGCGTTCTGTGTGCAATTTAACGGATAAGAAATCACAAGGAAGATATTCACACAAATACGAAAGAGGAAACGGGGGTTCAGGAAAGAATTAAACAGCTCCGTGGTAACATCAAAGAAAACGCGTCTAGAAACCGACACCACCAAGTCATCCTTGCAGCGTACCACCATTGTATACAGGTAATCCTCCATTGCGGAGGAATTTTCCCAAAATCAGTATCCTGATAGCTTTTCATACTGGAATTAAATCATCCGCTCGAGATATAGTGCGCGGCCTGACCTGTTTCTGCAGAAGCTTTTTCTGTAAGAATGTGCTGACGAACCGTTCGCCCAATCTCTCGGCATTAATTGGCCTCTGACCCCCCGAGATTTTCTGACCATCCCCCTGTTACGGGTCGAGATTTTCTCTCTGCCCAGTGTTGTCTGTCTATAAAATTCATTTACGGCTGGATACGATGGACAAAGCATTATTGTCCGTCTTGACAGTTCTCCGCGGGACCACCATTGTTAATCTCTGATTGTGTTTTGGACAGGTATTCACGTGTAGTTAGCACGCCTCTGTTCTTAATAGAAAACAAAATTAATCCGTCAGCTTATTTCAATTTCAAAGCCATGGCGAAATTAGTATACATTGGCAGCCGAGTCGGACACGAGAGCGTAATCTCATATTAGATGTATGAGCGAGCGTTTTGGGCCGTGCACCAAACATCAAGGTCTAGTCTCGGCGATGAAAGGCCAGGGAGGAGATAAATCGCAACGGGGAGAAACTGGGTAAAATGAGAAAATCGCTAATTCTAATCTCCCTCAAACAAGCTCAGGTAACACACGAAATAAGTTGCCTCCCTTGATTTGAGAGTTACCTCCCTTTGATGTTCAAAAGTGGGAACGGATCCCAAGAACGAAACCAGCGTCAGTTATTCGGGTCGCAAGCCATGTTACACCTGAGCGAGGTGGAGTTCATTGTTTTAGTTGACTCACGTCTGCAGAGATCAGCCGGCATCCCAGGGGACCGGTTATTTCATGAAATAAATGGCATCGGATCCCCAAGGACTTGTCTGCCATTAGCACGGATGAAACAATTTATCGGCTTCTGTGATTTATGTGGAATACTTCCCTTTATCCTGGTTTGGATAATTTGATTTGTCGTATTTTAATATAAAAAAACGTCATTTCCCAGTAATAATCGTTATGACGTCACAAGAGATCTTCGGCACTTGAGTGAGTGCGAGTGGTTCAGTATGGTTTTGCAATATCACGGCGGGGGAAACCAGAAAGGGGCTTCACAATTTGTACCCATGTGAGATGTCGAATCCAGGCCTTCGGCGTGGCAGACGAATACTTTAACCACGAGGGTAGTACCCCACTGCCACTTCGATATTTTTGGCATTTCTTTCTCAGCTTTGTAGCAGTTCGATTGATTTCTTCCAAAGAGTGCTTTACTTCCCTGGGAATGAAGTCACGAAACGTCTATCGAATAGTTTTCCTCACGATTAGTCGCGACCGCCTCTGTGGTCTAGTGGATAGAGCGTTTATCCGGAGAGCGGAAGGTTGGTGGTTCGATCCCCGGCCGTATCATACCAAAAGACGTTAAAAATGGTACTTGTTGTTACCCTGCCTATCGATCTGCAATCAGGGGACAAAACAAGGACTGGTCGTCTCTGAGTCACAATACTGAGTCTGAGTGGGATATCCGTGTTAAACTGTGGCATGGTATCTCAGTAGGCTAGCATTATAAAACCGGCATTAGTCACAACAGCCACACACACACACACACACACACACAAACGCACACACACGCACACGCACACACACACGCACACACACACACACGCCAAAAGTTCAATAACCTTGAACGCGACGTTAAATCCCATTTCACCTCACCTCACCTCATCTCTTTGATAGAATTTATCCAAAAAATGTTTTGTTGACATTTCTACATTTCGGTCTATATATTCTTTCCCATACTACATTTCTGGATATGATATAAGTTAATTGAAACTTTATACTTTTCCATATATTTTTGAGTGACTGCCAAACAGATATAGAGTAATTTGGATACAGTAGGTATCGCATGATGATAGCCGGTAGACAGGTCGTATGTACAACAAAGTCCTCATCGTGAATAAAATATCCATTTCTTTGAACGTTCGGCGTGTTCAAACGCCTTTGATAGGTGTATAAATCCTTCAAAGTTTCAAACTCATTGAGGTGATGATTAGAAAGTACATCGATTTTGCAGGCGGTAGCATAAGAACGCCCCCTTTTCCCACAAGAAGCCAAAGAAATGGTGATTTTGATTGTAGAGCCGCACAAAGCTTCAGTTGATGGTACTGTAAACACGACGCATGCGCCAATTTCATTCAAGTGCTTAGAACTAGGTCAACTCATCATGTAATGTCGTTTGAAAAAACACTACAGGGCAACGTAACCTCGACCCGATACGTGGCTGTACGTTTTGTATGGATTACGTGAATATTCCGAAGTAAACTGCCTGGTTTAATTATTTACACACATTACCGAGACGGGTTCCACATTTGGTATACCCTTCAAAACCATTGGTGCCATGTTCTTTGGGAAATTGCACACACATGATTACCTGATGCAATGACGTCATTGACAAGGCTTCCCATATATCTCTCCGTGGTCGTTGAGAACGAAACGGATTGTAAACCTGTTGGTGATGTGGTCTAGACTTGGGACAGCTTTAGCTCACAGAGCGTAAGTCTAATGTTGTCGTTTCCTGCAAATGGAATGTCATTTATATTCAAGAGACGATGTGATGCCAAGAAAAACCATTCCATCCGACTTGCAGATCATTCCAGCTGGATTCCACGTCAAGGGATCTTTTTGTTTGTTTCTCCGATTTTCGATTAGTCGTTACCTCCTAGTTGACAAAGGCTTCTACCAGCTCCACGAAAAGAACACGGTGCTCGGTGAAGGACTCACCGCTCTGAATAAGGTGTCATTTTCTGAGGAAACATTTGTATTCTGTGCGATAGCCGAGACTAGTCGATAAACATTCTGGCGTAAAATCTAAACAGTAGCAAGTAGTCGGATTTGGTACACAATCGTAATTGAATATGCCATACCGAATGAGATTAGAACAAACAGGGACAAGCCATAGATTGATTCTGTGACCACAGAGAGTGTCAGGAATTAAACAGTTACAGCCATTGTTTAACCAATTGTCAAGCCTACGTTGCGAGTCAGTCCCGCTCGGCTCGTTTTCGGCTAATATTTACCTCTGCATCAATTTTAATTTGGGAATAAAATTAATAATCCGTGCTATTGACAGTGTCGGTGAGGGCAGCCTTGAGTCAATTCCGATTGACATTGGAGGGACGAAAGGGGACATGGTACGTAAAATAATAAAATTTATGGAATGAAGCAATTTCTTTTCGTTGACACAAGGTCGGGAAAGGGTGTTAGGGGGAGAGGGTGTTTGTCATGAGGTCCCTAAGTCGGGGCCGGAGGAATCTCGACAGAAAGAAAAGGAGTGTAACAAAGCAGAAAACCTGATAGAGTGAAATTGACATCTCCGGGTCGGCCATGATGGGCGCGAGAGGCTGATAAGCAATGCAATCAGCGATCACTTAAACACTGCTCTCCCCTCTCGGGAAATTCACATCTAATCCAAGATGTCTGCCAACTTGGCGTACAAAACAGTTTCCTCGACCTTGTCAATCGTTCCCTTCTCAAGACGTGGCTATTGAAGGCCTATCACCGCACAGCTTCGCTGTCTAATTTTATTTTGGTCCTGATCAAGTTGTCTTCTTTGAGGTCCGCGCCCAGCTTCTGACACCGAGTTAGTTGCTCGACTGCTTTTGGCGTTGTCTCCGCTGTTTGGCAACCGTCAAGAGGTTAAATAGCTGTGGTCTTTTATTAACACTTTGGCCGATATATTCCCTCCGTTTTGATGAACACGATTCCAGGACATCTGTTTTCAAGTCCCGCGTCATGTAAAATTGCAATTAAGTCTGTTCGCGCATACATCGGCAGTCCACTCACGTGTCTGACAGGTGCCGGCTGATGACGTCATGCTGCGCAAAACTATTACCATCCGTGAAAACTTGCAAGTGTCCACTGCCACACTATCCAACGCGTCAATATCGACGCAAGTGATCCCAAGTACCCCATGAACACACAGTTAATGGTCTAAACTGAAGTATTGTCGAATTAAGGCAAATTAAGACATGCAACAGGGAGTGGAACCCGCTGTGCTCACAATTGATAAAGATACGGACCTGGCCGAAGTAATGGTCGGACAGCTTTATGTAACAAGCTTCGCAAGGTCAGGTGGAGGAGATCTGATGAACCTAGAGTTGAGATATATGTGAGAACAATGGTCAGTTCTTGAAGGTTTTGGCAGTGGTGGCCTATTGTTTAAATCGCCTCAATAAAGCGGACTCTAGCCGAGCCGATCATGTTGGACCAATCTGTGTCGGTTTATATTTTCAGTGTTTGTCTATGAATGATAGTATGTATTTTTACTGGGACTGAAATGGATTTTTTAGTTAAGAATACATGGACTTCTAAGATGTCGTTTTACACAATGCCCCCTGTATCAAATTATGATTTTTTTTCTTGATAGAACTCGTGACGTGTTTATGTTTTATCTTAAGTTACATCTTTAAAACCTTTCTGGTCTACCTGACATAGATATTTGACGTACACATCACACCCTCGCCAAACCGGTCTCTCTGTAATCCATACACCTACGCACAAGCATGTCTCTCCCCCCCCCCCTTCTCTCTCTCTCACTCCCCCATCTCTCTATCTCTCCCCTTCTCTCCCCTTTTTTCCCCCCCCCCCCCTCTCTCCCCTCTCTCTCTCCCTCTCTCTCTATCTGATCACCAACCTGATAACGGTTATATATGTATGAAATCACTCGACTTCAATGAAAGCTTGAAACCCAATTTAGTATACAACTTTTCATGTGTAGGTTTTTTTCTTATTCCCAAAATTTAATCAATTACATTGTCAAGTTTAACATCCTGAATACAACTTTACGGTGTAACACTTTTTCTCCTGCGAGTAACGACAAAGATATTTGAAGTATATTACTTCAAACGATGCCTGGTTAATGGTTTGAAACAGACAGAGTGCTCTCCTTGGCCATATTCCCCGACCACATTCAATGTGTCTGTTTTGTCATTATCACTTGAAAAGGACAACATTACGAATATATCACGAGTGCAACATGAGATAGAAAATGACATACACTGTTTGAACATTGAAACATTTGAAACTGTTCAAAAACCGTAAAAAAGTGTCACTTGTCGTCACTCCTTCGTTCCTAGACAGTGACTGTTGTTTTCAGATTGTTCGGTTAAGCCGGAAAATGTGAATTCTGAAAAAACGTTTGTAGTCCGTAAAATACTTATAGAAGTAATGTAAAGAGACTTCTCCATTCTGTGTAATATGTGAAGCATGCTTTTCCCGAGAAAATGGAAGATACAAACTGCTGGGAAAGCTAGTGGAAAGCCTTTCTAGTATACAATACTTGTCCTGAAATCAGAGATCATCGCGCTTAATGTTATTGGATGAAACCTGTGCTTGTTGAAGCAGTTGTTGAAATTTGCTGATCTTGCAAAAAATCCTTCTTAACATCTCTTGTCATACGAGAATCATTAATCACGTACGATCAAATCTCTTTGATCATGTATTCACCATTAGTCTCACCAATAACATTTGCACTTTATTCAATAATATGGTTTTCTGATTAAGTCAAGGGTCTCGTTACCCTCACAATAACGTGGAGCAAACCTATGGCTTGGGGAACCGCGGGGACAGAATGATTTAGATTCTATTGTTCGGCAAGGGGGGGGTGACACAGTGTTTTCTGTAAGAAAACGCTTTCTGTGTATTCCTCTCAGTCACAGAGGACAGCTGGTTAGCCTAGTGGTAAAAGCGTTGGCTCCTTACGGTGAAGCCAGGGTTCGATTCCCAACATAGGTGCCACTCACTCAGTTACTATTCGACCTGTGAAGATCAGGGGTAGAATAGGTCTTCAGCAACCCATGCTTGCCGTAAAAGGTGACTATGCTTGTCCTTAGAGGCGACTAACGGGATCGGATGGTCAGACTCGTTGACTTGGTTGATGCATGCCATCGTATCCCAATAACGTTGATCGATGCTCATGATGTCAATCACTGGATTGTCTATTCCAGATTCGATTACTTACAGACCGCCGTCATAAAGCTGGAATATTGCTGAGTGCGGCGTTAAACAACAAACAAACAACAAAAAAAACACTTACTATTCCCGTATTTTGTTTTTGAAATGGGATAAAGTACAAAATGTATTAGTACTGTCTTCTTTCGAAGGTTCTTATCTCTAATTCGTTTTTAATCGAGATGTCGGCTTCAAAGCCTGAAGTTCGATCTCACTGATCATCATTGTTGATCTCATTTATAAATGTTAAAGTGTGCATGTTTACATGTGCCGGTGTGAATGTGCGTACGTGCGTTCTGATCAGGTTTCTGTCTGCTCGTAATGTCAGAATTTATATTGACAATAGAAACCTAATTGAGTTTTAATAACAAGCGACATTCCGTTGGAAACAGGTTTGTTTCGAAATTATTATTCCAACGATTAAACACTGAGCACAAAGTAGAGTAGTGAAGGTGTTTTAAGACCCTTGTTGAGAAATTGTGTACTCGAACCCCACCGTTAGCATCAAGCTGTAACACTACGGTAAATCAGTGTGTTTTTAATGGAATGAGGTCTTAAGATTTTCTCCTTTTGTACTTTTATAGTCTGAATTTTAACACGGCGCATTTTCAAAAGAATCTCATAAATGCACAAACAGGGAACAATGGGGGTTGCATTTTGTTGCTGAAATGTCAAAATGATAAATTTCGTGTCGTTTTCCAGTCCTTTGAAAAGAGATTCACACAGAATAGAATGCAAAACATTTACAAACATGGGGTCAGATGTCAGGTCGTTGTCGGGTCAGAGGTCGCCCCGTTAAAGAGGCGATGACAGCGAATTCGCAATAAATAGATCGAGTATTAGAGTCCTCCGTCGTGATTTCTGGTGTTAATCCAGCGTGCTGGGCAATTAATCAAGTCGAGGGAGATTGCCAAGGATGAAAAAGTCAGGGACCGCGACATTGGGTCACAAAGTCACCCATTTAGTGTGTTTTATCCGAATTACCCGCATATTAACGCGTTGTTTATAACGAAGCAACGTCAACGATGCGCAATCCACGCACGATTAGAACCTGCAAGTGGCTTCACGTCTCGTGGACTTAACGTGAGATGACGAGAAGATGAGATATTTGCCGTCAGTTTATGACAAGGCCTCAACACAACCCCGCCGTCGCTACACGTACCAAATCACAGCCAGCAATTCCCCCCATAGCTACCAGCCAATTCGACGACAGGTTTTGTTATTTTAATAAGTTTCTTTCGCTCCAAGTAGGTGATGGGTATTTTCCCAAGTTTAATCATTGCGAATATGGATACGTCTTAATCATGGATCCTTCTGAGAGAAGATTTTATACCCTTTCATATCTGTAATGTGCGCACTCGTAGATTTAAGATGCAATAAAAATAGAGGAATACCGAGCAATTTTCCTCCGGTCATATCGTAATGCCCGTTAACAATAGGCGATGAGGTCAAGACAAAAATGTGCTTCACAACAACTTCGCTCTCGAAGTTTTAACATGTTTTAAACCTGGTTTTTATTTCTTAAACCATCGTATTATCGCTGCAGCATGAAAGTGCTTTTAGTTTAATAATTTGGAAATGAAATTTGGACCACTTCCCTTCTGACTAGGCTCTTTAAGACAAATTAAAGTGATAGGGAATACTCACACGTCCTGTATCGAAGCGTGTTTGGGCTTTTTTTGTCCTTGACTGAGAAAGCAGGATGATAAAATATCGCGTAACGCAGAATCTAAAAGATCTGCTGTACAATGGAATCAGACTCGATGATATTTACCAATAGGTCGTAACTTATTATTCAGTTTTATATTAATGAACTAAGCGATATTGCAAATATGTTTTAGAAGTTATGACATTCCTTCTTTTGATTCCACAAATAGTAAAATTGAGTCTTTCACTGGAGACAGTTTCATGTGTTCATGTTATCGAGCTGGACTTTATGAGGCCCGGGGCTTTCGTCAAATATATAATAGTTTCAATCAGGATATGGATAGAAGGGCAATACTTTTATGATATCATCCTTTACAATTTCCTCACATCGTACGTGTCTTTATATCACATACATAACAGTTGTAGCGTACAAGAGTGGATACATTGTGAGTATTTGATGGTGATGCGTGTTTTGTTACAGGAATGTCCCCAAATCGATTCTGAATCATACACCGTGTTTGCTTACATTCATATTGTTTCTACCCAATGTCATAAGGTCAGGACTCTTGAAGATCCGGGGTAGAATAGATCCTCAACAACCCATGCTTGCCGTAAAAGACTACTTTGCTTGTCGTAAGAGGCGACTAACGGGATCCGGTGGCAGGCTCGCTGACTTGGTTGAAGCATGTCATCGATCCCAATTGCGTGGATCAATGCTCATGATATCAATCATTGGATTGTCTGGTCCAGACTCGATTATTTACATATAGCTGGAATATTGCTGAGTGCGGCGTTAAACAACAAACATAATACGGTCAGTCTCAATTCGATTAGAAGAGTTGCCTCTCTTTGGCGAACCAGAATCCCATAATCGAGGGTTCGAATCCCAAATCAACCCTAATAATTCTTGATTTATCAGCACCATACCAGAGCTCTTGGATTTCACCAAAGTGATAAACGTCGAGCATACCTTAACTATTGTGTCGACTCGTCGTGGTATAACTGAAATATTGCTCAAAGCGGCGTTAAACCAAACTCACTCACTGATTCAAACGTTGAGCTTCAATTGCAGGACATAAGGATGGTATCATCCTCTTCCTTGATTTGTTAAAAATACATTTATGTCAATACTCTCTGTATTTAGAGCTATTCATTGTTAATCCTAAATCATTAATGACAATTTTTTACCATACCCAAGTCTGTTTTGTCTTGTGTTTCATTCCTTCAGATAAATCTATATTTCCATCATGTAATACATCACATTCATTACCTGTCGTGTAACAATTGACTATTTGCCATGTTTTTGCAAACAAATATTAGATTATGTTTTTTTAGCAATAATTGCAATTTTATTAATGCACGCAAAAAGCAGATCAAGCCGCCCCTCTGTCGTATCGCTGACACACGCACACCAAGCCCTGCTCGCGACTTTGAAACAATCAAATATTTGTCGCCTTCAGTTTCCGTGCCGCGTAACGATCTAGTCAATGATACGGGCGCATTTACGAACATCCCCATCTCGTCCTGAGCAGCGCCTTCATCAGACCCGACAAGCAGGATGAGGCTGTGAGGATCGTGAATGATGCGGGTCGTATTTGATTTACTGGTTGAGAGTGTAGTTTTCTGCAAGTTTACCAATGCATTTTGCGTTAAGAGCTTTTGTGATTGATTGGGTAAAATATGTAAGTGTTGCGCGTGCTGCACGTGCTGCGCGTGCTTCACAAGGCGAAGGTTCTGGCAGGTGGTCGCAGTTCGTCGGTACTTCAAAGGTCAAGCCAGTATGCACGCGTTTCACGTTTTCTATCCCACAGGAATCTTTGGCTAAGAGTGAACATTGCGAGTCAAACGTGATTGAACGTTGTCTTGTCACATAAATCTGACTACGGACAATCCTAACATATTGTTGATGGTGAAACACATTTTACGTACTTTTTATGTTCAAACAATTTCATCATGTTACTTAGCCAAACAATATTGTGACCTTGATCTACATCCAAGATGAAACCGCTTCCGGAAGGTCGGGGGTTCGATCCCCGGCTGCGTCATACCAAAAGACGTTAAAAGATGGTACTTGTTGTTACCCTGTCTGGTGCTCGGCATTAATGGGCTAAAACAAGGACTGGTCGGCTCGGAGCCAGTTTACTGTGTCTGAGTGTTTATGTTAAACTGCGGCATGGTATATCAGTGGGCTAGCACTATAAATCGGCATCAGTCCGGACAAGTACAAGAAGACACACACACACACTGACACACACACACACACACACACACACACACACGTGCATGCGCGTCGCTATATAAGTGCAATAATCTTGGACGCGACCTTATACCCCATTTGTAAGAGGCGAAAGACGGGATCTTGTGGTCAGGCTCTCAGACCTGAATGATGCATGTCATCGTATCCCAATTGCGTCGATCTATGCTCGTGATGCCAATCACTGGATTGACTGGTCCCGACTCGATTATGTTACAGACCTTCGTTATATAACTGGAATATTGCGGAGTTAAACAACAAACAAGCGGTAAATGTATCAGCTCAGAAGAATATCTAGTCCCACACTTCCGTTTTGCAAAACATTGTTCTCGGTGAAACTGCTTTTCACAACCGTCAAATTCCAAAGTACGTGCGCCGAGTTCCAGCTCAAGTAACTAACACGTCAACTCTCCCTTGCCAGCACGTCAACTTCAATCAAGTACAAGTAAATATATAAGTATAATTTTACTTACATACGGTAGCGGTTCATGAATAAACTGACAGGTAAACACAGCTCCGAGACAGGTGTGGAGAGCATCCCTTGAGAGGTGTTTCGCAGGTATCGTTACACAGGTGTCGCCAGTGAAAAGGTGTTAGATGATGAACAATGTTGTTTGTTTCATGAAATCGTCACATTGAAATCCCATTTCTTTATCTTACGAACAAATAATGTCAGCATTATGCGAAATATTAATATTTATTTTTATACTAATTTCATAAGGCCCTCCTGAAAGCAAGCGCTCCTAATCCAACTGCAACTACGGATGTCGTTTACAACGAATAGCCGGTTAATACGAATAGTCGGTTATAACGAACCTTATTCTAGTATTGCATTATAAGTAAGGAATTGTATTGTTTTTGTGAATATCGAACTGACCGGGACCTAGGCACTTAAACCCAAGTTAAACTTTTTCCGTTAGGAACCGAACTGATTCAACCCTCACAATATCGATCACTGGATTGTCTGGTCCAGACTCAACACTTAACAGGACGACGTCATATAGCTGGAATAATGTTAAGTGCGGCGTAAAACAACACAAGAAAACGCACAAGCATGGCTATCAGAACTGGAATATACACAGAGTTGACAGATTAACTCTACAGTCATCGCCACCTGCTGATTAATTAACGAAGATAACTGCATGTGTGCTAATACTTATAACGGAAAACAAGCCATTCCGTGGATAGGATGGGTACCATGCTGGAAGCAGATGTACCGTAAGTCCCCATGGCCCCTTGTGTGGTGGCCTAACTTTGGTGATCACTAGCCAATTTGTAGTATGTATTGTTCCGAATGGTCACATTGTTATGGTAAAATACTAGTTTTAAATCTACACTATAATAATCTAGTGCTTTTACTGCCCTCGTCGACATATTTTATAGTTTATGATAATGCATTATTTCTGTACAACTTGATATTGTCACGATATGGCTGAAATACTGCCGATTTGACTATAAATCTAAATTCATTCACACTCCGCCGATAAGGAATATTACCAACAGTAATGACAAAAATTACAAAGTGTGTTTTTTCAAGAAATATCCGTTTAGCGATAAACATCATCATTGGGTTTTGATCACTAAAGGTGTATCCAAGCCTCGCAATACAGTGGTCGCGATTCAGTAAACCGGTTCAGGGTCACATATAGTTTACCAAAACCACTCCAATGCAACAGATATACCCATAAACCTTGAAATTCAAATCTCTTTTAATGAAGCTGACAAAAATGCAAAATCCATAATATCACAGATTGAACGTGTAACGCAGCTGTGGTTTTGTTCCCGTTATTGTCAGGAATCATCCAGCATCATTGTCGTATGCAACACTTGACGGGAATCCCGGAAGGGAGTAACGGAACCTAACTGACAACGATACGTTTCAACTGATTATTTACAATACACGACTCCATCGTCTCCGCATCATGCAGCAGGAATGAAACAAATATTTGGTACCACATGGCCCTTTCGTATATATCATTGACTGACATTCCCCTGGAAACAGCTATATGCTTTTTTCTCCATGTCGTTAGGGTTGGAGTGGCTATTTATGTGTTTTTTATTTGCCGGGAGAGCACCTGTCGCAAGACTTTCCATTCTTTGTCAGATAAAGCATGATCAGGGACTGCGATTGCTGAACTTGTTTCGTCGGGACATACAAAAACCGTTAGGCGTTCTTGTACAGTATTAGCTGTGTCAGTTTGTATACAAAAGAAGAATCGTTTGAAACACGGTTCTCTCGTGCGAATTGACGGTCTTCAACGAAATCCTGTTATATGATGACTTTGAGTTTTTTGTTGACATTCGCATTAAACTTTTTATACATGGGCACTACAGAAAGCCATTTTGGTTTTACATTTCAGCCCGTACTTACATAAATACAACTAAGAATGCATAAATGTTTTATACTTCATTTATTTCCCATCATATAAAAGGTCAATACTGAAACATATCCTCAACGGGACTTTTTTATGATTTTTCGTTAGATGAAGGATTCCGGATTTCCTCGTTCATACAACCCTGGCATATTTCTTGGAACGTTTCACGTCGAACATTTGATCTCCTTTTTGTGGACGAAAAACGCAATTAGATCATCTGGGTTTTTTACCTCATAAATTATCTTCTTTTTCTCACTTATTCCAGATTAATTCCGATACATGTATTTTTAAGACTGTTGTTTTTAGCTAATTCGTCTAATACCAGACAAAATCTATAGTGTTGATTTCAAAAGCCTTTATATTTTATTCCATAAGCCGCGCGTGTCAGAATATTTTTTCACACCTACCAGATTAAACCTGCCATAGTCTTCATACTCAGTGAGTTTCCCCTCGCGCAAGTTAGTTTCCAAACGACGCTAAGAATATTTATTTAAGATTAGGTAGCAAGCGTAAATATATTTGTTGGAAGGCGCTATAATGAGATTACATCATCGCAGCCATGATAGGCAGTGCTGAAATGTACACTTGAGTGACAAGTGTAATTATGTTGACACAGGCACGTGACAGGCGAGAGTCTCGAAGTTTACATTTCGTAACCGCACTAATCATATATGCATTAGCAGTCCCCAGTAAAACAGTCAAAGCAAGTAATTAAGGGTGGACTTTGCTGATTTCTTTTATTGTTACGCGACCAGCAGTGAAGGCAAAACATTTATAAGTAGCGTCAGGTGTTAATGACTTAAAGACCTATCATCGGTTGTCAATTTCCCCGTGTTGGGCCATTGTCTGTTTTGTCGTGGTGGGGCTTAGGTACATAATATCTAAACAGTGTGATAACTTGACAGTTTGTGACATGAGAAACGAATGTAACACTATGTAATTAAACATCAATTTCATCTGATTGCTGATCCGAAACTTGCTTGGATGTTGTCACCAAAACCCAATTTCTTTTTTTTAAATACCAACTTTAAAATAAGACAGATAAATCAACAATATAGAATGCTATTTTTCGTTTTAACTGTTTTTATGTTAGAAATATCAATCACATTTTAAATTTTATTTCTTCTGAAAGTCTGAACTGAATACGGACTGAACCGGGAAATCACCCAGACACCTTTTGTATTGACTTGCACTCCTCACCAGCATGACCTGTAACATCATGGAATATGCATGTTTCACGAGTGCTATTCACGTGGCTCTTGGTATGACGTGATCTTCAGAAACGAATTGGATATTCAAAAACGATTTTGAAACTTCGCAAATGAGTGGGTTCTCCACATCGTGTAAAGCATCTATTTTCTGTAATTGCACGACCCTGAACCCGCGGATAGAATTGCTTGATATTAGATTTTAGCGAGAATGGATTGATTTTCAATCTTTTCCCACCATAGTTAAAAGGATTCCATCGGATTACTTTTTTGGCATTAATTACTTTCGATTGGCCAATTGTCCATCGTATACCTTATGGCGTTCAGCAAAAAATGAATGTTTCTATCGCGTGCGATTTCGATTAAGAACCGCACTACCTCCATCCACAGACGAGGCAAAAGGGGGTACTGGGCAACGAATGGGGAGATGCGGGGAAGGAGGGGTGGGGGTAGACTTAAACATTTAACGGTGTGCGTCGTCAGAGCGACAGACTACTCTGGTCTTTACCAGTATGAAATATTCAAAACTTTTTATTCAAATTAAATTCTTCATATTTGTAAATACACGACTATCGACCTGAAGCCTGGGGGTCGGAAAAGGGCCATGTGGCAGACTTTGTGTAAACTCGGGGAGAAGATATAGCAGCGAATTTGAATCCACATAGGTGAGGGGATTAAGCACAGGGCGAACGTCAAGCGCAGAGATCACGTTATTTGGGGGGCATTGCATGTCATAGGATGTATTTATTCAAGATACTCTCCTCGAGAGCTCTGAGTGGCACAGATTAAGGGGTTGACAGTATCGAATGCCGCGGCAACAGGGCACAATTTAGGCAGAGGTATGTTCAATGTGAGAAGATGGCCCTCAACTGTCATTGAACCTCAACAATCCGGACACTGCTATACCGGACACCTCATATTACGGCTGATGCAATTGGGTTTGTTCTTCACCTTAAATATTAGTTAGCCCGGTTGTTGTAAACCCCCTCTATCTGGAAGGGAAAATAGATACGTCCTGTTTAACCAGGTCAGGTGAGGTGAAATTTGGTTTAACGTCGCGTCCAAGATTATTGCGACGTCCATGCACGTGTTTGTGTTGCTGCTTGTACTAGTCCGGACTGATGCCGATTTATAGTGCTAGCTCACTGAGATACCATGCCGCAGTTTAACATGAATACCCCACTCATACACAGTAATGGTGCCGACCAGTCCTTGTTTTAGCCCCTTAATGCCGAGCGCCAGACAGGGTAACAACAAGTACCATCTTTTATCGTCTTTTGGTATGACGCGGCCGGGGATCGGACCCCGGACCTTCCGCTCTCCGGGCGGACGCTTTACCACAAGACCATGGAGGCGGTCCCTGTTTAACCAATGTACGTTATATTTGTTTCATGTCAACAAAGAGACATATTCATCACCAGCTCTGCATCACTGCCAAACTACGTGTTCTACAAATTCGTCCCAAATCGCAGGCATCACTCCATTCCACGCCCACCCATCAAAGACAACCCTGCTTCTGGAACAGTTACTTCATCCAAGCCAAGCCCTTCCCGCCAACCAACTGCCCCAATTCCTTCTGACCCAACCCGTGAAGATCCGGGGTAGAATAGGTCTTCAGCAACCCATGCTTGCCGTAAAAGGCGACTATGCTTGTCGTAAGAAGCGACTAACGGGATCGGGTGGTCAGGCTGGCTGATTTGGTTGATGCATATCATCGTATCCAAATTGCGTAGATCGATGCTCATGATGTCAATCACTGGATGTCTGGTCCAGATTCGATTATTTACAAACCGCAGTCACTTAGCAGGACTATTGCTGAATGCGGCGGTAAGCAATAAACAAACAAACAAATCCTCCTGACCACAAATATAGCATTGCTCCCGCCAACAAACCCTGACCCAAACCACCAACTCCAAAAGACCAAAGGACGATGACACACAGACATACGTATAAGCAAGTGGTCATTAGTAGACAATGCTCCACTCTGTCCTGAATGCTTGAAATCTAAGAATGATGGAACCACTGACAAAACGGTGTCTGGTGTTTCACTGTTCCTCCGGAGATCAGGAGTGGATATTACGGAACACGCAAGCCCGAGATTGGTAGTTATTGCTACTTCCAGATGCTATGGCAGTGCTGTAGACTCATCAGTGTAGCAACTATAGTGAGACCTATGCTGTGTTGGTCGTAGTCGTACACTTTAACATAGCGTCGCTGAATACGTCTTCAAGTCATTGATTGACATTTGAAAGTTGGTAGAACAAGAACCATAGATGCCCATATGTGAAACAACTTGTTCAGAACTCAATCTGTCTTCATAGTTAATGTTTCTAATGGTAAAAGAAAAGAAAACATCCTATAAGTGAATTTAACTTTGGTAGGCGTCTATTAGCAATTTTCAAAATTGTTATCCATGATAGTTTCCCGTCTCCTGAGTCAATGCTACTTCGGTAGCACGACAACAAGCGTGTGATATCGGTAGGCGTCTATTAGCAATTTGAGAAAGTGTTATCCAATAAAGGTTCTTGTCTTCATAATCAATGTTACTTCTGTTAAAGAAAGACAAACAGTAGAAAGGCGTCTCTATTTCCATCGAGTCTTCTCAAAGCAACGGGGCTGCTTGTGTACAGTATCACAATACCCACCATGCAGAAGACGTATCAGAACAGCGCGATCATGGTGCTCGAGAACCTTCAGAATAGCGTCAAGGCAAAGAAGGCGATATGCTTGTTGACCAAGTGCCAGAATTGATACCATGGCACTTGTTGACACGACTGAGAGGGCAGAAGGGACCGTGTCCCCTCTCTGTGGCTCACTGCAGTCTCTGAAACCAAATCCCAAGTCGAGTCAGTGCTTTGAGCTCTCATCGGCAGATGCCTGAGGGAAGAACCCGTGATCTGTCCACGGAGTATTTAGGTTCTCCGATATCTATTCTTTACCTCACGTTTTTATTTTAAATTATATTCCTCCTTCGCTTGCGTCATGCTCCGAAAGCATTTTAGATATTTGTTTTTAGCTTAGGCAAATATGCCCAACTCTTCGGTGTTTGAACAGCGATCGTCAAGTTGGTTCGCTGAGGTTATTGTTCAGTAAACATACTATAAGCATTAGAGGTTGCAATACCGGCCCCACACCCGTTGTTTAAAGACTATGGTATGGGTAATAAGAAAGAGAATCTACCCCATTTGACTGAGAATATGCTGGGCACAGAATATTGTTTACTTCCAGCGGCTACACCAGTTGAGCCGACCGCAGAGGAAGGTATGCACTCGTCGGCCCCTGGCGGGTACACAGATAGGGTTACAGCTACTCTAGGGGTGGGGAAAGCGAGGGGGACGCAGGCGTCTGTTATCACTTTCATCATACACCGTAAGAATCCGGTGTGTATCGTCCGTGACTTAAGTGGTCATATGTACACTGCCGAGACATAGCAGGAACTTAGCAATATATACACTCTTGGGTCAATTAGAATCACTTTCAGTACAAGGGGCATTCTTTTGTCGTTTACAGGCAATACAGCATGTTCTTTTGTTTAAACATAAACACAATTTAATGGAGGTTTTTTATTCAATATTTTGTTTTTCTTGTATGGTTATTGGTAATGTTCAATTCTTATCATTGCGCAGTGCTCTTGTAATATTTGATTGTTTCATGATTAAATGACGACGGTGGTATGTTCTGCGACATGCATTAGTTAATGGTGATTTGATTTATGATTGTTATGGTAGTGGTGGAGTAGACTAATTGACCCGGAGGCGATAATTCCGCCTTGAGCTCCTTAAAGACATTCCAAGTAAACATGGAATGGTAAAATTGAAGAAACGGGCGTTAAATATTTAAATATTGACGATGTTGACATCTAATGTTCGAGAATACCCTGCTGGTGAAATAAATGACCCCTCGGTCTCTACCACGACGCTATGTATTCGCGCTGTGGTGACATTTTTATGACCAGCGGAGAACACTTCGCGGAACGGTCGCGATGAAAGGGGCGTGTGTTTTGTGCAGTAGTGTAGTTTGAATTTGGCTCTTCAACGGACGCCATCGTTAAAATTAATCGTCCAATGGTACATTTTAACACTTGCCATACTTGGCGAGTGATGGACGCCAATGTGGGTCCGATGTAACATCATTAATGTGCTATAGCATCTCTTACGAAAGCGAAATGCTTTATATCTTCGTATACTGCTGCGTGGTTTACGAAACAGACGTTTCACTTGTATGATTTCATCGAAAGATGTCTCATCACAACCTTTCGTAACTTACGCCTTTCGCTGTGCATTTAGGTAGATTGTATATGTTGGAGTTACACTACTGTAAATAAAATAAACGTTCCCCTGAATGCGACGAGTACGCGATCGCTGAGACTTGCTTGACCAGTAGTGCAAACACAAATTTCCCAACTCCGCGACTTGGGGCACACAACTCGCGCTGCGGTAGCGATGTAAGGCTGTTTGTTTTGAGTAGTAGTGTACCTCGCCATTTTATATGGTTTAGGTCTTGGATGAAGGATCCGGTCTGTTCACAGCAAACTGTACATATTCAACGTCATGTTTTTCAAAGTGGTGCGCCCATTTGTACTCAAACTTAGGAGTCATGGTGAAATTCAAGTGAACATGACTGACTCATTTATATCTGCAGCATGCGTCTACCTCAGTAGCACATTAATTGCTGATTAGAAGAGGGAAATAACATTGATCACGTGATATGTAAGTTGATGCTAACTTAAGGGCATCCTGCATCTCGGGAAATATAAACGTGAGCTATGTTAACAGTACACAATTATTTTTGTTTCTGAAGACATATTTGAAAACGAAACATTTCTTTACAAGATTTGTCTACACAGTCCTGTTAAATCGAAGTGGTACTGATTAGTGTAATTATGGATTTGGCTTATCCGTATCGGTATCTCTTCTGTTGGCTTCACTAATACTGAATGTCATTATGTGTGATGCGATGTTGAAATGTCTGTCTGATGGACTGTGAGGTGAAGTGACGTGAGAAGACGTTTTTGTTTCACGTTAGATGCTGTGTCTGAGTCATATCAGTCAGCGGTGTGATGAGTGAGTGAGTGAGTATGGTTTTACGCCGCTTTTAGCAATATTCCAGCAATATCACGGCGGGGGACACCAGAAATGGGCTTCACACATTGTACCCATGTCGGTAATAGAGCCCGGGTCTTCGGCGTGACGAGCGAACGCTTTAACCACTAGGCTACCCGACCAGCGGTGAGATGAATTATTTCCCCAAATGCTAAATGGCACAGCTTTCAACAAACCTTCACGTATAACATTGATAGCTTTTAGGTCACAAGACCTTTACAGGCGTTTTAAATTAATGAACAACATGATCTTGGAGTGCATATTATTATGTACTTGCTGAAATGTTTACAAATCTAATTTTGTTTTGAATTGTTCTTATCGTGTCTGTATCGATGTTTTTGAATTTACATATTCAAACTTCTTCTTTTTTAAATCGTCTTATTGTATTTTAACGACATTACAATTTCACGTTTACCCTACAAACCACACGTCCTTACAGTTTTTTGCGGGTGATAACACCATTCATTCATTGACAGGACAGAATCAAATACGCCAAAAGCTTTTCAGCACCTGTCGTACAAAAGAAAAACATCTTCTGTATAGTGGCTTTAAATTACCCCAGACAAAAACCTCATTACCGACTAAGCGTGTCTACTCACTTAAAGTAATCTATTTCAATCCTTGTGTTCATTTCATATGTCAGTAAACCGTTGACGAGCGCAACGATGTTAATATCACTGCCAGAGACAGGTGCCCGTTGCTTGGTAACCTGATATACATCAAAACATGTACATTAAATTGCATTTTTCAATTTAAAAGACACTTTGAGTCAGACATGGAAATGGGTTCTTTGTATGAGAATGAATTCCAATTGAAATGGGTTGAATTCTCTTCTCAAAGTTGTTCTGTATTGAAATGTTCTTTTCCTTTTCTCAGTTGATGCGAAGTTTCAACTTTTGTAATTTACTCGAGATTATATCAGTGAATCTTTAATGGCACGTTTTGTAAGTTAACCTTTCTACTGTCAACATATATTTTTCAGATGACAGCATAAATAAGTTATTATTTTCAATATATCCAAATGGCGAATTGAAACAAAGAATCTCGTCTTGACGTTTTAACAACATTTAGTTGACATTCTGAGCACTGTATTTTAGTTTTTTGTCATCGTTATCCATAACGAATCTAATGAAGTATTTTATTCTATTTTCAGAATGGATTACTTTTATAATAATAAAGGATTTTCCACCAAGGTAAGCTTGATTCTGTTCCAAATAACAATTGTACAGCGCGCTACTACAATCATTACACAATGTAGTGTGTATGAAGCCGTACAACATATATCATATGGAAGACTAAATGTATAACATTTCTAAGACTAAAGTATATAGCATATAGAAATATATTGCCTTAAAAAAAGTTCAATGTATAAATCTTTATACGTTTATGTGTATACAGATTCCGCTGTAAAGCATTTGAAAGACTAGGGCCTATAGTAAATAGAAGGCTAAGTGTGCAGCATATAAAGTTCACGTACTAGAAAGTAAAGAATATAAAAGACTTTCAAATACAGCGCCAACAACGTATATAGCATGCATAAGACAACAATGAATAGAGACTTGGGCGTATGGCATTTGTAAGACTACAATGTATGGTACATGTAAGACTAAATCTTTTTATCACATGGAATCATTTGCGAGCATTGTTCGGCGCCGTTACGGTGTCAGTGCAGGGAACGTGATAGTATCGGGAGACACCAAGCCCTGTACCGGGGGAGGGGAGATACAATCTGGGGGCAGGCCACGGCTCCGATCAGCCTTACCTGGCAGATTTACGTTGTGTGCTATTGTTAATGGATGAGTGAGTGAGTGAGTGAGTTGGCTACTATTGGTTTCACACATTATACCCATTATATGAGGGGAAGCGTGTTATATTATTATTATTATTATTATTATCATCATCATCATCATCATCATCATCATCATCATCACCATCATCATTATTTTTATTATTATTGTTATTGTTATAGCTAACGAAGGCGATAGTTTTGCATATTGAAGTCATTTCCATAAATTCCGCTTCTCGATGTGGTCATACTGATATGTGTAGCTTCTAACCCATCAGCACACTCCAGCCAACCCATTAGGCGTAGCTAGTTGTTGTATAGTGCTATACCGTCGCTGCAGACCACGTTAAACATCCGTCCCTCACCCACTCACGATGTCACAGTCGTAGCGCTGAGACTGAGTTCAGAAAGCCATCTTAACCGCTAAGACAGTTGTAAGCCCAATACTTTAACACAGTGTCGACAAAATCGCTTTGTGGAACGGGCCGTTACTAACAAAGCAGCCTCGGCGTTACGACTACCACAAACCAGTGTTACAGTAGGAGAGTTACGACGTCTTAGTGCTATTTGCGGCTTGCATAACACGGCCCTCGACCGCAAGTTCTCATGTTGATAAGCACTCAGATATTCTTATACCAGAGTGCCGTCGACCAATCCTCCATTCGGGACGAGATTTTTCAACTTGTAGCATATCCTATAAACCTCACGACCCTTCAGTCTACTTGGGTAGCGCCTGGGACAAGGTGTACACCCAGCCCAGGCCGTCCTGCGTGCTAACATGCGACTTCAGCCGTATGAACTGATACTCAGCTAGGAAACGGTTCACTTGATAAATTACCCCGAACTTGAAGCAAGTATTTGGAATCTCGTTCATCTAAGAGTAAAGTAGTAATTTCTAGCTATCTATCCCCCTCCGTGACTGTGTCGCCGGGGAGGAGGAATTCCCGCATTCCTGGGGGTAGCGGGGTATCTGAGGGGGACGCCGCACACCCCCTTATTTCTGGCTATCTGTGACACGGGTAGATAACAACAGGCTTAGGCCTACCTCATTATCAAACCTGGTCCCTCGTAGGGTTTACCATACCCTGCGGTACTTTGATTTAGTTGCCCCCTTGTTTTTCTTGTTTAACAAATTTAGCGGGTAACGGTTCAGTTTAGATAAAACTATTAACACCTCCGATAATGAAGGTCTATTCTGTGTGCTTCGTGCTTCCAACAGCACTACTCGTGCGTTCTGAAGAAGGTTAAGTGTGTTAAAAATTTAGTTCTAACCAAATCCTTTAAATTTCGATATGGTTTGGGGTTTATTGTAAGGGTACCGGGACTCAGCCATTTTTATTGTTATCTGGTTTGAGCAATAGCATTATTAAGTAATATTACATTTCTAACACAAATAACAACATACGGGAGTTACCTGACAGGTCGACATGAGGGAGAGGCTCGACCCAGAGGTCCGTCCATGGTACGACCCAGAATACGTAGAGGGCGTCATGGAAAATGATAAATACACAATTCTTTGGAACAGGTCCATATGCTGCCTCAGGCCTATCCAGGCCAGCAAACCTGATCTTGTCCTTTTTGATAAATCCAGTGAAATCATTTATATTATTGAATTTCCCTTTTGACACAAATGTTATTGACAAGATTCAGAAAAGACATGGCAAATATGCAGACCTCGCTTTCGAAATGTCACGCTTGCATCCCAAGTACCAAGTTGTGCGATTCTCGATTGTTCTCGGTGCCTTAGGTTTGGTACCTCCCAATCTGTTTTCTGACATTGGGAGAGTATCCAGGTTTGCTACCAGGAATACAGCCCTTCCGACAGTCTAGGTAATGCAGAAGGATGCAGTGTTGGGGAGTCTTCACATTCTCCGATAAGTTCTGGGTGGGTTTGACTAGGCAGTGCTTCCTGGAAAAAATCCCATTCGCTGTCTGGGCTGCGTGTAGAGGGGGCAAGGGCCCTGAGCTGATGATGAGCCTAACCAGCCGGACTGTGCCAGGATCACCCAAACCCTCTTTCCTGCATTTTTCATTTTTATCTGTAAATAATAATAATGATAATGATATGATGATGATGATGATGATGATGATGATGATGATGATGATGGTGTAAGCACCATACCCAAGCTCAAGAGCGCGACATCGCTAAGAACGAATATACCAAACTTAACATAATAATTTTATTTTGTAAGTATACCAGCGCTTTCATGAGGTCATGATGACATATATGAATATGTACGCAAGTTGGTCGTGGGTTCATAGTGCACGCGGTTAGCGGTTGCTTATATTGATTTTTGATTATGAATTAATTAGTTTTTATGAAATATTATGTATTATTAATTTTCATTCATTCGGCAGGAGCGAGATTTAGAAAATGCATATTTCAAGAAATATTAGGATTTTGTAGTTCGCTCGTACACTTGAGCATTCTCTGTTTGCGTGACGAAAGGAAGGTCGTTATTACATACTCTGCGCTGTGTGACTAAATCCTTTGTCTCGAACTCCCAATACCCTGGAGATAGAATACGGTGAAACATCGTTGTCTCGAACTCCCAATACCCTGGAGATAGAATACGGTGAAACATCGTTGTCTCGAACTCCCAATACCCTGGAGATAGAATACGGTGAAACATCGTTGTCTCGAACTTCTTAGACCCATGATACGAAATATGGTGAATCCTCGTTTTCTCGAACTCCCTAGAACCTGGAGATAGAATATGATAGACCCTCGTTGTCTCGAACTCCCTAGACCCTGGATACGGAATATGGTGAATCTTCGTTGTCTCGAACTCCCTACATCCTGGAGATAGAATACGGTCAAACATCTTGTACTCGAACTCCCTAGACCCTGGATACGGAATATGGTGAATCCTTGTTGTCTCGAACTCCCAATACCCTTGAGATAGAATACGGTCAAACATCTTGTACTCGAACTCCCTAGACCCTGGATACGGAATATGGTGAATCCTCGTTGTCTCGAACTCCCTAGAACCTGGAGATAGAATACGGTCAAACATCTTGTACTCGAACTCCCTAGACCCTGGATACGGAATATGGTGAATCCTTGTTGTCTCGAACTCCCTACATCCTGGAGATCTGATGAAACATCTTTAACTCGAAATCTCTAGACCCTGAAGAATATTTGTATTTGTTCTATTTGACACTCGACATCGCGACTTATATTCGGGTTATTGAGATTCGACTGTAAATAGAAAGTATCAATATAGTAGTTACATGCCGACCACGTCAAAAAACCAGAGCGGAGATACAGGTTTGTCATAGTTAGTGTTTTACAAGTACAGATCAAATCCATTTAATGAAATTCTCAACATTTTGTGAACTCGTATCACGTGCTCTGTTATAACATACAAATACGTGGGATATCATCGTCAAAGCCATGTTTTCTATAATACATTTTATTTTCATTTTATCATTCAGAAATTTTAATACATTGCTATCATATTGCTGATGCAAACTGATGTCGGTCATACAAAGTAAAAATATATGTAATATGTTCGAAAACACCTATCCCGTCCTGTTTGATCAATACTAGATTACCACATCATAAAAAAAATAGAAATACATAGATAAAAAGTAGTACAGAAAAACAAAGTCATAACGCTCTGAATAACATCATGTATTTTCCACGAGAATCCTATTTTGTAAATTGTCAGCAAAACATGTCAATCTGTCCATTAACATATTTAACTTGTTTGAATGTCATAACGTTGTAGAACCTATTAACTCATGTGATGCCGCTGTCCTGTTTAAACAGTTAGAATCATAAGCGTCTGTAGTCAGAATGACACTCGCTGGTTTGCGCCAGAACTGACCGCTATATGTCAGAACGGTGTTATTACGGTAGTTATTCGACATTAGACGCTAACGGGTCATGTATTACAACCGTCAGGGCGAGATAACACGCCATTAGTGGCCGGCTAAGTGGGTGGTAATGCCAGTCCCTACTGCGAGTGTTATGCAACACCCGCTAAAGTTAGGCGACATTAGGCTCTCGATGGGGTAACAATTGCAATTGGGACTCTTCGTTTTCCCATCAATAAAAATGGACAATCGGGGACCTATTCATCTCCGCTAATGGTCAGCCTTCCTATTCAATCTGACCACTGTCCAGTAGCCTTGTGTGACAACAAGGGTATAGGTATCCAGGGTCACTGTCCGTTGTCATTTTCTGTAAGAATGATCTGATGATAATGGTAAGAAAACAGAATAGCCTTCAAGAACAATGATCTATCGGCGCGCCGAAGATCTGATTACATGAATAGAATTGGGAGGGTAATGATTGCGTATGAGGAAAATGATTGTCTATATCGGTGGCAAAAGAAAATGATTACGTGTTGGCCGATATCTTATAATAATAAAAGAGGTGGAAGATAGAGAGATTATTAGCATCATGGGATGAACCTTTGATGCCATGGTAGAAAGGTAGGGTTGATATGGGTGTACATTATTCGTTGCCGTGATAGAATGACCGAGTTTATGAAAGCTGTAATTTGAGGGTGGCTGTGTGTTTGGATGCAACATTAGATAATGCGAAGTAACAATGACACTTGACGTGATGATATAACGACATTACCGTTTTCCCTCTTTGAATAATGATTTGTCATTTCAACAAGGAGAACATCAGGAATTCACATTGAATGGAAGTCTACAAAAATGAGGTTGCATGGTTGCGTATATTCACGTCACGGGTGCATTGTGATAAAACGTTTAGTACATTTTATTGCATTTTAGTTACATGTAAGTATATCTACCGGATCACGTACCTTGTTCTTAATGTTAGATATCATTATGTTTCAGATTTTATTTTCATGCTGATAAATTCATATAATATTCATTACACATCTATACCACAAGCAGTGTTCATGGTACGATTACGGCTATATCTTAAGCGTCTTTATGAATCATTATTAAATAGCGATAAAATAGGTGTTCGCGAAAAGGTGAGTATATCCTGTCCCACCGGTGACACCCGTCACAAACACATGCAAAGGCAAATAACATTACCGATGACACTTTATTAATCCGGGTTAAGTGCACGTGTAACGAGTTTCTTTAGAATCCAATAATTGATTGATGCTTCACTGATTGCAAACCAAACAATCTATACAAGTCATATTTCAACACAAATATTACACACAATAGCTGTCTATACACGGATAATATCGCTGCGTACAATAAAGAACATGACAACAGGTAGACAATATTTACTACGTGGAAATTCTAAAGCCTCTTCATTGTGGGTGCGATGGTTACATTGTCGTGATAAATTGGTGAAATCCTGTTGTATAGGCCGTCTAAATAGAGAGAAGATTTATTGGAGTAAACATTGCTATTTTAAAGTGGTAGGCTGTATGGCTTTTTAAATATGAGTATAATAGTAAATAGAAGCGACAATGTTTTCAAATATTCATAAGAAATCTCTGCCAAACACAGTGTCGATTGTACGATTGCGACTTTATTATGGGCTTGTGTTTATGAATAACTATCAAATAGTGATGATATTAGGTGTTCGAGAAAAGGCCGCTTGTCACATCATATATCTCTACTTGTACCTTCAATATGTCATAGCTATGACCTTGAAGCGTGGCACTGGTCACAAACACATGCAAAGCCAAGTCAACGGTTCACCTGAAATAACACTGGAGCATATGGTACATGTACATGTCAAAACAGGGAGTTGTATCGGACATAATTCTTGTTACTGATGCGTCAAATTTGGAAATTAGTTAGTAATACCGTGGAGCCTCTCATTCAATGAACGTGACACATGAGGAAGATGCAATGCAAATTACCAAACTTAAGCAGCTGCAATTAACGATTTTTTTACAGTTAATGAAATAATTGATATGATTTAGTTGGTTCAGTGAATTAACTACTTTATCAATGCGTTTGAAATCAAACATTGTTTTCATATAGTTTTTGTCAAAAACTAACCCCTTGTATTCAGTTGTATTCCTGGTAAGAATGGGTCTCCATTATGTTGGTTGTACGAGATGACTTAATGGATCAGGTGGTCAGATTTGGTGAACTGTTTGATTGCGTGTCATCATACACTGGCGGTGTTAGTTTGTTGCTCATGATATCAATCACTGCTTGGTCTCGAATATGTACAGGCCGCTGTAATATACCTTGAATGTTGTTTAAACAAACAAACAAAACTGTATTCTAGTGAAATGGCTTTCGAAAATTCTATAACTATCCTTTGATCTGTAGGTAATCATTTGGGAAACATCAGTTATAAGTTGTAATAATTCTGGTTAATACGATAAGATTAATAAAAGGTGTTGCGACGATTGACAGTAACGAAGTAAGTGTGCCGCATCACAAAATGATGCAGAAACACAGACAATGCTCACAGTACATCCATGTTCTTTCTGTAGGAAGGTCTCTGGCCTCTGAAACTGGTGGTACTTTTGATATTATTCATTATTCCTGTCTGATTAAAAACAACTTTTTATTGGGTCAACCGAGCATGTGTTTTAAGTATATATGCACCATGTGTTTTTGTGAATACATACTGCCCAAACGAATCCAAAGAACAGTCGATTCTTTCAAACTAATATAATTAATATGTTATGGCATGCCAGATATTTAATCGGGTGTTCTTTCACTTCTTTTGAGTAGCATATTTTACAAGAAGCTTCTCCATAAAGTATAAGCTATACAGCATATGGGTAAGAGACACTTGGAAAAGACTCCAACACACGTTCCCAACACTCCAGTATCTTAATCAAGGGTTCCCCATATCTCGCCAACAACAGACCTACAATCACGTTGTTCGGGATTAGACGAGATTAGACGAGATTTCTACCATGTCCTCTCAGCTATGATATATTTACAGAAAGTGTAATGGATTGTATAATCAAGTGATAGCTGCTTGGTTCGTTTGTGAAAAGGATGGCGACCTTTCCATCCAATTTTAAATTACCACACGTAATGTCCGCATAGTGTCCGCATAGTGTTCGCATAGTGTTCGCATAGTGTTATCACTCTGCCATTACAGGTTTGTAATAGGTCGTACCACGCGGTGCATCTTGCACTCTATGTTAGTATGGATCTGCACATCTTGGTACTGTGTTAATCGGTTCGGTTTTGTTGTTAGGTTATTACGACTAATATTAGAGCTAGATATTGTCTGGTCTTTGATGGGCATTTAGAAGTGGGAAGAACATAAAAAAAATGAGGGAGAACATCGGTGAATGATGAAGAGGCACAAAGTAGTCATGAAACCTCGTTACAATGAATAAAGAAGTTGTTATCCATAAAAAAAAGTTCCATGTCATAGATAATTTCCATATGAAACAGAAGACATTGAATGAGTGTAATACTATTTTGGGTTTGGCCATCTGTGGATGATGATCTGGTGATAAGGTCAAAAAGTATGTTTCCAGCTTGTATTTCATAAACAATGGTGATAAATATACACTGTTAAATATTGAAAGGGTATTGGTACGGTGTTATTTTCTTCGGATTCCTTTTGGTATGGTGACCTCTTCATATGTTTCATGGTAGTTTTAGCTCTACGTATATCATAGGTATTTACAGCTCTCCACATATCATATGGTACTTGGGAGCTCTTTTTTATATTGATCGCTGAATTGTAACTATTCAAAATGCATGTGTCACCTCGTACATTTCTTGAGGTATTATAAACTCGTGAGATTGTTCATACAGTTATGTAACCTAACTGTTTTATTGGCATTCTAGAAGTTGGCAAATAATAAAGAAAAACGTGCAACTTTGTGGATAACAACTTGGTTTATTGCATTTAGCGACGTTTCGATGTACTTCTCATCACTTGATTGTTGTCACTCCAGCTTGATAAGGGTGTAAGAATCTACATGGAAACGTCGCTATATGCAATAAACAAGAAGTTGTTATATATAACGTTGTACGTTTTTCTTAGTTATGTAACCTGTTTCCAATTGTGACCTACAAATTAACTGTGACATGTTCAGATTCACGAGGCATGGTGACCTGTTCAGATTATGCATCTTCTCCTGACCTGCATACACAAATCGCACCAAACAGTAGTCGTACCATGGAACATATCAAAGCCAATATTATGACGGTACCTATGAATTATGATACCACACTTCAAGTTGTCATTAGGATGCCTCCAGAACCCTCGGCGTTGCGAGTTGAACGTTATACAAATACCCCAGTGAACAGTCGGCCATGCCATTTGTACATACAGGTGACAACTTCCTTCTCTGAAGATTGACACCAAGTATTCTGAGCCTCCCGGGGCGAGAATAATTCCGATATTTAAAATGCCAGTCAGGGATGACACTAGTGGGTGCTCTGTTTCAGCAGAACTGCCAAAAAGTGAGGTTCTGGTCTGTTCTCTGCCGTCAGCTTAGATTTGCTGAAACGTCGCTCTCGTTGCCTAATTAGACGAGGGGAGAGGAGCTCTCCCGGGCAAACCCAGTGCTGCGGATGAGAAGTGATTTCCTTATCAATAGGCTGTAATCACCCAGCGGTCCCCGGAGCCAAGTCCCATCTCCCGCCACGAACATGGACAACAATGGTGGGACAGAGAACAATGCCTCCAAATGAATTCAAGTTCGCTCGATGCGGGGAATTTGGCGAGTGGGGCCAAATAGAATTTCTTCACATGCTAACAATGGACTGAAGATGAAAATTGTTGCTACAAGTGCCCGTTGGAATGACACTCCTTTGTCCCAGGAAATAATCATCAAAAAGATAATACAACTCATTTTGGATGTTACACCAATCGTGGGTGTTGACTTAACACGTCAGCGCATTCAGATTCAGATTGAAATGACGTTTTTGTGAGTTGTACGTGAGATTCGGCTCTCCCGTGCCGAACATTTCATTCTTGGCACATCATCCGTGGGTAGCGCACAATACGTCTGCTTCAAGTGTTACATATACAAATTTCAATCAATTTAATCGTTATTTCGACCAAGGAAGTGGTTGATTGACATCTTGTTTATTTCAGTGTCTTCTTGACCTAAATATTGATCCTGATAATAATTGGTTAAGTACAGACAAGGATGAAAATGCCTTGAATTAGTAAACAAGCGTTATGCTAGTTGACTTTCTTCAGGACAATGTTCTACCCAGGTCCAGTGTTTACTTACGTTAAAGGGGCGAGGGGTGCTCAAGTAAGCAAGCATACCCTTGTTCTGCTTCATATTAAGGCTCCCTTTCACCATAAGGAATACACATAATGTGTTGCTTTCGACAATTCAGTGAAAGGGTTCTGTTTGTATTTTTTATTAGATGTTTGGATGTTTGTTTTGACTTCAGAGAGAGGTTATTATACGAGAATGTGTGTCATACTGATGTTACGAAACGAGTGCCAGAACTCTTGTATTTCGTGACCGAGGGCGAGGGTAATACGTGAAATCTTGCACGAGTTTCTTAAAATCAGTATGACATACATGCGAGTGTAATACTTTCTTAATTATTCATTACTTCTTAATCCTTTTGAGCTCACCTCAAATAAATGCCCTGGCCATAACCGCCGTCTCAGAAAGCACAATTTTAAATGACGTCTTCAGCTGTGACGTCGTTTCTGGTGTGACGTCATTCCTACCTTACGTCACAAAAGGATTCAACGCCGCTTTGAAGAGTATTTACATCAGAAACTGCCAGTGTCATCCAGCTGAATAATACACAGGTAATTCACGTTTACCATCTGACAAACCAAGTATCATAATCGAAGTTTGACTTCTAACTACGAATGCGTACATTAATATACGTCTTACAATGTAAAAAAGCGACAACCCCCTTTCCATATTCATAAAAAAATATATGCTCAAAGCAGCCCATTTTTCTATTCCGACTATGTCATAAGCATGTGTTTATGAATCATAAACAAACAGTGACGATACCAGGTGTTAGCGAAAAGGTGAACGTATCTTGCCCCGACGGTGGCACCCGTCACAAACACATGCAAGGACAAGTCACAATGCTTACATCCTATGTTAGTTTCAATGTGTTTTACATCGCTTAACACACACCCTTATCATGATTGCATAAATATTATAGAATATATTGATTCCTTGTTGATGACATTCATGCAAGAGACACTTAAACTAATGCAAACGTCTTTTTTCCGCTGAGTTCGTTGTAGAGCTGGTCTGTTTGTCGAGTTAAAAATGTCTCCAATTTAAGAAGGAAATGGAAGACCGCTACTAAATCCTTAATAGTGCGCACGTTGTCAATTACATAATGTTGTCTCAGCATGACCCATGCTTTTCCTATCAAACAAAAACATCGGAAGAGGTGATTATTAAATCTACTCTCTATCTCAGCATCCGTTGCATCACGTACAAGATTCAGTAGCACGCATTCTTAAGCATCTCTCCAAATAAATGAAACCGCTCTCGTGTATGCTCTATTGATGAGAAACATCAAAATATGTCGTACATTCATCCAATCAACCACTTGTGGCGGTTGTAACCTCTCACGACCTGCAATATACAACCCGTTGTCAATAACAAGGGCGGGGCACATGTCACAACTTATAGAATTTCTGCCAAGACGTTAATGGCATGACACTCCCTGTTAACCAGATCCCCGACACAGTATGGGAGAATCAATGAATCGCTGAACTGGGGAGAAATCGGCGTTTTAAAGAAATGGGTTAAAAAGCAATCAATTAGTTAGTTGATATACCTGAGTGGGTTGATTGGCATGAGGTGCATGTGAGTGGAAAATCAGTTCTGTGTTGATGTCACCTGTCAGGGTTGTCTGTTTCAATGACAGATGACTCGTAAGGTTAGCTTGCCCTCGCCTCTGTTTTGGGTTCAGACCCCGAGGACAACGGCTCCGTACCATTGTACAGCCTGATCTTTGTCTAGCTTAGGGACTCGTTGTGTTGGGCTCGCTGTGGCGTTACTTAATTATATAATGTACATCTTGTAACTGCAATAGGGACATTCAAAGCGGCGTAAAACACGACTCACTCACTTTTAGACCAGAAACTGTGTCAAAGTCTTGAATATTTCGTTTTCCAGTTCTGTTGAAAGCTGTTTTCAAGTTAAATAAACCAATAATATACTCACAATCAATTTTTTTTTTTTTAAAGCTCTGATTCGCGATTGTGAGTATAATCTGTTTATGTATAACTTGAAAATGATTTGTTTCAAAACTGGAAAAAGGCTTTATTCAAGACTGGCACAGTGTATTGTCTATGAGTGAGTGCGTTGTGTGTTACGCCGTATTTAGGGGCGAGGGGGGGGGGGGGGGGGGGCAAAACGAATGGGTATGGTCGTGAAAAACTAAGGATCACATGGTTGATAGCATGCCATCTTACCCCAACAGCAGGACATGCTCCTTACATAAATCACTGGACTGTCTGATTCGACTCGATTATTGACACGCCGCCGTCATATGCCTTGACTTTTACAGAGTGCGGCGTAAAACAACATATAATTGGAATCGATGACATGCATCAACCAAGCTAGTGAGCCTGACCGCCCGATCCCGTTAGTCGCCTTTTACGACAAGCATAGTGGCCTTTACGGAAAACATGGGTCGCTGAAGACCTATTCTATTCTACCCCGGATCTTAGGATAGGTAGGAGCAGCCTAGGGGTTGACCCATTTCTCATTACCCCGTGAGCCAGGCTTCCAGTCCCCACAGGGATGCGATTTGAGAACCTCATTCTTAATGACCCCCCGGGGCGGTCAGGTAGCCTAGTGCTGAAAGCGTTCACTCATCACGCTAAAGGCCCGGGTTCGATTCCCCACATGAGTTCAATGTGCATGTGTAACCCATTTCTGGTGTCCCCGCCGTGATATTTGGAATGTCGCTAAGGGTGACGTAAAACAACACTCACTCACTCTTTTGTCTTGTACAACACAAGAATCAGTAACTTTCCATCGGTTAACACGGAACTTGTGATGGAACGAGGCAGAAATTCTGCAAGCGATAGTTCGCTAACATTCTGGTTTGATGACGTCCTTCTCGTTATGGTCATTAAGGTCACATATTTTTCAGTTAGTATCGGCATCCTTTTATTAAATCAAATCAATATCATACTGGCAGTTTAGCACAAGGAGTTACTTACAAATGTATTCATCAAATTGTCATATACGGCTACAGATATCGCACGGGAGTTTGGCGTGGAGATTGATGAAAACAATGTTTTTTGCAAGATCTATTGAAATGTTTAATTGAATGCCTGTTTGAAACTGTATGTCCTAGAGGCATTTATCTTGTAACATGATCGTGTTAAATGCGCGGCGACACATGTACAGCCATTTTCAACACAAGTTGTCAATGATCAAGTTGCCGTGTGCACATACGCGACCCCTTGTGTCCAGCCTGTTCAAGTCCACTGCATTATTGTTATTAATATGTTACACGTGATCAAGCGAGACGAGAGACATAAATTATTTTAAAACAAAATGACAGTTTAATAAAATTCAGAGAACAAAGCACGTGTTGCCAGTGCCTTTCCAAGCTCTGCGCTCCGCTTCCATATCCAACCATATGCACATCTGTTAAGAAGCGTCGGTCCGACCTGTACGGAGCTATGGTTAGAGTGCTAATGGCGGGCTAGCGTGAACATATGTCGCTATGCCACTTGAGAGAATCGGGTGGGGTGGGGTGGGATTGCTCGGAACGACAGCTCATAAATTTACCTGTGGTAGGATATGCTGTTCCCAAGGCGAAGGGATCGGTTTTGAAGATAATATTTCCACACAAAAAACTCCCTTCACATTGTCATGCGGCGATGACATCCGTCACGAACGATTTTGCCACAACAAAGATTAATTACATATAGATTGCTCCAGATAAAAATACATAACAAGAGATCCATTATTATTGATATAAATCATATATTAAAAAATTACTAGATGTTCATTTTTTAATATAAATATATGCACTAAAATACAACTAGTACCCATTATTAGGGATATCAAGAATACACTTCAAAATGAAGAGTGAGTGAGTGAGTATGGTTTTACGCCGCTTTTAGCAATATTCCAGCAATATCACGGCGGGGGACACAAGAAATGGGCTTCACACATTGTACCCATGTCGGGAATCGAACCCGGGTCTTCGGCGTGACGAGCGAACGCTTTAACCACTAGGCTACCCGACCGCCCCTCAAAATGAAGAGTTTACCTGCCCATGTAATTGCCTTCAAAATATACACATACTTTTTTATTTAATATTAAGACAAGAGCAACATAAACTCGCTACATATACTACTCCGCTTGTGATAGGGGCGATTTTATCTTTCCGTTATAAACAAAGTTTATTTTCACATGTCAAGTGTATATTTAAATATGGTATATCTGATTATACCTATCACAAGTTGAGTACTATATATAGTATTTATTGAGTAATATGTATATATATATATATATATATATATATATATATATATATATGCGTGTGCGTGTGTGCGCGTGCGTGCGTGCGTGCGTGCTACTGGTCAATTTGGTCACACTCATCAATTCATATGGAGTGGGATAAATAATTTCTATCGTTTTACTTAGAAACTAGTGAATAATGATTTTCGATAACAAATTATGACTTAGCAGAAAAATAACACCTTTCGTTGTTTGATTGGCGACTGTCTCAGACATATTTATGTAGCACTCAATGGAACATTTCTCATTATATTGAAACACAAATGCCTGGAGCCCACTTATGAACTGTGTAGGTTATGACAGTAATCATTGATTATTAAGTGTACGAATCTGGCAAAAGAGTAAATAACAGTTAATAAGAAAACCTCTGTGTGTGTGTGTGTGTGTGTGTGTGTATGTGTGTCTCTGTGTGTGTGTGTGTGTGTGTGTGTGTGTGTGTGTGTGTGTGTGTGTGTGTGTGTGTGTGTGTGTGTGTGTGTGTGTGTGTGTGTGTGGCTGAATTTTCCGACTTTTTCACGCTTTTGAATACAGTCCACTGTTATGAATCTGCTACTAAAACCGACAGCGTTATGTTCCCTTGCACTGGTTTTGTACGACTTGAGTTGCGTGTAATATTAGTCCAATATCGCCAGCCCTCTCAATCACTGCAACCGACAAGACACTCTGTAAAGTGACATGTTTTTGATTTTGTCAATTTATTCGCTGATTATGGGCAGATCCTATTGACAGGCGTTACATTGGCTGCGACGTTCTCTGTCGTTGATTTCGCCAGACAGGTCTGCTTAGCACACAACCTGAAATTGTTTTTGAGTTGTTGGGTGACTTCCCGATTGCAATAACTGTCTGTGACTTGCAAAAGCGTTTCGTTAGCCTATTCCCATACTTCACTGTGAAATGACGTCATTGGTGACGTCATTGTGACATCATGGCTGAACAACGTAGTAATGTCAATTGTGAAGTGTATACTCGAATAATCATGTCATTTGTTTTAATTTTATTTGGTCATCTGAGCATTTGTTTCTGTTAGTGATTGGTCAATGCGGATGCGGAAGATAATTGATGAAAAATGAAATCAAATATTAATATGAAACATGACATTATTTTCAACAGGAAGGTCCGTGATGATCCAAGCTTGCAATAAAAATGTTATTTGTCTCTTTAATACGTTTATTTTCGAAAAAAAGTTTCGTATTTAACGTCCCAGCGGCAATACATCAGCTGAATAGCGACGAAAACCTACATTAATTTAGGTGGCGAGTGCCACCGGTGGGGCAGGGTACGCTCACCTTTTCGCGAACATTTGATATCATCACTATTTCATAGTGAATCATAAACACACGCTCATGGAATAGTCGGAATCGTTCAATCGACTCTGCTTTCAGAAGACATGTCTTGTGAATATTTAAAGGGTTTTATCGCTTTTCTTTACATATTTTAAAATCATTCTCATTAAAACACCCAGATAAATATAAACACCACTGATTCATTATGCAACACACAGACTAAGTTAAATACTCATGGGCCGACATGTTTTATTGTTTCTCCTTGGAGGGTCGTCTCAGAGATATCTGTACACGGACCTTGTGTTTCTGATTATAAACTATCTCTAACATCAGCCACACAGTAACAGATCACCGTAACACGCATCAGGTTCATCCCGACCTGGAACAGTTTCAAACCAGCGTACCGGAACACGGATCTTGGCTTCTGGTTAGCTTGGCCGCCATCTTGGATTTTTCAAACTTGGGCCACTCCACGCCGTTTCGTTCAAACAAGCCTACCACTTTTCATACAGCCGATGTATCCAATATTTAACTATTTAACAATCCGTTGGTCTCTTCAAAACTAGAAGTGCTTCTGATGTTACCGGCAAGGTTTACTTTGAAAATATTACTCATTCGTTCCGGTCTAACTAGCTAGTAATCTGCCATTGGGTGAATACACGGACACATGTTGTCACAGCTTGGAAAGCTGATTACCGTCAGATTCCCGTAAGACGGTTTTAGCGTTGAGTAATACGCCTCAGCAGCTTATAACCTCTGGCCGTATTTTCAAGCCCTCTTGGTCAGTGATGGTCAGTATGATGCTTAACAAGCCGGACTAGCAATGGTGTAATTGACTCATTCACTACAGCAACAAAGCCCAACCGCGGCCACCAACAAGCCGCATTTATTGTTTTCCTCTGAATAGCAAATTAAGCAGTTTCATAACATATCAATGTGGCGCATTACGTTCATTAAATTTTATATTTGCTCGACGGTCATAATGAATGAGTTAGGCTGGTTTAGAATGCCTCGCTGACGAAAGCACCTATTCTTTCTCGTATGCCCGAGCTAGCATATTGTTGCTACATAGAAATCTATATTCTCTGCCATTGACAAAGCTGAAAAGACTTAGCAACCATTATCTCGGCCCGTAAAATATATTGTTAGAAATTTGAAAGAGACTTTTCTTATCGCGTTACATATTAAATTGCCTAAGAGAGCTTCGAATAGAGAATGGGGAATAAAAGGTATTGATAGTATGAATATTTGTGAACGAGAAGTCCGTGGTAGGGCTCATTTAGTTAGACTCTGAGAGTGGAGGAAGCATACGTGGGTCTAAAATGTTCAATTTGATGTCAGCTGGTGACAAAACCGTCTGTTGGTTAAAGGTCGTACAACCAGGGCGGTTTTAACCGACTGCAGCAGGCATGGAATATACCATACGTCATTTCCCAACACATATACTTAAGCTTGGAGCGTGTACCTAAAACCTATCAAGGTAAGACGGGCATCGCTGGACGTGGTTTATCTGGGTAAAGGGCTGTGGCTCACGGATAGGGCTGTACGGAGGAGGGTAGGGTGATGGGGGTGGTGTGAGGGTGATTAGTGACCCCACCGTGGGAGGGGGGTGCTATCTCTCTCACCAGGGCTGGCGTGTCTTAATTAGCCGGTGAAATATTACACGGGTGGACTAAAGTGCCACCCGAATTTGTTGTTGATTCTGGGGTATATTTCACGATGAAATTGACATGAACTGTGAATACAAGTGGGACTATATTTATTGACGTGCCACATCCAAGATTGGACGGAAACATATGCCCAAGAAATGCATTTGCTTGTAATTGACCATACTTGAAGTGTGGTTTAGCTGTGATGGACAGAACAAATAATGACGGTATTGGATAGACAGAGTACACGAAGGATTTCGAGGTTGTTTTGTGCACGTATGTCGCATGGCCTAGTTCTATTGTCATCTGTTGAAAACATAACTTGTCAATTTCGTTTGGCACATATTTCACTGTCACTGTTTATTGGGTATTTCGAAGGCAAGTGACATGTGTTGTGGTTGACCATTTTGTTTTAATAAAAGTTGATAATGATATATTTTCCGACGCTTTTAAACTTTGAAGTTCATTCACACACTACAGGAAGTGACGTAATGATAAAGGTGACGTCACAGATGTTAAAGCTCAATGATTTTAACAAAACTTATGCTTTTGAAACATCACTGCTTGCTTCAATATATGTTACGTTTCTTGAGGGTAAAGTGATAAAATTGTAATTAATAAAAATGTGTTCGTGATATCCAGTAATATTCCCGTAGCTTTAATTGGGCGAAAACTAAAGTCAGTTTTGAGCAGCGTGTTTCTGATATCATAAAAGGGTCTCCGAAATGAAGCGACTCATCTAATGAATATTTAATGTGTTTCTTTGATGTTGGTAAGCGCCGGAGCATTGCTGTTCACACCTCGCAAGATGGGATGAATTATTAATCTAGATGAAATGTTGCCTGACGAGAGATGGGCGGTGATAATTCGACAGCTACACAGCCCAATGTGTTTTGTGGTTACAAGATTTTTTTCGGTTCTTCTAGATATATCAATTATCAAATTTCTGATGTATATTTTCAAGGTTATGATTGATATGCCTTATCAAAGTTTTCAAATGCATCTGTCCACATCTTTTTGTGTAGCTTTATGATCGCCGAATATCAGCATATGGAAATCTTAATTTGAAAACATTTTTCATCACCAGCTTGACAATAAACGATATCTTTTAGACGTAGAGTCAATTTGAGAATGGGTTTTACACTTTTGAAGAATAAACGTTAAATATATCTTGTTGTATCTATAAAATTGTCAAGGCGAAACAAAATAATGGAGCTATTCTGAAAGTTTACAAAGCCACGCCCACTTTTGACAAACCACAAAACGGGTCGTTATCAGTCTTTTCTCACGACTCTCTATTACCGCCATGTTCGACTGGGTCGTTTACAAGACTAATGTTTGTTATTATATATGTATATATATATATCCCTGGCTGGTACACTCGTTCACCTTGTCACGTGACTCGCAACGTAGGGAAATTGATGGTGAAATGTACATAAAATTTACAAGGTCGCATGTCACCAGTCAATCAATTCACTTCTTTGGCAGTAGGAAAACTAGTTCTTGTTCAAGGAAAGTACTGGTACAGGTCAACATTGGTGCATAACGAAATAATTGTTTTGTTTATCCTTGTTGATAAAACATTATTAAATATTATAACAATAACATATGTTTCAATTCCATGTATGACAATATGACATGTGGCAAATAAATATGAATCTGAAACTAAAACATTGGCATAAAAAATAGCTTAATTGATTAAAAAAATAAAATATGTTAAATGCAATTTCGTTTAGTTTCTGCAATAGCGTTGGTCATTAGATGAGTCTTTTGACAAATTATCTTCATTATATTGATATAAAACAATTAAGCTATCAAATGAATATGAAAATTATTTAAGTGTTGTGAATATTGCTGCATTTAGGATTACTCACTCACAGTTTCGCACGTCGAGCAGTGATCTTATGGTATCACAGGGTAGAAAGTTAGGTATTCCAAAATGTGAAAGACTTTGTCCATTTTGTATCATTCCAAATGTAGAAACAGAATACCATGTTTGTTTACTTTGTCCGTTTTATGACGATCTTAGAAGAAACTTTCTGCCAAGTGATTATTATACATCTCCTTCAGAGCTTAAATGTAACGTTTTATTTACACCAGTAATGCTTTCACAATCAAAAATCTTGCCAAGTTTACATTCTTTGCTCTTAAAATGAGGAGCAAGCAGTTGTCAATTATATAAACTACTATTCTACCACCATATGTATATGGTCTCAGATACACTCGTACTGATTAGTATTGATATTACTACATGCACTTGTGGCGCAACATGTTTGAATGCTTGAATATATATTGTAAAATGGGCCTGTGGTCTGATTTACTTAAATACACCACTACTGCTACTACTATTAGATGAGTTACCTTCAGTATTGGTTTTAAAGCAGTTCTTTCTGAATTCATTGATAACAAAACTGATTCAACAATAACCATTGTCAATCACAGTTCCTCACGCCAAATGATTTTTATGTACCTGTTCACTAACTGTTTGCCACACTTATGCATAAGGTATTAAACGCAGCTTATACAAAATTGTACCGCATCATTGCTGATTGGTATAAAATTAATTAGACATCTGTCGTCATGATTTTGCTATGACGTAAGTCACAAAAGCCTTCCGTGCTCTAATTAGTAGACCTATTCAGACCCCAGTCATCTGTTTTGTCTGAAATTAACAATGACAGTGAATGACATGAGTGAAATCAGCAACCGCGTCAACCGCTGACGGGAGTAATGTTTTAAGTGTAAGGAACGTACACACACAAGGGTCACTCTGTGCTAATTAACGACAACTGTTTGCGACAGCGAGAGCAACGTACGTGACTACTTAGTGGTAGGTTTCACTGATTGAGACATGCCATCACTAACGACAACATATGGCACTCCTAGTGACATCTAGCGAGTCTCTGGAGTAGCCTGCCATATTAATACACATCACATAATTGGTTTGTTAATTTGACAACCTAGGGTTGTGAAAATACATGTTTTTTTCGAATATATGTTATTCTAAATATATATTGATCTAACACAGCATATGTCAACAACCAAATATTTTCAAACATGCAATTAATATTTGTTTCAGAATAAAAACATTATTTGTAAGCACCTGGATAAGTATGACAATAAGATATGTCAAGTGGTAAATTCACTATCCTCAAATTTATTAATAACATATTTTCTTAATATTTAAAAATCAAATCCTTTAAGCTGTATTCTTTAGAACTTAGAATGCAATATACATCCATTCAAAGTACTGTTAGTTGTACACAAATGAACGAAAGCAAACACGTGTATTGTAGCTTTGGCTCTTTGATCATACAGCGTTATGAAGCACAAATGGCGTTTTCGTTGAGGTGTAAATTTCACATTGTTCTGCAGACCCCTTCCCATGGCGAGACTGACCCAGGCGTTAATACCCTGGGAAGTAATTGTCCCACACCTTCCCCCTCGTCATCGCCACCTCTTTGGTCAACACATTCATCAAGTGTACGGTAATTAATTTCCCTGATCATCTGAGCTGTGATCAGTAACGCGCAGCAACAGGTCTGCACTTTGGGGACAACACACCAGCTTCTGAAGCTGGTTGCAAATACTCCGCTGGGGTGGCGGTAGGGGGGAGTTCTGGGGGGAGCAGGGCCTTGGGGGTGAGGGTATTGTAATTATTTTGTTGGAATGTTTTGATGCAACAATGTTCATTTCTTCCTTTCGCTGTTCATGTATTTTTGTCAATTCTTTAGTCACCTCAACCTGTTTTAATGTTGTTGAAAGAGTGAACTGGTTGGTTATTTATTGAATTCCAAATGTGTTTGATATTTACGTAAATAAATTGAATACCATGACACTCCTTGCTTTCACTTTTTATATTATATTTTAAGAATTCAAACAAATCGGAGCTTCGTGTAATAAATGATTTAGAATATACATTTAATAATGCCAGACGAAGAAATGAGTTAATAAGTATTTTATTCATCGTGAACGGTTTTTATGTTTTATAGGAGTAAAGCCAAACTATATGGAAACGACATTCTTGGTAACAAACACGCTGTCTACCATGTTGCTTTTCATTCACATAACGTGACAATGTTTTCCCTGTATCTTATAGCATGTTTATATATAACAACATATCAACGTATTCGATATTTATCCATTATCTAATCACTCTCTCAAAAAATCTTATTAATTATTTTGATGTTCATTCCCTCTTTCAATCCATCAATCTCATCTCGTACTTTCTCAGTATCCCCATTTATTTCTTCTTTTTTTATATTCATTCTTGTCCAACCAGTTCTTTCTTTTTTCCCATTAACTCCTTCAATTAGTATGAGATGTGAAGTACGTGTAGAAAACGACATATATCGAGGCAGGACCTCTGGTTAATATCCCGTTTGGTTGGCTTTATAACCTCTGCGTCTTTTTTATCATATAAAGCACATGTTCAATGATCACAGAACCTATGTACGAATCACGATCAGTAAATGTCATAATTGATTTGCACTAGTACCTTCTTCACAACATTAATAAAACATTATCACAAAAAATTCACCCTGACTACTTCAATGCATTCAGTCCCAGGTTTTGTTTTACTATTCATATTTTTAGTTATGTTTTATTCATAGTCACCTCCTTTGTTATTCAGTGTTTTATTACATTTAAAATCACAAATACATACAGATCTTATTTTAAATATAATGTTTTAAAAAGTGATTTAAACTTACCTGTAAACTATTCAGCATCAATATTTACCCCATAAATCATGACACCTTAAACAGCATTTGAGTTTTAAGCATATTTCATGCTTGTAAAACATGCTTAATTAATATCAATAAATCTTAGGGAGGACGTTAACGGCAAAATCGATTTTTAACAAGTGGGGGCATTTCGCGAATTGATATTGAAATTGACAACAGTTATTTATCACTCTAACATTAACACTGTATTCATATATTTCAACCATAGGCATCAATGATACACGATCTTGGTCGCTCACTTATTAAAACATGGTTCATAACGGAATTGTTCCCAATGGTACCAGTTTCTCAGTAGTTGCAGTAATTAAAATAACCGGTAGCAGTGATTATTAATTTTGAAATTTGATCTGCTCTCCGCTGTATTTCACATGGATTCTATTTCATGAAGCTGAAATGGACAGGGTGGCGTTTCTTGAGTTGTTAAATATACGCCAGCATGCGTGATTTGTGCTCGTAAAAGCTCCAACTTCACATTGTTTGAATATTTTCTTGCTTAAATTAACTATTCATTTTGCGTGTGAGTCGACCGCGCATTTTTCTCTGTAGCATAAATCCTCTAACGAATTTCAGATATTATTCATAACTATGTCTTAAGTTACAACGGGAATTGTTTTAGAGACATTGCGTTCATTTTTCTGTTGTCTTTAAAATCGAGTTCCCAAAGTTAAAACGCTGTCATGATGGGGAGGTTAGGACTGACTATCGACCGTATCTGACCGCTGACCGAATGTGTCCTCCTTATTAATATCATATCGCAAGGCAGTGATGCACATGTTCACAAAACATGTTTCATCAGCATCTTTAGACTCAAGCAAATGGGATAGGGTTTTTAAAAAGATGAATATTGATTGTGACCACTTGTTATATCATATATCATATATCATATATCATATATCATATATCATACAAATGGCAGAAATGAATACGTAACCCATATCAGCAGGTTGCGATGACATGTCTTTGAATATACAAAGGTGCATTTTTCTAATTCCCTTCTCCATACGCCCTCGCCTTCGCCCATTTAAACACCCCTCCCGACACGTCCCCACTTGTTGGCCTCCACAGAATAATTAATACTGAGCCAATGTAATTTCTGGTGTTATCAACTAAATCGCGACTCCCCTTGAGGGATTAGCGAGAGATGAATAGTTAAAGCCGATAATCTACGGGCCTCGTTCCCTCGCATCCCCATGTCGCTGGGGAGAGACGTTCCCCAGGCCGCAACTTTACAAGAGAAGGGGGACTTTTAACCTGAACATGTAAACAAACTCAGATCGACCATCATGGCTTCAATTCCGTTGAAAAATCGATATTGAGTGCGATCAGATTTGGGTCTATAGAAAAATAGTGTAGAGACGTTAGGAGGCTGAACGTCGAACGACATATACCAATGAAGGTGTGTGTGGGTGGGTGGGGTGGGGGGTGGTATGGGGGGATGGGGAGGGGGGAGTGTAAGTTTGAACAATATTATAATACGTCAACGCAATATTCAATTTGTGTACACTAATACACCGTTGTTCTTTGAGTTTAAGCGTATGTGATGCGTATTTATTTGGTCATCAAATGCACACTGTCTGTTAATAATATAATAACTACATGCTAGGAACGACAACCACGAACTATAATAAAAAATCATTATCAATCATTAGTTATTAACTCATGTACACCAGTCGGAAAAAGTATATTGTGTCATTTTAACAGGTATACACAATGATGTAATGATTTAGTTTAAAAAAAGCACTGGCCGGTACAATGCAAAGTTTTTTACGGCAGTCAATCAGCAATACGTGACGATAGAGATGCTTATTCCAGAGTAAATAAGTTCATCTATAGAATCAACTCGCTAGAAATTAATATCAGTAACCACAGGTGGCACTGAGATCCTCGAGGTTAATTCATAAATCGAACAGAGGTTAATAAATTGGCTTAAATGATAAGGTTTGTGTTCGGACGGAGGAGGACACAATGCTAATGTAATCTTTGAATTAACCCTAACGGGTCTGTTGTTTATTGGGGGTATTTTGGGTCAAGTTATTGCCCTGTATGTTGTTTGTGTCAATATTGTGGACATGATATGAATGAATGAATGAATGAATGAATGAATGAATGAATGAATGAATGAATGAATGAATGAATGAATGAATGAATGAATGAATGAATGAATGAATGAACTACATTTCCTTCGTTATGGTGTAAGCAAACTGTATTCTTTGATGTGTTATCAACAGTAATCACACTCAAACATGCCTATTCACCAAAGCGAAACGTACGGAAGTTAGAAGCGAGATAAACATTATTCATTCACGGTCGAACTTGAAAACATCGAAGTATGAACTTCTTCAGATGAAGATGTCACGGCTGTCTGCAGCCAGTGACCATTTTCTCCCCATTAAAAATATTCTAATAAAGTACCGTCTTGATAATTTCACAAGACACTTCATGCACAGAACAGATGACTGATTTCACAATCTCATTTTGCCCGATTCAAATGAACCAAATCATAATTAAATTTACCTCATGGGTGAAATAATTAAGTCAACAACACAAAAACATTATTGATTTTTACGTGCATTTCACTCTCAAATTTCCGTTCTGCAAACATTAATTTTAATTGAACTTTTCCCCAACCTTGTGTGATTTATTGATTTGCTTCTGAAAAATAATGTAATAATTACCAGCAGTATGGTAAACTTAATTTGCTAGTCTGATTTTCCATTCATGGTTGTTTATTTTGAAATATTGTAATCAATATTAGGCTTATTGCACTTTTAGTACCTTCATATTTCATATGTAAGTTTTTATAATTCGATAAAATTGTAAACTTTGAGTATAAACATTAATATCCATTGGATTGATCCTCATTGGGACGTGGACGCTCAAACAAATCAGAAAGAAAATAACAATATCAAGTATGTCATATTTCGTGTTATTATATTTCAGAACTCTCACAAAAGAATAAAATCCTATTTATTATGAACAATATTTTGTAATTCACCAGTAAAGATATACATTTCATCAAACACACATTCATTATACGCTGCGTTTTGTAATAGACAATGTAGAAATAACCTCTCGGCCCATGTCCTACAAAATGTCTTGATATTGATCCTTCAGCCGAATCGGCTACTGTTGTCAATTTCATTGTAACCGTTATCTGCTTTTCACAAAAATACAAATGATAATCCGTAATTGACTAGAATACAGACGCTGTTCACTGGTCCTAAGCACGTGTGGCGCATCCGATTCCTATTTTCACGCGCAACAATGAACGTAATTTTGTGTTGAAAAGCTCGTCATAGGTGTAAGAACGCATCTGCATTATCATAGGTGTCAAAAAACTTGCGGCGACACAAGCAAGGGAACAGGAAATTCATTGTGTGGGACTTGGATTAGTCGACTGGGGTCTTTGAAATAATAAGCCCAAATGTATTGCCTCGAGCTATTTGTTTATCCAAAAGCAAGTAGCGACAACTTACCTGTTTTTCTTCCGCTAGTTATCCGTTTCCGGTAATTAATTTTAAGATTATCCTCGTGCATGTTTTACTGGTAGATTATCTATCGTGATCCATTGATATCGTGACACAGTGTTTCCTCCTTACACCCCGTCTTCCTTGTAATATTCGTGGAAATGACGGCTCCTCTTTGTAGTTTGTTTATCAGATAATTTTCAAATGTGTTTTTTATTGGGCACACAGTTTACTGTTCCCTTTCTTATAATAATTATACCCATGATAACAATCTTCAGCGTTTGTTAAATATCGTTTTGTTTTATGTCACAACGATTGAATCGACACATTTATTGAAGCATATTAACCTTTCAGTTGGAACATGTCTTGCGAAGTTGTGGTTTTAGTACACGGAAAGGAAAATCTACAGATGTTTACATTTTAAAAACATCGTTAAAATTCATCCCCATATTCAACCATATGAATATATAAGCGACGAACATAGCTATGTCAACACGAAGCCATCATTCTGCCTTTGATAAATTGTTGAAACATGTCGATACATTGTACGAATGATTATTGTCGGATGTGAATGAATTGTTAATAGCACAACAATTAAACCTGTAGCTAAATAGACAGCCATGGCGAACACTTTTGAAAATATGTTTTTCAATGACATTGAGGCCCTTAACGGAATCCGGTCTATTTCAGAAGCCCTATAGTATGTGTCGACAGTGGCTATCCTGTACCGCTGTGTGAAGCGACACTGTCCTTGTGATATAAACAGCGGTTTACTTGATACATATATTGTTTGTAACGTGACAATTGTCTGTCTGATCGCCAATTATTCTTTGTCACTTATTCAATCGATTGCATCAACACATTTGTTAGGTACATGGCGATCCCCTTTCAAAAGCGCTTGTCCTGGAATAGGTTTAATCGCATTGATATCTGTTACAAATATCCAGAACTCCTAATGTGGAAAATTCGCCTTTCACTACAAGCGCTCCTAAATACATTGAGAGAGCTAGCATCGAGCGGGCTTTGGTTTTGAAAATATTGTTTTGACGGGAGAAATGGACTAGATTGAACAGAAGCCGGCCTATTGAGTGTGTCTATCTTCTAGTTCTCGATTGACACGTTTCCTAGGCAACACACAGTGGGGACAAAAGCCCCGTGCTGTGACGTCACTTGATTGGCACGGGATTTGAGTGCTTGTTTCTCTTCCCTCGCCTGCCACCTGCGAGTAGAACGAATGGTAATCCACGATTCGCCCGAGATCCTGTTTTGCCCGAGCGAAGCATTCAGCCGTGGCTCAGCGAGCGTCAAGCTTTGCTATTAATTAGATTTACTCCTTATTTCGGGAAACGGACAAAAGCACGTATCGTACAAGCCCCGCCTCCTTCTTTTGAGAGGCTCGGCTAAGCCCCGCCTCCCATCGTCATAGCCTATTGTCTAGCGTAGACCACTCGCTGAAATTACCGTCCATCAAAACTGTCACTCTAGTCGGCTCTGATTGGCTACCGCGGAACCCTATTTTGCGCGCTTGATCAATAACAGATGACTGTATGGGATATTAGAGTAAGAAAAGGAGTGTTTCTCCTCAAGTGTGGACGTTTAGATCTGTGGTGAAAGCGGCTAAGATTTGGCACATTATCTACCGTCACTGTGAACAGGACACACAGAACAGCATTGACTACCTGAATCGCTGACTGTCAGCTATAGTGAGAGCACAGTCCGGGTACCAACTACCGGGTGACACTCCAACAGCGTGCATGTACGTGGAAACTTTAGATCGCGGAAGAAGCATGGAAGTCGACATGAAGCCAGCGGGTCCTCCGCATGCTAACACTACCCTACCCCCTTCGTCTACCCCACAGCACAGCAGCCAGGGTGTGAATCCAGCCCATTCGCAGGGACAACCTACCCAAACTCAAAACGGACAATCAAATACTTCGCCCAATGTTCAAGGTAACAACAACTCGAACAGCAAAGCAGTGGACAACAGCCGTGTTAAGCGGCCTATGAATGCTTTCATGGTGTGGTCTCGTGGACAGAGGAGGAAAATGGCCCAGGAGAACCCCAAAATGCATAATTCGGAAATCAGTAAGAGACTTGGTGCTGAATGGAAGCTGCTATCTGAAACGGAGAAACGGCCGTTTATTGACGAGGCGAAGCGCCTCCGTGCTATTCACATGAAGGAACACCCTGATTACAAGTACCGACCGAGGAGGAAGACAAAGACTTTGATGAAGAAGGATAAGTACGCTCTACCCGGAATGCCAGGTAACCCCCAGATACAACAGGTTGGACGGGAAGCTGCTATGTACCCCCATGCTATGAACGGCTATATGCCAAACGGGTACCCCATGATGACCCACGACCCTAATGCCTATCACCAGCAGATGACGGGTCACATGGCTTCCTTAGGGGGTCAGTACGGGTACCCCACCCAGCCCATGGCATCTCAGATGACCACGGGATCGTATATGAACGGAAGTTCAAGTTATACCATGTCGATGGCACAAATGGGACATTATATGCAGCCATCTCAAGTTAACCCCAACTCGATTAAGAGGGAAACGAATACCCCCGGGCAGCAGGGGATTGGGGCACCTACCTCAGGAAAACAGTACCCAGAAGACCTCCGACAGATGATCCATATGTATCTCCCAGGGGATGGAAGTCATCCCGACCAAAGTGCCGCAGCCCTAGCGGCACAACAACGTCTACAACAGATGCAAGGACAATATGCAGGAATTCCGACAACGACGGACGGTTCTGTTAACAACACCGTTCCTCTCACGCATATGTAGACAATTTTTGTGAACCTCATAAAAAAACTTTGGGCCATGTGGCCGATACAAGCCTGCCAACCAGATCTGTTCCGTGGAACAGACATGTTTTTGCTCATCCTCACCATAAACTGTGCTGAGACATGTGGTGTAAGCCACGAAATCCTGACTTTTTACAAGAAAAATGTGCTAAAGCGTTTCCTTTGATTCAAGGAGGTGTATTCTGTGGCGGAGTGGAAGCAGTTGTGTGACGTAGTGAGTGACTTTAGAACCATAATCATGGTAGCACGAATCACGCCCCCAAGTTTTACAATGACATTTTAGTGATATGAAAGTAGCATAATATGTTTTATTTTCATTATTTTTTTCTTTATAAACGATTCATAGTTTATGAAAAACTCAGTCATTCCAAGAGCGAAAGACCATTGTTGTTTATATTTCATAATTTTTGAAGATTTTTTGTACCATTTAATTGTTATAAAATGTCGCCTTGTATAGATAAGAAGTTAGATATATATTGTACGTACTTGTTCGCAAGCGCCATTTGCAACAGTAGGACAAAAGTGAACGACTTGCGTGAGTTCGGTCGCTGCTAAAAAATCGCCTTTTCTGACATGAACATATCTCTCAACTGACAACAATGTCAACTAATTTATAAGATATGATTTATTTATGTAAGTTCATTTCTATTTATGCGTCAGATTTCTTTATTACAATATTCTGTTTAAAACCGGCAGCAAAAATATCAATTCTCACCTGTTCATTTTTGTTTAAATTTGGCTTTTTATTGTCGCCTATTCATTATATGTATATACAGCACACTCATTGTTAATTTTGGCGCATTATATCTTCTTTCTTCCCTGGTTATGAAACGTAAAGACAATAAACACGATCATCAGGGACCAATTTCTTTGTTCCTATGTATAACTAGTTGCAGACCCAAGGCGGAAAAGGATCGCGTACTTAGTCACCGAATTTCGCTTTGTTTATTCAGTGCGAAAAATTGTCTTATCATCCCTGCTTGTCATTATAAGGTTGGAGAGAGGTTTGGACCGTCAACTGCGCATAACGTCTTTCGTCTGTTTAAGTAGCAAATGTCATATGTTTAGATTCAACTTGAAGTGGTTTGTTAAAAAACTTCGACCGCTCCTCTCACCGGAGACGGTAGGATCAAATTTTGTGATCGGAAATCGAAATGGGAGCATATTTTCACTCAAATTAGGTCAGAGGCACGGCAAGTTGTTTTCAACTTTGCGAGGACGGCGTGCGTTGGATTAAACCTTTGATGTAGCCTAGGTTACAAGGAAGGGAGGAAAAAATCAGGTGTACATTTAGACTTGTACCTATGTCAGGTGAAGTCGACGCTCTATGCTTGATTCATCACGTTCGTTTAAATTCTCCAAAGGGTGTTTCCTTGAGCACAACTTTAGGTTTTCCTTTACAAACTCCCCGTACTAACCTGGAGTGGTAAATCTTGTATACTTAGGTCGCGCTTTTACATATTTGTGTAATTATTTTCCAACAAGTGTAGATGTAGATCTTTGTATGCGCCTCGGAGGTAGGATTTGAAGGTTTTTGCCTCGCGGCAGTATATGTAATAACTCGATTTACTAGCGGCAGGTGTAATAACAGTGGTAGGAATTTAATTACATCCTTTGTTGTTGATGTAGATAACAATTCACCCGGAGCTATGCTTAACGTTCATGTAATACATTTCATGTCGATTTCTCAATCTGAGAAACTTACATCGTGTTAGTTGTTTACCTGGTGAAAGTGACATCGCAGTCAAAGCACGTGCTTTAGCCGTCCATTGATTAACGATATTTGCATTGGCTTTGCTCTTAATATCATCAAATATCGACGCTCGACTGCCTCGCGCAAAGAATTTAAATTCCCCCCGTAGTCATGTGTTTTAAATTTGAAACCCTAGAATCTAAAATCTGTTGTGACATTAGAAAAAAAACCTGTCAAATTGTTTGAACCTTGATTCGCTGACGTTAACGATACAGTCTGCCCTCAAAGTTTTATTTTGAAATCGGTCACAGGTATCTGTTGTCTTTACAAATGGATGTTAGGGGGCTTTCAGAAAATTAAACGTATGTTTGACACGCCAGCGTGAAGCACTAATTAGATGTTGTGGGGTTTGTCATTAGAATAATGGTCCGTAATCGATCGAAATTCAAGATTCGGTTCATTTAATCCCGTTTTTGCTGGCCTCCTAAAACAACAGCCAAGCGTAAGTAGGCCCCGCTTCACTTCACATGTCGATTTCATTTGGGTAATTGATAGAAATTGGAACGGCGGGATACAATTGGTTTTGTGTTTTTTCCCAGGATCGTAAACCAGAAAAGGATTCGTTTACGGTTTATGACCGAGCTGAAATGAATTTGACAAGTAATGTCAATACGATATCTACTTTTTAAGCCTCCTCCACCTTATAAAACAAGCATTGGCCCCATGTGTGGATTTACTTCAGCACGTGATCCCCTCAAACTGACTTCTCGCGTGCAGTTCACGAGATGAAATCGACATGCCATGGACATCGCACGCAAAGGAAATTGGCGTTAATAGATTCTCTTATCTTTACGATGCGTATTTCCCTCTTTCAAGGATCTATCGCTGCATTTTAATGCAATAACAACAGTAATTACAACGACAAAGTGATACAATTTGTTAGATTTTAATATTTTATGTAAAATCTTTCCGCAGAATGATTGACGACTGTTTCCATTTGGCGAGACAAGGTTCCAGTTCTCGCTCATTTTGTTCTTATTAATCACTATTGTCTTCGTTCGATTGAATAGCATACTTTCGCAGATTATATAAATACTTCCGAACTACTTTTCCAATCGTTCAAGGATGTTTCAAACAATTGAAATTTACGCTGGGTTTACACATGTCGATTTATGTTAATACTAACTATTTAACAGAAACAACACTCTTACGTTTTCAGCTGATGAAAAACCTTGAAAGTACTTTATTGAATACAAAAGTATTGACGGGGGCGTAGTTTTTTCTGTCAGGTTATCAAGTAATTTATTGATACACAAAAGTGTGCAATAACGACAAAAAAGCTCTGTTGTATTTCCAGGAAAATACACGCCGCTGTAGTTTTAGACAGATTGTTCAGTTAAAGGTTATTTTGTTCAAACAATTTTTAATTTGCACTCTTTCGATTGAATAAGATTAACGCCATCATTCTCTCGTCAGCATTAGATACATTAACGTGTGACTGATTTATTAATTCTAAAAATTACAATTCAAACAGAGTGCTTCCAGCTCCAATTAAAGTCAAACGCCAAGGATATCCCTTTTAAAAGCTTTTGAAAATATCTGGCCAGGTTGTATGTCGGCAACAGTAGCTGATTTTAGACACACATGACACTCTCTGTGCTATAGATTTTAGTTGTAGATAAATTGATTTTCTTCCAGCAAACATGCCCACTGTCTATAGCGCATTGTTCCGGGCAAATCAACCTTTACCATCAAACTTGTTTCATATAAACTCGAAAACGTCCAACTGTTATATCTCAGTTTTCTGCCTTTGTTAATGAACATTGTTTAAGATGATTCTAAAATAAAACTAATATTTTTAGATTAGCTTCATATCAATTTACTTCTAAACCGTTGGTATTCCCTGTATGTTGTATAACATGTTATATCAACATCGGAGAAAATGTCTTAATATGAACTTAACAGTTCCCGTTCACAGACCAAATACACGTATTCGTTTATAAGGTTTATAACTTCATTTGACGTGTTATACATTTGATAAAAAACAGCCGTAGACATAAAGATTGAACCTTCGTTAATAGGTTTCCTTGGGATGCCATTAAACTTCGAACGACTAAATAAACTTTCAACATCTGAAAACCATAGTTTCAAGTTCATGTATGTGTTTCTGTTCCGACACACAGGGATTGCCTCACGAGACCGTCACAGAACGCTTCAAAATTGGCTGGAAATAAAAAAAGCTATTCAACAAACAGTAGGTAAAACTAAAACGTGATTTTCTCTGTTATCAGTTGAATTCTACTGTGACAAACTCCACAATTCTGGTCACGATTTTGACTTTTCGTTAAAGGAGTCATATGTTTTGATCGAACAGGACTCCTTTAAATGTCGTCTACAACGAATATTTTCATACTTTCCCTCTGCTTGTCAAACACATGTATGAATCATATTTCAAATACATAATAAATAATATCTCTATCGGTACGACTTCATTAATATAGAATTTTGCGCGGAGCAATTGGTTGAATTTCAAATGAAATGTTGAGGACATGAAGTATGATAGTTTGAAGTATTTCCTCGCGTTGGTTGTCAGCGTCAGGTTACATCAAATTCAAAAACATTTATTCTGATTTCATCTGTTAATGGCCACTGCAAAAAATAGATAGGTCCAACTTCAATTTAGCAGATCGTACGTCTGATAAAACCTTACAGTTTTATGTACCTCATAAATTGTCTCTATGCTTCACATTCATCTGAGCTAAAAATATTCTTATTTATACAAATACACAACCTACAGAAGCGGTATGAAAAATTCAAATAGGTTGTGAAAGAAATAAAACGTTAATAAAGTTACCATTTCAAACCTTCAGTTTTAAAATAACCCGTTTCAAATGCTATTTCATACGAATTGCCACATGTATGTAATATTCACAGATTTCAAGCTAAAAATGATAAAACATTTAATGCCAAGGTTGTAAATTCCATCATGGTACACGTCGTGTTTTCCTATCCCTGGAAATGAGGATAGATTTATTTATGGGTTTAGCAGATAATGGAGTCATGAATATCAAGATATTAATAATATCACGAATATCAAAATATTAACATCCTAGGTGTTCATGACGTTATTGTATTTTCCAGTCACGACATCTCGGCAATGACTTGATCTCTTGCCGTAAATTACCTAATTACGGTAATCTGTGTGCGTCACTTGTCCCCCCGACCACAGTACTAATTACCGCATCTCAGCATATGGGTCTCATAGCAACACTTGTAATTAGCTACTGTTGGAAAATGACAGGGCCTGTTCTGCAATCTCCTGTGTCCACACAAGTGTCCGCGGACACCGGTAGCCCAAGTCTTGGGTCAGCAGACTCGCACCTCAGGGTCTTATCTTAATTAGAGAAATTCCCAACAGGTGTGCGGGGAGTTTGCAATTGGATGCAAAGGGAGCGAGATTGTGTTTTTCTCAGTAAAACTGTCACTTGCGGTTGTAACGCAAGATCTTGACACAGTCCGCGGCCCTGGCGTGTCACGTGGAAATAGCTACCCGATACCAAATCACTCGCAAGTTTAATTTCTTGCTGGGGTACGGAATGGAGAGATGGGAGGCAGTTACTGGTGGATCTCAACGAGACAGGTACGACGCAGGGGTAGCGTGATATTGGATACCCCCCTCCGCCGAAACCTGTTTATATAGACCAAGGCAATTTGGAGTTAGGTTCTCTCGTCAGCTATTAGTAAAAACAAGCACAACGAGTAGGTGGGGGGTAGCGAGAGGGGTGGGGGGAGAGATGGTCGACAGGTGGCCCGTCATAGCTGCACACAGTGACCTGTTTATGTCGCCCAAGTCGACCCGATATAAAGTGTTTGATGACATTTAACATTGTTCGGCTAAATATATTTTCCAAAAATGAACCAACACAGAGTTCAAATCTAAGGACTAGTTTTTGAAAGAGAGTGATATTGAAGACCGTATTTACCAATTGTTGAGATCAACAAACTTTCGGATTTCACATCAAATATACAAAGAAACGCGGCAACGTGAACTCGAAAGTTGCAAACATGATGAAGTGTTATTGGAAACAACCCAGATCAATACAGTAGAATTATCGATCACACGGAACAACACTGAAATCATACAACATGGTAAGCTGTTACAGAAGCAGCCACCTTTTACCACGTACTCGTTATACGGCGCCAGTACGTATATGTGGAAATTCCGTTCTCCAGTGCAAACTTCAACACACATGACACAGAGCGTGATGTACATTCTTACAGTGAAATCGTGTCAACTAATATAATATACTTTACACTTTCTATTGTTTTTCAAAACCTACACTATATTCTCTTCAACCAGGTCGAAGCATAATTCCATGACATTGGTGGTTGAGTTTATTTGAAGAATATTTTCACTGAACCATCCTTTTAGTGTTTATTAAATTACGCTCTTTCCTCAGTAATCAGTATCGGCGTTTCATATGATGAGGAGGAAATTATGTTTTCAATATAACGCGAATGTTATTTTTTTTCATATCGTGAACCTGTACAAACTATTTTTATACAGACATCTGCAAAAACATCCACACACAAACTCACACATATATATATACACATAGGTCATGGACCAGAGATATAGTTTCTATGTTGTGGATCGTCACATTACTGTCAGTCAGAACACAGTTTTATGGGTGTCAAGTTCCTGTTGTGGACGAGGCCACTGCTTAGGAACACTGCAGTAGCTATCGAAAATAAGAACTTGATCCCCAGGCCTATCAAAGAGTTAACCATCTCTACAGGTACTAGTGTTATTGGTAATTATGGTGTTTAGCAGCCCGTCATTTTACATATATTCTTTGAAACAGATTACAATCATAAACTTAGGTTCAATGTGAAAGTTATATAATGACTAACTAATGTCAAATTGGAGAATAATGGCGAATATTTAATAAGAACAAATGTGGAATATTTCCACGGTAAAATTATAACCTGAACTGTAATGGGGAAAAATGATGTGACAGTAATTAGTCCTGCGTTTTTTAATCCAGCTCGCTTTCTTTTATTCAAAGTTGAAACAAAAATTTATTTAAGGTATGTACTGATAGTGTTTAGTTTACTGAGTAAGTAAAGGTTATTTTACCAAGTACCAATATTCCAGCTATATGATGACTGTGTGTAAATATTCGAGTCGATACATGACAAACCAGTGACTGAAAGCATGAGCACTGATACACGCTACCGGGTTACGATGACACGCAAACACCCAACACACAGGACCACCCAATCCCCGTTTTAGTTGGCTTTGGTATTGGGGACGGAATCTGATCCTGAATTCCTGAACGGCCACAATGTACTGACATCTATAATTAAATGTTCATGACGTGGACGACAGAAGCCGTGACAGTCATCCAACAAAGCACATGTGTATCTCCCTGTTGACTTATTCCAGTAAAGCCAAGCTGAAAACATTGTATTCGTACCTCTGCAATTAACTTGATATTCAACGAACTCGGGCCAATCGAATTGCCATCGACAGTTCCCGATATATACCACACCACTCAACGATATTTCGAAGTTTAGTCGATATATAAAGCATTCATCACACACTCACACCAAGGGCGGATCCAGCATTTTAAAAGGGAGGGGTCCAAAATATCAAAATCCTCTCTCAATTAATTTTGCTGCCAACAACATAATACATTTGTTTTTTAAAAGGGGGTGGGGTGGGGGTTCCGTACCCCCTGGACCTCTCCCCCACCCCCTCTGGATTCGCCTATGCACACACACACACACACACACACACACACACACACACACACACACACAAACACACACTCACACACACACACACTCACTCACACACACACACACACACACACCACTCACGCACACACACACAACACCACGCACGCACACACACACGCGCGCACACACACACAACACCACGCACACACACACACGCGCGCACACACACAAACAAACACACAAGTCTATGTGTAGTTGAATAAACATCTCTTCACATTCACTCTACAAATACACAATAATCGTATACTCGAACAATAAGCATCAACACAACACTGTTTTTACAGCGCTTTTTAGCCACATTCCAGTAGAAACACGGCGGGGGACATCAGAAATGAGCTTCACACATTGTACCCACCTTGAGAATCGAACCCGGACTTCAACGTGATGAGTAAGCGCTTTAACCACTATTAAAGAATGGTCTCTTCTTGACACTACCGATATCTGATGAAAAGCTGGTGCAAGAACACCATGGTTATCAACTACTGGATCATGTCATTTACTGAACCAAAAATGTCAGGGATAATGAATATTGTTGGGGACATTTCTATAGTGAAGACTCAGCATACAATTTCATAAACATATTCTGATTCCGGCAACTTGTGTTCAGTATATGACACAAGAGGGCAGAAGCACAATTGTATCCATGGAACAGATTTCTGTATTTCAATATGAGGATATAACTTTATAAACGAAAACAAGTTGGTTTCATCAGAAACTTGGTGCAGCATACGTTGTTTTTTTAAGTGGCTATTTGATATGGAAACATAATGTATTGACGGAGTCACATCACATTTTCAAGTCATTTTGTTTGTTTGTAATTGTCCTGTTCGTTTGATACTTTCTGTTAGCTCCCCGGAAGCAAGTAGGAGACGAATTCAAGAAGGAAGCCACATTTGCAACTTGCACATCGGAAGTGGTCCCAGATAAAATGAGTTGATGTCCTTGTTTCAGACAACTACGAAACGCCTTCATGTTCGGCATGCATAAACCTCATCTCCAGGGTATATCCGCACTCAAAATGAATTCCTGTGAATTTCTGTTATTTAAGGCGGCACTCTGCAATATTCAAGCTATATGGCGGCGGTCTGTAAATAATCGAGTCTGGTCCAGTGATTGACATCATGACCATCGATCTACGCAATTGGTATACAGTGACATGCATCAACCAAGTCAGCCAGCCTGGCCACCCGATCCCGTTAGTCGCCTCTGATGTGGCTCTGAACCAATTCTAACCCGGATTTTCATGGGGGCGGAATATATTAATGTAAAGGCGTGTATATATTTTGAAGATGTCCTGATTGAATTCTAACTCAAATGTTCACTGATACAGATGGGGATGTGGTCTGATTAGTGGTTAGAGGTTGTCACCGAACGCCCATTCCAAGCGCTGCATAGTCCCCAAACGAGGCTTACGGCTACTTCGTCATAGTCATAACACTGGGCATTTCTTTATGACGTATTTATGTCACGTGTTACTTCAGACCGTCCAGCCTGTTGGTATCGTTCCATGGCTTCCTTTGAAACGTTCAATCTAAGACCTGGATTCGATTCCGGGTACTTTGATTAAAGTTCATCGCCTTCTTAACATCACGCAGGACTGAGACAGGCGGCGAAATTAGTGACATATACTCATGGCGAAAACTACGGGAACACAGTGTCATATACCACAAAAACTGCCACAACAACTACTACTAAATGTAATGAAAATTATGCAAGAAGGGAAATAATAGCATATCCGATGTCACCTCACAACAGACAAGCACATGACCTTGGAGGAACATCGTGACCTTGGAGGAATATATTGTGAGACAAAGATTTCCCTGCCTATCTGTTCCCTTATTATTTCCCATCAGTATACAACATAACAAAATACATTCTATACAAGGAACATATGCAAGTTTCCTATGCACGAATAACATATAATTTCATATCCAATAGTTTATGATTGATTAAAAAAGACAAAATTGATAATATAAACAATCAGGAAGGTTATATAGATTCGACTAGGTGATAGTACGTTCTGCACTGACGCACACACTCTACGCTAGGTAGGATACGATGGATTATCGATCTGTGAATACCAACTCCACACCAGGCAATAGTAAATTCTTATATTTCTGCCCAAGTGGAAATAGAAATAAATGTCCCATAAAAATAAATCTAACCCAATTCGTTACTCGTGCAGTTTGTCATACAACGTAATAGCGTACATCGTCTTACACACGCATTCACTTTCTCATTCACACAGAAGAAACAACAGGCATTTTAGTGAATGATATATGACGCACATTGTGTATGCTACGTTCTGTATATTACATTGAAAACCACTGCTGCGTGTCAATGCTATAAATATACCTTTATATCGTGTCGGTAATACCAGTCCTACTCACAACGTTCTCAAGGAAAGGATATATGTTTCTTATAACAGGGAGGAAATGTTTAACTTAACGAAGGCCTTAATGTTCTGTGCTTAAAATAGATTATGCAGATTGGCGCAAGGGACTGGAGGGGTCGAGGTTAGAATAGACAGATACCTTACTTACTTTTACACTTACGTCGATGACATATCACATACCAAAAATAATATTTAACAGGTAAAACATTAAATATTCACACATCGAATTCAGTAAAATATTTCCTTTTAACAAGGACAAAAGTTAATAAATTTAAATATGCAAATTAGGAAAGTTAAACCCTCCCTGAGCCAGGATTTAAAAAACATGTTTCGTTTAAAATCACATAATCCATTCCGTTTTTAATAAAGAGACATAAAAGTCGTACGTATTCATACCTAACACATACTCATTGAAGCATTAACGTTAATAAATACGTTAGTGATAGTGGTAAGTTAGCCATAACGACAAGTTAGCGCTCACACCGGAAATGCTGCCCTGAAATAAGCAGATTGTCGCGTTTGATTCACAGACTTTACACTGCGTTTAAGTCCATTAACTCAACTAAACTGTCATTAAGAATTGTACAACCATTGCATGCGCTGGCCACGAAAAGCAGGGCTGATTTAAGCGCTGAAAGCGTGAATGCACGTGCAGCCAGCGCCCGGAACGTGTTTTTAAAAGCAACGTTATTGGATCACATCTCCTGTAATCTAAAAACACATCAAAACGCATGTTGTGGAGAGAAAAAACTTTGTGTTGTACATTTTTACTTGTTCCGATTCAGTACGCTCTTTCATTGTGGCGATAACTTCAACTCTATCAAACGTAAGGCCCCGAAAACCAGCGGCCATTTTAAGGCTGCGTTTTCGCGCTCGTGTAACACGTGTTAATCCGGGAACACGATGGCGGTCTTGAAATGCTCCACAAGTGTTTTTTTCTGTTCCCAGGAGTTTTGGTCCGACACATGCTATATAATTAATTATTCATATGAAAATTAAAACCTCTCAGTATTTCGACACTTAGCCTATGTAATGAATGCTGGCTATAGTAAATTATGAAATTGTCAATTTTGCTAAGCAATCATGCCTCGTTTATATTGAAATTTGTCTCCATGCTGTTACAGTGCCACTGCCGGTAGCTCTTACGCCTGTAGGCGAGAGGGGAAGCCCAAGCTTTATCTACTGGGAGTCAATCAACACACGTTGCCAAGATAGGCTTCTAATACATTTGGCGCTAGCTACGGCTAGTCTTTAACCACTGTCACGATAAGATCGCTTTTCGTATTAGTTTTGTTTTACATAAACATAGAGACATAGAGTGTGGGTATTCATTTGAAATGTCTTTTCTTGCGCTCACGACTGGGTATATGATGTATTGATTTTATGAAAAAAAGTTCGAATTAGTTTGCATGAATTTGTACACCGCGTTTGAAGGGTTAATGTAATGAGCTTGTGTCTACACTGTATATGTAATTTCCTAACTGTAGACATGTGACACGGGTGGAAACACAAGAATATGAAACAGGGATTTGAGTTAGACTTGTAATGACGCATTGAGCTCAATCGCTTGAAACTGTCACCATGGTGACCGCCACACGGACACACCCACCCAATGTCAAATCTATTCCTGGGTAATTTCCAAGCTAAATTGAGTCCTGTTTTAACTGCCCAAAAGTTTCATTTAACCAAGCTGATAAAATCGCCATGTAACACGACACTGGGGTAGATGGTAGTTAAAATATAGGGCATTGTGTTCAGAAGCGTGACGATACGGATCCCGAAGCGGTCTGTGTGATTTTCTACAAGCAAATTTACAAACCTCGATCTAAAGTAAACCCCTTCCCGGAGTTAATGGCTTAGTACAATATCAAAATAAGGCAAAATAAACTAATCAATGTAGGGGAATTTCTGAGCACATAGTTTTATTGAACCCAGGTTTTCATTCGTCTAATTATTTCTCTTCCAATTTCATATGCTTTTTGAGAAGAAACGCACGGCAGGGCCACGTTGCGGCCCCACTACCGTAAGCCGGGTTGATACGACGGCGATCGAAGCGCTTGAAGAAACTATAATTAGGAAATTTGATAATATCACTGTTTAAGCAGCACTCTTAAAAGTCAAAACAAGCGGTTTTGCTAGGCAATATATGCGACACGAAATATCATTACTTGGGGTCTCGAAATCAATGTAGCTATCACGTTACTCGCGTACCGGCGTCCGGGGGTCGAGCTGACTGGCCCGACACCCCTCAATGCAGGGGAGGAGGGACGGTGGGCTGGCGTTCTGTTTGCACTGGGGTACACGGGGTTAGGGGCGGTAAACTTGTGTTTGTTTGTTTCAGGGAATTTTGACTAATGAGGTTTAGAAGTCATGTTGATAAAATGCGTTTGGAGCAATCAGAAGGGGGGTAGACATGGAGAGGCGAGGCATCAGGGTTTGGTGGGGGGTGGGGGGTAGGGGGGGTGGCAAACGTGTGGGGGTTGGTTGGGTAGGGAGGGTGGTGGTGACGGAGTGGCGAATGTGTGTGTTGTGTGTGTGTGTGTGGGGGGGGGGGGGGGGCAATAGGGATGTGATATGGTCAGGTGTTGGGAGTGTTGTGGGGGTGGGGGCGGGGGGGGTAATAGGGATGTGATATGGTCAGGTGTTGGGAGTGTTGTGGGGGTGGGGGCGGGGGGGGGGGGTAATAGGGATGTGATATGGTCAGGTGTTGGGAGTGTTGTGGGGGTGGGGGCGGGGGGGGGGGGGGTAATAGGGATGTGATATGGTCAGGTGTTGGGAGTGTTGTGGGAGGTACAGGGGTGCAGTACAGAGTTGGGGGTAACGGGGTATGGATGGGCGATGGGGTTGGGGTCAGTGTAGGTCATGAAGGGGTTGTATGGGGCACTGAGTGACCATGGATGCGACATGAGGTCGCCGTTAGGTGGGGGAATAGGTTTTCTTCACTGTAATAAAAAACGTCATTTATTTGACCTTCTTTTACAGCTTGTCATTTTTTTTTCAAAGACCCCCCGCCCGTTTTTGCCCTTTACCCCCTGAAATAAACGAGTTTTTGAAACTCATGGCAGGGGACGGTACTGCAAAGGTTCGACATTATATATGTGGCAACGATGTTTGACTTGGGGGGGGGGGGGGAGGGGAGGGGCATTTTGCAGACGTGGTAGGCGTGGTTCAAATGGGGAACATTATTATCGTGGTGGCAAGAGTTCCTAGTCACAATTGGACGACAACTGTTCAAATGGTACATTGGCTAAACAAGATAGGATTATACAGGGCGCAAAGCCCTAGTCCCTACAATGTTTCTGGATGTATTTAGATTGTACATATTTTTACACTTCCCAGCGTGATTTATCGCAGTCAGTGTACACACATCATGTTCGTTAAGGAGTTCTTTTGGCGCACCTAAAACAAATTCACTTGAAATAACAAATATCATTTTCTGTAAAGGGGTGTGTTTATTTGCGGTTGTCATTCGTTTGACAACGTGACATGACGTCATCACCACCCGCTATGCCATCTTTCATACAGACCCATTTTAACAATTGGTAGTTCAGTTTTATGACTTTTATGAAATCTCGACTTTGACTCATACCGGGTATATAATAGCCCAAAAAAAGAAGATTAAATACGCGGATGTTTATCAACAATGGCTCTCTGCGTCATGGGGGGCGGTCGGGTAGCCTAGTGGTTAAAGCGTTCGCTCGTCACGCCGAAGGCCCGGGTTCGATTCCCTACATGGGTACAATGTGTGAAGCCCATTTCTGGTGTCCCCCGCCGTGATATTGCTGGAATATTGCTAAAAAAGCGGCGTAAAACCATACTCACTCACTCACTCACTCTGCCTCATGGCATTCATTTACCTGATGAAGGAGTAAGCATATACTCCGAAACTTTGTGTTCCTCAGAATAAAGACGTTGACATCCATATATTCTCTTCCTCATGTGTATCACTTCTAAATGCCTTTCAAAGACCTAACGGTTTTACCCGAACTCAGGGATGGGTTTTATGAATGTGGTAAAAATCTAAGATCTTTATCGTGCTGTGCTGCCTCAAAGTAGCGCTAAACCAAAGTCATATTGTCGTATGGTTGTAAAACGTACCTGATTCCAAACAAGAGGTTGATAGCATGAACACGGATGTTGTCTTGGTACGATGACAGACTCAGCCATGTTAATACATTGTATCAATCACGACATCATCCTAGCTTTGTGGTTAAAGCGTTCGCTCGTCACGCCGAAGACCCGGGTTCGATTCCCGACTTTGGTACAATGTGTGGAGTCCATTTCTGGCGTCCCCCGCCGTGATATTGCTGGGATATTGTTAAAAGCGCCGTAAAACCATACTCACTCACTCCTAGCCTTGTGGTTAATGCGTTCGCTTGTCACGCCGAAGACCCGGGTTCGATTCCCCACATGGATACAATGTGTTAATTTATTGTTGGTCTCCTCTGTTAAGATGTACCTGGAATATTGAAAAGGTGGCGAAAAAAAGAATATTCAGCCCCGCCCACTCGATCCCTCATGACTGGGTAATGTTTCGCAGTACCCGGCCGCGATATTGCTGAAAGCGGCGTGAAAACTCCCACACTCATCGAATCTCTCCCTTCCTCTCGCACTGTGTCCGGTCTCTTCCATTCTCTCCACATTTCTCTCACTCACCCACCCTCCCCCTTTCCTTTCTTCTCCTCTCTTCCTGTCTTCCCCATGTTGACAGGTGAAGTCAATAACGAGGTATCGTAACGGTGCCGACTGGATTACGTTAGATTAGCGTCACTTGGCCGGATTAACCTTTGCCCCCTGTTGCTGTGCTGTGAGATCTGACACGGTAATGTGATTCTTGTACCCGATATATACTTTCCCCGATATATACTTTTCCCGATATATACTTTCCACGGCATATACTTTCCCCAATATATACTTTCCCCGATGTATATTTACCCCGATATATACTTTCCCCGATATATACTTTCCCCGATACATACTTTCCCCGATACATACTTTCCCCGATATATACTTTCCCCGATACATACTTTCGCCATGTGTATTTTCCCCGATATATACTTTCCCCGATATATACTTTCCCCGATATATACTTTTCCCGATATATACTTTCCACGGCATATACTTTCCCCAATATATACTTTCCCCGATGTATATTTACCCCGATATATACTTTCCCCGATATATACTTTCCCCGATACATACTTTCCCCGATATATACTTTCCCCGATATATACTCTCCCCGATACATACTTTCGCCATGTGTATTTTCCCCGATATATACTTTCCCCGATATATACTTTCCCCGGCATATGCTATCCCCCTTCCTCTTAACACTACAGCAATTACTACTGCTAAACAATACGCGCAATTACCGACGTAACGATTGACATGACTCAACGTCAGTTTGGCATAGACGTGAACACACGTGGCACGTCTCAGTTTCATGGTTTATGTTAGATATGTGTGTCTGATTGAAACGAGTATGTGAGTCTGATTGACTCAGCGATGTGTGTCTGAATGACATGAGTGCATGTGTCTGATTGAAACGAGTATGTGAGTCTGATTGACACAGCGATGTGTGTCTGAATGACATGAGTGCATGTGTCTGATTGAAACGAGTATGTGAGTCTGGTTGACACAGCGATGTGTGTCTGAATGACATGAGTGCATGTGTCTGATTGAAACGAGTATGTGAGTCTGATTGACTCAGCGATGTGTGTCTGAATGACATGAGTGCATGTGTCTGATTGAAACGAGTATGTGAGTCTTACTGACACAGCGATGTGTGTCTGAATGACATGAGTGCATGTGTCTGATTGAAACGAGTATGTGAGTCTGATTGACACAGCGATGTGTGTCTGAATGACATGAGTGCATGTGTCTGATTGAAACGAGTATGTGAGTCTGATTGACTCAGCGATGTGTGTCTGAATGACATGAGTGCATGTGTCTGATTGAAACGAGTATGTGAGTCTGATTGACACAGCGATGTGTGTCTGAATGACATGAGTGCATGTGTCTGATTGAAACGAGTATGTGAGTCTGGTTGACACAGCGATGTGTGTCTGAATGACATGAGTGCATGTGTCTGATTGAAACGAGTTATGTGAGTCTGATTGACTCAGCGATGTGTGTCTGAATGACATGAGTGCATGTGTCTGATTGAAACGAGTATGTGAGTCTGATTGACTCAGCGATGTGTGTCTGAATGACATGAGTGCATGTGTCTGATTGAAACGAGTATGTGAGTCTGATTGACTCAGCGATGTGTGTCTGAATGACATGAGTGCATGTGTCTGATTGAAACGAGTATGTGAGTCTGATTGACACAGCGATGTGTGTCTGAATGACATGAGTGCATGTGTCTGATTGAAACGAGTATGTGAGTCTGGTTGACACAGCGATGTGTGTCTGAATGACATGAGTGCATGTGTCTGATTGAAACGAGTATGTGAGTCTTACTGACACAGCGATGTGTGTCTGAATGACATGAGTGCATGTGTCTGATTGAAACGAGTATGTGAGTCTGGTTGACTCAGCGATGTGTGTCTGAATGACATGAGTGCATGTGTCTGATTGAAACGAGTATGTGAGTCTGATTGACACAGCGATGTGTGTCTGAATGACATGAGTGCATGTGTCTGATTGAAACGAGTATGTGAGTCTGATTGACACAGCGATGTGTGTCTGAATGACATGAGTGCATGTGTCTGATTGAAACGAGTATGTGAGTCTGATTGACTCAGCGATGTGTGTCTGAATGACATGAGTGCATGTGTCTGATTGAAACGAGTATGTGAGTCTTACTGACACAGCGATGTGTGTCTGAATGACATGAGTGCATGTGTCTGATTGAAACGAGTATGTGAGTCTGATTGAAACAGCGATGTGTGTCTGAATGACATGAGTGCATGTGTCTGATTGAAACGAGTATGTGAGTCTGATTGACACAGCGATGTGTGTCTGAATGACATGAGTGCATGTGTCTGATTGAAACGAGTATGTGAGTCTGATTGACTCAGCGATGTGTGTCTGAATGACATGAGTGCATGTGTCTGATTGAAACGAGTATGTGAGTCTGATTGACTCAGCGATGTGTGTCTGAATGACATGAGTGCATGTGTCTGATTGAAACGAGTATGTGAGTCTTACTGACACAGCGATGTGTGTCTGAATGACATGAGTGCATGTGTCTGATTGAAACGAGTATGTGAGTCTGGTTGACACAGCGATGTGTGTCTGAATGACATGAGTGCATGTGTCTGATTGAAACGAGTATGTGAGTCTGATTGACTCAGCGATGTGTGTCTGAATGACATGAGTGCATGTGTCTGATTGAAACGAGTATGTGAGTCTGATTGAAACAGCGATGTGTGTATGAATGACATGAGTGTATGTATCTGGATGGCATGGCGGTGAGTGTCTGATTGACATAGCGATGTGTGTCTGAATGACATGAGTGCATGTGTCTGAATGACATAAGTATGTGTTTCCACTTACATGGCGATGTATGTCTGAATGGCATAGTGATGTGTCTGAATGACTTGGCGATGAGTGTCTGATTGACACAGCGATGTGTGTCTGAATGACATAAGAATGTGTTTCCATTGACATGGCGATGTATGTCTGAATGGCATAGTGATGTGTCTGAATGACATGGCGATGAGTTTCTGATTGACACAGCGATGTATGTCTGAATGACATACTAGTACGTATGTGTTTCCATTGACATGGCGATGTGTGTAAATGACATGAGTGTGTGTCTGAATGACATGGCGATGTATGTCTGAATGACATTGCGATGTGTGTGAATGACATTGCGTTGTGTCTGAATGTCCTTGCGATGTATGTCTAAATAGCATATTGGTGTGTGTCTGAATGACATGGCGATGAGTGTCTGAGACATTTGGTGTGTTTGAATGATACCGATAAGTGTCTGAATGCCAGTCGGTGTGTTTGAATGACCTTGCGATGTGTGTCTGAATGACAAAGCGATGTGTGTCGAGTGACGTATGTGCGTCTTAATAGGCTAGCCTCGCGGCCCATGCCATCGCCCGAACGGGTTCGATTCCCCAAATGTTTACACTAAATGAAGCAGAATCTACTGTCAGTAACCAAATGGCTGCAATTACCCAAACCCGTCCAACCACATATCCTAGCACACCTACTTCCCAAATGATGACACGTCGATACCAGGACCGGCCGCAGAGCTGCCACTTGACCTAAAAACTGGACAGATGCCGAAGACACCTGTTCGGTTACCCTACTTTTCTGCCGCCAACCCATAAACTGGGCCCACGACCACGCAGCGACATAAACGATACCTAAAGACAGTCCCAAGTCAGCCGAATCGTTCGCACCTGCGACGCAGATGGCATTGTTCGTTACTGTAGCAAGCGTTGGGTTTGCACATACAGATAACAGTCGTTTTAAGACTACATATGTTGCTCTGTGCACCCCATTCTACTCTCAGAGACCCCTCGGGTCTGTTTGCTCAACACTGCCGCTATTGCCAATGACATATTAATCGTAGAGCCAGGTCTCTAACCAGGTTGTACCGTGTGGCTTCGCTACATCACATTTCGTGTGGACCAGCATGGACGCCGATATGAATTTCCTAATAGTCTTAAAATCCATTGCAATCTCACCAGGGTGTAACAAATTACCTTTTCGTCGAGTAATTAAGCGCTGGCTTTGTGGCCGTTTATACTATTTTCTCAGAATTTTCTCTTGGACTCTCCACAGAGCCTGAATGAAAGGCTCCTCACAGGGACTGTCGTAAAGACAGAGACGGGAGAAAACACCGCGGTCTAGACAGGAAGGACCCGTCACACATTTCAAACACGACATGCACGTGCGGTCGCCATTACGCTGTCTTCCGTTCACTTTTGAAATTTATTAATTGATAATCTTTGATGTGTCAAGACCTCTTATATTGAAGAGATCGTGCGTACGATTTTTAATAAGGTTTGAAAATACGAAGCGTATTCACAGTCGGAGGGAGTTTAATACTGACGTTTTATACGTTTATGACCAGTTGGACAAGTGATTTGTGAAAGTTACAAGCACATATTTTATGTTTGATTACCAGTTTATGGAGGAGCTTGTACCCAATGACTCAAGACATTTCAAGTTCAAGGTTACGAGGTTCTCACTGGGTCATTTTAGAAAAAAACAACCCGATGTTTGTTTGACAATGTCGCCGTTCAGAGTGCTGTTCCATTGTGGTAAATGGTAAAACACGTGTTAATGCTGAAATAAGCAGATAATAATTAATAAAATCCAAAGGATTTGACAATGGAAATGTTACATCTCAAACGCCGTAATTTGACACAATTTGTGAATGTTTTCATCGTAATTGTTTCCGACGTGAGAATTATTCTAGCTATACTACTCAAAACATGTTAAGGAGCGCCCACAATTGGAAGGCTGTTACTCAATACCCACCACGGGCTTAGCTCCCTATAGCCACAATAGGCAATTGCTTCACGTAGATTTTCTGGAACAAAAACATATGATTGTTTTGTTTTTTGGTGAAATGTTTTAGTGGCTACATATCAATGTACTTGTGAGAATGACCTCCCTTGTGTGTGCACAGACCCATTCCTGTGAACATTCAGAGACATCGAAGAGTTGCTGGTTTGAAAAAGAGATGCTTGGCTTTATTTGAGATGATGATAGACAGGGCGCATTGTCATATCAGGAAATGGTCTTGACCTGAGGCTCGAATGAAGACTCGCCAAGACATGACTTTCCCAAGCAGGAACCTCTTCTGTGACTCTCTCCCATCATATCTTCCACCCAGCAAACATAATTGGCACAGACCCCATCTATAATAATGCTTAAAGTTAATCCTAATTTAAGGGGGCGGTCGGGTAGCCTAGTGGTGAAAGCGTTCGCTCGTCACGCCGAAGACCCGGATTCCATTCCCGATATGGGTACAATGTGTGAAGTACATTTCTGGTGTCCCCTGCCGTGATATTGCTGGAATATAGCTAAAAGCGGCGTTAAACCATACTCACTAACTCACTCACTCGCTAATTTCAGGATTTCTGTTTCTGAACATCGGAATTATCGCGAATGAGACGGATACAGAAAACAGCTATTGTGGTATTGAATGATTGAACATTATTACATGATATGTAAACTATGTACCAACAATAGTAAATGTACAATTAAAAATGAATTTCACTTCCTGTCTATTTGTTTGTTTGTTTGAAAATGATCGAATCAGTGGTCGATAGCATGAACACCAATGATAATTGATTATAATGACAATTTTACCATCTGATCCTCATTTATGACAATCATGCAATACTAAGGACATTTTGTGCACCAGAATCTCGAGGATAGTAGTAATTTCGACATTTACAACAAACGTCGACAATCATTGTCATGACTTATCTATTTAGAGAAACGCAGCAGCTTTACGTGACAATAGTTTCAATGAAAATACGGAGATTCTAAATGAGTTGAACCTGGTGTCTCGACCATTACTAGCACCTGTGTGAAGCCCATGTTGGAGGCCCCCCGCCGTGGTATTGCTGGAATATTGCTAAAATGGGCATAAAACCAAACTCACTCACTCACTCTAACACCTGGGTTATAAGATCACATGTCGATAAAATTAACACTTGAATATTTCCCGTTTCAAGTAGTGTGCTCTTAAATTTCGTCTAATACACCACACCTATTTGAACAAATACACCCAGTGCCCCTGTGTATCAACCCTGGGATCTACCCGTAAAACAATGCCATAGGCTATGACGCAAACACCCCAACTACCCGCCATTGAGTAAGTTCCTATTAACTGCAAACACTTACACCGAGGGCGGGGCGGGGCAGTATGTGTTTTGTAAACACACATAAATACAAAAAGCATTCATCTCTTTAAATATCAATCGTCCAATTCACTTTTTTTAAATCTAAACAAACAAAACAGTTTATTAAGATAGCACTGTCTTATCGTTATTGTCTGAATTGTCAATGGTATAAAAAATACTGCAAATGTTGTATGACAGGTGCTGATTTACAAGTGACATGGTACTTACAATGAAGAAAGACGATTTAATGGCATAATTCACCGCCCGTTTTATAATGAGGGTGATTTAGAGCGTTACTTCAGGGTAAGGACGTCAGCTTGATAAGTACCGAGACAGCTGTTGCTAGTACTGGCACCGACACGGTCCACTGAAACAGCTCGCGCTTATGTGTCCATATCATTATTATCAATTTCATATATCTCACTATATGATAACTCGATACCGCATGTCTATTAAGGCTCATGCGATATTCCTTTACACTGTGGAGTGTGTGTATTCCAAATTAGTGTTGTTGAGAGCACACTCATATTTGACCTACGTCGATATTGTATCATGCATTATTATCTGTGTTTGGTTGAGTGATGATTATGATTAGTATTATGGACGCTATCTAAGCTGTATTGTTGGTTTCAGTGATGATATTTTTTGTTAAAGCATTAATGAAAAATGTCATCGCAACAGATTCCACAATACAATAGAAAAAAGTGATTGTACAATGTTTTTAGTTTGTGATGAGTTAGACAGAGGGCGTACCATGTTCTCAGTATAATGTGGATCCGATGGGTGAAATGTCTGCCATACTATTATTTTACATGGGCGTATCACAGGCTTATCTGGTCCAATTTAATTGATATATACTATTCTACTTTTGATAGGGATATGTTTACTCTTTCCATGATACACAAAACTGATTCTCATAATATGTCAAGTGTATATTTAAATAGGATTACCCCTATCAAAATTTGAGTAGTACTAGTATATAATACACTAACGTGTTTAAGAAGAAACTATCTCAATGACACCATTTTAGATACGTCCAATTACGGAATGCGGTTTTGTTTTGGATTACGTCCGGGTTTGTTTACTTATCTCATTTGGACGATAAACCTTACCAAATAATAAAACGGACTCTCGCTAATCCGACATCTGTATAATTAGACACCGTCCATACACCGAAAAGACCGGAAATCTATAAATAGTCGGCTGTAGCGAGGTCACTTCTGACCCTCAATCACAGATTGCGTTTAACTCTTTAGTTGACCAGCGAAATCCCGAACGGAATGAAGTGGCTTTAAAGAGGCACTGAGCTCGGACCAACTGCCAGTCAAAGCACATTTTCTTCAAGTCGTTTGATCACCACTTTTCTTGTTTGCAAATCCAGATGTTATTGGGGAGCAACTATTTTAGGTTCCGGAGATGGTTAGTCGTGCGATTTGTTCTGAATAATAGTGTCCTGATTTACTTAATTATTTTTACATATATTTGTCATTGTAGGAAAAAAATATAATGTTCCCTTTTCTTGCTGACAAGAGTAAAACAATACAGTTCGTTAATTGCATTTATTTACAAAAGAGCATCTGTTTATACTGGATATAAAAATCCCACAGCCTTGAAATTAAGTGCGATTAATGGGTTTTTTCAATTACATAATGCACTAATTATAACGTCAAAACATAAACTGGAAGCGAGTTGAGAATAATGGAACAACCCCCCTTTAAGATCCCTGGAGTTGGTTGTCTCGCACGGAGACTGTACTGGCTTGATATGTGCTAGAACAAAGATGGGGGGGGGGGGGGGGGGGGGGGGGGTACTGTGCACAAGCGACTGAACGAGCGATGTCTCTTCAGGTTCATTAGCTTTTGAATATCGTAATGTGTCGAGAACAAATGTATCTGGTCCGGGATCTTGCGGGAGTCCCAAGCGTTATGCAAATTCCAAGGGCAGACAACTTGTATATTTGGCAGTTGGCTGTGTGTGGTGTCAGGAACGGCATACGGCGACACATGTGTTTGTTGTCTCTGTCACATTAGCCTGTGATTAATGCGGACAGAAGACAGGTGACGGGTACACTGATGGATGGTGAGGGAGAACATCTGTTGGTCAGGGAGATGATCTCTGCTTCAACAGGAAGGCAATGAGTGGTGGCGGAAGTCGGGGGGGGGGGGGGGGGGGAGGGGGGGGGGGAGTGGGGCGGGGAACAATGTGAGCGGGATACTATTCCAGGGGATGTGGCGGTGCAGAGACCGGGTAGTTGGACGTTAGGGATGAGGAGGGGGTGCAAGAGGATTTGCTGCATGTACTGATTGTGTCTTGAAACAAGGGCCCATAACGGAAAAAATAACATCTACACCTCGAAAATAATTAGCACTGCTAACTTTATATTTCGACATAAAATATTTATAAAATCGAATTCTGAGTTTATTTTGTGACGGAGCGTTGTTGCTATTGTTTATAAGGTGAGATTCTGATATTGAACTCAGAAACCGATATCGTTTACATAATGATACAGTGTCATTATTTCAAAGCAAAAAGTTATTTGACTACCTGTTCAGTTGTCTCTTTACAAGCCTTTTTGCATCATTTAATGTGATCAAACCCTTGAAACCATCCGGACGGACATCTGGTGTTCTCATACCAACACTTCATCAGGTCTCAGTGATATTTTAGACATTTATCAAAATGAGGCCAATGGCATGTGTAGATATTTCCAAAGATACAGGGAAGTACAGAATATGGTATTTGGTGGTGGGTTGTTCAACGCCGCACTTTGCAATATTCCAGCTATATAATCGAGTCTGCACCAGCCAATTCATTGAATGACATCATGAGCATCGATCTACGCAATTGGGATACGATGACATGCATCAACCAAGTCAGCGAGCCTGACCACCCGATCTCGTTAGTCGCCACTAAGGGCAAGTCGCCACTAAGTTGTCGAAGATCAATTCTAACCCGGATCTTCACGGAGTCGGAATATATGAATATAAATGTGTGGTGCGTAACTTCTGTCCATGTGGATATTGCGGGGATGTCCTGACTTAGTGTTCAACGGATAGACGGAAAAGACATTACTCCCTTATTAGATCATTTGAGGTTATTGGTCTTTTCTAGATCAGAAACATTTCGAGTTGTAGATGTATAACGAGAGGTCACTGAACTTCAACGAATGGTTTTCATATTTAAATTGATCGGCTCCACCTTTCACAAAAAATGCGTTTTTTGAAAATACCAAAACGGTATACTATCACTAAACATATCCCAGCCCCCACCCGATAAATAATTCGATAAAATAACACTCAACTTGTCATGTATCTATAAACATAAATCGTCAACGACAGAGAATAGTCAGCCTCGTCTATTCGGCGAAACAGATTCCAATGTCAAAACAAAGATAAAATGGCGATGATAATTAGATGAATTAGGTGTTATCAAAGAATTGTGACTTATATGCATCATTCAAGGATTAGCGACATAACGGGTTATTTTCTGCCGCTATATTTAACTCCGACATAGCGAGGCTGTCCTCCAGAACACGGGCCTGCTCCACCTCGTCCATACAGGCCTAAATAACACACGTCTATGTTTATTGTATGATTGACGGTATATATCGGATATGACTGCGTTAAATCTTCACGGTTTCAACGAATAATTTATTGCCTGTTTACCAAACACGCCACAAGTGACAGAGAAAAAAACAAACGAGCTTGCTTGGTTACCGCTTTGGATACAGTGAAAATTTGTACTGAAGTTTAAATTGGGCACTTTAAATGCGTTTGTCTTCTGAAACATAACCTTGGGTCGCTTTGTGTGTAAACAAAGAAATAAATGGGTTTTTACTTAGCTTAAAACATGGCCGAGGCTAAAACAGAGGATCAAGTAATTCCACGCACTTGAGCTTATGTTTACTTAACTTCCTCTAAGTAGGTACTATTTGATTTTGATATACTACACCACAGCTCCGGGCCCGATGTTTACAGAAATAGTAAAGTTACTACCCGTTATATTGCGGCGTAAAAGTGATGATTCTTTTTATCAGTGTGCTTGTGTGGCTATCAAACCGCCACAAGAGGCGGTGTGATCTTCTCAAAATCAAATATCTGCCCATGATTGAAAGGAACTCAGTCGAACTTCTTTGTGATAAAAATAGTTTTGTGGGCGTGTGTCATTCCATACCACGTGACACGTTTCCGTCTCCGAGAACAACTGAGATGTGTTGCTTCAGTTACATGTTATCAGTAAATGTCGAGATGTGTTGCTTCAGTTACATGTCATCAGTAAATGTCGAGATGAGTCGCTTCAGTTACATGTCATCAGTAAATGTCGAGATGTGTTGCTTCAGTTGGATGTCATCAGTAAATGTCGAGATGTGTTGCTTCAGTTGGATGTCATCAGTAAATGTCGAGATGAGTTGCTTCAGTTACATGTCATCAGTAAATGTCGAGATGTGTTGCTTACTTCAGTAAAGACCACCTCCGTGGTCTAATGGTAGAGCGAAAGGTCCGGAGTTCGATCCCCGGCCGCGTCATACAAAATACGTCAAAAGATGGCGCTTGTTGTTACCCTGTCTGGCGCTCGGCATTAAGAGGCTTAAACAAGGACTGGTCGGCTCGGCGTCAGTATACTGTGTCTGAGTGGGGTATTCATGTTAAACTGCGGCATGATATCTCAGTGAGCTAGCACTATAAATCGGCATCAGTCCGGACTAGTACAAGCAGCCACACACACACGCATGCACGTCCCAAAAAGAGCAATAATCTTGCACGCGACGTTAAACCCCATTTCACCTCGCCTCACCTACTCTGTAAATGTCGAGGTACTTTACACTTATTTCTATGAGTTAATAATACCAATAAGCGTCGAGATACATTACACTTACTGCAGTGAAATTACCCTATCAAAGTAGAATTATGTCATATAAACGTATGGTTTATCCAACTTGTTTATCGCTTATATTTCCTTTCGAAATAGCAGCGCGTATCAAATCATTTTGTTGTACATGTTTACATATCATACAAACACTATAAATCTCATACAAACACTATGCCAGATTAGCGACTATGCTTGTTGTAAGCGGCGACTAGCGGGATCGGGTGGTCAGGCTCGCTTACATGGTTGATGCATGCCATCGATCCCAATTGCGTGGATCGATGCTCATGATATCAATCACTGGATTATCTGGGCCATACTCGATTATTTACATACCGCTGTCATATAGCTGGAACATTGCTGAGTGCGGCGTTAAAAAACAAACAAACAAACAAAATCAAATACGTACCGTTAACATAATAGTTCAAACAATAAAGTTTTGGGGAAATGTCACTTCTGCAATATTAAATAAATTATGGTGTAGTAGTATTCATGTGCCTTCACTGCTGACGTGTAGATACATATACGGAAGGTCAAGGCCGCTCCATGTCTGGGCAAGGGCGGGGCTGTAGTGCAGTTTTGGCGCCAGTCACAGATTGGGTGAGGCCCTCTCTTCAAACATATGCCGTCGTTCGGAGGTAAGGCAGCACGTTCACACCGTCAGCCCCTCACGCATCGTTTTGTTCCTTGTCCCCGACTCAGCTTACAAAATACACTAATCAGGTTAGATTTTGTTTTCCTCGGTCCTTGTGAGAACTCATGAGCTAAGCGTTAGCCTTGCTCGGACAGTAACAGCAAGATGTCACCATCATAAAAAAACCAAACGTACCCGTTTGACTTTGAACTGATGGTTGAATGGCGACCCCAGGTTCACGCACCTTGCCTTAGGTAATGTGGGGGTGGGTAGGGTAAGAACAACGAGTTCATTTGTACCGCCATGTCAATTCCGTTAGAATTGGGCTCAAGGTCACGTCACCAAGGGAGATAACTCTAATTTTCACGCAATAAAAACAAGAGCTCCCACCAAGACTATCCGATGTCATCGCATGTGCAAAATGTTCTTGTCATTTATGTGATAAATATACATTTTTCACAATATTTTTCATTGATTGATAAAAACCTTCGTATGTATATACAGTATCAATGTTAAAACCTTATTGATAATATTTTTTATCACGTTTCATCTAATCAATATGGATATAGCTTATCAAACGACGATGCAATTTTTCCCCTGGGGTGAAAAATCTAAATTAATCATACACGATCTTGTGTAAATAACGAACGTAAGAAATCACTCGTAAGGTTACCAGCAAAATCAATGCCGTTTTATTCACCGTCGTCAGTGTTTAATGTAGTTTGCGCTTAAGAAAAACACATCCTTACAACAACACCACGCTTAACATGGCGATGACAAAGGATTGGTGATATATTTTTCCGGCGAGCAAAGCAAACTTCTGAAGTTCTACTACAGGTCATGACGTTCCCTAAGGCACTGACAAAATTCGATTAACACACAAATTAAAAGCGCCAATAAATTAAAGAAAAATAGCATGGTGTAACGGACACTTTGTTCAAGCCTATGTCAATGGATGCAATCGCCTTACAGGTATTTTCGTTTAAGACAGGGTGATGAAACGGAAAATTCTGTTACCTTATTTAAATATTTTGACACAAATTTCAAGTGTTCACGTAGTGTAGGTCTAGGAATGGCCGCAGCTTTATCACCGGGCTTGTCAACGTCGATGGTGCAAACAACACTCTGGTGTATAGATTTTACGCTAAATGGGCGGGACAAAATGTTATAAGGTTTTCCTCTCGTTTGAAACATATTTTTTCAAACTGAATTAGAAAAGGGTGTTTCTGTACACTAAAATCCCATTATTACGGAAACCTCCTGTCCAGAATGGATTACTGTTCGGAACTGTAATAATAATAACGATGATGATGATGATGGTGATGAAATCATTTATATTATTGAACTTCCTGACACTAATGTGATTGACAAGACATGGAAAATATGCGGACCTCGCTTTCGAAATGTCATGCTTGCATCCCGGGTACCAAGTTGTTCGACTTCCCATTGTTCTCGGTGCCTTAGGTTTGGTACCTCCCAATATGTTGCTACCAGGAATACAGCCCTTCTGACACTCTGGGTAATGTCGCATTCTCCGAAAAGTTCTTGGTGGGTTTGACAAGGCAGCGCTTCCTGGGACAAGTCCCATTCGCTGTCTGGGCTGCGTGTAGAGGGGGCAAGGGCCCTGAGCTGATGATGAGCCTAACCAGCCTGAATGTGTCAGGATCACCCAAACCCTCTTTCCTGCATTTTATATTTTAATCTGTAAATAATGATAATCATCATCGTTATCATCGCCAAGCGCTGATCTCCATGCACTATAAATTACTCGAAGTACTGATATGAAACCTCACAACAAGGTCGAGTCAACTTACTCTGTCTCTGCAGGTAATATGTCAGTAACACGCGGTTGTTTTAAGCATCACGAAAGGCCTCCCACGCTGTGGATACGCTTGGCAATTCATGGGACCTATATGCTATATTTAACTATAAATATACCAAACTTTTAAACGTGATTTTTTTTCTGTTGCAGAATTTCTGCACTTTTCGATTGTTAATGTTCATATGTTATTTTCAACTTTAAGTGACAGGTCAACAAATGCTAATACAGTGGTATGTGCAAGCTTTATTAAGTGCAGTGCCAGATATTCAATCATAAAGTCCTACATCTGTCACGCGATGTGTAAATACTGGGGGGCGACTATTTGTGAGTGAGTGAGTGAGTGATATACCAATATTCCAGCAATATCACGGCGGGGGACACCAGAAATGGCTTCACACATTGTACCCATGTCAGGAATCAAACCCGGGTCTTTGGCGTGACGAGCGAACGCTTTAACCACAAGGCTACCCGACCGCCCCCGACAATGTGTGTGATATACGTGCTGAAAAAACTAATTTCCGTGAGAGAGAGGGAGAGAGAGAGAGTAAGAGAGAGAGAGAGAGGGGGGGGTAGGCACAATTACCACGCCCATCCTCCCTCCTGGTTAAATAACTACCCACCCCACCCCTTCCCCAACCCCACCCGATAAATGTCGAACGTCAAAAAGGCACCACTGACTCAATAACCCTCATTAATTCAATTATTACCACACACTAACCACATCACTGACCCCGTCAGAGACGATAAAAAATACTGCTCACATATGACTAATGTTTGTTTCTGTTTCAGATGGAAACGGCGATGACGTCATGTCGACACCGCACTCAAACACAGCCCCTCTGGTGCTCGTCCTTGAGTTACTCTTATAACGAGGTCGCCGTACAGCGAGGGAACCATAAGGTAATTAAGAGGGAGAAAACAATAATGACAGTGTGCGATATTGGAGGTGTGAGCCTGATTGCAGACTCATATGTCTGCCGATATTGGCAAACTGGGCCTTATAATGAGTTATGGACGGTGATAATAGAGGAGTGACACATGTTGGGACGGGCGAGATTGATATGTTCACTCGCAGAAATACTAGACTGATGCCAGGCGCTTGTACAGGTTATAGACAGCACCGCGGATTGTATAGTTAAAGGCATATTCCGTGTTGAATGTTTTTGCTTTTTGAAGAATATTTCCTCGAATTAATAAATGTGTTTTTTAGTTCTTATTCACAGCTCACTCTTGGATAGTGTGCACTGACGTCTAACTAAAGATCCTCAGCAATTGTAACGAAGGAAAATTAAAAACCTTAAACACGTAGACTGGTCCCTTGCTGTATGTGCATTGCGTCACTTTTATCAATTTTAGCCGACATCTGTTTTGAATTACCTCCTTTTGAGCGCCTGATATTTTCACAAAGAAGACAATTATATGCCACATTAAATAGGGATCACTTACCCGTTTAAGTAAATAGAAAACTAAAATAGGTTAACAGCTAATCTTTCAGATTTACCCTATATAGTAGAGTGTCCTGGATTGACTATCTTATGTTTATTTTTTTTATTTTTATTATTTTGTTATTATTTTACGTAATCTATAACCATTTCGATTTAAAAAGCTCTAAAATCAGTCAGCTTCACGCGTGGGATAAACAGATCTTAATATGTTCTTTTTATATAGTTCAGTAATCATCCTAAAATTATCTCAACGAGAGCTTTTCTGACAGATGCTTTCTTCCGATAAATCTTAACAAATACGCTAGACTGTACACGAAGCGTCTAAACGCTCACAAAATGTCTTACGATCTTATTCATGGCCCCGCCAGTGAAAACAAACACCTTTTTCAAACAAATTGCAAGTTACCAAGCAGGAGAGAGATTGACGTGTAGTAGTTTATTCCTATATTATTGGTGTATATATCCCGTCAAAAGTTAATAACAAAATAAATCAAGTGGAACTTCGACAATATAGCAGGTATGTTCGGGGGCTAATAAAGTTTATGAAAATGTTTATTGGAAATGTAACCCCAGCAAGTTCAGCTAGCAGCCCCGGCCACTGTCGACTCATACGTTCACGAGCGTACGTATAGAGAATATTAATTATGATGTTTCGCTGCTTGGCAATTAAAGTCGACTACGGTTATGTGCTCATTGTAATTGAAATTTTAATTGGATATACATGAAGTGTGATCTGTTCACTCAGAGGTGTCTGTGTGAGAGTTTTATTAGTGAACATTCTAAATATGTATTGTTGGAGTGGCGTTGATAGGTGTAAGGAGATCCTTCGTCTTACACTCACACTCGTCAGCGCAGAATTATTAATTGGATAGAGTTATGAGTTATTGAGTTAATATTCATGAGTTTATGATGGTTTGAATTATGTCAGGACTGTATGAATATGATATAATTTCATGTCATATTTTCAAATCTAATTTGATATTGTACAAAATGTAGGTTTATTATATAACGTATTGTTATATATGATATGTAACATAGGGAGGGAGAAAAGATAAGATGTCAATACTATAATTTTACAATATGAAAATCCATTTATAGTGTAAGTAATATTAGATATGGTTCGAAATTGATGCCATATCGTCAAAAACAATTTCTATGTGATATGTACACAACGTGAGATGATAGATGACATGTAATATGTTTTGGTGTAATATGGTGTAATACTATTATCGTAAATTATGGATTATGTTATATTTTTATATATTAATACGATATAATGTGATAGAGCATACAAGATGGTACTTTGCATTGTATCGGTATGGTAGAAAATGTCAGATTTAATATTTACATAAATCAATAAAATATGCTAAAACATGCATATCAATATAATATGATTATACAAATAGTAAGATGTCATATTATGATTTATTATAATGATATAAGATGGCACATCATGTAAACCTATATAGTGTGATATGGCAATGTTTAATGACATGGTACGCAAAGTGATCTAGCATTTTGTAGCTTTAAATGGTTGGTGCTTTAATACATAGCTGATTTTATCATGATATGTGTACAGATATAAAAAAAATCAGATCAAATAAAGTAAAAACCTTTTGAAAGTTTACCTTATCTAAAAAATATGCATAAATGCAACAGGTACTTCCTAATCGATAAAATATGACATACTATATGATAAGTATGATTGAATTCATAGGAACATTAACGACTAGGCAGACCTTACCAGTCCATCTGACCCGTGTGCAGCTAGGCTATCAAGAGGAAAGTTCCACAATTTCCTCGTGCATGCCTCACCCCCAGATGCGAATTGACGTAACGGAATTGAGGAAATTATATTAACAATAATAACTGAGATTTGTTTGCCCATCAAACAAGACAGGTGGTTAATGGGTGATAGCAGTTCCTTCATTGATGCACAAACCTCCAAGACTCGCATTTGACTCAACCTTTGCTCTCTTTGAGCAGTAATCCATCACCCTCTACCCCCAAGATAACATCCCCCACCCACAAGATAAGATTCCCCACCCACAGAAACCATACCATCCCGTCCGTGATCAAAGACACCGATTTTTCGATGTGTTTGATATATCACGCGCTATTCTTGATATTGACAACTTTTGAAATAGATTGTTTGTAAACATAGCTTAGCGCACGTGCTTGCTTCAAGCCGTTCTCGTGCAGTGGTGTATATAGATAACATTGAATCATATGTTTACAATCGGGCGGAATTTGCTGTGCCTTTTGATGTGTCACGTACATTACAGAGACCTGTTGTCCATTTCATACGGCTGATGAGAACGAATAGATAAATAGACACCCGCTTTATTGCTCCTTTCAGAGTGGGAGGTGTTGATTTCATGTCATTAGCGACAACAGTGACTGTCGGAGGATAAATCGTCGCACGAGTACGAAATAACAATAGTACCAATGCGTGTTAAAGTCAGCGAACTGAATGCCTTTGTGAAGATGACATTATTCAAGCTACCCGAGACGGTTTCCAACATTTGTTTCATGCAGATTCATGACACATTTTACTGTTACTTTATTGACAAGAGTGGCAATAATACTGGGTTTTTTTTAAAGCGTTTCTAAAGGAACACAATGGACTAGGATGGTATTACGTTAAATCAGACTGCTGTGATATAAAAGGCAGATACGGTAATAATACTATTAATAAGTGATATTAAATATGATATATTAATTAGTATACTGATAGAGTGAGTTGGGTTAAACGCCGCTTTTAACAGTATTCCAGTTATATCACGGCGTGTCAGCTTAATGAGGGAGGAAAGCCCAAAGTGATGCAGGTCTCAGACGTTTACCACTTCGATGAAACCCACCAGCACGGTTATGAGGCTGACAAACCTAGAAACACAATCGGGGCGAACCGGGATTCGAACCCACAATAACTGGTTTCTGGCGTGCCCAAGGGACGCGACTCATAGCGAATCGCGGCGCTCTAGACGACTGGGCCACCTGTGACCCCCTATAGTATACTGAAATATGGTAACGGGTTAAAGTGAGTGAGTGAGTTTGTTTTCTCGCCGTATTCCAGTTATATCACGGCGTGTCAGAAAAATGTGTGATGAAAGGACGAAGAGATGCCGGTCTTAGACGTTTACTACCCATGCCTTCATTCACTCTTTCGTGGAAATACTTTTGAAAAAATCCTATTATGGTTATTATTATTTAAGTACACCAAACTATCCTAAATAATGTATACTTAATCTTGTTTTAAATTGGCTAGTTTATATAATATTGTGTTGACTCGCCTTTGCTTGTGTTTGTGACCGGTGGGGCAGGATACGCTCGTCTATTCGCGAACACCTGGTATCATCGCTATATGATAGCGATTCATGTACAAATGTTTATGATATAGTCGGAATATGATATAGCCGTACAATTGAGATTTCTTATGTTTATTAAAGGGTTTTGTCGCCTGTATTATATTTTGTAAAGGACCGAGTTCAATTATGAAATACACCATAGTTTCCTTGTTCATCTAGCTATCCACAAGTGTAATATCAATCAAATTATTGTTTTAGTTTGAGTAAGATTAAGAAAACAAGTTACATCTTGCTATGGATACTAAAAAGTTACATTGTCAGTCCCAACCTTTCTCTCATCAGATTCGTTACTAAATCACATGACTACGGGTAATAAAAAAGTAATAAAATCTCGTCTATTTTCTCTCTAATCGATTCTATTTGACATAGGTTTCAGTTATGTTGGAGTATATTTCCAGACATTTTTATATATTTTCTGTCCATAATATACACAACATTGTTTGTGTTAATTTTAGTAAACTGCATATGCTATAACGTGTGTATTGTGCATTCTTTTGTTGTAAACACGTTAGCCTTAACACTTGATGTCGAGATTAAGCGAACAATAACACTGTGAATGTATCTGGTATCGGTATGTTTATTACAGTTGAATTCAAATACATTTCACTTTGTCTGAAATAGACATTGTTCAATAACAGTGTGCTGAATGTTGCGATACACAACTATTGCAACATGTGGGGCATTGAGGCACACTAGTCACTGTTGTTAAGAGTTATGTCCCTTGACAGACAGGATCCGCTGGTCGTGGGTTCGAATCCCAAATTTGATACGATTGTTATCTTTGGTGTGTTATCATTAATTGGATGAAAAAGATATATTATTATACTTGGTCTGTGACCTCTTTACACGTGCTTTTCCACATGGTATGGGTCAACAATCTTGGTTAATTCAGGCATTCCCCCCAAGCGTTGCGGGGCGGTCGGGAAACGCCTAGTGGTTAAAGCGTTCGCTCGTCACACCGAAAACCCGGTTTCGATTCCCGACATGGGTACAATGTGTGAAGCCCATTTCTGGTGTCCCCCGCCGTGATATTGCTGGAATTTTGCACTCAAAGCGTTGCCTTATCCCCCAACCGATGCTTATTAAATCGTGTTACATAAGCACGAAACCCATTTCACAACAATATACCAGTAGATCTAGATCGTTATGTCCGAAATTCGCTTAATCCACAGTTCGGTAAATATGAAGTTCGTTACATCCGGATTTTGTTATTCCCCTGTACAATTACGTGATTTTCCAATCATTTGATTAGGGTGTTCGTTTTAACAGTCCTTTACTCCCGTGAACGGCAGGCTTTGCACACACATGAAAACAACATACATCTACCAGTTATGTGTTTAAATCAACGCATGCAAACGAAAGAATAAATCGATGTTTCATGTCGGTGACAAGTGCAAATCAATGTTCAGTGTTGTTAATTATGTATTCTCTCTTTTGTCGTTCCATGTTATTTGGAGACAATGATATCCAGTAACAGCATTATTCAAATTGCAGCTTATTTGAATCTTCAAATCGCACATGCGTGGTCCGCCCTCACTGCGCACATGAAGATATTCCCGAGAAGGGCCTGCATATCTGATATGTCTCTTGGGGTGAGTGAGGGATGGGGGTGGGGATGGGGGAGAAGGGAGGCAGTATACAAGTATACAAGTCGCAAGGCGATAGGGTAGCAAAGTGGTTAAAGGTTAGTTCTTGACGATTCGATGTGTGTGTGTGTGTGTGTGTGTGTGAGTGTGTGTGTGTGTGAGTGAGAGAGTGTGTGTGAGTGTGTGTGTGTGTGTGTGTGTGTGTGTGTGTGTGTGTGTGTGTGTGTGTGTGTGTGTGTGTGTGTGTGTGTGTGTGTGTGTGTGAGGGGGTGGGGCTTATGACCTGGATGAGGAAGAGGTATGTTAGGGTGTGGGATATTGTATCAAGAAAACCTACAGCTGAGTGTACTGTATTGTTCCGGTCACGTTAAATGTTCAGTTGCTGTCCCAACAAAACCACAAGACAACCACTTCAAGCCTATTCCTTGAGTTTACACGTGTTTTTGTTTCATAATAATTGCTGAGAACATACAATCAAAACGGGAATAACATGTTCCTGTTGAAACATTACGCAAACAGTTTCAATTCAATCACAGGTGGCCCAGTCGTCGAACGCGCTGCAATTCGCTGTGCGGAGTTGCGTTTCTTGGCTACGCAAAGAAACAGATGATTGTGGGTTCGAATCCCGATTCGCCTCGATTATGATTCTAGGTTTCAGCACCATACCCGTGCTCGTGGGTTTCGCCTCCATCACCTTCATCACCTTCATCACTTCGGGTTTTCCTCCCACATGAAGCTGACACGATGTGATATAATTGGAATATTGTTCAAAGCGGCACATTAACTCACTCTACAAAGATGCTCTAACGCAAACTGCATCTAAAACTGTGATTCACCACTGGCAACCTACATAGCCTTCATATTAAATCAACTTTCGATACACCCAAAACACTGATGTAATTGGCTAAAAATAAAATTTAAATTTAATCCTTCATTGACTCCATCCTGCTCAACAACATCTACGTAATCAGAAATACCCGAGTGCTGTCACATGTGTTGCTGTGACACCGAATATCTAACCAGTGAGTCATCCGCCACCCCCACCCCAGTCGCCCACCCGGTTCTCGTAGCAGCCTGAACGCACCCCAGACAGGACGCCCCACTGTGTCGAGGTAGCGGAATGCCCAGAGTGTCTTCCCAAATACGATTCCCATGACAACTCACAACACGTGCAATCTGCACTGTGGCAAGGAAGCGTGTCCATACTTGAGCTGTTCCCTCTAGACATTGTCAAAATTAGATGTCATCTCGTGGATTTGCCTCTATATCGGGCCTAATTCTCAAAACCTTTTCACCAGCCTTCTCTACGCTTCACAAACTCTCCACGGGTGAGCGACAAATTGAAAGAAACACCCCTCCGGGAATCTGTCATGGCGTGGATCAAGCTTGTCTAGGATCGTACGTTTATTATTAACCCTTCAACGGCCAAATAAACGGGTGCATGTTTGCCCCAAGCACTGTGATATCTACTTCCAGACCATTTGGTTGTTGTGTGAACACATGATGGGGGCACGACTGTTAAAATCGAGTCGTTCTGATGGATACATACCTAGAATGTTCATCTCAGCGATCCTTACATGTCGTCTGCCCGTTGGCCGCCATCTTTGAAAAATGCTCATCAAAAAGTTATTATCCTCCCTCGTTGGAAATATTATGGTTGGCAGGGGAGATTTGATAGGTACTAAACGCTTGATGTATTTGAGGGATTTGGGCAAGCTGTTTTGGTGAATGTCGTGCCCTGGGCGTTTATCGGAATGGTTGTATGGTTTATTCTCGATTTATACATTTATGGCTTCTCGGGGCGGGTTTAAGAATTACAGAGCATTGTGGAAAATCCCACACTGAGCCTGTTCTAATTATTCCGACACGTGTGTACCTCGCCATCCACAGGCCATCCGTATGTTATTGTGTATCAGTGTTACTGAACATTGCGACAACGCCAATATATTACCACACTACAGGCCATCCGTATGTTATTGTGTATCGGTGTTACTGAACATTGCGACAACGCCAATATATTACCACATGGCTATCCGTATGTTATTGTGTATCGGTGTTACTGAACATTGCCACAACGCCAATATATTACCACACTACAGGCCATCCGTATGTTATTGTGTATCGGTGTTACTGAACATTGCCACAACGCCAATATATTACCACAAGGCTATCCGTATGTTATTGTGTATCGGTGTTACTGAACATTGCGACAACGCCAATATATTACCACACTACAGGCCATCCGTATGTTATTGTGTATCGGTGTTACTGAACATTGCGACAAGCCAATATATTACCACACTACAGGCCATGCGTATGTTATTGTGTATCGGTGTTATTGAACATTGCCACAACGCCAATATATTACCACACTACAGGCCATCCGTATGTTATTGTGTATCAGTGTTACTGAACATTGCGACAACGCCAATATATTACCACACTACAGGCCATCCGTATGTTATTGTGTATCGGTGTTACTGAACATTGCGACAACGCCAATATATTACCACACTACAGGCCATCCGTATGTTATTGTGTATCGGTGTTACTGAACATTGCGACAACGCCAATATATTACCACAAGGCCATCCGTATGTTATTGTGTATCAGTGTTACTGAACATTGCGACAAGCCAATATATTACCACAAGGCCATCCGTATGTTATTGTGTATCGGTGTTACTGAACATTGCGACAAGCCAATATATTACCACACTACAGGCCATCCGTATGTTATTGTGTATCGGTGTTATTGAACATTGCCACAACGCCAATATATTACCACACTACAGGCCATCCGTATGTTATTGTGTATCGGTGTTACTGAACATTGCGACAACGCCAATATATTACCACACTACAGGCCATCCGTATGTTATTGTGTATCGGTGTTACTGAACATTGCGACAACGCCAATATATTACCACACTACAGGCCATCCGTATGTTATTGTGTATCGGTGTTACTGAACATTGCGACAACGCCAATATATTACCACAAGGCCATCCGTATGTTATTGTGTATCAGTGTTACTGAACATTGCGACAAGCCAATATATTACCACAAGGCTATCCGTATGTTATTGTGTATCGGTGTTACTGAACATTGCGACAACGCCAATATATTACCACAAGGCCATCCGTATGTTATTGTGTATCAGTGTTATTGAACATTGCGACAAGCCAATATATTACCACACTACAGGCCATCCGTATGTTATTGTGTATCAGTGTTACTGAACATTGCGACAACGCCAATATATTACCACACTACAGGCCATCCGTATGTTATTGTGTATCGGTGTTACTGAACATTGCGACAAGCCAATATATTACCACAAGGCCATCCGTATGTTATTGTGTATCAGTGTTACTGAACATTGCGACAAGCCAATATATTACCACAAGGCCATCCGTATGTTATTGTGTATCAGTGTTACTGAACATTGCGACAACGCCAATATATTACCACACTACAGGCCATCCGTATGTTATTGTGTATCGGTGTTACTGAACATTGCGACAAGCCAATATATTACCACAAGGCCATCCGTATGTTATTGTGTATCAGTGTTACTGAACATTGCGACAAGCCAATATATTACCACAAGGCCATCCGTATGTTATTGTGTATCAGTGTTACTGAACATTGCGACAACGCCAATATATTACCACACTACAGGCCATCCGTATGTTATTGTGTATCAGTGTTACTGAACATTGCGACAAGCCAATATATTACCACAAGGCCATCCGTATGTTATTGTGTATCAGTGTTACTGAACATTGCGACAACGCCAATATATTACCACACTACAGGCCATCCGTATGTTATTGTGTATCAGTGTTATTGAACATTGCGACAACGCCAATATATTACCACACTACAGGCCATCCGTATGTTATTGTGTATCGGTGTTACTGAACATTGCGACAACGCCAATATATTACCACACTACAGGCCATCCGTATGTTATTGTGTATCGGTGTTACTGAACATTGCGACAAGCCAATATATTACCACAAGGCTATCCGTATGTTATTGTGTATCGGTGTTATTGAACATTGCGACAAGCCAATATATTACCACACTACAGGCCATCCGTATGTTATTGTGTATCGGTGTTACTGAACATTGCGACAAGCCAATATATTACCACACTACAGGCCATCCGTATGTTCTTGTGTATCGGTGTTACTGAACATTGCGACAAGCCAATATATTACCACACTACAGGCCATCCGTATGTTATTGTGTATCGGTGTTATTGAACATTGCCACAACGCCAATATATTACCACACTACAGGCCATCCGTATGTTATTGTGTATCGGTGTTATTGAACATTGCGACAAGCCAATATATTACCACACTACAGGCCATCCGTATGTTATTGTGTATCGGTGTTATTTAACATTGCGACAACGCCAATATATTACCACACCACAGGCCATTCGTATGTTATTGTGTATCGGTGTTACTGAACATTGCCACAACGCCAATATATTACCACACTACAGGCCATCCGTATGTTATTGTGTATCGGTGTTATTGAACATTGCCACAACGCCAATATATTACCACACTACAGGCCATCCGTATGTTATTGTGTATCGGTGTTACTGAACATTGCGACAACGCCAATATATTACCACGCTACAGGCCATCCGTATGTTATTGTGTATCGTTGTTATTGAACATTGCGACAAGCCAATATACTACCACGAGGCTATCCGTATGTTATTGTGTATCGGTGTTACTGAACATTGCGACAACGCCAATATATTACCACACTACAGGCCATCCGTATGTTATTGTGGATCGGTGTTACTGAACATTGCCACAACGCCAATATACTACCACACTACAGGCCATCCGTATGTTATTGTGTATCGGTGTTACTGAACATTGCCACAACGCCAATATATTACCACACTACAGGCCATCCGTATGTTATTGTGTATCGGTGTTACTGAACATTGCCACAACGCCAATATATTACCACACTACAGGCCATCCGTATGTTATTGTGTATCGGTGTTACTGAACATTGCCACAACGCCAATATATATCCACACTACAGGCCATCCGTATGTTATTGTGTATCAGTGTTATTGAACATTGCGACAACGCCAATATATTACCACACTGTGTCTAATATGTAATGGGGGCGGTCGGGTAACCTAGTGGTTAAAGCGTTTGCTCGTCACGCCGAAGACCCGGGTTCGATTCCCGACATGGGTACAATGTGTGAAGCCCATTTCTGGTGTCCCCCGCCGTGATATTGCTGGAATATTGCTAAAAGCGGCGTTAAACCATACTCACTCACTCTAATATGTAATGTTTCTCATTTTGTCTCTCAGTGCGAATGTGGTTTTGCATCCACGTGAAAAATTACCATTTGATATGAGTCTCCGTTTGATATTAGTCTCCATTTGATATTAGTCTCCATTTGATATTAATCCGTGCAGTGTCAGACCGTGCCATTTGCAAGTCAAACTAAAACAGTCTACATGTAGTTTGAGTTCAGTCCTTAACATAAAAACTGTAGATGAATAGCGTGTAAACATTGCAAATGTTTTCTGTTTGTTGAGGTTTTTAAACGTTGTTTGACTTTACGTATGAGCATGTTTCCCTTGAAGTATGGGCAATTATATTTAATTATCATTTAGTTGACTACATTTTAACGGATTCTTTTTCTACGTAATATCCAACTTTATTTGCCCTTCGTGAATGTGTTGATATATTTGGTGATTTCGTAACATTCTTCTCAGAGGTATTACACCATTTAACCACCAAGTGTAACTTAAACACATTTGTACACACGTAGACGGATATACAAGCTGAAATATCATTGAATATTTTTTAATTGTAGTGAGGGTTTTATTCGCCGAGGATAAACTGCAAGACTACACTTTCGGGATAAACCTGTGTATATAAAGTTAAAGTGAACTATATTGCCCCATGTTTAACGTAAGATGCAACAAATATACATCAGGAATGTATACATTTGCGAATGTGAAGCTTAAGAGAACTATAGTACAGGCACACAAGCACACACACAAACACACACACACACACGAACGCACGCACGCACTCACACACGCACGCACGCACACACACACACACACACACACACACATCCCCACCTCTCCTCGAACTCATATGTATTATTGACATGATGTTGATCACAGCATATGTAACTCGTTCACTCTCACCTGGCATAAGCGGTAAGGGGACTAGGGGTCTTGGGGTCGAATCCACCGTAACCACATTCTTGTTTCCTGGACTGAACATCATACCGGTTCTGATGGGTTTCAGCAAACAGGAACTGCATCACTGCAAGATCCTCTCTTGTCCCAATATATATATCATTCATTATACATCCGACAGATCAATCTACCATTATCTGCACCTACACATTTATTGACAAGAGCTATTTCACAAAATAAATATCTGACAGTATCATCTAAAACCTGATACAAGAGCCAACTCATCTGTTTCACACGGCTATCATTGTTTTTTTACGTTTTCGCTATTGTTTATTCATAAAAAGTCAATACCGTCAGCGATACGACAGGAAATAGCCAGATATTTAAATGTTGGGACGGCGCGAATATAAATAAGTAAGATCCGAGATCTTGTTTTGGCGTGTGTTCATATTACGGCGTCAGAGAACGCACTGATCGTTTCCAAGACCGTTGACATTTGGTGGCTCTTGAAGAATAAAAAGAGTCTGTTTTCTTTCCGACAGACACTAGATCGCCTCAACACGTTCTACAATTTCCAGGAAAAATTCCAGTAATGTTTTCCTTGGTGGATTCCGTAGCGTTCATCATTACAAAACGGGGTAACGGATGGAAGTATCAAACAGTGTATTCATGAATTCTTCATGAACACGAATGATGAAACTATGCTTGATGATTGTAACACATTCATGCATATTTGTTGACCAGGTGTCGTGAGGTGAAATATGGTTGAATGTTGCGTTCAAGATTATTGCACTTACATAGCGCTGCGTGAGTGCGTGACTGCGTGATTGCTTTTACTAGGCTAATGCCGTTTTTATAATGATAAGAATAATCACTCAGTCATCGTTTAGGCTTTTTTATGCCTCCAAATTGTGTTTTAGATAACGTCAAATCCACTATTGCCCGTCAATGACGTCATGCACAATGACGCACATCAGTGACGTCACTTTGTATGCACGCATGTTCTCCTTGAACCCTCGCAAAGAGATATCACATTCTCTACTGATATCGTAGCGACTATGTTCATGAATGGCGCTACAATTAAACCATTCTTGCATCGACTGGTTCGCGGTCATTTGGAAGTTGCGTCGCCTTTACATACACTGTGAGAGATTCTTCTCGCGATCTACTCTGATGGATCTTGGTTAATAGAAAATGGTGCATCGTGAATGGACGTATCAAATACAATTATGGTTTGTATAAAAAAAACTCGTATTATAAGAATCTTGCACCTAACATGTAAAGGAAATCATCAAGCGACACCCACGTGTGGAGGAATATAGTACCACGTGACCTAAATACAATGTTCATCACATTAGAATTATATATTGTATACACTCAGTAGCTTTATTTAACCCGGAAATTCATTAATCCAGACGATTTAATCAGGCACTACGCTATCCTGAATCGCGAGGTTTCGCTTTATGCAGTGTACGTATTGTGCTTTGTTGGTATTTATATCGTCCACACACCAAACTCCCTTTTTGCGTAATTAATATTAGATATTATCTTTCATACACAATTTTGTTCCACTCAAAATTATGTTCTCATTGACCTTTCAGATGGTCGTTTCTTTTGGAAAGGTTTATCAGAAGAATTATTACCTCGTTACTCCGACAGATCAAGGCGAACATCGGTACGTCTTGAAGACGTATCAGGTTTCACGTCTAAATCACTTTCATAAAAATACGCATGAACAAAATTGAAGAACACATGAAATTTAATCACACAAAAAACGATAGACTGATTCATGTTTACAATGATTGCGTTTCACCGTGATATGGCCAAACCCTGCTTCAATATGGATTTCGCTTGATTTGCGTAAACGGAATATGCATGTACGATTTATTCCTTTATTTGTGATGCATGGAAGAGCCTTGATGATTTATCACATAACTATCAAAATACAGCAGATGAACCGCTTTGTCAAACAAACCGAACAACGCGTTTTGTTCTTTTAAGAAAGTTTTGTTTGGCATGTTAAACAAGGTATCAGACTGGTTCTTGTCTTAGGCTTTTGTTCATTGACTGTCGGTTTAAACGTTAACTTTCTATTGTTCAAAACTATATGAACATAGAATCGTTGGTAAAGCCCTCCGCCGACTCGGATTTATTTGTTGTATCGCAAGTACTGTGAATGGTTCAAACAGATTATTTACTCTTAATAGGAACGCACTTTGGAGTTGTTTGGGCTTGGATTTCTTTAATAGTGAAACAAGGGTCTCGTTTTCTAGTTCTCACCACGACGTGCTCAAAAGATGGCAATTTGCTGTATTATTACGCGCACGATTTATGTTATTATCTCTACCGGTTTTCAGATCCTTCCGCGATAAAAACAAAGCCACCACCGTTTCAGGGTCATGGCGCGTACAATATTCCTTCATCTACAATTTCGGGTGTCGGGTGCCGCGCTAATCCCTACGTTTCCCAGTATAGAATTTCTACCCTGTCGAACCGACCGAGCGGTTCGGCACATATCGGGCTCTCCGATCTCCGCAGCAACGTCAAAACCCACCTTGGAAAGACAAATGGCTGACTTGCGCAGCGCAGGGGCCAGTTGGGTCAAGGCGCGCAGTAATGTGAGACGCCGCGCTACAAACTATACCACGTGAGGACTACCCCCTGCTGAGAGGACCCGGATGAGCGATGAGCGGAACGTGTGCAAAAAAGACAGCGTTTGGTCGACTGGATGTTTCCGCATCGTTGGGCGGTCTAATTCGTTCTTCCGGAATTTAAAAATCCATATTTGCGCTTGTTTACTCTGACATTGGTGTTGTAATTTATTTGTATGCAATTTCGCTGACAGCGAGTTATGTTTTTTGGATGTACTCTTTCCATCGTGTGCTTATTAAAATGAAATTGATGAACACGGATCAAGGTAAATAAACTCACAGTTAAGCTTCCTGCTGCCGTTTTAGTATTCAATCCACGTAACAAATTGTTTTAACCCTTTCACAAACAACTGCTGTAAAATTCAAAGGGCTACAACAACTTTATTAAAGCAATTCCCAGTCGATATCCCCCAGCCGATTACAAAATTAAAATCATTCGGATGAATTAACTTTGCATATGTCTGCACCAATGAGCGTATTGTATTTTTTAGTCTTCAAACACTTTCTTATATATTATCTTACCGTGTCTTGCGATTTGGATCAATATTAATTAAAACATAAGAAGGAAGATGGTATTTGATGGACACGAAACTGCTAAATGTGCAAACCACATCTGAGGCCTGGTGGAAACAGTGTCGTAATGGTCACCTGAGACGCAACGACACGAGTTGCTTCCCTTTTCTACCATGATCCGTAGATTCTGGTTGGAGTCCCACGTTCACCTCAATACTATTCATTGGCCTTCAGGGGGCACGGGTGGCCCAGTCGTCTAAGGCTCCGCGATTTGCTGTGCAGAGTTGCGTCCCTTGGGCACGCCAGAAACCTATGATTGTGGGTTCGAATTCCGGTTCGCCCCGATTATGTTTCTAGGTTTGTCAGCACCATACACGTGCTCGTGGGTTTCACCGAAGCGGTAAACGTCTTAGATCGGGCTTTCCTCCCACATTAAGCTGACACGCCGCGATATAACTGGAATACTGTTAAAAGCGGAGTTAAACCCAACTCACTCACTCACTCACTTATCCTGTAAAAATAAACATGCCACGTCCTTGTTTTGTATTTGTCATCGCCTTTCTAAACCATAATAATAATACCATAACAATACCATGATAATAATAAGAAGTCCATTTATGATGAGTCACATACCATTCACCATGTGAAAGCTGTTTGCGCTTCGTTTTTATAACACCAGTCAGTGGATCAGTGTGAATTCGATTCTCAGCTCCCTGAAGCCCTAGAAGGTTAACAGTCACATTACAATCACATCCTCTCGGGTACCCATTCACTGCTGGATGAATAGAGTCATATTTTGAAAAACGATACCTGCCTAAGGACATACCACATATGCTACGTGTGCTTCAGTGTGGGGCAGGACCGAAGACCAAGAAACTGTCAAGAGTCAAGCTGGCAAACACGGTCACTCATCCACCTCCTCTCCGCGACTATTGTTTTTTACCGTCGACTGATCTGTCACCTGTGCGCTGTACCCCTGTGGAGATGAAATATTGATGCAGAGATCGACGGCATGTGACAGCAATTTGTTGCGCCATATCGGACTTGAACCCAGAACTTGATAACGTCAAGGACGAACGCGCAACACACACACCTACACAACTGGCTGATATTATCAATAAATGACAACTGCAGTTTAATACTACCCATATCACTTTTATCATGACCATATATATTTTTAACTGGCTGGGCACACCAGAAACCGATGATTTGGGGTTCGAATCCCGGTTCGCCCCGATTATGTTTCTAGGTTTGTCAGCACCATACCCGTGCTCGGGGGTTTCACCGAAGTGGTAAACGTCTGAGACCTGCATCACTTCGGGCTTTCCTCCCACATTTAGCTGGCACGCCGTGATATAACTGGAATAATGTTAAAAGCGGCGTTAATCCCAACTCACTCACTCACTCACTCTTTACAGGCATTCGCCCCCAACCAATTACAACTCATTATTGGAGTTTATGGTTCAATGTAATATATTTTACATACATGTCACCGTTTACAATGTCTGTAAAATATATGCCTCTCATTTTCTCACACCGGACACATTAAACATTAATGTATGTTAATCGAAATAAGAAAGATGGTTTATTATTTTATGTAAGCAGCATCATTGACATAGAGAAATTATTCAATTATTTATCGAGTGACATCTGAAAGTTAAGTTTCTCCGGAACATCCCCGAATACAACTTTCCCACGGTTATACTGTTATCCTGTACAGGAAGATGATAGGAAACTGTCGGCGTCCCAGGAATGTAGGTACTATGCAAAATGTAGCAGTGCATTTACTATTCATGACACGTCAACGTGAAACATGCTAGTGCGAAGATGCAGGCTCTTTCTTGAGGCCGGCACTGTTGGACTATGGTGTATGATAAGAGTAGAACATGTGTTAATGATTTGTCATTGGTTTTGAATGTATGTTTGTTACTTTCAAACAGCTGATTTTGGATTCTCAGAATGTGTTTCATTGAGTTGTCTCTCTCAATTGTTATTGATAATCTAAGCTGTACTTTGTATTTAGTGAAACCTCTTAAAGTCTTTACTAGCGGGGTACATAGTCTCCATAAGGTGTCGTGACGAGCGGGGTACATAGTGTCCATAAGGTGTCGTAACGAGCGGGGTACAGAGTCTTCATAAGGAGTCGTGACTAACGGGGTACATAGTCTCCATAAGGTGTCGTGACGAGCGGGGTACAGAGTCTTCATAAGGAGTCGTGACTAACGGGGTACATAGTCTTCATAAGGAGTCGTGACTAACGGGGTACATAGTCTTCATAAGGTGTCGTGACGAGCGGGGTACAGAGTCTTCATAAGGTGTCGTGACTAACGGGGTACATAGTCTTCATAAGGAGTCGTGACGAGCGGGGTACATAGTGTCCATAAGGTGTCGTGACGAGCGGGGTACAGAGTCTTCATAAGGTGTCGTGACGAGCGGGGTACATAGTCTTCATAAGGAGTCGTGACTAACGGGGTACATAGTCTTCATAAGGAGTCGTGACTAACGGGGTACATAGTGTCCATAAGGTGTCGTGACGAGCGGGGTACATAGTCTTCATAAGGAGTCGTGACTAACGGGGTACATAGTTTTCATAAGGAGTCGTGACGAGCGGGGTACATAGTGTCCATAAGGTGTCGTGACGAGCGGGGTACATAGTCTTCATAAGGAGTCGTGACTAACGGGGTACATAGTCTTCATAAGGAGTCGTGACGAGCGGGGTACATAGTGTCCATAAGGTGTCGTGACGAGCGGGGTACATAGTCTCCATAAGGAGTCGTGACTAACGGGGTACATAGCATCACTGACTCATGAATCACCGTACCCGACTAGAGAGGTTGTTGCTCACACCATCAACCACCGGTTTAACACGTGGTTAGTTTGTGATGGTGTTAGTGTGTAGGTTGATCCAACTGCTTAAAGCAAAGTGCCTCTCTCTCTGTCTCTCTCTCTCTCTCTCTCTCTCTCTCTCTCTCTCTCTCTCTCTCTCTCTCTCTCTCTCTCTCCTCTCTCTCTCTCTCTCTCTCTCTCTCAATGAGAGTTAACCTATATAACCACACTGGTCGCCTGTCTTCATCCAGTTTATAAAAAGGTGTATTAGATGTTCGTACATGTTTTTTGGACATATGATAACATAATAGTGGATGTTTTTAAAATATTTTTTCAACTTTCGTTGTAGTAATGCTTCTCTACAAACAATCTGCCGTGCTCCTATTTCGTAACCGAAAACCTGCACCTATTAAACAGGTAATAGTAAAGCTTATTTGTGCAACATTTTACACATTAACATACATATTACCCACGGATCATCGCCAATACCAATTACATGAAAAGAAATATCTGCATTATTCAGGATCGTATCCAGTTTGGGCGAGCTCAGTTTCCAGTATTATTTGAAGTTAATGACGTTTTATATCAGCGTTAACAATGAGTTGGAATTAAAATCAATTATCAAAGGGATTAGATAAACACAGGGCTTATCGTTTTAATAGAACGTAACAAACACCCCGAGCTGCGTCAGGAGCTTGTGGTGGATGGTGACGGTCCATCACAACACCAGGCAGGCCGTCTACATGTTCGCGATGCTTGGTATATTCAAGCCTCGTTTTCGGATTCTTCACTTCCGTTTTTAGTCATAAAGTGCCCGGATGAATTAAACTGACACTCGTTCGTTTTCCACGTATTTAAAGTTCAGTCCAACAAACTGAAATTGTACGATGAATAGTGAAACTCATTAATCCGGACGGTACCTACGCAGTGAAAGCAGCCGTATTAACGACTTGTCTGGATTATTGAAAATCACTGGTTCGTGGTAATGCTCCTTTTTGTTGTAGTAATAAATAGAAAAGTCAAAGTAACTACGATGTCAATATTCATATAAAAAAAGAAGCTTCTTTTTTATCGCAGTTACTTTGTTTTATACCAGATTACAAACAGGCGTATTAGGTTGTAATATAGTGCTTAGCCCACTGAGATACGATTCCCCAGTTTAACATGGATACCCGGCCCAGGCACAGTATACTGACTCCGAGCTGACCAGTCATGTTTTATCCCCTTTTTGCCAAGCACCAAGCAGGGAAACAATAAATACCATATTTACGTCTTTTGGTACGGATAACGGAGTAATCCTCCCAAAGGCAGGGTGCGAACTAGCCGGGTCCCAACTAAAGGAGTTTTGTTGCATACAATTGGAGGGTACTATAGGCCAATGTATACATGTGTCTTGACGTGTATACATAGATAATCCACAGTTGTTGGTTGAAGATTTGTTTGTTGTTTAACGCCGCTCTCAGCAATAGTCCTACATTATGACGGCGGTCTGTAAATACTCGAGTATGGACCAGACAGTCCAGTGATTGACATCATGAGTATCTATCTGCGTAATTGAGGTGCGATGGCATGCATAAACCAAGTCAGTGAGCCACACCCTGGATCCCTTCAATCGCCTCTTACGTCAATCATGGGTTGCTGAAGACCGACCATTACTAACCCAGATCTTCACGCGGCTGTTTGTTGACGCGAAGTTGTTGAAATGTTGACGTGTTGAATATTACAAGTACGAACAACATTTCCCGTGGGAAGACATAATTCAATCCATTAAGTTTTAATGCTGAATTACATATAATTTCAAAGTCAAGCTTATATAATTTTTACAAGAATATGTGCATAACATTACGTGTGTAATCTATCAAATATATTCCTTGACCCAAACACAAATATATTTGAAATAATCAACGCGAGCCTTTAATTCCATAGTAGGTATTAAAAGAGTTAAATTTAATCATGGCTACATCTTGCGTGATTAATCGGAGCGTATTTGACCGAGAATTATTCTTAAAAACAATTTCATGTTTCAGCCAAGCGAGACGAAAGTGAGGTTGCTTAGCCACCGCGCAGCGACCTCTACTGGGCGGGAAGAGCAGGTAATTACTACAGGAAGACATGAATGCGCATGCTCAATGGAAATTAGGGGTTAATTGAGGGGTCACTGCGTGTGTTAGGTGAGTTCGACTCATATTTGAATTTTACAAGACTCCAATCATGATCATGAATGGGCCCCTTTGTACCAGTCTATACGAAGAGCCAAGGCAATTCTGTTCGCTAGCTTGAGTGATTACTGCTAATATGAAACTAAATAACGCAATATTTAGAAAAGATGGCGCTGTGTATCAGGGGATTTACTCCCAGATTCGACAGAGCCACGGTGCAAACTATTTAACAAGGTCTCTGAGCAGAATTGATAATCCTGTATCAAATATTCTATGCAGCTTGACACTTTTATGCTCGAATGAACTACAAATCATTTAGTGGATTATATCGTCCTTGTTTGATTGATTGACATCGAGAGTGGTAGATTGCAATAAATTTCACATCTTTGATTTCATGGCAAATGAAATTTGTTGATTTATTTTGATGAGGGTAAAGCACAGGACTGAAAGGTCTATTGTGATTCCGAACCTTTAATAACTGTTCGCTATAATTATTTGATGCTAATTTTCGCGTCTACTATTGTGAAATGTGTGTGATGTTTGGTTGCAATCTATCATTGTATATTTCTCATCACAACGATTGTATGTCAAGAAGAGCATCAAAGCATCTACCATCACCTCGTTAATTATCTTATCTTTTATGTATGTAGAGCTAATCGTAATGTTATTAAACTTCCAGTAGCACCGTAATCATATGATTAAAGTATTAATTTTGGTATCAATAGTTCTCTGGATTCCAAGAACTAGAAAAAAAAATCAAATAAAAAACGTATTGGTCATCAGTCGAAGTCGCTAAACGGTATTTTCTCTTGTTCTAGATGACGCGTATTGTCTCCATTGACGTAGCATGCTGGTATGTTTGTATTGCTGTTAAATGTTTTAGCGTACAATGTTGTATGGCTTGTAATAAATCAGATATCATTTGTATCATTCTTTGTGTTCTTGTTGTTCTGTCATATCCCCGAGTCTACAGAGAGGCTCGTCACTCTCAATGTAACTTTCCGACTCTCAAAGTGACCTTCTGAACAAATGGATGTTAGTTTGCAATTTTAACAGAAATTCTGCAACTTTCAAAGTAGTGTTTTATATGTTAACGTCGGGGCAATTAAAACTTACTGGAGTCCAATGGAAGGCATAAGAGTACCAACAATGGCCATTTCTATGGGCGATATCAAACAGTTTAGTTGTTATGAGTTCGCCTCTAAAATATATATTATATGGAAGTCATATAATTTACTGAAGAATGGGTTGAAATTATATTATTTTCGTAATGGTATAAAATTTCGGGGGTTGTTTTTTTTCGGGTTGTTTTGTAGTTGTTGTGTTGGGTTTGTATTGTTTGGTGTGTGGAAGGTTTGTAATAATGATTTTGGGGATGGATTTTGTTTTGTGTTAACACAGTTAAAAACAAAATGTGTTTCGGGTATTGATTTTTAAACTAGTTCCCTATTTAATACAAACACAAATAAATAACACAATAAATGTATTATTTGGCCGGTAGGTACGAGGTGGGATGGGGAGAGGAAAAGAGAGAGAGGAGGGGGGGGGGGGGGGGGATGGGGTAGGTGGAGGAGATGATTTTTTTTTTCAAGATAACATTCAATAATAGGCAAGTTCATGAGCCAAGAGGAAATATTTTAAGTATGTTTGTCCACTTTATCGGTATCACTCATGTTGAAAAATATTTAATACATGCTTCCTGAAAACCACATTAAGCCTCAACTATAAAGTTAGTGTCGTTTTGAAGTCCAATGCATGCAGATGTTTAAATGAAGACGTCTTTCAGTTTCATATAAACGCACTTTCAAAAAATAATTTTAAAAAGCTCAATTTCTTTAAGTATTCAGATCCCGTTAATCCAAAAGGGACTCTTCCAACATATAATATTCAACGCCCGATAATAACCAGTCTCAATTATCCGACGAAACAGATTCCATTGGGCGTAAAAGGCAAAATAGCGTGAAAATTAAAGGAATATACGAATGTCTTTACATTTTTATGGCTAAATTAAAACGTTTAGTGTTATTTCATAGGAATGAATAGTTCCAACGGGTGAAGGAATCGCACAAGGAGACTCGTGGATGCCACCAGGTAGTCACAATCGTTTCTGCGACACCCGTGTAGAATGCTGAATGAGTGAGTGTAGTTTTAACGCCACATTAAACAGTGTTTCTGCTATATCATCCCGTGTAACCTTGAAGTAGGAGGATGAAGCGAGAGGATCTTCATAAGCACGGGAATGATGCTGAGAAAATATATATAAATATTACCTATCAGGATTCGAACTTACGATAAGCGTATCCGGGTATAACTAAGGGACTTAACTCTGTGTTGCGTATTACCTCAGATGACAGAGCCTTCTGTGTACATAGAAAAAAAAGAAAAAAAAGTTGCAGGATTTATTACTATAGAATAGACTAACTGAAATGAATCGAACGATGTAACATTTAGACAACACATACTCTGTTATGACCACGAGCTTATAATTTATAACCATTTTTTATATCTTAACTGGACAAAATGTAATATTCACCCCCTCCTTAAGTTGTATGCCATTTACATATATTCGCAAATTAACGAACGCTTTTCTCTTTTCCGTCTTAAGTCGGGATAGCAGAACTTCAAGAAATATTTTCGAAACAGTCGGTCACAGAGAACATGGATCTCTGTGGTCATGAATACCTAATGTAATATGCTGTACGTTCAACGTGTTTTTCGATCAATGGCGAAAACATATTTATCATGGATTAAATGATGTAATATTTACAGCTTTGCACGTATAGATGTGAAGATATGTTTCCCTGTTTATTTTTATAAAAATGCACTTACATTTCTGAACAAGGACTGGAGTGTTGCATCAATCATTTCCAAACAAATATGTAAACATTTAAGGTAATGAAACATTATTGATAAATGCTCGAACATCCTAAACATTGACGGCGTTTATTAACCCCAGCAGTTTATGTTAGCCCTGTTATTAATCATAAGCATGTCAATTTCAAAACCAAAGAGCGGTATGCATTATTGAAATTACAACCAGGTCATAAATCACGCTTAGCAGGGTGACGGGCACTTGTCAGCGGCAGCCCTCCAGGATCGTGACTTGTAAATATTCCATGAAAAAGTCCAGGAATGCCATCAACGTTTCCAACCACCTCTGTCAAACTGATTTTGGGCTCCGGAGGAATTCGGAGGAAATAATTAACACGAGACAATTGAGAACAAGATCCGTTATTAATAAACTATAATGTCTGGACCGCACAAAGCGAGGCTCAAAGACAACGGACAATACACTATTTCTCGATAAAACTCACATTCCGCTTTAGTGTGGAATGGCAAAACTTTACTGAAACGAAATACTATTTATTGTGCTAATTTGTATGATAGACTAAGATAAACAGAACATTAATGAGTTTGTTAGCCTAACTTGTATTTTAAATGTAACGTCGCATTGAGGATTATTTAGTTTCGTCATTGCTGTTAATGGTGCTGTTGTGAAAACCCAAAACCAAAGCAGGTCTTAGGTTTTTACTACTTTAAGTGGATCCCATGATCGCATGTATAGTGCTGACAGACCAAAGATCATAAAAGGGGCGAACTTGGCATTCGAACTAACTATTGGCAGATCCTAGCAACTCAACGCAACTCTTCTCACCAATGAGGCCACATAGTCACCCATGCGATGGCTACAAAACAAAACCGAAACTTACAAGAATTCGATAACGAACGGTTTTATATTTATTTGTTTTAGTATCAAATTTCCTTTTAATGCTTTCAGCCAATGAGACGCTCCACATAACTGATGGAAATTTAACTCAAAATAGATAAAAACGTGGAATTACTTCAATGACAATAACAGAAAAACAAGCTGATGAGGATACCAGCTCTTCATGTGTTTTACATAACAACGTCCATCTCTTGTATCAGCTGATAACTAAGAGGCTGAAATATACTCCATTTAGTTCTTATACATACGTGGATTTGCGTTAACAAGCCTTCATGGACATTGTTTATAAATATTGAATATGTTTCTAAAAGCCGTTGACAAATGGAGTAATTTACAAAATGCCAAGGAGATACTGAAAATGCTCGCTTTAACGTTTGTCAAAATACATGTACTTTTGTTGCATATAACAAAGCACAATAAGTCGTAACCAATCACAGTAACATGCACCCAAGTGCAGTGACATTTAACTAAGTGAGTGAGTATAGTTTTACGCCGTTTTTAGCTATATTACCAGCAATATCACGGCGGGGGTCACCAGAAATGGGCTTCACACATTGTACCCATGTCGGGATTCGAACCCGGCTCTTCGGCGTGACGAGCGAACGCTTTAACCACTTGGCTACCCAACCGCCCCATGTTACTAAGTGCAGTAACATGCACCCAAGTGCAGTGACATGTAACTAAGTGCAGTAACATGCACCCAAGTGCAGTGAAATGTAACTGATCGCAGTAACATGTAACTAAGTGCAGTGACATGTAACTAAGACATGCACCCAAGTGCAGTGACATGTAACTATGTACAGTAACATGCAACCAAGTCACATAACATTACATGAAACTCCTTGAGTTCTGTCAACGTAGTTTTGGCTGGTGTGGTGGCCTTGTGGTTTAAGCGGCCGTTCGTCATCTCGAAGACTTGGATTCGATTCCCAACATGGGTACAATGCCTGAAACCCTCATCTGGTCTCCCGCCGGCATATTGCTGGAAGCAAGCGATACTTTGGGTGTTCCTCCGCTATACTATAATCCAAACCGACAAACCATTCACTATAATCTGAAATCTCCACTGTCCATTGTACGATTACGGCTATATCATAAGCCTTTGTTCACAATCAAATAGTGATAATGCCAAATGTGAGCGTTCTTTCCTAAACGGTGATATCATCACAAACACGTGCAAAGACAAGTCAATTGTTCACCTGAAAAAATACGGGAACATTGGTACAAGTCAAAATTGGGAATTGCATCGGGTATCATTTTGGTCTCTGATGCATCAAATTTAGAGACTCCCTACACCAGTCTTTCTAAACCTTTTGAAGGTTTCACTGAGGCCTTGAATGCCGTTAAGCTCATCAAATAATTTTGCTCTTCGAACCCAGTCTTCGGTGTCAGTAACGAATGCTCTAAACACAAGTCTATTATACTGCTAGAAAATTAATACTTTGCCCTCAAACACGTCTACCTCCTGCGCTTGTTGACCTACAACGAAACCTTTATTATCGAAAGGTATGGTTTCTTGAGAAATCGTCCGCATTAACGAATGCCCGGATTAATTAAAAATGGCACTTCCACTTGTGAGTGTCACCACGCGTTGTCAGATGGTACCGATGTTTTCTGGTTAACAGGATCCGGACTAAATAGATATAATTTAGCCTATTGTCAAACTGGACTGTCTTCAACAACCTCACTGTAGTGATCGTTCAAATTATCAGAGCACAGTCTATGACATTCGGGGTCCGATGGTCTCCCGCTCAAAACGCAGAGTTCGGGACAAGCTGTTAAACAATGTCGAGCACAGCGTTCTTGTAGCTTCCCATATCGTTCCCCTATAAATGATATATTCGGATATAGTTTACATAAAACGCTGTGATATACGAGAGAGTTCCTGCCCGATCAATTCATTGCAGGTTTTTTACTCCCTTGGTCTGTTTCGATTTTATCTATTCAGTCTAACGCCATTTGAATTTAATCATCATTTACAAGCGAAACGCTCTCAGTTATTCTGCGCAATCGTTTTCAAGACTTTGTTATTGGTCTATAGTGCTCTTCAGTGTTTTAGCACGCGGTTGCTTGTAATAGACACTCTACATCGGCGTGACATATCGTCAGTTACAAAGTAGATATCAACTACTCGAGTGTTGCACTGTCGAGTGATGCAAGTGCCTACCAAGCCTCGTTTTCATCTTACGAGACAAATTGACCAGCTTTAGCACCGATCACGGACGTCCCTCACAAAGCAGCCCCGTCATATCCTGTGGATTTTCGGATATAAACCGAAGCTTGTAGATATTTCATTTAACGAGTCGGAGTTAATATTCCTCTTGCTATTCAGTGTGCGAGATTAAAAGAAATTCTTTGGTGAGATCTGCCACGATTCGGACCTCAGTGAAAAAGATTTATAATCTCTGCAAGTGGCTTTTAGCCTTGCTATGAGCGGTTGGACCTATCTAATCAGATTTATGTCTCGTGTCTTTTTATCAGTTGATAAATTAAGAAAACAAATGCTACTGCAAGTGCTAGCCTATCGGAGAAATCCCCTCCAAGTTGTCTCGGGTCAAAGAAGTTGGGCTTCTATCATTCAACTTGTATTCGTTTCAAAAGAAACATCTAAATCACCACGTTAAGATATGACCGGGTACATTTCCAGCCACCTCTAGCAGTTGTCTCCCTTTGTATGATATCATTTAACATTTGGTCGCGAGATGGTGATGGGATTATTAGGGTCGGCGATCCAATGACCATTGACATGTAGTGATTTCATCAGTAGAACGTTGTGTTCCTGACAGCGAGGGTTGGAATCATGATGAGCAAACATGGCATCAAAACGCAACAATAGCAAGCGCGCCCTCTCTTGCCCCTTGTAATAAACAGGATAGGGAAAATGTCGCGCGCGCGGTGTGTGTTGATTCTTGAACTAAGAGAGTTTGCAAAAGCTCCGAGAAACATTTAAATCATGTCACAGGAGTAATCTGGAACATTGCAAACATCGACGGAACGATGACGGAATGCGAGACACACACGCGCCACCACCAGTGATTTGGGGGAAGGTGACATAGGGTTTAGCGCCGCGTTCAACACTATTACAGTTATATAGCGACGTGCATGTATGTGTGTGTGTGTCTGCTTGTTCTAGTCCGGACTGATGCCGATTTATAGTGCTAGCACACTGAGATACCATGCCGCAGATTAACATGAATACCCCACTCAGACACAGTATAATGACTCCGAGCCGACCAATCCTTGTTTTAGCTCCTTAATGCCGAGCGCCAGACAGGGTAACAACAAGTACCATCTTTTAACGTCTTTTGTATGACGCGGCCGGGGATCGAACCCCGGACCTTTCGCTGTCCGGGCGGACGCTCTACCACTAGACCACGGAGGCGGTCTTCACTGAAGTAAGCAACACATCTCGACATTTACTGATAAAATGTAACTGGAGCAACACATATCGACATTTATAATAACATGTAACTGAAGCAACATCTCGATATTTGTGTGTGTGTGTGTGTGTGTGTGTGTGTGTGTGTGTGTGTGTGTGTGTGTGTGTTTGTGTGTGTGTGTTTGTGTGTGTGTGTTTGTGTGTGTGTGTGTGTGTGTGATGAAAGGGGAGGGGTGCTAATGCCTGTTTTATAGTGGTAGCCCACTGAGACACCATTCCACAGTTAAATGGATCAAAACTATCAAAAACTGGTGTTCGCGAAAAGGTGAGCGCAACCTACCCAAACGGTGGCACCGTCACAAACACAAGTAAATTGTTCAACTAAAAAACAAAGGAACATGTGGTACAAGTCAAAATAAGGAATTGCATCGGTGATCGCTTTTCGTACATGATGCGTAACGTTTGAAAATGTCCTCCACATGTCCGCCCTAAAACTTCATGAAAGCTTTACTAAGGCCTTAGCAGGTGTAACCGGACCGCCTCCGTGGTCTAGTGGTGGAGCGTCCGCCCGGAGAGCGGAAGGTCCTGGGTTCGATCCTCGGCTGCGTCATACCAAAATGACGTTAAAAGATGGTTCTTGTTGTTACCCTGTCTGGCGCTCGGCATTTAGAGGCTAAAACAAGGACTGGACGGCCCGGAGTCAGTATACTGTGTCTGAGTGGGATATTCATGTTAAAACTGTGGCATGGTATCTCAGTGTGCTAGCACTATAAATCGGCATCAGTCCGGACTAGTACAAGCAGCCACACACACACACGTGCATGCACGTCGCTATATAAGTGCAATAATCTTGGACGCGACGTTAAACCCAATTTCACCTCACTTCACATGATCAAACAACAAGAGTTTTTTGGCGTTCTTTGCCGTCTTCGTAAAAATGGGCATGCTCTTTTGTATATCCGCATTGATATGAAAGGGATTTTGCTAAACCTGGGTCAAATTTTACTTACGAGTAGTGACACCCAAATTCTGTCACAAAACTCATTAACAGGGGATGGGGTAGCCCAGTGGAAAAGGAGTTCGCTCGTTACGCCGACGACACGAGTTCAGTTCCAACACCAACATGATGTGAGCCACACTTGACTTCTTTGCTTGTACTGCTGACTGTTCCCAATTTCAACTGTAGCAGTTTGTGTTGAATTGTACCCAACGTGATGGCTCTTTGCTCACAACATCGACCACTGTTTTTCTCTGATCAAGGATTGATTTACAAACGTCGCGATAACATAATTTCTAACAACTCATCACTATCACCCTTTGATTATCCTATAGGCTCTTATACTGACCCGCTTCTGTAAATACACCTGCCATGGCTGCAAATATTATGAAAAGAATTCTCATATTTACCTTGTCAAGAAATCTTAATAGATCTGCAGACTTAGCAAAAGCTCTCTCTAGAGGAAGCGCCGTATAAGCACATCCACCCGAAATAGATGTGTCGCTGCACGCACCCATGCATGTACCCCAGACACCGGTAACAGCTGAGATGCTCGACAATGCGTATTTAGTAAAACCTTGATAAAATAAATATTAAATATTCCGAGGTGTGTCCGCTGATGCGTTTCTAACAAAGCTACTTAGCATCATACGCTTGCTGGTGGCTTTTACCATTTTTTTAATTTCATCACGTTTAAACTGGCGCCGCAAGCCGTGACATAACAGACCGCCTCCGTGGTCTAGTGGTAGAGCGTCCGCCCGGAGAGCGGAAGGTCCGGGGTTCGATCATTCCAAAAGACGTTAAAAAGATGGTACTTGTTGTTACCCTGTCTGGCGCTCGGCATTAAGGGGCCAAAACAAGGACTGATCGGCTCGGAGTCAGTATACTGTGTCTGAGTGGGATATACATGTTAAACTGCGGCATGGTATCTCAGTGGGCTAGCACTATAAATTAGCATCAGTCCGGACTTGTACAAGCAGCCACAGACACGTGCATGCACGTCGCTATATAAGTGCAATTATCTTGGACGCGACGTTAAACCCCATTTCACCTCACCTCACGGGATATAACAGAAAGACGATCCAAAGCTACCCCAAACCCAGGTCACACATTTAAATAAACGTTTGTCTGATGCAGCAAAACCACGTAGTGTTATGGGAGAGTGAGTGAGTCAGTTCAAATTGTAAATCCCATGGGCACAATTGCAGCCTTGATTAGCATAAGTTATATATTAACAAACCACGTTGGATGGAGATTCTACAGCACTTAAAATTTGATGGACTTTCAACTGTGAACAAACAGACAGTTTAATAGTCTGATAATTCGAAAAAAATACCTGCGTTTGAAATATTAATGTTTGTGATGTATTTAATTAAAATCATATAGCATATAAGTATGTTTGGTATTTTAATAATTACCCTGACAAACAGCCAGACATAGCAACAAAAAAAGGCTCATTCGTGATGATGAAACATAAGAGATGCTATTTTCGTAACAAATCACTGGAAAACATGTCGTTTGATTTAATGCTTGTTTTAGTTTATTTACATAACTGCAAAATAATTCATGCCTCAGTAAGAACGCTCAAACTCATCAAAGAGAATTTTCTCACCGGTGAACCAGGGCTGGTGTCACCCATAACATTTGGCACCCGGTACTTTTACATCCTGGGAGGAATCGCCTTTCATGTTCTTGGCTCTATTTAAGGAAATGCCGTGTTTTTCGTGATCTGAATCTTCATTTGGTAACGTTTAGAAAGATTTTCATGACGAAGTAAGTGATTCGATTCTAAGAAAATCGTTTGGCTTTGGTAATGCATGCGTCTTCACGGATGTTTCAAAAGTGGGTTTCTCAACAACTCCCAACTGTGAGGTAACTATGGGTGCAAGCTTTAAACCATTTTCTTGAACACTGGAAGGTTCATGTTTTCTGAATGTGTATTGCCGTGTCGTGAAGCAGCTGTTGTGGGGGATCAGAGTAGAATTTAATCACGTAAATGTCAATGCTTTCAAAAATGTTTAAAAGTGCATTTCCAAGGTCACGTGTTCTCATGGGTTGGTGTTTTCCTCATGGGTACAATTTGTGAGGTTCTCTCTGGTTTCCGCCGCCGTGATATTGCTGGAATATTGCAAAAAGCGGAATCAAAACATTCTCACTCACTTACTCAGAGTTAGTGAGTGAGTATGGCTTTATGACGCTATCACTGTAATTTAAGAATGGCCAAAACCACCAAGAGTTTGCAAATGTTTTTACCAGTTTGAGAATCGAACCAGGATTTCGGCACTCTGTCACACATAGTGGGACTTCTGACTTTTACTATCTATCAATTCTTTTTGGAAACTTTAATCAATTTCGACATAAGTTAATCCATCTGTTCTTTAATAAATCCAGCGATCCATCTGATACCGTGTCAACCATTTTGTCTGTAGGAACTTTGTCTATACGGAAGGCAATATCTCTCCACTACATAATACATCATAGTATAGTATATCGTAAGGTTAGAATTGGTCTTCAGCGACCCATGTTTGTCGTAAGAGGCGACTAACTGGATCGGGTGGTCAGGGCTCGCTGATGCACGTCATCATATTCCAAAATCGTAGCACTAGATTGTTTAGTCCAGACTCGATTATTCACAGACCGTCGTAATATAGCTGGAATATTGCCGAAACAAACAAACCAACATATTTGTGGCAAGAGTCGACTTTAATGGGTCCTCTGCGGAGAGTTCCTGTTTTGATGGCGTTGACCGCTGCTCATCATTTCAGTCACTGGTTTATTAGGCAGACTCGATCATTTACAGACCTTTGTGGTTTTGCTTGATGATCTGACATCGTTCAGTAATGTCAAACAGCCTTGACCCTGCAACTGATTTACCCACCGGAGCTAGAGAAAAAAACACGAGCGAAACCGTTTTATAGTTAGATGCATGAAACTATTCACAACAGGTCAGAGTTCAACTTTCCCTTGATGTCGAGCTATTCCAGCAGTTTCAGCATTTGGGGTCTACTTTTCACAACTTTTAAGGACTGGTACAATCGAACATGCTTTTTCTACGAAGATTGCAATAAATACAAGCCACAAAACTCTTTTCATATAGAACGACATTCTACTTTTGCTGTTGTTTGATCAACGGTACAACATTCATGCCTCAGTAATACTTTCAGAATGTTTTAGTGGGACATTTCTAAATTTGACGCATTAGTGACCAACATTATGTGCAATGCAATTCCCATTTTTCACTTGTTCCATATGTACCCGTGTTCTTTTTCTGATGAACAAATGACTTGCCTTTGCATGTGTTTGTGATGGGTGCTACGGATGGGGAAGGTACGCTCACCTTTTCGCGAAACTCTGGTAACATTGACTATTTGATAGTGATGCATAAACATATGCTCATGATATTGTCGGAATTGTGCAATGGATTCTGATATTAACAGAGGTTTCTTATGAATATGGAAATGGTTTTGTCGCTTTTATTTTTTTAGCACTCACTCACTGACTCTCAATTCATTACGGTGTTCTCTCCGTCTGTCCATTCTCTGATTATTCAGATAAACTCATTCCTTCATCAAGCCACCTTTCTTTCATGAAGACAGAATGGATAGGGCGCTCAATCGTCACATTCCGAGTTCGAGCCTCATAAAGTCACCATCATGTTCCCCAAAAAATAAATATGATTCTAAGGGTACCATGAGAAGCAAGTTGCACGTTATTTTACAACACATTAAAGAAAGAAGACCAACACACACACAGCAACACACCTGACTGTACTTTCTACACAAGAGAAACACACCCGCTTTGTCTCACGCTACAAACCTTTAACATCTCGAATTACTTTTTGGTCAACCAACTTCCAATTTATACACAATGATTGCATGTTCCTCATTTTGGTGGCGTTCCGGCTAAGTTCTTTTCAGACTCTTCACATCAGTCTTTTCTTGTAACAGTTTCTGCATCCGTTATTGTTATTTGGCAATTAGCCTTATTTACACAAATAAGAGTCTTTAATCATTAGAATCCCCATCGGCCGGAAACTAAAGTGGGCATTAACGGTATTTCTACGCATTTTTCATTCGCCTCGTTGTCTTCTCGCCAAGTCGGACCTGCGCGTGATGGCTCCGTAATTGTGGCTTTTGGCATTATGCGTGCGCATTATCTAAAAACACCACTACGATTGTTAAATTACTGTTAATAAACCGCGCATTGTTATTTTTTTTTTTTCATAAATATACAATGTTTTTGATCCAGGGGGTATTTGATTTTTTTTGTTCTGTATGTGTTTTGGGGCATACAATAATCAACCATATCGCCGGGGGATCTACAGTTAATTCAAGTCCTGAAATGAAAACATACGCTTACTTACTCCTTGGAGCTACTTAGCTTCCGTGTTATTGTTAATAACAAAAGAATATAACAAGTCCTAAGACATTTTATGAAATCTGAGGTTTATTGTCCTGCTAACAAATTGATTTATTAATTTGTAGCCGATGATGCTTATAGTAGTGTGTGAGTATGTTTTTACGCCGCTTTGAGCAATATTCCAGCAGTATCACGGCGGGGGACACCAGAAATGGGCTTCACACATTGTACCCATGTGGGGAATCGAACTCGGGTTTCCGGCGTGACAATCGAACGCTTTAACCATTAGGCTACCACACCGCCCCTTGACGGTGTTGATAAGTTCGAGGTGTAAACGTGAAGGAGTTATCGGACTTCATCTGTGGTGTATTGGGTATGTATGGGGTTTATAGCTGGAGGGGAAGGGGGTGGGGGGGGGGGGGGGGGGGGGGGGTACTCACACAGCATCACGATTGAGTTTTAGGATATCAAACGAGCTAAAGCTCGGGACAAGTAAACCATATTCTGCTCGGGACATAAACTACATTTGAAATGGGCACGAGATTTGTATACATATTTTACCAACGGTGATTGTCAGGTATCAACAAAATTACGTCCATGTGTCATTATAATGACAGCAAAGTGCGTATGAATAATACATTGCAACAATTTAAACACAAATCACTTCCAGGATCCATACCATTTCAATCTTGCGAACTAACTATAGAGACCGCTGAATTATTTGGGAAATCAGATCTAATGGCAAATCCTCATCCTCGTCCACCTCGCCCCTCTCCCTTCGTACCCCCTCCCTCCTCTGCCCCACCCCTTGTAGCCTGCCCATCCTTCTCCCTGAACCGCTGTCCCTACCCGTGCCTTAGATCCTTAATGTATAGCGCTGTCACCCGCCCTGTTTTGTTCTGCTATAAAGCCTATCCTCTATAGCCTTTCAATTGTTGCGATATTAAGATCTTTGCGTGAATCGACTACACTGGGATTAGTGGGTTTAAAGTTCTTGTGAGGATTACCCTTTCTCTGCAACCCTTTCATCCCGCATGAGTAGGGGTGTCGTTCAGTTGGGGCCTGCTGTCGAATCGAGACCATACATGCACGACGTCAACCGTGTTTCAATACGTGTGCAGTAGGTGGTTTTGTATTCGACTCGGGTGTTTTTTAACATGTTCGTTTGTTTGTTTGTTTGTTTGTTTGCTTGTTGTTTAACGCCGCACTCAGAATTATTCCAGCTATGAGCCGGTGGTCTATACACAATCGAGTCTGGACCAGATAATCCAGTGATTGACTTAATGAGCACCGATCTACGAAATTGGGATAAGATGACATGCATCAACCACGTCAGCGAGCCTGACCACCAGATGTCATCAGTAGCCTCTTACAAGCAAGTGCTGCTGTAGACCAATTTAACCCTGATCTTCACGGGGTGTTCCCAACATGTAGAGCGTCTGCGGAAAGCGAGAGGTGGGTGGTTCGGTCCCCTGGCCGCGTTATACCAAGACGTCAAAAAATTGTACTTTTTATTGCCCTGCCTGACGCTCGGCGTTAAGGGGATAGAACAAGGACAAGTTTGATATCAGCCGCATAGTATCACCCGAACCCATCAGTCGCCTTTTACGATAAGCTTGGGCTGCTGAGGATCAGTTCCAAACCTGGTCCTCACTGATTTTATATTAGCAATGTAATCTAAGACACGACGTTAAATTAAGTTTATCTGAATTCGAACTTGTACTGCTTGTTGTGGGAAGATCAAGAAAGTGTGGTATGATACACGACGTTCCCTGAAAGAAAGATGTGTATTGAGAGATCCTTGCCTCGCTTGTATTAACGCTGGTACCACCACAAGCAGACCATATTAAGACATGAGATCAAGGGATCCTTGCTACAGCTGGAGTCTGGTGATTATTTGACTATAAGGCATCCTTGTTACATCTGCTTTATAATTGGATCCCGGGATCTCTGTTACAGTAGCAGTTTTATGTGAGCACGTTAGATCCAAAGATTCTCTGCTACAGCTGCAGTTTTATATGGAAATGAAACAGCTCCAGTTTTAAATGGGCACGGGAGCGCCCGTGATCCTTGTCCCAGCTGCAGTTTAATATGGGGATCTGAGATCCAGGGATTCTCTGTTACAGATGCAGATGTATATGAGCACGTTAGAGCCAGGGAACGTTGTTACAGCAACAGTTTTATATGGACACGTTAGATCCAGAGATTCTTTGTTACAGCAGTGGTTTTAAATGGGCACGAGAGCGCCCGTGATTCTTGTCCCAGCTGCAGTTTTATATGAGCACGTTAGATCCACAGATTCTCTGCTACAGCTGCAGTTCTATATGGGCACGTTTGATCAAGAGATTCTTTGTTACAGCTCCAGTTTTAAATGGGCACGGGAGCGCCCGTGATCCTTGTCCCAGCTGCAGTTTTATATGAGCACGTTAGATCCAGAGCTTCTCTGCTACAGCTGCAGTTTTATATGGGCACGGGAGCGCCCGGGATCCTTGTCCCAGCTGCAGTTTTATATGGAGACCTGAGATCCAGGTATTCTCTGTTACAACTGCAGTTTTATAGGGGGCAACATGAGATCTAGTTTATTCATACAGCTGCAGCTAAAAATTGGAAGTTGATCTAGGGGTCATTGTAACAGCTGGATTTTAAATGTGTTTTGGAGATTCGAAGATCCTTGGTACGTCTGCACATTTAAATCACACGGAAGATCAGGAGATCGTTGGTCCAGTGTGAAATAACTCTGTTAGGGTTGAAGGAAGACACATTTTGAGCTACTTAGCGGAGAGTAAGTAACCCTGGTGTGACAAAATAGGGTTGAGTTGAATAGTTAAATAATGAGAGGAAGCTATCGAGCCACACCCAAAGGCTTCATGACCTTAAGTACCACGTGACCACAATACGTTACAGTGGAATTCCCTTTCGGCACAATGTACCAGTGTTCTAACTAACACAAAAGAAATATCCAGTGTCATTTTACCACGATAACGTGTAAATAGAACACGTCAACGATTAACCAGTCTCGATTATCCGCCGAAACAGATTCCATTTTGCATAAAAGGGAAAATAACGTTGAAAATTATATGAATGGATCACTGAAAGTCAGTGATAACACCAAAAAGGGTTTTAAGCAGCGTTTGGATTGAGCACTCGATGACTACCTTTAACTGTTGCAGTAAAATAGATTTCTGGACTAAGGATCCAGAGACAATAATGAAAAGTTGGATTGTCGGGTATTCCAACGACAAAAGGCTTGCACCTGGACATATTAATTTCAATATTTTACATGCGTTATCAAAATCAATATCAAATGATAGAAATTGGCAGATTGTGTTCATTTCATTGAGGGAAGATGATTAAAACCCGCTGCCATATGCTGGGTGTATTCCATGGACTAGTAATTACTTCCAGCTTTGCGTTCGCCAATCCACAGAACAGATTTACATCTCGTTGTAATTTCCTTGATTTATTTTCTATTGAAATGTCCCTTAACATCTGCTCTCGATGCTGTTTTCTGAACCCGACATTTAACTATCGTAATAAGCGTTCAATGATTAAAATACGCTACACGCTAATCCCAGACACGATGACAAATGCTCCATCAGCTACATCAGCGACGAGCATGTAATACAGTGAAACCTCCTTAGTGCGGATCCTGTAAATCCGGACACCCGCATTTCAGGCGATTTGACGACAAATGCTCCAACACGCAACACCATCAGTGATTTCCGCTCAATACTGTGAAACCTCGTTAACACGGACTCCGTTAATCCGGACACCAGCAGTCCAAGCGACTTGATGATAAACACTCCAACACACGACACCCAAGTGACTGGCACATAATACAGTGAAACCTCGTCAATACAGACCCGGTCTTTCTGTTGGGAACCTCATTTCAAAGTTACTGCCACATTACAACAAACTAATAACTCGTTAATCCGAACGATGTCATTGGGAATGACACCGCCCAGATTAACGGGGTTCACTGTATAGCGTCTTAACCGTACAGCTATACTTGACCCTTAGAAACAAGAAACCTCCATTACACAACACCTTTCCACGCTGACAGTTGTGTCCCAGGTACCTTATGGTTGTGTCGGTACTAATGGCTGTACTAATCCCTGTGCCAGCTGTCTTAATATTGAATTCTAGTTCCATTTGAAAATAATGATAGAGTAACATCTAAGGCGTAATTAGATTCGGTAGGCTCTATAGTCTTTTTTTCTAACCGGTTTAGAGAGATTTCATTCCCCTCAACTTCCCTGCCCAATCTCAGCTCTAATCCAGAAGACCTCCTCCGTGGACTACTGGTAGAGCGTCGGCACGGACAACTAAAGGGGTTCGTCATGCCAAAAGACGTTAAAAGATGGTTCTTGTTGTTACCCTGACTGGTGCTGGGCATTAAGGGACAAAAACAAGGACTGGTCGGCTCGGAGTCAGTTTACTGTGTCTGAGTGGGGTATTCATGTTTAACTGCTGCATGGTTTCTCAGTGGGCTAGCACTATAAATCGGCATCAGTCCGGACTAGTACAAGCAGCCACACATACACACACGTGCATGCAGATCTCTATATCAGTGCAATAACCTTGGGCGCAACGTTAAACCCCATTTCACCTGACCTCTAAGCCTTGATATTACTGTCGGTAAAATGGAGACTCCGTCACGTACATGCGCATTCGGTTACACTCGGTATATTCCGTTAACTATACACTACCCAGGGCAGCAGTAAAATAGTGATATTGATGTTTTTTTGTTAACCAAATACCGACTGATGACTCCGCATTTAGAATTTTCATCAGGCTTTTTTAAGGTTGATAGAAATTAAATATTCTAATTTTTATATATCACATTTATATAAAGATCTGCCACCAGAATGTGTTGTATAATAGTGAAGGTGGGATAGCCAAGTGGTTAAAGCGTTCGCTCGTCACGCCGAAGGCCCGGGTTCGATTCCACCATGGGTACAATGTGTGAAGCCCATTTCTGGTGTCCCCCGCCGTGATATTGCTGGAATCTTGCTAAAGGCGGCGTTAAAGCAATCTCACTCAATAATGCAACTAGTGACTTAGGTTACAAATGGGAGTGAGCTGAAAGGGTTGTTACATACGTTTGAACATACTCGCCTTGAACGCTGGTTATACTGTCCCCACAAACATAACGTGAATCAAACTTACACTCATGCGTATCAAACTTTAAATAAAATCTATCTCTATCAGTGCTATGATAGTTGACAGTCGACAATATATTTAAACTCGGGTGGACAACTCGATCTTTCCCAACACGCACTGAACGATAAACGGCTTAATAATAGTGAGTGAGTGAGTGAGTTTGGTTTAACGCCGCTATTAACAGTATTCCAGTTATATCGCGGCGTGTCAGCTTAATGTGGGAGGAAAGGCCCGATGTGATGCAGGTCTCAGACGTTTACCACTTTGGTGAAACCCACGAGCACGGGTATGGTGCTGACAAACCTAGAAACATAATCGGGGCGAACCGGGATTTGAACCCACAATCATAGGTTTCTTGCGTGCCCAAGCGACGCAACTCTGCACAGCGAATCGCGGCGCCTTAGACGACTGGGCCACCCGTGCCCCCGGTTTAATAATAACGTCCATAGCACAATTTGTCATGGAATTACAGGCGTACTAGCATAGAGTCACATGCATGCTCGCTGTCACCCAATATTGTATATGCCACGCTCTATATCGTTAATATATTATGCATATTTTCGGTTTTGACACTTCCAAATGTACAATAAACAACTCTCATACACACCCGTATCCATTAGCCAACCCTTCATGAACATCCTTCCTTATAAACAATCATCAAAACCCGTATCCACACTCAAACAACACCAATGAACATCCTAACCCATAAACAACCCTCATATATGCCCGTATTCACCATTAACAAACACTCATAAACATCCTAACCGTGAACAACACCCATGAACATCCTAACCAATACACAACCCTCATATATACCCATATACGCCAGCCAACCCATCATGAACATCCTTATTTATAAACAACCCTCACATTTACCCGTATCCACCCTCAAACAACACCCATGAACATCCTTACCTATAAACAACCCTCATGTATACCCGTATCCACCCTCAAACAACACCCATGAACATCCTAACTTATAAACAACCCTCATGTATACCCGTATCCACCCTCAAACAACACTCATGAACATCCTAACTTATAAACAACCCTTATATATACTCGTATCCACCCTCAAACAACACTCATGAACATCCTTACCTATAAACAACCCTCATGTATACCCGTATCCACCCTAAACCAACACTCATGAACATCCTTACTTATAAACAACCCTCATGCATACCCGAATCCACCCTCAAACAACACTCATGAACATTTTGACCCATAAACAACACTCAGATATATACCCGTATCCACCCTCAAACAACACCCATGAACATCCTTACCTATAAACAACCCTCATGTATACCCGTATCCACCCTCAAACAACACTCATGAACATCCTAACTTATAAACAACCCCTATATATACCCGAATCCACCCTCAAACAACACTCATGAACATCCTTACTTATAAACAACCCCTATATATACCCGAATCCACCCTCAAACAACACTCATGAACATCCTTACTTATAAACAACACTCAGATATATACCCGTATCAACCCTCAACCAACACTCATGAACATCCTTACCCATAAACAACCCTCATATATACCCATATATACGCCAGCCAACCCAACATGAACATCCTTACCTATAAACAACCCTCATGTATACCCGTATCCACCCTCCACCAACACTCATGAACATCCTTACTTATAAACAACCCTCAAATATACCCGTATCCACCCTCAAACAACACTCATGAACATCCTAACTTATAAACAACCCTCATGTATACCCGTATCCATCCTCAAACAACACTCATGAACACCCTTACTTATAAACAACCCTCATGTATACCCGTATCCACCCTCAAACAACACTCATGAACATCCTTACTTATAAACAACCCTCATATATACCCGTATCCACCCTCAAACAACACTCATGAACATCCTTACTTATAAACAACCCTCATATATACCCGTATTCATCCTCAAACAACACTCATGAACATCCTTACTTATAAACATCACTCATATATACCCGTATCCATCCTTAAACAACACTCATGAACATCCCTACTTATAAACAACTCTCATATATACCCGTATCCACCCTCAAACAACACTCATGAACATCCTTACTTATAAACAACTCTCATATATACCCGTATCCACCCTCAAACAACACTCATGAATATCCTAATTTATAAACAACCCTCATATATACCCGTATCCGTCCTCAAACAACACTCATGAACATCCTTACTTATAAACCACACTCAAATATACCCGTATCCACCCTCAAACAACACTCATGAATATTCTTACTTATAAACAACCCTCACATATACCCGTATCGATCCTCAACCAACACTCATGAACATCCTTACTTATAAACAACCCTCATGTATAACCGTATCCACCCTCAAACAACACTCATGAATATTCTTACTTATAAACAACCCTCACATATACCCGTATCCACCCTCAAACAACACTCATGAACATCCTTACTAATATACAACCTTCGTGTATACCCGTATCCACCCTCAAACAACACTCATGAACATCTTTACTTATGAACAACCCTCATGTATACCCGTATCAACCCTCAAACAACACTCATGAACAACCTAACTTATAAACAACACTCATGTATACCCGTATCCACCCTCAAACAACACTCATGGACATCCTAACTTATAAACAACCCTCATGTATACCCGTATCCACCCTCCACCAACACTCATGAACATCCTCACGTATAACCAACCCTCATGTATAACCGTATCCACCCTCAAACAACACTCATGAACATCCTCACGTATAACCAACCCTCATGTATACCCGTATCCACCCTCAAACAACACTCATGAACATCCTTACTTATAAACAACACTCATATATACCCGTATCCACCTCAAACAACACTCATGAACATCCTTACTTATAAACAACACTCAGATATATACCCGTATCCACCCTCAAACAACACTCATGAACATCCTTACTTATAAACAACCCTCACATATACCCGTATCCATCCTCAAACAACACTCATGAACATCCTTACTTATAAACAGCCCTCATATATACCCGTATCCACACTCAAACAACACTCATGAACACCCTTCCTTATAAACAACCATCATGTATACCCGTATCCACCCTCAAACAACACTCATGAACATCCTCACTTATAAACAACCCTCATGTATACCCGTATTCATCCTCAAACAACACTCATGAACATCCTTACTTATAAACATCACTCATATATACCCGTATCCATCCTTAAACAACTCTCATGAACATCCTTACTTATAAACAACCCTCATATATACCCGTATCCACCCTCAAACAACACTCGTGAACATCCTTACTTATAAACAACCCTCACATATACCCGTATCCATCCTCGAACAACACTCATGAACATCCTTACTTATAAACAGCCCTCATGTATACCCGTATCCATCCTCAAACAACACTCATGAACACCCTTCCTTATAAACAACCCTCATGTATACCCGTATCCACACTCAAACAACACTCATGAACATCCTTACTTATAAACAACCCTCGTCTGTACGCCGTGTCCTTTCCATACCACTATCTTATCCAATCCAAAATAACTTTCATATACGAAATCAAATATGTAAATTATACAAAACAGCAAAGTAGATTACAATTGTTTCTTGATACATATACAACATTTAGTGCACGCCGATATACACCCTATCCCTTTATTGATGGGCTCCAGCATCTCAATCACACTTACTCCTTTCCATCATGTCGTGCGCCCGATCAGGACAACCAGCAATCAGGAAAATCACTCACTCGAGCTGTCCAGCTAGTCGACACATCGTGTCAAAATCAGAAACAGCGGTAATATTTTCCTAAATTGGTTAACTGCCAATAATATGTTAACTGCCGCCTCCAAATTTCTCAAGGGAGCTCGCTACAAGCGCTAGGGGTGTCCGATTGTCTCAAACAGGCAGAGTTATCGCCCTTAGGAATGTCAGCAGCGAGCGAGATCCTTAAACGAGCGGCAGTCAGGACAGCATCTAATCATCACTTGATTAGCTCAATGAATCCCTTTCCTTAAAGCCAATCAGCGTAATTAGGACTGAAACAATTTGATGTGATTTGCAGCGGGTGTAAAATGGTCTTTAATGGTTTAGGGATTCGGACCAGTCCCGCTTTATTAGCTGGGAATGGCTATTGACAAGGAAGGGTCATTGGATGCTGCCGTAGCTTGGCGATGTAATCCGAATGTCGTGCTCGTGTGTAACGAGGTCAATAAATCTGATTCGGTTTTATCACTGGCCTTTTGATTTGGCAATTGTTTCTGTTAATAATTCAATTGCAAATAATAAGGTGGCAGGTCTAAGCGTAAAAGATCGGGGTGATTAACCACGGTTATATTTTGTCCCTGAACAGTTTGAAATTCTTTTTTTCGTGTTTATGAACATGTTTATTCGGACAGATAGAAGTATTTTAAATAAGAGTCAATCAAAAGTATGATTTTAGTTTCGTGAGCTCAGACTTATTATTGATCGTAGACAACAGCATCTCCAGAACTTTTTTTAACCATTTTTCTATCATTACGCAAACTATTGATATATGTGTATAGCATGGGGGTTTGATGATCAAAGTTCAGTAAAATTCAAATCTTAGCCCACGAAATAATGGTATCAAAGTAACCGAATTAATAAAGTTAAACGTTTCAAGATCAGAATTATTATTAGGCCAAATTTTAAATACATCACCCAAGATCAAAGAGGAATTTTACATAAAAAGACCATATGGCCGTCTTAAGATCAGGAGTAATGGAGGCTGACGTCAAGCTAATTTCGCTCTACCGGAAGTGGACTTTTACAGCGGTGTTAATGTAACACGTAGGTTAAAGGTCATGGCAGAATGAAATGCACATAGCGATTCCATTTCCTGTTTTTCCCGGCACACGTGGGAATTATAAGCCCCAACATTAATAAGTATGACATCAATCGACTTAGAAAATTAGATTAGAGTCACACAAAGGTTGTCAAGTGCATTCGGATTGATTAATCGTTAAAATCCGAATGTCGGTATTTCTCCCGAGTATTAGCCAATATGTCGTCCACCATCCGTGCATCGTCTGTGTGGGTGAGTTTAATACAAATCAAAGAATACAACTAAACACTCTGCATTTAACCCATGGATAAACACGTTTACTTATTAATGACAACCAATACTTACTTACATCACGTCAATGAACACATTTAATGGGGTGAGGGGCTTCCCAGTGATGTTTTAGTACTTCTTAACAGCAAAAAAACTATGCCACATAATATCTGATATATTCACATTGAGAATACTATCATCCATTCAGGATTAACAAGAGTAATCTGGATGTTAGTTCAACCGAGATGGCGTGGATGAAAGCGCCGAACGCCAGAGTAAATGTATTGAAATTGCATGTCTCGCTTAGATGTATCGCACCTGATGACCAAAAGGGTTGTATCATACCTGCTATACACAAGAGGACAACAACATCCTTGTTTAACATAACAGACCCGACGGTTCGATGCGTTGTGTGGGGATGTGGCTTGGCATTGGAGTTTGCTTGCGTAAATATGCGCTGAAAAAATGAAGTTCAGCCTTGAAGTCAGATACGTTTCGTTGACTCCATGTATTCCTTTTTTATTGATTAATTTAAAACATCCTTCAGTTTTATTTTGTGTCAAAGTATTATCGTGTGTTCTGAAATTTCTTTCAGTTTCAACAATTTTTAACGAAATGTTTAGGTTATTTAATTCGTAGAACTTACAGCCTAACGAACGGTTTTGCGTTACACCATTGTATAGTTGTGACGTCGGGTCTTGTTACCATGAGGACTTTTATGTCAATATTTTCATGTGAAGTCGCTTGGCGAAGGGCAGGCAGTCCTTTCGACGGCGTATTTCACGTTGAACTCGTACTGTGTCTTACCCCTGTCAAGGGTTTACAATTCAGGATTAATTAACCATACTTCAAAGGATGTCTGTGAACGACACATAATGTCGTGACTCGAATGACTCAAAATATGCCGACGTCATCGAAAGTATATTTCAAGCAAATGGTATATAGGAGCTGGAATTGTCAATCCAGCCGTGTTTTATCTTGGGATGGGACGCCAGGCCACACTTCCTGCAAAATGCCAGGTTATAAGAAGGTTATTTTCGCGCACCTGTTTTCGGACCTGGGTTCTCATCTACCCCCCTCGGGGCCCTTCCTGTGCATATTGCACGATTAAATTTCCTAGCACTTGGAAAATAGGTCTTTTGTGTTTCTCAAGGAAGCGTGGAAGATGTCCAAATGAAATACAAACATCGCTAGAATGCCAAAACGTAGCCTGGGGCTATGAAGCATCTCATTGTTTAGGATTTGGAGCTAGATGTTTCTTGGGAAGTTCTGCCGATATTTCTCAATCTAGCAGGCGAGAGGCGGTAGGGAAATTCAATAAACAGCGCGAATATTATATAGGACAATTCCTTTCTATGCTGATTTATCGATTTTACGATGCAAAATGTCAATCGTGATTAATATTTTGTTTATGGATTAGGTATTTTTGTCCGCTTGTGCCACGTGAACTTCTTCAAGGGTTATTTTCGGGGTATATTTGATATTTTGATGTATTTACGACATTCTTGTTGGTGTAATCAATCCTTGAATTTCAAAGACATTTAAAGAGAGCTATTCGTTTTATGATATGAGTTTATTTACTTCTTCTTAGCCATATTAAAAAGAAATATATCAATCAAAAAGTAATTATACACAGTATATTCGTACAATAATTATATTTATGCGTACCAGCGTGAATCTACCGAGCTTGTCATCCAAAAGATCTAAGTATGCTGTATCTAAACCGCTTATTTATATTTGAATAAAGCCATATCATTATGCTTTTTACATAGATTATTAATATTATTACAGAAATATAATTTCTCTACCTTAAAATTATCATATGCACACAAGCATAGATTCAAGTCATGTTCATTATAATGATGGAAGCCCAGGGCGTTGTCAAACTGTTTTCGTTTACCGGCTGTCATTTCGTGAAGTGTTCTCATGGTGTTTTATTTTAGCGCACCGGTATAACAGGAAGCACCAAGGAATGATGACTCTACGTTTACCTAGTGCGAGAAAGAATGACGGTGCTGGAGAACTGAAACGTTCACGCTTCGAATAGCAAAAAATGCTGACGCGGTTGAAAAAAAGTGTGACCTGTGTTGTAACTCGCCGGTCATGAAAAAAACATAATTGGAATCTTTATTCATTATACACTAAACAAAATATTTCATGCGATGTATTTTGGGGTTCATATTAACTTAGAAAATGTTAAGTATAAAATCATTTTAGATGTTCAATGTGATTGAATGAGATTCAATTGACCATTACTGTCAGTTTGGGATATCTTCTTGTCCAACACCGTGCACTGAAGAGGATTGTATATATACACATGGTTCACACACACACACACACACACACACACACACACACACACACACACACACACACACACACACACACACACACACACACACACGTGTGTGTGTGTGTGTGTGTGTGTGTGTGTGTGTGTGTGTGTGTATACCACGTGTGATAATACCAATTCCGTATAGCACTTGTGACAATACCAATCCCGTATACCACGTGTGACAATGCTAATCCCGTACACCACGTGTGACAATACCAATCCCTTATATCACGTGTGACAATACCAATCTCGTATACTACGTGGGACAAAACCGATCACGTATACCACGTGTGACAATACCAATCCCGTATACCACGTGTGACAATACCAATCACATATACCAGGTATGAAACTTATTTAAATAGAAGCTGTTTTCTTCTTCGCTTTCTTTTTCTTCTCCTTTATGAACGAAGTAAACACTATTCAATATCTGCGTGGTGTCAGCAATTAAACTGACCTTCAAGCTGATTATTAATCACATTGTACGTATATTTTATTAATAAAATGATACATAGAATAACACTTTTAAAGTATCTGTTTTAAGGCTTTGTGAGTTTTACAATTATAAATACAGTAAAGTACGGTTATAACGAACTCAGAGGGACTTCTAATTTTAGTTCGTTATAACCGTAGTTCGTTATAAGCATATATACAGCATAACTACAGCAAGTAGTTGGGACCAAAAATGGAAGTTCGTTATATCCGTATGTTCGTTATAAGCGTGTTCGTTATAACCGTAGTGTACTATATGCAATTAAAAACCTAGTTATGTTGACATCTATAACGGTATCTCCCTATCACACTGAGACAGCGAAAAGAGTAACGTTCAACTAACACTGCAATGAAACTTGCTTCATTTTAGGAACAGCGCGTCAACACGTTTCAGCCCCGCAGTACGTGCAAATGACTTGGATTCAGTCTCAAGCTTACCTACTGTCACTCAAGTCAAAGACTATGGATTGTGTCAGGTGGACAATGTACCTGTCGTCTCACGTAGAACACCTGGGAACGCGGGCAAGCTTCTGTTTAAACGTGAGCAATTTACATATTCGTATCTTCTCCAACAAACGAGGTCAAACGGTACTCCGAGATGCTGCTATTATCGCGACCGTTGCTCTACCTGAATGCTTGGTTAACGAATCGATTCTTTCCCTTTATACCTATACAAAATGATTTCAACGACTTTGTGAGTTTATGTTCCCGGATAATGTTTAAACAAAGAAGCTTTTTAATCAGATTTATGTGTAAATAACAAGCCACTATTTAATCAGTGACACATTTCTGTTCCTCGGCTGTCCTCAAGAAAAGTCGATTGGTTGAAAACAAAAATGTTTTGTCGGTTTTGTTGAGGAATTAAAAGATTATTATTGTTTGTAATGGGTGTGTATGGACGCGTTAATGCACAATGGTGTCTAAGGATCGAATATATGACAGAGAGACATGTTGTTTTGTGTATCAATGAACCGGTCTTGTTATCAATATATATTTGTTTGACTGTATGTTTGAAAGAAGTACAACAAACACAGGTCAAATACCTTCACTAACTGTTCCACATTTGACATTACAGGACATAATAATGACATATCTAAATGTCACGTTTCGTCGAATATCCATGTCTTTTCTGAGGTTATGGGTTTTTAGGTATTTTTTTAAACTGGTTATGGTGCTGACATCTAATTTAATTGCTACGAAATATATATTGTTTAAAAAATATTTTTATTTTTCTTGCGTAAAAACACAAGAATCATGTTCTCAAATTGGTTGGTTATTCATATGTAAGACTGGCTTAATGATGGGTAAGAATCGGGGATTCTATTTCAATATATGGTTTGATAACGGTCGGCCAAACTACGTTGTTTCAGTGGTAGTAACCGTTGCAGTAGTAGTAGTAGTAGTAGTAGTAGTAGTAGTTGTAGTAGTAGTAGTAGCAGCAGCAGCAGCAACAGCAGTAGAAGCCTTAGAAGCAACGATATTACAATAGCAGCTGTAGTAGTTGAAAAGTGGTTGTAGCAATGCTGGGTTCTTGTAGCTGCTGTAGCAGGAACAGCAGTAGTAAGAGAAGCCGTAGCGGCAGTAGTTGTAGTAGTAGTTGTTGTTGTAGCTAAGAGTAGTTAAAGGTAGTAGTTAGTAGAAGTAGTAGTCGTGGTACCAGTAGTAGTAGAACTAGAAACAACAGAAGCCGTTTGTGTTGGTGTAAGGGCGTTGTCGACTCTTTTTTGTCAAGGTCCAATACAAAATATTTTCGAGTCTGTGGTGTCGAAATCAAAGTTCGACACAGCCGCACCATGTACAATCACAGTCCTTGTGTAGTCACTCATCTGGGAACATTGAACCAATAGTTTATATATGTGATGAGAGTGTTAAACCGTATATCAAACGTCAGTCGACAGCTCCATGGTCTGGTGGGAGAGCGTCTGCATTGAGAGAGAAAGTTCGGAGTTCGATCCCCAGGCCGCTTCACACTAAAAGACAGTAAAAGATGGCACTTGTTGTTACCCTGCCTGGCGCTTGGCATTAAGAACTGGCCGACATGGAGTCAGTATGATGTGTCTGTGTGGGGTATCCACCTGAAACTGCGGTTAAATTTACTTTTGCTATACCTGTCAAAAATACGATAATATCAGAAACACTATTGGTTGTATTTCTGCACACATGGGGGTGATTTATAAACAATATTACATGGCAATAGTTCTGTCAGCAGTTCTACAAATATGGATATCCTTCAATCAGTTCACGACTTCATTGTCAAAAGTATGCTGCATTATTTTATTTCACAGACAACACTCACTTCAATGTATTCGGGGGCGGTGAGATAGCCCAGTGGTTAACGTGTTGGCTCATCTCGCCGAAGGACCGAATTCGATTTTCCACATGGGTACAATGTGTGATGCCCATTTCTGGTGTCCCCCGCCGTGATATTGCTGGAATAGTGCTAAAAGCGCCGTAAAACCATACTCACTCACTTACTCACTCACTCATTTAATGTATTGGCTTTCAAGTATTTTATTTGTGCATTTTGTATATTTATGTTTAGCACCATCTTGTATATAACCAGCTATTTACAAAAGCAATTGTTGCTTGTTTACCGATCCCGACTTCTTTTGAAATAGAAATATGTTTAAACCACACTGCGGCATGGTATCTCAGTGCGGTACACTGTGCAACTGTCATCAGTCCGGACTGGTACAAGCTGCCACACATGCGAAGACGTCGCCATATAAGTGCAATAACCTTGGACGCGACGTTAAACCCCATTTCACCTCACATGAAAACAGTTAGTCCAAAACAATCAACAATAACATTATATTGTTATATTGACGGCGGTTTAATCTTGGCCTAACCGTGGTTCACACCGACAACAGATCTCAGACGTGTTTATTGATTCCAAAGTTTGAACAGTATTGATCGGGAAACGAAAACAATACAATGTCTCATAGATGCGCAACGTTATATGAACTGTTTCTTTTTTTAATATTCAAACTAACTGTCATCATCGATTACCTATGGAGCATAACGGTAAATTATTGAACGAAATCTCCCGGGTTCCCATCAGCACTAAATAAATTATGTTTTTATTATATATAGTTTTTTTTTCAGTTCCATGTAATCCATAGCATCTTATATTCCACCAAGCGTTTTCAGCCCTATAATCATCATGCCATAGACTTGCGGTAGTCTGAGCGCTAAGATTGCATTGAGTAGAGTGAAACACTGGTATATATTCAAACCGCCTACGACAGAGAATTTCTCGATTATCTGCCAAAATAGATTTCATTATACGTATAAGGCAAAATAGTGATGAAAAGTATATCAAAGGAACACTGAAAATCAGTGATGACACCAGGTGTTCGTGAAAACGGAAATTGTGTCCTGCTCTGTCGGTAGCACCAGCTACTCACACAATTTTCATAAAACAGTATGTGCTTGTTTGTTTTTTGGTTGTTTTGTTTGCATTACGTCGCATGCAGCATATGATGTTGCACGTGAAACTGAACAAAATAAAAAAATTAAAAACATCATTTATTTTGTACTGAAGGAAGGCCGGGAGATTTCGTTTAATATTATACTGGCCCGGGACTGTTTTCAACGTGCAAATACCAGTGCTGTGGAAGATGCATGCGAAAGTCTCACTACTGACGAGTATAAAGACGCCTACAAGATATATATATATATTTCATGTATTCCTCATCTACTGGTTATTTCCATATACATCCTTAAAATATTCCTCATAATATTTCTGTATTCCTCAGTATATGCCCCATGTTCATGCTGTATTCTTCATAATATTCCTCACAATTATGCCGATGCGACGTTTAATTTTAACTCACTCTTTCTTTCTTACTGATATATTCCTCATATAATCCTTGTCTATGTGTTGTGATCCTCATATTGTTTATGACATTCCTAATATATTCCTCGTGTTATTAAAGCCTGATATATTCAACATGATATTCCCTATGCTCCTCAAATATATCGCATATATTCCACATAATTTTATTCGTATTATTCCTGTTAATTTGCTATTATTCCTGGTCTTCAAAGACAGAGGCAATACGTCGGTCCCATTGTGTCTTTAATCAGGGCTTGTTTTGTGATCGAAACGCAAATACGACCACCCAATGTCTTGACATATGCGTGTTGTTATTAAATAATCGGATGTTCTTTAACTTCTCTGCAGTAGTATATATAAAATGCGTTTCCTGTGTGAACTCACTTTGGAGCATGTTTGTTTGTTGTTGTTTTGTTAGGGACGTCAATGATATATCAAGAGTATAAGACAAGTGTTTATCTTCGGGAATATTAACATAGTTGCAGGTGAACACAATGTAATTCTCGACAGCCTGATTTTGCGCTCGTTACTGTTATAATCTTGTTTAGTGCTGCTGTAAACGCTAGATTAAAAATGTCATGTGTGAGAAATGACCCGTCACAAACACATGCAAGGGCGTGTCAATTGTTCACTTGAAAAAAAACACGGGAATATATAGTGTTAGTCAAAATAGGGAATTGCATCGGACATCAGTTTTCTCAAGCATTTCCTTCGAGAAATGTTGTTGAACAACATTTAAAGTTATTTCTATAACACTATTGGATGTGTGTGTCTATATTTTGATTGCCAATAAATTGGTTCGATGGGTATAAATATCATAACGGGTGTTTTAAACACGTGCCTTAATTCATATTTTTACTATCAGACGTGAAACAGAAACAACAGTTCTTCCATTTATTATTTTACTGCTTTTCAAAATAAACAACCTGTTTCATCAACCCTGTTAATCATACAAGCTATATTCGTGTGAAGCTATACATTGGGTATTTTATTTAATATCGTGGTGTCATATTTAGATTCCATCACGTTTCGAAACCGAAAATATAGAAACTTATGTATTTTCCTCCCATTCGTACCCTGCTGTCATATCGAAACTCACCAATCTGTAAATTCGGTCTAAACCGGAATGCGGAACTGAATGTGGTCCTTTGTCTCGTCGGGTACAGATTTGGACAGATAGCTATCTTTCCCATCTGTTTTGTTTTGTTTCGATTCGTTCCGCCTTTTGTGTCTACCCGACTCTCGCTTCATGATCTCGCTTGACTATTGATTGATGTGCGCATGCTCGGCGTAAGCGCATCACGGCTTTATTGACCAGTCGTACGTAAATACTAAAACTAGATAGAGAAAAACTGCACCTGTATTCTTTAAATGTTAACACCTTATATTCTCAAACAAATGGAGCAACCTGGTAAATTATATTACTTTACGACTGGTGCTCGTTCTGATCGCTATGCACCGTTGACGTAGAGTTTCATCTGAAACAGTTTGCGTGTCGTGGTATTTATGAATACACCCATACAGACATAGTAGACAGCATTTGACTATGATGCAGATTTGAGGATGATGAATAGGACGATGTTGATGATGGTCATTTTGTTCTTGACGATGATGACGAAGATGATGAAGATTTGGTCTATGGTTGAGATTATTTGGATGATGATGATGATGACGACGACGTGTGTGATGATGATGATGCGGATGATGATGTGGGTGATGATTATGAGTGTGGTGGTGGTGATGATGATGATGATGATGATCACGATGATGATCACGATGTTGATAAGGAGGAGGAGGGGATGATGAAGATTTGGTTTATGGTTGACATTATTTTGATGATGATGATGGTGATGATGATGATGATTTACACACATGTACTGTCCACACACTTCATCCTGTATACACCGGTTACTCTTAACCTATATCTGGACCAAATAATGCGTTACATTGTAAAATAAATAAGGGATTGGTTGTAACTGAAAGTGTTAAGGAAAAGGGAAATGTGTCATCTCGTCTTGAGCCTCTCCAAGTATGGGAAGTTGGATCTCTTAAACACAAATATCGATTTAGATAACATCTCCATCAATCCGTTTAGCTTAAGGGGACTTCTGTTAAAGATCCATGCGAGTCAAACAATGCATGTTCATTTTAGTCAAAATGGATTTTTTGGTTGAAAGATAACATCTGCTAGATCTATATATCTTGTGTCATTTGAAGCTCAGTCTTTAATTTATCTATTTGCTCGGTGTTATGATATGCGTTTGGGCAAATGCTTAAAGTGTATATTGTACTCGCGTGTGTAGCTATGTGAATATTCCAGGAATACATGTGTTGGTAACAAGTATTCTCAGAGAGCACGGGGCATGATATGACATGAAAGTTTTGCAAAATAAATAAGATATTATATTCCATACAGATTCACATATAGGAGAGCAATATTTTTCATTAGTGAGTTACAGAATTTCTTCGTTTATCCTTAAGTGGCATTTTACTGTTAGGCAACAAACAAACCAACACTGGTAGCAGGACGTGCTAACACCTTTCGCGAACACCTGGTGTCATCTTTGATTTTTTGGTGATCCATTCCTCAAAGTTTTATCACAATTTTGCCTTTTACACCCCATAAATTCTTTTTAACGTGATACTGAAGAATCATTTTCTGGCGTTGACGTTTTGAGTGAGGGAGTGAGTTGGGTTTAACGCCGCTTTTAACAGTATTCCAGTCATATCACGGCGTGTCAGCTTAATGTGGGAGGAAAGCCCCAAGTGATGCAGGTCTCAGACGTTTACCACTTCAGTAAAACCCACGAGCATGGCTATGGTGCTGACAAACCTTGAAACATAATCGGGGCGAACCGGAATTCGAACCCACAATCATAGGTTTCTGTCATGCCCAAGGGACGCAACTCTGCACAGCAAAACGCGGCGCCTTAGACGACTGGGCCACCCGTGTCCCCCATTGACGTTTTGAATTTGGAAGCTGTAATATTAACACAGAACGTATTGACTTTATTTACGTCACTTGTTTAACAAAGATAGTGTGTCCGTACTGAAACGTATCAAGGCAAAAAGAACCCGTCAATTCCGTCTTAATTAAAGTCATATATTTCGGTTCCACCTACATGCTAGATAAAACATGACAGAAATGAAGCCATTCTTTGTGAAACGTCATGTTATCAATACCCATCCTTGACTGGAGAACGTTCCCATTTTTCACTCGATTAAAAAATCTAAAACGAAGCAAATACTTTTTAATGACCACTTTCAGTGGATGTTTGGAGTTCGCCTTTCGATCAAAGGTCACGAGTATTTTCTATTCGTGAATGAAAATTTGGATATTAACTTACACCTCGTATTTCCTCAAGTGAATAAATTGGTGGACGAGTGTTTTCATATTCTCTTCAAACCGTTACACAGGTGTGTGATGTCGAGTCAAGCGCTTCTGTCAACCGACTACACCTATCCTCACTTGCGGTAATGTCACCGAGGCCTGTCTTTTTAAAATGGCGCCAATTAGCAGACGACAAAGGGCAGACGAGAGAAGAAAACCGACGCTCACCCTGCGCCCTCTGTTGGTGCTACTGATAAGCCTCCGTGGCATTTTCAAGTTGCATTTCGTTCTTTAATTGGAGCGGAATTCTAAATTCTTTGGGAATTTGTTGATATTTAAATTTAAGATGAATCACGGCGAGATAAGGCTGGTGATGGTGTGCGGTTCTGACCTACGGGATAAGTATTTGAATAAGTCCACACGGTGACCATTCCGTGCATTCACGAAAGTAAACCTTCATGACTTAACAAGCCTGCCATGTTGCCTCAGATGCACGTGTCTTCAAAATCAAGATGAGGTGTTAGAAATAAATAGATCTAGATGTAACTGCGTGATTATGCTGTGAGACTTTAGTACTAGTCCAAGCATGATAAGCGACACCTGTCGGCGTCAATACTTCCACGTGATTATTGCAACTTTGTGAAGTAAAAGCTCAGTTGTCATGGGATGGGGGTCGGGGGTGGTTGGGGGGTAGCCTGGTGGTTAAAACGTTCTCGCATCACGCCGAAAGCCCGGGATTCCTCACACTGGTACATGTGTGAAGCCCTTTTCTTGTGTCCCAGGTCGTGATATTGCTGGATTTTTGCTATACGCGGCGTAAAACCATATTCATTCAGCTATGCGTTATGCGTTCTCCTTCGATATAACCCGAGTTCATATAATCCGATCTTTATAGGGATTCCGGGTGTGAATTGATCCTAAATACCCCCATGCATGACGTAAAACCGACAAATTTGAGAAACGGGTGGTCACGATGTTTAACTTGATGGCATGGATCGTTGCTCATATTATCAACCAATGGTTTTCTTGTCCAATACTCAAGTATTTACAGGCTGTCGTGATATAGCTCAAATGTTGTTGACTGTACCGTAAAATAACATTCACTCGCCCAGTCGTTCATCGAGATTTCTTTTTAAACTGGATGAATATTAAGTTATATTAGACTTGGCATTGGGCGTCCTCGTCAATACAGATGCACTGTAAATACTGAAAATAGATTCAATATGAAACTTTAGATGATAATTGCAATTAAAATAATGTTGCACCTTGTTTGAACGAACTTGTATATTTCAATATGTGCATCCAAACGACACGGGTGTTTTCGCCAACACGTGGTGTCATCATTGATTCATTACACATGCTCATAAAAGAGTCGGAATCGTACAATGGACAATAAGATTTTTTATGTTTACGGAAATGATTTTGTCGCTTTCATATTATTTACAACCGTTCCCTCAATATATCAAAGTAATTTTCTTTCCAAACATGCAAAAAATAAAGCAATTTAAAAACACATTACAATATATATATTTATTATCAGAAAATATAAAACAATATATCTAATATCTAACATTATCTGTTCAACTTGTTAGAGCATATTTCATTAATTAACGAGCACATTCGTTCTTGCATAGTAAAAAGAAGACGAGAACATTTAATAATAATAGTTGATATAGTCAAATATATATAACTCACAAAGTCATTAAAAAAATCAATAACTGAAATAATCATCCAATATCAATTTAAATATTTCCCCCATTTATTACTCCCACTCGCGCCGTGAGAGCATATCTAAAAATGACACTAACGGTATTGACAGGCAAGCTGTTGCAAGCATCATAGCAATTTGATCGAAACGCGATGATACATAGAAAATCTGTTGCCAACAGTGTTTCATAAAACCCGCAAGTGTATAAACTGTTCGCAGATACTGTGAACCCATTGTGATGTTATCAACAATACTGATATTAAACGAAGCCATTAAAATACCTACAAGCCGGGCCTGTGGTAGTACCTAGCGTCAATAGAGCCATCACTTAAGCACAGCTACCTTTGTTCGTTTGTCGTATTCCTGTGCCAGGTTGTTTAGTGTGGGTATCTGATTCATACAAGGCTGTGATCTACTGTTAATGAACTATAGCATTTTCACATTTGTACACATATCCAAGGAATGATGAATACGTTATCTTCTATGTGTTTGATCTTCAGTTAATCTGGTTATTACATATATCTGTTTAATGTTTAATAGATTCATATGTATATGTTTTGGTTTGTTTGTGAGAAATGGCTGATTCCCATACACGTTATAATCTGTCAATATTTTGTTTTACATGTTTGTATATTCAATCATTTTTCAAATAAAAGCGACAAAACCCTTTCCATATTCATAAGAAATCTCTGACAAAGCCAATTGTACGAACTGACTATGGGATGGTCATGAGTTTATGAATCGCTATCAAATTATGATGATAGTGATGAAATTTTGTTCTCGAAAACATACATTTTGTTCTTGAAATATACCGATTCGTTTAAATGAGGAACAGTCATATTTTAATTGAAATTAGCATTTAACGTTTCATATTGAATCTATTTTAAATGTGTACAGTGTATCTTTATTGATGAGAACGCTCAGTGCCAAGTCCAGTATACCTAATACTCATCCAGATTTAAATGAAATAAGTGAATGATATTTTACGCTGCCACAAGGTGAGCGTGTCCTTGCTCCATCTATGTCACCCTTCACAAAGGCTATGAATATTTTTCCGTCATTATTTTTGTTTTGCTAACGTGAAAATTTTTATGCCTTGAATATTATTTTTTTAGAGTTGTATTCACCTTTCGACAGTTCAGATATAGGTGTTTACTAGTTCAGATGAGATAATGTCAAAAGTCCGTTATTTGTCAAGATTAAAAATGATTTGATTGCTACACAAAGAACCGGGTGGGTATTCCGGGTTAGAATCGATCCCCAGCAACCAATGCTGGTTGTAAGAGGTGCCTTTATGGGTCGGGTGGCCTGGCAGTGTTTTTGTTGATGTCGTGTGATCGTACCCCGACGGCGTGGATCGTTGCCCATGATATCAATCACTGGATTGCCTGGTCCAGACTTGATGATATACAGGTCGCCGTCATATAGCTGGAATATTGCTTAGTATGAATTAATTAAAAAAGTGCAAAGGCAAGTCAATTGTTCACCTAAAAAACACGGGAACATGACGACTCGTGTAAAAAATACATTTCTCCTGACATGTTTGAAATTCTGTAAATTTGTCCCGACAAGAAAACTAATAAATTGATTTTCAAAGATAAGAGGTTTAAGAGAAACAGCAGTTTTGTAGTAGGAGAAAAATGATTTTTTAATTTTTCAAAAGTTTTAAATCAAATTATATTTTTTCAAATATAACCATGTAGAAATATTCTTTGAGCGCTGACTAAAATCAAACATATGATAAAATCAACTGAGAGGCACAGTTTCTTTTGCTCTTCAGTTTTATAAAGAGTCCTAACTCCGAAACGTGATTTCTGCATGAAGCATGCAAACAAACTAAAAGTTTATCAGTGTTCAAGTATTTATGCATGGTGTATGATTTCTATATTTAATATAATATTGGAAAGCCATCTAAATTAATTCATAACCTACTATTTGTATTGGAATGAGTTATTAGTCTAAAACGATTGAGAAACTTTATAGAAAATATACACTTGAAAATGTCATTATCAAATCGTTACTCGGCTGAAAACAGTCGCCGAAACACTGAAAACAGAAGTTCCAAAACACAACCATGATGTCCATATCAAATACATCACCATCGAATAACCATTTCTTGTTTTGTTTTCATTTTCAGCCACCATCAAACATGGGTGTATACTTCCTTTTGCCAAACTAAACAAGATTGAAATAACCAGATATACAATTGAACAACTTTTATCCGGACTATTCTAAAAGTTGTCCGGATAACCAAGTGTCCGTAATATCTCGCTTTAAAGATCCTTTATACTAATATCCGCTACTAATCCTTTCTATAGTGTTCCGGATTACCAGTGTCATTCTATCCAAATTATCAATGCGCTCACGGCATGGCGGTAATAAAGAGAACTATTAATGGTGCGAAAACATCTAACACAACATTAATTCCATTCCCTGCTGTAAACACTAAATATTTAAACAAGTTTCACAGGACGCAAATAACGAAACTTTAATAACCATGGATTTGAAAAATTGATGATAATTCACCAGTTGTCGCTAAGCATGTGGTCAAGAATTGTAAACAGGGGTATTTCTGGGTGTAATTTTCCCGACTAGAAAGGCTGAATTATTAATTCACTTGCTGTAATAAAAATGATAACTGTATTCATTCCTCTGAATTTATGAATAAATTAAGCCGTGGCCTCAACTGTCTCCTGCACAAACGACGGAAAGCATATCGAAAACGGTCATTACGCTTTTGCTTGAGTGAGGGGTTACATAAAGGATTCTGCAGATAGGGTTATTTCGAAAAGCTGAAATGCATTTGTCAACAATGCTCCTGGTAGCCTCGTTGTGATCTTGTTGTTTACTGTCATGGAAGTCCACCATTAGCAAGTAATCTTTCGTAAATATTGCATGGTTATTGTGATACGTCGGGAAAAGTGCATGTATGATTTATCAAAGTGTGAGTACTATTTGTATACCGCATCATTAAGACTTCTTTTGGCAGTGATAATGCATCTTAGTAAATGAGAGGTTTAAAGTTGAAAACCTTAAACATGCATTCAAAACGTTTTATGGTAGACATGTTGCAGACATTTCTAAATTTGACGCATCTGTGTAAAAAGCAATTGCCTATTTTAACTTGTACCATGTGTTCCCGTGCTTTTTCAGGTAAACAAATAACTAAATAACTTGACTTTGCATGTGTTTGTGACGAGTGCCACTTGGTAACAATAATGTTATATAGTGATTCATAAACACTTGCTCGTGATAGTCATGTAGTTGGAATCGTACGATGGACTCTGCCTTCAGTAGCTATGTGATTTGATCATGGAAAGGGTTTAGTCGCTTTTATAAGGATAGCAGATACTGTGTATTTCGGTCTTAACATATTGGATCTTCTTTAAGAAAGACACACACCTCTCATCCCCATCGATACCACCATCTATATTGTCCAATTATGTATGCTCATGTGCAATACACATCCATATCAATTTCAGTATCTATGTCTACACTTAGATCCACTTCCATATCGAGTTTGGTATCTTAGTCTACACTTAGATCCACTTCCATTTCGAGTTCAGTATCTTTGTCTACACTTAGATTCACATTCATATCGAGTTAAGTATCTTAGTCTACAGTTAGATCCACTTCCATATCAATGTCAGTATGTTTGTCTACACTTAGATCCACATTCATATCGAGTTCAGTATCTTTGTCTACACTTAGATCCACATTCATATCGAGTTTAGTAACTTTGTCTACACTTAAATCCACATTCTTATCGAGTTAAGTATCTTTGTCTACACTTAGATCCACATTCATATCGAGTTCAGTATCTTTGTCCACACTTAGATCCACATTCAAATCAATTTCAGTATCTTAGTCTACACTTAGATACACATTCATATCGAGTTCAGTATCTTTGTCTACACTTAGATCCACGTCTGGACATAAAACTAATATCCACATTCATATCAATTTCAGTATCTTTGTCTACACTTAGATCCACTTCCATATCGAGTTTAGTATCTTTGTCTGCACTTAGATCCACATTAATATCGAGTTCAGTATATTTGTCTACACTTAGATCCACATTCATATCGCGTGTAGTATTTTTTTCTACACTTAGATCCACTTCAATATCGAGTTCAGTATCTTTGTCTACACTTAGATCCACTTCCATATCGAGTTTAGTATCTTTGGCTACACTTAGATCCACTTCCATATCGAGTTCGGTTTCTTTGTCTACACTTAGATCCACATTCATATCAATTTCAGTAACTTAATCTACACTTAGATCCACTTCCATATCGAGTTTAGTATCTTTGCCTACACTTAGATCCACTTCCATATCGAGGTTAGTATCTTTGCCTACACTTAGATCCACTTCCTTATCGAGTTAAGTATCTTTGTCTACACTTAGATCCACATTCATATCGAGTTCAGTATCTTTGTCTACACTTAGATCCACTTCCATATCGAGTTCGGTATCTTAGTCTACACTTAGATCCACTTCCATTTCGAGTTCAGTATCTTTGTCTACACTTAGATCCACTTCCATATCGAGTTTAGTATCTTTGTCTACACTTAGATCCACTTCCATATCGAGGTTAGTATCTTTGCCTACACTTAGATCCACTTCCTTATCGAGTTTAGTATCTTTGTCTACACTTAGATCCACATTCATATCGAGTTCAGTATCTTTGTCTACACTTAGATCCACTTCCATATCGAGTTTAGTATCTTTATCAACACTTAGATCCACATTCATATCGAGTTTAGTATCTTTGTCTACACTTAGATCCACATTCATATCGAGTTCAGTATCACCACCGCGACAGCGACAAGCCCACACACCCACACCCACACCCACACCCACACCCACACCCACACCCTCACCCACACCCACACCCATATCCACATCCACATTCACATTGTCATTCTCATTCACATCCACATCCACACTAACAACGACACATCCACATCCACACAAACATGCACTACATCCATTCCAACATCTACATCCACACAACACCAACATCCACACCCCCATCCACTCAAATCCACACCAACATCAACATCAACATACGTACACGACAAATACCCCTCACATCCGTATGTGCGTGTGTTTGTACATTGCATAAGATCAAATATGGCTGTCACGCACAGTGAAGCCCCGTCGTTCTTCACCAGTACGGGTGACGACAAATCGCTGTGCAGAGTTGCGTCCCTTAGGCACGCCAGAAGCCATGGCCGTGGGTTTGAATCCCGGTTTGTCCCGATTATGTTTCTAGGTTTGTCAGTACCATACCCGTGCTCGTGGGTTTCACCAAAGCGGTAAACATCTAAGACTTCATCGGGCTAACACGCCATGATATAACTGGAATATTGTTCAAAGCAGCGTTAAACCTCACTCACCCCCTCACCAAACGATTACTGTCAGGATCGTTTATATGGGTACAAGGAAATTACACGTTAAGAATGATTCGTTTATCCAGACATTTGATAATATGGAAGAATGCACTTGAATTGCACTCGACGTATTAACAGGGTTTCATCTGAAAAGTACGCCACCTGTTGTGAAGCTTTAACGACACGTGAGAGCTAAAATGTAGCGATGACGTCACGATGCACGCCTGTATTACACACTGTCAGTGGTGTGACCTCATTATAAGACGTCAACAGCCTATTATCATGCTGAGTGAGAGGTGTCGATCGCACGTCAACACGCATGTCATGTGACTTGTCAATAACAGTTTACGACTAAAAATATCAGGGGGATATGATAACTGTGAAAATACAGTTTTAATAATAAACTTAAATTCATTTCGAAAATATTAGCATTAAAGTTTGGTTATTTCGTTGTCATGTCAACTGTCGAGGGATTTCTTAAATTCGTTTTCGCGAATTTTGAAATATGGCGCCGTTAAATCTTTGCTTTCAAACAGTAGGGACACACTTTACATCAGGTAATGAAAACTCAAAATAGCCATACATTTACTTAAACGTATTTACAGCAGCTTTAATATGGAAGGCAGCAATCCATATTAAGATCTTTTGGGGCCAACCTTATGTCAAAATGAACGCTAAAACGGTCTGAGCCGCCGTATAGCTCTATGCAGAGTTACGCTCCTTACTCGTACCAGGATCCTATGATCGTTGGCTGCGGAGGTCAGTTCTCCTTGATTAAAATCCCTCGTTTGTCAGCCCCTGATCGTTGGTTTCACAAAGTCGGAGACGTCTACCGCCTGTGTCAACACAGGCCTTTTAGCCGATATATCATGATAGAAATTGCATACTGTTTAAAGCGGCGTTAAATCTACCTCACTCACCTCTCTAGCCTATCTTGACCGACCACCTTTCAAAGAATCGTTATACGAATTGTAATGCTCATTTCAGAAAGATTTTCAAATTTTCTCCTCAAAGAATTTTATTACTAGACGTTTGTAATCGTTGAATTCATACAGCAATTTATTGTGAATCTTAAAATACATAAGCTGTTTTTTAAAAGTAAGCACTCAAACTCGATGAAACCATTGCAATGAATTTGTAAATACTTCATCCCTGTAACCTACATAAATACCCACATATATACCAAATGAACTCCCTGATGTGACAGACTGCCATCCCAATTTTACCCCCCCAAAAAATCGCTCATTTTATGCGAACAGCTTTATTTTTTATTTCAATCAAACTTGAAAATCCCCTTTCTTCCTTCCAACTTGTCAAATAGCGGAATGGAAGTTACGTGTGATATCCCTTCGCTGGCTATGAGCTTCATGGCCCAATACGGTAATGGAACCGCCGAGTTATAGGCTATCATGGGACGACCTCAAATTAGCCGGAGTGCTGTATTTCGGTATTGATGATCTAGAGGTTAAAGTTATAGCCCAAGCAATAGCTTAAATGAAGCGCCAATTTCAAGCAATATGCTCGCTTGGAACAGCCTCGCTGCAATGTCGCGATCGACCGAAGGATCCACCGTTTTACGAGGGCCCAATTTCTTGTTTTTACAAGCAAAGACGGCTATCGGTAACATATTGTAGGGGCTTTTCATTGGCTTTGTGAAAAAGACCCATTTTCAGTCAACACGGTTCTGCTTTTGAAAGAGCTCTCAGACAATATGATCGTCTTGAAGGAAACTGAAAGTGCCTGTGTTGAATAGCTATATCAATGGGTGGAGCAGGCTCGCAAAAACGTAGGATGAAATAATATAATAAAACGTCACTTTTAGTACATTGAGCTTTGAAATGATCCTTGGATTTTATTTGTCTCGAAAACTGGGTTCATTATCTTCGCAGTGATTGTATCGTCGGATGCCAAAACTCGGGAAGATCGTGGCTTTTGATGAAAGGACATTCGCCATCTTTATTAAGGTCACGTGACCTTAGACATCCCTTGTTATGACATCAGAGTGAATTTGACTATCACTTCATGGTGTGATATTGATAATGGGTCGTGGATTAGATATTGAGACTCGCGTGAAAGGAAAATGAACCTTTAAAACGTTACATTGTGGGTGGTTTGTACACAGATTTCAGTGTATATAAGATGTTATAGTGAGACGCTGTGATATAGCTTTGATATAGCTGGAATATTGTTTCGGTGTAAAACCCGAATCACTCACTCACTCATGCAAGAGGCTCCGCACCACATGTAGATGAAATTATAACAACCCAGATGATCAGAGTTGAAATAAGATTGGACAGTTCATATCTTGCACCCGCATCCACATCTACATCCACGTCAAAATCAACGCCAACATCCACATCCACATCCACACCCATATCCTCATCAACACCCACATCCATACCACGTTATGGAAAGACTCCGTGATGCACAACATCGACATTCACATCCACTACCACACCTACACCCACACCAACACCCACACCCACTCCCACACCCACACCCACACCCACACCCACACCCACACCCACACCAACACCCACTCCCACACCCACATCCACACCCACACCCACACCCACACCCACACCCACATCCACACCCACTCCCACACCCACATCCACACCCACACCCACTCCCACACCCACACCCACACCCACTCCCACACCCACACCCACACCCACACCCACACCCACTCCCACACCCACATCCACACCCACACCCACTCCCACACCCACACCCACACCCACACCCACACCCACACCCACACCCACATCTACACCCACACCCACATCCACACCCACATCTACACCACGTTATGGCAAGACTCCATGATATGGTTGGACTATTGCTATAAAACGGAGTAAAACTCGACTCACTCATGTAAGCGCTTCGCATCACAGCCAGATAAAACTATTACAATCCAGATGACGAATTATCAGTGTTGCAGTAACATTAGACAGTTTTCGTCCCGCAACCTCTTCTCTGTTTCTTGTCTCATCAACGTTAGAAGGAATTCATTTTGAGTAACGAGGGATGCAAAATCGAACGCAGGCACTGTTAATGCATTATGATGATTGTTTATTCGCTAATGGTAACTTGTGTACGGATTTGAACTCGGGACTAAGTCCGCCTAAATCCTGTTTTCTAATGCGATTACCTTGGATCAGACGCCCGAAGCCGACTCCGTCAGAATTCTGTGGAGTTGTCTGATCTTGGTCTTACGCTCGCCTTGTCAGTAATGCAGTCTTCAATTTCTACACCTTTCGTTTTGTTACAAGCTGCAAGCATGGAATCCAATTATGTTTTCCGGGGTCTTATTTCTTGAGAATAATTTCTCAATATTTTTCACATCGAAAATCGATCAAGATTTCAACATCGTCTGCCTGACTGAGATTTTCCCGCGCTTTTTAGGCCAATCAATCCCATTACAGTGATTGACGTTGACAGCCAGCTCAATCTACACCGGCGTGTGCGCATGTCCCAGCACGTGGTACACGAGCGATGCACGAGCTAAATTTCTCAGCAAATGTTTGATTTTTACAGTTGCATTTTGGGTAATTCCTTCGAGACACACGTCGCTGAGATTTTCAAGGTTCCAAAAACCATCAAACTCGCGCTCACTGATGATACAGGCACGTTCCTGGAATACTGTCGATATCTGCTTGCTGGTTCTGAAAACCGTGCTTCGCAAAGACGGATAAGTCTAATTTCTCCTATGATTAGTTTAATTGAAAGGGACTGGGCTCCTGTTCTGTGCAAACACAGCCTTGAGTGGTTCGGCAGTAAATGTAGCCTTGTCCGATAGCCATCTTGACAGGGCAAGCGATCTGCGTTTGTCTCCGTGCCCTGCAACACTTTATGTTGCCAGGAAAGTGTTAACACTCTCTACTTCAAGGGTTCGTTGAGGTTTCGAGAGTAATTATTGTCGAGTTCGTTGAAGAACGAAGATGAGCCTCACAACAAAACTAATTTGCATATATCGTAGTTCGGCCATAAATGGCCTTATTGGTGGGACAATTAGAACATTAAGATTTCTGTAGAAATTCATAATTATTTGAACGACCCTCCACAAGATCAGATGCGTATAAGCCGTGGGCGCGTTCGCTTCGTTTCGGATATGCGTTTCGTCATTCTTTGGCCAAATGTGCAAACAAAGGCAGTAATCTAAATAGCAGAACATGTGAACAGTGCTTTTCTTTATCTTTGGAATTGAAAACTGTACCCTGAGATTATGATACCAGCGGTGTCTTATTCTATAGCATTGTTAAGTAATGCAGGCTAGAGTGATGGGTTGCGTCCCTTAGGGGAACCAGGATCCCCAAATCGTTCGTTCAAATTCTAGATTTCTGTGATCCTTTCTTTTTAAACACCATATCCTTGGTCCTGGAGAACGTCAAAGCTGCAACATTTCGGACGTTCCTCTCAGAACTAAGCTAAGACGCCGTGACTGTTCAGTTCAATACTGTTCAATTCGGCCACACGTTCAACTCACTCACCCACTCACTTCCTTTGAATGATATAAGGCCAGACATTTTTTTATCACGGGCCCCCGCCGCCTCTACTGGAAAGCAGCTGGAAAAGAAATAAATTAAACATGAAAATATTTATTTCTGTCATGCACGCTAGTAACATACATGTAGACCCCCTAATATAAAATGTTATATATATATATATATATATATATATATATATATATTCCATGTCTACTTCACTATCAATGTTTCAAGAAGCCAGCTGCAGTTGTAACTCCAAGTCAGAACGACGTCGACTTTCATATAAATAAATATATGGTTAACATTGCTATTTACGATAGTCTAATGTACAGGTGTTGTCGAAATGTAGAGTACAGACTTGTCTTGTCAGCAGCTAGTGCTGAGGTGAAATGGGGTTGAACATTGCGTTGAAGAGTGCTGCACTTATATAGCGACGTGCATGCACGTGTGTGTGGCTGCTTGTACATGTCCAGAAACCTGGGAAGATCTGGGTTAGAACAGGTCTTCAGCAACCCCTGCTTTCCGCGAAAGGCGACAAGGCGAGTGCGGCGTTTACCAATAAACAAACAAAATAGTCCTTACGTATCCCGGTTAATTGTGCTAGCTCACTGAGATACCATGCCGCAGTTTAACATGAATACCCTAACACAGACACAGTATACTGACTCCGAGCTGACCAGTCTTTGTTTGATCCTCTTAATGCCGAGCACCAGGCAGGGTAACAACGAGCACCATATTTAAACGTCATTTGGTATGACGAGACCAGTGGATCTGATCTCTTGGCAGACGCTCTATCCACTACAGCACGGCGGCAGTAGAGTTACCGGGAATAACCTTCCTGCGACGAGGAATGATGGATTATCTGTCCCGAGTAAATAATTTCCTAACATTCACGAGGGATAATCCCTTATTCAACTTGCGAGCGGGTAATATACTTTATATTACACACTGACTGTTTTCTGAGAAAACATAGAAACATCAGTGATGCTCAGTTGGTCCATTGCTCCAACGACGTCACGTTCATCGTGTGTTTGTTTGTTTGATGTTTAACGCCGCACTCAGCAATATTCCAGCAACATGACGGCGGTCTGTAAAGTTAGTGATAGCATAATTAACGATCAACGCCATTGAGTGAGTGAGGGAGTCAGTGATAGCATAGTGAACTAGTAACGCCTTTGTGTGAGTGAGTGAGTGTGTGAGTGAGTGAGTGAGTGAGTGGATACAACCAGCCAGGTCATGCAATGTAGCAACTACGCCAAGTATAAAGATATAAATCACATGTCAAGGTTACGTCATGATATTTTCCCCATGAATTAGAAACCAACGTGTCATGGATAAGGTACACAAGATCCCTATTCCTCATAAATCAAATCATATTTGACGGAACCAATTAAACAAGAACCTGCGATTGATATAACTATTGATAAAGGCCTATAGTTACACATTCATTGAATTGATGGAGATCGCCAAACAGACACGTTGGAAAAAGACAATGCTGAGCAAAGAGAAAACTCTATGTCGAAAGATGGCATTAATTTGATTCGCGTCACCCTCCATTCTACCCGTGTTTTGACCTTTGGCATTTCATTTTCAGGTGCTCGGCAGAGTTCGACCCACGGACAATTACTAGCCCCAATTAGCAGCATGCTGTCCACTCTTGCGACGGCGAGATCTCGTGCCACTGGAGACGAGACTTGGCCAGCAGCTCCAAAACACAGCCCTAATTAACACGGAAGAGGTCCCTTCTCCGCCCCATGTTGCCGCGATCCGGAAATTACCCGAGCTGAGTTTTGAGAACACCTGAAATTGACAAGATCTCGACGGAAATGACATGGGAAAACTGTCTCCCAGTTACCAGCTTGTGCATTTCAATTAAGTTCGGTGTTTAACACTTGTTTTTTGTCCCGATTCACGGGCCCTCAAGGGGATTTAGGCAAGAAAATCGCACCATTTTGTGTTTAATTAAACCATGTGTTTTTGCAGTTCAATTTGAAGCCGTATGAAAAATAGAATCGTTAAATTTTGTCAGGATATGAAGTTTTAGAAACGACATTGTTTCCAAACCACAAATTAGTTTTCTTATGTTGTTGAATTTAATTTTAAATAGCACGATTTTTCTCTTAGCATTCCTGACGGATATACCTTTGATGTTTAATCGGTTTTTGAACGGGAACAATCCAATAATAGATATGAGGGAGTGTTCACGTGACATTAGCACAACGATAATGCGTTGCAATAAATATTAAATCATCTCTTTAACTTGTGTTTGCATTTCTAATTTATTTGTGATAATTTATATTTCTTCATCGCCATACTCGGTTACATATCTCGGTTTACACGAGTGGCTTGTTATTGTTTGGATATCGGACTGACCTTGATTTTGACCCCACATCTGTCAGCATCACACAGTTTCTCCAACAGTAATCCCTGCATCACTTTTATTGCATCATTCTTTTACTGCCTCCATGGTCCAGTGGCAGAGTGCTTGTCGGCGGAGCGTAATGTCGGTGGTTCGATCCCTGGCTGCGTCTTACCAAAAGACGTTAAAAGATGGTACTTGTTGTTCCCTGGCTCTTGGCTTTAAGGGCTAAAACAAGAACATGTAGGCTCCGAGTCAGTATACTGTGTCTGAGTGAAGCATCCATGTTAAACTGCGGCATGGTATCTCAGTGGGTTAGAACCGTAAAACCGGCATCAGTCCGGACTGGGACAAGGACACACACACAAACACACGTCGCTGTGTGAGCACCATGATCCTAAACAGCGTTATAAACCTCATGTCATCTTACCACAGTATATCCTATAACGTCACGCTAATGCACTGTAACACAACTGAACGGCTAGGATTATTCATTTGTGATACTATTTCACATATCGTGTGATGATATTCATTTTAATTGTTGCAGCGTTATCCGGACAACTTACATTACAGGCCCAGCTGTATATTGGCATGAAATAGATAGAAAAACCTCGAGGATTTGTATTATGTTGAGAGCAATTTATACAATATATTTTAGGAGGGGTGGGGGGTTAATATTCGACCTTGTATAAAGATATACACTTTTGTTTTCCCTGTTGTTTTTACAAAGGCACGCATTTCATGTCAATTTCAAGTTTGTTTAACAAAAGAATGCATTTCATGTCAGTTTCATGTTTGTTTTATCATTAAGTGCACGCTATGCCTCGTTTATCCATAGAACTGTTTATGAAGACGAACATGAGGAGCATGGAGGGCTTTGAAAATCTGTAGAGATTTCAATTGATACATTAAAATGCAGAAACGTACAGAAAGTCTTTTTAATGACTTGAGTGATGTTCTTTTGGATATAAGCATCCCGAAAACTGAAACATGAATAACATGCACGTCGAATCCCTCATTATAACGCGCATTTTGGAGAAACATTTAAAGATATTCGTGTAGCCATTGCTCAAAGCCATTCAATTAAAAACGTAATGACACGCCACGATAAGATCGACAAAACATCTCAAAGGACATCTTTACAAATTCACTGATTACGTTTCGAAACATACGGTGTTAGTTATAGCTTTAGGGACGATTTCTGTGAGTTTGATTTGTTCCAGTGGTTCAATGTTTACCTTAAGAAACCAAAATTGTCCGTAATCGCTACTTACACGATGCGGCGACCGCGGACGACTGCAGCAGAGCAGACGGTGAGCGGTGCTTGTGTTTAGCTTAGCGTGTTTTGGAAACCTATAATTTCGCTTCAGATTACAAAACAACACTGATCATATCAAATTAGTGCTTGCATGATGTGTATGATTTACATTCGGTTTCTCAATAAGAAATCAGACTTCGATACCAAATCAATACACTTCTGATTAGGCTGTAAACCAAAGCGTACTTTCTCTTGTTCCTCGTTTCGGCTTCGTCTATAACTCAGAAACACACTGGGATTTGATTTAGTGAGATTGGAACCTTCTACGCGGTGGAATCGCCTAATTAATTTCGGTTCCTCCGAAAAACGATAGTTACATGCAAATGTATGTGCGGCATCAGTGGGGAGAGGTCGTCGTAGGCAGATCCCTCAGACCAGTTTAAGGTGCACCCGTTGTATATTTACTCAAAGGAATAAGGGACCTTTGAACACGATATTGAAAATTAAATTGCAGTTTCCATTGGGAGAGGCTCGGGGGGACTGGACCACGTGTGGATGCTATCAAATCATTAAAATAAATAGTTGTGCTCCATTTTATCTACGGTCTCTCCTTAAGGGAAAAAGCATCATATTTGGCCACAAGAAGTCGTTGTGGCGAAGTTGTTAAGATAAACATATTCAGCTCCCTCTAGCCGTCGACAAATCTCGCTTCTTTTCCCGCCCGACTTTCTAATCAGAAATCTGGAAGCTGATTAGCAACCCGCTTTTGTTCGACTGTTCTGTGATCCTTCATAATCGAGCCGTGATTTGAGAAGACCATGTTGTGTTTGGTGATATTAATCAGTGGAACTATTTTCTTCAATGAGGAAGAATATTGCTCGAGTCTGCGACTTTCAATTCCAATGCCCTAGGGATTCCCAGACGAAAGCCGCTCATAAGTGCATCAGCATTAAACAGCTCAAGTCACGACAAAGCTCAGAGGGGGCGAAAATAGGAGTCACATGAACGATGGTGGACGGAATGGCTCCGCGAACAGAGGGTTTGGGCCAATCTGAGGCCAAAGGTTGGGACATTCGGGTATTAGACATGATTAACGTGTAATTGGGGCTTCCAATATGCCCGCGTCAAAGTTATTTTGCTGTCAGATTCCGTTTGGGCCATTTCAACGTGTTTGTATTTGACGTAGTGACCGTTTGACAAAGTCCGCAAAGGAATGGTTTAAACTGATTGCCAGCTGACGTTTTAACAAGTAAAGATTTGGAGCTTAGACTTATTCTCCCGAAAGTAAAATTAGCTTTCCTTCCTTAGAGATGTCCTTGCTTCCTCATTTATAGGCTCCTGTGTCATAAAGGCTTAGCTAGGACCACAGTCGCTTGGATTCTGTATCATAAATACGGGAAATGAAAAAAAGGTTTCATATTTGAATGTACAACACCCGTACATTCTTGTACATGGCTGTTATTATCGATATATTTTTTGTTTGTTTGTTATTTAACGCCGAACTCAATATATTTCAGCAGTATGACGGTGGTGTGTAAATAATCAAGTCTAGACAAGACAATCCAGTGATTGGTATCATGCGCAGCGATCTACGCAAGTGGGATACGATGACATGTATCAACCAAGTCAGCGAGTCTGACCACCCGATCCCGGTAGTCCCCTCTTACGACAAGGATGGGTTGCTGAAGACGAATTGTAACCCGGACAGACCTGCTATATGTGACTGAGTCCCCTGATGGGGCTGTTCGTATCTGTTATATATAGGCAGTATGGTATTTAATATATATCAGACTGGCTTTGTTACCATCTGTCAAACAGACTGGGTGTTATACATCTATCAAACATGGTGTTATAACATCTATCAAACATGGTGTTTTGACATCTGTTAAAATGGTGTTTTAATATCTGTCAAACATGGTGTTTTGACATCTGTCAAATATGGTGTTTTAACATCGGTCAAACACGGTGTTTTAATTTCTGTTAAATATGGTGTTTTAATATCTGTTAAATATGGTGTTTTAATATCTGTCAAATAGGTGGGGCTTTATTATCTGTCGAACATGGTGTTTTGATATCTGTCAAACATGGTGTTTTAACATCTGTCAAATATGGTGTTTTAACATCTGTCAAATATGGTGTTTTAACATCTGTCCACATCATGCCCCTATCTGCCGGGCCGTGTCTTGCAGTGATGGAGAAGACTGGCGATGACGCGCCCTCCACGTAAGAGTAAGAATGAAATGGGCCTGACGCAGGAGTCCATGATTTAACCACCTAGCAACCTCTACCCCATAGCCCCACTGCGTGAGTGAGTTGTGTTTTAGACCGCTTTTAGTGATATTCAATCATCATCAGGGCAGGTAACAAATGGTCTTCACACATTGAAACTATAAGCGACAAAACCCATTCCATATTCTAAAGAAATCTCTGACAAACAGAGAGTCAACTGTACGATGAACATGTGATTATGAATCACTATCAAATAGTGATGATACTAGGTGTTCGCCTGAAGGTGAGCGTATCCTGCACAGCCGGTGGCACCCATCACAAACACATGCAAAGGCAACCCGTGTCGGGATCTGAACCCGGTCCTTCGGCGTGACGAGAGAACACTTTAACCAGTGCCCGCAGGCCGCCAACCGCCCTATACTCATGAGAACTGATTGAGCCGTTCTTACTTTCGTCACGACAATGATTCAGACTGGCGTCAGTACCAGCGACCACGCATTCGCTTCTCAAAGAACTCTATCAGGTTTACCAGAACCACGGTCTATTTTAGATATAAACGCCAAGAGTATAAAGATGTAATTCACTTCCGTGTGCTGAGAACAGTGGAATGGCAGAATTTCTGCAAAACAATTTTTAAACCAAGTAGAAATTAATTTCAACACTTCACCATATTGCTTAAATTTAAACCAAGTCTGCACCATCAGACAAAGTACGGACCTATTTCCCCAACTGATTAATGACATGCGTGCGTCGTCCGTTTAAACACTGCGACTGTTTTAAAGGATCCCCTAATCTCTCTCTTTATCGCCAAATCCCGTAACACTACGCGAGATCTAGAGCCGGCTCTCGTCCGATCCACAAATCCCTCGCATAGAGCCCAAGCCATGTTCCTGACGTGCAATTAATTGTAGGGGTTCCCTTGGGCTTCGAACGGGAGGGGAATAGTTTTAACACGAGCAAATTATTTCACCAAGCGTGTGTTCCCCGCCTAGTAACCAACTTCGTTATGTGTCTTTTTCTGATCCTAACTCGGAATCAGTTTCTCGCAAACTCCCGAGAGAAATCGCGAGAGCCGGCCCGAGCTGTCAAAAGAAACAGATTAAAGCGTAATTGGCGAAGTCTAATGCAATCGCGAAGGAGAAAAAGTAGTAAATAGAATTTTGCGTGTTGATTGCACGAGTAAAGCAGGTTAGACCCGACCCTTGACCATCCCGTAGCCAGCCAGCGTTATTGCATTTACTTTCATTTCTCTTGAATTCTTCTTTAAATTATGGGCAATTTGTGAGTTCTCTGCGACCTAGCTCTCGTGGCGTTGTCGAGATATTGCGAGAACTTGGATAATATGGCCAGCTTTGAGATGGATTAGGTCTTGAACTCCCCTGAAACAAAGCCGATTGGGATATCAATTCTTGTTAGGTGTCGTGTTATTCTTTCGGGGGTGTTTTGGTCTATACATTTTAGGATTAATCGCTTAGTCCGAATAAGAGGGAGCTTTATATCGTAAAACCGCAAAGCAACTCAGGTCAATTTAAAACAATTCTGAAGCGGTATTAAAGTCTCCATACGTTTAATATTGAATGCGATGTGAGCTTTTATAAATGAATTGAATAATTATGATAATTATAACAACACACCCCTGCATAGTTATCCTTTTAATGCCGAGAGTCGGATGGATGTAGTTTGTAGTGTGTATGTATATGGCGTTTCGGCTTAATGTGGGAGAAAAGCCCGGAGTGGTGCAAGCTGGCGTTTACCACGTTGGGGAAACTCACTCTGCAAGGACATATTATTATCAAATTATGAGTGAGAGATAACGCTTAACACAGAAGCTAATATAAACATATTGTCAGGAAAATAGATTTGGGTTTTTTATGATTATGGCCTAGATCTATCGCTTTTATTTATTGGAACATTGACCCAGCTGGGTGTCAAACAAACTGATGGGTACATTATATCCTTGAAAATCGGAGTTGACAATAAAAATTGCAAACCTTATAAAAACGTTGCTCGACTGAAACTAGTCGCGGAAACACTGCTAACGTAAGGTCAAAACACATATATGATATCCGTATCAAATACATCATCATTGAATAACTATTTCTTCTTTGTTTCATTGTAGCCATCTTCAAAACATGGGGGTGTCCTTTCCTTCAGATAGCGTGTATTATGAATCAGCAACAATTTGGTAGGTTTAACACAGATGGATCCGCAACCACTGGATATGTATTTAGTTTCTGAATGTCGCCAGCAAGCAAACACAAGTTGTGTGTCGTCCATGGATGAGTAGGGTTTTCGACGCCTCTGAGATTATTTCAGCAGGGATCCCCAACAACTGGCTTCACACACTAAACCCATGAACACATTCGATACCGGATCCTTTGCGTGACGGGCGAACACTGTCACCACACGGCCACCTATCGCCTTAGTGTTGTGGACAAACCCCATACAACGTACGCTATTTCAGCATCTGCAGCTTTAGTCCTGCTCCACATTTCTTCCTGCGTAGGAATCACGACCACCCTCGTAGCCAGGATTCTCGTTAAACCGCACAATCATCACGTTGACGACAGCTGAGGCAGATTATCAAACACCACTAACACAGAAGCAAAATTATTTTTTCTATGACCATCAAAACCTGAACTGATGAAATCAAACCAGTTTTCACACACGATAACAATCCATATAATAAGACCGGGTTTAAGATTGAACATGTTTCACAATGTTTAACCTTACTATGGGAATAAACAAATTAATATTCTTGGGTGGAGGGCCTGGAATTTTTGTTTGAGAATATGTATCTGTCACTGTATATCTTTGAAAGAAGGAGCCAAATGTATTCTTTTCAGTTCATCCAATAAATATTTTTTTCAGGGCGTTTTGTGCAAAACATTAGCCAAAATTGCTTTCGGTATTTTCTTGAACAGTTTTTGTTGTTGCAATTCCAGCATGTTCTTCCTACCTTCAAGAGAATCAAATGACAGACCTTTACCGGATATATACGTTCGGTTTGTTCTGCACATACTTCAGAGCGGCTAGGCTGTGATCTTGTAGTTCTGACAAGACTCCACACTGGACAACACACGTCCTTCAACAAATTGCATCTTCATGAAAGTTCTGGCTAGGGTATAATTGATTTATATTTCTAGGTGGATGTGACATTGTTACAGATCGACTAGATTAAAGCTTGATAAGCCTAACTCTGATCACACGGCCAAATTGAATAGAGCATATGTTTCTCTAGAAGATTGCTTATCTAATGACCAAGACGCGACCACAACATGGCGATACATTAGGGCGATAAGATGGCGCTTGAGAAGGAGAGAAGGGAATATTGAAAATAACGGCTAGTTAACTACAGAGCCGTCTGCCATTGTCAAACACGCTGATGGTATCAGTATGCGACTGCTTGATAAGCAAGGGATGAAATAGGTACTTGCATATAACTCAGACACTTCATGTCAACATTGGGAAACGTGATATTCTTTAAAAACGCGACGTCTTAAGGGGGTCAAATTTCGATATTTAAGACAATTGTGTAGCGAGTGTACGCAAATATTGCAGCTCATAACTAATGGAATTATACTCACCAATGGTCTATAGCCGATTCTCTTTTGTCGACTCGTATACGCATGGGTGCTGAGTCCTGTTCTTTCCGGAATTCCGGAGTAGTTAAACGCTCAAGAGATACGTGAACAATAAACGATTATGATATTATCTTTCCGTGCAACGTATGTTTCGATTTAAATGTGGATTGAATGGTCACAATGGATGTATGGTTAGTACAATCAGACAGGACACAGTGGTTTGTCTGGCTCTGTTTTGATTGTTGTTGTTGTTGATGATGATGATGATGATGATGATGATGATGGTGGTGGTGGTGGTGGCGGCGGCGGTGGTGATGATGATGATGATGATGATGATGATGATGATGATGATGATGATGATGATGATGATAGTTTTGGGATTTTGAGCTATAGTTGTTTTATTTCGTTACACGTTTTTTTCTGGAGATAAAATACTTTGAAATTATTTGTTTGTTTGTTGTTTAACACCGCAATATTCCACCTATATGGGCTGTCTGAAAATATTCGAGTCTGGACCAGACAATCCAGTCTTCGATATTGTGAACAACGACCCACTACGTCGAGGTAGGATGACTCGATCCATTTGGTTGCCTCTTACAACCAGTGTAGGTTGCTGGGGACCAACACTAACCCGGAATCCCCACGGGGCTTCCCCAGATTAAGAATGTTTGGTTTTCTTAAGTGATTGAGTGAATAACGCCGATTAGTTATTATCCTATGGTGTTGACGTCCTATGATTTTTATGATCCATCCATTTACGGCCAATTGGTTTCTGTGAACTGTTGTAACACAATAGATGGACATACTCCACCGAGCAGGATACAGATGATCCCATCAGTGTACTTGCACGCTGTTATAGAGAATTTACAGTATCCATTCAAACAGAGTAGACGAAAGTTTATGGATAACAACTTGTTTGTCAGTTACTGTAAAGTGTTGGCTTCCATTGTCTATTGCTAATCACCTATCAGCGCCAATTGTTGGTTTCCCTTGTTAAGTTTCCACCTTTTCCTACTTATTATTTTTGTTGTTCTTACGTGTACATACATATATATATATATATATATATATATATATATATATATATATATATCTGTGTGTGTGTGTGTGTGTGTGTGTGTGTGTGTGTGTGTGTGTGTGTGTGTGTGTGTGTGTGTGTGTGTGTGTGTGTGTGTTCTCTGGCTAATAGCATTCATTCACTTGATGAAGGAGTAAGCATATACTCCGAAACGTTTTGTTCATCTTAATAAAGACTTTGACATCAATAAATACTCTTCCTTGGTATCACTTCTAAATGCCTTTCAAACTCTTGAAAGTGTTTATTATACTGCAATAATGACGGCTCGGTATAAATCCTTATTCCGTTGTGAATCAATCTTTGTTCATTGTACTGAAGAGGCAAAGGACCATAGCACATTGTCCGGGGCGTGTTTCAATTCATATATTTTATATGTTCATTTATCATACCGTTGTCATACCTGCTTCGTCATAAACGTTTACAGGAACGCTTCAGCGGTTTACCTGCACACTTTTTGCACCAACTGAAATGTTGAACCCTTAGTGCAACACGAAGATTTGAAAAAATAACATTTCATACAAGCCAGTTATTCTTGTTTTTCGTGATTTCTGTATAAAGCAACGTGGCTGTTTGTTAGGTCACATCCTTTGCATGTTAACTCCATGTCTCTTAAATCCATCAAAGAAGTTAAATTCAAGTTAAGCACATAACACAATTACCGCTTGACCGAAGAGAAGCATATAACCTGTCTGCGGGGAAGTACTTTTATCGGCTGTCGTAAGTGAGTCGCGATTGAACCCAAGCGGAAGTAGTTACGTAAATGAGCTCTGTCCACCAATGAAAAGTCTTACGCAACACCGCCCAGCAGATAAAATTAACTTTATTTTGATTGGCTATAACGAGGTACATTACGTCATGTCCGGTCGGTGCAGGTATAATGGCAAGAGCGAGGTTATTGAGTTAATGGCTTCCCTTAGTGAACCTACAAGGATAGGGCACTCCAGATTCCAATGCCAAATTCGATTCTATTTAGTTCCCTACAAATTCGGCTGTCCTCTCCTCTGAGTGCGGTTCAATTATAGAAATGGCTGGCTCTCCAGTCATGAATTTCGTCATAATGTGTTTTCAATACGAAATGGTGTCACGTGACGTAATTCATTACATTACGTCACATTATGCCACTAACTGCGGGGCTTTCATCTAACAATGGCCGCACCGCCGAGTAACATAATAGCTTTGGCAATGACACACATCTGTAACAAGAGGCTGCAACATTGTTGCTTTCTCTTATAAAGTTTATTACACGTAGTTATGTTCACCTACGATGTTTACATGGGCGTGATAAATAAGAACAAAATGCTGAAAATGTTATAAATCGATGTTTTGCTGCCATACTAGTTAAAAAGTTGTGTATAAGAATGTTAGATATGTAAACTGTGGAATAAAGAGGAGGTGTTTCACAACGTGTTATTACCAAGCGCTATACAATTACCTACATTTATATGATAGCTGCGGCGGTGGGGTAGCCCAGTGGTTAAAGCCTTCGGTCGTCGCGCCTAAGGCATGGGTTCGATTCCCTATATGGATACAATGTGTGAAGCCCATTTCTAGTGTGCCCCGCCGTTATCTCTGGAATATTGCTAAAAGCGGCGTAAAACTACTCACTCAATTATATTATAGCTGTTGGAATCCTTGGTCTGAATACCTCCACGTCAACTCATGCTTGTCTAAGAGCCGACAATAAAGGGATTGCGTGATCTGGTTTTGTCAATAGGTGTCATCGTGCCCTGGTGACGTGGGCTGCTGCTCACTCTTTCACTCACTGGTTTGCCTTGACACGACTATTGACAGTATGTCGTGATATTTCTGTTCGATAAAGAATATTCACATGAATATAATGGTTGTGTCACAATAGATAACTCTTTTACACGATGTCGTTCTCCGTAGGTATTCCGGATAAGAACAGGTCCCCAGCAACCTTGCTGGTCGTAAAAATCGACTTAATGGATCGGATGGTCAGGCACCGTGAATGGCTTATTGCATGTCGTCATAACACGATGGAGTCAGCCGTTGCTTAAAATATCAGTCACTAAAATTGGCTTGTCCAGGCTCGATTACTTACGGGCCGCTGTCATAGAGCTGGAGTGATTGTTTAGTGCGGCGTTAAACAAACAAACATACACTCCCAGGGGAAAAGAAAGTATACGCTTGAAAAGCTAGAGTAGACTGAAAACAGTCGCCGAAACACTGCAAACTTTAAAATGGATTTGATAACAAAAAATGCAAACCTTATCAAAACGTTGCTAGACTGAAAACAATCCCCGAAACACTGCCAAAAGTCTTAAAGTCCAAAACACAACAACGATACCTGTATAAAAAATGAACATGTCTTGTTTGTTTCATTTTTAGCGTATAAACTGAGGACCAACAAAAGCTACATGAATACCTTTCAGTTGATTTTATGATATGTTTGATTTTCAATTGAAAATATCTTAAGTTTCACAAACTGAACTCTCCTGGCACTTAGTCAGCACTAAAAGAATACTTCTTCATGGTTAGATATTTTTAAATAAATGTTTATTTCCTTAAATTCAATAGATTTGCTTTCTCCGGAATAAATTTACAATATTTCAAACATGTGGTTGCAAATTGATTTCTAACCCCTGTCTTCATTCAGCCAAATTATTTTACACCAAACTTCCCAGACACAAACTGTTGCAGGAATGAGTTGTGGTTAAACAGACACAATCAAATTTAACAACAGTTAACAACAGTTTCACGTTTAAACTACCTAAAAAATAAACTCGGTATACCTTCTTTTGCAAGGCAGTATATAAACAAACTAAACATGCGTCAGCACGGGGAGACCAGCAGACAGAGACGCCGCAAATCACTTTGCAGAGTTAATCTTCTTACCCTTGTCAGGATCCGCTGGCCGTATGATCGAATCCAACACTCGCCTCGATTATGGCCCTTGGTTTGGCAGCTGCATATCTTTTAGTAACCAACTGTGTCACCTTGAGATTTTATTTGATTTCATGTTTTGATTTTTTTTTAAGAGCGTACGTCAACGTTGTCGACAGCATAACAGCATTCAATGGCAAAATATGATCATAAAAAGCAATCGAACTCATCTTTAATCGTTTTAAATTTACACAATCTACAAATCCTATTTTCAAGTTGGATCATTCTACCAAACACTGAACTGAAATTATTTATTCTGTGTTCCGTACGAATTGGGGCTTCCATGAAGTGTTTAAATAGTTTCAGTCCAATGGAATGGACTTGAAGATTCAATGAAGTACTAAATTGATTGTTAGAGAAAGCATTCTCTATAAAGATACATAGTATTTGACAAACTTACTCGTATTTCTCATGTGTTTACGCTTGTATTTACTAGTTCTGATACATCTCGTAGAAATGACAAGCAAAAATGCCATCAGTTGAATAGCATACCAGCTCCGACTTGATTCGCTATTCACATAGAAAATACGTAAACAGGCATCAGGAACGTAGCAAGCACCGGTTGCAGGAAAGGTAACGAGAACAATACCTTAAACAGGATCATTATTAAGAACAAAGGCATACATGGGAATCGGAGAAGGAAGATTAAAAGAAGCATGCCCATCAACATAACCTGGAACACGAATATGAACATGACCATGGGCGGGAACATAACCAGTACAATGAATATTACCGAGAACAGAAACACATACTGGAACAGGAACATAACTACGAACTAGGAAACTGCATGACAACATGGTCGGAGTAAACGGGAAAAGGCAAGAACATATACATAATCAGGAACAGATACCTAAACAGGAACATTTACATAAACAGGAACAGATACATAAACAGGAGGAAATACATAAATAGGAACATTTACAAAAAACAGGAACAGAAATATGTACAGGAACATTCACATAAACAGAAGCAGATACATAAACAGGAACATCTACATTAACAGGAACAGATACATAAACAGGAATATTTACATAAACAGAAGCAGATACCTAAACAGGAACATCTACATTACCAGAAGCAGATACATAAACAGAAACATTTACATAAACAGGAACATTTACATAAACAGAAGCAGATACATAAACAGGAACATTTACATTAACAGGAACAGATTCATAAACAGAAGCAGATACATAAACAGGAACAACTACATTAACAGAAGCAGATACATAAACAGGAACATTTTCATAAACAGGAAAATTTACATTACCAGAAGCAGATACATAAACAGAAACATTTACATAAACAGGAACATTTACATAAACAGGAGCAGATACATAAACAGGAACATCTACATAAACAGGAGCAGATACATAAACAGGAACATTTACATAAACAGGAAAATTTACATTACCAGAAGCAGATACATAAACAGGAACAGATACATAAACAGGAACATTTACATAAACAGGAGAATTTACATTACCAGAAGCAGATACATAAACAGGAACATTTACATAAACAAGAACATTTACATAAACAGGAGCAGATACATAAACAGGAGCAGATACATAAACAGGAACAGATTCATAAACAGGAACATTTACATTAAAAAGGAATAGATGCACAAACAGGAACATCTACATTAACAGAAACAGATACATAAACAGGAATATTTACATAAACAGGAAAATTTACATAACCAGAAGCAGATACATAAACAGGAACATTTACATAAACAGGAACAGATTCATAAACAGAAGCAGATACATAAACAGGAACATCTACATTAACAGAAGCAGATACATAAACAGGAACATTTACATAAACAGGAAAATTTACATTACCAGAAGCAGATACATAAACAGGAACATTTACATAAACAAGAACATTTACATAAACAGGAGCAGATACATAAACAGGAGCAGATACATAAACAGGAACAGATTCATAAACAGGAACATTTACATTAAAAAGGAATAGATGCACAAACAGGAGCAAATACATCTACAGGATTATTTACATAACAGGAACATTTACATAAACAGGAACAGACACATGTGCAGGAGCATTTACATAAACAGGGACTGAAACATGAACATTTACGTGAACAGGAACAGATACATAAACAGTAATAATTACATAAACAGGAGCAGATACATAAACTGGAGCATTTGAATAAACATGAACTTTTACATAAACAGGAGCAGATACATAGACAGGAACATTTACATAAACATGAACTTTTACATAAACAGGAACAGACACATAAACAGGAACATTTACATAAACAGAAGCAGATAGATAAACAGGAACAGATACCTAAACAGGAATATTTACATAAACAGGACAAATACATAAACAGGAACAGACACATAAACAGGAAAGGGAATGTGTAATCATTGGATATGAACAAGACGATGTGTACGAACATTCACAGGAACAAGGCCACCTGGGTTGCACTACTGCTGTATCTGCACTCTACATCACAACAGACAGTCGGCAGTCCATGTCCGTCTCATACAGCAGTGGAGTTTCAGTAGGCGCATGCAGAATTAACCACAAGTGGGGCTATTCGAAAAACCTCGAATCTTTCTCTGTTTGAACTTTATAAGTATATTTCCTATTTTGGAAGACGGTTTCATTACCATTTGGTAACATGTCATTGACTCGTTTTCATATTGTTTATTATGAAGGTCATCCCACTTGTGTGGATTTTTCTGTGATTCTTTCTCTGTTATGATGTTCAGTGCATGTCCATCCAAATGTCCCCCGTTATACCACACCTCTTATCATATAGCCGGTTCACACCGATTATGTTTCTAGGTTTGTCAGCACCATACTCGTGCTCGTGGGTTTCACCAAAGTGGTAAACGTCCGAGACCTGCATCACTTCGGGCTTTCCTCCCACATTAAGCTGATACGTCGTGATATAACTGGAATAATGTTAAAAGCGGCGTTAAACCCAACTCACTCACTCTCTCTTATATAGAACAGACAACTGCAGCTCTGCTCACCGATTAATATAAAACATACGTTATGTGTCAAATACGATGTCAATATACATTATTAGTTAAATCACATCATTTTCGCCAATATTACCAACACAGTATTTCAACATCAAAGCCAAAACAGAAGCAATAAATATTGTAGAAATATTAATATCTTAATATTACCATATATCTACGGTAATTAAATTCCTGGAGATATTAAAATCAGGTAACATATTTAAAGCTATGGGTTGGGCAAGGAGCCTTGGTTGAATCCCTTCCATCAAATGTCCCAAATTCGACCTCGGGTCATTCTCAATATCGCCATTTGAATATCAACCTATCAGAACCCATGAAGCGGAAAATGTGTATTTGAATTGTAAAAGTCCATTGTTGCTTGTTTTTGTCCATACGATTTATATCCACCTGTGTCAGTGCCTGTCAACTAATTTTTCACGGATTAGAGTAGTGTCAGTTTTTTATTTGATTTGATATCAAAGAGGAGCGATTCCGATGGTTTAGACACCTCGAGGCTTGTACGAGGTCTTTATTAGACTGTACCGACAATATCCTGCTTTGGCGATGTGTAAAGGTGACTATATTCTCATATTAATATCTAATAAACCAAATATATTAGAAAGGACTTTTCTCCCTCTGTTAACATGCCATGGATTTGAGAACTGAAAGAGAAGAATGCAGCTTTGTATAGGGGAACCACACTTAGGCATTGGCATTATCAAGATGAAATGCTCAGGCGTCGATGACAAAAGCTTTGACTTGCTTTTCATAATCTGGAACTATAAGTCAGGAAAAAATATTGTCAAACGAGCAATTATTTTTCGATTTTCTTTTTGCACCATATTTGTTGTGGATTTAAAATCTCGTAAATTTCAGCTCGCCTCTACCAGTACGCCCGACTTGTCATAAATATAATACGGTAAGCATTTGCAATTTAATGTTGGTCGTTAAAGCAAAGAATGTGTGTATCGTCAGATATACTCTCACAGGTATAGGCTGACTGGGGCCTGTTATTGATAAACCGTCGAGTCGTTGAAAGTAGAAGACATTTGATTACGTCATTTCATCGATTTAATGGGCCTATTGATGAATTTTTAACCAATTAGCAAGTGGGTGAGTGAGGGAGTTTCGCTGTATCATAAAAGTTGTTAGTTATTTGGTTTGCGATGTGACCGAATCTTTACATTGTGAAATTAAATGACGCACATATATCCTAAATCCCAGAACACGTTCACCTGTAGACGATGGGGTTACGTGAAATACAATGAACGTCCGAAAATAGTTCGAGGTTTAACCTGTCGTTGGAATCCTTTCATCCAAAATATTCTTTTCATATTTTTGATGAGTCACATATGATGAATATGTATTTGTATTTGTCAGTACAAGTTCTGCAAACACATCTGTGTAGTTATGTTTCATAACCTGTTTCAGAATGCTCATGGTGTTACTTGTAAATACCTCGAGGCTAACACTTCACGCATTAATCTCTATGGGCGAGTTACTCTTTTATTGGTTTAATCCAATTGTGCCTACATCCCAATTTGCCTACAGAAATTACTGTAGACACATGGGGACTCAGTTTCACCCCTATCTATGTAATTGAACTGAACCACTATTGTTTGACAGATTCATGTATTATAAATGTTAGTAACGAATACAACTGAGTATTACTGCATAAACACAAACAACAAAATAATACGTATGACTGTATAAACTTTATTTTCTGTAACAGATCAATGCAATTAACATTCGACTGAGTATATACTTATTGCTGTAAAAACACCAACAAAATAATATAGAATCAATCACATCAATTTACTATTTTTGAGATCAATGCAATTTAAGTTTTAATCAATTGTTGTTCAAACAAGATCTTAATTTTATGTCGAGTGAGTGAGTGAGTTGGATTTAACGCCACTTTTAACAGTATTCCAGTTATATCGCGACGTGTCAACTTAATGTGGGGGGAAAGCCCGAAGTGATGCAGGTCTCAGACGTTTACCACTTCGGTGAAACCCACGAGCACGAGTATGGTGCTGACAAACCTAGAAACATAATCGGGGTGAACCGGGATTCGAACCCACAATCATAGGTTTCTGGCGTGCCCAAGGGACGCACAGTGAATCGCTGCGCCTTTGACGACTGGGCCACCCGTGCCCCCAATTTTATGTCGAATAATTCGAAGACATGTACAATGTAGGGTAGTAGAGGCACTAATCAAACTCTGGCAATACTTTTGTAATGTTTAGTTGCAACAGTGTAACAATGATATTTTAACTATCGCAATTCTATCACAATAGTAAATGTTCTCGATAGTCGCACATAAGTGTAACATTCTGTTTAACTGTGTGTTGTGTGACTTACTGTCGTAACCGACAAGGTGTAGTGGTTCTGTTTAAGCGGACAACTAAACGGCCGGGCAAAGAAAGCATACATCCATGTTTGATGATGGTGGAGTGAGGTGAAATGGAGTTTAACGTCGCGTTCAAGATTATTGCACTTATATAGCGACGTGTGTGTGTGTGTTCGTGTGTGTGTGTGTGTGTGTGTGCGTGCGTGCCTGCGTGCGTCCCTGCGTGCGTGCGTGCGTCTCTGTGTGTGTGTGTGTGTGTGTGTGTGTGTGTGTGTGTGTGTGTGTGTGTGTGTGTGTGTGTGTGTGTGTGTGTGTGTGTGTGTGTGTGTGTGTTTGCTTGTATTAGTCTGGACTGATGTTGATTTATAGTGCTAGCTCACTGAGATACCATGCCGCAGTTTAACATGAATACCCCACTAAGACACAGTATACTGACTCCGAGCCGACCAGTCCTTGTTTTAGTCCCTTAATGCCGAGCGCTAGACAGGGTTACAACTAGTACCATCTTTTAACGTCTTTTGGTATGACGCGGCCGGGGATCGAACCTCGAACCTTCCGCTGTTTGATGATGGCTTAAAATGAAACAAACGAAAAATGGTTATTCGATGGTGATGTGTTTGATCCGGGTAGTTGTGTGTTGGGCCTTAGGTTTTTGCAGTGTTACGGCGACAGTTTTCAGCCTTGTAAAGTGTTGAAAAGGGTTGTAAGGTTTTGGTTAAGTCCAATTCTCAAGTTTGTACTTTCCTTTCCTTGGTAGTTTGGAAAGTCAGTCATACTGCTCAAACCGTCTATCTAAACCTATCAGATGTCCTCCTTTCTAAAATGATCCGTCCAATTCGACATGTTCTACCGTTCCGAATGGATGTAAGTATATTTGTGGACAATGAGTGAGTGAGTGAGTGAGTGAGTGAGTGAGTGAGTGAGTGAGTGAGTGAGTGAGTGAGTGAGTGAGTGAGTGAGTGAGTGAGTGAGTGAGTGAGTGAGTGAGTGAGTGGGTGGGTGGGTGGGTGGGTGGGTGGGTGGGTGAGTGAGTGAGTGAGTGAGTGAGTGAGTGAGTGAGTGAGTGAGTGGGTGGGTGGGTGGGTGGGTGGGTGGGTGAGTGAGTGAGTGAGTGAGTGAGTGAGTGAGTGGGTGGGTGGGTGGGTGGGTGGGTGGGTGGGTGGGTGGGTGGGTGAGTGAGTGAGTGAGTGAGTGAGTGAGTGAGTGAGTGAGTGAGTGAGTGGAGGACATTTCTAAATTTGACGCATCAGTGACATAAACGATGCCCAATGCAATTCCCTATGTTGGTACTATATGTCCACATGTTTTTTTCAGGTGAACAATTGACCTTCCCTTGTATTTGTTTGTGGCAGGTGCCGACGGTGGGGCAGGATCTGCTCACCTTTCTCCTGGGTATCATCAGTATTTGATGGTAAATCGTAAAACGGACATGATTTTGTGCAGAGATTTCCTATGACCATGGAAATGTCTTTTTGTGGCTGTTATTTATCTGATGATGAGGAGAGGTGAGGTGAGGTGAGGTAAAATGGGGTTAACGTCGCGTCCAAGATTATTGCACTTATATAGCGACGATGATGAGGAGAAGGAGGAGGAGGACGACGACGAGGATGACGACGATGACGACGACGACGACGACGACGATGATGATGATGATGATGATGATGATGATGGTGGTGGTGGTGGTGGTGGTGGTGGTGGTGGTTATGGTAAAATATTACCCAAAATGTTGCAACTGATGCACAACTAACGAGCTCGCTATCAGAACATGTTATACATTACTAACGTTACGATTTGGAAATACTGTGCCATAACATATGTGTGAACGTAACATTGTTCGTCCATAGTGTATTGTTACGGATTAAGACATTACCTCAAAGATCAATTGAGGCGAATAATATCACTTGCTGCCAAATTACAAAAACCTACAGATTTGCGTCTTGTGAGACAACAACGCATGCATATTGCCCCGCTTCTCAGCCGCCTCATACTGTTGGAGTTGTCTCCCTTGGGAGCCTTGTACATTATAGATGGCGTGGTTGTGTCAAGGGGCCTCCATGTCTCTCGTTTGTAAACTGCACGCCGATCTAAACTAGGTTGCGTTTGTGCTGTCTGTCCCTATAGAATTCTTTACTCTGTTACCTAGGATAAAAATTACAAATAATATTTTCTGACATTGTTCGTGAGTGGAATTGTCATTGTTTATTCATAAAGTTCCATTTCACGCGCGACAAGGCATTTACCTCGGTGTATTTTCCAACGATGACTATCGCCGTTCATGATTCCCTTACGTCGATATTTAAATAAATTTTCGATGAGATTTTGTTGTCTATCCGCACCACTCTCGCACTTGGAGACAACACATCGCGACAAGTTTCCTTTCTTCAAGCGTGACACCATAACACCCGTGCGTCTACAGAAACAACAAAGAGATTTTCACAGTAGTCAATGATGGATGCAAATTATTTGCGTAATCTTTCCGATCAAATACCCCGAGTACCTTTGTCGTATGAGAGAGAGAGAGAGAGAGAGAGAGAGAGAGAGAGAGAGAGAGAAAGAGAGAGAGAGTTTATTTATTTATTTATTTTTGTAATACCCTTGTGTACTTTGAACTGTATTTTAGACATATCACGGCGTGACAATTTAAAGGAAAAAAGGCAAAAGGCTGGAAGTCCTTAAGTAATAGGTGGACTAAATTTGTCACAATGAAATTCCCCTTATCCATTCATGCTTGATGGTGGCTAAAAAATTAACGAATAAGCAAACTATGGTTATTCCATGGTATGGGTATCACGATATCATAGATCAGAAAATGGTCGAAAATAGATTCCGTCTTGTCCGACATTGTTCGATACCAGGGAAACATTCGGGTTAGACAGATGTCTTCATATATGTTTAGTTTGCAACACGAATGTAATATACCCGAATGTACATTCAACCAGTTACATTTTGTCTGAAAACCATATTCTGTGGCATCTATATGATATGATACTATTTGTAGAACTTTCTCCAGATGTGGTGATAGTGTTATATAAAATAGCTTACGCTCCCATTTAAATGGTAAGAAAGTAACTTGCGCCGGAATTCAAGTGATATACATGACATAAAACACTGCAGGCTGATTTCTGTTTCTTTGGGATGTTTAATTGCATTGAAGACAATTTGACTTTTCTTCGTTCAATCTGGCACTTCCCTCTTTCGTTTAAAACTATAAACCCACCTATATTTGTGTCGTGCTGATAAACCAAGGATCATAATCGGGACGAATCTATAATTAGAGCCCACATCACAAGTTTCTGATACACCCAAGGGACGCAACTCATTGTAGATTTGAGGATCATGTCTCCGATCACTCCTGTTATACTTTCCCGAAGAACTGAAGGTTCCGCGTGTAGGAGTATTGGTTCCTGGTTATGTTATAAATATGTTCAAAGTAAAATGAATTTCACGTGATTTTTATTCTTTAATGTTATCATTTTCAACTTTTGAATATTGTCACAATGCTTTGAAGAGAAAAATAACACATTTACGTATTTAAAGACTAAAGCAAGTTTATAGTTTTTTGGTGTGCCTTCTGCTTCTCATTTCGGGATCCCGACGGATTAGCAAATACGGCATAATGGCAGCAAATAAAACGTTAGAAATCTGGAATGGTGAGAAAACATCACACAACACAAAGAGCAGCGATATTCCTTTGTAATTAGATAAAGACAACGGATTTATGTTTATCCATTAAAACAATAGCATATTAATTGCAATGCAATCACTCCCCGGGCAGCGCAAAGCGGATCTGAGTCTTTGCTCTGTAGCCGGCCTTGTTTGCTTTTCAGCAGATGAGAAGGACTAGGAAAACATGGCGTGTTTTTTCTGGACATTCGCTGGGGGATAATTCGCCGCAGTGTGAGATCTGAAACAATGAAGTGACGACAGTGGACATACAGGAGGAAGCGAACATCTTGCCAACAGAGGGCGCTCTCGGCTGACGTCACGACACATCACAGGAAAGACGCTAGCTGCTTAAGCTGGAGTACGTTTCAAGTTGATTGGAAATTCCATTAAAACAATGACAATTAGCACTGGGGCGCGCGGACACTGCAATCTAACACAGTAATCCGATTAAAAGGGCATTACTCGCGTTTACCAATCCTCCAGTCACACGCGTGTTAAGAGACGGGAAAAATTGTTCGCTGGAGCGTGAGTTCCGATTAAAACTACGCCGGGGAAAGTCTGCAAAATGGAATCCATCAAGAAACGAAGCGTCAATGGCGGATGTCGCGATGTCAGTCGATGTTTACAATGCTGTCACATTCGCTCTGAGTTACCAAAGTTGGGAACGAGGAGCTCGGCTGACTCAGATGCCATTAGAGTAATTGCCATCACCTTGACGAACTAAACCAAACCCATCCCAGCCATTGGTGGGCTGGGCATCATTTCCCGCCATTTACCGCTTGCCGCAGACGACACTCAGGAAGGCTGTGATTGACGCACGTGCTGACCGAACGTGTGTGGCACGTGCAGACCCCAATATCGAGGTGTCAGTTTTCTTCAAGACCGGAATCCCCCTAATCTATCTCAACTTGTGATGAAGAGATTTATTGCATAGTAAAACACGCTTAAGTTCCACAACGTAATATTTTCGGCTAAAGTTTCTTTTTATCTGACAAATTTTGTTAATTTTGAAAACGAAACCTTCCATTTTGCAATTAATTCCGAATCATTAGCACACATTTGCTGGTACAATTACCGTTCTACGAATATGAGTTGATTGGTGATTAGAGTAAACGTTACACTACATCTTGTAGACATTGCATCGGGGCTGACAAAGCCGCACGTCTACACCCTCTCATCTCAGGAGTTCTCAAGCGTTCTTGTGAAATGTTGTACTATTTTCAAGAAAACATATTACCAATGTTGTCCTAGGAATATGACACGGCAGTTGTCACTGCATCGTTAGTGTGTTCATGAGGTCGTAGGTTTGCAAACATGACGGTCTTCGCTGTGAGGTTATATGTGTCTTTGAACTTGTTTGAAGGTCGTGTCTTGTGGCCACAGAGTAACACGAGTGGGTCTACTTTTTCGCGTATGTATACTGGAACCTCATTACTCCGAACCATTTATATGGAAATGATTTTGTAAACTTTTTATGTCCCGGCATCATATATATGGTCTTGGTGGATTCGCCTTTCTGTGTCCAAGGGACCATTGCCCCTTGCGCAGGATTCTCTGACTGGGAACTTCCTTAATCCAGACGATTGTCCGGATTAACGAGGGATCCAGCCAGTGGGAAGTATTCAGGTCTTTAACGATTCCGTGTATTGAACGGCTGATTGATATACCCAATATTCCAGGTATGTGACTAAAAATGGTCGTATCTGGACCAGGAAAAAACCCAGTTATTGACATTTAAGTACTTTTAAACCCTGTAAAACTGTATCACCCAAAAGTATATATGTAGCCGAAATGCTCATGTACCACCGGTGGTGGTTTCTTTGAGAATTAACTGAATCTGAATCTGATCTGATATTATGACCCACACTCCCCGCGGTTAGGGTATGATGACATGCAATCAAACAAATCTCCCCAGCTTGACCACTCTGTCCACTTTGTCGACCCGTGCGACAGGCATGGTTCTGGAGACAAATTCTAACCGGGAATCCCCACTGAGGTAATTGTCGTACGTTAGATCATATGCCTCTACACTGATGTATCCAACATCAAGATCACGCTTTTGAATTCCCGATGTTTATAAGTATGTCGTGTAGTATACCAATATTTTTCACGCCAACAAATTATACCAACAGCTTTATGACCCCTTGAGAAAACCAACATCTACTGGGATAAAACAAAGACTGGTCGGCCCGGAGTCAGTATACTGTATCTAAGTGGGTGTGTGCATGTTAAACTGTTAAACCGGCGTAAGTTTGGACTAGTAGACGCAGCCACACACACACACACACACACACGTGCGTGCGTGCGTGCACGACGCTAAAATTGTGTATTATATGCGACGTTAAACCCCATTTAATCTCACCTCATCATCAACATTCATGAGGTAGTGTTACATGTATGACGTCATAAGTTTCTAAACATCCACTTCACTGTAAAGCCAAGTATATGCATTCATACATATACCAACATCCTCGACGTCACAGTATAGTTAGATATATGCCGTCATACTAGTACCAACTTCCATGACGTCACAGTATAACCAAGTATATGCCATCAAACACATACCCACATCCATGACGTCACAGTATAACCAAGTATATGCCATCAAACACATACCCACATCCATGACGTCACAGTATAATCAAGTATATGCCGTCAAACATATACCAATATCCACGACATCACACTATAGCCAAGTATATACCGTCATGATATACCAACATCCATGACGTCACAGTATAGCCAAGTATTTGCCGTCATACATATACCAATATCCACGATATCACACTATAGCCAAGTATATGTCGTCATGATATACCAACATCCATGACGTCACAGTATAGCCAAGTATGTGCCGTCATGATATACCAACATCCATGACGTCACAGTATAGCCAAGTATGTGCCGTCATTCATATACCATCCATACATGTAACATCCATTACGCACGTGACGTCGTATGTTTACGTATTTTGGGTGTAAGCATGCCATGACTTATGCGTCGAAAATATATCTCTCTTTAGTAATTTGTATATTTACTATTATAACGTCGTAAGCACATTCTCTATTTATGGCACCGTGCATATTCTATTCATAACGTACGCACATCTCAATTAACGTCACAGCGCAAGCGCTCTTTGACGTCACACCTACACGTGCATATCTGTGGTCGCACCTACGCGTGGATATCTGTGGTCGCACATACGCGTGGATATCTGTGGTCGCACATACGCACATATCTGTTTCATGGCGTTGTGTGCATTCCTTTATCAGTAAATAGAATACGCCAACGTCAGAATATAGCCAGTCTCGATTATGTGCTGAAAATGTTTCCATTGCGCGCTAAGGGTAATAAAGTGATGAGTGAGTGAATGAGTTGTGTTTGACGCCGCTTTTAACAGTATTCCAGTCATATCACGGTGTGTCAGCTTAATGTGGGAGGCAAGCCCGAAGTGATGCAGGTCACAGACGTTAACACTTCGGTGAAACCCACGAGCACAGGTATAGTGCAAACAAACCTAGAAACATAATCGGGTCGAACCGGGATTCGAACCCACAATCATAGGTTTCTGGCGTGTCCAAGGGATGCAACTCTGCACAGCGAACCGCGGCGCCTTAGACGACTGGGCCACCCAGTGATGAAAATGATATGAATAAATCACTGAAAGCTGAAAGTCTGTGACGACACCAGGTGTTCGCATGAAGAGTGACCATGTCCTGCTCCAATTAACGTGTCAGTATTCTTGTACATCCTCAACCATGTCACGTGTAGATCTGTGCAGAAACATTAAGTGGCAAAAAAGTATCCACAAGACGGTATGACAAGAAGGCTGACTTCAACCTTCCAAAAGTCAACGGCTCTTTCAGGTCGAACGATATTCCAGCAGCTCCAGCCTTTTGTGTCATTTTACAACATTTAATGTATCATCCAGCATGCACTGTCAACAAGGATTTCAAAAAAACGTCAAACCACTCTTGCTCAAAAGTTGTTTGATCAGCGTTTCAACATCCAAGGCCTCAGTTAAACTTGTAAAATGTTTCATGGCAGACATTTCCAAATGTGACACATCAGTGACGCCAGGGATTTGAACTTACGATCAGGCAACTAAGTTACGTCTAACATCATAGGTTTCTTGCACGTCTAAGGGACGTAACTCTGTATAGATACTAACTTATATGTGTGTGATTGTATATGCATGTTTACGTGCATATTCTCCGTCATTGATCTAAAACAGCTGTTGCACATTTCATAAGTAATATGTAACAAACGATCGCTACACCATCAGTTTTGCCAATCCATCTGCGCCATTTCAGTGCCTGACCAGCGACTGGCGACGCTCTTTCACACATTGTTTAAGCTAAAGGTGCATAATGCGTGACTCAATTTCAGAGAATTTCGATGATAAATAAATCCATCAAAATTCACATTCGAAATATACGTCCTTGGATAGAAAAATAATCTGTATAGATTTCATATAATATATTCATAATCCATAGCCTCTTCCCAGGACAGCTTATAAAAAAAATCGCATGTGTACTTTCGTATTCCACGATTCCACTGAAGGAATCTATCTTTAAAAAAGATGTATATCTGAGAACCACTATCTTGATCAATATGACTATAGCATAATAGCATAACAAATATTTGTTTCACTGTTCATCATTTTCAAAGAAGAATCCTTCTTTGTGCAATGAGAATTATGATGTCATATTGTACGATGGTACACAGTGCATTCCTGCGTGAAAACAACTTGGGTTGTGCCCCTTAGACGTGTCAGGATCCGATGAAAGTGGGTTCGAATCCAAGATTTATCCTCATTATGATCCTTGGTTTGTGAACACTATACCTGTGTTGGTGGGTTTGACGAGACGTTAACGCCCGTGACCCGTATCGCTCTAGGTGCCGTTGTACAAAACAATCTAAGCGCTAAGACTGTAGTAAGTCCATGTTAAGGTATGGGAGTTACGATCACCTTAGCACTAAGATCGCTTTGTACAACGGCACCCTGGGAATTAAGCTGATATGCCGTGGCACAGCTGAACTAGTGTTAAAAGTGTTCAGACTCACTCATTCACTCACTCACTCACTCACTCAATATCTGTCTTATCAGGTATTAATATTCGTATCACACGATAAGATACAGAACGACAAGTTCAAGAGCAGTGATGACACCAGGTGTTCGCGACATGTCAGAAAGTGTCTCGCCCTTCCGGTTTAATCCGTCGTGAGTGACATACAGATGAAACCAGTTTCCAAGGAATGCCAAACAAATACACTCAACCCGTTCCACAAAGCTACCTCAACCCAACGACCGTTTCACGTGTTCAATGTTAGACTAACGCTTAGTATCTGAATATACAATTTTGACAGAAACAAGCAACTACATTTATATTGAAAAGGAGCCCAAGGGAGATTGGAGATTCAGATGTGGAGAATCTAGACTTGCTTAGACCTATACTATTACAATAAGTACTGGAAGGGAAAAAAATGTGGTTCAGCAACTGTGAGACAGACAAGTGTTAAGGTTTGGGTGTTTCGTTTGTCTTTCCGATAAGACAACTTTGTGGACGGAGCCCCGTCTTTAAGCTCAGGGCTCCGTTCCTGAAGCAATCGTTGGGACTGATTATTTAGTATTGACTTTTTTCAGACAGAATTTTGTTTCAGCCAGCGCTTCAAGACATGTCATGTTGTATCTGCAAGGAACCAGAAATTGTTTCAAAACATTAAGCATGTCTAGCGAACGGGACTTTTTCCTAAATACTGAGAACAGGTAATTGTTACCCAGTCTTTTTGTAAACAGATGTATATTTGTAATACAAGTCATTGAACCGTCTACCCATGAATTCAAATAGCATGGCTTTTATTGTTACGACTACCGTAATTAATATCTTAAGTCTTACGATAGCTTTAATGCTAAGATCGCTTTGTGGAATGGAGCCGAGAACTCCTTAGCTGTCTCGTGCTGTAACTGCTGATAAATGTAACGTTCATTCTTAATCATTCCCTTTTGAAGAAAATTTGACAACACTTAGTTTCTAATGACCTTCATGTTACACGCGTTTGAAATATATACTTTTGAAAAATATGTTTCATGTGTCATAGTCCATAAAACGCCGCGCTGAAACATTGAAAGCTCTAAACAGCATACAAACGTATTCACTCACTCATTTGATACATGTGTAGTGATTGCCATACTAGTATTTTACGTTTTGACATTTTCCTCATTTCAGATCTTGAAATGCAATTATAAGACAATGGGTTTGTGACACATTCAAGCTTCTTCATAGTTTCTGCCCCATGTTCTGTCTTTTGGTGCACATGATCTAGTTTGTGTCTTCTTCTGTTCCACGAGTCGGCAGAGCTGGCCCCGTCTTCAATTCGCTGTGCGAGGTTGCGTCCTTAAGGCGGGCCAGAAGTTTTTATCGTGCATTCGAATCCTATACTCGCCCTTTATATGTTTGTATGTCAGCACCATACCCGTGCTCGTGGATTTCACCCCACTGGTAAGGCCAGCATCATTTTCAAGCATTGCCTCCTTATCAGTTTGCCACGCTGTGATATAACTAATATTCTGTTCAAAACAGCGTTAAAGCAAACTCACTCACTCGTTCCTGTGACAAGTGTTTCGGTACACAGACATCTTCTAGTCATGTCTCTGTCATAAGTGTTTGTGTTTATCTAAATACTTTCTCATCACTAATTTGGACACATATTGTTCATTTATTTATGAAGTGAAATGATAAAGTTTGTGTATATTTACACAAGGTAACAGAACGTTTTCGTGATGTTCATTAACTCATTACATGGGGTACACTTTTAACACCAAAACTAAGTTTAATAAGAAACATGTTATGGTCCCAAATGTCACACAAGAGACCTTAATGTAGCTGCCAAAGGTAACGGTCCCTATATGAGTGAGTGAATGAGTTATGCGCCGATTCCAGCAATATTCCCTCACTAACACGGCGGGGGACACCCGAAATGATTTTCATACATTGTACCCGTGTAAGAAATCAAACCCTGGTCATCTGCGTAACGAGCTTAGACCTCTAGCCTATCCCACCGCCCGTCCACAATACGAACACAGCATAAAATGAAAAGAATCATCTTCAGACATAATCTGTATATTCCAAAAAAAATGATTATAACAACCACTGACCAAAACGGTGAAAACAAATCCCAAACATTAAACAACCGCTTATAAAAAGATCATCAGTACATATGAACTGAGTCTACCGTAAACTACCGTATACTATCCTCCTTGTGTGAATCCTTCGTGTGTGACTAAACCCTACTGACCTGTCACTAAATATGTCCTTTCCACCTGAATTCAGCCACCTCCCTTCGTTTGATATTGATTCCAACTTTTGGTTTATTTATAACATATTTGAAACCTAAGCATCACGCCTTTAGTGACACGTTTGTCTCAGTAGAATTCCCTACTGAACAAAAAACACTTTCCCAAGGTAATATGTTTCTCAATACAGGTTGTATCGTGTATAAATGGTATCCGCATCTTCTTGAGTTTATTCCGTCTATGTACACCGCCCTGCACTCGGTGCCCCTTGCGAGGCGTTATTTCTATTAAAATATTATACGAATTTAATGTCACTTTTCCAACTTATTGCACACGGATAATGACGATTAGTAAAGCTTTGATGGCGATGTATAGCTATATCTCGCCTTTAAGTTCCACAAATAAGAGGAATAGCGCCCTATGTTCCCTCAGCTGACAACCCATGTCGCCCGTCTGACGTAATGCGCGTAACAATACATGTCAGTTCCGGTTGGTACACTAAAACAATGCACGAGGCGGAGGTGCTAGGGTGTGATAGGGTTCTGGCAAAGTAGACCATTTTCTAAACATGCCCAACTTCCTTCCAAATAGATTAAAAGTCGTGCAAACAGTATATATTTTTAGTCCGTGAAATTTGTTCATGTCTAGTGGGTGCGAACAAAGACGATTCACTAACCAAAAGTGTGAGCGAGTTCTCCATTTTGGTTTGAAAGGACCGCCCTTTGTTTCTGTAAGCGAAGTAATGTAACGAAAAGGGACGGCCAGGTTTTTATATCTTTATCAACACAACTCTTTTTATATTGGTAGCTGACTGTTGGCAAATCATTAATATGAATGGACATATAATGGAATAAAACACATTGTCTTTTATAGTGGTTTAGATTGTCACACGTGTGTTATGTACATTTAATTCGATTGAAATGAGTTGTAAGAACTTCAGTGAAATTTATTAGAGCTGAGAGAATTGAAATACACTCCTGTTAGAATGCACCTGTTAAGTGTATCACTATGATTAAATTTCCCTTTACCGTTTCATCCCTGATGAACTATAGTTTCGCTCAAGATCAGTGTGAACACGTCTCAAAGTTATCTTTTTTTATTTTAATCACATTAAACCAAGGTCGGATAATTCATGTTTATTTTGAGTGTGTATCTGTGTTCTCAGGAGATGTAACAATTAATCAGGACATTTTAAGTATCTGAATGAATGTCACCAAAATTTCTTTATATGTGTTGTGAAGCCTATTTTTGTCCTCGCCGTGACATTGCTGGAATATTGCTAAAAGCAATGTAAAACCATAACCAAATAGGCGTAAAACAAATAACGTACACAGGGTGCATTTGTATTCAATTTGTATTGATACTTACTCTCCAAAACGTGTTCATATGACACTATAAGAAAACATAATATCAGTGTACCTTAATATTATTCTAAACATGTGTTAAGTTTAATGAAAAAAGCATTTGTTTCTGATTGTTAGTGAATATATTACAGATTGATTAAGTCTTTCCAGTGTTTACGCTCGCGCTCTCTCTCTCTCTCTCTCTCTCTCTCTCTCTCTCTCTCTCTCTCTCTCTCTCTCTCTCTCTCTCTCTCTCTCTCTCTCTCTCTCTTGATATGTATGTTGCAAAACGCTGCTTTGCAATCTTTTCGAAAACATTTTTATAAATACTTCTTGAAAATCGATGTTTAGTATAAAAGATGTAGTAGAGTACTCATTGTCAAATACGTAAATTGAAACCAGTAACAAACGAAATATGACTTAAAAGATCATGTTTCACCTAAAACCATTCAGAACAAAATCTTGTCCAATCATCTTTTGACCAAAGACACCAACTCCACTCGATGAATAACGGACACATTCTCAATTCAATTTTTTACTGATTTGAGTCATCTGCAACATGCCGTTCATCACCTGTGTTAGTGACAACTGAAAGAAGGGGGGGATAGAAGCCCCCCCTCCCTCCTACCCCCCTCCCCCAGTGAAGAGTCGACACCTCGCACCCGCAAGCCTCTTGACGAAATCTCTTTTTTCTTTAACCAGGAGCCTCCATTCTCCCTCTAGAACTGAAACTTGTCTTGTTTCGATCAGATCTGTCTGAGAGTGGCAGGCCCGATCTTACAAGGCTGATGATGTATCATAAACACCGACCTTCAAGGACACAATAGCCAATGAAATTCGATCACTCTCTCTTCCCACAAGTAGAAGACGCTGGCACGATGGGGGGATATTCCTCAAGCAGTGATGGGGAGACTAGAAAGAGGGGTTTTCACATAATTATCGCATTTTTCTCGCTTAAGTAGTCACTTGTGAAGCAATCAGAGCGACGGGTTTTGAAATTTCCCAAGAACAGATTTTCAGATTTTCTCCTCATAGGAAACTTAAGTATTTTATATTGGGACGTCATACGAAGAATAATGTCTCGGAAGCGTCCGTCGTAGATGCAGCTTGGATATCATATTAATTTCAATATTACAAAGTTCAATAATTCTACGTTATTAATCCTCATAGTAATATTTTTCGATATCTCAAGATTATTAGACATAGTGTAACTTCGCGGAAGGATTTTGAAAACTGTAATTAATAGGTTAATCATGCAGGTCAAGAACTTTAATGATCTCGGAAACATTATATCAAATATCGTCCTCAACAAGAACGTTAATAATATGTAGCATTCATGATTCCTACTCGTATGTTATAACAGAAATAATGATGAGGCTGTTATGTCTGAACTTTCAAATGCTATCACACACGGCTTTTCTCACGACGTTTCAGTTTAATTTCAGTCTCTGTAGCATTATGTATTAAAACCACTAATTGCCGCTGGAATTGCTGTATGTGGACATGGTTGCATTAATTATCCAATTATGTTTAACAGGTTACAAACAAAGGTCATTATTTATCAATAAAAGCAACAAAAACATTTCCAAAAATCATAGGAAATATCCACTAGAAGCAGAATCCAATGTACTATTCCGACTATATATGAAACATGTGTTTATGAATAGATATGAAGAAATATTTATGTTCCGAATAAATTATTTGAAATTTGTACCTTTCATATCTACTATTAATTTATATGATCTGAACCACGTGATGAAATCTCAAATAAAATATCAAATGGAAAACTTTAGTTGCTTTCCTTAAAACACAAACAGTATATGCCTATTACGAGATATGAAACAACAATTTAGATTGTTTTTAATTTTCAAATGAAAGCAATTACTGGGAATCATTCGTTGTTTTCATACATCCGTTTCATACAAAGACCTTTATGTAACGACCCTTTGTCTATGATGAAAACCACCACACACACAACTCATTATTGGGCGTTAGGTTTTTATTACTATCAAGGGCACTCCATGTGCAGGTTTTAAAAACGTTCTCTCTTGTCTTCTGTAGACGTCTCCTATAAATGACATTTTAATGTAATACATTGTAATTAAATTCATTGAAAAGCAAACTACCTGAGGGGACACCCCTCCCTCAACGTTGTCGCATCTGGGGCTTCTCACGAGGGGTACCTCATCCCCCACCCTCACTATTTTCGTCAAAAGACATGTGTTTGACGTGCTTACCCTAAGGACTACTTGAGTACCCATGGATGTATAAAGAAATTGGCGCATAATTAAAAGAAATTTTTCCCCATGTTTGCCAACGCCCCAAGTCGTGTTTTAATGGAATTTGACGAGTGAGCTCAACGGAATATTTAAACGTAATTTCTCACCAAAATATTGTCCGAATTTTGACAAGCGGCAAGGTCAAGGTTATGTTTGAAGTTGACCCCTGTGGCCTCATTCCATTATGGCTGACGTCCTGTCAGCAATGCTTTCAATGGCTATCATCCATTTCATTTCTTTGACACATACTCGATTTTACAAATTGCAGTTTGTCTGATATTCAATGTTTTATGATAAATGTCATGATATGCCGAAGCCACAAACTAAGCATTTGAAACTCGGACATGATTATAAATCCTGCCTGAAAAACACTGACCAAGCAGTTTCGGAAAACTACTCTTCAGTGTTGCAGTGGTGGACTAAATCTCGTTGATGCCAATGTTGCACTCGAATCATAAGAATAATCATCTCATATATAGAGCCTCCTATCAGGTCACGCGATCATTTAAGGCATATTTTGAATTATCTCGGATCTTATATTAATAATAATAATATTATTATTATCATTTTTATTATTATTATTATTATTATTATTATTATTAACCAGCCTAATGAAATATAAACATGATCATAATGTAAACATTGTTATGATATATAACGTATTAACAGATGTGATGATTATGGCAAGGATTTATTCCGCTTTTATTTAACTAAAGATTCCTAAATTCATGGGAAACGTTTGTGATTGACATCAGCACTAAACTGACGGGCAAAAGAAAGTATACACTTAAAAACTGGATTTGACCAAAACATTGCAAACCTTATGAAAACGTTAATAGGCTGAAAACAGTCGCCGAGACACTGCAAACACAAGTACCCGTACATCACCATCGAATAATCATTTCTTGTTTGCTTCATTTTTAGCCAAGATCAAATGTGCCTGGCACTTTACTTTTCCTTTCATTTTAATGCACGCTCCTCTACGAAAATATTGCAAAAACAAACTGTCGCAAAACTAGTGACACCACATCTAAACATATCTGGTACCAACCACTTCCAGCTGGTTTAATATACATTATAATTCATAATAAAAGTTTCCTGAACAGAAAGAACACATTCGTGCATCATATATTTTTTTCATTATTTCAATAAACCAGCATCTTTGATTAATAGACATGATATAAGTTCAATATTCATAAACACAAACAACATGCTCATGCATCATATCATAATCATGCAGTTTCTTTTCAGGTGCCTCTTAGACTTGGCAACTTACAATATCAGTTTAATCTTAAACGAACGATATTGACTTTAGGTTCATATGCATAATCGTTATATATTGTAAAATACTTGGGCTTAGGCGTATTTCATTTCAAATCCGACGTAGCAGCTCGTGAGAGCAACTGATATCACACGATTTAAACTATACATACTACCAACATTTCATCTTATAGCTGAATGTGAAGAAACATTAATATTGTAAAATACTTGGGCTTAGGCGTATTTCATTTCAAATCCGACGTAGCAGCTCGTGAGAGCAACTGATATCACACGATTTAAACTATACATACTACCAACATTTCATCTTATAGCTGAATGTGAAGAAACATTAATATAAAGTTGCAAATTTTAAAAATGTAAATAACATATACCCTCATGGATCTCCAACAACAACACGTATCAAAAGTAACATTAAATATATTCAATATGAGTAACATATATACGACACACGTGTTGTAGCAGGTATGTTAAATATAGCAACATATCTAAAGTCACGTGAGACCTATTGCAGCTGAGAGGTGTTCACATTTGTGATTTTTCTGTGTTAACTGCAGTTGGCATACTTTTCCGAAAAATGAATTCAAATAAAATCTGACTTCTCTTTTCCTTTCTCTAATTACTTTTAGTTACTGTGAATAATGAGACGTCTTCAATCGTTATATTTGATCACAGAATTGTTTACCCGCGTGATCAATTTGCATCGTAAAGAACATCATTTGTCGTTCTCAAACTATTAACAAACATGTAACACATCTTTAAGTGCAAATCAAGACGAGAGCATTCTAGTATATAGCATTTATTTCTCAAACCATACATTACAAATAAAGATATAGCGAAACGTCCATTTCAGATAAAGGCTAAAACTTATGCTAACGCATTATGTTTTTTGACGATTTACTGCTGATATATATTTAATAATATGCATACACACATGCGATGCTGTTTCAGTAACTTCAGTGTTGTCATTCCCTACAATGTGTCATGCAAACCACTTCCAGTAATTACTGTTTTGTTTACATTTTGCAGAATATCTTTTCCGTTGGGATTCTCGCACTCTGAAACAAAAAATGTCATTTTCAGTACAAATATCATAAATATTTACAATGATGTTCTGTTAAAAAATATATTTGACGTCCAACACACAACATACACCCCTTAAAGTTGACAGAGTAAATAGAATAGCACAGTTCATTATGTGAATCAATCTTATATATGATGTTTGTTTCTTAGAGAGAGCATTAGTTCTTTTTTTCTTTATTCTTTCATATTTTGGTTTGTTTACAGAGCAAACCAGGTACTTATTCTTGGTTTGTTGGATATTTGGAATAAACAGTGTATTATCCGTTGTAAAACATATCTTGAACGCAACAGAATTTCAGCTGCACAAATGTGACAGAATGTACACTTTTACCCCCAAACAACACATAACTCTAAAGTCAAATGGCTATTCCGTTTGTTTTACAACAGTTCACAAAAATATCGATTATATTGAGTAACCAAGTTCATATGTATGTGCACTTTACACATGAAAATCAACGATGTACTTTTCAAATATATATGTGAAATGATAGGCAATACTTGCTGTAATGTGCAAATGGTGACTGAACCGTTATACTTATATATGTGAATATATAAGACAATCAATGATTGTAATTATATTTGATTGTTAGACTTATATCAAAACACCAATGCCATGTTGAATTATCTCATTTACAATTCACACATAAGCACTTTTAGATAAACGCTTTCATCAAATCTACTATTATTAACAACCATTGTGTGAAATCATTTAACAAGTAAATACTTAATGCCTATATGAATGATGGGACGAGGATGAACATTTACCAGATCACCAAAACGAGGTGCTTACAATAACATCGACTCACATCCACTAATGCAGTTGGACTTATCTATTTCCCTACCACTTCTATCACAATGTTCTATTTGAGTTTGCGAAACTTGTTCAACAGACAAATTAGAAACAATTGTTGATGTTAAGACATTAAGCGCTAACGATTTCTCTGTCGGAATAATCTCGTTTGCAAGATGTAAAAATAAACATTTTTCGCAAAGGACATTTACAGAAATAAGTTTAGCGTGAAATTTAAATTTCAACGGGCATGATTTACACACAATAGAAAGTATCAAAAATATCTAAATCATTGCGATTGAGACGGGAGAGTAGAGGGGGTAAAAATGCCCATAATAAATCAAAGAGTTATGAGAAGAAACAACAATACCTAGTGTAATAATTATACCGGTCCGCATTGATTCCTACCCGCTCCAGGCGTCATTCTATAGTAATTATCGCCAACGGAGGCTCGGCATAAATTGATGCGTGGCGATAAATCCTCATATGGCTGGTTCGCCGCGAAAAAAACACAACTAGTCACAAACACCTAAAGAGAGAGTTTTTGTATCAGTTTAAAAACAATTTCAATGAAGGATTATTTGGGTGGATACAGAAGCATATCGTGGAAACAGCTATGTTCTTACCAGTGAAATATATTATTGATACAATACAGAATGTAGTCATGTAGTTCATATCTTGTTAGCGCGTGTACTTAAAGGATTAAACAATACAGAGATATATCAGGTGGAATATCACAACGAAAACTTCAGCTTGTACAAATGCCTATGTATCAAAACCTTTTCCATTGGAACAGTTTCAACTGGTGCATTAGTCATTGTATAACTATAAATGATAATTTTTGTTATAATAAGTTTAATTTTTCATATTGCCTATTATCTATTCATCAACTAAGTCAATGCACACGCCGAATTCTTTAACCATCTGACAAAACAAAAACGTATCCTACACTTATAGTCATAAGATTGAAAATTGTTTGCAATATCAACAATTATATACTCATCTTGCTTGTTGATATCGATGTTCTTTTGGTCAGAATCATTGTCACAAGTATGGAAAATATATCTAGAATGTACAAGAAGACCCTCCATATTCTATAGGGCATAACCGTTGTCATAAGTATGGATAATTTACATGAATTGTACATCCGTTGTAGGTCAATATCCATGTACTTGGACTTAGACATAATCACAAGTATGGATAGTTTACATGGAATAGACACGGCACTTATCCATTTTCCTGACATACATATGCATGTTTCTCTTGGACATACCATATTCTCACAAGCATGGACAATGTAACTTTCTATACTTTCTTGACATGAATCTTCTCACAAGCATATATAATATACATAAAAAAGACATGTAACTTGTCTATATTTTCTTTAACATGAATATTCTCACAAGTATGGACAATATACATGAAAAAGACATGTAACTTGTCTATATTTTCTTTATCATGTATGTATTCTTTAACAAGTATGGACAATATACATGAGATGCACACACTTATCTATCTCCTTTGGAACATAAATAATGTCTTGTATGCAAGAAGGGAACACGATGCCTCTTGGTGATGCATTTATTAGAAACAGTCCTACTCAGAAGCAGCAAAGTTTGTGATGTTTTCCGCCACTAAACAGACAGTCGTTTCATACCAAACACAACAACTAATAACCAGCAAATACTGTATACATGTTGATTTCTTTATGTTTATACGTTATGTGAAACAACACTAAGTATCTACAAGATCTTTTCAAAACTTTTCACATGTAGCCGTTACTTTGATTTGGAATGACATCATCTATTTCAGTTCAGTAATATCAGCGTCCGTCATAATATAAAAAATATGTATACTGCTTTTCCTACAAACTTTAATTGCGTAAGGAATTGCGCAATCCCTTACGTTTTATGATGAAAACATTGAAGTTGTATGGATACAAAGATATGTTTTTCTATTCGAAAATGACATTTATTAGAATGCTTAATTGGCAACAATGGCATTGGTTATATGGTTTATTCCCAGGTCAAATTGGCACATATAGTTTTAGAATAATAGCAATCGCGTTTTTTAAGACTTAATCTACATTTTCATTCCATCTTTTGATCATTAATGCTTGCTTTATTGTGATGGTTTCATGAGTATTCATTCTTAATATACAGTAATAAGTCACGATTTGTAATAAAGAGAAGCACAAATGTTGTGTGTTGTTAGTTGGCCTTTTCAAAGTTTTGGATCACAGGCGATGAAAGCTGTAAAGACAAATTTCTATGTTTTTTCGTAGGTTAATATCAAATACATGCAACTTCATTATATTTATTATTATTCTGAAATCACATTCATTCCCCATGAATGAAACACCTTTGAAACATCTTCAAAGCCAACAAAACATATTTCGAGATTGTGACATGAATATTTAATGCTTGTTTGCACATCATGGAAGTCTTATTAGCTTGGGATCCTTAATTCTACATGATCAAATATGGGTTTTTTCTACCGTATCATTAGGAAACAAAGTCGACGGAAGAAATTACGGTTAAAAGTCTGAAATTCCATAAAACTAATGAAGTACGTGAACTATTAATTTGTGAATATAGACATGTGCTGTCAAAGTCATCTATGAATATGAATTATTTGGTGGTACTATCACCACGAATGACTAAGCTATTGAAAGGCGTTTTGTATGCTGTCTTAGGACTCCAATGATATTACAGTCAAGGGTATGTCTTACGTTCACCGATTGCAGCTTCATGAATCATGTTCTCTTACTTCATGACCAATGCTTTGGAAGATGGTCTGCTCGTCAAAAGCTTCATCTGAAATGCCTACTATCCATGACACAGATGCTCCAAGAACAGTTAACCCTTCATTCAGTGTCATTGCTAATTAAAAACATTTTTTCAAGACATGTTTAAAAGGGATATCCTTGTAAGCTTTCCAGTTATACAACATTTTCTGAAAATACTGCTTTTTGGTGTATATCATAACTCGTAACTCCGTATATGTTATTCAAAGCTCTTCTTCGTATATATCCACTTAGGCAAGGTGCTTGCTATACAGAAGTAAATATATGTCTATCATGTTTCATAAACTAACGACCAACTTGAAACGATCTCATATGGTATAATTCCTGTTCTAGCCTTAGTACATGGGCTACATCAAGATCATATCCCTTCCTTTTCAGGAATTGCCGAAAAACAGTAACATTACCAGTAGTACCAATGCTTGGCTCATATCGTTAAATACAAACGAATATTATGCCCAAACCATGCATTATTTTCTTCAGAAGGCTTCCACACAAGGTGGCAGCTTCTTGTACTAAATTTTATTGAGTTTTAAAGGTATTCAACACACAACCTTCCTTTCATATTCTATTGGCCAGACTTATACAGTTGTACTTATATGGCTCAAAGGCTTATCACAAATGATAAGTAATCGATATATACTTCTTAAAAGAAGTTAAAGAACACCCGATATTTTCAAATGACATGACAGATTAACAGTGAACAAAAACGAGTGTTCTTTAACTTCTTTTGTGTAGTATATAATACAAGGTATATTTTAAGTATAAGTAAACGGAAATGATTGGTAAATGTCATGCACATATAATAAAAAAACGTATGGTGTGACCATATATAAGTAGGAAAGTGCTTCATATTATGAAGATACGTATAGATATGTTTACAGGTATTTGGCATGTCAATCTGGTAGCTTTATCTGCAAATATGATTTTACATTTATGCATTGGTATGATAATACTACAATATGCAATATCTTAACAAATATGCATGGACGGTGCAATAGCGACTGGAACGTTTACCTTTACTACAGGAAACACGGAAGTATATTAACATATAACATTGATGCCCTGAACATCAAACAGAAACGGGTTTATGACAAATGTCACCAAAAGGAAACAAAAGGAATCCTGGTTTGATATTTTAAAGTGGCTACAGCGGTACGCGTGGTATAAACGTCTCTAATAAGTGTCAATACCAGAAAATACCATACTGTATTGATAATAACTGTTTATGTTAGTGACAAATTAAATCATTGATTAAAAATTGAGTGTTTGACAGTATTATTGAAGAAATAACGAAACAAATGAATAAGCTGACACTTTTCTTATCGCTTGTGTTAATAATATAACATTTGTCGCCTAACCAAATGAGTGATGTCTATAGAGTCCTATAGCAAAAGCTGTTGATGAGAAATCGACTTTTACATTCTTCCATTGTTGCCTTAATAAAATGAAGAAATATTGTGCACAGGCGTTGGCACATATGGTGCTCCGACCTGGTCTTCATATATTGATAACATAAAATCGAAAGGTCTTTGAAGCTAGTATTAAATGCATCAGAGTAATTTATAGAGGGTGTTCGGATGCCCATTGATTAGGTATAATGTATACCACAGCAATACACTGTGGTACTTTAGCCATGAGATATGAAGGACAAACTGTTGCTTTGTGTTCAATTTACTGTCATAATTTGTTACAACAATGCTATAATGATATGAAAGACACACTGTATGTGCTACTGTACATGTAAAAGTAGATTCATTGTTAAGCATCTTTGATTTTCTTTTGAACCTGCTTGGAGACGAATAAGGAGGATTTTATACATATGTAAACACTATTAAATGCATTCAGAGTACAGTGAAATAAGAAATTCATATTTGTTATAATACTATACTGCACATTTGTTGATATATTTCTCTTTTTCAAAAGATACTTTACATATGAAACGTTCTTATATTCATTTGTTTTTTCTTGTGAAAAGGACAGAAAATGGTAGCTGATAATAACCAATAGCTGTTACGTTTGTGGTCGCGAAATGAGTTGTTGATATAATTGAACACAACTTTAGCTATGACACACATGTGTGATTTATTGCCTGTCAACAAAACTGTTTACGAAAATATATGAATTAGGCTATTTTATCAGAAGTATGAAAAGTAAGCCAAACTGATTTTATCGCATTTGTGAAAACTGACGCAGTCTGAATATTAGATATGATTTACTTCATAAAAAACATATCGCACCATATGTAGATGAGCTATTCAGCTAAGAGCCAATGTCAACAAGGAAAACCGAACTCTGCGAAATTGTTTAAAACGACGTGAAAACCTATTCACTGACAACTAGGAAATAATTTCCCTAATGGAGACGCCGTAGTTTATATCGTGCGTCCTATTTCACACCTTGTCATATTATGATAGAGGTATAACCATTTCTGAAAACATCGTGGATCTGGATGATGTTATTGCCATTATTTCACGGACGGATCAGAACCATGCCATTATGACGTGTCTGTGCTTTAATTCGGTGTATCATGGAACACCCTGCTCTGCCTCGGATATGAATAAAGTATTTGCAAACACATTTACCATATATGAAAACCAATTAGCGATATAGAAAACCAATAAGATGAAGCGAATCTTTACAATGCAATCTTAAGCGATCGTTCGTGGGGGTCCAGATAGAAGAACCCACCACACAGCAGGAAGACATTAAAAACATGTCAGAGGAAAATTATGACGAATTCATGAGACGCAAACATTGGTGAATTGGGGCGAGGCATGCTTGGGGGTTCTTACTCTGACACTTGCTGTGACGCTTCGTCGCAGTCACCATGGAAACGGATTTCGGGTAGCTGAAGAATTTGGTTTAATCACCACCCCGCCGTGAGACAGCAAGTCGGATCGGAATTGAGGATCAGCAACAACAAAAGGCTCTACACACCCCAATGACCTTCATTCTTTTGACACGGGGTAGAACAGGGTCCGTCGGCTCTTTATGTTTTAGTTATAACATATCTAGGCGTTTGATGTGAAGTCCTGAGCAAGGCCTATACGACGGGCTAAAACAGTGAGCTGAAGCGCAAGGAAACGAGGATCAGGGGGAGAAGACTTTCAAAAGCTAAGGGTTGACAAGTGATAGATTGGCCAACTAGCCAAACCCCTTCTAAGACACACGTTTGCTGGTGAATTTAACATTTTGACGCACATTGGACTATTAAGACGAATCGTCACCATCCTTAATGACCCGTGGTGATTCACGGGATTTGATAATCTTTAAAATAGGATTAGGCTTCTTTGAATCAAATCACAACATTATATATCATATTATGGTAGAGGCTACTCAATTTTCGTAATGTTACAATTATTTCAGTTTAAGTGTAAGTTTTGCCGTTGGCATTGACATTGCTACATCGGATCCCAAGTTCTCATGTTTACAGTATCATTCAATGCTAATAAACATGTTTCAACCCCGCATAAGGTTGACATGTCCAAAACCAATCTCACTGTCATCCCAAAATAGAACAAGACAGAGTTCTTTCTGTTGGGCATTGTGACGTCATTCAACAAACTGAAAGACATTGTCTTTTTCAGTGTTGTTACTGTAGCATTTATAATTAGTGTTTCGTGTACATTACTCCAAGAGTCAATTACATGTTTAAATTGCACCCTTCTTTGATGATAACGGATGTGACACACCATCTCCACATCATCCCCACTATCCTTTACCGCCATGCTAAATATCAGTTAAGACATTTTCTCTTGTAATAATATTTTGGGTGTACAAATATTCTTGCGGCAAGATTTTTGGACAGGCATGACAATAATATTGTCAATTTCGATGAGTATTCGCCACGTGTTAAAATCGTTACGATCAGGCCTGTTTTTGTAGCTCTCAAATCACGAATTGGGCTTTTCTTCTTTTTCGCTCGCCTCGGGGTATTGGTCCTAGTGTCTCGAGTCCTAATTGCGTGGAAAAGTGTTTGTCTTTAGAAAGTTGCAATGCCGGAATGACAAAGACTAGGGGATTACCGTCTTTCTCTCTACTCTCACGTCCCCTTGCTAGAAAGCGGTACATCTGCCTCGGGCTAGTTTTGTAAATTCGGACAAATGTAATTTTCTCTGCCGTCCGGAGGGGAGTCTAGGCGCGGAGAAAACGTGCTAGACGGCGATTTTGCTGGGCGAATACGACGACTAAACATCTTGTCTCCCTGACGAAACAATAGTCTCCAATTAGCATTATTACACTTCGGTCCGACCACGCCACACGAGGTGGTCACTTACACCAAGTCTGTTACTTTCTCTACGTGGAAAAAGACATGGGAGAGAGGTGGGGTGGGGACGAAACTCTCACTAAATCCATCCGCCCGTCTTGCACGTGCGTCCCACGATACATGAGCCAGAAGCTGCGTCGTTTGTAACGGTAACGTATCCATCTGGTTCTTCTTGCATCATGGCCGTGTTGACTGAGGAATTACCTTAAACCCTGTCATTCGATGGTCGTTTACTGCTATATAACACCCCAACCCAAATGTGTCTGTTTGTTTGATCAGCTTTCAATCGGGAACATTTACCTCAGAAATGCCTATACCATGTTCTACAAAGGATTCAATCTGTTATAAAGGAGTTAGTCGTTTTAGTATGAAAGCCTTGCAAAAGTGCCTTTTCACGAATACCTGTCACTTGCTATATACACGCTTAGTTTACTATGGTACTGTTGGAACTAGTGCAGCCAGTTGCAAGAAAAGGTCAATCTCTCCCACAATTGTGTCGTATTTACACTAAGAACTGCAGTTGTTGTCGGCACAATAGGGGCACATGAATGCTTGGGTACAAACAATTGCATCCACAATACCAATCACCCATTAAAACCGCCTCGAATGGATATTTGGTTTAAGAGATATAATTTAGTATGATACGCACCCTTTATATATCCATTATTTCGTGTATATTTTATATATAACAAAATAACCAGGAAAAGTTCTTTCCTCTGATAGATATGTTTCTTTAGAATGTCATATATACGTTTTCATATTCCAAAAAATGCCAGCCTCATTTTTGTGTATATCTTTATAGTGAGTGAGTTAATATTTCACGTCACGTCGTGACTTTTTTATATTAACTGCCTGTTCAATGTGACCAAATTGCTTTCCATATATACATATGGTTTGTAATTATGATACGTTACGGTGTTGTGTCCCTAGTAGTAAACTTGATCCATACATAATAAGATTATGATTCGTAACAATACCCTTTGTAATACATGTAAATACAACCTTTGGGCATTCAGTTTATAATTTTGTTGGTCATTGAATGTAGATTTTCTATCCTTCCAACTATCTGTTAACATTGTTTTTGTTCTCTGAAAAGGTCATCACACATCATGTTGTTTTGGGTTGTTTGTTGTTTCAATAAATAGCAGATGAGATTCAACGTATAAAATATGCAAACAACATGAAGTGGCGAACCTATATTTAAATGCAGTTGCATCCAAATGCATTAGAATGTATGTGTCAAGTGCATGTCGTGTTTGCTGGTCAAAACAATGGCAGAATGCAAGGAGTGTGTGTTACAGATACCTTTGTCAATGATAAAAATCTCCAATATCATCCGTTTGAATAGAGATGAAAGAAAATGTCAACATGCAGTTTATTATTTTTGTTTTAATGGGATAAATAATATAAGAAGCATGACATTTTACTGCTAAAAAAGGGATTCTGTATCACTTATTTCAAAAGGACAAGGGTATTCATGAAAATATCCTACATGTCAACAGTTTTGTTCCAAATGACATACTTTCTTTTGACATGCAATCAAACATGTAATCAAACTGTTTGTCAGTGGAAAGGGTTTATAGTTATTAAGTTCCACATGAAAAAGTTATTAATGAGTCAAATTTACTTTGACATTTGTTAAACGGAACGCCAATAAACACTTGGAGTTTCTTCTCGGGTCCAGCGATTTGGCTTCAATCTGATAGCTATGATACCGTGCAACAAAAGAAACTACCCCCTCCCCACACAAAGCATGTATAGCCGTAGTCGGGTTTCCGAACCGCTAGCTTCTAGATCGACAATTATGATAAGATTGAGTTTACGATCCCAGTCAAAGAGGTCCCTGCAGGTAGTTACAATAGCGTTTACCCAATCCGTCGAAATAAATGATTGTCATATGGCGAAAATCATGTCTATTATCACCTCGTAGTATCACTGATGGTCTCTGACATTTCAATTTGCGGTCACACTATTATTGCGAAATTTCACTGATTTCATTGTTTGAGGAGGAAATCTGAAAATGATAGGCTTGCATGACTGTTTGTTTGTTATTTCTAGAGTTTTATATTTAATGCATATGGGGGGGGGGGGGGGGGAGTTCATGTGCATGCATGTTTGTGGTTGTCATGAATTATCATTGATATCAAATTATCATTTACCATAGCTTGTCAACCCATCCAAGTGCTTGGTTAATTAATGTATTTCATTATAATATGAAATCTATCATGAACTATTCTATTTCATAACCTTCAACCATGACTATAAAAAAAGGGTTCAAAATATACTGAAAAGAGTTTGTCTTCACATGATTTAAATACTCTTTGTACCAATTTCGACCAACCGGTGACATTATTGCCTTTATATCTTGTACAAAATTATTTTTTTATATGGTATAGCAAAAGTGTAATAGGGGCATATCTTTTAGTTGTGCTGCCTCATATTCAAAATATACATACACACAGTTTTATCTGATTTAGTACTATTTGAATTTTAAAAACTTAAAGCACTCAAAACAGCATGCAAAGTATAGTGAACATATAATTTAAGGATATTTACATATAAAATGATAATACATATTAATATACGTATATCATTGATATAATGTAGCCTCCCTCAACAATATACAGGTATGGGGCGGTGACTTCAAAGTTCCTCTTTGCGAGTGTTATCACACTGAAAACCCATGAGTCGTTCATAATCAATTACACGATTGGAGAATAAAGATAGTAAAATCTCATCATGTCTAATATTCTAGGTTTAAATATTCATCATTGACAGGTTGAGCTGATATTATTAGATCGTCTATCACTGCCTGTCATGTGTGCATGGGAATTGCCACTTTCCACAACTTTTCTGCCCTCGAAATCACGAATTTAATTGTGAGACATTCAGATCTGATGATTTCCATATAAATGCCCAATAATTAGAGGCTAAATTTCAGATAGTACGATTTATTGTTTTCCAATAAGCATTTGAGCGAGATCTTTATTAAAAGCCTGTGCTTACTTCCAGGGTCTGTACAAGCATTGCCTTGTGTCTGGGAGGACTTAATGTCTTCATAAATGTTTTCAAAATTTATCACTTACCCTTTATCCTGTATCCTTTCTCGAAATTGCTGGTTTATACCTTAGAGACGGCAAGTAACGTAGAGTTTTTATTTCTTTTTAAAAAAGTTTTAACGTTTATTAAATACCTGTGTTTTGTTAAGTAAATTCTTAAAAACAAATATAGACTGAAGTACGTCTCATGTATGCAATTTCGTGGATGTCAGGTAAATATAAATTCAGCTTAACAAAAGTTTGTAATGCATCCATAAACTGTTTACGATTAAATTAAAAATTTCTCGAATGTAGTGTTAGTTTATTGATTATAAAATGTTGTTTTGTTATTTACATTAACATACATTACGTATTTATATAAAAATTCGAGATGAAAATATCACACGCAGCTGTTTTCCTCAAGAAATAAATTGGACTTATTCAACACTGATATCTCAGTTTCGAATACATATCAACGGTGTCAATACTCTGTATAATTCCATATTTACATTAAACATAAACACATATTATGTAATGCGTGATATCGAGTTTACGTGCTTTGCCGACTGTTGCAGCTTGTAAACACACCAACATTTTCATATCTAATCATCGCCGTGACTTTTATTATCCATGAAGAATGAGTGTATTAGGCAACAGTATTTCAAAGAGCGCATCGTGACGTCTTCAAAAGCTTATGCGAGTCTCTCTATAGACCGTTAGGCTCGATGATGTCGCCCCATCCTCGGCTATTATGGATACTGTTGAAATCTCTACAATGGCGATTTTCAATTGTTCTGAAACCTGATACCGCTCTATAAGCCAAGTTGAACAGCGAAGGAGAAATACCATTCTGTGTGAGGACTTTGGGAGAGATATTTTTCATCTTGTAAAGAAACGAACGCTTGTATGGTGGTGTCAGTGTCTTCGTTTTACAATACTCACTAATCGTCGAATAATAAAAATTCTTAAGCTCAAATAGCACCCCTCTTGTAAAAACTTTTGTATATATCTGTTTGGAGAAATGCGATAGGGTTTTACCGTGTGCGTAACTTAAAGGGATAGCCTTCAACGAATAGGGTTCGATCTCGGGGGCTGTTTAGGCATCTCAATCTCGCGGAGTGGGAGATGTGGGATCCATGTCCCGGGTTTTATTACATTGTTTCGACGGGTCATTAAACCGCCAACGACATGGTCAAATTTATAGCTTTCCATGAAGCGATTTTCAGCTTCGGTTGTATATAAATAAGACCCCCAGTGACATCAGTAATAGCATAACAGGCCACAGTGAACCTCTGCCGGTGTAGATGTCTGCGGTATTAACGCCCTGCACCATCCGTCTTACAGCGCTCCCCTCCCCCATCTACCCCTGTAAGTGTACATGATGTAAACATGTAAAAATATGTAAAATCAGTATATTTATGTCATTATATATTTAAATGCATTGACATTAAATTAAAATCTTATCACATCTTTTTAACACAGTGAATGATTTTGTTCACATATGTTGCTATTTAATTGCAATATTTAAATACGTAAAATAAAGGATATTGATAGACATTTCGAATGATGCGGGTCATCGTTATCACAATGACTGGAAAATAACAGAAAACAATGTGAACTATGTTTAAATTATATTCAAATTCAAACGTATTATGTTCGTTTAGTATGCTACCGAATTCATATACATTAATTCTTAATTCTTAAAACTACCAGATGTGTTTTAAATCGTATTTTTAATAATAAGTTGTTTTATAGAAACCTTCACTTTTATACATAAAGGCATATATTCAAAAATTCATGAAGATATTTTCTGATAACTTTGGGAGACGTTTAACACATGTATTAAATCTGTCAACAGCTTTGAAATGTTATCAAGATGTACTCACTTTTCGAGTGTGTGTTCTGAGTTTCAACACCAAAAGCCACTTGATAATATATTTTGACAAATTGTACACAAGTTTGTACATAAAGTAAAATCTCCCAATTATGCAAAGGAAACATTTAACATGCGGAATAGAATCAACTCGTCATCATATCAGCGTTGCGTGTTTTAAGAAAATAGAATATCTGCATGCAAAGCAAATTTACGTTTATATATTGTTTGCAACATAACACGCAACAGTGTATTTATATACACAGAACATATGAAAACGCGCTTGCATTTTCAACATGTGTTAAAGCTAGCCTTACACACAACCAAGGTATGAAGATTACCAGAATACGACATGCTGATTTAACAAATGCATTTAAGTTTTCAATGCATACAAATATTTAGACAAAATAGTACACAGTTTCGCGTCATAAAATTCACTTACCACACAAAACATTCCCAAACTGTACCGTCAAATATTTTTTTAGAAACACACAGGTAAGTTTTAGATTTTGGATAATAATTCATCTTTTCAATTCTCTACAAATATTCGTTAAATTGTCTCTGCTTCAATCGCTAGGGGTGATGCTTCAGAGCATCGCTGCACCGAGTGCGTTTTTTGAATGTTTAAACTATAAAACTGGCTATTTTCTAAACGTTTCTATGAACATGGTAACGTATAGTACACTACGAGGGAAGTGATCCCGAACGATATCTTGGGTTGCATGACGTGCTATTAATCTGAGGATCAAACACCGGGAGCAGGCAAGATGCTTCAATGTACTCACTTTCATATTATCATAGAAGGTTTAACTGGCGCCATTTACCACATGGGCCCTTCAAGTTTTACTTTTATCAGTTTTATTGGGTGATTGCGCTCACACCGGGTAATGCATGACCGTCAACGTTTTGTTGTAAATCTGCTGGATATAAATTTTATGAAATTTTTAGATTGAAGTAAGTTTCGAATTAGCAGATACTAGTTAATAAATCCGTGTAGCAACTTGCAGTTTTATGTTGTAATAAATTTCGTCAAATTGATGTTACAAACCTTTATAATGCTGTTTTTCAAATAACCCAACACGCCCACAATTTATACCTTACAGTATTCTGTCTCCAAACATGAAAAATACAAACACTTTAAATTTCATTCTAAAATGCAACATATTTTATCATAAACTTAAAGACAACAAATGACACAAATTTAATGATACATAATTTTTAAAATTCTAATCTAACAAATAGATGAAATAAACACAATGCTAGTTTAATAAAATACTATCAAAAATATTTTAATATTTCAAAATATAGATACTTTGAATGATCCCAAATAATAATTACTGACTTCAAAACAGGACAATATATTTTTCTGCGGGATCTTTGGAGTGGAAGTAAAGTCATTACATACGAGCGTTTAGCACCTTTGTAATCAAACACCGGAGTTTACACAGGGCTTGGTGCTTGCTCAAGGTATGTGTCGATGTAGCGAGAAATCCAGTAGGTAAAGATAGACAAACATGCTTCCATTTGCCGCTAAAGGCCAGCTATTTTCTAACCTGATTAATTAGGGTAGCTAGGGATTTGCCGAGCTTTTCTGTCAACAAAGTTCAAGCGATTTTCCTTGTCATTAATATTGCGTCACAAATTTAATTTGTCTTCAGCGAAGAACAAAGTTGTTGTTGCTTGAAAAACAGGGTGTAAATATTTACTTAGAATTTTACATTTCATTAAAACTTAATACAAAAGTGTTTGGTTGCAAAATTATACGAATTGAGAAATTATGAAAATATTATCACGGATTCAATCAAATGAAACATGATCAATATATGATATTTTAGAAAATAAAATAAAAGAGAATTTTCTAAATTTCGTTATTATCTCATGATAGATCGATTGATTAAATATTGCACTATTTTCAAATAATTACTGTAAGATCCACTCCTGAATTAATAGATTAATAAGTATTTTCATCATACATATTATATTAAATTTAAGTTACTAAATCTTTGATTTTTCCAAGAACGTGTTTCTTGGACTTATTACAATAATTTATATCTTGGATAGCTATTTTTTCCAATAACTGTACTTCATTATGATTTACCAATAAAAAGCATCTTCAAAGTCAGTTGATTCTCATTTCCATTCTTAGGTAATTACATTGAAATATTTATCGTTCTGAAGCTTGAAGGCAATGTTTCCTGAATAGAATAGATTTTAATAATGCAGGACTTTTGTTTGTATATCAGCAAGACAACAAACACTTAGCTATATTAACACGTTAAGTCCTAATAGATGAAAATAATTTATTTATTGCATTGAAGGTCAGATTTAGACACATACATTCATGATACTATACAAAGATGCACCAATTTAAACTCTTTCATTTCTAATGTTTCAACAGCAACCCCCAACAATACTAACGCGGGTCTCATTAAATCGCCCACAGGGAACGATAACAACATCGCGATTCCGCACGCCAACTGGGTCTTGTAAGGAAAAGTTGTGGCCAGGATCGCTGGGAAAAAATGGGATTGTATGACGTCATCAGTTGTACACGAAACGGACACAAGACACACGGACACGATAGAAGTAAATATTATGGCCTTACTTTTTCAGGGTGTAGAAGCTAGCGGCTTCGTCCTGCGTAACGTTTACTCCTCCTTGCCCACGACTGCAACATCATCGACTCCCATTGATCCCGGGAACGGTGTCGAGGTGGGGAAACCCACTAAGACAGAGGGTTTGGTAGAAATTGGCCCAAAACAGGCTTAAAGGGGACTTAGAGAGTAGAAAACATGTCCGTATCTTCTACAGTATTCCAGCAATTACAGACGCTTTCACTGACTGGCAAGAATACAGGAGCTGTCTTCGATCGCGAGTTATGAGAGCGGATTTAGCCTTTCATATGGCAAAGAAAAGACCATTATTCCGTCGCGAGGTTCATTAAAGACGCCCGTTGCATCTACGTTCTAGAAAGCACTGTAGCCTATTTCATATTATCGAACTGCCAACACACGTACGAGAACAGATGATAAACGCGAGGGGGACCCAATTCATCGCACATCTCGAAAAAGATTCAAGGAATACCGATTCTTCCCTGGCCTTTGTGCTCCGGCTACGGCTTGCGGGAAATCGAGTTACTTTGCCCGGGTCTTTCAATTCATTTCTTGTGCTGTTTCGCCCTGGACAATGCCCTCATAACGCGCTATTGGGAACGACACCATACCCACTACAGTGCCTCGGGAGTAGAAGTGGGAACTGTAGCTATACCATACACCAAATTTACCCGCACCGCAAGAGTCAATTAGTGCGTCTTAAAAATTGTCAACGCCATGCAGTGAAGTTAAAAAAGGGAGAAAATGTATTGGAAATGAAGAATTTTTTAATCAGGGTTTAAATGCATTACGTTGTGTATGGCGGCGATATGTTGAAACACACAGCAATGTACGCTGCCTGGTCTTAAAGGGACAGTGTGAGTTGATCTCTTTAAGATGTTTGCGGTTTGGATTTTCTCGCCATCTCAAGAAATCCTCTTCACTAGTAGTCAAGATGGGTCTGCCTCGAACACTCTGTGAAGGCTAAAACTTTTTTCGCTTTCATCTTCGTGAACGTAATTAGCACGCGGAAACTCGGCAGCGTCCAACCTTTCTCTTGGTTGATAGCCTCCAGCGTTAAGATCTAATTAAAGCGGATCGGGCAAATGGAACATTGCAGCCCCACCCCCCGAAACGCCCAGTTTTCATTCTCACCTGAATCGCCTAATTAATGTCTGTGTCCCTCCTTTGTCACCTGACTTGACGGGGGGTACCAACAAGTAAAATGTAGGTCATTCTTCCGTCAGCCTTCCATCTCCTTGTCTTCTGTTTATACGGCTCATGTGCGTTAGGAAATGGGTTTCAAGAGCAAAGATTTTCATTTGGCATGTTTACTGACAAGCCGGTTACAATGGCGCTATTAGAATGAAGGCGCTTCGATTTCATCATCAAGTTATTTGCCTATAACGAATGTACAACTACGGATGTTAATGTGAGGGATTTGATCGAAAAGTTTTCTTTCAGAAAAAATATTGGCTTTATATGACACAAAACATGCCCGGATTAATCCACGTACATATAATTATGGATGAAATCCCTGTGCAATACACAATACCCCTCGTGCACATCATAAGGTACGCGAAATGGCACTTTCTAATATCAAATTATGATCTTGCGCGACTTAAAGAAAACATGCCTTTTCCTTCAAATAACATAATAACTTCAATAAATACCTTTACGATCTCTAAACAATTAATTACGAACAAGCTGAGAAAATGGACACAGTTTCTTTGAAGTATGCTACTTTTGTAATTTTACTTTAATTGACTGCCCATCTAAGATTCCTTCTGCAAATCTTCAAAAAGACAAGAATTCTTTATTCTTCAAGGAAACTATATTTCTTAGATTTTTTTCTAACAGAAGTTGAATAATAATTGATAATGGAGACACCGATATGTGTATCAAATTACACATTTGATATTCTAATATTATTATGACCACATTTGATCATTCTGTGAACAACAATGTAAGCGTGTATGGTTTTATGTGATGCATATAACTGTTATTCACCTGTTGGAGTCAAGGATTATTCCTGAAGATGTAATAAATAGTATTACCTTTTCATCCAACAACAGTGTACTGTGGAACCTCATTTATACGGATTCCGTTAATCCGGACGAAAACTGTTGGCAATATCTACATGTATACATACGCATGACTTGCTCCGTGTCAGTAAGTCGTGAAACTGATTTTTTTTATCCCGAAGAATTTCACTGGAAACGAGGTTTCACCACTACTGTATCCTTACTCGCACATAAAGAAGTTGTACGAAAGTTTGAAAGAGTTCCGATTGGAATCCGGATAAACTAATCAATGGTATGGGTAGTGCCATACGTGTGTGATATGTATGTGTGTGTGAGAGAGAGAGAGAGAGAGAGAGAGAGAGAGAGAGAGACAGACAGACAGACAGACAGACAGAGGCAGAGAGAGACAGAGAGAAAGAGAGAGGCAGAGACAGAGCGAGAAAGGGACAGAGACACAGACAAATAGATTTGATTCGTGCTGTGTAATTTCATATATCGTTTATTTACTTTTAGGTTTCACGTGATATGACGTTTTAAAAACCGTTTGAAATAAGAGAGAGGAAAGAAACAGTAAGTGAGGGCGCCAAGGGTGAGAGAGAGAGAGAGAGACGGATGGCATGTGTTTGGTTTTAGCCAAGGATGAGAGAGAGAAGGAGAGAGAGACGGACGGTGTGGGTTTTTTTCGAGCTGAGAGTGAGTGGAGAGGGAGAGAGAGGGAGAGAGGAGGAAAGAGAGACACACACAGAGAGTCAGAAAGAGAGAGGGGGGAAACCAGAGGCGGGCTTGATGTCTATCCATGCGCGGAGAGAGAGAATTTATTTTAGATATATCACAGAGTGACAATTTAGAGGAAGCCATCGAGCTATATAAAGAGAGAGAGCTTATATACCGATATATATATATATATATATATATATATATATATATATATATATATATATATATATATATATCCGCTACCAGAAGCAAATGCATTTTCATTAATTTTAACACAGATATTGAATAACCTGCAGGTACACTGATGTTGTGTTATGGTGTCATTTAAAGACGTTTGGAGAATAAGTATAGATACAAATTGAATACAAATGCTTTCTTTGTATTTATTTTTTTACACCTGTGTGGCGAACATTTTATTAAACTGTTTCCCGCTTCTTGGTTCATATGAAGGTTAAAGCAGTAATTTTTAAACGAACCAGAAAAGTAACATTTGTCTTCTTATCAGTAATACCTTATCTCCTACCTTCTATATTTTCCTTCCTATAACACAAATTTTCCGCAACATGGATTTCCTGGTGCACGTGATACACTGATTTCAAAATAAGAAATTTTGATTTCTTTACACGAAACGAAATAACATGCGAATTTACCTCAAAACAGAGGATTTGGATGATAATATAAATTAATACGTATATCAGTAAAAATAGGCACACCTTGTTTTTTCTTTATGAAATGAATATCGTAATTATGAATATAATTAAAATGGATCCACGGGCTTATGAACAATATCCAGTAAGGCTTTTTGCTGGTGTAAGATGTCATTGTAGATATGGGCAAAAAGTTAATGCAGACTAACGTAAATATCAATACATTCTCACTAAGCGAACTATCTAAATGAATAGCATTCCTCTTGACAGACTTAACCAAACACATCCCGAAGCCTAGGTAAAACATACGGTGTACTTAACCTCCTTTCATTAACAATCTTCTGAAATGGCTTCGAACTTTGATAATAAACAATTGGAAAGGGGAGGAAATATCCCTAGAAATCAATTGCTATCCTGTCGGTACAGCGTACGTCTAGCTCTGAGACATTACTTCCATATCTGTGTCACAGGTGTGTATTATCGAATACAAGTAATCGATTGAGCTAAGCGATACAGTGTTATTTACATTTTTCCTTAACAGAAATAGGTTTGAGTTGTTGAGTTCATAGTTAGGATACTGCAGGCGACTTTAATGATTACTTCCTGTTTATCTGGTATATACCTCAAGTTCCATCTTATGGCTTAACTAAACATATTAACTGATGGCAAATCTATAAATATTTCTGATTGAAGACTAGCTCATAAAACAGCATGAAACCGTAATATTTTCATCGCAAAGAAATATGATTAATTTTGTAAATTAATGAACAATAGTTTATAACGTCATGCATTTGTAATGACAGATAAACAGTAACTAACAGATAAAATGTATCTAACAGAGTACAGCCATTGCCATGTCGAATAATGTGGCATGCTTATATCCTCAGATATTCTCAAACTTGTGATAAATCGACCTAGCAATAGATACTGAATAGGTCACCAGATCAGGGTTGAACTGGATTCCACTTGATGGTTCTTGTTGTGATCAATCTACATATCAGAAAGTCTGTATACCTATGACATACTTTATTTACACAGCATGTCGTTCAAGCTGAACAATCTCATATCATCCCCTTCCTGATATTTTACCCTTGTCTTTGCCATACTTAACAAAATGTTACTGAAAACAAACCCAACGTATATGCGTTTCTGTGCCGTTCTCCTTGCTTTCTATTGTCTGTTCTCTAAAGCCTTGTTTCTTGTCATTTTTCATGATAAACTTTAAACTGTAATCTCAAATATCTTTTCGGTACTCTCAGGATGATACCCTATGTGTTTATATCGCGTCGTTGTTGGAAACTTTAACCGTGACCTGATCATGAGTAATATGCATTGTGAGAAGTAATTTAACTATCTTTCAAAATTGGAAATAACCAACATAGTTTTACCATAGCGACAAGGTTCAAGCGATTCATAACATATATAGTTGCATAATTACGAAATTAATAATTTATTAACTTATGAACCCTAATCCATCAACAACTGTATGTTAAACGATGAATTATCGTCCCTTACACTTATCCTGAAAGTTTTCTTTTGTACCTTTTTCAAAACTGAAGACAGTCGTTTGATAATCAACAAGGCGCACTGAAGGCATGCATCGGCTGAGCAAGTGCGTTCTTATGAAGCTCTCTTTTATCTCTGTTGTGTCATTACTCATGGAAAATATTCTGTCAATCTAATTTTATGAAATTAATGTTTGCCACTTCCAATTGTCACGCTATTGCCAACGGCAAGTCAAAATTAGCACGCTTTCTTTATTTACTTTTGTGAAATTGCGGAACAGTGTATACATGCAAAGCACATCTATAAATGAGTTCCTATAGACTCGAGGTCCCTATCCTTACAAGCAAGTTCTTTACCAGCAACAGATTAGTAAATGTCTACATTAGTTTGTTCCGTATGTTTACACACTTTAACCTATTTATTGCCCTTCTCAGAAAGTAATAAGGCTTTGGTGGCTGAAGGGGATGCTCGGGCCCTTACTAATTGGGGGCAGGGAATTTGAAGAGGGGTGTGAACAAGTTAGACACGTGAAGCAGCAAACGGGCCAAAAGACTCCGTTTTTGTAAGGAAATGATAACACAGGATAGCTATTCAACTGGTGAAATTTGACGTGTCATCTACAAAGAATCTTTCAGTTCAAGGACTCCTAAACCACACTGCGAAGTCTTTCTGTTCCACTGGCTGAGGATTTGTCAAATGTATTACTCCAAAAATTGAAAAATGAAACTTTCTCCATCATCAAAATTTAATTAGCATGGGTATGGCAATAGTGTACTAGGTTTGCTTTTGTAGCGAAGGACGCTGGTCGTAGACACTTTCAACACTTTCTTGTGATAATAGTAGCCTCACAGCGTACACGTATGCTCTCGGCTGTGTGCATTATATCAAAAGAACCTTTTTGTAGTTGTGTAAGGAAAACGTCCAACTCCATGTTACAATACAGAGACGTTTCAATCATTGACAAAGGTTTCTCGGCAGATATTAAACATTACAAATAACGCTGCTTGTACAAAAATACATTCTTATTTGGCAGAAGTGAGGTATTGTGAATGTCAACTATACATCATTCTCCCTATCAGAGGAAGTTAGGGCGTCTGGATGCGTCTGAACGAGGGTCTTCAAGCAGTAGCTATCGCAGACGAGATGGTCCTTCAAATGTTTTCAGTTCTGATCTTCACCAGACGTGGGAATATATCATTCAAACACTGTCGTCTGCCCTTCATCCGTAGCAGACGACATTCTTCCTTATCTCGCAGACGACATTCTTCTAGAAAAGGTGATGTCTCATATTTTTGAAGGAATGTCATTGGAAATAAATTTTTAAAGGTAGCTCATTCAGTATGGTCAAGTAAAGGTAATTTTTAATTCATAAAATTTGACAGCTGATGTCAAGGTTCATTTGCGTTCATTTAGCCATCAGAAACGAACCGAAAGCGGATTTATATTGGTGCATATCTAAAGATTGGACTTAATCCAGGCAAAGTTGTCAGCGATCATATTGACTTTTTTTGTATTTGTTGTAAAAGCCGAATGCTTAAAAGAGCCTTAATCGGTACGTCTCGTATTTTGAGATAATAATCATCACTTTCGCATTCAGAAAACCCTACATTACTCTGTAGCTTGTTTTGGTTAAAACTACAGTTGGTTAAATGTAACCAATATCAACAGCTGCCTTTTGTTTTAAATCATAACGAGTGATCTTAGTTCTTAATGTGAACTTCCATTATCAATAACCCATAAGCCATAAGAATTTCATTAAAAAAAGTGTATGGCAATAAAAAAAATTATAAAATCAAGCAGCACAATTGGCACTTGGAAAAACTTGGATATCGTCATATCGTCGTCCCAATTTCCATCAACCCCCAGAACTTCAAAACATACCATATCTGATTGATGCAAATCCTATATATTACGTTATCTGTTGATACAGCCGTATCTAGCTCCGGCCTTATTGAAGTCTGAACCATCATTTAAATAGTATTCAGTATTGATGTACATGTATACGTGTAGCGCATATAATTATAATTATTATTATTTACGTGTGAAAGGGATTTTTCATGTTCAGACTCATGCATATTAAGTACTTATGTTACCGTTGCTGTCGTCCATAGGTTTGTATATAATCGTTTACATCACAAGAATATTTAATTCCGATCAAAACTGACTTCCCAATAATATGAAACAAAACAATATCTACTCTATATACATATATATATGTAAAATGTACGTTAGAACATATAATTTGACCTTTGGTCAAAAGTTATACAAGGCGGTAGACTCAATATGTAACAAAGTATGGATTTTACATGAAAACGTCAGTTACATGATTTATAGAAACGCTCTTGCATTCAGTCAGGGCAAATAATTTCTTTTCTTTAAAATATTAACTTTTAGTGGGCTTCCAAATGTTTATGAATTTGGTTGATAACTGTTTGAGCACATATGCATGTTATCTTGGGAACCTTTCAACAAACGCACATAACAAAACAGAAGAATCAACAAAACATCATTTGTAAGTGTGGTTATTAAATATATTCAGTGAAGGTGGCATAAACATTCGCCTCTTACTAACTGTTCTGTGAAACTTCGCCAATCCGGACGTTACCGATTTGTGAAATTGTCCGGCTTAACGAATCACTGGTCAACTTAAAGAGTGACTAAGGGGCCGTCCGGAAAACAGGGTTACCGGACAAACGAGGTTTCACTGTGTGTTATTTAAAGTGTTGCACTATCATCACGTATCCCTTACAAATAGTTTTACTGGATAAACAGGCATATTCTCTTTCCGGTGAATAAGGACACATGTGTACATGTTCAACTTTAAACCAGAACCCGTAACCTACAGTTTAATGATAATAGGTAACTAATAAAAAGATAACTAATGGGTATTTCTAAGCATATCGCTTGTGTTTTTCCTAGATTTATGTATTTGTGATATGAAAAGTCACTTTATTCTAAATAAAGAAATAAACTAATTGAAAACGAGTATTCTTGCGTAAAATATTGTACATCAATAATAACAGTAACAGAAAACGCATTACCTAGCGCATATATTTGTTTAACAATATCTGTTATTTACAAACTGACTTGTATATTAAGAACTCCTTCAATGCAAATGGTGTCAAAACGTTAGTTAGAGAAATTATCTTTGTCCCAAATCATAAATTAATAAAGGCAATGCGAATTTAACCATAGTTTCTTATTGTCTTAGTCATATAAATATTCAATATAGTTCTTCTGTATCATCAACATAACCCTAAGCGAATTATTGAACTGTACATCTTTATCAAGATGGAGGCATTCAAGTGATGTGAGAATGTTATTAAAACGAGTTTCATTTCATTCTATGAACATATCAAAATAGGCCTAATGGTTTCACTTTCACGGGACAATTGCTTGACGTTTGCTTGCCTATTGTTGAACAGTAGTGATCCTGTCACTAACTGTTTTACCATTGTGCTCTCACAAAGAAATATCCCTTAAGTCATAACACTGCTAAAAACAAAACTAACAGAATAACGTGCATTGAATTAATTTTACTCAAATAAAAGTGTAAAAAATCTTCCATAATTCAGGACACATTTTACAAACCATCAAACCAATATGGCTCTTATGAAATCAAATTACACTCTCAATTAAACAAATAGTGAACACTGCTATCGCTGTTGTTTTTAGAGGCTCTGGTCAATGATGTTCCATATCACTTCAACAGGTAATACAATATTGTTTTAGATCACAAATCGATTCTTAAAATGAATGAAGCATCTTTGAACAGACTGGGAAAATATTACATCCCCTACCAGTATTGAGCTCAGAGTGCCTAGACCGTATTCGTGTTTGTCCATGATTACTTCTTAAAGAGTGAAGGAGGTAGATTCTTTCAATAGGTTTTCCAGTAAGTTCAGGATGTCGGTGATTCATTGATTGTCCATTGATTATCACCTCAAGTTAAACTCTAGTATGGACTATTTATATCATGTTAAGGGTCAAGTGTTATTGTTTACTATGTAACGTTTTCTTTGACCAGAGAATGATGCCTTTGACGTTATATTTAAACGTACAACGCTGGACCAAATGACTCGTTATTGGCAAACGAACACTTCATGTGACGGGCTAACCTGTCACAAATATTGAATTCACACCAGTGTTATGAATGATATCAGAAACAGGAGATCGAGACAACTATGCGAGACTCGACATCATGTAACTAAACAGTAAATCAATAGAAAACATTTATTCATGCTTCACAGTTCGCCTTGTTTTAACATGAAGGAGTATTTTGCTAAGAACCATAATGCAATAAAAACATATAAATGAAAAGGAGAACTTTCAAAGCGAAATTGTAGGACAATTACGATAACATGAAATTTGTATGTGTATAATCTATTTTGAAATGTGCCTATGCTACATATGTAATTTGAAATTTGAGTAACAATGAAGCTGGCTATATAAAAGAAACATTTTGCACGAGATTTGTTTGTTTTCTAAGAATGATTCATGAAGTAACATGTTTTCCACTGCATTATGTGATGATGGTTCATAGATTAAACTGTTAATGCTGTGTTGTTTGTTTGGCATATTACAGAAACATTGCAACGTATTTACCTTACATATGTTTCAATGGCAAATGGAATAAACTGTTGGCACAATCGGTTGTCAGTATGACATATTCATAAAGCATTGCAATGTATTTTACCTTAACTATGTTTCAGTGGTAAATAGAATGCACCATTGGTGTACTTTGATGTCAGTATGACATATTCAAGAAACATTGCATCGTATTTTACCTTACATAGCTTTGTTACAATGGTAAATAGAATAAACAGTTGATATAATTTGTCGTCAGTATGACATATTCATGACACATTGCAACGTATTGTACCTTACACAATTTTGTTACAATGGTAACTCGAATAAACTGGTAATACTTTGTTGTTTCATGACGCACTGCAACGTATTTTACCTTACATAGCTTTGTTACAATGGACTGTAGAATATTTTGTTGATACACTGTGTTGTTAGTATCGCATATTCATGAAACATTACGACGTATTTCACCTACATCGATCATCGATGTGCTGCTTACCAATGACTGTCAAATCCAGAGTAAAGTTATGTTACAGACAAGTTTCAAATTATGACCTACCTCTAAACGTGTCTACAGTGGATAATAGGGTGTTATAAATTCTTATTTACGTTAAAAAAACAGTATTTTGTTCATTTATTTGTATGCATAATCGCCGACGTTTTTCTATTTCAGAATAAATCACTTTCATATTTGCGAACCGTTATTGGCATAACATCATGTCCAAAGGGAATATACATTTAACATGACTTTCATGAAACACATTTGGAATATAACAAAACGAATCTACTAAAGCAAACGACATTGTATTTCCTTGCCGATAGAAATATCAGGTCCATGGTCATCATATATCGGTGACCATATTTATGACAGCGAGGCATTAAGAGCAGTTCACCAAGTCGTGGTTTTGAGTAATGATGCTTGTTTGTTCTTGACAAAAGCCGCTCGCACCTGCTGTGGTCATCTTGACCAGTGATAGCTCCTCTCTCGTTCCCCAAGATAGCCTCTGGTGGACGTTGAGGAGGAAATAAGGACCTCGTCGCTGGCTCCGACACCAGTGCAGATTGTCCAGAGAATGATTTCTAAAACCAAAATAGTTTCCTCAATGCTGATTCAAAAGTTCCATAATTCTTATGAATTGGTTCGCACAGACGCCTCTCTGACTATGATAGTTTTATTTTAATTTGTGAGATGTATTGGTTGGTTTATTGTAAGCTAAATATGGTTAGAGAATTGGTATAATAATTCTGATAGACTGATTGCATAATTCATTTTGATGAAGTGATGATTGTTGTACTGTTTGACTGATCGTGGACTAAATGTTGTAAGAGCATGTAGTTGTAGCAACTCTATGATACTGACGATATAAAATGACAATAAATGTTTCACAAATTCTTCGGACTAAATATGGTAAAAGCATTCAATTATCACTGACTATACTAATGTTACTGTAACATGTTTCATGAACTCAGGAACTTCAATTTCATGCTGTCACTTGATAAATTGTTGACACGACATATAGATGGATATGGTTTGTTTTTCACTGTATAGTATTCAAATGGACAGTTTCTACGGAAATTTTAGTTACATCAATATGTATCGGAACATCCTGATGTCATGTCATATGAATTAACTGTTCCTTGATAGTGTTTACGTATTTTAACGGAATGGCTGTTTAATGTCAGTCTTAAATTACATTATTTGAAACAATCCCAACTCTTGAGGTTACATATAATCACCATTAGAACTATGAAAAATATGTATTTTTTTAGGGTTGTTGGCTATAAATCTTTCCGATTTGCAAAACATGTGTTTTATCGCACCACAAGGGAAATAAACTGAAGTGCATATGTTGTATTGTTTTTCTCTTTTCTCATAATCAATAAACGGGTAAAGCAAAATATTCTTGTCGTGTTCTAATCTATGTGTGTAATGGTATATATAAATGATATACCAAATTCTATCTACAGTTTAGTTTATGACATTGAATAATGACATTCTATGTACCTAGGTCAGTATGTACCTAGGTCTCAGACAGAATATGCAAAACCTATTACGACAATAAATATTACGATAATCCTATTGTACGCTAGTAAGGAAAGCTATTCACATGAAGCATTGGCAAGATGAATACAAGACACACAGCTCCCATCATATCGACGTTTCAAAATACACTGTAAGTGCTATTTTTTCATCGAGAACTAATAGAATGAAAGTCATATTCATTACACGATATTACCAAAAGCCGTTTAATTGGTAAATACAGAACTTGAAATATCTCTCTATTGGCCTTAGTTGTCAAAATTGAAAAACACTTGAAATTCGTCAATTTTCTAATCAAAGTGAAAATCGGGGGACTTGACGTACAATAGCACAGACAATCCTCAACCTGTCAAGATCAGTGATCATGCGATTCTTTAGACCAGCACACAATATTCATTGACCAGTGAAGGAGAGAAATGAACTCCGTCTGCAGCCACATCGGTCAATACAACCTCATGAACGACCCGGCCGTGGTTAAGTACGGCCATTACAACATGGACGATGATGACAAGTGGAAAAGCTCAAACATCTTGACCACAACCACCGCCTTGACAATAATGTCATCACTGGGGCTATTGTCACGTGCATTTCAAAGCAGGTGCTCACAGCAACCCTAGTAAGGAGCAGCGATCATCCAAGGCAAATAATCATGTCCTTATGTGTTGGGGGTCGTCAGGCGCCTATTTAGAAGGCCACAGCGAAAGATGATGTACCAGATTTGGGATCACCTTCTGAATCAGTGAATCGGTGCTGAGGCATTTGCTTTGCATGTGTGGGTAAATATGCCCGTCACTTCTGACCCTGTGTATTGTGTCTGTAAAGGGTATGGATGTCCTCCTCCGGTCTACACAAGTTGACATTCGCACCTGGTGAACCCTTCAATGTCAGTTTTGCATTATACTCAGGTGTGGGGAATCTTATTATATAGATTAAAAGGAAATAACAAAGGTTCAGACCTCGAGTATCTGGGTCGGAATGGGAGGGCAGTGTCTATTGTTTAGAGGTGACTTGCCGGATGCGATCGCCGCGTAGAGAATAGTGTTTCGAATCTAATATGGGGGATTAACTCCGTGGAAACATTGGGCAGGGTATTAACTTTCCAAAATATTACAATCGTACAATAATGGTGATCACTCCCTCTGATTGATAGAGTTATATATTCATAGATTGGAAGTTCCTGACACTGTATTTCACTTCAACAAAATCATGGAATTCAATAAAACACTAACACTGTTCGATCAAAACTCATTCAACAAGTATTTTATGTTTTTCGTTACTTTGATGCTCACACGGTTGACAGAAAGTTGCAATGTATGGATATTGATGGACGTTTTCTGTTAAATCTGGCTAACATGCACTTATCAAAGAATTATAATGCGTCTATGAAATGATTTCATAAAAAGACATTTGACAATGATGGAGTATCGAAATATGAATGTGAAAACGTTAAAAGTGCTTCCACTATTAAATTACAATAACAACAAACAAGTCTATAACTAGATATGATTAACTTGATAAAGATGCAAGAATCTACACCAAAACGCCGATCACGATAAATCAGAAATCTACATCATTATACAGGGTATTTTATAACATACTGCAACTTCTGAAAACACCTCTCAAAGATTTGCAATTTGCATAAGTTTAACATCTTGATAAAATAACAAGGGCAAGTCATTTGAATATTTTAGTTCGCTAGTTTTAACATTATTTTCTTCTCTCTATTTGTAGTAAACTTTCCTCTTAGGGTTTAGTTTGAGTTGAATACGCTGAATATGTTATTCCTTCTATAAAGTCGCAATTGAATTTGTACGTGGACGTCAATTTTACAAGTTCATATATATTCATTTCTTTATATCGACGATATAATCGTCACATGGTGAAATGAATGAGTGTAGCTGTCATTTGTTTCCCAGAAAGCGATCTATAGCTTCAGTAGCCTTAAAACCCTTAAATTTTAAAGGGTTCTTTAAAATATTTGAATATAAATAAGGATAAAAAATTCTCCCGTCTTCGATTCCTACCATCAAGCAGTAGCTGTTTTCACGACCGGCGGTTTGGGAGTCCTAATGGCGTTTCTTGGTTTCTTATTCCCAATGTTGATTTAATGAAATCCGGATATGTCTACTTAGGATTGAAATAAAATAACCCAATCTCTCTATGTTGCATTTCTTTTGTGCTGAAATTGACAAAGTATTATATCCAACACATTGCCACAACTGCCAACTGCAAATTTCGCCATTCACGCCGTCGTAAGCAATTCATATCATGCCTCCGAATTACTGCCAACAGCTCATATATTAGGAATGGCATTTTGATTTTTCTCTGACGCACAATATGGAATTTTCTTTTACGCATGGACACAAAATCTCGAGTCATAGGTCAAAATACCGATATAGGCGTTTCGTCAAATTCGAGAATTCTGTGCACGGTTGAGTTGGTTCGTATGGACGTTATATCGCTCTATTATCGTCATTGTAAACGGAGCTCAAACTCGCTGCGTTCTTTTGGTACTATCTACTTATTATAGCCATTAAGACTCGATTAGGTATACACGTGTGTGCCCCTATCTCAATACACGCATGCTTGTATCCGATTTCGATTAAATTGGAGAAATTGTCAGTGACACATGGAGAAAGTAATGAATGAATATGAATAAACCGAGCGAAAATTATCCCCTCACAATTCACGCACACAGTCTCTGAAGAATAGAGCGAAATTCGCGAACAAAACCGCCATTGAAATTGGCGGGCACATCTTGTAGTGAGATCAATCTTCGCTTTTCACTTCGTAAGTCATAAAAGCGAAACGTATGTGAGTTGTGCTACCGTGTCCTAGCGTGGGCTATGTTTACGAGACCCCAACTCATAATCAGCCGAATTCGTGTCAAAATCCAGTCCCACTTTTGAAGACATCAAATGAATTTGGAGGCCGAAATGAACCCTGTACCATCGCATACTTAAGGGTATGGCTATTAGCTATGTTCCCTCTGTCGTTAATTGATAATCAATTCTGTCTGTCCTGCGGGCATCGAGATATAATTGCGGCTAATAACTAGAAATTGGAGAGAAAAAATATAAGTGATTAGACTGCTATTTTGACACACTACGTGACCAATAAATAACATTTGGCAAATATTTATCTTCGTTGCCAAGAAGTTGCTTTCATAACCTTTCGCTTCTAATTCTGAAACGAAAATTGGGACTTCCAAGGCAGCAAGTTTCTGTTAAAGAAAGTCACGACAAATATTGTAATGATTTAGCGAGCACTTGATGGTGACATTTTGATCTAAACAAAATTAATATGATGGCAAGGTGTATTTTAGCGGTAATTGCAGTTGTAATTCGACCATATTATCCATCAACAGACTTTGATATTAAATGATCTTTAAGGTTACTCTGCTACATATATGTACTCATTAACTTAACGAGTGTTCTAGAGAAATTTTAATTTGACATTTTTTCTAAAATGTGAAGTTATGTTCAAAGGGAGTGTCTTTTTAAAAAAATAGTTAAAGACCCAAAAATAAAATGACGAATAAAACTTTGGTTACTCTTTTGTTCATAGACGGGTTTATCCCATACGGCAGTAATTGCTTCAATTGTGAATTAAATACGGATATATGGATAAAGTATAAGATTATACCAAGATCAACAGATGCTAACTATTGTATAGCTTATCCACAAAGGCTGACATAACTCCAGTCCCAGATGATACCAAAATCGACAAGCTTATGAATAAATTGTATGCCAGCGTCAATACGTTAGGTGTCAAATATACTTAAATATTATTTTTACTTACCTGAATATAAAACCTCGTGAATATGAAACTATGTGATAAAACTTACAAACGGTATATCAAAATCAATTATCCTGATTCATAACGGTAATATTAAAATCAAGTCCTAGCTGATCCTGATTCATAACGGTAATATTAAAATCTTAATTTCAAATCGTAGTACTCGTAGACATTGAAACCTGCTTACGTACATTTTACGAAATAGACCAAGGTGCGTTTGCCTGCTATCTAAGGATGCAGGTTATCTCTATTGAATAGTCTTGTATAATGCCATGCAGGAACTGGGAAAGGTTGGATATAAACAAGATAAGGTCCACATTTTTCCTGTCATTAGTATGCGTTTACGACAGTGCCATTTACATACGATTTCAATCGCTACCTTTTAATAACGTTCACATTATCTCCGCGGAAATCGATTTGACGGCTATTATGATAATGCCTCTACATTATGACGTGTAAAACGGCCTGTGCAATCTCTTCCATAGAAGAAACAACTGTAATTTCTCCAACCATCTGGATTAAACCGGGACGAGAAATAAATCTGTATTTAATCAACGCTCGATAACAGTTCTCTGTGTTTCAGAGAAAAATGGAAACTATTTTCCTCTCTGAGCACAAACCCATATTTTCTATATAATTTAATGCGGGTTTTATGTTCCGTAAAATTCATAAATATTCAATTAATGTCAATTTTCAGTTTTGCCATCATGGTAAACCATGCAGGCGAGATCACTGCGAGGCAGTGCATGATCCATAGGAGTCAGTGTCAGAAAGCATATTCCTCTACGACGCAATAGAGCGTGTGATTTGACCGAGGATCAATTTTAGCGGGGTGGAAAAATTTGCGAGAACTTAATATCGTTGTGAAGAGAATAGCTGAAATCTTCAACTGATGAGCACGTGACGATATTGGGAATCACGTGGACGAAATTACGCAACGCTCCCTTAGCTGAGACCTCATTTGAACTAATGACTTCTCCCTAAAATGTTATGTACATGTACAGTGTTTGTTCGGTTTTTAAATCTCGTTAATTCGATTTTCACTAATTTTCATATTTTTGAGATTATGGTACCAATTATGCATGTCTAGACTCGTGAATTTTGTCTTGGTTGAATGCAAATATTCCACAAAGAGGAAGTGCATGTCTCTTATTAATAAATGATTAGAAGTTGTTGATAGCGGTGATAAATTGTTGCAATATATTGTTTTCATAAATGGATTAGTGACACTGTGTCTGTTAGTAGGTAATATCAGGCCGACATTAGTTAAGACAATTAGCTAATGACAGAATTATAAATAGATGCATGTCAGATTGTAAACAGAACATTATTGCTGCCAAGGGAAAATTTGATATATGAGAACCCACGTGTTGTTTCACCATGGTTGCGAACATTTTTTTGTCGCGAATAGTTCCAGAATTGCTGACACTGTGATAAAACATATCTCCAACTTCTCTCAATAAATCTCAAGTAACCCGGAAAAAAACTACAGCGAAACCCCGTTTACCCGAATGTGCCGTTACAGTGATATCGTCCGGATAAACAAATGTGTGGTTTAACGAATCATGGTTACAAGCAGTCTGAAGGCTTCTGATTGAACGGGGTCCGGAATAACGAGAGTACATTGTATATGTTTTTTGTTACCTAAAAGTGGCACTTGCTCGACTTGTGGCTTAAGTTGTATGAGGAACTCGCATCTTTAATTGAAATTTCAAGCTTTCAATTTCCTGACTTACTGATGTTTATTCGTTCACCCAATCACTCATTCAATCATCCAGCCAATCAATGTATTCCCAATCGATGACCTTGATACGCGCCTAGGTAGTTCTCATGCTAAATTTAATCATTCTAATTCGGAAGATATAGTAATTTACCATCAACGATCCAACCCCTGAATTCCACTTTTTCTTCCTGTTTTTATTTATTCTTCATTTGTGTACAAGATTACACATGATATCATCTGCAAATATACGGGCTTTATCAACAAGCCATATCAGATATACATGTTACCTTGATTCGAACTTTAAAGTAGGGATTAATTAATCGACAGTGTAAGAAAGCCGTATGCAACGTATTGGATTATTGAAATTTAGCCGAGAGTGTGTGGTTCCCTGAGAAACTAATCGGCCTAATGGAGGGGTAGAAGGCAACATGTTTTAATGTTATTAGGAAGAAGAATAGGCAAGGTCGTCACGTGGTTTGGCTTGGGGGTTATCCAAAGTAGCGAGTGAACGTGAAGCACGACGATACACGTGCTTAACCGCGTCAAACGGAACGAAAAGAAATCTATTACAACAACTGCCAGAACAAACTTTAGGGGGGTTCTCGGGGGGTATTATGGGTAGAGGTAATGTTTTGGGTTGAGGGGCAATGTCTTTCTATCGTCTATAGAGTATCGATTTTTGTTGTCCTGAGAGCGAAAACAGGAAAAGGTTTCTAGTTCATTGCCAAAGCTTTCCCAAATTACATCGAAATCCTTTAAGGGGGATCGTTGCCTTACAAGTTAAGACTATGACAACTCCTCGGCATTAAAATGATTTTTATTTTTCACGAAGTCAAGATTTGATAACATCATTCGGTCGCTCCTCAAGTCCGTCTCAGCGCAATCCGATTCCGCTTTAGAAATATGTCGTTTAGAATCTTACTTTTTGATTAATCATAGAGGGGTCAATTAGAAAGAATGCTGCCTCTTTTTATTCTTGCCCTAAGCTGGGGTTTACGACTAAGTGTATAAAAGTGATTAGTGGGGATGACAAAATGTGAATGGGCAAATCTTATGTCAAGACAGACTACAGGGGAACATCCACCTGTCAGCCCACGAGAAATCACAATATCAAATATTTGTTCTATCCGGGCAGTTTTGCAATCTTAGGAATTGTGCTTAAGCTGCGTTTCAAACGGATTTTCCCCTGCATTATGAAAAAATAGAAAAAAATACATAGCTTTGCCCGAATGGTGTTTTTCATCATTTGTATTGATTTCTGAATATAATTTTACTGTGAGTTCGATAGGACGTTTTCGTAAAAATTGCTTAAGGAACATTCAGGATGGAGCACTGATTGTGTCTAGGTTACTTATTTCTTCTAAAAATATGAATTTGAAAGCAAATTGCGAGTTATCGTTACCTTTCGACCACGAACGTATTTCTGAATGTATTTACATATTAGTAAAACAATCACGATAAACATGTATAAACAGTTTAAATAAGATATATTACAAATTTATTTTATTTCGGGATTTTGACAGGTTTTTTATGAGTTCAATGTTGAAATATACAATTGAAAATATATTTTTAATATAAGTATACCAAATTGTGTCTTCAATTTCCACCAAAAATGAACTTCGCACCAGGATAGCTTAAACTGCCGGACCAAAGAAAATATACGCTTGAAAACTTGATTTGACCAAACAGTTACAAACCTTATAATATAAAAAAGGCTTATAATGAAAACAGTCGACGAAACACTGCAAACATAAGACCCAAAACACAAGTATGAAACCCGTATCAAATGCATCACCATCGAATAACCATTTCTTGTTCGTTTCATTTTAGCCACCATCAAACATGCAGTTTAATCCATCGATAATGTATTAACATGTTACAAAATAATGCACGCATGCTTCTTTAGAGTAATATAGTCTGTTAAACAGTTAAGTAACTCAAGTCAATTTCACCTTTTATTTCCAGCACGTGCTGACCACACGCAACGTGTGGACAATCACGTGACTCCCAATAGCACCCTAGCGGCAGTGGTCAAGTCTCTATTGCACCGCCTGTTTCCTAAACCTACGATGGCAGTTGTGTTTAGAACCAGAGAATGGCGTTCTATAGCGACCACAGCAAGCTCCAATAGCGGGCGCAACTAACACCCGTTACCATTGTCGGCAGGGAAATTAAGCTGGCTGGGGGTGATTACCACCTTTCATTATTCTTCGTTCCATGATAATATGATTATTGCTCATTGTCTTGCATCGTTTGAAGGGAGGGGAGTATTGAGGTCTTGCTTGACTGACGAGCGAGATACGGGTGACAGTTTGCACGGGTTCGGAGGCGTTGATGAAAAAATAAATTGGAAAAAAAATATTTCACAGCCGTGGGTGACCTTTGTTATTGGTTTGTATTGTAATACTGTTTATATTAAGTATGATACGCCCGGCGTGTTGCCCAGGCTAGTACTGCCAAGCCATCTAGTGATAGCGGGTTTGAATTCTGTATTGACTATGCACTTGTCAACATGATTTGGTGCCAAATTAACATACTAAGTCAACCGGATCGACAATCTTCACCGGGAAACAACAGCTGGGTTATTGTTGTTTTAAAGGTGTGAAATATTATTGATTTGAAACAACGTGTTGTTTTGTTGCTGCCGATTTAATTCCGTCTTGTGATGTTGGCCACTATTGTGAAGGCGACGTGTGTTCATACGGCGCGAAACAATGCAACACTTACATACGATGTCACGGGTGGTAAATCGCTCTGTAGGGTTGCGTCCCTTGGGCGTAACAGAAACCGTTGATAGAGGGTTCAAATCCCAGATTCGGCCTGATTAGGTAGCTCATGTGTTTCACCAAAATGGCGAACATTTTAGACCTGCGTGAATTCAGCCTTGTGAGTGAGTGAGTTTGGTTTTATGCCGCTTTTAGCAATATTCCAGCAATATCACGGCGGGGGACACCGGAAATGGGCTTCACACATTGTACCAATGATACTGAACATGTGTCTCACAACCATCACTCGATTTCGTGAAAGTATATATTTCATTTTCAGTCAACTCAATATTCCAAAGCAAAATAAGACTAAACCAATTTTAAAGGTGTTTCAGATCCAGTCTTACTCCAGGACACACGATTTACTTTTATCTTTACTCAACTACGACGAATTGTGATATGAAACTTCTAAGAAGACAACTAAATAAACAGAGTTCTCGCTCTATCTGCTGAACCAGGTGTCGGCCATGGGAATTTGGCTGAATACCCATACCCTAGCTTAATGGGGAACAGAACAAATATTTGATTTTATTAGCCCAGCTTTTGTATCCTTACCTAGATTGCTTTGGTTCTGGATAAATATTAGCTCATCGCGGACGGGAAATTCCATTAGCGACAGCTTACACAGTCAATATGCGTTCGTCAAAATGCAGTTCTTGTGTTATTTTGTCGTTGGACACGGGACTGTGAGCACGCGGCCCAAGGATATTGAAACTCCGAAAAACTTAATTTAAATTTCGAAATAGTAATTATAAATTTTCTCAGGGGCAAAAAAGGAAATTGTCTGAATGATAAGCAATAAATCATGTCTAATTGACCTCTGACCCTTCCTTGACCTTAGCACCTGCCTGTCCGCTCTCTATGTTTTCCTTTTCATTGGTGTAAATTATTTGAAACAACATTCTTAACACGCAATGAAAAGAGAGGGAACGTTGCTAGAGCCTTGTCGAACGCCTCTCCCCAAACCTTCGCTTGCACGGATACAAGATAATTTGTATAAGCACTGCCTCTAGGGGACTATGTTTACCTTCGATTAAGCCAAGTGTATGGCAATGGCTACCGGCAACACCGCGGGACATTATTTGTTTGTTTTCGATATTTGGATTGCATATTAGACTGAGCAACATAAAAGAATGCGCGAAGCTACAACTTAAGAAGGGTCGTTCCCACAAAATGGAACTGTTTTATTTTTCGGGTGCTTGTCGTATTTTTTCGAATGAAAACACAGCTGCAAATGTCTCTATCCATATTTTCAGAGCCAAGGTTTTTAAACCGTATGTATATTGTTTGAAATTAGTGTGTCCGTCAATTTATACGTCAGTGTGAAATGTGCGCGAGTGTCCGTTCAATGTATTTGTCAACCCTACTTAAGGAAATGTACATATTTATGTTTTCAATTGGGACATGTCTTGCGTTCCATATGTTGAGGGATGTTTTTTATCGTGACAAGTTTGATGATCATGTGACCTACACGTGGTTCATGATCCACGAGTTCAAGTAAGTTCATGGAAGCTGGAATGAAGATGAATGATGACTTGTTTTACACGGGATCTGCTTTTAGTTCAGTCAGAATTATATGAAGTGAGTTTCCCGGGGCAGAATAGATCCTCAGTTCCATATTCTTCACATAAAGCTGTTTAAATGTTGATTGGGTGGTCATAATGCGTCTGATATTGCGCTATCGAGGCAAGGGGCGTTGATCATTCAACTGCAACAGAACGCGGACAGAACGAAAACGGATAGATCGACCACAATGATACAGCGAACTAAATATTATCATATAAAATTAACGCATCAGATAAATTCTCTACAGCGAATAAACGTATACATCAAACTGATATTTGATCCCCGACAAGCTCAAATGCCACTGTTACCACACAGCCTCGAATACATACAGCCATCGAAACATTACCAGTATTCAGCACCCTACCAATACACGTCTGTCACCATCCGACCAATACACGTCTGTCACCATCCGACCAATACACGTATGTCACCATCCGACCAATACACGTATGTCAGCACCCTACCGATACACGTACGTCAGCACCCTACAAATACACGTATGCCAGCACCCTACCAATACACGTATGTCAGCACCCTTCCTATACACGTATGTCAGCACCCTTCCTATACACGTATGTCAGCACTCTACCAATACACGTATGTCAGCACCCTACCAATACACGTATGTCAGCACCCTTCCAATACACGTATGTCACCATCCGACCAATACACGTATGTCAGCGCCCTACCAATACACGTATGTCACCACCCTACCAATACACGTATGTCAGCACCCTACCGATACACGTATGTCAGCACCCTACCAATACACGTATGTTAACACCCTGCCAATACACGTATGTCACCATCCGACCAATACACGTATGTCAGCACCCTACCAATACACGTATGTCTGCACCTACCAATACACGTATGTTAACACCCTGCCAATACAAGTATGTCACCATCCGACCAATACACGTATGTCAGCACCCTACCAATACACGTATGTCTGCACCTACCAATAATTTCAGTAGTATTCCAGTTATATAACGGCGTGTCAGCCTGGTGAGGGAGGAAAGCCCGAAGTGACGCCGGTTTACCAATTTGGTGCTGACAAGACTAATTGAGAGCGAAACTAGAGCAACCTAGGCTCGTGAACTATAACACCCCGCCTCTTGTGTCACCGAAGTGGTTTCTTAACGATTGAGTGAGTGAGTATGGTTTTCACGCCGCCTTTGGCAATATTACAATGCGGAACACCAAAAGTGGGCTTCACACATTGTACCCATGTGGGGAATCGAACCCGGGCCTTAGGTGTGACGAGTGAACGCTTTAACCACTAGGCTACCTCACTGTCCAAATCTTAACAACAGCCATCACCTGCGTAATATTTATGCCAGCAGCAAAGTGACCTTCCATTTTGATTTTCACCACCCTAAATTGTCTGAAGTTATTTACGAATAACATTTGGTTACCTCCCCTGATTCAATTCTCTCCTATCTGTTATTTGGCCCGCGCCTCCATTCGTCACCACTCGCCCCTTTCCGTAGCCTGCAAGAATAGCATTTTGTATATACGCATAACTTGTATCTAAAAATATACCAAAATGACACTTGCAACTGTTTCAACATACTGAGTAAGTGAGTGAGTACGGTTTAACGCCTCTTTAAAGAGTATTCCTGTTATATCACGTTAAGCGTCAGCTTAATGTGGAAGGAGACTGAACTGATACGGGCCACAGACGTTGACCACTAAACCCACGACCCTGGGTATGGTGCTGACAAACCTAGAAACATAATCGGGGCGAACCGAGATTTTTGAACCCACGATTCGGGTTTCTGGCTTGCCCAAGGGACGCAACTCTGTACAGCGAATTGCGGCGCCTTAGACGACTGGGCCAGCCGTACCCCCCTCCCACCAGACTGAAAGACAAGTAGTTGTATTCAACCGTGTCTTACTTTAAAAATCTCAATTTAAACTAAACACAAAGCGAAGGCAAAGGTATAAAAAAAATGTCGCTATGCCCGAACAGAGGAAGTGGAGAACATGGCCACCAGAGGGGTTCGAGTTACCTAACAACTAATGACATGAGTGGTTCCGAATGCATATCCGTGTGTCCTTTAACACATTATCACTATATTCTTGCATCTTGTTCCAGGAGTTGGATAAACAGATTATAACGCATATTTCGTTTCAATTTCAAGTAAAGATAGGTGGATCGTGAAGTGATATTTCAGACAATATATACTACTCAACTTTGCATAGAGATAGGGAGTATCCAGGTGTATTACAAATATGACGGATACGTTGTCATACAAATAGTATTCAACGTTGGCATGGAACTGAAGCATGTGTAATAACATAAAAACTCAGTTCGATAAGTTGCTGTCGTCGCATTAATGCACATTGTGAAATATCTCAGTATCCCTATCTAATTGTGAGCAGTATATTAGTGTCCGTGGAAGAAACGTTTGGCACAAACTGATGTATCCAAATACGAAAATACGACAGCCACCGCCTCCGTACATTAACACAACCTGATGTTTATTTTAATCACACATTTGTTTATTCCACACTCATGACCAAATTAGATTTAAAGATTTTCATAATTTGTTATTAAATATTTAATCATTCTAATTGGCCCATTAATTTTAAAATTTATTTCAAAAAAGAAAAAATACCAGATCCCTCCAGATTAAGACATCACTATCAACTTTAAGCTAATTACCCGTATCCTTAGAAACTGAAATACCGATTCGTTTTTATTATGTTTTTGAAGCGAAAACTCTGCCTTAGTTTAAGAAAGCTTTGTGGAAAGTCGACAATGTAATTGGAAAGGATGGACCGGGGATCTACGTTTTCCCAAAACGTTAATCTTTAACGTAGAACGTTTTTACATGAAAGAAAATATGGAAGCACTGGCTTGAGTCCGAGACAGCGGGGATAGATGACTTTAATCCCATCTAAAGGTCTGTTTCTTTTGTTTGCATTAATCGTTATTCGCAAATCTCAAACAATTGGATCGATGGCAAAGAATATGTGCGGTTGGGACTCTCCTGGAAATCATGCTTCCTTTCTCAGACTTGTTTGAATACACTCAATGAGTCAATTATTCGTCTGGAAGACATATCATTCTCCGAACCAAAAGAATATTGGATCCTCCTTGTTTCTTACAAACTAGCATGCTTGTAGCCATGCAAAAATGAAATCTGACCAAAAGCCTTTCTTTACATACAATAGCAACAATTCAGGGCTTTTCCCCACTACAAGTACCTTTGTATTGTTGGTCTTGTTGACTCTTTTTTCTGAAAATAATAGCCTGAAAGGATTGACTTGCGATGGTTTAAGAACTGCTGTTCCGGGCTCAAATTTGGTAGCCTTGAGCACGGATTGCTGCTGTCGTGTCGATGCTTAATGATTCGAACAATACCGGAGATGAAATAGTGTAAAATACCTTTTAACCAAGTTTACATTCCTATATCGATCAGGTTATTGTTCAGACGCTAAAGATACACGTGCCGTGACGTCACGAAGGTTGGAGGTCATATTGGGACCGTGAGGACGCTTGTACGTTCACATTGTAGTTTATTTATAAGTATAAACTGACGTTTTGGTGACGCTGACACTTTTGTCGATTGCATGCTGCTCTTCTCGTGAGGATAGTCATTCTAGTCGAGTTTTATGTGGGAAACAATGGGGGAAATAAATAAATCAATATATTCACTTTCAGACAGAACAGATGTATTTATATTAACTTTAACAAAGGATTAGACTAATCTGCATATACACTGAGGATGTGTTTCGTATGGTGTCATTTAAAGGTTTCAGAGCAGTGTATACATCTATGTTTGTACCTACATAATCATAAATGCCTATGAGACTGCCATTGATAAGACATAGAAGTAATAACTGTAGGTAACCGATGTAATACTTCGTTCACTATACGTATTAATTTATTTACCATTACAATATAGATATTTGTAGCCGAAGGTTGTTTGAAATAAAGATTGATTTATATCTCTCATGCAACAGAAACCATGTTTTCACGATCTTGCTATCTGGAAACGTATTTTCAGTTGTCAACTTGTCAAGTTTCTTTTTCTCTTTTATATTAAATATTAAACAAAAATATATGCGTGTTAAGGAAATTAGTTCAAGTGTTAACAGAACAATATAGCTGCCCCAAATGCTTAGTGTTAATAAACTATTAATGTTCTGCATACAATGCAATATTTCTTGTATATGTCCCTACTTTCTCATATATTATATTCAAGCAATATCTGTTAAAAGTAAGTTTGTTAACTTTTGAAATATTCAGTAAGAGTGTGTCCCATGTGAACGTACAACGAAAGGTTGAGTTGTGAAAACATCATTTCGAGACCCTTATTCAAATGAGGAGACACTTCAGATAGCATCTTCCACATTTATGTACACACAACTAAAAAGTTCCGAATCCCTCGATGCCATTTCAGGAGAAATCAATCTACATATCTAAAGTGTGAAGACACTGCCAATGTTGCATAAATCATACTATTGTCCTATCGCATCAAGCATAGCGACAAGAATTATGGTAACCACCCCTTTATGAAATTTTAATTCGTCTAAATGGAAATGAGACGGTGGTAAAAGTCATCCCTGCCCAACTCAAGGTTAGACAGAAGTCTCATGGGGAATGAATTCCAACCACCTATGTTATCTGACCTAGAACTGATAGATAAATAATGTATCTACCGCCCTATGCGTCCATGCCTTCGTAAACACAAGGCGCGGGCATGCCAGCATCATGAATTTCTTACATGCCAACTTTTAGAATGAGACATATTTGTAAAGACAGTTGGTCAACATTTGCTTTTTGGGAAAATATATCTTCACATCTAACCATTAAATGTGAGGATAATTTGTCACTTAATGCCCAATTATTTTAGCAAACGCTTAAATATTCATTGCATATATATTATGTATCTGGCCCTGTACATATTACGTTAGAGTTTTGTGTCTGGGGCTTTCTTTAAACATATATAAATATTTATATTATATATATATTTATTATTATTTTTTTGATTCATTTAGGGGTGTAACTATTCATCGATAATAGTCGATATCGATATACCCGATTGGCGATATATTGCATGGAAGTGTATGACTCAAGGGGAATCGGTGTGGGATGGGGGGGGGGGGGGGGGGAGGGGGGATCCACAAGGACCCTTAGGATCAGACCAGGATAAAATATATATTTCAATAATCTCTTTTTTAACTTTAATGTCAAAAGGGTCTACACTGCCGAGCAAAAGAAAGTATACACCCATGTCTGTGGTCTTAATGAAACAAACAACAAATGGTTATTATGGTAATACATGTCATATAGGCATCGTCCTTGTGTTTTGAACCTTAAATTCGCACTGTTTCGGCGACTGCTATCAACTTAGTCACATTTTGATGTAATATTTTGGTTAATACAATTTTCAAGTGTATGCTTTCTTTCGGTAGTTTATGATTTTCGTGGAGGAGGAGGGGGAACGAGTGAACCTTTATCAACCCAGCTTATTTGCAGCCTGATTCGTCTAATGGCGCCTTAACAACAAAATTTTAACTTAATGACCCACGTTTATATTTTGACGTCTAATAAAATTCCTCGAATGTCTTCGCGTTCCGGGTCAGGCGTAATGCGATCTAAATCATGTCAACTGGTGAACCTAGGAACAAACATATGGCACATTCTTCACAAATATCTAAAACGATGCTGGGTAAACGACGAACAAGCAGCACGTAGATAAGAAACGAAATTGATGGTAGCTGCAAGCCTTTCTGTGGTAGGAACGAGACACGCGTCGTTGTATAGAAGACTAACACGCGCCATCCCACTCCGATCTCCCGCGCTTTTTGTACCTAGCCTCGAACCACAGGTCTCCACGTAATAGTCTCTACACCTGTCAAGTCCTCTTGTTATCTGACCCCAACTCTCGGTACAAACGTGACCAAGGAACGAGATAATTTTGGCGAATTTCTTTATTTTCCGCAATCCTACGTGCGGCGGAATACAAGCCGCGTGGCGTTGATAAATTTGAACAGTTTTGAGGAGAATAACATGTAGTTTCACCGTAATGACGGTTTGACCCAAGAATTCTATTCAAGGGCAGGTAATTAGTAGCCGACTCAGGTGCTAGTGAAGATTAAAAAGGGGTTTCATTAGGCTTCTAACGATATTCCCGATGAAAAAACGGGATTAAAAATCTCTGAAAGCAAATTACGCGTAGGATATTCATTTTTCATCCCGGAGTCCAGGTGTGGGTGATATCGTCTTGGCGTGTAGATTGAAATAGTGGCGAGGGAAGCAGTATCACCTTTCAACAGTTCCGGTCAATCGTAAATAGTGTGGAGTGTTCATAAAAAGTGCTGAATCGACAAATTATAGCGCACTGAAGACTAATCTGTTTTATTCAAAGAAGAGGAATTAATACAGTCTAGATTGACTGGTAATTGTTTCTTGCAATCAACACGGACATTTTATATGGTATCAAAGAAGAGATTTTGATCAATCACGCAGATTATAAAACGTCATTTGAGCAAATTAACGACTGTGATAAGATTACCAGTTGCAGAAGAACACTAGAATGGAAATCACATCGGGGAATCAAACTCAGTCCCTCCTCAACCATCACCATCCACACCATACTCCACGGCATTTGGTTGGTTTGAGCTGTGAGAGAGAAGAGACGGATGGCATGTGTTTGGTTTGCGCCAAGAGTGGGAGAGAGAGAGACGGATGGCATGTGTTGGGTTTGAGCCAAGAGAGGGAGAGAGAGAGGCGGATGGCATGTGTTTGGTTTGAGCCAAGAGTGGGAGAGAGAGAGAGAGACGGATGGCATGTGTTTGGTTTGCACCAAGGGTGAGAGAGAGAGAGAGACGGATGGCATGTGTTTGGTTTGCGCCAAGAGTGGGAGAGAGAGAGACTGACGACATGTGTTTGGTTTGAGCCAAGGGTGAGAGTTAGAGAGGGAGAGAGAGAGACACAGAGAGAGAGAGAGAGAGAGAGAGAGAGAGAGAGAGAGAGAGAGAGAGAGAGAGAGTGCGAGAGAGACGGGCTTGACGTCTATCCATGCGCGGAAACCAATCAGGACTTTCGGTGTGACGTGTGAACGCTTAATTACTAAGTTACCCCCTAATAGTTAGAACAATAGTTAGATCAGTGTTTCTGTACATTGCTAACCCCGCTTACCTGGGGCAACGTCGTGTAGTGATAGATAGGGACTACTTAACCTGAGTCGTGGTCATGTTCATCACCATTGCTGAACAGGGGCATCATTTCAAATGAAATAAACCCGTGAAGATCCGGGGTAGAATAGGCCTTCACCAACCCATGCTTGCCGTAAAAGGCGACAAATGCTTGTCGTAAGAGGCAACTAACGGGATCGGGTGGTCAGGCTCGCTGACTTGGTCGATGCATGCATTCCAAATGCGTAGATCGATGCTCATGATATCAATCACTGGATTGTCTTGTCCAGACTTGATTACTTACAGACCACCGTCATATAGCTGGAATATTGCTGAGTGCGGGCGTTAAACAACAAACAAACAAATCAATTGAAATATTCACGGTTGTCGATAAGATACCAAAATCATTTGACCCGTGAAGATCCGGGGTAGAATAGGTCTTCAGCAACCCATGCTTGCCGTAAAAGGCGACAAATGCTTGTCGTAAGAGGCGACAAACGGATCGGGTGGTCATCTTGCTGACTTGGTTGAAGCATGTCATCGATCCAGATTGCGTTGATCGATGCTCATGATATCAATCACTGGATTGTCTGACCGCCGTTATATAGCTGAATTATTGCTGAGTGCGGCGTAAAACAACAAACAAACCAAAATCTTTTCGATGATCAATTCCGAATACGTTCTGTGTTGATGTCAGGCAAGGCATTGAGGCGATCGTCTTCGAGGAGCATGCCTTCCTACGTTGATGGCGAACATTCTCGAAGATGTTACTCATAGATATACAGTCATCTACAATTATGCCAATATAATTATTTCTAAATAAAAGTGTCTTAAATATCAGTGAACACTAATCTTGACTTAATGTCTATCTGGGAAGCAGCTGCAGAGTACCATGGCTTTCAAATAGAACTGTCTTCAGCAATCCATGTTTGCCGTAAAAGGCGACTATGCTTGTCGTAAGAGGCGACTACCGGGATCGGGTGGTCAGGCTCGCTGACTTGGTTGATGCATGTTATCGTATCACGATTGCCTAGCTCGATGTTCAACACCCTGGTCAACAAACGTGTCATCTCGCACTGCATTATTTTAGCCCGGCAAATGTGCATTTTTAAAAACAATTTCCTTGCAAATACTTTATTTTCATATCCATTGAAGCAAAGACACATTCTGGTGTTAGAATGATTTTTTTCTTCAAAAAGCATAGTTGTTCTGTATCAAACTGTGAAAAGAACATTTTAAATGAATCTGAATGGTCCAAACACGTTCAAGGAAATTGTTTTTGTAAAGGAGAGTATTAAATCAATCAAATTATGGTCAATAAAGGTATCCAATCACAATGTCATGCACTTGCTTTGATGGCTATGACCATGTCTATATTGTGTTGACAGTATCAATCGTCAGTACTGGTTACTTTCCATCACCTGCGAAAAGATTCTGTGGAAGCACGACAAACCTAACATAATGTGCGTACGTAAATACCTTGGTAAGAAAATACTTTATGTATAGCTTTATATAAACATGGCACTCACAAATGTTTAAAAGTCGTAATTGTTTGTAAAAAAAGTAGTTATTTAATTGGGAAAACATCAATGTAAATGTACTCAGGCAAGTATTACAGCAAGGTGGCGTCATATCAAAACTAGTAGTAGTAGTAGTAGTAGTAGTAGTAGCAGGAGTAGAAGTACATGCAGTAGTAGAATGATAACAATTAGGAATTGCAGTAGTAGTAGTAGTAGTAGTAGTAGTAGTAGTAGCAGCAGTAGTAGTACAAGGTGTTGTATTAAGACACTAAAGGGACAACAAGATGTCTGAAGACAAATGCCGATCCTGAATAATTTAACTATTACAATACAAAAGAAGTTCCTCCAGAAACCAGCAAATGGCATTAGGCTATGAGGTGAGGTGAGGTGAAATTGGGTTTAACGTTGCGCCCAAGATTATTGCACTTATATAGCGACGTGCATGCACGTGTGTGTATGTGTGTGGCTGCTTGTACTAGTCCGGATTGATGCAGATTTATAGTGCTAGCCCACTTAGATACCATGCCGCAGTTTAACCTGAATACCCCTCTCAGACACAGTATACTGACTCCGGGCCGACCAGCCCTTGCTTTCGCCCCTTAATGCCGAGCGCCAGACAGGGTAACAACAAGTACCATCTTTAAACGTCTTTTGGTATGACGCGGCCGGGGATTGAACCACCATCCGCTCTCCGGGCGGACGCTCTACCACAAGACCACGGATGCGGTATCATTAGGTTATGACGTGGGTGACGTATATGACAGTAATGAGAATATAATTTTATATATTCATAATCTAGCAACCACAATAAAGCATTGCATTAAAAAATTAAAATAATAGCGGACTCCGGATTTGTAGATTGTTTTGTTCCAGTCACGTCAAAGTGACGTTGTTCGTACTTTAAAACAACTTTAAAACCACCAACACAAGTGAGATTATTATATGTTCCAAACAAAAAAGGTATTTAAAAAACGTCCACTCTTTCCTATTTCATATATTCGTTGTCGTCAAATGTGCAAAGTACAGTTTGGAATAATGATGCGGATGCTATGGGCTCAAGTCTAGAGGTTATTTTCAATGATAACATTTCGGAGGATGTGTTTCGGGCAAGCATTAGTCATTAAAACTGTTAAATGTGTGCTCTCTTTGAATGATCAAATATTTTGGAAAGTGTCAATTCTGCAGATGTCGAAAGATTATTTTGGGAAGAAAGCATTAATATTAACAAATTAACCGTGACTCATGCAAGTCAAATCACGAATGGGCATTTCTTTTGTGTGCTGTGATTTTATAACCCAGGCAAGGTGTTGAGGGCCCGTAATCTATCTAAATTTCAGGTGCCCGGCAAGAGCGGGCTTGACACCTGTACAAATAAAACGAAATGTAGGCAATAGTCCGTTCAAATGTCGCTCACCTATAGTGAAACAGAAACGGATACGGCGTAAGTTGGTCACCCGGGCTAACTCCATGATGTAATATGTCATTGAAGGGGAAAATAGGCTTTTCTGAGAAGGAACTTCAATTTAAAGTAGAAACTGACACTAAAAGAATTGAATAACGTTATTTAGGGGTTATTTTAATGGGAATCCCGACCCTTAACGTCAGTGGGTATTGTTTACAAGTTCAAAGGATCTGATTTGTGACTGTTTCTTTTTCAAAATTACACTTGGATGAGTCCCATGGAAAGTTCGTCGGTGATATCTTGGTAACATTTTGCAAGGTGAAGTATACCATGCAACTTCAATAGGGCTTTTCACCGTACAATAATGCTGAGGGCGAGTGTCTCTATTGTGTGCGGTCACCGCTGGCAGGGAACAGCGTGTACTAAACCGATTATTTTCACTTCTAATTGTACCTAAACAGACACTAATCTATAGAATTGTTTGACACAAAACAATTTACACCTCTAAGTGTAAAATGAATCTTTTTCTGGGTTGACACAGTTTTCATTCAAACAAGATCCTCTTTTATATTCTTGAAAACATGTCACACATATTTATTCAGAAAACCAGTGACGAACCATTAGCTGTGACAATCTGTTGTGTTTGATTAAGCACGCCGTGGATTAATCCTTGTTGGTTTTTAAGATGAGTTCAATCTATTCTGTTTGCAGAAGAAAATGAAGACGAAATATCTATCATGTTTATTCCAAATATTATCTGTCAGGAAATTAATATGAGAAAAAGTATTTTAAAGATTTAACTTCTCTCAAAGGAGTTTGTGGACCGACAAGCACACATAGTGTCGCAGATTAGGACAATGTTCTCACTTTATTTTCAGTGAACAGTAAAATACTCCGTTGAAATGATATTTTTGTAAATTTAATAATTGTAAAGATTTGCTTCAAGCGTATAGAACAAAACAGATTATCTTTTCTGTATTTTTTTATAAAGACACAACATCTTACAATTTCGTTCTGTTTGTAAGAATGGTATAATGTTGACATAAGTGTTTTATTTGTGAAAGGAAAAGGTATTTCAATAAACAAGATTGTCAACTGTCTTCAATGAACAGAAATGTATGTTTTTTTCTTATAATGTGTTTATTTAATGTTACTATAAAACGAAAGGTGCAAGGGGTTTCTCAATGTTCTAGATACGTGACGGCGTTATATTGACGACTGTTTCTGTCTACAAAATCTACTTTTACACCTTATAGATAGGTGTCGCTGCTCCTATGAGCTTACATGAATCGCCCCTTTAACTGATAAATGGGTGTACAAATGGACACAGCTGAAAGAACGTAGGGGCTGGTTAATAATACGACTGGATGTAAAGATCTAAATGTGTTGTCCTGTACGTTTAATAACTTTATTATTAAATAGTTAATAATGTCGTTGTTTTAGATATTCAGTTCTTCACTTGATTGGCGTGGAAGCTATTTCACCGGGATTGTAAGCGGCCTCTCAACTTCTGGAAACTACATCATGTTGAAACATGTCAAAAACACTTATAACATCTTAGAAAACATATAGTGTACTTTTAAGCAATCTTGAATACAGTAGTTAGAAATACATGTGGAAACATATATCCCAATTACCATATTAAACCTAAAAAACACCAACCCGATTCTTTTTATGCCTCTATCATACACCATATACTATTAAAATACTGTTTAAATATATTAAGTTTTTATTTTAAATTTTCACATACGTTTATTGACGAATCTTAAATTAAAAAAGATAACAATGAATATAAAATTTAGATAAACCAAGAAACTGAGTCATTTATTGAAATACTGGTTATTTCAGCCTCGAGAATATGTGTTTTAGATACGACAACTTTAATACAGGCTGTTAGTGTCTGAATGAAAGGGGTCCTAGATTTCTGTGTATGAAACAGTCTTGTTCTCGCGAGCCCATGGAACGTAGCAAGGGAGGCAACTCCTATCAATCTTCGTTGCCGACTGTTGAAAGGCGGAAGTCTATTTTCACAACATTTGTTACTATTGTAAGTTTACAATTCTTACAAGCAAAAAGAAAATACTGTTATTTTTTTAATAATTTGTGTTTGTAGTTACCTGTGATCTTTCTGATTTCGTTAAATAACATGTAACGTTGTTTTTGACAGGGATATGAAGATATGATCGGCAGGGACTGTTTCTTAATTCATGTGAGTGAAAGTTAGGACACGATAAAGGTATTTAAAATATTTAAAATGGATCTTCTTCAGCTACTTTATTCCTCTTTCTACCTTTTTTCGTTGTACTTTTTTGTTAGTTAAATTGATGCATTTGTTAAAAATGAACGAAATTAAAAAAACAACTTTCCGACGTTGATGCAAACACGACTGTGAACGATCTGGGGGAAACGCGGTACAATACGATTCATATAGTAGAACTAATATGTCTGTGTGATTTAGTGTGAAAATATAACTACCTATTATTAATTATGTAGTCATAGTTATATTAGTTCACTGAACTAACTGATATAAGGATAGTGTAAATTTCACTTTTTTATATTATGTTTGTATTTGTTAGATAAACAATTTAAAATCCTTTTTAAAGCTGAAAATAGCAAATTGTAAAGTAATATATATCGTACAGTAATGTTAAACATCAGATGGGGTAAATATTTATTTATATTTATTCAAAATAAAAACAAATGTCAATGAAATAGTTGCAAAAGAAAAAAAATTCAAAGAAATTGTAAAGGTTTAATTTTTAAGAATACTAAATATTGTTTTTGTATACGTTGGACGCTTTATGTCTAATAAACTAAAAAGATTAAAGTCGGTTTATCCTGTGTAGTACCATTCCCGTCAATATCAAGTCCGGATAACACGCTTGTATCGAACGACGTTACAACACTGAAGATAGCCATTGAGATATATAGCTATCAGCTGTGACATTTAACAAGTCCGTTACCCCTTCCAGAAGACAGACAAGAGATGTACTAATATTGATGTCATTGTCTGGCTGTCTGTGTGTCGTCACATGAGTGGACATAACACCATATGATGACGTCTCCGGCCTTCTAATGGCGCACATGGCTATTGCCCATCGTCGGACGCCGGACGCCATGCTCTTAGAGCTGTAGGGAGGGAAGAAGGGATGTGCGTTAGATGGATGAGAATGATGCCGGTTTATAAATCTCTGATAATCCTCCAAGTATTGACAAATATGCTTTTACGCTAAGCTTCGCACAACTTCCGATTCCGCGCTCGACTAATGGACAAGACTTGCCGCCATCTTGAAGTAAACTGTTGAAATCTTTGGAGAGTGCTCTTGAGCAAGTTACTAGTCGATTATTTGTTTTCCCGTCTGCTACGAAGCCTTCTTTCTTCAGAGCTTCGTTGACCCCGGGCCCTTCCTCCAGAATTCTCAAACGCGCGTTACCATTCGGGCGCGTGAGAAAAAATAGCCAGACCAACACCAAATAGTTCGGAAAAGTTCGGAAACCAATCGACCCTTCTCGATCGATTTTTCCCTCCTTACATGATATCTCGGATTTTATGTAAGAGTTGTATCGTAGAAGTTGAAACAACCAACAAGTACGAATCAGAGTTCCTCAACCCCCCCAAATCTGATAACAGGAATGGAAGAACTCTTCATTGGTATCTCTTCCTGGTTCAACGCATCGTTTTAGTCTTTAGACTAATAATAGTCTTCAGATTAATAATAATACCCCTCCTTAAAGACCCCCGATGAAGAGGGTTGTTGCTAGATTAGGACAAAGATACACTCCAGCCAGTTTTCATCTTAATTACTGTGTACGATGATTCTCAATAGAAGTCTTTCATACTTGTTGGAGTGAAATTTCAAGGTCACGTGGCTTGTACTTTAAATCGCAGAATTTATTTGAATATGAAAGAACGCTAATTGACTTGCAGGGGCCCACGTTATCAAAGGCGCTTAATTTTCGAACTGGAGTTTAAACCTCTCAAACGATGTATTGTTATTCAAATTGTTTTAAAGAAAAATATGGAAATTGTAGCGAAAGTTGCGTTACCTCTCTTCATTGTATGAATAGGGCGAGTCGGTGGCGTTCTACCAGCAATGTTTTGCTTCATTGCCCATATGTCTGGGTCAATACAGAGCGGCGATTACTTCAGTGACTGTGAAGCTTTGCAGATTTTCCGCAAAGCGTTTTTCTCCACGAAATAATAGTACACCCATTCTGTTTTCATATTTAGATTACGCTGCTTTGATAATGTTCATAAATCACGAAGTGTTTAGAAAATGGTTCAAATGTTGGATTGTAAGATGTTGATTTTTTCCACAACGGCTGAACAAGTGTCGGATGGATGCGAGCTTTAACAGGCAGATATCAGCTGGGTGGTTTCGCCACTATCATTATTGGAGTTGGCGAAAATATTGAAATGAAAAAAAAATATTAACATATGATGCGTTTAATTGATGCTTGGAAAAAGCATCGCTTTATATTGCCGAGTGGCTTTGTTGCTGTTGGAAATATGACGTTCCTGTTGATGAAAAATCTGCTTAATGACTAGTGGATCTGGTCTCCCTACAACAGTAGAATCATTATATTTATTTTTAAAAAAGTATAAAGAAACACACATATTATTATATATTAAATCTTCATTACGAAATAATAATAAAATAATCAAAACGAATATTGATATTCTACCATAATTCTATTCCTTTCATAATTCAAATGAAAATTACATAGGCGATACATAATGCAGTTAAGCGACAACAGATTTTCGGGACAAATACAATATCATATCTGAAGAGAATTATGAATGATATTGATCTACTATTATGTGTAAATAGAACAATCTATAAAGAGCAATATATATCGGTTTATTTAAAATATATGTCCCAAGTGTCCATTTAATTCTATATTTCAGTCGGCATCTCTTTACGATCGCGCGATTTAAAAGACAGTAGATTTATATCAATAATTTTATTAATGAAATAAATGAGAATGAATATTGTAATGTAGTTATTTGGTGATAACTTGGTTTGAATAAAATCCGGTTTTTGACACCGATAAGAATATAAAAGCCCCGAGCTCATCGCATTATCTGTCCGTATAATACACTCACGGCGGTATCACAGCGTTGATACCTGACTACGTCAAAGACTTCAATTGACGATTTGAGAGGCTAAACGATCTTATTGAGAAGTAGCAATAACATTTTCAGTAGTCATCAAAGAAAGTCAGAATGTCTTAGAAAGAAACGAGGTGTGACTTATTTTGTCGAATCATTTTGAGAATACAGAGGTCACAGAAACGGTTTTCCCAAAGAGTTGGGTGAGGGGGCATGTTGACAGATAGGAGTTTGCTTTAGTTCAAAGAATACACGACTGGGGTCTATCCCGACGTTAATGGCAGTGGGAACGCGCAGGGCCATTTTTTGAGTCACGATTCTTAAAACGCTAAAGAAAAGGCGGCGTGGAGGAGCCCGAATCTCGAGGATAGTAGTTGTAATTTCCTGTACAAACACACAACATCGCCGAGGAATGATAATTTAGCGTTTACACAGACGTTGACGCAGGGACGGCAAGCTCCAAATCTGTCTCCCTCGCTGAACCGGAGACCCAGTAATAGCCGCTATATCCTACCCCCTTGAAACCTTACCCCCTCGGGTCAAGGGTCTCACACCCGCGAGACGGTCAGCCGTACCCCTGGCTTGAAGCGCATCCCCACCCTCGGGTGTACGCCATTTGATCACGCAGTGTAATCAACGTCCGTCCAGTGACGTCGCGTCGTCAAAGTATTGCACCAGTTTAGGCAGACACGGGACTGACTGGATTTAGGCTGGTTTATTTAACATACTTGTCGATGTTTGTCTCTAAAATCTTCTGTGTGTTGTGCATGTTTGTGGTGGATTTCTCAAATGTCTTTTGACACTATCTATCTAAACAAACGTAGAAAAATAGTAGGTGCGTGGTATATGCCTAAACAGAAATAAATCCGTTATATGTTTCTTTAATTATGTGTCGTGTTTTAACACGTTAGATTTCGTCCACCAAAGTGATGATTGTGTTTGATTATGTAGACGCAGTGAGTGAGTGAGAATGGTTTTACGCAGCTTTTTTTTAACAATATGCCAGCAATATCATGACGGTAGACACAAAGAATGGGACACATTGTACCAGGGTATCGAACCCGGTCTTCTGCGTGACTAGCGAACGCTTTAACCACTAGGCTACCCCACCGCCCGCTATGTATTTGTATATACAGTTATGCATGTAACGGTAAATGATACAAAGAAATATTGTATACATGACTAACGAAATAGTTTAAACAAATGAGAGAACGTTTATTAATACACAAAAAAAAATCTCTGCCAAAAGACCGGTTCATTTCACGCTATACGTGTACATTATCATACATCTTATTGTGTGACGACAACGGCTTCAGTAAATAAAGGTCAACGTTTGTTTGTTTGTTTGTTTGTTTGTTTGTTGTTTAACGCCGCACTCAGCAATATTCCAGCTATATGACGGCGGTCTGTAAATAATCGACTCTGGACCAGACAATCCAGCGATTGACATCATGAACATCGATCCACGCAATTGGGATCGGTGACATGCATCAACCAAGTCAGCGAGCCTGACCACCCGATCCCGTTAGTCGCCTCTTACGACAAGCATAGTCGCCTTTTACGGCAAGCATGGGTTGCTGAAGACCTATTCTACCACGGATCTTCACGGGCCAAAGGTCAACGAACGGAAATCAACTGTTCCCACGAATAGATTGTCTCTTCCATCAGCACCATACCGTGCTCGTGGATTTCAATAAAGAGGTACCCGTCCTGCGTGTCCTTCCGCATTGAACTAGCACCCTGTTAAACAGAAGAAGAGGAAGAGTAGAAGAGTTTAAAGCGACATTAAACCCTAAAAACAGAAATGGTTATTGAAACATATTTATTAAAACACATATGCTATTAACACGTGACAAGCATTGTTTCAGTGTTTATGTTATTGACTAGTTGTGAAATACACATTTCGTGAAGTGCGTGTTGTCAGTCTTTTTATGTGCCTAATTCTCCAATGTATTAGTCTTCTAGTGATATAAAACATGATACTGACATATCGACACATAATGGAACTGTTAAGACGTAACGACATGAAATGTTATGATTGCTTTTACGTCTGGTACTTCCTGGTCTGCTTTGTTTGTTTGTTTGTTTGTTAGTTTGTCTGTCTGTTTGTTTCTTTGTTTAACGCCGCACATAGCAATGTTAAGCCATATAATGGCGGTCTGTAAATAATCGAGTCTGAACCAGACAATCCAGTGATTGACATCGTTGAGCATCGGTCCACGCAATTGGGATATGATTACATGCATCAACCAAGTCAGCGAGCTTGACCACCCGATCCCGTTAGTCGCCTCTTACGACAAGCATAGTTGCTGAAGACCAATTCTAACCCGGATCTTCATTTGGATCAATCTGCATAGAACAAGTTGAATATATTTCAAATAAGGATAAACTGGATTTAATAAAAAGAATAATGAACATCTCTCAATATTTTGATAGAGTGCTTACTGCTCTTTTATGCTAATCCCACAAATGCATCAACAAAATAACTTATTAGCTAACATGACAGGGAATGTGTCTCTGTATATTGGCTTCCGATTACAAATGTTCCCTTTTATATTTCCACCAGTATATTTCAGATATTGATTCGATGCAATCAATATCTTCGATTTATACCTACTTACAACTGACAGTTTGGAAAAAAGACACATCTATCTGAGCCACAGACATATGAACACAGACACATGAATACAGACACAAAGACATCAACTTTTTAATTTTTCTATCAACTTCGACACATTAAGCCTTTACACAGATGTGCCTAGTCCTGCACCAACAGTGTGGAATTTTTATTTTTTAGGTACCTTTTCTTACTAAAAGCTCAGAAAAGTCTAGATCAACTAACCAAGTCCAGTTTGCTTGATTCCACAGTCAACGTCGCAATGGGAACCAACAGCTATAGCTGTCGGTATTTTAAAGGGAGTTTTATCGTACCAGAGAGAGGACTAAAAAATGTCCACTGCTCGTAACCTGAAAACAGCAGAATCGGAAAGGTTCTTTCGAAAAAATATTTTCATTATTTTAAAGATATGTTTTCATTGACCAAGTGTTAGTCTAAGATGTGCCTCGAACATGTAGATTTCATAAGCTTACTTATTTTACCTATGAAACTAGCCATAAGTAGAAGAAATATTTATTTTGGACTCGTGAGTAAATAGGACAAAGCTCCCCCCGTGTCGTGTTCAAGAGTCCTCTTCTGTCCAAGTTGACCAGCGGTCAGTTTCTGGGTATCGTCTGCTTTGGGTTTTCCCACGGTGCTCGTGCAGTGTGAGATGCTTGTCGTCTGCGCCCCGCCTTTCTTTACGCCTGCGCGCGCTTCCGTGTTGGGCAGACGACAATTGGAAGGGGTCAGAGGTGACATACCGCTACTCACATCTGAAGTCATGGCCGCCTCTACGCCCCGCAATGCAAACACAGCCTGCATGCCTGGGACCCCTCTCACCACTACAAGATAAACTTTGAAACCTTTGAGCAAACTGCAAACGACAACTCTCGCGGGCCACGGGAATTAGTGAGAGATTGTGGTCGCAGCCATCTTAGATTCTGAAGGCTACTTGATCCAAGTCGTGATTGGCATTGACCGCAAACATGACCAAGTGGCAGTGACTAGTCCAGGCAGCAAATAGAAGTGTTGAAATTCCTCAGTGAAAAACACTAGTGATTAGACCTTTAAAATCCGTGCTTAATTTGTGCGTGATCGCGGTAATTGGGATATGGCGTCTTGAAACTTACATCAAGGCTCCTGGAAAAGAAAACCCCGTTTGTGACGTCACAGGTGTCAATAAACTGCGTATCACGTGACATGTTCTAGAGTCTGAACATGTTTGTGTAATTTACTTATTTTTATTCGCTCAAACGAAAGGTGAACGTGCCATCGTCTTAGACAAGTTTCTTGCCCCCATCGTGACCTTATTTCCAGCAACAACTGATGACAACGATCACGGATCTTTGCCTTTGAAGTGTCTGTGTTCCCTCTGATGTGACGGTTAGTCACATCTTTCTAACGCCCGTGTAAAATCTTCCTTCCTGAAGAGCAGGATTTTCTATAACGGATACAGTAGCGTTGTGCGTGGGTGGGCGGATCCAAAGTGCTTGGCAGATAGGTCTAAATGTATATGAAAACAGAAGTGTCGTGTATAAGTGATAATTAGTCCTGGGCCGATCCTAAGACAGGACTCCCACTCGTTTTAAAGAGAAGTCACGCATTTATTGCGTGTGGGGGCAGACTGGGTAGATTTCATCAACCTTAACTCTCTACCTACGATCATCCTATCATCATATAGCTTAGGGTATACTAAGGTGTGTGTGTGTGTGTGGGGGGGGGGGGGGGGGGGCTTATCACAATGAGCGATGTTATCCCATATTATAATCTGTACATGGAGTTTTCACACCACCCTACTCACTGTAACCTACATTAACATGATTGGGTGGTCAGGCTCGATGACTTGGTTGATGACGTTGCATTGTACCCTGGCGGCGTGCACTGCTGCTCAGGCCGCCGTTACATGGCCGGAATACTGCAGTGTGAGGCATTAAACAAACAAGTATTTCCTGGTTGAACATTGTAAGAAGCGGGTTCTACCTGTAGAGCAGGCTGTGCTTACCTTTTTCGCGAACACCTGGTGTCATCACTGATTTTCAGAACAGAACTTTATTAACTCAAGGCTATAAGCACATCATAATGGGGAGTTTACAAGGGTGTGTTGTTGGGTGACATGGAGAAAATTCAGCAATATTTGTTCTGTATAAGAATGCCGAAACAGAAATGAGAGGTTCCCAGGGTAGATATGTTTTTACGTTGAAATAACACACTCATTTTGAAAACTGATGGTCGTTTCATGGTCAGTTAGAGTAATAAGGAGTTTCTTGTTTCAATGAAATACACAAATTTAATCAATTGCTGGTATTCACCAGCAATATCATTTGATGGACATAATATACATTTTCTTTCCACAAGTGGCGTGTAGTGCCATCTACTTGTTCATCTTGTGACCAGAAAGTCTAAAATGAATTGAACCACATGTAGTTTTACATTCGCAAGACTATTTTTGTAGAAAATATTCAATGTTAGTATTTGTAGAATCTGCCTTTACCCGATGTTTCTTGGTTTTGATTTCCGTCATGAATATATAGGTCTATATCATTAGTCTTGTTTATGAAGGAGCCAATTAGTGTCTGAATATAATTGGTCATGTTGATAGAAAAATTGGGTATAACAAGTTATAGCTGTAATTAGGTATAGAAAACATTGATATAATCGAATTTATACCTGAAAAATATACAGGAGGAAATATAAAAGGGAAGTTCTGTTATTGGAAGATTATATACCTACCTCTAAGGTGCCGGTGTCTGCAACGTAATGACGACACTCCACTGGCATGTCACCCAATAAGTTATTTTGTTGATGAATTTGATGAATAATCTGTAAACAGGAGTAAACAGCAGTAAACAGCAGTAAACATTCTTTTAAATTATTGATAGGTGTTTTCATCTTTTTTAAATTCAGTTTGTCCTTACCTGACGTATGTTCACGTGTTCTCGAGCCCAGTGAAGATGCATCTTCCGACTTTGGATTGGTCTTCAACAACTCTTGCGTGTCGTAAAAGGCGACTAAAGGGGTCTGGTATCGAAGCATGTCGTCGTATCCTAATTACATAGATCGATGTTCACGATGTCAATCACTGGATTGTCTGGTCCAGACTTGATTATCTACAGACCGCCGTCATACAGCTGGACATAGTTGTTTATCGACTTTAGTTTGAAGTTTATTATGCTTAAACGAGGATTTCTAACTTTTCGGAACATTACCCAAAAGATTCATGTCATTACTTTTATCACAAAATGGTTTGAATATTATTGTTCTGTGCATTTAGAACTTGTGTAAGAACTATTGATCTTCCCATAGGTGTTGGTTTCTAAATTTGATCAGTTGTAATATTAACTTAGCATTAGGTAACAGTCATTGTCACTGAACCATTGGCAAATGTACTTGTCTGAGAACGCTATATCGTGTTACCTATGTTCACCAAACTTTAGCCGCGGTTTAAGAGCTCAAATACTTTACTGTCACCATAATTCACAGAAGTGTAAATACAGACTGAGATGATGAAATACTAATTGACATTGAATACCGTTCCTATTGCAAAAGACACGCTCTACACGTGGTCATCCGGCTGCTTCTACTCTGGCTGTGGGAATAGCTGGGATGACAGTACGTTAAACAATACTATAACATAATTTCTTTGTCAATATCAAATTACATAATCATTTGGATGTACTCGTGAACCGCTTAGCCTCGAGCAGTCCATCAACTTGACTTTTCTGATGTTCCTTAACGACCAATCAGAATCGCTTATACTTCCGCCATGTTTGTTTTATCATTTGCTGCGGAGTGGTTATACATTTCACATCGATTTTGATCGGGGGTGATATTACCGAAATGTAAAGGCGATCCTAGTCTCTATATTGGCCAAATGAAGAAAGGTTAATTGCCCGTGATGAAGGTTCTTCAGTACATGTGGTGATTGGCACGATTCTGCGACACTGTTCGTGTACAAAGATGGCGGCGGATCACGTCTGCTTGAAACCGATCTACCCGTCACATTGACAGACAAGCAGCGAGCGGCCAGAATGAAACTGGGATGTGATTTAATCAGGAAAGAGGGGTCTGCCGCTAGGGGACGCTGTGATCTTCTGCAAACCAATGGCAATTACGTGTAATGTACACCTGTTAGTGTTTTGGCGGGAAATACACGTAGAAGCAGAAAAACAAATACATTTTTAAGAGCTCTCAAATTTCAAACGCGTACCCAACACCTCATTGGCATATTTCAGTTCACTGCTTACTCCCATTGTTTTCTCCGTATATTTCGTACAGGCCCCTCACAGTACAAAGATATTTGAAGATATAATACCTTCCACAAGTGCTCAGCTAATACTGGAACATTTGCAAGCAACGCGGTTGTAATTTGATCAAACTTGGTAGACTTTAAATAAATACAAACCGCCAAAGAAAAAAATTCGTTATAATACATTCAAAGGAACCAAATACTTAGTATATATAATTTTTAAAATGTTGTAATTGGATTTCACCGGATATTATGTATTCGCGTACTTATCTTTTTATTTGTTGAAACGTGTATAGATCGATCAAAGCCGAGAGAGATGGGTGTCGCAGTAGACGTGTTTTACTTGGATCTCACCCTGTCCAGATCCTCCTAAATGTACCACGTCATGGACAAGGCCAGTGTCACGTGTCCTAGACTGCTTCCGAGGAATACGAGGACTCGATTCTCCATTGTAAATTTATGAAGGTATTTCCTGGTGTTGCATGTGCGTACGATGTGTTCCATATACATTCGACTAACGAGACCGGGTGGTCAGGCTCGCTGATTTGGTTAATGCCTGTCATCATGTCTAAATTGCGGGGATCGATGATCATGGTGTCAGTCACTTGATTGTGTGGTCCAGATTCGATTATCAACAGTCATATAGTTAGAATATTGCTGATTGCGGCCATGTGTTCCATCTACAAACGATGTGTTCCATTTAAATGAGATGTGTTCCATCTGCACATTATGTGTTCCATCTACGTACGATGTGTTCCATCTTCATACGATGTGTTCCATCTACGTACAATGTGTTCCATCTTCATACGATGTGTTCCATCTACGTACGATGTGTTCCATGTGCGTACGGTGTGTTCCATCTACATAGGATGTGTTCCATCTACGTACGATGTGTTCCATCTACACACGGTGTGTTCCATGTGCGTACGATGTCCGTCACTCACCCACTCAGCCACCGAGGCTTCCACAAAAATTAAAGCCATTTACACTTGTCAGAGGGGTACTCAAAGTACGTGATCTAGACTACCAGTTGTCGGACTTTCATTTTTGTGGAAGCCTCGGTGGCTGAGTGGGTTAGATCGCTGACTTTGTATGCTGGCATTGAGGTGCCTCACTCTGGCAGTGTGGTTTCGAATGCCGGACGGGACTCAATCCAAAAAAGTACGAAAATAAGTACTTTACTAAGAAAATGTTATCCCAAATAAAACATTTGTTACATCTACTCGTTCGTCAGTTACGTCTTCCTCGTAAGGGACGTTGATGTAGCCTTAGGGTTGTCGCCACAGGAGTACAATGTGTTCGGCTCGTTCTTGATACTAACCACCTTGATATGGCTGCAATATGACTCGGCACGTGACTTGCATGAAATATCAAAGTCAGTTAACGTGAGCTAGGCGGGGTAGCCCAGTCGTTCAAGCGTTGGCAGTCGCACCCGGGTTCGATTTTCGATATACGAATTGGACACTGTGAGAAGCACATATCTGGTGTTCCCTGCAGTGATGTTGCTGCGCTATTGTTAAATCGGTGTAAGCACATACTCACTCACTCACCCCTACCCTATGTGACAAGCATCATCTAATCTGCACCATTTTTGTGCTTTCAATTCAATACAGGTCACGTGACATCCTCGTCATCCTTCAAGTTTATCAACATCTGAAATCTCGAAGAACGTTTATTCGAGCGGTCTTTGCCTAACTGAAACGAAATAACTCCTGCAAACTATTTTCAGAGAAAATAATCCCGAATCAGGTAATAGCTTTAGGCTCGCTTTCACATATTTCAAATATTTACAGATCTTTTTTCACGTTTACACGTTTTTCACCGGTTGTGTTTTGTCCTGAAAATATTTACTTTGCCTTCCCACGGTGTTTAAGGATACAAGTATGTTTGCCAATTAAAGCATTAGTTATAGTGGAGTATGTAAGAGGTTCAATAGCACTATTCAAGTTTCTGATTTATATTAGTTAGCTAGGAAGCTTGTCTCGCCACGCGGTACCAAGATGAGGGATGCTATGGCGAAATGAATACAAGTTGAATTTACATATAACCTAATTTGTCACTTGCAACCAATTCTGGGGTATTTATGTCGGCAGTGAATCTGCCATGCATTGATATCTGGCAATAGATGACAGAAGTGTCAACACTACCCCCAGGACTCGCAGCCCGTCCCCCCCAGGCTATGGGTTTAACAGACGCCAGTTAAATGACAAGCAAGGATCTGTATAGCAAGACCTCTTCAATGAAGGCGAGGCGATGGCGGATCGAAGCGTGGGGAATAAAAGCAAGCAACTGCCAATAGAAAATAAATGATGGTGAGGAAACACCGCACGTTTCGTTCCAATTGATTCATCTCTTGGAAGGAGAATATACCCCGAGGGGGGAACGAATCGAATTATACAGCAAAACGTTTCAGAAAAATACCAGTTGTCCTGAAACTAAGAGTAAACACGTTCCTGTCGAAGTAGCCATCTTGGTGTCCCCTCTCGACCCCTTCATTGCGACATTACGTGAAATTACGAACAGGGTCAATACATTTCGTTTGCTCTTTAAAATTATGAAAACATAGCAAGCTCACCCAGAGTCGTGGATTGGGGATGTTTATTAAATTACTCCTGGCATACACGGCCATCTAAGACCAAAGGGAGTGAACCATGGTAAGCGAGACCCCTTTAAACGGGTTAAGAGAAAATAAGATCAAACATGTCCACAAGATGGCGCATCTGACTGGATTAGCCATGACAGTTTGACGGTAGCTATTACGACGTCGGTTTCCGTCCGATGAGAAGGGTTATACTAGCATAACAGACGTTGGTCAAAATAACTTTCACGGTGCCTTCTTTACTTGCCAAGCAATACATTAGAGTCATCAAGTGAAAGAAATTGTTAACATTTCATGATTTGGAATTTGATGTGCAAGGAGACTGATCCGAGTTCATGAATTAACGTCATGTTTGAGTTTATCTTGCAAGTTCATTGACAACAGGGAACGTCATTTTTTTTTATGAAATTAATTTTTTTTATCCGAACTTTATAATGACAGCGTCATATAATGAAGCCTTTATTCTCAGTTTTTAATCATTTTTAATCATATGTCAGAATTAAAGTATCCCAGCTCTAGTCTTTGTATGTGTTGGGGTTATGTATGACGTGCAGAGTTGTGTCCCTATGTCGTTACAGGATCCGCTGATCATGGTTCTGATTATGATCCTTGTTTTGTCACCCATGCTCGTGGGTTTACCCAAAGTGGTACCCGCTACCCCCCGCAAGTGTTTGGGCTTTCCGCGCACATCAAGCTGACAAACCGACATATTCTTCAATGCGGCGTAGATTCACCCACTCTTGTATAACGTCAGCTCTGATCATGCCAATATCGTGACTTTTGAGAGTAAAAGAGGGAATATGATTCACGCCGTCTTTCAGCTGTCTGAAAAGAGAAGCCGCTTTGGCGCAGACAAACCACTAAGAGGCTCGACTCCCGTATCAGGATACAAAGAGCCACCATTAGCGACACAAAGGATAGAAACATGTCTGTCTGAATTTTTGTGTTCAATTACGATAACACTTCTCTTCTTTTTTATGACGAGGCTGGTCTTCAAAATACGAAGGGAGATCCATTTTGTTTTGAAATATTCCTGAGAGTATCTCCTACAGTGAAATCGCCTCCGTGGTGTAGTGGATGGAGCGTCTGCCCGGAGTGGTGTAGAGGATGAGGCGTCTACCCGGAGACCGCCTCCGTGGTGTAGTGGATGAAGCGTCTACCCGGAGACCGCCTCCGTGGTGTAGTGGATGGAGCGTCTGCCCGGAGTGGTGTAGAGGATGAGGCGTCTGCCCGGAGACCGCCTCCGTGGTGTAGTGGATGAAGCGTCAGCCCGGAGTGGTGTAGAGGATGAGGCGTCTACCCGGAGACCGCCTCCGTGGTGTAGTGGATGAAGCGTCTACCCGGAGACCGCCTCCGTGGTGTAGTGGATGGAGCGTCTGCCCGGAGTGGTGTAGAGGATGAGGCGTCTGCCCGGAGACCGCCTCCGTGGTGTAGTGGATGAAGCGTCTACCCGGAGACCGCCTCCGTGGTGTAGTGGATGGAGCGTCTGCCCGGAGTGGTGTAGAGGATGAGGCGTCTGCCCGGAGACCGCGTCCGTGGTGTAGTGGATGAAGCGTCTACCCGGAGACCGCCTCCGTGGTGTAGTGGATGGAGCGTCTGCCCGGAGTGGTGTAGAGGATGAGGCGTCTGCCCGGAGACCGCCTACGTGGTGTAGTGGATGAAGCGTCTGCCCAGAGTGGTGTAGAGGATGAGGCGTCTACCCGGAGACCGCCTCCGTGGTGTAGTGGATGAAGCGTCTACCCGGAGACCGCCTCCGTGGTGTAGTGGATGGAGCGTCTGCCCGGAGTGGTGTAGAGGATGAGGCGTCTGCCCGGAGACCGCCTCCGTGGTGTAGTGGATGGAGCGTCTGCCCGGAGTGGTGTAGAGGATGAGGCGTCTGCCCGGAGACCGCCTCCGTGGTGTAGTGGATGGAGCGTCTACCCGGAGTGGTGTAGAGGATGAGGCGTCTACCCGGAGACCGCCTCCGTGGTGTAGTGGATGAAGCGTTTACCTGGAGACCGCCTCCGTGGTGTAGTGGATGGAGCGTCTGCCCGGAGTGGTGTAGAGGATGAGGCGTCTGCCCGGAGACCGCCTCCGTGGTGTAGTGGATGAAGCGTCTACCCGGAGACCGCGTCCGTGGTGTAGTGGATGGAGCGTCTGCCCGGAGACCGCCTCCGTGGTGTAGTGGATGAAGCGTCTGTCCGGAGACCGCCTCCGTGGTGTAGTGGATGGAGCGTCTGCCCGGAGACCGCCTCGCCTCGGGTTTAACGCCGCTTTTAACATTATTCCAGTTATAACACGGCGTGTCAGCTTAATGTGGGAGGAAAACCCGAAGTGATGCAGGTCTCAGATGTTTACCCCTTCAGTGAAACCCACGAGCACGGGTATGGTGCTGACAAACCTAAAGACATAATCGGGGCGAACCGGGATTCGAACCCACAATAATAGGTTTCTGGCGTGCCTGTGGGACGCAACTCTGCACAGCGAATCGCGGCGCTTTAGACGACTGGGCCACCTGTGCCCCCAAAACACACAAGAAGCAGAGTCGAATGTACCATTCCGAATGTGTCATGAGCAAGTGTTTATGAATCTCTATGAAATAGTGATGATACCTGGTGTTCGCGACACGTTGAGCGTATCCTGACCCACCGGTCGCACCAGCCACAAACACATGTAAAGGCAGGTCAAATGTTCACCTAAAAAACGCGGGAACATGTGGTACAAGTTAAAATAGGGAATTGGATCGGACATCATTTTTGTCACAGTATTGTCATTTTATCAAAATAGCTTGATGTCAACTATTTCAATATGCCTGATCATGTTCATACCGACCGCCTCCGTGGTCTAGTGGTAGAGGGTCCGCCCAGAGAGCGGAAAGTTCGGGGTTCGATCCCCGGCCGCGTCATACCAAAAGACGTTAAAAGATGGTACTTGTTGTTACCCTGTCTGGCGCTCGCGATCGGCATTAAGGGGCTAAAACAAGGACTGGTCGGCTCGGAATCAGTATACTGTGTCTGAGTGGGGTATCCATGTTAAACTTCGGCATGGAATCTCAGTGTGCTAGCACTATAAATCGGCATCAGTCCGGACTAGTACAAGCAGCCACACACACACGTGCCAATAATCTTGGAAGCGATGCAACGTTAAACCTCGACTCATGTTCATACCATCATTTCCAGTGGGCTACCTCGCCCTTTCATTAAAATATGCATTTTTGGTATTTCACGTATGATATGATAAGATGAATGCTTATAGATGATATAATAATTAGACATTATCACCCAACTATCAATATGACGGTCAACAATACCTCCCGATAGTTAGCGGGACCTAGCACATGTATTTATTTAAAGGGGATCTCCAAACATCTTAGCCGAAACTTCCTTAGCCACGAGATAGCGGGTTGTGGACGACAGACACGGCCGTAACAACCTTATCCTGAGGCTTGTGCAAATCATCTTCTATATCCGGTGCACGCGACCAATGATCTCGTTATCGCGAGAGATCGTGAGAGTTGTTGACGCGATATATCGCGAGATCAGTAACATTAATCTCGAGATTCTTCGCGACCCTAGAAATGCCGAGAAGGCCAAGCATGTGCCAACCTGAATAAGGTTGTCATTTATGTACCAGACTATAGACAGTTTATAATATGGATAGATATAAGGAGAAGATAACTCCAGATGAAATTTATTCTTTTGGCTTAAAGCTGATGGTCAAACAAGCTAATTTGACAAGTCTCTTTTAGAAGACAAGGCCCCCGTAGAGATTCGGGGGCAGAATAGGTCCCCAAGTACTTCACGGCAGTAGGAATAGACAACAGTTGTATCCATCTTGTCAGCAGCTGAATCCGGGCCAAGACAAACAAACACGTGCTTGCACGTGCTATATTACTGCACGCGACGTCTCACATCACATCACATCACATCACATTTCATCACATCACTTTACATCAATGTTTAATACTATAAACCCAATATTTTTCACCGAGTGCGATGCTTTCTTCACGAAACGCTTTTCATCCTCCGACACACCATCTGTACCCTACATCCTGTGATCAGCTCCCGAAACCAGACACCAGACACCAGACACCAGACTCCCGACACCCGAAACCCTATGTTCTACACCCGACACCCGAAACCCTATGTTCTACACCCGAAACCCGAAACCCTATGTTCTACACCCGACTCCCGACTCCCGACACCCGACACCCGACTCCTGACACCCGAAACCCGATGTTCTACACCCGACACCCGAAACCCTATGTTCTACACCCGACTCCCGACACCCGACACCCGACTCCTGACACCCGAAACTATGTTCTACACCCAACACCCGACACCCGACACCCTATGTTCTACACCCGACTCCCGACACCCAACTCCCGACTCCTAACACCCGACACCCGACGCCCGACACCCGACACCCGATACCGGACACCCGACACCATATTATGCTCTGCTCCCAACACTCCACTCTCCAATCTACACACAATGATCTACAATACAGTTTCTACCTGAACGCAGACTGCTGTGTGCTCTACGTCTGTACCCGTCACAACCACCGCTCTACACTGTACACCTTGCACCCTATATACTACCCTGTACCCCATATACTACCCTGCACCCCATATACTACCCTACACCCCATATACTACCCTGCACCCCATACACTACGCCCTCCTCTCTGTGCCCTACACCCCATATACTACGCTCTACGCCCTACATCTATACCAGTCGCTTAATTCCCACACCCTCCGTGCTTCACCCTACACCCCAATGCTCCACGCCTAACATACTACGCGCTACACTCTACACCCTACACTCCAATACTCCACGCCTAATATACTACGCGCTACACTAGATGCGCAACGTCTATTGCCATCGCCCTGCGCCCTACGTCCTACGCCCCACACTTCGCTATATAATACGCTCAAGTTTCTACACCTTACGCCCCACATTCTACGCCCTGCGCTAGGCATCCTACAATCTACACTCAACTAACTGAGACCTACCCTCCGCCCTACGCCCTATTCTCCACGTCCTCCGCAAAACACACACCACCGGTGGAACACTCTGCGTGCTACGCCTAACGCCATCGGGCTGCCTGCTAAGTGTTTGAACAAAATGTCCAGCTTCCCGTGTTAACCGTTTCGCTACACCAAACATATAAATCAGTTCACACGAACAAATCGCTTTTTCAATCAGCTTTTTCCTCCGCGTACATTTCGTGTGCACTGCTCCCGTAGAATCCCTCCGCCATGTTTACCCTGCAGCTGACGGAGACGTACAGCTGAGAACATCAGAAATAGTTCCAGGCCGATTGTTTTCCCGTGGCTGATTGGTTGCCCCTGGGTCATGTGGGTTCGAACCGCAATCCTCGGGGTTGAACGCTTTAGAAACACGACAGAAAATTACATCGCGTGTTTAGCGAAGCGAAAGTGCGGTGCAACACACATTTTCTACCGTGAACAATTGCCAATGGAGTATCTTTGAAGAAAAATTAATTTGATCTAACATTGCAGCCCGGCGTTCGCCAGTCGTTAGATTGAACGGTTAACATCAAAACTTTTTCTCCAACTTCCTAATGCTAATTCCGCTGAAGAGTCTTCGCCAAAGAAAACCCCCCAACCATGAACTACAAAATAATTACAATTGATACAACAATAAGTGAAAGCATAAAAATCAATCGCGTCGCTTCCAAGCTATTGAGGATGGCCAATTTGGTTCTTTTGGAACTATTTGGTGCTGCTTGGTACCGGGAACTGAAGAATTCACAGAATAAAAGGTCATTTCACACAAGAGAAAGAAAAATAGGAATCACTTGGGCGCGTTTTTCGCAATCGGAAACCTCCGAGAGAACAAAGCGGCAATTGTGGGACTTTTCTCTCGGCGAATTAAGCGTTCATTGTTACCGCCTTTTGAGCAAGTGTATTTAGATACGTCGTACAAGCGAAGATGACCGCCATGGTAGGTCACGCGGTGCAGAGCTGGGGTAGATTGTCGAACGGAAATTTAATATAACACTTTCGGCTTTGAGTTGGTCTGACATCAAGGGCATGTACAATTATACCTCATGAAATGTGATAATCATGTTGTTATTATTCCAGTTGACCTTGGTAAAGGTGGCAAATGTGGATCCAGTAACCCATACAAAGGATTCGCTATTGCAGAACTATTTCAAGTTTAGAAACGCAATTATAAACTTTTAATTTGTAGTTTTCAGTGACGGAAATGATTGTTTAAGAATTAAAATCGGAGCGTAATTTATTTTATTTCCCCCATTGTTTACATTGAAAACCAAGACTGCACATTGCAACGTTTTTGTTCTCTTTTTTGTAAATCATTTAGTCTTTTGTCCCTTGACTAGCAACTATTCCATAGTTATGCATAGATTAGATAATAATTGAAAGAAGGTGCTTATGAAAAAAGGATTTGATTCATTGCTTGTATTTCAGAAAACGAATAAAATTATGTTAAAATATTTTTTCATATATATTTAAATGTTTAAATGGGCCCTCACAGCCACTGTTTTCTCAGCTCCAAATTCGATCACTATCAATACGACCTGTCGTCAAACCACTGAAGAAGCTAGCATCTCCGGTTTTGCCTGCAATGTAATGGTATATCTTCAGTGGAGCCTTACGTCTAGAGACCTCCTCCGTGGTCTAGTGGATAAAGTGTCCGCCCGGAGAGTGGAAGGTCTTGGTTCGATCCCGAGCGGCGTCATACGTAATACGTTAAAAGATGGTACATGTTGTTGCCCTGCCTGGCATTCGGGAATAAAGCACGGACTGGTCGGTTCGGGGTCAGTGCGCTGCGTCTGAGTTGGGTATCCATGTAAACTTGCAGCATGATGTCTCAGTAGGCTAGCGCCATAAAACCGACATGGGTCTGGACTGGCACAAACGGATACGCACGCACGCACGCACGCACGCACGCACGCACGCACACACAGACGAACGTGACGTTAAATCCCATTTCACCTCACCTAGACTAAAGCTGACTACTTTGGGACCAACAGTTAGGTCTGGCAGAATCCAGGATTAGTGACTTTATAGTAGATGATAAAAAAATAGGAAGTAAAGATAAATATTATCATTTATCATAGCGTATTCGGGACCGTAAATGTAATCCGGTATCGAAAAGAATCCGGATTATCTAGAGTTGGGTTTGGGTAGATTCAACAATAGAAGATGGTCATGTGATCGGACTTGAATCAGTGTCCGACAGTGAGAAACATTGCAGGCTATTACCACGGAACTATATACGCATATCCAGCAGCTCTTCTGACCAACCAATACCCACACCCTCCAGCAGCTCTTCTGACCAATCGATACCCACATCCTCGCTTGTTATACCACACATCAGTACTGACCTCGGTCACGCTCGTCAAAAGGCGTGTTGTCAAAAGCGTCGCAAATTTCTATGCAGAATTACCTCCCTTAGTCATGCCAGAATCCAATAATCAAAAAGCTATTCTACAACAGCATTGCTCGACCTTTGTCGAGCCTTGCTCGACCTTTGTCGAGTAATTACGGCAGCTATCGAATCCAGATTAACTATATTTTAAGTCACTATCGATACAGCTCCCCGACTATAGAAACCAGATTGTATTCATCCCTCAATGTATTTCCGTAGGCCAGGCCAGACGGAGACACGTAATTGTTGTTTATAATTGCATCATTAATATGTCTTGCAAAGATTTAAAGGTCACATTGTTTATTTCTCATCAACTGGAATAATATCAAGTATTAAATATCGATGATGATAGATTTTAAGATATTTAATTTGTTCAGGGGAAATTTGGAATTTTACCCTACACCTCTCCAGCATTACATTATTAAGGCTAATATGTAATTAAGTAACGAAACATAGTTATCACAGCACAATAAAATAATAATAAATAGAATAAATTAAGGAAACGGTAATTCTTATTAAAAACAAATGTTTTGGTGAGCTGATTGCTTAAAAAATGCAATGATCTTAATAGAGAATTATAATTATTCGTTCAACAAATAATAATACAATTTTAGATAAAATAATTCATTTAATATTTTTTTAATTAAATATTTAGATAGATTTAGAATATTTATAACATTTACGAAACGTAAACACTATTTTTAATGCATTTTTTTTTTAATCTAAATAAAAAGGTTAGATTACAAACATGGTGTAGAGTTGATTGAAATCGAGAATTTGAAGTTGAAAGTGAAATATTTAACGATAGTACGTCCCTTGCTTCACATTCCAAAGTATAATCATAGGGAACGCGACGCTGTCTACTCTCCAGTCTCCCTGGTTGTGTACACCCTCATGCGTTAAATGAATATATAATAATTTATTCATACTGACCTCTTGATCTCATTCGTTTTATCGTTTTATCGATTACATGGCTCTTATTCTAGAGCGCTAAACAATAGGGAAGACTGTACTTAATGAACTCAAACAACTGCAGCGCCTGTTAGCAGATTTAATTTACTTTTTATATTTTTTCTGGGATGTCGTAAAAAGTGTGTTGCGATGGAAATAAAGGTGTGTATTGGTTTGTTAATGTTGTTTTAGCGTGCAGCTTAAAACAATAATACAATTATTTTTTTACGGAGAATCGAACGTTGCAAATTTATAGGCGTAAATTAATACATTTGATGAACAAATTGAAATTAATAAAAAAAACTTGTATTTTCCCATTTTATATATTCATGCCCAAAATTAATTTGCGAGTTTGGGTAAAATAAAATATTTATTCTAATCTAATCACTGAACAATTAATACATTATATGAGAGAATATCAATATTACAAATTGAGCGAAATAGAACTTGTGTGAAATGAAAACTAAATCAATAACTCACATGTCGATGTGAATGTTGGAAGCAATTTTTTATGAATGAAATATTTACACAGTTATATGAATACAAGATCTACAGCTATTACAATATGTATATTCTCTATATGATTATATAAAAAACTTGGAGCGGATTTCCGTGTCAATTTGCTTTCGTAACCCTTACGACTGGGATTACATTTCAAATTTTCCTCATATTTTACCATGTATAATACAAGAAACCGTCATGCGTGACGCGTAGATACAATAACAAAATAATAAAATATATTTTGATAAAAAATAGTACTCTCCGCTAACGTCATGATTTGTATAAATGTGTTATCCACATAAACTGGTGGGCAAAAGAAAGTACACACCCATGTTTTACGGTGGGTAAAATGAAACAAACAAGAATGGTTATTCGATGGGGATATAGTTGGTTTTTTTGGATCTTAAGTTTTAAAGTGTTTCGGGAACAGCTTTCTGCCTAGTAGCGTTTTGATAACGTTTGTAATTTTTTCCGTCAAATCAAATTGTCAAGTGCAAACTTTTTTTTGCCCGGTGGTTTAGTAAAAAGGTTGGATCGGATAGCAGACACACGGATGTCTGTTAGTTCTGATAGCTGACAGACACATGCTTGCAGACAATGTGCAGACACTGAAGTCTCCAAATTATCTTAATTTCGGCAGAATATGGAGAAAAACCATATAGAAATAATGCCAAAACGTTTGCCATGGAAATAAAACAATCCATTTATTGGATTTAGATGGTCCTTTTAATGTTGAATTGCACGTTGTTAGTTGGTTATCTTGGTCCCCATTTGGTTGCAGAGTTATGAGTGGCCCATGAACCATACGCAGTGACTGCTTTACTTACATTTTAATGTAAACAGTGACCGAGTGAACATGGTTTTACGCCGCTTTTAACAATATTCCAGAAATATATCGGCGGAGGACACAAGGTGATGGCGTTACTCATTGTAACATTGCAAGGGATCGAACCCGGGCCTTCAGCGGGACGAGCGAACACTCTAACCACAAAGCTATCCCACAGCCCCAAAATGTAAACACCTTTTGCAGTAACAACCATGTTGCGGTAGGTAAACTCGTATCTAAAGAATCAGGGACAGGAAATAATCTTAACGGGAAATTAGAGAAAAGCTTTGTTCCAAAACGGAGATAAGTGAAAATATGTATTGAAAGGTTGTGCTAGGAACGGTGATAAATTTGTGTTGGGAGAGGAACTGAAATGAAATGGAACATTTTGTTTTGAAATTAGGCATGGGAATATTTTTCAAATATTATTTTTAAAAATAGTTGTGTTTGCAAACGGAGATTAATAGATGCAGACATTTTGTGAAGGGAAAGAATATAATGAAAATTTACATATAAAAGTTAAAACTGAAATATCTCCGGAGATCAGCTGCGATTACGCGGTACATACATGAAAGGCGGGGAAAATGTTTCTTATAATATTTTAAATCTGTCGCTCTGTATCTTCATGCTGTGATGCAAAGCAATTACGCTCCGTTTAACGTCGTTGTATGTGCATCTGCTTCAGTGCAATTTACTGCAGTGTAGGAGACTATCACTTGGATAAGGACCATAAACTGTACTATCAAAACAAAGATTGAAACAGGAAAAAATATCTTTATGAGTTTTAAGCAGTTTCTTTGAACTCTAAGAGTCAGTGTCGAATAATGATAAAGGAAAAACTAGAAGGAAAGGTGAATTGACATCGTCATAGAACATTATACATTTATGTGAGGGTACTGAGTACGAGATGGGGTTCAACGCAGTTTTCAGGCTGTACAATCCAGTGGTCGATAGCGTAAGCAACGACACATGGTCACCCATATGAACTGTAGCTATACACATGCAGGCACGTCGCTATGTAAGTGCAATAATCTTGAACGCGACGTTAAACTCAATTTTACCTAAAAAAAATGGCGTTAAACACACCTCACCCACTCAAACCGTTATAAACATTTTATTTTTTTACGTTTCATAATGATCTACCCCATATGAAACGTCAGCGCCAGACAAAAAACATTTTACTAATGCCATCGCCTTGACATGTGATAAATATAAACTCAGGAGCAAAAGAAACTATACCTCTTGGTTGATTTTATCAAATGTTTGTTTTCTCAATTGAAAATATCGACATTTTATCCAAAAATGAACTAAACTGGCGCCTAGTCAGCATTCAATGAATACTTCGTGGTTTTAATTATAAAAATATAATTTATTTCAAAGCCTTTAAAAAGTATAAAACGAAAGTCGCCTAATACATAACTGCTGGTTGGTATCTAAGACATCGTATCTTGGAAAATCAATAAATTTGCTTCTTTCAGCAAACATTTACAACATTTCAAACATGGTAGAGGTCATGTGGTTGCAATTTTTTTTTAACCCTGTCTTCCTTCAGCCAATTTATTCTTACACAAATTTACCCAGCCACAGATTATTTTTTTTACAAACTGTTGCAGGAATGAGTGATGGTTAAAAAGACAATCATATTTAACAAGTTCTTTTAATTTTAAATTACATAAAAAAACGAACTCGGTATACTTTCTTTTGCCCCTCAGTTTATTTAATCTATTTTATTTGAATTATATACCTTTCCGTCCTATCAATGAATGTTTACACCAACAGTTGTATCGATGACGTACGAGGAAGTGTAATAATTTCGATTTCGATAAAGAATACAAATTCATCACTAGTAACAATCACAGATGAATCTGACTCCACATTTGCAAAACTTTTTTAAAATTCATGATTAATCCATTGTATAGCAATTATTGTACAAGCTCATATCGACGTCCATAGTTCATCGAGTACAAGTTGTATATTTCATTCACACCTCTACACGCACCTGTCAGCCATGAAATTAACCATCAAACAAAGCTTCACTGTCTGGAACACATTTCACTCTGTGTGAAATGTACATGTTAAACACAATAACCCATGTCAGCAACGCCCTTTTGATAATTCTAAAGAACTAATGAAGCAAAATGTTTGAAAACTAAATTTTTTGTCATTTCCATATTCAAAACAAGTTATTTCATTTTGAGTAGAATCGAGCCTGCCCCTGTGTACGCCCATCGAAGCAGATTCCATCCTTTTCCTGTCGACATTCAAAACGATGCAGTAAGGATCAAATTACCTCTCCGTCTTTGCATTCATTTCTATTTCTCACTCCGTATATCAAAGTCATTGAAAACGAATTTGCTTCTATTTAGGACCAAGCATAATCAATATGTGACACGATCGGGAGTCATGTGAAACTAATAGAGAATGCATGCTAAAAAAGCTCCCACCTTTAAAACATAATGGGCGTGCTGTAAGAAGGTTCTTTTAAGATCCAACCGGCGTGAGATAATCAACCATTTCCTTACATGCAAAATTTATTCTAATAGCTCATTGGCACGGATTCCCTGTATCAAATGTAATGTAAAGAAAACTATACGAGTCAATCGAACGCGGCGCGATATTGTTCATAAATTTCATAAATTATTCAATCTGTCATCGGGATTCAATCCCGAACTGGGTTTTGTTTACAAACATTTCATCAAACTTCATCACGTTTCGCATATATATTTCATGATGATGGTAAATTAAAATGACCCCATCGCGAAGATGTAATGCACACATCCCATCAACACCTGCAGCACAATTCGCATGTCTACGCTCGGGCGTACTCCCAATTTGCCAGTTCTTACACAATGATCACTGGAAAAGCATTGCATGTTGGTATTTATTCATATTGATGAAGAGGTTTTTTTATTTGTTTTTTAAATTCATTAACGTTTCGTTTAAGCGGCATTTGTGTGGACGCAGATGTGCAATATGAATAAGCCAATTAAACTTTAAAATCATACATCTTTGTAAATATAGCCTGCCCATCAAAACATGCCTTGTTTCTCCCCACGACGTGACGGGAATATCGACCCTGCCCTGAAACTGTTTTCGCTTTTGAATTTGTGCATGATTATTTTCTATTCCTAATATACTACCCCACATTTGGTAGGGATTTTTTTTTTTTTCCATGATCCACAAAACTGATTCCCATATGTCAAGTGTATATTTAAATAAAACAACACTATCTGATTATCCCTATCAAAAATTGAGTAGTATATAATAATAGAAGTATTAATTTTTATTCAACCCACTTGTCAACTTCTGCAACTTATTGTGACACTGAAAACTAACTATTTTTATTGTTTGCATGTCAGTTTAGTTGCCGATTAAATTTGTCAATCATAAGGAGTATTTGTTGTTGTTGTTTTTTGTTTTGTTGCTTTGGTTGTTTGTTGTTTAAACGCCGCACTCAGAAATAGTCCAGCTATATGACTGCGGCCTGTAAAGAATCGACTCTGGACCAGATAATCCACTGATTAGTATCATGAGCATCGATCCACGCAATTGGGATACGATGACATGCATCAACTGAGACAGCGAGCCTGACCACCCAATCCCGTTGGTCGCCTCTTACGACAAGCATGGGTTGCTGAAGACCTATCTTCACGTGTTATATAATGGAACATTATTTAGAGACAGGTCATTTATGACAGGGGGTTCGGTGGGTGGGGGTCATGAAAGAAAATGTCACATGTACCGAGGGGGGCATGAAAGGCCGTTACATAAAACGGGATTTGTCAGCAAAATATGTTACAGTCCTGATACCGATCTCGCCGTGCTCCCCTTGTATTGCAAACTGCCGTCAGAAACAACAACTAATTTAATTAAATTTCTTATGGCAACATAACTCTCACATATCTGAAATATTTAACGCAGTAACAATCGAGTTTCAGTGAAATCGTCATTCATATTGAATTAAAGGAGAACACGCGAATAAAACATCGAACAGTTTTCGTACACGGGGGACACTTGACATTTGAATAAGCATCATTTATGAGACTGATGTTGATAAGCTGTATGTGATTTGGGGGACAGGGGGGTGGGGGGGGGGGGGGGTGGGGGGGGGGGGGGGTATTACTAAATCGTGAAAGATTCTATACCGTCTCCATGGTGTAGTGGATATAGCGTCTTCCAAGAGAGTGGAAAGTCGGTAATTCCATCTCCTGGCCTCGTCACACCAAAAGACGTTGTTACCCTGCCTTGTGCAGGGATAAACAATGAATCGTCGAGCTGGTATACTGTGTCTGGGTGAGATATCCATGTTAAACTGCGGCATGGTATCTCAGCCTGCTAGCACTATGAAATCGGCATTAGTCGGGGCTGGTACGAGCAGCGACACGTGCATGCAGGCAGAGACACACACGTGCATGCACGTCACTGTCTGAGTGCAATAATCTTGAACGCGACGTTAAACCTGATTTCACCTCACGTCGCCTATATTTATTCAAAGCAATCGAGTTTAGTTTTTTCTTTAATCAGGCAAAATACCACTGGCAATTATTAATGATGTCTTGCGAATTAGACAGTTTAAAAAACACTTAACTGTCGGACAAAAGAAAGTCAACACCCATGTTTGATGTTGGCTAAAAATGAAACAAGAAATGGTTATTCTATGGCTATATATTTGATACAGGGGTCATAGACGATAGTAACGTTTTCTAAGCGTTTGTAATGTTTTGGTCAAATCCATTTTTAGGTACATGCTTTCTTTTGCCAAGCAACCCGTAAAGATCCGAATTTTTTTTTTAAATCAAATCACATCTTTTGCCTTGCAGTTTATAGTACGATACCTGGAATTGTTTTGAAACGGTGTTCACCTGTGTTGATATTTCAGAAGGTGTTTTAGATATCCATTGTTTCCGATGCCAATATATTTAAAGGGGATTGTCATCCCAGCTAATCCGTTCAAAATGTTGTTTGTTGTTTAACGCCGCACTCAGCAATATTCCAGCCATATGACGGCGGTCTGTAAATAATCGAGCTTGGACCAGACAATCCGGTGATTGATACCATGAGCATCAATCTACGTAACTGGGATTCGATGACATGCATCAAGTCAGCGAGCCTGACCACCCGATCCCGTTAGTCGCCTCTTACGATAAGCATAGTCGCCGGTTACGGCAAGCATGGGTTGCTGAAGACCTATTCTACCCCGGATCTTCACGGATCCTGTCAAAATGAATGGGCGGGTGAGTATTGTTTTACGCCTCTCGTTACAATAGACCAGTCACGTGACTGCGGAGACACACACCACATGCTCCACACATAGGAAAACCTCCCGGGACTGGACACCAAGTGTGTGGCACGAAGAGCGAACGCTTAACCCCTATTTCACTGTCCCCGTGTTCATCCAGAAAGGGTGCTTGCCCCTGCCCTTTTTGAACAGATGATTGGGGATACCGAGTGTAAATGTATTACACTATAACTTTCTCACTCATGCTTTGAACAAACTTTTACGCTACCGAATTATAACACGAGTTTTCACATTTCAAAATACGGGCTCCTGTTTGTTAAACTGAAATCACAAAACGCCCCCCTTCCTTTAAAGCTGCATGTGCGCTTGTGAGTGAGTGAGTATGGTTTTACACCGCTTTTAGCAATACAGTAAACTACGCTTATAACGAACACGCTTATAACGAACTGACGGATATAACGAACTTACTTTTTTGGTCCCGACTATTTGCTGTAGTTATGCTGTATATATGCTTATAACGAACTACGGTTATAACGAACTAAAATTAGTAGTCCCTTTGAGTTCGTTATAACCGTACTTTAATGTATTCCAGCAATATCAGGACGGGGTACTCGAGAAGTGAGCATCACACACTGTAATCTTGTGTGGAATCGAACCTGGGTCTTCGTCGTGACGAGCGAACGTTTTAACAACTAGGCTACCCCACCGCCCCATCAGCGTTTGTGTACGTCCAATACATCTACATGGTATTTTGATATTAGGCATTCCGGGTTAAAACACGTCCTATCTGGTTGTAAGAGGTACCAATGCACTCGTTGTCAGTCTCGGTGACGTGGTTGATTGCGAGTCATCGTACCCCGACGGTGCGGGTCGTTGCGCTCAATATCGATCACTGGATAACAAAAAAACAACGTTGCTTAACTACCAACAAACAAACATATTTGGGGAGTTGGTTACACCCAATAGTGATACATACATAGACTACCGCGTGTCGGATATGTCTAGCAGTGATTATTAATAAACATAGAATCACTTCTGTTATCGCTTGTCATTGGGATGTTGGTATATTTATTTTATTTTTTATTTATTTTATATATGATTTTTTTTCTTTATTTATTATTATTTTTTTCATTTATTTATTTTTTATTTTTTTTATTTTTTTATTATTATTTTTATTTATTTTTTTGGTGGGGGGGATAAACGTTTTGGCATATATTTTATCAGTAAAACATGCCATAACCTTTGACCGTCGTGAGGTCTCTTGCCCAAATCAATCCGTCACTTACTCCAGGCATATGACAACTCTCATCCTACTTATTTCACAAAACCATCTTTCTTCACAGGGTGCCTATTTCATATAATAGCCATTTGTGTGATTGTACCTTTCAACGAACTCAGCAATCAATTTGCGCCGGTGTATATTTCACAAGCACGTGACAGTTCCTCGTGCAGAGTGCATGCACATCGCGTCACCTGACGGTCTCGATAGCTGTCAATCTATATATTCCCCTCAACGCTTATACCCTGAGTGTGTAAATGGTTTAATTGGTACCAAGATGTTATCAAACCTTTTTAAATATCACTATTACACGTAAGCGGGTCTAGCTAGCTGCCGCTGAGAGTTAGGTAATGAAAACATATCGGAAATCGACAGGAAATATGTTTGACATAATATTACGAGATTTCTTGAAGAGCTGACGGTGACTGTAATGCACACTTGACACGCCGTACGGAATTCACGTGCAACGCACGCGGTTCCTGTAGCAAGACCGTATTAAACGGAACAGCCCATCTTATGCAAGTCAATATTTGCGGTCAACGTTATTCAATTAAATCTTTTAGATGAATAGATTTTGAAAAGAACGCCTTTTAGGTTGAGTTGCGTAATATTGGCGATTACAGCATATGAATATCATACGATTTGAAGGTAAGCGATGAAATAGTTTTTTTGCGTTTGTATATCGTATTACAATTCATATGAAACGGTCGTGTGGCCCATTCAACCAAAACGGCACCCATCCTGTGTCAATAGTTCTGTGAATGAAGTGAAGTTTATTGTACGATAGCTTGTTTCTTGAGGGGCTCGCTTAATAGCTTGCAAATACAGCTACCCCGACAATCCATCCATCCACCTATTTAGAGTCTGCTTTCTGTGGGAAAGACCCCGAAACAACCAACTGTGTATTTAGCTAAGAGTGTTGACACATTTAGACCGAAATCCGCATAGGTCCCACAAGAACTAACAACGGAATATAACTGGGGTTTTTTTGTGACGCGCGAATGTTATAGCTCTAGTTAGTGATGTCTTAAACGGCTTTTTAGCAATATTTCAGCTATGTCTCGGTTTGAGACACCAGAAATAGGCTCCGCACATTTTAACCGTGTAGGGAATCGAACCCCGGTCTCAGCGAGCCTGACCACCCGATCCCGTTAGTCGCTTTTTACGACAAGCATGGGTTGCTGAAGACCTATTCTACCCCGGATCTTCACGGGTCCGTTCAACAAAGAGAACTTAGCGTAAGGCGGTCGTAACTCCCATACGTATACATTGACTTAGCACTAAGATCCCTTAGACGAACGGGCCAAAGATGGTGTATTACTGTCGCGTCCTACGACATTACTCTCCGCAATATTGCTGATGCGGCGTAAAGCGATATTTATTCATTCATTCCCACTACACTAAACTTATTTCAGTAAACTTTAAAGCTACACAAAGAAGGTCTGGGCTTGGCACTCGGCAATATTCCAGTTATGTGACAGCGTTCTGTAAATACTCCAGTCTGGACTAGACAGACCAGTGATTGAAATCATGAGGATAGATCTACGCAATTGGGATACGAGCCTGACCATTCTATCCCGTTGGCGCTTTTTACGACAAGCATCGTCGCCTTTTACGACAAGCATAGTCGCCTTTTATGGCAAGCATAGTCGCCTTTTACGACAAGCATAGTCGCCTTTTACGACAAGCATAGTCGCCTCTTATGGCAAGCATGGGTTGCTGAAGACCTATTCTCTACCCGGATCTTCACGGGTCTCTTCACATATAGTTTCTAACTGACTCCTAAATCAACGCTTATCTTTTCTCCACAATTAAATAATTCAATACCATTACTCAAAACGTTCAACAAAAAGGGAAGGAATATACAGAATAATGAGTGAGTGACGTTAGCGCTGCTTTGAACGTCACGTCAGTTATGTCAGTGTCAGCTTAATGTGGGAAGATAGCCCGAAGTGATGCAGGCCTCAGACGGATATGGGGCTGACAAGTGATGCAGGCCTTAGACGGGTGTGAGGCTGACAAGTGATGCAGGCCTTAGACGGGTATGGTGCTGACAAGTGATGCAGGCCTTAGACGGGTGTGGTGCTGACAAGTGATGCAGGCCTTAGACGGGTGTGGTGCTGACAAGTGATGCAGGCCTTAGACGGGTATGGTGCTGACAAGTGATGCAGGCCTTAGACGGGTGTGAGGCTGACAAGTGATGCAGGCCTTAGACGGGTATGGTGCTGACAAGTGATGCAGGCCTCAGACGGGTGTGGTGCTGACAAGTGATGCAGGCCTTAGACGGGTGTGGTGCTGACAAGTGAAGCAGGCCTTAGACGGGTATGGTGCTGACAAGTGATGCAGGTCTCAGACGGGTCTAGTGCTGACAAGTGATGCAGGCCTTAGACGGGTGTAGTGCTGACAAGTGATGCAGGCCTCAGACGGGTGTGGTGCTGACAAGTGATGCAGGCCTTAGACGGGTGTGGTGCTGACAAGTGATGCAGGCCTTAGACGGGTGTGGTGCTGACAAGTGATGCAGGCCTTAGACGGGTATGGTGCTGACAATTGATGCAGGCCTTAGACGGGTGTGGTGCTGACAAGTGATGCAGGTCTTAGACGGGTGTGGTGCTGACAAGTGATGCAGGCCTTAGACGGGTATGGTGCTGACAAGTGATGCAGGCCTTAGACGGGTGTGGTGCTGACAAGTGATGCAGGCCTTAGACGGGTATGGTGCTGACAAGTGATGCAGGCCTTAGACGGGTGTGGTGCTGACAAGTGATGCAGGCCTCAGACGGGTATAGTGCTGACAAGTGATGCAGGCCTTAGACGGGTATGGTGCTGACAAGTGATGTAGGCCTTAGACGGGTGTGGTGCTGACAAGTGATGCAGGCCTCAGACGGGTGTAGTGCTGACAAGTGATGCAGGCCTCAGACGGGTATGGTGCTGACAAGTGATGCAGGCCTCAGACGGGTATGGTGCTGACAAGTGATGCAGGCCTTACACGGGTGTAGTGCTGACAAGTGATGCAGGCCTTAGACGGGTGTAGTGCTGACAAGTGATGCAGGCCTTAGACGGGTATGGTGCTGACAAGTGATGCAGGCCTCAGACGGGTGTGGTGCTGACAAGTGATGCAGGCCTTAGACGGGTATGGTGCTGACAAGTGATGCAGGCCTTACACGGGTGTAGTGCTGACAAGTGATGCAGGCCTTGGACGGGTGTAGTGCTGACAAGTGATGCTGGCCTTAGACGGGTGTGGTGCTGACAAGTGATGCAGGCCTTAGACGGGTATGGTGCTGACAAGTGATGCAGGCCTTAGACGGGTGTGGTGCTGAGAAGTGATGCTGGCCTTAGACGGGTGTAGTGCTGACAAGTGATGCTGGCCTTAGACGGGTGTGGTGCTGACAAGTGATGCAGGCCTTAGACGGGTGTGGTGCTGACAAGTGATGCAGGCCTTAGACGGGTGTGGTGCTGACAAGTGATGCAGGCCTTAGACGGGTGTGGTGCTGAGAAGTGATGCAGGCCTTAGACGGGTGTGGTGCTGACAAGTGATGCAGGCCTCAGACGGGTGTAGTGCTGACAAGTGATGCAGGCCTTAGACGGGTGTGGTGCTGACAAGTGATGCAGGCCTTAGACGGGTGTGGTGCTGACAAGTGATGCAGGCCTCAGACGGGTATGGTGCTGACAAACCGAGAACCGTAATCAGGGCGAATCGGGATTCGAACCATGTGTAGGTTTCTTACGATCAATAGAACTGAACCACCCGTACCCACAAACAGATCGAAATACATGCGGTGTTAAATAAGACATTTAAGTCGTCTTTTTTACAGTGAACGTCATCGACAAAAACTTGGCGTAACAATCAGTTTAACAGATATTTTATATGGTAACCATTGTCCAGCTAAACGAGCTTTTGGACTGGTACATGTGTAAGAAAATGGGTAATATGTACACCAGAGTTACTGCGCTGAAAGCTGGCGTGCATTAATATTGTAGCTGGGGCCCTATGCTTGCCTCCTCCCGCATGTTTGGACCAGGGCGGTGGGGTCCGCTCGTCACGCCGAAGGCACGGGTTCGATTCCCCACATGGGTAAAATATTGAAGCCCATTGCTGGTGTTCCCCGCAAAACTGTACTAATCACTCGCTCTCATATAAACTCCGCGACTATATGCAATAACAGATGAACGATGATGGTTAAGATGATGGATGGATGGATGGATGGATGATGATGATGATGATGATGATGATGATGGATAACGATGGATGTCAGTTTCAAGATGTCCTTGTAGTAGGTATAGATATACGTTGACATAATAATGATCATGATGATGGTGATGGTGATGATATTGGTGGTGGTGTTTTTACCTGTAAAACATAGAAACAAAACGTACTAATATCTTGTAATTATGCAAACAAGGATAATAGTCCAGTTGATTCGAGATTATGACAAGGTATTTACTTAATGATAAGAATGTAGAGTTTGGGAAGAATATTGGTATTCAGTGATTAGTGATCCACCTGCAAATATAAACCCAATCCCAAATGATTAGGATGGAAATCGTTCCCCTTCACCATCAAATATCCTACTCCCATTCCACACCGACGCCGACACCCCACCCCGTAACACACCACGGGGCACCTGCCTACCCACGTACATTCCGGCAATACAGGGAGGCGTGGGGCACCCACGGTCCACGTGTCAGGTGTCAACATTGATGGCAGAAAATCCGCATCTCGGGACACTCTTACATGAACGACCGCTCGGATTAAGGTGAACAAGATTTTTCACCTTCCCAATCAACGTGTAAAAATCCCCAGGTAAACAATACCTGTAATTGCTTTCCCGGCCATGGGAGGGAAATCAGCGCCATCTGGTGTACTTTCGCGCCCTACCCCATTCCACCCAATCCGTTACGCAACCCTTGTTTGGGCACCCCGTGTGTCCAGCCTCGCGGACATGCTCGACCATGGTAACCTTGCAAAATTGACGGTTTTCTGGATTTCGGGGGAGCGCGTTGTAGTCAGTACGTTAAGCCGTGTGTTATCACACTGTACCTGTGGTCTTAATGACACATCAGTGAGGTCGGGATCAAATATTATCCCCGCTCGGAAATCACGCATTTTGACAGACGAAATAACAAGACATCTCGAGACAAGCTTAATTTACCAATCATTGTTGACATGAACCTAACAATCCCACCAGGTGCAAAGTCGCCATTGATTACTCCTGGAGTTTACGGGTTATTTGTTTAAATACCACACAAACAATACTAATGGCCTCTTTACATAGCGTCCGGACTATTGGGATTTTGGGAGCATGGATGATTAAGGAAATCCGTTCTTCAGTTCATTTTACTGAGATATATATTGTGAAGTATGCTTTAAAATAGGCGACAAGACTTTCATGATAACACGAGTGTGTCACAATATAGCCGTGATATATAAAAATGTATAATAACAATAAGAAGAAGAAGAATAGTAATAATCCCATTAAGGGCTGTCTTGGATGCGTAGGATAAGGGCTCTTAGTTGATGATCAGCCTCACCAGCCTGCCAGGATCACCCAAACCCTCTTTGCTGCATTTTTTATTTTAATCTGTAAATAATAATGATGATGATGATGATGATGATGATGATGATGATGATGTTAATGGCTGTAACATCTATATTCATATATTATATTTAATTAAAACCACGATGTTGCTTCATGTGTGTAACTTTATTGTGTTATTTACACTAACATTAAAGGTTTTTAACATTCGAAAAGAATATTTTCATTGCGAACTTTCGCACGAGTTTCAGCTCATTTGAAGACGTACTTCATCTATGACAGATACCGATTCTCACAGGCCCTAAAGTATTTCTTTGATTTATGCTTTTCAGCGTGTTTATATGCGTTACTTACAGATAAGCCTTTCCGACAATCTGTCGATAGACTCATAGTTGTAACACCAGTCTGCATGGCGATGAAATAGCCAGGTCTTTGTTTGTTTGTTTTTTGTTTAGCGCCGCACTCATCAACATTCGAGCCATATGACGGCGGTCTATGAAAAAAAATAAACGAATCTGAACCAGACAATCCAGTGATTAAAACCATGAGCATCGATCTCCGCAATTTGGATCGATGACGTTCATCAACCAAGTCAGCGAGCCTGACCACCCAATCCCGTTAGTCGCCTCTTACGACAACTATAGTCGCCTTTTACGGCAAGCATGGGTTGCTGAAGACCTATTCTACCCCGGATCTTCACGGGTTTAAATAGCCTGATGACAGATGCAAACGCAGGGTCAAGAGAAACACTCACTCACTCACTCACTCACTCACTCTTAATAGTTGAAGGCCGGTGGGGTAGCCTGGTGTTCAAATCATCGCTCGTCACGCCGAAGACCCGGGTTCCATTCCCTGCATGGGTACAATGTGTGAAGCCTATTTCAGGTGTCCCCGCCGCGATAGTGCAGGAATAATGCTAAAACCAAACTCACTCACTCAGTGGTCGACGTGGTAGCTAGTCACGCCTCAAGAACCGGGTTCGAGTCCCCACAGGCGAACCATGTGTAACCCCATTGTTTATATCCCCGCCTACACATGAATGATATACATGTACTACTAAACATGTCGAAAATCAACTCACCCGCTTGACCTAAACCATAAAAAAATTCAAATTCCGAATAAAAAATTCGTTTAACGATTTAAGCAGTTAAAAGAAAATCGAACACACATGGATTCTTAATAATCATCATTTTTATCTCAAAACCTATCTCTTCATTCTTATGCGCATCCTGCGCGGACCAACTTGTATGTACCGACATACCCCCTGCAAGGCAAGTTCGACCTCTTAAGTTTCATTATCACTGAACTAACAAAATTAATCTCCAAATTCCCCAGCGTCGGAGCGACCACGGCTCTCGACATTATTTCTATCGGAGAATAACTTTCTTGCTTATGAAACTTACACTGTAAATAAACATTGATATCACTTTGCAGGCTAATTTCTGCCGATATCGCCGTAGTAACGGAGAATGACGGACGTTGCCGAGAGAGCGCCGTATCCAACCGGTTTGCGTCTTAATTGTGCACCGGGTCCCCCGGAAACTGCGTCATAAACTACTAATTTTGGCAATTTAATTAGATAAAATTGACACTGATGGATATAAATTTAAATGTAGCCTCCACTAAATGACTCGGATATATATAAAGTAGTTTATCAACCTTTGATTTTATATATGAAACTTGCATTCTAAAATGGAATGAAACGTGTGTTCACCGTTCAGACAAATGGTGTGTTTAGGTCCGTCTTTTTTGAACCCCCCACGAAGGGCAGTTTCAAGATATCCTTGTTATGTGTGTAGATATACGGTGACATAATTATGATGATGATGTTGGAGATTTAACGAGTGCTTCCGAAGGACGCGATTTCACACTTGGATAATTATACTAATCCAAAAAAGGTTAAGGGCCACCCTTCTGTTTCCTGTTACTATAGCATGACATATTGACCACACTAACGTGAAAGAAACGGGGAGTCCTGAACGTTTTTAAGTGGTATTTGAGAGCATGTTGACCTCTGTATTGATTGTATGTAGAACGTGCGTTAGCACTATGCCCATGCACACTGACAACACTACATAGTTTGATTCAAGTCCATAATCTTAGTCAGTGAAAGGTACATTCCTCCTTCCCCCCCCCCTCTCTCTCTCTCTCTCTCTCTCTCTCTCTCTCCCCCCCCTCTCTCTCTCTCTCTCTCTCTCTCTCTCTCATAATGAAATATATATATATATGACATATGAAATTACACAGCACGAGTCAAGTCTGTTTCTCTCTCTCTCTCTCTCTCTCTCTCTCTCTCTCTCTCTCTCTCTCTCTCTCTCTCTCTTTCTCTCTCTCTCATTATGAAATATATATATATATATATGACATATGAAATTACACAGCACGAGTCAAGTATGTTTCTCTCTCTCGCGCGCTCTCTCTTTCTCTCTCTCTCTCTCATTTCTTGAATATCGTTTTATTTCAAACGACTTTTTTAAACGTCACGTCACATGAAACCTATAAGTAAATAAATGAAATATGAAATTACTAAGCTGTATGAAAAAGAAACAATTGGCATAATTAAAAGTAATTTCAGACTTTGTCTAGACACACACAGAGTCCAGTCTGGAGGTATTTAAGCAGTCAATTAAAATTCACTTCACTTTATAAAGTTTCGATTCAAAATTTAAACGAGAGATATTAGCTACAGACAACGCGCCTCTCTCTTATAAATGACACAGAAATTGTTCAGAAATTACGGAAGTGTCTTATTAAAACTCCAATTCTCGGGTCAAGGTTGTCTGTTTGCTTCGGGGGCTAATTGATGTAACGTGACAAACACAATCTCGTGTAATTACACGTGTTTACAGCGAGCAGCACGCCGTAAATAAAACAGCTACAACGTCAAACACTCATCGCAAGAATTACATTCGTGGTTAATTCCCGACGATGGCGACATTTAGAGTCTATGACCCAGAGATCGCAGTGTCGCTTTCAACCTAGTAATTACGCAGTCAGGTTGGCGGTGACTAAATGTTCCACGACGAGCGGACAAAATGTACGACCGAGCGCCCCCCGAAACCAAATTGGGGGACAATGTTAGCATATGACTACCGGTTGCTTACTTCATATTAGAAGCGCTTAAAGGAAAAATTAATTATATGCATTGAAGCAGTGGTGCGAAACCACGGCTAAAGAATCGCCTGCAATGGGGTCATGATTGTGAAAAGGTCACGGGTTAATGTTTGTATAAGAACGATGAGTGATATCGCAAAGTATTTAAAAGGGCTTGATGGGCCCAAACTGAGGGGAAATATTATGCAGTTCTTGTTTTATGAGGTGTGGTCCTCTGCATCCTAATTTTGATGTGAGTTAAAAAAGCGATATAAAGGTAGATGGAGCTTAACACCATTTAAAGGATTAAATCGAGGTAAGCGCCACTGTGAGATAACGATGTCGACATGATTTATTATATTTGACCTCCCTCTCGGTCCACCGCTTAACACTTCACGGGCTATGTATTAACAACGTTTTCTCAGTAAACGTTAGGTTATAAACTTACATATCATACAGAAGAGGTTCCTTTATAATACTATTCACAGCAGTATACCAGCTTTGAGAGTCTTGAGGGTGTCGTCTTAATTCATAAATTGATACACATTATGTGAAATATGAAACAAAATTTGTTCCTACACTTTTCGCTCGAGATTCGGGACACGTTTTTTTATAGACTTTGTTAATTACCACGAGGATATCTTACCGCCTCGCTCATTTTACTCCGACAATATGATAAGAGTCATTTATATTGTCGCATTAGAACACATTGGAGTGCTGAGATACACGCGTGTATCCTGTAAACTGTTCAATGAGTCAGTAACTTGGGTGAGCTGCCTCAATCGGTATAGCAGTTACAGCAAATGACACTGACGTATTTTTTATAATAAATACACATTTTCTTCCATTAATATAATTGGAATTATATTTGTATCTTGTAATACAAAACACTAATTGGATTTAATACATGTAGTTCACTGAGTGTATATTTCCAGTATGCACGTACATATATCAATAAGGAACATAAGCACGCAGAGCATATTTTCGGTTTCGACCGAGAGTAGTTTAACAATATGACAATATCCCCTCCCCCGATCATAGAACACCAACATCTGTCCTACGTCATAAAGATACATGCATAAATTAGCCAGAAACTAACTGATACATGCAGTATTGTTAATTGTGAAAGATGCTTGTCATGTCAATATTGACCTGATACTAAAGTATACAACCTATTTTTGATGGTGGCTAAAATGTAACAAGAGATGGTTATTTAATGGTCATGTTTTTTATACGGATATCAAAGTTGTGTTTTGGACTTTAGGTTTGCATTTTTTCGGCGACTGTTTTCAGCCTCGTAATGTTATGATAACGTTTGTACGTTTTTGGTCAAATCCAGTTTTCAAGTGTATGCTTTCTTTTGCCCGACAATTAAGTTGGAAATAGAGTTTCCTAATCACGTACATCCACTTATAAGAAAAAAATTAATCATATTGCAAATAAGTTTTTCTAATTCTTTTCATTCTTTAAACATATGCATACTTTTAAATCTTTGGGAGAGGGCCATCCAAATGTAGGTAGGTGTACTACCTTGAACACTCATGTTAGACATAATTATGAATTATTACATCAGAGTCTAAAACTTGAACTAAAAGATCAGTGATGAAAAAACAATTAGTTGCCAGCTGTTTGAGCTACACAGCACAAACAGCCGGCAACTTATTGTACAATTTACGTTTCCAATCGGTTAAAAAATAACCTTATTCTTTCTACCTCATCCTTTCCGATCGACAAAAATACATGAAAAACGGTCGCAATAGGTTCATGGTGTACGTCGTAATGTTACCTAAGTGTTCAATATAGTGTAAGTGTATGATACTGGTCTCTGAACAGATGCCGAGTGATCTATATTTATCTGGTACATGAACCATCAGATCTGGGATTGTTGTTAGAGACAAATCGAACATTATTTAAACATTTTTCGCATTTTTGCAGGTCTATCATGGCCAGCGAACAATGGTTTTTTTCGTAAATTATTTTTCTTTTCCTTTTTTTAACGAATTATTTATTTTTAAACAAAATCTTATATCTCCAAAATATCATGTGTCGGGCCTTTACAATTACGAAATGTGTAATCAGATATGATTGAAGATATCTCACACCACAGACCTCAATTGCATGAAATGCGGACGAAGGGAGATAACTCTAATATCAAACGCAGCGCTTCATTCACTATGGTAACACGGCTGCATCACGTGAGTCAGATATTTCATTCGTCAAACGGATGCAATCAGCTTTATACGATTGTCTTAATATAATAATGAGTTATGTTGTAATTGCCTTTCCATATTTTGGACATACAACACCGAGAGCACCGCATCTTCTACACCCACCTCTATTCCTCCTTACAACCGTGCAATATCTGCCTAGCAAGCTGTAGAAATGTCGCGGTTGTGAGGTCTTAAAAACTTAATTGTTTGTGTCTCGGAATGCCATGCCTTTTCTAAACTTTCATAATCAAGTGGACTGAGGTTGTGGGTAGTGGTTTTTATCACAAACAGGTTCCTATATTTAGCTGTTTAATCTCCTACTTTGGCTAAACCGGCAAAATGTGACGTGGCAAAATAAACCTTACCGCAAGGGACACTTAAAGGGAAAATCTAAAATCAATAATATCCAATCTTTGCTATTATCTATCAGTTGGTGCAATATAACCGCCTGCCGACAGAACACATCTCAACCCTTCATCCCTAAAAAACATAATTGCCCTCTGTGTCCCTCTTAGAAAACACATCTGAAGAACAAATAACTGGTCTAGAGTGGCCTTAGTGTGGAGATATCACTGCTTTCCGCTCTACACGGACCGGCATTTACGGCATTTGGCGTTTCTTTTTGCAATATTCGATCATCGTTGTCCACACCTAATCATGTTGTCTGTGTTGTCCACTTCTAATCATGTTGTCTGTGTTGTCCACTTCTAATCATATTGCCTGTGTTGTCCACACCTAATCATGTTGCCTGTGTTGTCCACTTCTAATCATGTTGTCTGTGTTGTCTACACCTTATGATGTTGTCTGCGTTGTCTACACCTTATGATGTTGCCTGTGTTGTCCACACCTTATGATGTTGCCTGTGTTGTCCACACCTAATCATGTTGTCTGCGTTGTGCACACTAATCATGTTGCCTGTGTTGTCCACACCTAATCATGTTGTCTGTGTTGTGCACACCTTATGATGTTGTTTGTGTTGTCCACACTAAACACTAATCATGTTGTTTGTGTTGTCCACATCTAGTCACGTTCCCTGTGTTGTCCACACCTAATCATGTCGTCTGTGTTGTCCACATTAATCATGTTGCCTGTTTTGTCCACACCTAATCATCTTGCCTGTGTTGTTCACACCTAATCATCTTGCCTGTGTTGTCCACACCTAATCATCTTGCCTGTGTTGTCCACACCTAATCATGTTACCTGTGTTCTCGACACCTAATCATGTTGCCTGTGTTGTTCACACCTAATCATGTTGCCTGTGTTGTCCACAACTAATCATGTTGCCTGTGTTGTCAACACCTAATCATATTGCCTGTGTTGTCCACAACTAATCATGTTGCCTGTGTTGTCCACACCTAATCATGTTGTCTGTGCTGTCCACACCTAATCATGTTGCCTGTGTTGTCCACACCTAATCATATTGCCTGTGTTGTCCACAACTAATCATGTTGCCTGTGTTGTCCACACCTAATCACCTTGCCTGTGTTGTTCACACCTAATCATATTGCATGTGTTGTCCACAACTAATCATGTTGCCTGTGTTGTCCACACCTAATCATTTTGTCTGTGTTGTCCTCACCGTATGATGTTGCCTGTGTTGTCCACTTCTAATCATGTTGCCTGTGTTGTCCACACTAATCATGTTGTCTGTGTTGTCCACTTCTAATCATGTTGTCTGTGTTGTCCACTTCTAATCATGTTGTCTGTGTTATCCACACTAATCATGTTGTCTGTGTTGTCCACACTAATCATGTTGTCTGTGTTGTCCACTTCTAATCATGTTGTCTGTGTTGTCCACTTCTAATCATGTTGCCTGTGTTGTCCACACTAATCATCTTGTCTGTGTTGTCCACACCTAATCATCTTGCATGTGTTGTCTACACTAATCATGTTGTGTGTGTTGTCCACTTCTAATCATGTTGTCTGTGTTGTCTACACTTATCATGTTGTCTGTGTTGTCCACTTCTAATCATGTTGTCTGTGTTGTCCACTTCTAATCATGTTGTCTGTGTTGTCCACACCTAATCATGTTGTCTGTGTTGTCCACACCTAATCATGTTGTCTGTGTTGTCCACACTAATCATGTTGTCTGTGTTGTCCACTTCTAATCATGTTGTCTGTGTTGTCCACACCTAATCATCTTGCATGTGTTGTCTACACTAATCATGTTGTCTGTGTTGTCCACTTCTAATCATGTTGTCTGTGTTGTCCACACCTAATCATCTTGCATGTGTTGTCTACACTAATCATGTTGTCTGTGTTGTCCACTTCTAATCATGTTGTCTGTGTTGTCTACACTTATCATGTTGTCTGTGTTGTCCACTTCTAATCATGTTGTCTGTGTTGTCCACTTCTAATCATGTTGTCTGTGTTGTCCACACCTAATCATGTTGTCTGTGTTGTCCACACCTAATCATGTTGTCTGTGTTGTCCACACCTAATCATGTTGTCTGTGTTGTCCACACCTAATCATGTTGTCTGTGTTGTCCACTTCTAATCATGTTGTCTGTGTTGTCCACTTCTAATCATGTTGTCTGTGTTGTCCACACCTAATCATCTTGCATGTGTTGTCTACACTAATCATGTTGTCTGTGTTGTCCACTTCTAATCATGTTGTCTGTGTTGTCCACACTAATCATGATGTCTGTGTTGTCCACACCTAATCATGTTGTCTGTGTTGTCCACACCTAATCATGTTGTCTGTGTTGTCCACACCTAATCATGTTGTCTGTGTTGTCCACTTCTAATCATGTTGTCTGTGTTGTCCACACCTAATCATCTTGCATGTGTTGTCTACACTAATCATGTTGTCTATGTTGTCAACTTCTAATCATGTTGTCTGTGTTGTCCACACCTAATCATGTTGTCTGTGTTGTCCACACCTAATCATGTTGTCTGTGTTGTCCACTTCTAATCATGTTGTCTGTGTTGTCCACACCTAATCATCTTGCATGTGTTGTCTACACTAATCATGTTGTCTGTGTTGTCCACTTCTAATCATGTTGTCTGTGTTGTCCACTTCTAATCATGTTGTCTGTGTTGTCCACACCTAATCATGTTGTCTGTGTTGTCCACACCTAATCATGTTGTCTGTGTTGTCCACACCTAATCATGTTGTCTGTGTTGTCCACACCTAATCATGTTGTCTGTGTTGTCCACTTCTAATCATGTTGTCTGTGTTGTCCACTTCTAATCATGTTGTCTGTGTTGTCCACACCTAATCATCTTGCATGTGTTGTCTACACTAATCATGTTGTCTGTGTTGTCCACTTCTAATCATGTTGTCTGTGTTGTCCACACCTAATCATGTTGTCTGTGTTGTCCACACCTAATCATGTTGTCTGTGTTGTCCACTTCTAATCATGTTGTCTGTGTTGTCCACACCGAATCATGTTGTCTGTGTTCTCCACACCTTAGCATGTTGCCTGTGTTGTCCACACCTAATCATTTTGTCTGTGTTCTCCACACCTAATCGTGTTGCCTCTGTTGTCCACACCTAATCATGTTGTCTGTGTTGTCCACACCTTATGATGTTGCCTGTGTTGTCCACACCTAATCATGTTACCTGTGTTGTCCACACCTTATGATGTTGCCTGTGTTGTCCACACCTAATCATGTTACCTGTGTTGTCCACACCTTATGATGTTACCTGTGTTGTCCACACCTTATGATGTTGTCTGTGTTGTCCACACCTAATCATGTTACCTGTGTTGTCCACACCTTATGATGTTGCCTGTGTTGTCCACACCTAATCATGTTGTCTGTGTTGTCCACACCTTATGATGTTGCCTGTGTTGTCCACACCTAATCATGTTGCTTCTGTTGTCCACACCTTATGATGTGGCCTGTGTTGTCCACACCCAATCATGGTGTCTGTGTTGTCCACACCTTATCAAGCTGTAGTATAGTAACACTGGCTGATAGCTGTAGTATAGTAACACTGATTAATAGCTGTAGTACAGTAACACTGACTGATAGCTGTAGTATAGTAACACTGACTGATAGCTGTAGTATAGTAACACTGACTGATAGTTGTAGTATAGTAACACTGACTGATAGCTGTAGTATTGTAACATTGGCTGATAGCTGTAGTATAGTAACACTGACAAGTATATGCATTATAGCTGTTCTGAATCATATATGTTCTATGGAAACATATCATTATGAGTGAGTATGGTTTACGCCGTTTTTAGCAATAGTCCAGCAATATCACGGCGGGGGAAACCAGAAATGGGCTTTATACATTGTACCCATGTCGGGAATCGAACCCGGGTCTTCGTCGTGACGAGCGAAAACTTTAACCAATTGGCTACACCACACTCCCATTTAATCTATGATTGTCTTTTATTACTGAAGTGGCAGAAATGATGGAATAGTTGTAAGCTCAAGTCCGCAAAATTGCAAATCAAAATTAACAGCAATCGAATGTCCAGCCATGTTGCTTACCCACAACAGTTTACACGTCCGGATACACTGTGTGACCTTGACCTTAAGCAGACGGTGCCCTCACGCAATGTCACATCGTCCTCCCTGAACCTTACCAAATCAACATCGCATGGCAGCTTTCATCATAAAACAACTTGACAATTCTCATCTTCGCGCAGAGAAAACAAAAATGCGTGCTAATACATGGCGAAGGTGTCCTATTTCGTCTACGGACGCCGAATGGTGCCAAACAGTCAACTTTGGAGCAGACGCGGTAACACCCCACCCGAAATATGGCGGCAGTGCTCGGGTGCAAAGATTTCACGCATGCGCGTAGGGTATGAAAACATGTTGTTGCCTGGCAACAGGTACGGGTAGATCAGGCAGGTGGAAGGTCAAATTTCAGCCAAGATTTGACGTCAGCTGAAAACATGATCAGTAGCTCAAGATGAAAAAAATCTAATTGGGGAAATGTTTGCCATGTTGTTTTATCAAATACGAGCGTGGATCAGCGAGCGGCCCGAGCTACGCGAGATATCCCGCAGATCACGAGAGGTGAAGCACCCAAAACCTGGAATGCCACACGTACCACGTATTTCAGCTTACAGAAGTTTATAGCATACTTAACCCTCAATATAAGTCACTGATTGGTCATATGTAACACGTATTTCAGATTATATTTTTGTATAGCATACTTTGATGTAAATTCACTGATTGATCACAGGTTAATCAACTTAATATGATCAGCATGACAAAAAAGACATCGCCATACGAAAAGTTGAATTAAATTGACTATATCATGCAGGCCCGAAGGAACTGGGGGGGGGGGGGGGGGGGGGGGGGGGAGAGTAAGGGTGTACCTTTTTGTTAGCATATATTTCATATACGCTATCCTTTGCATTTTCATTACTTAACCTACTCATGTTAACCGCTCTCATGTATGCAATTGTTGTTACCGTTAATCCTCCACCTACCATATATATTCTGTACCATGTTTATTATTCAGCCTTGCTTGACAACGGTATAAGGATCTATACCGAAACGTTGCCTTTACAGTAATTAAAGAAGTGTTATCCATAAGCTGTCTCTACTTTGTATAATAGGAAATGTCTATGTGAAATGAGGTCACTGTAGTTATCGGGTTAGGTTTGGCATTAATAACCTATCAAACTGGGTGAGTCGTTTCATACGATATCAGAAAGTTGTCTTCGCGTGTATTACCCGTGTTGGAAATTGACTCCAGTATTTTAGGCGTAACGAGCGAACACTTTAGCCACTAGGCCACCCAGTCCCAACCCCACACACACCATTCCCACCCCACACCCTAACATCATGGGACGTTCATCTCTCTCGGCATACAGAAAGTAGGGTGGCCCAGTCGTATAAGGCGTCGGAATTTGCAGTGCAGAAACCTATGATCGTGAGTTCGAATCCCGGTTCGCCGTGATTTTCTTCTTGTGGGGGTTGATCAAGTGTGAGGGTTGAAACAGGCTATATGAATACATTAACACACTAAATTAGCCAGAAACATTTGAGAATATACCCTCCATAGTTGGAAGCCATTGTAGCCATCGAATTCTCCGTTTATGTGCTGCGTTCGACAGAAGATCTCCGCTTGATTCCCATGAAATGGGCGCTTTTTGATAACTCTTTACATATATATTTAAAATTTGAAAATAATAATAATTAAAAGTAACACATGATGTAATAAGTCCATTCCGAATATAACTAAAGCGTTTCAAGTTTACAACATGAAAAGAGCCCATGTAGAAAGATTTCCGTCACAACAGTCTGCCAGAATTGACCATGACCAATGCCAGCAATTTTCTACCACCATCGGGCTTGTTATGTCTTCGTCACCGCTAACTAGCCATTGAGAAATCATTGACTGCGCCCTTCAAATACCAAGACTGTTTGAGTTAAATCGTTAACGCAGAATTCACTTAAATTTCAAGCAATCAAAGTAAATATCCTCAAGACATCTGTCAACCCAATGCGCCATTTTGATTTGACACTCCAATTATGGCCGTCGCCTCCAGCACGACATTGATTACTCATTTTACGACAATCGTCAACGAAATCGAAATAAAATCAGTGCACTCAACTGCCCTCTTCATTTTAGTAAATTATCCGCTAAACCAACCTGCAGTGCAACGTCGTGTAAAGCGAGGGGGGTAATGGCTCTCTGCCTGTAACACTTCTGTTTGTACGGTAAATATTGCCTGCTCTCTTCCAAGTCCCAACGCCTTACGCTAATGATTGGTAAATAGCAAGATTCGAAGCACTTAAAAACCTCAACATCTATCTGTCGATATTATGTTAGTATGCTCGGGAAAATATGTGTTTGTGTTTAACTGAGAATATAGTCTTTTGTCGATATGGAAATGTTATGTGGTCTTACAGTAAATATATGTCTAATTACTCACGAATACGGGACAAGGACAAAAGAAGGAGTTCTCTTTAGACATTATTTATTCCCAGTTTGGATTATGAATGTGTCAAAGTTTTTGCCGTTTTGTAGAGTTAGTGGTGGAAGTTTAGGAGTTTGCGAGAGTGTCCTACATATCGTATACTTTTACCGAATGAATGTGATCTGTGCGTAATTAAATCAGAGTTTTGATTCGTTTATCGCAGATGGCCGAGTCGGTTGGTAATTTCACACATCATATGCGTTCAAGTATGTAAGGTATTTGGACGCTTTTTCGATTCATATTAAGAGATTTCATCATAGCGAGATTTGAGCGAGATTTGACCCAACAGACCGTCACAACTTATGGCACATTTTACGACATCAAACTGTCTGGACGTCACACTCGACGGCACTCTTTGCGACATTGACCTTGATGGCCTCAACAAATCCCAACACAAATTGGGTAAAACTGAAGCAATTACGACCCGCTGATAGATGTCAATTTTCATCACGAGGCCAGTCATTTGTGACAGTTTTCTGCCGAAGTGATCTTTTCACGTCAATCCAGCGCCGATTACCCTCCTCTGCACAAGAACACGAGGCCACTTGAACTGTAGACGGTAAATTAATAACCGCCGACGAGCGGTTTCATCCAAAAATTGGATTCACTTTTCTGGATGCGGAAACGGCAAAGGAGTGCTGAGGGGAACGGCAATTTCCAAGCTGGGGTGAGAAGGTTGCCTTAATGTCGACGGAATTAAACTCCACGCGCTTCCAGCCAGACTTGATGGCACTTCACTTGGCGTTTCAACTAGATGGATTTTATTTTCAAGTTGTTTTGATTACTAGTAATTGTGGCTACTAGTCGTCCTCTGGTAGATTTAGAGGAAGTCGAGTCAAGTTCGTACAAAGAACAAAAAATCCTTGAGTGTCGGTACTCCGATGATTTCAACACAGTGCAAACTGCTCGCCAGTTCTTGCTGCGTTTATATTTGGTTAAGATCACATTTCTAAACTTAATATTTATATTTGATCATAGTGAATAACGGAAGTTATTATCCTATATATTTCCTAGTGAGCTGAATATTATGTTTGAATGAACTCTGACATATGGAATATGTTCTTATTCTTGTGACCGTTGCTGCTGTTGTATTTATGCAATATGGGTGAACATGATGCAGGTACATGCAAACACCCGGATGCAGCATTGGTGAGTAATGTTGGTTCACTGCTGCTTTTGACAGTATATCAGTTATAGTGATATCATAGCGTATAAGTGTGGGAGGACACCCAATTGTGATGTAGGCCTTCTTTGGTTGCATCCTTGTTTCATGAAACACACGAGCTTGAGTTCTGACAGACCAAGGACCACGACGGGAATCAAACCCAGCAGCTCATGTACGACGGAAGCTGCGCCAGGTACCACTGCGCCACCCGTGCCCCTAATTATTTTTTAGCGCATATGTGTGTGGGTTTTTTACAGGAGTGAGTGAGTGTTATTGTTTTACGCCGCTTTTAGCAATATTCCAGCAATATCACGGCGGAGAACACCAGAAATGAGCTCCACACATTGTACCCATGTCGGGAACTGAACCCCGGTCCCCAGGTGACGAACGAACGCTTTAACCGCTAGGCTACCCGAGTTTTTGACAGGACAGTAGTACAGCTCTATCACTACAGCTCTGCGTTCTGCACATCCAGTCTGTACGTGACACAAAGTTTGAGGCGAGGTGAGGTGAAATGGGGTTTAACGTTGCGTCCAAGATTACCTCACTTATATAGCGACGTGCACGCACGTGTGTTTGTGTGTGTGACTGCTTGTACTAGTCGGGACTAATGCCGATATATAGTGCTAGCCCACTGAGATACCATGACACAGTATACTGACTCCGTGCCGACCAGGCCTTGTTTTAGCCCCTTATTCGAGCGTCAGACAGGGTAACAACAAGTACCATCTTTTAACGTATTTTGGTATGACGCGGCCGGGATCGAACCCGGATCTTCCGCTCTCCGGGCGGACGCTCTACCACTAGACCACGGAGGCGGTCGACACAAATTTGAGCACAGGATGGGATGCTTCAGACGACTGACCCACACAGCGGCAGAGCATTTATTCTCCAGAGTTTTGTGAGAGACGGAATACGTATTTGATCACTGTCTCAAGACATACGCTGAAAGTATGCTCGAACCATTTCTTTCAGGAGTGAGTGAGTGAGGTGGGCTTAACGCCGCTTTGAACAGTATTCTAGTTATATCGTTTCAGCTTAATGTGGGAGGAAAACCCGAAGTAATGCAGGTCAAGATCTCAGACGTTTACCACTTTTACCCCCTCCTCCGGACAAGCAGCGTGTCTAGCGGAGACTTTTTGTTGTGAAACATGAGGCAATATTATGTTTACAATATTTCCGTGAACTATTTATCCCCCTCCACGTCACACACAGACGCACGCATTTGTCGTTCGTTGCAGCATGTCCAGATAGGCAACACACATTATTAAAATATATAATGTTTATTCTGTACAAAGCATGATAATATGACATGTTAGTCTACAAAGGCTACCTATACGTTGCAACTCATTTTTGTGAAACACACATGTCGTGTAACTGCTGCGTGGATCTAGAATACATACATACATGTACGTGTGTTGTCTAATCAATTATTGCATTATACAGAACTTATCCACGCCTCAATGCCTGCATGTTCCCGAGGCAAGGGCGTTAGCTGACTTTTAAAGTCCAGTTTCCACCCTTGCCGAACTAGGCTGGAATTACTGGGCTCGATCGTTGCGCCACCAATTGCGTTGCGTTGGCTATTACCAATTATGTCCCTTGTAAGCCTCTCCTATGGACCAATCAGATTCAACCTCTCGTATCACTTGCGTTTGCTTCACCCAAAATGGTGGCGCCCAGTCAGGACGATCTGATCGATAATCAAGATCTATATTGTGATAAAACGGGTCTTACATCGCGAAATGCACCAAATCATGTGAGCACCTTGATTAAAAACATGAAAGGATTTAGAAAATATCTGCTGACAACGAATTGGCGATGCACATGTTTTGCAAACCCTGCAATCGATCGCAATCTGCACGACAGTTTACGAACCGGATTCTGATTTCGGTGCGCGATTCTGATTGGACTATGCATAGACTCGTTAGTCCAGACAAAACGTAACTCCATAATACCAGCCTAGTTCGGCAAGGGTGGAAACTGGACTTTTATAGTCAGTGAACTCCCTTGCCTCGAGAAGATGCAATACCTGGTCAACCTCTCATAGTTCCTTCCATGAATTAATTTTGATTTTTCGATTAAAGAAATATGCAGACAACAGAGCATTCTTCAAAGTTTCTAATTACATATTACAAATGTGGAAAAACAATTTTCGAAGTGTTTCTTTTCCTTACTGGGATGGTGCTTCATTTCAGTAATGAAAACACCTCAAAATAAATAACCTTTTGACACGTCTTCCTTTTTTCACAGTGTCTATGTGTTATGTTTCATGCCTTTGTTTTGTACCGTAGAATCTGTAAAATTCAGCACCTTAACCCATGATAAATGTGCAAAATTAGCCAATGATTACGTTTTACTATGCATATCAAGCAATCATAGCATTTACATATAATATTCATAAAAAGAGTCGGTGGTCAAATATATCAACAGTAAACCTTAGGCCACAACAAATTATTTACTGTTTGATTAGAAATTATTTTGCGCTTTATCAGATGAAACTAAATGTTTACTAATTCCTTGCGAAAATAACATTAAAACTGAAACTAGTAGGCGCAAATACGACGATTGGATAAACAACTTAGGGTGTTCGTTTCTGACACGTGAGTCCCAGATGTGTATGTTTCTGACGTCATTCTGATGTGTATTTGTTTCTGACACGTCAGTCCGAGATGTGTATTGTTCCGACGTCAGTCTAGGGTGTATTTGTTTCGGAGACGTCAGACAAAAAACAGTTTGTCTCGGACACGTCAAACGTCAGATGTGTATGTTTCTGACGTCATTCTGATGTGTAATTGTTTCTGACACGTCAGTCCGAGATGTGTATGTTTCTGACGTCATTCTGATAAGTGTATGTTTCTGACACGTCAGTACGAGATGTGTATTGTTCCGACGTCGGTCTAGGGTGTATTTGTTTCCGAGACGTCAGACAAAAAATGTTTGTTTCGGACACGTCAAACATCAGATGTATAATGTTTTTGACGTCATTGGCAGATGTCGATCGCCCCTCTGACAAGTGTTAAACGCACAATAGACAAAACCCGAAAAGTTTTTTTAGGAAACACCAGCACCCAAAACCACCCTAACATAAAACATGAGACGGAGAATCAAGTCCATCTACAATGAGACAGGGTATCTCGTTTACGTGAGTGAGTGACTGAATATTGCTTAACGCCGCATCAGTAACATTGAATCTATTTGCGGCGACTGTTAACTCGTCACCTTGATATATCGTGTAAGACGATGTCACTTTGTGCAATCATTGTCTCATATCCTCTTGTGTCGAAATACGGATAAATCGATATAAAGCTGAAAGCTTGGGTGTCGGACAAGACTGTGGGTATACTAAACACGGTAATCGCTCATTCCAAGAGCAGCTTATCCTCAAACGACGCTTGCATTGTCGTGCTAATTTATAGGGCATGGGTCTTTTCTACAGGTTAGTCATATCTGGTAAACATTATGACGGGTGTCCTGTTCAGAAAGGGACTTCTATTGCGACGTAATCAGGTCACGTGTTACTTTAGGTCTTCCAACCTGTGGGTATTGCTTGATAGCTTCCTTTAAGGTTGTTCCACCACACATCAACCATACAGTATTTTAGTTAATGTTACACTATGTCAAACTGATGACTCCGACGTTATTGTCTCCGACCCAATAAGGGCAGACAACCCTTCCTCGTCGCTGATAGTGGCTATTTTATGTCCAGCGTGATCGATCAGAAGCTTACAAGACTCTTTCGACTTCAACGATATTGCCATGTCCAGTGCGGTCAGTCCTTTGATGTTGGATATGTTAACATTCAATTTATGGCGTACTTTTCTGTGCTTTAGAAGTATGTGAACCGCAGTTACAGAATCAGCCGCCACAGCAAACATCAACGCTGTGTTGCCTTCGCAATCTACTAGGTTCGGATCACATGATGGGTGCCTTATCAGGTGACGCACTGCGTCATCATTGTGACGGTCTGCGCATGCGTACATGAGAGCAGAGCGTCCGTAAACATCCTGTACGTTGATTTTACTTTCGGCGTGTATGAGCATGCGCACGAGTTGACTGCAGAGATGTCCGGTTGTAGAATGTGTCGCGTGTATCAACAGTGTCTGCAGTTCGTGGTTTCTCATGTTGATGTTTTCAACTTCCGGTAAGAAGGAGGCAACTCGATGGATCTTCCCGAAGGATATCGCTAGGAAAATATTGTGATCCTGTTCAGTGAGATCACACATGATGGCGTCGCCCTTCACGGATTTCCGGTCCTTCTGCCTCGCCCCTCTCGACCCTGGAAGTAAAACGTATACCAATGATGATGTGTGATGTTTTAAGTCAGAGTGAGTGAGTGAGTGAGTATGGTTTTACGCCGCTTTTAGCAATATTCCAGCAATATCACGGCGGGGGACACCAGAAAGTAGCTTCACACATTGTACCCATGTCGGGAATCGAACCCGGGTCTTCGGCGTGACGAGCGAACGCTTTAACCACTAGGCTACCCGACCGCCCCTTTAAGTCAGAATGTTGGTGAAAGAACAGAACACAAGAAACCTTCACACAGGTTGTGGGTTCGAATCCCGTTTGCCTCCGTTCTGTTTCTAGGTTTGTCAGCACCACACCCGTGCTCGTGGATTTTATCAAAGCGGTAAACGTCTAAGACCTGCATCGCTTTCCTTCCACATTAAACTAACACGCCGTGATATTACTGGAATACTGTTCAAAGTGACTTTTAAACCCAACTCACTCACCCACTCACTTAGACTATAAGTGGTATAAGAAGATCCTAGATGTCATAACTATAAATATATTCAATCATATCGAGATGCGGTTATACAATATGTTTGTTTGTTTGTTTGTTGTTTAACGCCGCACTCAGCAATATTCCAGCTATATTACTGCAGTCTGTAAATAATCGAGTCTGGACCAGACAATCCAGTGATTGGCAGCATGACCATCGATCCACGCAGTTGGGATCGATGACATGCATCAACCAAGTCAGCGAGCCTGACCACCCGATCCCGTTAGTAGTCTTTTACGACAAGCATAGTCACCTTTTATAGCAAGCATAGGTTGCTGAAGACCTATCCTACCCCGGATCTTCACGGGGACAAACATGAGTTGCTGAAGACCTGTTCTACCCCGGATCTTCACGGATCCTGTACAATATGTACACATTGAAAAAGGAAGCAGATTTATGTTGTTTGTGTACAAGAACGCATTAGGTATTATTTAGATATACTCACAATTGGAGCTCGCATATTTGAGACTTTTCTTTAAAATTCACTCTCTATGTTTGCTGAATAGGTTACAAATTGTAAGCATTCTTGGCTTTTTGCAATGACAGGGCGTGAGAGTTTTGCGTCTTTCTGTTTTAAATACTGGGCACATTAAAAGATATCCAATGTCGTGTTTTCACAAAGGTTAAAATATTGTATATTTTTCAGCCTTCCCTACAGCCGCGAAGTCATTCCAACCCACATCTGTACACGTTAAACAGATACACGTCATTCAACAGACGAAACAATTATTACCAGATTAATATGAATAAGAAAATTGGTATGGTATTCTGACAAGGCACTAAAAAGGTGTCACACGTACTCAACACAGTTATAACAGCAACAACGTTCCTTACTATCCACAGTTTCAAAAGAAACCCAGATAGCAATCAACTCCGTCGCGCCCACTGCACAGACATACAAACCCAGACATGTATGAGAAAGTCCGTCTTTGTATGTTTACGTGTTCCAGAGGAACCATGATGTATCTGCACTCAAATACGTCCTTTTACAGGGACTTAATGACAAACATCAACAACACCTATTCACACACCTATTTTATTGGGTATTCACATATGACACATGGTAAGGTATTGTGATGTGATCAGCATGACACGTGGAATGGTATTCTGGGGTGTTCAGCATGGCACGTAGAATGGTATTCTGGGTAGGGTATTCTAGGATGTTCAGCATGGCACGTGGAAGGGTATTCTGGGGTGTTCAGCATGGCACGTGGAAATAGTATTATGGGGTGTTCAGCATGGCACGTGGAAGGGTATTCTGGGGTGTTCAGCATGGCACGTGGCAAGGTGTTTGAGGTGTTCAGCATGGCACGTGGTTAGGTGTTTAGGGTGTTCAGCATGACACGTGGCAGGTTGTTTGGGGTTTTCACATACTGCACACGGAAGGGTGACTGGGGTGTTCAGCATGACACGTGGCAGGGCGTTTGGGGTGTTCAGCACGACACTTGGTAGGGTGTTTGGGGTGTTCAGCATGACACTTTGCAGGGTGTTTGGGGTGTTCAGCACGACACGTGGCAGGGTGTTTGGGGTGTTCAGCATGACACTTTGCAGGGTGTTCGAGGTTTTCACATACAGCACACGGAAGGGTGTCTGGGGTGTTAAGCACGACACTTGGCAGGGTGTTTGGGGTGTTCAGCATGACACTTTGCAGGGTGTTTGGGGTGTTCAGCACGACACGTGGCAGAGTGTATGGGGTGTTCAGCATGACACTTTGCAGAGTGTTCGAGGTTTTCACATACTGCACACGGAAGGGTGTCTGGGGTGTTAAGCACGACACTTGGCAGGGTGTTTGGGGTGTTCAGCATGACACTTGGCAGGGTGTTTGGGGTGTTCAGCACGACACGAGGCAGGGTGTTTGGGGTGTTCAGCACGGCACGTGGCAGAGTGTATGGGGTGTTCAGCATGACACTTTGCAGAGTGTTCGAGGTTTTCACATACTGCACACGGAAGGGTGTCTGGGGTGTTAAGCACGACACTTGGCAGGGTGTTTGGGGTGTTAAGCATGACACGTGGCAGGATGTTTGGGGTGTTCAGCACGACACGTGGCAGAGTGTATGGGGTGTTCAGCATGACACTTTGCAGAGTGTTCGAGGTTTTCACATACTGCACACGGAAGGGTGTCTGGGGTGTTAAGCACGACACTTGGCAGGGTGTTTGGGGTGTTCAGCATGACACTTGGCAGGGTGTTTGGGGTGTTAAGCATGACACGTGGCAGGATGTTTGGGGTGTTCAGCACGACACGAGGCAGGGTGTTTGGGGTGTTCAGCATAACACGAGGCAGGGAGTTTGGGGTGTTCAGCATAACACGAGGCAGGGTGTTTGGGGTGTTCAGCACGACACGTGGCAGGGTGTTTGGGGTGTTCAGCATAACACGAGGCAGGGAGTTTGGGGTGTTCAGCATAACACGAGGCAGGGTGTTTGGGGTGTTCTGCATGACACGTGGCAGGGTGTTTGGGGTGTTCAGCAAGATACGTGGCAGGGTGTTTCGGGTGTTCAGCACGACACGTGGCAGGGTGTTTGAGGCGTTCAGCATAACACGTGGCAGGGTGTTTGAGGTGTTCAGCACGGCACGTGGCAGGGTGTTGGGGTGTTCAGCACGGCACGTGGCAGAGTGTTTGGGGCGTTCAGCATAACACGTGGCAGGGTGTTTGAGGTGTTCAGCACGCCACGTGGCAGGGTGTTTGGGGTGTTCAGCACGACACGTGGCAGGGTGTTCTGGGGTGTTCAGCCTGGCACGTGGAAGGGTATTCTGGGGTGTTCAACATGGCACGTGGTGGGATATGTTAGGGCACGTGGCAGAGTGTATGGGGTGTTCAGCATGACACTTTGCAGAGTGTTCGAGGTTTTCACATACTGCACACGGAAGGGTGTCTGGGGTGTTAAGCACGACACTTGGCAGGGTGTTTGGGGTGTTCAGCATGACACTTTGCAGAGTGTTCGAGGTTTTCACATACTGCACACGGAAGGGTGTCTGGGGTGTTAAGCACGACACTTGGCAGGGTGTTTGGGGTGTTCAGCATGACACTTGGCAGGGTGTTTGGGGTGTTAAGCATGACACGTGGCAGGATGTTTGGGGTGTTCAGCACGACACGAGGCAGGGTGTTTGGGGTGTTCAGCATAACACGAGGCAGGGAGTTTGGGGTGTTCAGCATAACACGAGGCAGGGTGTTTGGGGTGTTCAGCACGACACGTGGCAGGGTGTTTGGGGTGTTCAGCATAACACGAGGCAGGGAGTTTGGGGTGTTCAGCATAACACGAGGCAGGGTGTTTGGGGTGTTCTGCATGACACGTGGCAGGGTGTTTGGGGTGTTCAGCAAGATACGTGGCAGGGTGTTTCGGGTGTTCAGCACGACACGTGGCAGGGTGTTTGAGGCGTTCAGCATAACACGTGGCAGGGTGTTTGAGGTGTTCAGCACGGCACGTGGCAGGGTGTTGGGGTGTTCAGCACGGCACGTGGCAGAGTGTTTGGGGCGTTCAGCATAACACGTGGCAGGGTGTTTGAGGTGTTCAGCACGCCACGTGGCAGGGTGTTTGGGGTGTTCAGCACGACACGTGGCAGGGTGTTCTGGGGTGTTCAGCCTGGCACGTGGAAGGGTATTCTGGGGTGTTCAACATGGCACGTGGTGGGATATGTTAGGGTCTTCAGCTTGACAAGGGTAAGGGTATTCAGCATGACACGTGGTAGGGTGTTCGGGCTGTTCAGCATGGCACGTGGTAGGATATTTTAGGGTCTTCAGCTTGACACGTGGAGGGGTATTCAGCATGACAGATCGTGGCACGTGGTAGGAGGGCTTCAGCTTGACATGTTGAAGGGTATTCAGCACGACACGTGGTAGGGTGTTTGGGTTGTTCAGCATGGCACGTGGAAGGGTATTCTGGGGTGTTCAGCATGGCGTGTGTTGGGATATTTAAGGGTCTTCAGCTTGACACGTGGAAGGGTATTCAGCATGACACGTGGTAGGGTGTTTGGGGTGTTCAGCATGGCACGTGGAAGGGTATTCTGGGGTGTTCAGCATGGCACGTGGTAAGGTGTTCTGGGGTGTTCAGCATGGCACGTGGTAGGATATTTTGGGGTCTTCAGCTTGACACGTGGAAGGGTATTCAGCATGACACGTGGTGGGTGTTCTGGGGTGTTCAGCATGGCACGTGGTAGGATATTTTGGGGTCTTCAGCTTGACACGTGGAAGGGTATTCAGCTTGACACGTGGAAGGGTATCCTGGGGTGTTCAGCATGGCACATGGTAGTAATGTGTTCTTGGGTGTTCAGCATGACAGTTGGTAGGATATTTGGGGGTCTTCAGCTTGACACGTGGAAGGGTATTCAACATGACACGTAGTATGGTGTTCTGGTGTGTTCAGCGTGAAACGTGGTAGGGTATTATGGGGTGTTCAGCATGACACGTAGTAGGGTATTCTGGGGTGTTCAGCATGACACGTGGAAGGGTATTCGGGGGTGTTCAGCATGACACGCAGTAGGGTATTAGGGGGTGTTCAGCATGACACGTTGGGTATTCTGGGGTGTTCAGCATGATACGTTTGGTATTCTGGGGTGTTCAGTATGACACATGGTAGGGTATTCTGGGGTGTTCAGCATGGCACTTGGAAGGGTATTCTGGGGTGTTCAGCATGACATGTGGTAGGGCATTCTGGGGTGTTCAGCATGGCACGTGGAAGGGTGTTCTGGGGTGTTCAGCATGACATGTGGTAGGCTATTCTGGGGTGCTCAGCATGACATGTGGTAGGGTATTCTGGGGTGTTCTGTATGACATGTGGTAGGGTATCCTGGGGTGTTCACCATGGCACGTGGGAGGGTATTCTGGGGTGTTCAGCATGGCGTGTGGTAGGGTATTCTGGGGTGTTCACCATGACATGTGGTAGGGTATTCTGGGGTGTTCAGCATGACATGTGGTAGGGTATTCTGGGGTGTTCACCATGACATGTGGTAGGGTATTCTGGGGTGTTCACCATGGCACGTGGTAGGGTATTCTAGGGTGTTCAGCATGGCACGTGGAAGGGTATTCTGGGGTGTTCAGCATGACTTGTGGTAGGGTATTCTGGGGTGTTCAGCATGACATGTGGTAGGGTATTATGGGGTGTTCATTATGACACGTAGTAGGGTATTCTGGGGTGTTCAGCATGACATGTGGTAGGGGATTATGGGGTGTTCAGTATGACACGTGGAAGGGTATTCTGGGGTGTTCTGCATGACACGTGGCTGACAGCGGAGCCTGATACACTCAAGGGGCGCAACTCTGTACTTATTGTGGCGCCTAGACAACTCTGCCACCGGTGCCCTCTATTGTGGTATTACGGAGCCCTACTCCTTATCAATAAATGCTGCTTAAAAAAAAACATAAAATTCTCTACGATTGAATAACTCCCCATTATAATCTAAATGAAGCGTTCTGGACATTCAGCTGAAAACATATTCGTCGAAAACCGAAACCCTGTATAATTAAGCATGGCAGGGACTCCCAACGCCATGTTGTGTTATAATATGCATGTACTTGCTTACCTTCAGCCATTGCTGGCTTGGGCTCCATGTTTTGGGGGCTTCCTGACGTAAAGGCGTTTATTGATTTCCCTTATCCTATAGACACTGTAGATATTAGTCTGGGAAATCTATATCACCAGCAGGAACAGAAGCCCGCGGCTCAATGCATCCCGCCAATAGTTCTTCAATAACCAGTTGACACTAGAACAGTGCACGGAGCTTACGGGCGTTCTTTAAAATGTCCCGTGGATCCTTAATATGTGTTGATGAAATCTTTAAATTCCGGTGGACATTTAAATCCGAAAAGTTGAAACCACAATAATCACCACTTTTCTTCTAACGTATATGGGTTGACCTGAATTGCCACACACACCCCTGTCGTCACAAGTACTAATATCATGCCCTGGTCACTGTCTGACCAGTGAACATCACCCGAATATTCACTATTACACAGCCCTGTGTCGAGTATTCACTGTTACAACCATAGCGAACCTTGCACAAATTATGCAACGATTCACTGGAGCATGAGATCCATTTCGTTTTCTTCACCTGTCGTTTCCAAAACAAATCCCAGCGAGTCAAATGTCCGACTCTCAGTCAATTCACTTAAAAGACGGAGGTTTCCTTCATAGAAGTGTATACATTCAGGTGGTGTTGTAACTATGTTGCGCCAAAAATGAAACGTTAACCCTTGACACACAACCGTACTAACTACATACACCATAAGCTCGGTATTACAGTTACCATTGAAGTGAAAGGGTTACTGCATGAATACCAGCCAGACATGTACGTCATCAAGTCTTGGTGCTACGATCTCTATGCAGGAAAATACAGGTAAAGAACCTTCACGAACCCGATGAAGTTTCCCCAGACCATTATGGTCGTCCTCATTGTCCAACGTCTGTGAATTATATGTCTTTAATCACATCCTTTATCTTCGTGAAAAGAAACTTGAACAGAATATTCTTAACTGCGCTTAGAGAAAGCCATTAAACTATTGCTATATTGTCCTTACGGTTTTAAATGCTGTCATAATATGCCCGTATATCTTCAGTGGACAGATAGCATTCACATTCACGCATTAATCTCTTTTTATGCAGGAACCACGATGACAAAGCTCCTTTGGTCACAAGCTTGTTGTTGGGAGGGGAGCTTCAGCTTATTATCAAAGATCCAGCTCGACTTCACCTTGGGGTGAGCCAGGACTGAAAGCGTTACGACACTAACTCCTAGTGTCACCTCGGGCGGGGATTGGAGGTTGGTGTATTACAGAGCAATGGGTTTGTAATGCTGGCTTGAAAGGAAGCCAAATGTAGGATCAGGCAAGGGGCCATGGCTCTCAAGCATGAAGTCGGCGAATCGAACATATGGAATACTGTAAGGGACATTCTCGCGATCTCGACCATTGGAAACGAGCTAAATATGCCCAAAACACGAGAATGCGAGATTGCGGGAAGGCGACATTTGGCCAAATCTCGAATTTCGTACTCTTGTGTTTTGTGCATATTTAGCTCGTTTCCATAGGTCGAGACCGCGAGCATGCGAGATCGCGAGAATGTCCCTTACAGTATTCCATACGAACGTGCTATTCATGACGTGGTGAAGTTACACGCGGGCACCGTGGCTGGTGACGCACGAGACTTGTGAGGGGTCATTGAACGGTATTGTTGGTTGACGGGTATTCAGGTAAAGGATATTGATATCTTTGTAAGAATGGGTACATTTAGTTGACGGTGCTACCGAGGAATGGATGAAAAATGTGGAATAATGAGTATTCTAGGTAGGAGGGAAGTTAATTGTTGAAGGTTTCAACAGTGTGATAAAAGAGAATTCCGGGTGGTCCTTGTGGGCGGACCACATAGACGTAGAAGGTGTGCGACGTTGATCATGCTATCAACCACAGGTTCCTTATTACATGTCATACCACATCAATGACTTGTGGCACATACGTGTATCAAGAATACCATGTCATACTACATCAATGACATGTGGAGCATACATGTATCAAGAATACCATGTCACACCACATCAATGACTTATGGCGCATACATGTATCAAGAATACCATGTCATACCACAGCAATGACTTATTGCACTTAGAAGAATACCATGTCATACCACATCAATGATATGTCAGTGGCCCCCAGCGCTCTGTAAGAGGCGACTACGTAGGGTCTTGTGGTCATTGCCTGTGGCTTGGTTGATTGTGTGTCATCGTGACCCGATGGCGTTGGACTTTGCTCATAATATCAATCACTGGATTGACTTCCAGATTCGATTATTTACAGGCTGCCGCCATGAAGCGGCGTTAAACAACAACCAAACACACATGACCTTGGAAACACGCCAGTTTTTTACCTCTATTTCCCATTGACACTTTGCTCGTGTAAATTCCCACCTCGTTCCTTTCTTGAAATGAAGATCAGCATCTAGTTCATATCCAACTCAAAAGACACATCTAGCCTGTCTAGCCGTACACTTGTCTGGCTCGCTGTAGCGGCGTTGTACGTCAACATAAACCTTAATCCACCTTCGTGTGAAAAATGAGATTAAGAGATAATCCGTCGGTGGTATGCTACGTAATCAGTTTAGGTGTGTGTGTAACTATGTACCAGAAACGACATTAACACCAGCTCATCAAACGCAGAATCGCTGTTTTGTTTTTACTGATAACAAAGTAAAGTTTGCGAGTGAGTGAGTTGTGTTTTACGCCGTGTGAGACATTATTTCAGTATATATCACGGCGTTTCAGCTGAATGAAAGACCGTAATGATGCAATTGTAGGCGTTTAACACTCTTGAAAGTCACGAGCTCGGGTATAATGTCAACAAACCAAGGACCATAATCCGCGTGCGCCTAAGGGACGTAACTCTGCAGAACGAATTGCGGTGTCCTCGACGAGTGCGACATTCTGTATCTTCAAGGTTATGAAGAAGTAAGTTAAGATTATATTGTATCAATTATAAACACGGGCCATGATATTGGAAGACATGCTCACAGAGTGTGAAAAATAACTCTAAAGAACAGATGTTAAATATCATACTCAGTGTGATGGTAACTCAGTGAGCTAGCGATATAAATCGGCATCAGTCCGGACTAGTACAAGCACCCACACAAACACACACACGTATATTGTACATGCACGTCGCTATATAAGGGCAATAATCTTGGACGCGACGTTAAACCCCATTTCACCTCACCAACTGCCACTTGATATCTTAATGGGTTAGCACTATAAAACTAGCATAAGTCAAGACTGGTACAAGACTGGTACACACGCACGTGCATGCACGTCGATATTTGAGTAAACTAGATTTAACGCCACGTTCGACCTACCTAGGAATAGGAATAAATTGAAGGATTTGAAATATGCTTGTTGATAAACACGTTCAATGATTGGAATTCATGTTTACTAATAAACACGTTTTCCCGTATACAAATGCACATTATACTGACTCCGAGCTGAACAGTCTTGGTTTTATCACCTTAATGGTTGGGTAACAAGAAGTACCATATCTGTTGTATTAAGTGCCCCTCTCCAAAAAGCGCCCCTGACCAACGTCCATGTGAATCTGTAAGGGGCGGACCATTTGATTTCTTGAGGGGGTTAATAATAAAAACACAGCTCATAATTTTGTAAAAATAAAACAATTCAGCCTCCGCCTGCTTGAAGACAAAATGGTCAGCTTCAATAAAAAGTCCATCCTCATCAATACAGAGTATTTCGTGAGCAAAGCCATAATGTTTGACATCGAGACAGTCTGCCTGTAACACTTATCATAAATAATCGTTTTAAATCTTCCTTTTCAAGAGGCCATATCATTCAAGTCACTGTGTTATATCCTTGGACAAGGTTATTGACTCCGCTTGTCTCGCAGTGATATGACTGAAACAGTTGTTGACTGTGACGTGAAATACCCATTAAGAATCATGTACCCTTACTTGGAGTGTGAGTGAGTTGGGTTTAGCGCCGCTTTTAACAGTATTCCAGTTATATCGCGGCGTGTCAGCTTAATGTGGGAGGAAAGCCCGTAGTGATGCGGGTCTCAGACATCTACCACTTCGGTGAAACCCTCGAGCACGGGTATGGTGCTGACAAACCTAGAAACATAATCGGGGCGAACCGGGATTCGAACCCACAATCATAGGTTTCTGGCGTGCCCAAGAGACGCAACTCTGCACAGCGAATTGCGGCGCCTTAGACGACTGGGCCACATATACAAAAATAAAAATATTTTATTGCAAAAACCTAACTGACGAGCTAAGGAAACGTTACCAACCAACATTGATTCTAAAAACAGAACAGGACCAATTTCAAGGAAGGGAGATAGTAACTGTAGTATTATCAAAGACATGACTTAATGACATCATTTGAAGTTATACCGGGAATGAGAACAAAAATGAAGGTATTTTTGTCCACAGTTTGGAAGATGGGTTCAGTTGTTCAGTAATCGATCAACCAAGACCGAAATCAGAACATGATCTCCCTTTAATCCTTCAGAATGACCAACTTGTCAGTCAGTATTGTTCATGTCCACCGCGGACATCAGTGTTCGCCAGAACTCGACGACGAGCAGAACATGTGAGACGTCAGATCCCAAGAAATTGGATTCGACGACATTCTTCGCGGAGGGCCGGTGCTATCTGATCTCCTACAGTTCGACGTCTCGAACGCAACAACGTGACGTTCGTTATCCTCGACGATGGAAGACACAAACCCTTCCATCTGCTCTGGATCTGCTCCCTCTTGTGAACGTGATTCTTTGCCAATTTCAATGTTTGCGTCCAACGATGTCGGTGTTCCGGTGTCAGCGTTACGTCTAGTAGTGGTCTGTTTACTGATACATATGTATATGATATTGTTCCGACGCAGTATTCCGGACACTGCGACATGACTGACGTAGCTGATGACGTAACCGTGATAATTCGATTGAGGATACGTATATAGCGATTTCCTGGTGGTGGTGCGACGTGGTCAGGTGTTGCTTCTTGAAGTATCATACCAACGGCTTTTTCTCTCTGTTGCAGTGTTAATCTGTCCAACCGTTTGGGTGTGAATGAACAGTGCAGTGCGTCGTTCCTTTTATACCAATATATTTGTAGGTTTCACAAAAAACGTGTCTTTTCTTTGTTAGTTTAAACAAAAGGTTATGCTATTTATGTCAATCATCCACAACTTAGTCAATGAAAGGTACATTCCTCCCCCCCCCTCTCTCTCTCTCTCTCTCTCTCTCTCTCTCTCTCTCTCTCTCTCTCTCTCTCTCTCTCTCTCTGTGTGTTTGTTGTCTAACGCTGCACTCAGCAATATCGCAGCTATATGAAGGCGATCTGTACCAGACAAGTCAGTGATTAACATCAAGAGCATCAATACACGCAATTGGGATACTATGACATGCATCAGCCAAGTCAACGAGCCTGACCACCAGATCCTGTTAGTCGCCTTTTTTACGGCAAGCATGGGTTGCTGAAGACCTATTCTGCCCGGATCTTCACGGGTCGTACATTCCTCCAGCATTCCTGTCAGAACTCCATCAACCACCGCTGGTGGTACAAGAGCAATGTATTATATAACTTACATATAATATTGACGACAAGATGGTTATAATTTCTTACATCTTATTTTCGAGCATATAATTGATATAAACCTAAATAGAGATTTCATTTTTTTCAAACTGGATGTACAAAATAGTCGGTGGAAAGAGAGCATATTTGGACAACAAGTATATAAAATTCTTTCTTCTTTGAATACCTTACATCGAAAAATTGAATGGAATTCGAAATGATTTATATAATGTACAAGTTGTTTGTTCTCTAGGGGAGCGTGCCAACGGCCTGTTTCAACATGTAGATTATGGTTGGTAGTTATGCATCTTCAATAGGGTATAAAATCGCTCTTGGACACAGGAAATATTTGCTCATAGATGGAAGTTGTTTAACAAATTAATAGTGATTACCTTTCAGACTAGCTACAATATCGCTTCTCCATTTGGATAAAATATATCCTTAGTACGGGCCCAACAGTTAAGGCAATCCATTCGTTATGAAAACATTAAGGTGGAAGAAATACTACGGTAAGCCGCAATTATTTAGTGACTGTATAATACGTTTCATAGTTTTTCGAGTTACTTTGTATTGCAATATTATGCCAGTATTTGGTAATTCTTTTTGAAATTTGGATATGTAAAGGTACTTCCCCCCCCCCCCCAGTTCACCATATACCACCCATGTAGCCCTGAAGCAAGCTTAATGAACTTCAGTTGTATTCTCTCCATAAATTCAGAATACCCAAACCCAATATTTCAGACCCATACAGTAGAATAGGTGCAATCATCAAAACAAATGCCTTAATCAGACAATCGATTTGGAGATGAACAGTTCTAGGTCACCTGTTTTCTGTCAATTGAAGAAAAAAGCTCAGTAGGCTTCTGAATCACAAAAAGTTGTAAAAGAATGGTCTTTCATTTTAGAAAAATGCTTCATAATACTGCTGTTTTCATTGTTCTGTTAAAATCCCCTACATCATACAGTTATTGTGTTATGTTTTGGTGAGAAACAGTGAGAAAGACTTAACATTCTTTCCATATTTTGAATTAGAAATGTAACGTAAAAAATGTCAGCTCTCCTTTATGATGAAAAACCCAGTCCCTAAAACTAAAGAGAAAAAATCACGACTCTACAACAACAAACGACCCCTTCCCTACCCATCCACCCATCCCATCGCCCCCCCCCCCCCCCCCCCCCCCCCTCGTTCCCTCCATCAAAGGGGCCGCCCCTAACGGTACCACCTCATAACGTTTTTTGGTACAGATCAACCTCAGATTGAGACTATTCCTAAGGCTCTGCTGACCAGTTCCAGTCTGGTGATTTCTTTCAGGTACCATTCTCGGTATGGGTTTAATATTTCTCTAACCTATACAGGGGTCAATTAGCTTGTCGCGGAATTCTTGAACAGTCCTTCAGTGCCCGTGTGATTGTGTAATTCGAGTTATCATGGTCTGCAAATTGATCTACATTCCTATGGATTGGATTGTGTCCTTGTAATGTCAGGCAGGGGCGGTATGGATCTAGTGTCCCTGTACCAATGTTGAGGGTGGCTTGTGTGCTGCGTTTACATCAGATCTTAAGCCTGGTATATAAAGGACGCTACGCATAGGCAATAAGAATAATAGAACTACAATATCCTCGATTATGGCAGTAACTGAATGCTTACAGAACAATAGGCTCTGGCGAAATGGCAGTCACGCCTGGCGCGTCTCGGCTCTAATCATCAAGATCGATCTGGAAGTAAATCAGTACTCTATTTCATGTGTATACTAGTGTATCCAGTGTACTTATATCTCAACTCTATTATGATAAATACCCTGGAGGGGGCACGAGTGGCCCACTCGTCGAAGGCGTCGCAATTCGCTGTGCAGAGTTGCGTCCCTTGGGATATCCAGAAACCTATGATTGTGGGTTCGAATCCCGGTTCGCCCCGATTACTTTTCTAGGTTTGTCAGCATCATACCCGTGCTCGTGGGTTTCACCAAAGTGGTTAACGTCTGTGACCTGTATCACATTGGTTTTTCCTCCCACATTAAGCTGACCTGCCGTGATATAACTGGAATACTGTTCAAAGCGGCGTTAAACCCAACTCACACGTTCACCCCGGGATCCATCTCATGAAATAGCTTCGCTATGAGCCCGATTTGAATAGCACCACGTTAAAAATAGCCGTCTAACCAAATCATTTGTGTGTAATAAGAATTTGGGAGAAAGCTATAGTGGCGAATGGGCCCAAGGTATTCACATAATAGAATGGAGATAAACTGCCCTGGATAATCGAGGATGGGTCAGATACAAATGTCTGAGTTTAAACAAGGCACTTTGTACACAAAATTTGGATGATAATATTTGGCATACCCTGACGCAATGAGCGGACCAGAACAAGAGTATATTCAAGTACATTTATCCGTTAGCTAACCGTACGATTTCGCCGAAACGAATACACATTCTATTGCATCAATATTAAATGATATCAATTAAAAAAGACAGAAATACAATGAACGCCTTTTAATACCAATGTTTAATCACGGTGACAACTAGCGTATTTCACTGTCAATTTGGTGACAATCTATGCTTTCTGTCCGCTTGTCATCACCAGAGTGTATTAAGTTTCGTTAAACAACACCAGGATAGACATTGTAAAAGGGCTCTGTCACAGATTCGGGATTTTTATTGCCGTCCTTGATTGGACCATTCCCGATTAAAATTTGTCAAAGATCTGGTCAAGACCCTGTTGTTTGTTGCGGGAAAATCACAAACAATCAGATATTGTTCAGGAAGCGTCCCGATTCAGCCGTTTCCAGCTGAATTAGTCCCGATTCTGTCGTTCTCAATCCGAATCTGATCCGATTTGTATCTTCCACATGGTAAAAAACGACCGAATCTGATCCGACAGCGTCCCGATTCTCCCGAATGCGATCCGACAGAGATCAGACTGTGGCCGGACAGTGAACCGACAAAGACGGTTTGCATTCGGCAAGATCTGGACGCAATCTGGACTCAATCGACAATAAACGGCAATGAACAATTCATGCCCGTTCATCACGACAACGTCCCGATCCACAGGACACAGTCCAGACAACACAGGACATGGTTACGATTTTGATCCGATACAGCAGAATCTGTCACATTGTCACGATTGTAATCCGACTTGACAATATCGGCTACATTAACTCTAAACGACACATCCTCCTGGGGTTTCCGGGTTAGAAATAGTTCCCTAGCAACCTATGCAGGTCGTAAGACGCTACTGAATGGATCGGGTGATTGCGTGTCATCGTACCCCGACGGCGTGGATCTCTGCTCACAATATCAATCACTGTTTTTTTGTGGGGGGGTTCTGGTTCAGACTCGATTATTTACAGGTCGTCGTCATATAGCTTGAATATTGTTGAATGCGGCGATAAACAGCACACAAACATAAATGACAAATTCTAAAATATATGCTAAAGGATTTTTTTTATATTGTTATTGAAACCGGGACTCGTCAAGCTAAAACATACCGTATCTAAAAACACAACAGATGGACATATATTTGTGTCACAGATGCACCTTGAATCCTTGAATAAGCGCCGGATATAATATTTTATTCTATTTTGTTTTTTTCGGAAACTCCTTTTATTTAGCGTTTTTTTTAGAGATAAGCCCCTCAAGCTCGTTAGTCACTAATAATCAGTGTTTACAGTGGAATTGTCCGGATTAACACTTTTTTCGGATTAATACCACCCTTTTCATATGTAGTTCTACAATAGTCGGAGATTGCATTTTTGTATTTTAACAAATGATCCAGTCTGGCAAAGCACGCTTCTTGCCGATGAAAAAACTCTTTACTCAATATAGTGTAAAATAAGTGTCAGAAACGTAAATAAATCCAGTGGCCATTGCGCCATAATGTTGTTTCAATGATCCCGAAAATATTGTAGCTTTCAGTGATAGTTTTCGGATTAACGGGACTTCAGTGTACTTAACGGATACATTTTTACTACATCTATATGAGTTATTAAAAATACCTGTGAAGATCCGGGGGAAAATAGCTAGGTCTTCAGCAACTCATGCCTGTCATAAGAGGCGACCATGCTTGTCGTAATTAAGAGGCGACTAACGGGATCGGGTGGTCAGGCTCGCTGACTTGGTTGATGCATGTCATCGTATCCCAATGCGTGGATCGATGCTCATGATGTCAGTCACTGGATTGTCTGGTCCAGACTGGATTATTTACAGACCGCCGTCATATAGCTGGAATACTGCTGAGTGCGGCGTTCAACAACAAACAAACAAACAAAATGAGATATTAAAAACAATAAAGCATGCATTTCCTAAGTCATATATCATGTAAGTGATATCAAATTGACTCATTAGAAAAGACATTAAGTATCATGAAGTTGAGCTGTTAACATGTATACACGTATCAAGTAAAGAGAATACCGAATAGGCTGCTTGTTGGGGATACTTCTTCTAATAAGAACTTGGAAAAACTATTGCTTTTGCTACACAATGAATGGTCCCTTTTATTAATCTCCGGCGGACATAACTGGTACCCGTTGTCTGTTGCGAAAAGACAGCAGCCTGTGTGTTTCAGGACGGAACATCGACAGGGATCCAGTTTACACTGGACCAAGCTCCTTCCCAGCGCGTGACACCTTCGTTGCGCGTGACACCTATCGCTGTGAGGAGCTTGACACTGGACAAGGAATCTGCTCAGCGACACCTAGCAGTTATATTCATCAAGGTGTAAAATGAAAATGCCTATCATACAATTTGACGACAAATGAAAATGTTTTTTTATTACTTCTTCAAGTTGTGCATTTACTAGATATTGCATTCCGTCAACAAAACGTTCACGAACAAAACCAAAGTAAAAGCTTTTCAACTAATCGTGTTGAGACGTTTTTCATTAGTGGACCTTATATTTAGAGTTATCTTTTCCTGATATAGTTGTGACTGCTTCCTGTGATGGTGGAACGCTCGTTGTTTATGCGAGAATATTGTATACTAGCTGGCCTTAAACGGCAACATTGCTTAAGTCATGAATATTCAAGAATTGAAATTGTCCTTCCCTTATGATTTTCTTGAACACTTAATCAAGACACGACATGATTCAAAATCGCAATATTTCATTTCACACATCGGTGGAAAGGAAGATTCCATTAATTTGATTCGTACACCGGCTCCGTTATCAGTGACAGCCACATCTAGGTTGGAGAACGTGAGCATATCGATAAGTACCGATATATTTCACTGTAAGGATGGCATCTTACGCTGCGCATTTAACACATGGGAAGAAACAAAGGAGACATTTATAACAAAAACAAATGCTGAACAAACACCAGAACATCTTTCAGATTCACCAGAATCTGAAATTAAAAAATGCACCGTTGTTCTTCACGATATACTTGACAACACATCAAAGACTCGGTCAAAACAAGCTGACAGTGGAGACCTAACCCCTCAAAGTGAACATGCCAGGAAGGAACTCTCTCAATTCATCAGAAACAAACCTGGGAGTGGGTTAAAATCAAGAAAACGTGAGGCAGATACAAGCAGCCCAGGGCCAGCAATCAAGAAAGACAAAGTGTCGCCTGCATTGAAAACCAGGCAAGTGAATGTTGAACAGAAAGGTTTAACACCCAAAGTCAGAAAGTATGCAACAAAATCCAAACATCTCCCCACAACAACCAAAGTTGACTTTAGTGTTCATGAATGTGAAAAGCAGGATTTAATGAAAAGCATAAATCTTCGTCCAAGAATAAATACAGTTGATTGGTCAGCTTTGGTGGAGAGTGATGATTCTCATGACTCCAGTGATGATCCGGGAGAGTTTAGTCCAGATACTTCTCCTGTCAATACAAATGTAGGCGAACTCTCTGCACAAATAGACCCTGATCAAGTGCCTGAGGGGAAAGAACAGGTTAAAATGCAAGTCCTTCCTATCATTATCACTGTCGCCCCATCAGGTATTCTACTCACGCAGCCTGCATCCCCTCTTCCTCACCCAGCATCAGTGAAAACCTCACATCCTCTCCCCACACAAACTGCTCTGCTTTCTCAATCAACTGTGGTAAAGCTGCCGACTCGAAGCTCCACACACAAACCTTTTCCATCAGCAGCAGTTGGGAACCCACCTCTTCCTCCATCATCAGTAACACTGCATTCTACAACACCAGCAAAGACCCTGCTAACTCAGTCAACACCATCAACACCTCGTTCTCAAACAATCCTCAAAAAAACTCTTCTCTCAACACCATCAAAGCTGCTGCTTTCTCAACCAATCCCAACAAAGGTACACACTTCAAAGCATACACCACTTCTGGCAACCCCAGTGCAGAAACTTCTTCCTCAGCCTAACAATGACTGTACACAACTCTCTCATCCTAACCAAGACAATGCTAGTCTTCCTCCACCTTCCCTGGAAGAAGCACCTCTTTGTCAAGGAAAGAAATACAAGCCAATTCTCCCCAAAATGGGAATGCGCATAGCACAAGCCATTACACCAGTAGACACAAGGGTCAAAACAAGCGTGCCGAAACCTCACGTCTCAATGTCTAAGGTATTCCCAGTACAAGTAGTTCCAGGTCGATTTCAACTGACTGAAGGTCTAGACGGACAGTTAACTCTCTCAGCCCACAGCGAAACAAACTCTGATGTTTTTGAAGGCATAGACGACATAAATGTGTCATTTTATACCAATATTTCCAAAGGCATTGAAAGAAGGCCACTTGATTATCCTACAGAGTTCAAACCTGTCATGATACAAGATAACATCTCCCTTCCCATTGTCATCAATATTAGAAAAGAACAAGTTCAAAAGAAAAAGGAATTTCTAGGAAGAAAACTGGTAACACAACAGGAAAAAATTTATATGGAACTGGCGTCAGATCTCCAAGGAACATCTGAAGCTGAATATTCAGCTGATGATAATGTATCTGATCTCAACATTGAAACAGACAGTTCCACAGGAGCTCCAGCCAGTGCTGAACATGGTTTTCTAAAGGAGAAAATGGCATCAGACACATTGAAAACATTCATCCTCCTCCTCCCAAGCGACATTTCATCTGAAGACTCAGAGGCAGATTATACGGATGAGACGGAATTACTAAGGCCTCCCAGACTGTCAGTGGTGTACTCACAGATCTCTAGTGTGGTAGACTTGAACTGCAAACAGTACACCAAGTTAGGTGTCGGTAATTATATTCCTGGGATAGAGTTTCTTATCAACTCCTCTGTGTTACTGAAGACTCTTGAAGACCGGTATTACGTTCAGGGTGAGGTTGAAGATGTTGAGGGAACTGTATTACTCGGACCATTTGCGCTCATCTTTCATCCATTACCATGCCTAAACTTTGTCAAGGTGGTCGAGCCTGCAACAAGAGTACCTCGATGCATCTATGAGAGACGGAGAAAGAGATGGCTCAAGAAACATGGTAGGAATGGTTTTTTAATTTTATTTTAATTCTTTGTAGGTCTTTCTGAGGATATGCAGATATTTCTTCCCAAACCATGTTTTTTCACATAAAAATTATTTGCAGAATGTTTAACATGTTTAAGGGAGTTTTATCATGTTTATGAACAGTTGGGTTCAAAATCTGAAATTTGGAGTATTTCTTTGAAGGTTCCAGTAGAAATTGGCCCTACTCCTGTAGTCCTTGCCAAACTGCCCGATAGTTAAGTATCATAAGGACTAGTTGAAATATGCCATTTTTAAGTGTTTTGCTATTCATTATAAGGACTAGTGGACTAAAATTGTTTGTTTCTACCGATGGGGTCACCATTCAGTGAGTTACTTCGCTTCCTATATAAATCAGGACTACCTATGTGGTCTAGTTAATAGAGGTCTGCCCAGAGCAGAATACCGAAAGATGTTAAAAGATGGTGCCTGTTACCCTGCCTGGTGCTTAGCATTATGAGATAAAAGAAGGACTGTTCGGTTCAGAGTCAGTATACTGTTGCTGAGTGGGGTATCCATCTTTAACTGTGGCATGGTATCTCAGTGAGATAGCACAATGAAACTGTCATTAGTGTGGGCTAGAACAAGCAGACATATAAGTGCAATAACCTTGAATGTGGCATTAAAAAACCCACTCCAGCTCACCTCACCCATATGAAGACTTTTCATTAGGTCCTTTAACTGAAGACCTGTGAAGATGCCGGGGTAGAATAGGTCTTCAGCAACCCATGCTTGCCGAAAAAGGTGACTATGCTTGTCGTAAAAGATGACTAATGGGATCGAGTGGTCAGACTCGCTGACTTGGTTGATGCATGTCATCGATCCCAATTGCGTGGATGGATGCTCATGATATTAATCACTGGATTGTCTGGTCCAGACTTGATTATTTACAGGCCGCCTTCATATAGCTGGAATATTGCTGAGTGCAGAGTTAAACATCAAACCAAACCAAACCAAACCAAAACCTTTAACTGAAATGTTTTTTGTATGCTGGGCAAAAAGAAAATTGGAGTGACAGTGTTATTTGTCCTTTTTCTTTTCTTTCACCTTTTGTGAAATTTGGTCTGTGCAGTGCTTGACAATGACCAAAATTTGCCAGTGGTCCAAAGGACCAGCACCAAAACAAATATGACAAAGTAGAAACTATTTATGGATAACAACTTCTTTTTCATGTTTAGTTTACTGTAATATTGGCTTCCTCGTCATGTGTTCTCTGTCCATCATGTTGTTACAGTGTTATCCTTCTCTTGTTTCTTTTTAACCTATTCATCTTAATCTGTCTCAACATGCTCAAGTATGCAATTGTTGTTGCTGTTATCCTCCTCCTACTATATATATAATCTGTACCATGGTCATTGAGTGCGAAATACGCATAATGATAATGTGGAAAGCACATGTTAAATCTCCAAAAGTAAGTAAGTAAATCATCACTCAGCCTTGCTTTACAACAGTATAAGGATCTATATTGAAAACGTCCCCATTAAAGTAAAATAAAGTTGTTATCCAAAAATTGTGTCTACTTTGTCATCCAACAACTTCTAAGTAATGCCTATCAAACAATTAAAAAATATATATATTGGTCCTGTGGGATAATTTCTAGACATAATGGTGCTCCGAGTTTAGCCTTGATCTATTGCTGATTCCTAAAGTCGTACAAACTTAAATGACTTTGTTCGTCCCCAAAATAACCAGTCTTAGTGTCTAGCAATGCTGGAGATCAATGAACCTAGTAATAATACTGGTGATGCAAATATACTTTACAAATATTTTTAGCAATTATGCTGTTTTCCTAACTAATATTTTTTCCATGCAATGATACGAGGGAACAGTGTTGTGTTGGTTGATAAAAAATATGGTTAAAAATATGTCGTTTGACATGATAGAATGTCAACTCTGTATACTGAAACATCTGGACTTGTAGTATCTCCTTCTCTATATGGCATCAAGTTGATACGACACAGAAAGTTTCCTTTAATTTCCATGATTTATTGATTAGCAAATCGGGTTAAAGGAAGAAAATCTTTCATTTGTCGTTTCAAGAAACACTCCAACACTCATCTTCTCAAGGCACAATGTACCTTACCATGCTTACATTTGTCTAACTTCTGTAATTTCATTGTAAAGAAATATGTTTATTTTTTTTCAAATAAGTAAGGCCTCAGATAATGTAGATACAAACATTTAGGCTTTTATAAACTGAATTTATAACAGAATCATATATTTTACTGCTGTTTATCCCCCCGGCAATATGATATGTTGGGGATATAATTATATTGGAATATGGCCCAAATGACACAGCATAATGTCTTGAGCATGTTGAGTCAAGGTGGTTTATTCAGGTATTTATTTGGCAATGTCATTATCTGGACCGTCCGTCAGCATGGTCAGTCAGCTTGTATTTTGTTTTTGGAGCACAACTTGAAAACCGTGAAAGAATTTTCATTCAAACTTTGTACTTGTATTAACCAGGGGCTGACTTGGTGCCTTTTGCTATGGGGGGGCCAGGAGGGTTTGTCATCTTCTGACATGTCTGATGACTCGTTTTTTCGGATTTTGGCTATGATCTCTTGATCTGTACACCCGACAGAGCTTGATGTGAAACAAGCTGGTGGGTATTTACATTGCATTCAATACAATAATTGACCCGTGAAGATTCAGGGGTAGAATAGCTCTTCAGCAACCCATACTTGCCGTAAAAGGCGACTATGCTTGTAAAAGGCACGACTAACGGGATCGGGTGGTCAGGCTCGCTTACTTGGTTGATGCATGTCATCGATCCCAATTGTGTGGATCGATGTTCATGATGTCAATCACTGGAATGTCTGGTCCAGACTTAATTATTTTACAGACTGACGTCATATAGCTGGAATATTGCTGAGTGCAGCGTTAAACAACAAACCCACCAACCAAAACAATAATTAAGAGATAGACATTACGTGTTTTCAGATTTGCTGGTATCATTGAGTATTTTCAAGAAACGTATTCATGCGTAGTGTATAGTCCAGGAGATTTCTGGGCTTCGGGTCCCATTTAGTCAAGGTTTTCATCAAATCAGATTGTAGCACACATTCCCATTAGTTTTACAGTGTAGAAGGAACCATTAAACCTCTTCCTCTTTATTGGTTGTGTTATGCAATGAAGTCACTTCTACAGTGCCTTGATATAAGTTTTGGGGGCACGGGTGGCCTGTTTGTCTGGTGCACCACAAATCTATGATTGTGGGTTCGAAACCCAGTTTGCCCCGATTTCTTTCTTGGGTTTGTCAGAACCATATTCGTGAAGATGGGTTTCACCAATGTGGTAAACGTGTGAGACCTGCATCACTTCAGGCCATATTCCTACATCAAGCTGATATGCCGTTATATAATTGGTATCTATTCAAAACGACGCTAATATCACTCACTTCAGTTTTAGACTAAAGATGCATGAATTATGATTTTTTTTATTAAAATTATTTATCTCTGGGAAGGTGTAGAAAATCTCCCACCAAACATCTATATATAAATAGAAATGTACCCAGCATGCACTGGGACAGTCCCATGGTTGAGACAGATCCCTAACTGCTTCTAATCTTGTATGTTTCTTTTCAGACAGGAAGCGCTTTACACGCCCAAGAGGAGGGGCCCCAGCTGACAAGAACTTGGTTGTCATGGATCATGACTACTTCACTGACCAATCCGACTCTGAGAAACAGAAGATGGAAACAATGAAAGGTATTTCAGCTCTGTTGTTTGTGTTTTCCAGCAAGTGCACTGACCAACTAGCATCGAGATTACATTTCTTGCTTTGCAAAGTGTTCAACGTGGGTCACAGAGTTAGGACCATTGTTTCAGCCTCTTCAGACTTCAAATTCACACTAATCTACTCGTCCAAGACTACCACTGGTAAATTGTGCTGAGGTCTATATAAAATATTCCAATAATGACAGTCCTCAATATAGTCCTACAGACCAAGCAATCGAACACAATTTTCTATAATCAAACACAAAAGATTTTGCACCCTCTGTCAAGTTGTCAACAGTACTTATCCTTTAAAGAGACCATACAATAATGTTTGTCGGTATGTTTAAACAATATCTCCTGAGACGTTTATTCACTACTTGCTATGTACATCTTGGAGGAGAAAGAGAGAAATAACTTGTAAAATAAAATGCTGATTAAGTATTTGTGTTTTTGTTAGGTGGAGCTAGTTTTACTGAACTTAAACAGAAAAATGCACAAATTGACTAGTTTTGAGGATCAGTCGGGATGGTCCAATCACCAATCAGGATTTTACAACCAAATAAATTTACTCATAATTATGTGTAAGATATTGTGTATAGAAGTAAAGATTGAATAATTCTTTGTCCTCTTTGATGAAATTAATCAATTTCTACATGAAGTGTATCTCCCTGCTGTTTGATCTAGTCTTGTAAAAGTGATGCAGGAACAAACTATCAGGGTAAGTATTAGTTTCAGTATTTGTTCACCATTTATCAACCCGTGAAGATCTGGGGTAGAATAGGTCTTCAGCAACCCATGCTTGGCGTAAGAGGCAACAATGCTTGGCGTAAAAGGCAACTGAAGGTATTGGGTGGTCAGACTCGCTGACTTGGTTGATGCATGTCATTGTATCCCAATTGTGGGGATGATTATTTACATACTGCTTTCATATAGCTGGAATATTGCTGAGTGCAGGGTTAAAAAACAGACAAACAAACACTTTTTTATGTCATATTTGTTATCAGATTCTAGAAAGGAGAAGGATGGTCAAAGGGAGACAACTCCACAACCAGGATCAGTTCAAGACATCCCTCTAAAGGACGAGGTAGGATAAGAAAATGTCAAATCTAAGTGTTACAGATAATATTATTTATCAGACATGTTCAAATGCCTGGCAATTAGCTTTTTGTTTTCTACACTTTTGTTTATTAATAGTTTCTACTGTCATTTATTTGTATATTCTAATGCAATGTATTTCAGGTTGGCAGTGAAAAGATATTTTGTTAAAATGATGCATGCTTTATCAGATGTCAGCTTTGTAAAACAATTCAGTTTTGATGCTACCTGTATTGAAACATTTGATTTAAGCAAGAGAAAACCCACACAGAACACATATCCCTTCAATGGAACTCTAATTTAGATGTGATTCGCCTCCAGGGTCTGCCTGGAGAGCATCTTCCCGGAGAGCATCTTCCCGAGGCAAGAGAGTTAACTAACTATAAAAGTCCAGTTTCCACCCTTGTCGAACTAGGCTGGTATTATGGAGTTAGGTTTTGGCTGGGCTAACACGTTTATGCATAGTCAAATCAGAATTGCGTAACAAAATCGAGATCCGGTTCGTAAACTGTCCTTCAGATTTCTGTTGATTGCAGGATTTGTAAAGCATGTGCACTGCCAACTCGTTGTCAACAGATATTATCCATATCAAGGTGCTCATGTGATTTGATCCACTTCCCGATGTAAGATCTGTTTTATCATAGATATTGATTATAGATATTGATTATCAATCAGATCCTCTTGACAGGGCGCTGCCATTTTGTTTGAAGCAAATGCATGTGATATGAGAGGTGGCATCTGATTGGTCAATAAGAGGGACATAGAAGGGACGCGTAATAGCCACTGAGCCCAGGAATTCCTAGTTAGGCAAGGGTGAAAACTGGACTTTTTTAACACCCTTGCCTCAGGAGTATGGTTGAAATAATGCAAACAATGACTTGATGATGAAAATGTCCGACAGCCCGACAGACAGAAAGGTTACCACCCATGGTCAGACGGGCAGGCACTTATTTCGGACACTGGTACTTGTTGTTACCCTGCCTGGCACTCGTCATAACAGGATTAGACAAGGACTGGTTAGCTGGGAGTCGGTATACTGCGTCTGAGTTTTCATGTTCAAACTGCGACATGGTATCTCAGTGGGCTGTCTGCAGCATTAAAATGCATTGACTCACTGGATTTTTACAGCTTCCTGTAGAAGTAGATTCATATTATTAAGAATACAGATCCCAGGAACCTATGCTTTAGATGATTTAATGGATTTAATGGACTCAATATTTTTTTAAGACCCCGTTGTCATGTAGCTGAAATATTCTGGTGTTAAACAACAAACAAACAAACAAACAAACCCTGTAGCATGTGTAGGCCACATAATTTCCCCTCACCATATTGATTTCTGCTACAGGACGTGTTTGTGGTATCTGTGCGAGGCGTAGACCCAGTTGTGGTCGAGGAAGATGAAGACTCAGTTGCTGTAGAGGAAGAGGAGGATGAAGACCTGTACACATACAATAAAGACACTGAGGTAGGATAGCATAAGAAGGAGCCTTTGTCCAGCAGCGTTCTCGCTGGCTTTTGAAACTGCCAGACCTTGTGGACTGGCAACTCTAAAAATTACCAGTCCCCCAAATTTTTGTCAGTTCCAACTGAGCAAAGTCAACGAATAAAAAAACATATGATAATTATTTGGTTTTAATTCTTTCAACATCATGTTCAGCGCAAAGTTGTCATCTCTAAAGTAACTTAATTAGATCTATACGTCATTCACACAAACTTCAGTCACAATTTTTTCTCTCTTTTATTAATATTTTGAGATAAAGACGCTACAAATGGATATTTAACCTAGAAAAAGATAAGGGGAAACCCTGATGGTAACAGACAAGCTGACTTTGTTAGAAAAATGTACTTATATGAATATCACCGATGTTTTGTTCAACAACCAAGATTTAGACGGAACTTTATTTGCCGTTCCACAGGGACGGGCATGAATTGTCTGTCCATGCCTAATTTTACCAGTAGAAAACTGGTAATTACCAGTAAACAGGAAGGCTGGCCAGGTCTTCATTCAACAATGCGATCTAGTTCTATGACCATCATGTCAATGCATGGGAGTTTTGACTGTCACAGTGATATTAAAGATGACTGGCATGAGGCTATGTTTGTTTGTTGTTATTGTATAGGCAAGCTAGGTGTCTGTCAGATGAAAGAGGGGTGGTCCAGTTGTGCAGTGTTGTCCCAGCTAGGACTAACATCTGCTGATTGAACACCAGATTGACGATGATTCTTGGTTCACACCACCATACCGATACTCATGGCTTTCAAATGAATAGTTTCACCATCTGCATCACTGGATTGTCTGGTCCAGACTAAATTATTTACAGGCTGCCATCATATAGCTGGAATATTGCTGAGTGTGGTGTATAAAAACAAACAAAACATTTTGAACACAAACACTTCAGTTTCTTCACAGCACTGGTTTAATTTTAGGCGCTCTGTGAATGCAGCATTCTTATTATTATTATTATTATTATTATTATTATTAATCATTTTCCAGCTGCAGATCCCAGTTGTCGGAAGCTTAGGGGATGCTTTGGGAAATACAGAGAAAGAGAGAGGTAAATCGTCTTGGATTTAAAAATTCATGTCCAGGTGAGCTACAGCGCCATGGGATAGGTCTTCAGCAGCCCATGCTTGCTGTAAAAGGCGACTATGCTTGTCGAAAGAGGCGACTAACGGGATTGGGTGGTCAGGCTCGCTGACTTGGTTGATACATGTCATCATATCCCAATGGCATGGGTCGATGCTCATAATATCAATCACTGGATTATCTGCCCAGACTCGATTATTAACAGGCCACCATCATTTAGCTGGAGCGTAAAACAACAAACAAACAAACAAACAGCCAGCGCCATGGCACTGTTTGAAAAAAAAAATTAAAATCTAAATATCAATATCAATAAACTTTTATTGACCAGGTAAATCCCTGTGACATGGCTGTATCAATATTATTTTGCTGCACTCTTTTGCTCACTTTACCCTGGCTTTGTTTTTCAGTGGTACCCCGGGTTTCAGACAGCATCCACGAGGCAGTTTCCTTTGATGAAGTGCCCGCTGTTGTTGCAGAGTCTACTCTGGCATCTGTTGGTGTGCAAATAAACTACCGCCTGCTTGGGAAACAGAGTATTGACTGGTCTCAACTGAAGCGGACTCCTATTGTTGAGAATGATGACTCACATCACATGCCCATGAGATTCACCTGCAGATACTGCCTCAAGTCTGTAGTGGACAATTTCCGACTTGCTGAGCACATCCGTGCCTGTCATCATGATAAGCGGGGATTTATAGACTATGCCCGTCAAGTCAAGTTCAAGGAAGGCTTTCGTTGCCAATATTGTGACAAGGCGCCCATGTTCCACAGTCACGATAGCATTCGCAACCACCTCCGTGTCCACCATCCTGATAAGGTCTCTATTCCAGAACCATTTATTTCAAGGAGGACTTGTCAAACATGCAAAAAGGTGTTCAGCACAAGATCAGTTTTGCTGACACACATAAGACGCATGCACGAGCATAAACGTCTTCTTTGTGACAAGTGTCCGGGAATCTTTAAGAGTGAGCAAGGTCTCCGAGATCACATGAATGGCATGCATGACAACATAAGGAACTATATTTGCCACATATGTGGAAGTGCCTATGTGATTAATGATTACTTAAGAAGACACATCAAACGTGTTCATAATAAATCGAAGAAATCTGACGAAACCAAGGACATGGCCAAACCCGAAAAGAGAAAACGAAAACATAGAGGGGAGGTGAAGAAATGCTCCCAGTGCAGATACAGCTTTGATTCCATCAACATGAAGAAACATCTCAAACAGATTCATGGAGTGACCAAGACAATTGATAAGAAATGTCCAGACTGTTCACAAACGTTTGCTAGTCGGGCCTTGCTTGAATGTCATCGATGCACAACTCATGACTACGCATACCAGCTAAGCTGTCCCTTCTGTGGAATTGCCTATGTACACTATAAGGCTATGCAAGATCATGTATTGACCATTCATTTAGGCATAAAGCTCCATCAGTGTGCCATGTGTGATAAGATCTTTCCCAGGCCCAGTCCACTGATAGATCACATGTTGACTGAGCATAAAGGAAAAAGCATGCTGGAGGAGAACCGTAGGCTAAAGTGTCAACACTGCTCGGACATTTTTGGGACTCACAAGGCTCTGGTGGAGCATGTTTTATCACCGAGTCATCGTGAGCTGTTCCCTCACAGGTGTCCTACATGTGCCAAGAGGTTCATGCATGAGAATGTATTGAACCATCACATCAAGATCTTACACTGCAATGATGTGGAGTTTGAGATCCGATGTAACTCGGACAAAGACATGCTTGTTCAGATGGTGGTTAAGCAAGACGTTCAGAACCTCGAGGATCTTCCACCCAAGGCTCAGCAAGCTTTGAAGAGGCTGCAGAGTGAGGGGAAGCATGTGATGATTGTGTCCAAGAGAGATGACAAGAAGGATCAAAGCAGCTTGGAACAGACTCAAAACAAACCCAAGACAGTATCAAATCTAAAGACAGATATCAACTCTAATGGAAAAAAATCTATGCAAAGGTTTACTCATAATGCTTCACCAAAGGTCCAGGCAGTGACTCGAAATGCAGGTTCTCCATCTAAGGTTAATCATACTGGTTTGGTTAAAAAATCAGATATTGACTCTCTGAAGATCTACAAAATTGCTGCCAAGTCTGGAGAAACAGCAAATGCTGTGTCTATTATTCACCACCAGCAGTTGGTGGAGGGGACTAATGTGGTGGCAGAGGAGATTGGAAGGCTTGATGAAGGTGGGAACGTTGTTGAGGACAGGGGGGACATTTATGCAATGACAAATAAGACAGGAAGGCAAGGTGGGAATGAGAGTGGACTTGGGAAGTATGTGCTAGCAGAGGACACTGGGAAAGAAGAAGAGGGGGTTCTGGGGAAATGTGTCGTAGAAGAACAGATTACAATGCAAGAACAGAGTGTTCTGGAGAAGTATGAGTTAACACAGGACACTGGGAGGCTGGAGGAGAGAGTGACGCCGGAGATATATGTGATACAGGAGGACGATGTAAGGCTGAAGGTGAATGAGAGAGTTCCTGAGGTAAGGTTTGTGGTAACAGAGGACATTGGATGTGCAGCTGAAGGTGGAAATATTGAAGTTGAGAGTACACCAGAGACTACTACAGTTCTGGAGGAGAAGTTTGTGGTCGGTAAGGACAATGGCCAGCCGCTTGAAGGTGGTAACATTGTGGTGGAAAGGATAGAGAACTACATGGTACCCGACAACATGGGAAGGTTAGATGTGTGTGGTGGAAATCTGGAGAACAGTGCTGAGCAGGATTATATGGTGGCAGAACAGATAGGAAGGTTGGATGAGGATGGTAATGTAGTTGAGGACAGGGTGGTGTTTGAGGAGGAAGAACATGTCTCTGATCTTCTTTACTTTTTACAGAACCAGTCATAACCACAGACCACCTCCGTGGTCCGCCCGGAGAGAGGAAGGTCTGGGGTTCGATTCCGGCCGCTTCATACCAAAAGACGTTAAAAGATGGTACTTGTTGTTACCCTGTCTGGCGGGCAGCATTAAGGGGCTAAAACAAGGACTGGTCAGCTCAGAGTCAGTATACTGTGTCTGAGTGGGGTATTCATGTTAAACTGCAGCATGGTATCTCAGTGTGCTAGCACAATAAATCGGCATCAGTCCAGACAAGTACAAGCAGCCACACACACACACACACACACACACGTGCATGCACGTCGCTATATAAGTGCAATAATCTTGGACGCGATGTTAAACCCAATTTCACCTCACCTCACCTCATAACCATAGGTCTTTTCATTCCCAGGTTTGTGGATCGCACCGATTTTTTCCTGATTTGAGGATAAAAATAAATGAACAACATATATCGCCAACAACATTAATATATCCATCGATTTCTCAAGGTAAGGGAAGTAACTCTTCTGCAGTTGTCACTTACTGTCAGCAGTAGTGTAAATAATTTCATTGGATGACTGCTGTGTCTCTGCCGATCAAATCACTTCTTCCTGATTACTGTTGTATGCATATTTTGCATAACTGAGAGTGTCACCATGCCGAAGCAGGTTGTAGTTTGTGAATTTGCTCCACATTGACAAAGTGCTTTGACCTAACAGTCGCAAAACAAGTTTGTGATTTGTCATTGAATTTCATGGCCACATGTCCTGCAAGGTGATTTTTCGGCTTCAAGAAGTTTTGCTTCTTGGAGTTGCAAGAGGTGGTTTCCAAATATTTAACCCATAAGTCAGGAAATGTTTCACATTTTCAAGGTTGTTTTTTTTCTTCCTCCCATTTGGTCCAAAGGATCCTTAACTAGAAAAGAAAATGGTCTGGCCTGACCTGATAGGCAACTGTCAAACATTAGGAAGAGAATGTTTTTTTACCATGGTAATATTTAGGATTAATTTTCTCTGTATGAATATTTATAACTGAAAATTAGCATATGGTCTTTTACAATTACATTTTGCAGACTGTGTAGCTTTGTGATTACTCTTGCAAGAATTTCATGAAATAATTTAAACAGTATACCTAGTGATGGGGTAGACTGGTGTTAAGGTGTTCGCTTGCCACTCTGAAGACTCAGGGGTCAGTTCCCCACATGGGTACAAGATGTTTGGGCCATTTATGGTGTCTGGTGCTGTGATATTGCTGAAACATTGCAAATAGCAGTGTAAAACCATACTCTCTTCTCTCTCCCTTGGTAATGAAGCTGTGTAAAACCATACACACTCACTCCCTTGGTAATGAATCTGTGTAAAACCATACACACACACTCCCTTGGTACTAAAACTGACAGATCATGTCTGTTATCAGGTTGTTTGTTGATAAATGCTTGTCTTGTTCTTCTTGATACGTTTTGCTGTTATTCATGATTGTTACAGAATAAAACCATCATATGGAATTACAATAAATATGGTTTGAACTCCTTTTTTATTTGACCTAGTTGTATTTTCATTATGAACACACTTATCTCATCTGTGAACAAGGGAAATCAGCCTAAGGTGCACTAGGGTGGATGTACCACTGGCATACTGACCACTACTACTGTGACCACCGACTACTGTAAATTAGGGAAGTTCTGCCCATACTGACCACAACTACTGTAAATCAGGGAAGGTCTGCCATACTGACCACAACTACTGTAAATCAGGGAAGGTCTGCCATACTGACCACCGACTACTGTAAATTGGGGAAGTTCTGCCCATACTGACCACCAACTACTGTAAATCAGGGAAGGTCTGCCATACTGACCACCGACTACTGTAAATCGGGAAAGTTCTGCCCATACTGACCACCAACTACTGTAAATCGGGGAAGTTTTGCCATACTGACCACTAACTACTGTTAATCAGGGAAGTTCTGCCATACTGACCACCAACTACTGTAAATCAGGGAAGGTCTGCCCATACTGACCACCAACTACTGTAAATCAGGGACGTTCTGCCCATACTGACCACCAACTACTGTAAATCAGGGAAGTTCTGCCATACTGACCACCGACTACTGTAAATCAGGGACGTTCTGCCCATACTGACCACCAACTACTGTAAATCAGGGAAGTTCTGCCATACTGACCACCGACTACTGTAAATCAGGGACGTTCTGCCCATACTGACCACCAACTACTGTAAATCAGGGACGTTCTGCCATACTGACCACCGACAACTGTTAATCAGGGACGTTCTGCCCATACTGACCACGACTACTGTAAATCAGGGACGTTCTGCCCATACTGACCACCAACTACTGTAAATCAGGGAAGTTCTGCCCATACTGACCATCGACTACTGTAAATCGGGGAAGTTCTGCCCATACTGACCACCGACTACTGTAAATCGGGGAAGTTCTGCCCATACTGACCACCAACTACTGTAAATCAGGGACGTTCTGCCCATACTGACCACCAACTACTGTAAATCAGGGACGTTCTGCCCATACTGACCACCAACTACTGTAAATCAGGGAAGTTCTGCCATACTGACTACCGACTACTGTAAATCAGGGAAGTTCTGCCATACTGACCACCAACTACTGTAAATCAGGGAAGTTCTGCCATACTGACCACCAACTACTGTAAATCAGGGAAGTTCTGCGCCATGAAATGACTGCGAGTGGCTGCCAATAGTCTTAAAAACTGCCGCTGGAAAGTTTAGCGACATCCTGTAAGGATTACCAAATATCAATGCTACTTTTGCAGGTGTTATATTTGATGGTTGGTTGGTTTGTTGTTTAACGCTGCACTCCAGCTATATGACGGTGGTCTGTGAATAATCGAGTCTGGACCAAATAATACAGTGATTGATATCATGAGCATCGATCCATGCCAATGGGATATGAGGACATGTATCAACCAAGTCAGCGAGCCTGACCACCCGATCCCTTTAGTCGCCTCTTAAGACAAGCAAAGTCGCCTTTTACGGCAAGCATACTGAAGACCTATTCTACCCTGGATCTTCAAGTAGGATCTTCTTATAGTAGGAAGCGGCGTGATGAAATGATAACTCAGTGTCAGTCAGTGATTGTTAAACTGCCGATGCATGTGTTGTTAATGACAATGGAGGTTGGAGTAGCATGTATGGATTACCAGGTGGTGTGTAAACAACTTGTTTGTTCATTTGTTTTTTGACGCCATACTCAGCAATATTTCAGCTATATGACAGTGGTCGGCAAGTTATCCAGTCTGGACCGGACAATCCAGTGATTGACATCATCAGAAGCGATCTATGCAATTGAAATATGATGACATGCATCAACTAAGTCAGCGAGCCTGACGGACGATCTGGATCCTGTCATAGCGACTAATTTACGACATCCATTGTCTGAATGAACATTTAATTGCAAAGGCTCATTACCCTGGAGACATGACATCTGTATGCCTTGAAACACTTATAGCCGTTATTTATAAGATGCTAATCCTAATTTTTAATCCCCATTGTGTTGTACATCGACTGTCTGCCATCCTGAACGAGATGTGCAAGTATGTCACTGATGAATTACTGTTTACATTTATATTTATTACTTACTAAGTGTCAGATGACTTTGGCTATATAAGCCTTTCCAGATTTACAGTAATCAATTTTGGGTCTTCATCATATACCTGGTAAACTTTACCGCCTCTGTGGTCTACAGCGAAGCATCTTCCCGAGGCAAGAGAGTTAACTGACTTTAAAAGTCCACTTTTCACCCTTGCCTAACTAGGCTGGAATTCCTGGGCTCGATCGTAGCGCCACCAGTAGCTATTACGAGCTATGTCCTTTCTATGCCTCTCATATTGACCAATCAGATTCAACCTCTCGTATCACTTGCATTTGCTTCAAACAAGACGATCTGATCGATAATCAAGATCTATATTGTGATAAAACGAGTCTTACAACGCGAAGTGCATCAAATCACGTGAGCACCTTGATTAAAAACATAAAAAGATATAGAAAATATATGTTGACAACGAGTTAGCGGTGCACATGCTTTGCAAATCCTGCAGTCGACCGAAATCTGCATGACACTTTACGAACCGGATTGCGATTTCGGAGCGCGATTTTGATTGGACTATGCATAGACTCGTTAGTCCAGCCAAAATGTAACTCTATAATATCAGCCTAGTTCGGCAAGGGTGGAAACTGGACTTTTAATGTCAGTTAACTCACTTGCCTCGGGAAGATGACAGCGAAGAGGAAGTTCCGTGGTTCGATCCCGGTCGCTTTATACCAAAAGATGTTAAAAGATGGTACTTGTTGTTACCCTGCCTGGTGCTGGTAATTAGGGGCTAAAACAAGGGCTGGTGAAGTCTGTCAGTATACTTTGTCTGAGTGGGGTATTCATGTTAAACTGCAGCATGGTATCGCAGTGGGCTAGCACTATAAATCAGCATTAATCCATACCAGTACAATCAGACACCCACCCACCCACCCACGCACACACACACTCATGCAGGTCGCTATAAGTGCAATAATCTTAAACGCAACGTTAAACCTCATTTTACCGCGCATACTGTGTTGACCCGATGAGACCATGATAAATGGGGTTCTAGTCTTGCCGTCTGCCAATTCGAAATTTTCCACGGATTTTCTAACTGTTGCCAAGATTACTTTTTCCCACCAATGTCTGCACCCGTGAGGATTCCGGGTAAGACTATAGGTACCAGCAACCTATGCTTGTACGAGTCCACTGAATGGATCGGGTGGTCAGGCTCAGTGATTGGTTGATTGCGTGTCATCGTACCCCGGCCGACGGCGTGGATCGTTGCTATCAATGTCGTTAACTGGATTGTCTGGTCCAGACTCGATTATTAATAGGCTGCCATTATAGAGCTGCAATATTTCCGAGTGTGGCCCTTATGGCGATATTGAGGGAAGCAATCTTGTCTTTGGGACCTTACACTGTCATTATCACCAGGAAATGGATGGTGAGGTTTCTTGGGTTGGTTCAAACGTCAATCGTTGCCATGACTTGAGTAATGTAAAGGATAACAGTTATTATTCACCGGAGCCTCCCAACATCCCTGCATAAATGCAAGAGTTGTCCCCCGTGGGGATCCAGGATTAGAGTGAGTGAGTTGGGTTTTAACGCCGCTTTGAACAATATTCCAGTTATATCACGGCATGTCAGCTTAATGTGGAAGGAAAGCCCGAAGAGAAGATGCTTGTTGTACGAGGCGACTAAACTTGGTGACTTGGTTGACTGTCATCGTACCTCGACAGCGTGGATCGCTGCTCATGATATCAATCACTGGATTGTCTGATCAAGATTCTATTGTTTACATGCGGGATTATTGCTGAGGGTTGCGTTCACAAAAATTAACAAAACAAGCAAAGCCGAAACCATGGGACATCAGATGTTTGGGGGTTATGCTCTGCAGAATTATCTGGGAAATGGCACAGAGCCAGCAAGGATCACTGCAGGTCGTCCAACATCTGATTTGTAATTCTACACAATTACGCCAGATTTTCTTCCATCTTCCCAAGGCAAGGGAGATAACTGACTATAACAGCCCAGTTTCCACTTTTATAGTTAGTTAACTCCCTTGCCTCGGGAAGATGATTTTCTTTATGCCTTTCACTGATTATAAACGTAAACGTCCTTGGTTATATTTAATGTATCATAACTCAATTCTAGTAGTGTTACCCTGGACCCATTCTATATGAACACTAGTTCAAAGGTGAAGCTTATCAGCACAGTGGGTGGGACATTCACTTGATGCCTAAATCACGACTCCCAAGTGTCGCGACACATAATAAAGACACTTAACTAGCAAAATGTTTAAACATGTAATTGGAGGCTTTGTTTAAACACACAAAAACGTATGGCTCACGTCAACGTAAGGGATCGCAGCTCTAAGGATTTCTTATATAATCATAATAAAAAGTAAGTATAGCCATGTTTTGTGTGGTAAAATGGGCTAAATCTCATTCAGCTGATGAACAGGTATACATGAAGGTGACCATGAAATCCTTTGCCGCATCTTTGGTCTTAAATTATTATTTTTGTTTTTATTCGTGACCGACCAACAACAAATACCCCCCGAAATTAGAAGAAGAAAAACAAATGACTTTAAACATTATTTTGGGGGGGAGAAATGGACAAACACACACACGAGATTTTACCACCGCTGTTCATAAGAAATGGTGAATAATACGTATATTAATCTTTAGTCTAACAAACAAAAATGTCAATTATCTTTCGGTAAATTCAGTATCTTGCCATGTTAAAATTCATTCATTATCAGCAGGACTGATCTGGACGGGTTCCTCCGCCCCCGGCCACCTACAATGAATTCTTGGCCATAAACCTTGTAAACCAACTAATTAAAAAAGTCTATCCGACGGGTTGTGCATGATAAAGATTAAACAGGGAGCACTCTCAGTAGTGGCCATTACAGTCGATATTTCTCTTTCTGACAGTGTAACAGTTGATACTGCTTTTGAGGTGTCTTTAATTCATAGCCACAAAATGCCACGGATTCGTTATCTTCCCGAGGTAAGAGAGTTAACTGACTTTAAAAGTCCAGTTTCCACGGGCTTTTATAGTCAGTTAACTCTCTTGCCTCGGGAAGATGCGGATTCGTTTGTACAATCATACATTATTGGATGCGGAAACCAGAGACCATACACCGATACCGATATATACAGTCTCTGGGAAAACTTACCAAATAATGATCTTGACAGTATGTTTCTGTTACATGACGACATGGTATGATTGAACAGTGTTTCACGAGCTATTTATAATTTATTTATTTTTATTTTATTTTATTTTATTTTTTTTTAATTGGGATGGTGAGGGGGGGGGGGGTGGGGTTCATGAACTATATATTTTACATTTAACACAACAAAAATACAGTTTTGTGCTCAAATACACCCAAAGCCACATAGACGGATTGTTATTTCTGACGTGATTTCTAGTGAATAACAATCCGTCTATGTGGCTTTGAGTGTATTTGAACACAAAACTGATAAAACTCAGGCGTAACTGTGCTGACATTCTGTACCTCACAAGCCGATTTTTGTGTGTTAGAAAAAAACAGAACTTGAACAAAGCAAAACACAAAATTTGGATGATATCTCATAATCCTTTAGGAATATTTAAAGCAGTTGAAGAAATCAATTAATTAAAATCAACGGGCTACCATGAACAGACACGGCCATGAAAGTTCCCGTGTCTTCTCTAAATTTATACAATACTAAAAATGAACAGGTAGAAGCGCAACGACGCCAAATGGCATTCGAAAAATATGTAAATGGAGCCTAGGCAAGTCTATGACATCGGACGGAAGTGAATGGAAAGCGGCTGGGCGACAGTCCAAGTCATGTGATCTTGGCGGAAGTGTGTGCTTTCATTTTAGAGATAATGTCTTGTGTTTAAGAGTTATGTAAATAGCACGTTACGAAACCACATCTACAGTGTATACATTTGTTAAGAAGGTAATTAGTGAAGAGGATTCGTCAGTTCCATTATGAAGAAAAAGGTTTGTTGTACAGCATAGTTTTCGCACTGTCAACATCTGTTGAACCCGCCTTCTTTCTGCAGTGCAATGTGTATTTCGATCAGCTGATTCATTGATCAGTGATCACAGGCTTCGTTGTCATTCGTTAAATGCGAAAATGCCCCAAACTGAAAGACACATCATTAACACATCTTCCGGAAGTGGTTGCATATTGATAATATCATGACCACAAATTGTTATACTGGTAAACATTGTAAAAGTCTAAAGTAATGATGTATTGCTATAATAAAATTGGACAGCAATGGATACTATTTCGTCGTTGCGTCGGGATTGACCTGTAATAATCTCATAACTTGCCATTATTGGGAGTAAGGGTGGGTGTTCTGCATGGTTGTCTAAGGTAACACAATTTGCTGTCTTGCTTTGCCTGTCTTCAAATCCTATGTTCGTGTGTTTGAGCAGAGACAATATACCATCGGTATATGGTCTCTGGTTTGAGTTTTCTATTTGCTTGTCAATATGATACGCGTAAACAGAGGCCATAAAACAGATCTATTATATGGTCTCTGACGTAAAAGTTTCAGACATACATCGATTTGGTCTTCAGCAACTCATGTTTGCCATGAGAGGCGACAAAGGGGATCGGGTGGTCAGGCTTGCTGATTTGGTTGATGCATGTTAGGGCTGGGCTGGGTAACTCGGGTAACTTGGGTAACTCGGGTACTCGGGGCGGGTGGGTCATGAGTAGGACCCGGGTACCCACAGTACTACCCGGACCTGTGGTTACTTACGTGATATATTGTTTAATGAAAAAAACTCACTATAGCTCAGTGGTTACGCTACGAAGTAGACACAATTTATCCATAACAACTTCTTTAATACTGTAAAGGTGACATTTTGGTATAGATCCTTATACCATTTAGACACAATTTATGGATGACAACTTCTTTAATACTGTAAAGGCAACATTTCGGTATAGATCCTTATACCGTTGTCAAGCAAGTCAACTTCTAAGTAATGCCTATCAAACATTTCGTTTCACTACAAGTCGCTAATGTTCGCATTCCTTTTGACTTGTTATGTTTGAGTAAAGATAAAGCCTCAGTCAACTTCAGTGTACCATGATCTGGTCGTTTGATACATGTATCTAAATAGTTTTTGCTAGGGCTGCAGTAAAACAATTCCCAATCAGACATTTTGTTCCCAAGTCTTGAGACCTACAGCGGGTACCCGGGTAGGGTCGGGAAATAGGGGGTCGGGTACCCAGGTAGTAAATTTAACTCGAGTATGGTATGGTAGACAAGCATATATGCAGGTATGAGGCAGTGTTAATAGGCTTCTCCTCTCTGATTGTAACTACATCCCAATCGACCCACCTGTATAAACGATGCCTCATACCTGTGTATATGCTTGTCAACCAGACCGTGGTTACATACAGTTTTGTATGACTGTTTCAGGTGTTGTTGATGGGGAAGAGTGGGTCAGGGAAGACCAGTATGAGGTCCATCATCTTTGCCAACTACATTGCCAGAGACACCCGCAGACTCGGAGCTACAAGTACGACCTGGGCTAATCATGCTGAAACATTCTTGAACGTTACGAAACAGAGCTCCCGATGAACTGTGTATTGGTGTTAAATGTGCAAAAACATCACCATGTTTATTTTGACAGTTTTTTTTATAGATGAACATATTATCCATATGTTGTAAAACAGTTGTTAAAATAGATGATGATCCCAGGGCACCATCACAGCGGTAGAAACTGACAGTTTTCATCCACTAGTCCTTATAATGATAACATATAGCAAAACCCTTAAAAAGGGCAAATTTCTACTAGTCCCTATGATCCCTGTACCATTGGGCAGTTTGGCAAGGACTATAGGACTAGTGCCAATTTCTAATGCTGCCATCACTTTGTCACAGACAAACTCATGGGATTTGTGTTTCTTTGTTTAACGCCGCACTGAGCAATATTCCAGCTATATGACGGCTGTCTGTAAATAATTGGGTCTGGACCAGACAATCCAGTGATTTACATCATGAACATCGATCCACGCAATTAGGATATGATGACATACATAGTCGCCTTTTACGGCAGGAAGGGTTGCTGAACACCTGTTCTACCCGGGATCTTCACAGGTCCATGGGATGTGTGACCATGAGAAGTAACGGGTACTGTGGATATATATTGAAGGGTATAAAAGACATATATTTGGTGTTTCAGTTGATGTGGAACATTCTCACGTGAGATTCCTGGGCAACTTGGTGTTGAACCTGTGGGACTGTGGAGGGTAGGTAGATGTGTTGTAGGGGGGGACAGGTAACTCGGGTAGTCCGGTCGGGTGGGTACTGAGTAGGACCCATGGACCCCCAGAACTACCGGACCCGTGGTTAGTCATGTGATATATTGTTTAATGACCAAACTTTTCTAAACTCTATGGTTACAGTACAAGTCACTAATTTTCTTTCTGACTTTTATATGTTTGAATAAAGATAAAACTTCAGTGTATGCTTGACCAGATTGTTTCATACGTGTCTCTAAATACATTTTGCAGGGGTTTGGTCAAACTTTTGCCAATCGGACAGTTTGTACCTACCTCTTAAGACCTATAGTGGGTACCTTGGTAGGGTTGGCTTATAGGGGAGTGGGTACCCGGGTAGTAAATTTGGACTCGTCCCAGCTCTAATGTGTTGATATTGAACCTGTGGGACTGTGATTGAATCAAGCTGGAGTTCAACTTTTTCCTAATGACATTTGATGCAGCATCAGAACTGCCTATTAACCAGATCTCTTCAGCAAAAATTAACGTTTGTAACACATAGTACTGACTTTACTAATGACACTACTGACCTTGTGACCTTCAGACAAGAGGCGTTCATGGAGAACTACTTCGCCAGTCAGCGAGACAACATATTCCGGAACGTGGAGGTGTTGATCTACGTGTTTGACGTAGAGAGCCGGGAGCTGGAGAAGGACATGCACTACTACCAGTCTTGTCTGGAGGCTATCCTGCAGAACTCCCCGGAGGCCCGCATCTTCTGCCTCATCCACAAGATGGACCTGGTGCAGGACGACCAAAGAGAGCTGGTGAGGAGGGGGGGGGGTGATTTTTAAAATTTGGCTTACTGTTTCCATGCGACCCCCATAGTTGAATCATGGAAAATATTATAAATAATTTATATTTCTATGTTCCTCCTCATGTAGACCTAATGTTCACCGCAAAAAAAACCTGTAAAATGATGTTGTCGTTTTTTCGTCTTTTAATCAAGACAAACCAAAAGAGTATTATCTTGGAGCTGATGATCTCTCTTTGGCTATTGGAGGCTAATGTTAATTACTTCATTACTGTAAAAGGTTTTGATACAAACCCAAAAGGATTATACGGGCATTATACAACTGAAATTACCATGGTATATAGTACGTATAAGAGAGTATATTTGACAAAACAACGTACATTCTAGTACAAAGTAACAGCTTTCCTAAACATGATAACAGGTGACAATAGGTGGTCAGGCTTGGTGACTTGAATAGTCGTGTGACATACCCACACGGCATGGATTGTTGCTCAAAAGATAAATCACGGGACTGTCTGGTTGATTGTTTGCAGATTGTTTATCGAATGGCTGGAATATTGCTGAATAAGGCAATAAAACACAAGCAAATCAATCTTTAAATGAAGGCAAGGTTGCATGTAAGAATGTGCATTTCTTTCGGCAGATATTCAGGGAGAGAGAAGAGGACTTAAAGCGCCTGTCGAAGCCCCTCAACTGTACATGTTTTGCTACCTCAATATGGGATGAGACATTATATAAGGTAACTACAGCATGTCGGCAGTGATGGACATTGGACTTCTGTATTGTGAGTTGTAGCAGGATCACGAGGGGTCCATGGGGTTTTATGTACCCCTCGTGATCCTGCTACAACCAATTTATCTTTCCGACATGTTTTAATGTGACATTGTAAAAGAATTAACGCTAATTCAAAATTGATAGAAAACAGCTGTTCGATTGAGAGAGGGTTAACTTGTGCTATATCAGGTGACGTACATGGACCAATCAGATCTCGTCATTCTGACATGGAGGTATGATAATGCAATTTATTCATGATTCATGTATTGAGATACATACCACACTATATTGCATGCCTTCTTTCATCTGTCAATTATTAAGGGACTAAGAGAGGTATCGTATCAGAGGAAAAACTCTCATTTTATTGAGAGTGGGTAATCAAATAGAATTAATCCCATAGGGATTTTCTCCAACCTCCTTGGGAATACTTGATAATTTCATTATAGTACATGTCAGTTATTCTCTCTGTTTCTCGTTGAGTTCCTAACTATTGTTTGAGGAGTAATGTTCAATGTAGAGAAATAAGGAGAAGTTTATACTTGTTTTTTGTCTAGGGTTGGTCCTCCATCGTGTATCAGCTGATTCCAAATGTACAACAACTTGAGAACAACTTAAAGAACTTTGCTGACATCATCGATGCAGATGAAGTCCTGCTGTTTGAAAGAGCTACATTCCTGGTGAGTTATCTCATGCTGTTCAGCACATGGCAATTGGAGACAATACGTTATATCTGCAAGCCCGAGATTGTCTTTTATAGACTTTTTTTCCATAGACTTTGGTCTTGATGTATAGCCTGTTACTAGCTGAATGTACGAGACCATGCACCCCTATGAAGATCCGGTTACAGCTGGCCTTCAACAACCCATCCTTGTCGTAAGATGTGTAGCTTGATTGTCATTATGTCAATCACTGGATTGTCTGGTCCAGGCTAAATTTTTTACAGAATTTCATCTTGGGTTACAATATTGGGTAACATATGTGAGAATGTTTATAAATCCTTGGTGACGTAGCACTCTTTGGTTAAGTTAGAAAGTCCTGGAATGTTATGGTAACCCTAGCATGGTAACACTTTCCATGTTTTTAGAAAACCTTAAGAACAATGGGATGATGTCACTATAGGTTTATAAGTTATGTTCCTCTCCTCTTCCTGAGGCAAGGGAGTTAATTGACTATGAATGTCTAGTTTCCACCCTTAGGCTGGAATTATGATTTTATATTTTGGCTGGACTGATGAGTCTAGGCATAGTCCAATCAAAATCGCGTAACAAAATTGGCATCCGGTTCGTAAACTGAAGTGCAGATTTCAGTTGAATACAGGATTTGAAAAGCATGTGTACCATCAACTTAGTGTCAACAGATATTTTCCTAATCTTTTCATGTTTTTAATCAAGGTGACCATGTGATTGGATGCACTTTGCGAAGCAAGACCCTTTATGTTACAAAAACAATTTGATTATCAATCAACTGGGCGCCGCCATTTTATTTGAAGCAAATGCAAGTTTTGTAAGAGGTGGAATCTAACTGGTCAATAGCAGGGACATAACTCGTAATAGTCACTGGTGGCGCTACGGTCGAGCCTGGAAATTCCAGCCTAGTTCAGCAGGGGTGGAAACAGGACTTTTACAGTCATTTAACTCCCTTGACCCCTGTTGATACCTGCACCCAGTGTGAGTTGTCATAGTGACGTGTATCTATTTGTAGTCGGGGAATAAATTGAGGCTCTTTAAATCTTACTGAAGTCAGATAACAATGACCTGAACTGTGTGCGAACCTTATCATTGCCTGATATTGAACAAGGATTCGTACAGGCTTGAAAAGACCTTGAATTTTAAGGTCCCTCTCGAAAAAACCTTGATTCTTTAGTGTCAACCTTGAAAAGCCTTGCATTTTTAAGTGTCAATCACCAAAATAGCTTGAAAATCCTTATTTTTTTACAAAGTGAAATAAACTTAATAAGTAATAAAACACACAAAATGAATAGTTACATACCAAGGATGTTTAAGTGTGATTTTCACAGTGATATATTTGACACTTTGCCATTCCATGAAGAATTCAAGACAGACTGAATTTATTTTATTTGTTGGTTATGAATATCAATCTTGTTTGAAATTTGGTGATGGTCATATTGCTTTTTAGGTCTTACTTCTAATATATAATAATAATAGGCTATTTATGTTGCGCATATTTCCGCATCACTCAGGGGCGTGCTCAAAGCGCTATTATTACGCTATTATTATTATCATTCTCAGCTCCCTGGGGATTATAGCTGACCTATGAACATTGTATTGTAGTTAACATTTAAATGTTGTGTTGTAGCTGACCTATGAACATTGTATTGTAGTTAACATTTAAATGTTGTGTTGTAGCTGACCTATGAACATTGTATTGTAGTTAACATTTAAATGTTGTGTTGTAGCTGACCTATGAACATTGTATTGTAGTTAACATTTAAATGTTGTGTTGTAGCTGACCTATGAACATTGTATTGTAGTTAACATTTAAATGTTGTGTTGTAGCTGACCTATGAACATTGTATTGTAGTTAACATTTAAATGTTGTGTTGTAGCTGACCTATGAACATTGTATTGTAGTTAACATTTAAATGTTGTGTTGTAGCTGACCTATGAACATTGTATTGTAGTTAACATTTAAATGTTGTGTTGTAGCTGACCTATGAACATTGTATTGTAGTTAACATTTAAATGTTGTGTTGTAGCTGACCTATGAACATTGTATTGTAGGTAACATTTAAATGTTGTGTTGTAGCTGACCTATGAACATTGTATTGTAGTTAACATTTAAATGTTGTGTTGTAGCTGACCTATGAACATTGTATTGTAGGTAACATTTAAATGTTGTGTTGTAGCTGACCTATGAACATTGTATTGTAGTTAACATTTAAATGTTGTGTTGTAGCTGACCTATGAACATTGTATTGTAGTTAACATTTAAATGTTGTGTTGTAGCTGACCTATGAACATTGTATTGTAGTTAACATTTAAATGTTGTGTTGTAGCTGACCTATGAACATTGTATTATAGTTAACATTTAAATGTTGTGTTGTAGCTGACCTATGAACATTGTATTGTAGTTAACATTTAAATGTTGTGTTGTAGCTGACCTATGAACATTGTATTGTAGGTAACATTTAAATGTTGTGTTGTAGCTGACCTATGAACATTGTATTGTAGGTAACATTTAAATGTTGTGTTGTAGCTGACCTATGAACATTGTATTGTAGTTAACATTTAAATGTTGTGTTGTAGCTGACCTATGAACATTGTATTGTAGTTAACATTTAAATGTTGTGTTGTAGCTGACCTATGAACATTGTATTGTAGTTAACATTTAAATGTTGTGTTGTAGCTGACCTATGAACATTGTATTGTAGGTAACATTTAAATGTTGTGTTGTAGCTGACCTATGAACATTGTATTGTAGTTAACATTTAAATGTTGTGTTGTAGCTGACCTATGAACATTGTATTGTAGTTAACATTTAAATGTTGTGTTGTAGCTGACCTATGAACATTGTATTGTAGGTAACATTTAAATGTTGTGTTGTAGCTGACCTATGAACATTGTATTGTAGGTAACATTTAAATGTTGTGTTGTAGCTGACCTATGAACATTGTATTGTAGTTAACATTTAAATGTTGTGTTGTAGCTGACCTATGAACATTGTATTGTAGTTAACATTTAAATGTTGTGTTGTAGCTGACCTATGAACATTGTATTGTAGTTAACATTTAAATGTTGTGTTGTAGCTGACCTATGAACATTGTATTGTAGGTAACATTTAAATGTTGTGTTGTAGCTGACCTTTGAATGTTGTATTGTTAGCTGACCTGTGAACATTGTATTGCAGGTGATCTCACATTGTGAACGGAAGCCTCATCGAGACGTCCACAGGTTCGAGAAGATCAGCAACATCATCAAGCAGTTCAAGCTGAGTTGCAGCAGGCTGGCTGCATCCTTCCAGAGCATGGAAGTCCGCAATTCGTCCTTCGCTGCCTTCATCGACGTCTTCACCTCCAACACATATGTCATGGTCGTCATGTCGGACCCGGCAATACGTAAGTATAGACCCCCGTCTCAGATTGCCCCGATCATGTTCTAGGTTTGTGACCACCACATCTCTACAGAGTTGACTCTCTCAGACATCTGTGTTGTGAGGTTACTGTATTATTAGTGGTATGCAAGAAGGGCTACAAGAGTTATGCCCCATTGTAAACAGACAGTTTGTTCCATCTCACACTGTGTAGAATGTATGATCATGTATCCCTAGTTACGATATGTATTTGTGTTCTTCTTGACTGTGATGTCATGTATATGTATTTTAATGTTGTCATGGGAATGCCAGTGAGGCTGAGGGATCACCAGTGACTGAGGATTTAGTTAATGATTTTGTGACGAGGTGTAAGGCCTTGTGGGTTTGAATCTCAGATTACCCTGATCATGTGCGGATACAGCTTTTTTGAAAAGGGGGGGTGCACAATTAAGATCTATTTATTGTCTTTGGTGGTAATTTATACAGAAATAAAGATTTTTTTCGAAATAAGGATGGGGGGGGGGGCTCATGCTGATCATGTTCTATGTTTGTCACACTGCACGCACCCCTGCTCACCGGTGTCACCAGGACCTGGCACCTGCATCACTTAGTTAGCATCACAAATGTTGTTTATTTGATGGTTTATTTGCTGTTTATTGATATTTTTTCATGTTTTCCAGCTTCTGCTGCAACGCTCATCAACATCAAGAACGCTCGCAAACATTTCGAGAAGTTGGAACGTGTTGAACAACATCCAGCCATAGCCAGCAGATGATGTGGGCAGAGACACAGTACTAGCAACTGGCTGATTTGACATTGTTGTCTGTGTGTCTGCAGGGGGACATACGATGAATTATCAGTGATGGGACTTACGAATGTGTTGATGTATCCGATGATATATCAGTAATCAGTGCGGAACTGCAGTTCCAAGTCAGATCCACTCATGAGTTTTCCTGAATAATGAGGCCATTAAAGAGGTACCAATCCAGGTTGTCTGGTGACCAAATAAGGAGATATGCATGTTTTTCAGATAGATTTGCGAGTGTAACTGAGTATTTTGTGCCCTGAATTTTCCCGCGAACTTGAAGAGACATGTTTATAGACATTGTAAAATACAAAAGCTCTCAGTAATTGTAATCTCTATGATGCTATGACTTCGATGAATTAGCCTGGTTTGCATAATGTGAGAAAAGAATTATAAATATGGATCAAACTTTATATTTAATTTATGTTTTCCATTTTGTATTGTTTAATTTCAAATTTGAGACCTCTGAGATTCGGTCCTATTTAACATTTTTTCAACCAATCAGGTTGAGGCACACACTACCATTCATTTTGCAATTGTTCGTAAAACCAACATGGCTACCTTTTTGTAGGAATGTCCTTGAATGTGACTCACCACAGTCATACTGTTTCAGTATCAGCAGAACAATAGCATTCAGGCATGTCTGGTACAAGTACCCTCAGAGAATTGATATTTATATTACTACTTTGTTATGTCAGTGCATTGTAGGTTTTGTGGGTAGGTGGGGTTAGCAGCCTATGGTGGCAACAGAGAAGGCCAACTGCAGGGATTTTGTCTCGCTCTGCTCAGAGGCTGATAATCTGCCCCAAATCTGCTGTGAATGTTACTAAAACACTAAAATATGAATCATGATTTTCCCTATTCAAGTTATTATGTATAACTAATTGTAGAGGTGACTTCACTTGTAACAGAGCAAAATATAAAGATTTACATGTTAAGTTCTAGGGTTAAAATACCTAAACAACAAAACAAACAAAATGTTATGTCTTGGTGATTGGTGCTGCTTATGATAAATCAGGTAAAAGTGGCAATTCTAATTAATCATATTTCATTCACTGTGTTATTATGGCAGTAGAGGTGTCACCTACCCATGTATGAATCATTATATTGGAAAATAACTGATGACAGTTCTGGAAAGGGACATAACTCTATTCAAAGGCACAAAATGGGTTAGTTTAGCCACATCAATATGACTAAAGTTGTGGCTTTGCTTGGGTGTCTGCCAGAATACTTAAATGCTGGGTTTTGTTTGTGATACAACTTGTAACCTACATTGAATGAAATTTTGAATAAAATTAATAAAATAGGTTACAAAGGCTAAAAAAATAAAGGTCTTGGTTTTCAGGCACCGCTCGCATCATCATAATGTCTGCCGCACGTTTAGTTTTTATTTCCATTTTCCAAAATAAAAAATCTTGAAATATTCAGTGCCTCGAACACATGACCGCAGGAGTTATATTCTACAATAATTTAAAATATGATTTCCCCGAAATTATTGTAAACAAATTTGGTTACATACTAGCTTGAAAAACACAAATCACAAATAGTGTAAGAGATAATGGGTGTATCAATACATCATTGACCCCCCCAACAACCCCCAACCCATTAATGTTTGATTGAACACTAAGCACACTGACTGATTTCATTGCCCATTTTTATAGTAAACTGCAGGGGAGGTCGGGTAGCCTAGTGGTTAAATTGTTCGCTCGTCACGCCGAAGACCCAGGTTCGATTCCCGACATGGGTACAATGTGTGAAGCCCATTTCTAGTGTCCCCCGCCATGATATTGCTGGAATATTGCTAAAAGCGGCGTAAAACCATACTCTCACTCACTATAGTAAACTGCTTACAATATATTCTTATCCGTTGCGAGAAAAACGAACGTACAATCTGTAATGAAGCCATTCTTACAGAGACTGGTTCTCTGCTGTGTATGCTTTGCATCACCTTTATTCTGTGTCACAGTATTCTGAGTATTTTTCATAGGCACACATTCATGTGGAATTTCCCATGTGTTTGTACCTGACATTTCTGTACGAGTCAGGGAAAGTGCCTAATTTCGAGAATTTATTCCAATACAAAATAGAACTAAAATAATTGGTGATCACATCTTGATGACTGTAATAATGTTTGATTTTACAACACTCGCTTGTCATACCATTCTGAAGTATGTGTGAGTTAAGATTTGAAGTGGCATAGATGTCATTGTAGCAGAAATTGTATTCACTGGAAAACAGTTATTGTCATTTGTAGACTTGTTATGATGAATTTGTTACGATTCGCTGGCAGATTGTACATGATTATAAGAGCGGACCATTCATGTGCACTCATTGACCTTCCACTTCATGGTGTACAAGCCCTTCTACTCTAACATCCTGTACACCGAACTATGAGAGCAGGGCGATACTGTGAACACGGTACTAAGTGCCGATCGACTCACGTGTGATTTCGGCAGTTAATTATCATAGCACTTTCAGGATATGAATTATTGGAAGCTCAATATTACAAAAATGATATCAAATGAAAATGAAAAAATGTACATGTTTGTAAGGCTAAAAAAACTAATAGTCTTGGTTCTCTGGCACCGCCCGCATCATCATAAGGCCCCATGTTTCGTTTATATTTCCATTTAAAAAAAAGAATTATAAATCCTAATTCTAGCATGCAGTTACTTCCCTTTACATGCGCACTGCTTTACTGCACAGCTTGTGTTATGGTAATGGCGGCAATAGGAGTTTGTATACTTGTTTATGTAGGGAGACCCTTTCCTGGGTTGATGGTACAGAATTGTTTATTTGGTGACATATGTGTTTAAACAAGCAACAGCAAAAAACGCCAGTTCTAATTTTTAAGTCATTGCCTGAGAACCAATTCTTTTATTTTTTTAAGCCTAACCCAGCAGTTTCCATTACCACTGCTTTTATATATTTTTTTAGAAAATATGTACCTTTCTTTATAGACTTGAACTGTCACTGACATTGGCATAGAACCAAGAGTTATTTCCCTTTTCTCAGAGTCTTGTCTTTTGACCGCCATTTTTGTTTTGGTCTTCTTTTTGTCTGAAAATCCCAATTTTGTTTATAACACATGTACATACATAGTCCTTTGTTTCAAGTTGATATTTCTGCTAATTGGTACTTAAATATTTTAGTATGGTGTATGGCATCCTCTGGTCCAACAAGGTCCCATCATGTACGTAGTGTCTTGTACTCTTTGCTTCTATCAGTATTTCTGCTAAGTATGAGTTGATGTGAACATAATGATGCATAATGACGTAAATATTAGTAAAATTATCTTAATTTCAATCGTAAACTCTTACGATATATAAGTTACGAAGGCTTTGTGGATAGGGGCCCAGATTACTTTGATCATCACAATTTTTTATATTAAAAAAAATAAATACATGTTTCTGTCAAAATTGAACAAAGTGTCCCCAGACCTCTGGTCAAAACAAGAATTGTTTGTTTGTTTGTTTGTTTGTTGTTTAACACCGCACTCAGCAATATTCAAGCTATATGTTGGGGTTCTGTAATATTATCGAGTCTGGACCTGACAGTCCAGTGATTGACATCATCGATCCACGCATTTGGAATACGATGTTATGTATCAAAAGCAGAATGTTGTGGTCCAGATTACCTACTGGATTTGCATGCATACTCTGTCAATTTCCAACAGCAATAGAGCAAAATATTTTTTGATAATCTAGTGTCTAATTTTGAGTTCCATGTATTCTTAACATCAACATTGTTGTACACTTGTCATTCTTGTAAACAAGTCTTTTCATGTTTTTTTCTTACAATACCAAACTGGATGAGAATTGGAATTGAGATTCAGTAGACAATCCAGAAAGTGTACATGATTTCCGATGTTATTTAGATAGATTTGCCAATGAAATAGCAACCAAACATAATTTGTACTGGACTGAGAGCCAAGTCCTTTTTTGCATGTCAGAGTTGCACCCCTTTGCTGTGCCAGGAACATATCATTGTGTTACAGATTTGCCCTGATTATGTTTCTAGGTTTGTCAGTACCATACCAGTGCTGCACAATTGTTAACGTCAAAGACGTGCATCACTTTAGGATTTGGTCTTACATCAAGCTGCCACGTGATATAACTGAAATACTGTCATAAGCGGCGCTAATCCAAACTAACTCACTACAACATAGTGTTGTCCTTAGGCATGTACCATTGTCACGTACATTACTGAAAATATTAATTCAGTTATAAGTTGAAGTCTGTGAGATGCTGATTGTGGCCGAATATGTGTGTCTGATCTTATCTGCAGATTAGGGCTGGGACGAGTCCAAATTTACTACCCAGGTACCCACCCCCCTATTACCCGACCCTACCCAGGTACACATTGTAGGTCTCAAAAGTTGGGTACATAGCGTCCGATTGGGAATAGTTCGACCGGAGCCTTGGCAAAAACTATTTACATACAATATAAAGCGATCAGGTCATGCATACACTGAAGTTTACGGAAGTTTTATATTTATTCAAACATACAAAATTCAGAAGGAAATTCGAACATTAGTGACTGGTAGTGTAACCACATAGGGTTCTAGATAATCTTTGTCATTAAACAATATATCATATGACTAACAACAGGTACCTACTCAGTACCTACCAGAGTACCTGAGTTACCCATCCCAGCCCTACTGCAGATGTAAGATTGTCTATTAAATACTACATCTACATTGTAATAACATGGCATAGTAGGGTGATCATGACTGGTTGACAGACTGGCACGAGTATAGACCTCCGAATGATATTCTCTATTTATTGTGTATACAGCTGTAAATATGTTCATAGACTATAGACATGATATGAGATGTGTAAACTATATGTGCTTCTGACATACTGATTACAATCAGATCTTATGTCTTGCTATCCCTGATCCCATTACGGGTCACGTCAGACCGACCTTTCGCGACCTTTGACAGACCAATGGAATGACTCTGAAGAAATCAACATTAGCCAATCAGAAGGCAGCTTTCTCGTGCTTCAATGCACTAGTTTCAGATTGGGTACTACGCTTTTGAAACATATGTTGATAAATTCTCAATTTAAAATTTGAAAACTTCTTTTGGAATATTCCTTGTTAAATTTTTCAAGGTTGCATGATTTGACATCACATTCCGACTTGTCACTTTCCTGATGGTAAGCAACACGCTGATTGGTCAGATATATGGTCATTCTGACGTGACCTGTAACGGGATCTTTGTTTAGCGGTAGCAAGGACTAAGATCTGATTTTAATGAGATTGTGCTTCTGTTGTCCAGTGTCCATACAGGATAACATCTTCTTATTAAAAGACACCCATCGTCACTACCTGACAAGTTTTGTTTTTATCGTGTTCCTACATCCCCTTTGGAGACATGTGGTTTGTCACTGGTGCGGCTTTAAACATAAATAAAAACAACAACAGTAGACTGACTCCCAGCCAACCTGTCAGGGCCTTAGCTAGGTGAAATTAAAATGTAGGCAAATATTTTTTTCTAAGACACAAAGCTTAAATGTCAAACAGAGGCCAAGCTCAAGCTTGTCCATACAATTAATACTATTAAGAAGTTAAAGAACACCCAATGTTTTTCATATGACTATTGTTAGTCTGTCATGGTTGGTGGGTATTCTTTAACTTGTTTTGAACAGTATATTCAAAAAATATCCCTACCATGGTCTGGACATAATAGAATGTAAGTGTAGAACAGTTTGATCATTATGATCAAACTCACATATCCTCAATGTTAATGCAACAAGCAACCAAATTATCAACAGTTTTCACACTGGTTACCAGGTCAACCTGTAGATAAATGAATAGTCATGTAACAAACGATTGAAAGAAGCTTTTTTTAAAAACTGTTATTTTTGGTAATGTTTCAAAAGTGTAAGCACTTACTATGGCAGTCCTTGTTTTGTCCCCTCAATGCTAAGCACCAACAAGTTTTGTTGTTGTTTTAAGGCTGCACTCAGTAATATTCCAGGGTGCCGTTGTACAATACAACCTTAGCACTACGATAGTCGTAAGTCTATGTTAAGGTATGTGAGTTACGATCACCTTAGCGCTAAGATTGCTTTGTACAACGGCACCCAGGTATATGACAGCATTCTGTAAATAATTGAGTCTGGACCAGACAATCCAGTGATTGACATCATGAGCATCGATCTAAGCAATTGGGATACAATGACATGCATCAACCCAGTCAGCAAGCCTGACCACCCAATCTCGTCAGCTCTGAAGAGTTGCTGAAGACCAATTGTAACCCAGATCTTCACAGGTGGGTATCAAGTACCATCTTGGAACATCACTTGCTATGCCACAGCCAGGGGATTGAACCACCAACCTTCCACTCTCCCGTCAGGGAAAGAAATGAAAAAGACAGCTACGATGTGATACTTTATTTCTTTTGATAATTTGTGAATTACATGACAGGACTAGACCGAGGGATTACACTTGCTCATGATTAATGTACCATCTTCTGAAAATATACAGTGGAATAGATGCGAAGTAAGAAAGAATGTAAATACTGAGTTAAATGTGCAAAATATTCTCAATTATAGACAATTTTCAGCTGTTTTGTATGAACAACTCAGGCAAACTGTTGGCAAATATTGCTTAGCATATCATGTTTCAGTGAAAGTAAAGGACAAACATACAAATGTACTAGAAAATATTATAAAAAATATATGATGAAGATTGCACAAGTTTGATAATTTGAAGAATTACTTAGATGTGGCATCTTTTTCACTGGTGATTCTGAGAAAAGTCACAATTTTGTTGTTAGACCAAATTAGTTGGATAATGATAAGCTATTAGCACATTTGTATATCACTTTTTTATACAGACAACATTCACACAGGTGACAACTAAAGCATTTACAACTCCATTTTTTAACAATGGCACATAACTGAACAAATATTGTTATAAAAAAGGGATACAGGATTTAATAAATGCTTTGATTAGAATTCACAGGACAACCAATCACACTCACTTTCGTTCTTGACCCTGCTCCACAATGTGATATTTGCAGTACAACTACTTGAAGTCTTATGTTCAAATAGCTGGTAGAATGGGATGATCCCAAGGTCTATTGCCTAAAGCTTTGGGACAATAAGACATTGTTTTTTAATTACTAGGTTTACAGATCCAACCCAAATTGCAAAACTGTGAAATGAATATTATCAATGAGTTTTGTATTGTAGTAATGAAAGCAATCTGTAGGTGGAAATGAATAAACTCTTCGACTGATTAAAGAAAAGAAATATTTTCCATTCTTCAATTTCTCTTCTACAGGACCATCTATTTCCCGCTACTCTGCTGTACTAGACACTTTTAACAGGTCCCTGTTGAAATAAATCCATGTGAAAATTCAACAATCCTATCCCAGCACTAGTGCCTTTTATCATTTGGACACACTTCTAGTAAGTTATGTTTTAAATTCTCTATCCTTTGGAGTAACATTTGGTTCTACAAGTCTTAGTGTTAAGATCACCTTGTGCTGGTCCACATTCAGGTTCAAGTATTATCATTGTACTTGCAGCCTCCACAAACACTGGGTACGGTAGCAAGACCAAATTCTTTCTAGCTAAAGACTACTAAGATTAAATGGTTCCTACAAAATACTCAATAAATATTGTTTTTTCAAACTTCCCTTCATCAAGTCATCTCAGTGCTAAGACTTCTATATTTATGAAGCAGTAATACAGCCAAACAAAGTCTTAGTACTAAGATTTGTATTGAACATATGGACAGTCTACTGGACAGTGCCTACTGAATATATTGCTTATTGTGCTGGTTATGGAGTGGAATATTCATATCAATTTGACCTCTCAAGGCAATTATTAATCCGTTCTATTTCAACTACAGAAACTTCTGAGGAGTGGAGTGCCTCAACTGGACAGATGCAACTCTATAGAGTTCATGCCAGTCGATATACCCCATGTTCGTAGGAGATGGTGTGAGGCAAAATAATTACCCTCTTGACGGATTTTCATGAAAATTTAGTCAATGTGACATTTTGTCTTAGATGGTCATGTTATTGATATGAATTAAGGAAGAAATAATATTTTCGTATTGAGTTGCTAATTCGTAACAAATATGAAAAATTTCGGAACAGTTGGCAGCGATGCAGTTATAATTCTCATCACAAAATATTTGTTACATAACACACATGAAGTATGAGGGTTGCCCTACGGTTAATTTACATGGCTGATATGAAGCAGCCCAGTTTACTCTGACATTATGCACATGAAGTAATATCAATGTCCAATGAAAGCAAGATGCACATGAAGTAATATCAATGTCCAATGAAAGCAAGTTTAATCCAAAAGCAGTTGCAATTGCCCTGTGGTAATGTTAATGGTAGTAACATTCCCTACCACCTTATGCACTGACCGAGCATAAATGGTACACAAGGAATTAAATGGAACTGAAATATGCAGAACTTTTGAATGACCTCTTTCCTGACTTAAGGCAAACTCATTAAAATCAGATAGGATCACTCTGATATGACACCTGTCTGCTTGACGATCTGAGGTAACCCCCACAGGAGATCACCCAGTCAGATATACACAACTCTCTGAATGACTGCTTTCTTGAGCCGATCCAAGGTTAGTTTTGAAGAATGATTTGGATTCATTTCTTGACCTACTGGGCCCACTTGCACAAAGCCATCTTAGCGCTAAGATTACCACAAGCCTAAGTTAAAGTATGGCAGTTACGATCATCTTAGTGCTAAGATTGCTTTCTGCAAGTGGGCCCAGGATTTGGAAATATTGATCTTAGCAAAAGTAAACCCACTCAATTATACCCTTGCTAGTACACCCTTGTTAGTGTAGATGCCATGGATCTCCGGAAGAATTGGATGTATAGTTTTCCCCAACAATATAATAATGCAGCTTTATTATTTTGTATTTGGAGCTTCCCGGTCACATTCATTTTCAAGATTTCAGAAGCCTTGACACTGATTGGTCCATTACAAAGTCCAGTGAAAGAGGTATTGCATCAGAGTGAAAATCTGATTTAATGAGATTGCCGATTTGAGATGCATGTTCCTACTATTGTAAGTATTCAGTAAATCTGTCCAGTAGACTTCCTACAGAGCAGTTGAGGCAAGGACAGCACAGACAGAGAGAGAGAGAAGAGGCAGAAAGATGAATGAAAAGACAGTCACAAACACATGTCATGTCGCACACATACAGGGTAAAAAAAATAGGCTGAATTTGGATACAGGAATTTCATGTCAAGTTTTGCATATTGCTTTATTCCAAGCTTCTGATGTGATTGTATGTTCAACTATAGTTTACTATTAGGATTCCATATAGGTTCCCTGCAAGGACAAACATCTCCCATAGACTCATTACAGAGACAGGTCAGCTCACTTAAATGTCAAAAGCCAGCTGTTAATTTAATTTGACGACTATTAATTTCATGTCATCATTTCGTTTCACAACGCTCCAGTATTGTAACAGTGTAGTGAAGAACTATATATATATTGCATCCTTAACATAATAAACCTAAAACAGGGGATAAAAATATCTAACAAAGCATCACGATGCTGTTGTAAAAACTGTACAAGCAGGGAGGTAACGAGTGTCCTATACAACACTGAGTGTGTCCCATAGCTTGGTTGAAACTCTGAGGTATTATTCCTGATTGCTTATTTCCTCTCAGTCCGAAATATCATGCTTGATTTGGATAGACATTATGTACATATCATTGTCTCTGTACAAGTTACACCTGTCGTCAACTAAACTCATTACTACTTGCAAAATAGAATCACTATTATCTCTGAACTGAACCTCTTAATGCCCAAAACATTATACTTATAATTTTATCACCTATGAGTAAATAAGTCTAATATAATACTAATATCTTAATGGAAATACTTTACGCCTTATCATTCTAATTTGTCATGTGGGTTCTAATTCTAAATTATTATTGAAATTTTAATCTTTCTAAGGCACTGTGAAAAAACAATAAATATTTAACAATGCAAATAAAAAATATTCAGTCGTTCATATCAACTAGTTCCAATCGATATGGTTCAACAGGATGCCGAGCGGTGGTGCTTGGCTTTGGTCCTTTTCAATGTACGTCCATCAGCTGCCTTCACAACACATTAGGGGGGCGTCAACTGGCGATATCATTGTCAATTTCAATGTGGGCCACCAGGAGGTGTGTACAGAGCACAGAGAACAGTGTTCATGATTGACACTTGCTGTAATACATAACACACATGCTGCCACGGATAAAACACCTTCCACTGGAGAAACTATAAGTCGTCGTTGTCTATTGTGGTAGTTTTGGCAACCTCGTAGAAAACTCTGAAACAAAGATTTTAGCATTGTTATCATTATGTAAACACAGGGTTCATCGGGTGTCCGGAACAATATTACATCGCATACATTTTGGGGCTTCTTTGACAACAAGCAGAGGGTACTGGGTCCCTTTGCACAAAGCGATCTTAACGCTAAGGGGGTCGTAACTCTCATACTTTAACACAGGCTAAGGGCAGTCTTATTGCTTAGGCTTATGATAGTCAAAGCTCTAAGATGATCGCAACTCCAATAGTTTAATATAGGCTTATGATAGTCAAAATGTTAAGATTGCCTTGTGGAATGGGACCCAGGAGTTCTTAATCTGTCACTGCAGAAGGATAAATATCCGATTTGCAGAAAACAATATTGTGAAGTCAATATGCTTCATTTTCATTAATTATGGAAAAAAAATGTAGGGGAATCTGATAAACAAATTGTTCTGATGTGATATATTTAAATTCTGTTTCTTGGAAGGCTGTCTTTTAGTCTTAAATTCTTGATCTCATTACTTACTGGTGATAGATTGACTCAGAATGCTGTGAAAGCACAAAAATATTCATCAGTTTGAGAAGTGTCTAAATCATTTTGTCTCCTCGAGTCATACTTTATAGACCATGTAGACTGACAGAGCATCCGGTAATGTTATTTCTTTGTAAGTGAGTTTGGTTTAATGCCGTTGTGAACATTATTAGGTTATGTCAAGGCTTGTAAGTATGGGGGAGGAAGCCCGCAGAGATGCAGGTCTCAGATGTTCACCACTTGGTGACACCCACACGCATTGGGATGGTGCTGACAAACCCAGAAACATGATCGGGGCAAATCTTGGATTTGTACCCATGGGGATGATGTTACAGCCTCCCAGGGAAAGGGTACCAGGTATATGTTTCCTGCAGTGTGACAACATGCAAAATAGGGCATCCAATTCGCACACAAATTGTGAATGGACCCAAATAATTACATTGCCACTCCTGGAGGACGGAAAGCATATTGCTGTTTGATTCATAAAAATTAATCAAATTTGGAAATTGCATGTTACTGATAACTGACACTCCTTTTCTGGTAAATAATATACTCAAAGTTCATGAGCATCAATGGTTGGTTTCCTTCAATCTAAAAATTGAAATTTCCTATCTGAAGGTAATGTGAAATGGGGTTTAATGTTGCGTCCAAGATTATTGCACTTATATAGCGACATGCATGCACGTGTGTGTCTGGCTGCTTGTACTAGTACGGACTGATGCCGATTTATAGTGCTAGCCCACTGAGATACCATGCCGCAGTTTAACATGAATACCCGACTCAGACACAGTATACTGACTCCGGGCCGACCAGTCCTTGTTTAGTCCCTTAATGCCGAGTGCCAGATAGGGTAACAAGTACCATCGCTTAACCTCTTTAGGTATGACGTGGCCAGGATCGAACCCTGAACCTTCCGCTGTCTGGCGGAAGCTTTACCACCAGACCATGGAGGCTGTCTCCTATCTATAACAGGCTTAAGGCTTCTGAGCAGGTGGAATGATATGATACACTATAAACGATGGCCCAAGTCAACTTCTCGGAAATCAAGTGAAGCGTGCCACATGTTGCCAGCCTGGGACCCAGCCCAGAATAAGAACCGAGAGTCCCCTGGCCTAAAAAATAGATAGGCCCATATAAATCTCTGATTCTGTTTGTCCACGTCCTGACAGAGGTAATGACAGTTGGTAAGACGGCACTACTCACTTGTGTGCATACTTTGACCTGATGGTTGTGAGCTGTTTGTTTGGAGGAGACTTGATCACAGTGTTCAGTTGTCTGCTGAGGTCTCTCAACTCCGACACCTCGTAGCCGGTGAAGTGAACCATGGTCCGAGTCTGTTGAATAAAATGTATATGTCAGTAAAGTCGGGCGTAATCTGAAGTCTGCAACCAGTACTATGCTGTTTGTCAAACTTAAGACAAATAACAAAACAGAAAGTGAACACTGCTCAGTAATACCTTTCGACTTCAACATATTTGTAAGTTCAAAACACGAAAAAAGCAATATTTCTCGGAAAATCTTCTTATCAAAATCAAACTTTGCACTGCAATTCTATTGGTATAGAAACCGTACCACAATTGGAAAGAATCCATAAGGAGTTTATAATTTTTCAGAATAGCTTACACCCAACATAGCTAACTTTGACACTGATAGGTACTAGTCATTTACCTACTAAAATGGGTGAGTGCATGGGTTTGGTTTTACGCCGCTTTTAGCAATATTCCAGCATTATCACAGCAAGGGACACCAGAAATGGGCTTCACACATTGTACAAATGGAGAATTGAACCCATGTCTTCAGCATGACAAGCGAATGCTTTACCCACTAGACTAACCCAGTGCCCTACTAAAATTAATATCATTCTTTTTCACACAAATTTTCACACAATACAACTGTAGATATTACAAAACTGCAACATTGCGACAAGAGGCTTGTTATATGTATGATGAGTTGACTGTTACCCATGTTCCTTCCTTCTTCATGCTGAGAGCGAGGTAGAGAGTGGCCGCGGCCAGCTGGGATTCCTTCACTGACAGTAGGCTGTACTCCATCAGGGACATCTCCAGGATGTAGCGAGCCAGGGTTAGAGTCTCCATTGCAGCGCGTGCACACTGGAATACAGCACAATATGCAAGTCTCAGCTTAAACTCTCTTTGAGCAGCCTTCAGTTCATGGAGGACATCAAGATATTATTACCTAATTTCTCTAATCATACGCAGTTTTGAAGAAGCTATGAATATTTTCATTAAATCTTTTTGATCATTGACTTCAGTAACTCTTGGCTAAGTTAAGGTATGGTAGTTTTGGAATGGAAGCTGCTTTGAACAATTTTACAGTCACACCATGTGTGTCAGTTTAAAGCCCAAAGTGACACTATTGTAGACTTTGAGCACTCCTGAGAAACCTACCAGTAGATGTCTATCTACTTACAAAGAACCAGCCTTCATAAATGAATCAAACTTGGTATTTGAGCCTATCACCAACAGATTCTGACCAGAACCACAGTGGATTTGTGCACAACAGTGCATCTGATACCACTGGGCCACCAGCGGCCACTGACAATTACTAGGGTAAGAGGCAGCTCATATAATATTTTTAATATTTTGTTAGTTGCTTAACGCTGCACTCAGCAATATTCCAGCTATATGATGGCAGTCTGTAAGTAATTGAGTCCGGACCAGACAATCCTGTGATTGACATCATGAGCATCAATCCACGACATGCATTAACGAAGTTAGCGAGCCTGACCACCCGATCCCATTAGTCACCTCTTACATCAAGCATTGGTTACTGAAGTACTATTCTACCCCAGATCTCACGTGTAAATATTTTTATTAAGTCTCATAATCTATAATTCAAATTCTATAAAACAGGTGACCAGTGATTTGCTGAGTAGCTAATCCAACCTTTGCATATCTCCTGAGGAATCTGTAGGATAGGGGCATTCCAAGGTCGAAGCCAACGATGCGAAGGATGTTCATCTCCATCTGAATAAACTCCTGGCGAGTGTAGGCATCGTCACAGATGTACAGGAAGTCCTCAATAAGGGGTGGGCAGCGCTCCTGTCGGTACAACACATACATGAACCATACTCTCAACATGTAGTAAATGAGGTCAAACAGTGAGTGCATGTTGTTTTATGCCAGATTCACCAATATCACACCAATGGTATGTAAGTATGAAGTCTGGATATGCAAACCAGCTGATAACAGAAAACCTTTAGAGCTCTGCCACCTGATAATTATCAAGTTGAATCAGACTAATACATGAATCAGCAGATCCTGGCATAACCAAGGGACACAACACTGAAAAGTTAATTACTTCTTAGACGAGTGGGATGTCATGTCACAATGTTACAGTGTAACAACATTGATGAAGATTGCAGTTGAACTTTCAACAAATCACAAAAACTTCTGTTGTTTCTGTTTGCAAAATGTGACCCAGTAAAAGGAGAAATAACTCCACTTTTGAAACAAAATGTTTCTATAACAATGTCAATGTATGTTGAAAATTAAAACTCACGTCAAATTTACAAGCCACGAAGAGTGACACAGCCCCAACCAGCTGCAGTACTTCCTTGAGGATCTGTTTGCGTGACAGGTAGGTGTCGACCAGCTTGACGGCGAGGTACAGGGTCTCGTGGTTCAGCTCAAAGTTCTCCTGAACCTCCACCAGCCAGTCCACCAGGATACTCCGCATGTTGGGAGTCAGGTGGGGCTGTCGAGACATGTACTGGTCGATGTTGAACTTCAGCTGAAACACACACAGTCAAGTCATCAGACCGTCAACATTTCAGTATTGTTATACCTCCAATTAAGAATCTTGCAATTCTTTTGGTTAATCTGTACCACATGTAGACCCCGAAATCATATGACAGACACTGATTGTGAATATTGAATATATCAGTATTGACCTGTCACATGATGAATATTGACTTGTCTGCTAGAAAACAAGATGGCAACTGTTACGCACATTTTACGGTTTGCATCTAAGTTACTGTAACGAAACTGGATGGTTTATAGACTTAATAACCTAAAGTATAACAAAACAAATTATTACTCTTGATGAGGTCAATATGCGAAAACAAGGATACTGAATCTGACGCTTATCCAAGGTGAGGGGATCTGAGGCTTATTCAAGGTGAGGGGATCAGAGGCTTATCCAAGGTGAGGGGATCTGAGGCTTATCCAAGGTGAGGGGATCCGAGGCTTATCCAAGGTGAGGGGATCCGAGGCTTATCCAAGGTGAGGGGATCTGAGGCTTATCCAAGGTGAGGGGATCTGAGGCTTATTCAAGGTGAGGGGATCTGAGGCTTATTCAAGCTGAAGGGATCTGAGGCTTATTCAAGGTGAGGGGATCTGAGGCTTATTCAAGGTGAGGGGATCTGAGGCTTATTCAAGGTGAGAGGATCTGATGCTTATTCAAGGTGAGGGGATCTGAGGCTTATTCAAGGTGAGAGGATCTGATGCTTATTCAAGGTGAGGGGATCTGAGGCTTATTCAAGGTGAGGGGATCTGAGGCTTATTCAAGGTGAGGGGATCTGAGGCTTATTCAAGGTGAGGGGATCTGAGGCTTATTCAAGGTGAGGGGATCTGAAGCTTGCTCATACCTCTCTCTCTTTGTAATATTCAAAGATGTCCTTAGCATACACAGCAGCTTGTGCAGGGTCTCCGAGGTTCTCCTTGTCAATATCATCAATCTGCTCCTCCTCCTGTAACACAAGCCAGTGATTTACCTTGGTCTCTATATATTCGAGTGTTGGACTCACAGTATCAGTAATAAATCATTGGTGTCTTAGGAACCAACTGTTTGATATTTGGAAACAAAAAATCCCCCCCAAAAACCTTGGAAAAAATAAAATAAAAGCTTCGTATTGTTGGAAAAAAGAAAGAAATTGAAAAAAATTCCATTGTTGCAATGTGTTTTGTAGAAAAAAAAGAAGATTTTGTTCAGTCTTTATAAAAAAATATCATGTTTTTCAGTTGTAGCTGAAAAAATATCCCACTGCACCAACAGCAAATAAAAGGTTTCTGTGAAGCTGTATGCATATGATGTATGGGCACTTCCTGGTTTGAATCAAACTCTGACATGGACCATCCGAACATTGACTGTAAGCTATCAGAACAGAAATATCAGATAAATCTTGTGTGTATGCTTCAGTTTAATTCGTTTTGATCATTCAAACATGCATACTTCTGTACTTCCAATAAGACTTGCAGTGAAGATTGTTTGCAACCATTCCTACCTTATAAGAGAATAGGACAACATATATAAAACCAAGCTCAAGTAGCCGGTGAATCCTGCACTGAACACTCCACAACAGTCATACAGTGTTCACTATTATAAACTTGCCAGTGCTACAATACTTCAATTCTATGAGATACACTGGATCCTTGAGCATGCAAAACATGTCCATTCATCCCTCAAATGTGAGTGTGTGCCACAATCTGATCTGGTTGAAAGGCATTTGCAAAAAGGATTAGAACTCAAGATAGTTTCCTGCTTGTACTAGTCCGGACTCATGCCAATTTATAGTGCTAGCTCGCTGAGATACCATGCTGCAGTTTTAACATGAATACCCCACTCAGACACAGTATACTGACTCCGAGCCGACCAGTCCTTGGTTCAGCCCATAAATGTCAAGCGTCAGACAGGGTAACAACAAGTACCGGTACCATCTTTTAAGGTATTTTGGTATGACACGATCGGGGATCGAATCCAAGACATTCAACTCTCCGGGCGGAACCTCTACCACTAGACCACAGATGCGCTCTTTGAAGCAATGAGATTTCATCCCAACAAGACACTGAGCTGGTGCCTGCACATTTTATCCAAATTTTCTCCAACATTGAAAATAACAAGAATAACCTACTCCCAAACTAGGAATTATGGATTAATGTTGAAAAGATGGAAACATACAAGTCAATGGGGACAGATAATGTGTAATTGCTTGTAGCTGGGAGATTATTCTCACTGTCTTGACCTTACCAGCAGCAGCTCCAGCTCATCAATCTCCTCAGATATGGATCTCTGGTGCTTGCTTGCTTCACCCGACCCTGAACTGAAAGAAGGAATGAAAGAAGGTAGTTACAGACTTGTTGAGGGTGTGATTTGATGTGATGCCGCTTTTAGCAATGTTCCAGCAATATCACAGCGGGGAACATCAGAAATAGGCTTCACATATTGTACCCATGTCGGGAATCGAACCAGGGTCTTTGGCGTGACGAGCAAACACTTTAACCTTAAGGCTACCCATCCGCCCTGATTTGATATTGATATTTGAGCTATACTGCAGCAGTCTGTAAATAGTTGATAAGACATGTCACAGTCTGTAAATAGTTGATAAAACAAATCAGTCTGTAACTAACTGATGATACAAGTCATTGATAAATACCATCATGACATGCCGGGCAGCTACTTGTATCCCCACAGTGGTATAACATTACATAACGACCCAACAAAAACAGATAGTTCTGATAACGTGGGCTCCCAAATATACCTGGATCAGGACTTGACAAATCCATGATAGATCGATTTGCCAGAGAATATGCATGACAAGTGGCACATAAAACTTCACCTATTCTCCATTAAAGTCATAAATGTTTGAGAGAATGTTTATCATGGTTATTGAACTTGAAGAAAAGACAACATTTTGGCTCAGTAAACTTAGTAAAATATAAATATTTTTTACATTTGTATACTTATCATGCTTACCCTGCATTACTCCTTAATGCATCCTTAAACGTAGTAATGCAGGATAAGTAAAAAATAATGGCAAATACATTTATCACTAGAAAAACAAATACAAAGCAAACTTCTTTTTTTCGACCACCAAATTCTACTTGTCATGGGTGTCATTTAATCCAATTTGTCAACCCTTGCCAGAAAGGTATGGTGACTGCTTTGTAAGAAGGGACTACTGTTATCTTATGCTGTTCAGTACCAACCTCTGTGAGGAAAAGTCTTGTGATGACAGCACCTCTTGAGACAAAGTGATGACTTCTTCCTCAGAACTGGAATTATTCTCTTTGTCTTCTGTGACTGGCTTAAGCTTTGGTCGCGACTTCTCTACGACTGGTATCTTCCCCTGACTTGCTTTCAGCCCTTTCTGGCTGGAACTTGTTTTTTTCTTCTGTGCATCTTTTCCACCTTGGTTCTCTTTCACAGACTGTAATACAATCAGCCCAAAGATGAATTATGTGGGTTATTGATGTACAAATTACAAGTTGTCAGAAATAGTTTCAAGATACTTTTTGATTACTCATCTCTTCTTACAGAGGTAGAGACCATTGTCATCTCAAACTACTCAAGAGCTTAATTCGAACTAGTTGTTTGATGTAAAAAAAAGGTTCCTCTACAATTTCACTAGTCTCAGACTAATGGATTATTGGACAAGTGGCCATGCATATCCGATGATATATTTTATGACATACATCATAACGATTACATACCAGACAGCAGTTGTTTTTTTATTAATCCATCTTTGGTCATTAGAAAGCCAACATGTCTCTTTGTCACTGATTCATCAGGAATTTGATCTTATTTTGACTTTTACATTATATACCTTGTGGGTCATTGGAGTGTCAGAGTTGGGACTAAACATAAATGCTTATTTCAACAGTTTTTTTCAGTCATGTCATTTTATATCATTGATTGTTTGTTGTTTAACGCCGCACTCGGCAATATTCCAGCTATATGATGGCGTTCTGTAAGTCAGTAAACCTGACCACCCGATCCCATTAACTGCCTCTTACGACAAGCACAGTCGCCATTTACGGCAAATATGGGTTGCTGAAGACCTATTCTACCCAGGATATTCCTAATACATGATATTTACCATTCCAAAACACACAAACAGGACCAATCAGAACGTCACTTACCAGATCAGGTAAGTGACAGTCCAAATGTGTTTTTCAATCATACAACCGTGAAAAGATTAACACAGGGTATTCCAAACGACAGTTTCAGGCCGTATGACTGAAACCATCAAACTGGTCCAGCCTCTCAATTCCATGGGATAAACATTTGAAAGGAAAAGACTTCACATGGGATGTACCGCCATACAACCTAGGCCATCTATTCCAGAATGTACTTGTGTTCAATTTTCAGATTATGAATTGAGTATATCGTCAAAAGAATTTTCAAAATGTAGTCTGGAATGGAAGTCGCCAGTTTGAAACTAGTGCCTTATCATGCTTATAGCAGTAGTCATGGTAGTGAGAACTAAGATCTGATTTTAGTGAGATTGATCATGTCCAAAATAGGTATGTTTATATTTTTAGCTTAAAACTGAAAGCATTGTTTGCATTGTGCCTAGTGCATGAAAACAGATGTGTTGTCGTATATAGACACACCACTAACCACAGTCTATTTTGAGTAGCTACAAGTTGTAGCATGTACAACTCATGTGTGAATGTACTAACGTTTGTGATGTCTCCAAACGCTGCTCTGCGCTTGAGTGAGGGGTCGATGAGAACTCCGCCATGTCTCTTTACTCCCATGTTCATAGCATTGCTGGTGCTATCATGATGAATCTGAAATTGAAAACAATGTTACTAACAGTAATATTTCACATGCATGATAAGCATGATAAGTGAATGAAGAACAATCAAATGTTATTATTTATGATTAAGGGTTTATGGTATTTATGGTAAATTGAGGTTCAATCTTTCCATCATATGCATCACAATATCATTTTGTAATGCTCAGTATACCAAGTGCAAATAGCAATTTTTTTCAAGTATTTACTTTTATTGTTTATACACTTGTCAAATATGCGCAGTGTGCATCTGTGCATATTTATTGAATGAGGAAACTATGTTGCACCAGCATCTTGTTTTGTTCCATTTATGAACTTTAAATCATACACTGCGTGGTGTTTCAAATTGCTTTTGAATTCAAACTTTAGAATCATACAATATATTGTGATACGTATCAAAATATGGCCATGTGCATCGTAAAATATTGTGAAACACTTCAAACCACCAAAATCCATTCCTGGTTAAGATGATGTATCAAATCATTATCAATTAAACAACATGAGCAAGGCCTTCTTATCATTGCTTTCAGGCTTATGAAAAAGATTTCCAATCTTTATGTTACCTTAACCATCATGTCAACAAAGTTATCATTAGAAAAACAATGTAATTGTTCTTCAGATAATTCTTTTGTTTCAAGAAAGGAGACAGTTTATTGCACCAATTTGCAGAAAAGGGACATGTTTTTTTCGCCAGTACCCAGGTTCCTTTCACAATATCTTGATCTAACACACTGTATCTACTCTAGACAATTAATTTAGCAGTTCAGGTAACCTATATGGTAAACATAAGGGTGTTTCAGCAGTTACATAGCTTGTAAATAATGCTAATTAAATGCCTATTGTGATCATGTGTAAACTTTCGTATTCATGGTGTTCAAAGCAGTGTACATTTATCAGTTTATGCATGCATTCGTTCTCATGGTGCCTTGCTAAGAATGGGAATAAGTATATCTAAACTATTTCTAGTTTGCTAATCTTGTTTCCAAACGGATTTTGCATTGTCGTGGACCGAATCATACTGAATGATCCTCGCAAAAATGGAGAAAAAATACGGTTTTGTTTGGGGCCAATTCTAGGCCGTCAAACGTGTTAACCTAACTAAGCCATAAAACTAGTTCTCGTTTAATTCACATATGCTTACGGTGACATTATCAACTTTTCAATGCATAATAAAACGCATCTTTTTTGCAAAATATTCACTCTAATGAAACCATACACACCTGATCAAGCGGCATTGTTGCCTTTGATCTCAAAATTCGGTCTTTCCTCTTGTTCATTCTTGGGTAAGCCGACGGTCGAAAATCCGCAGTTTCTCTCTGGTAAAACTTGGCTGCTTAAGATTAACGCACATGAACCAGCAATGTTGTGAACAATTTCGAGATCCCAAAAATATTCCCTCAAAAGTTCTCACACACTGTAAACAATCTTCTTCTTAGTGTCGTGGGCCGTTTGAAATTCGCGAGTACAGTCTCAATGCTGATTGGTCCAAAATTCAGATTCGACCAATCAAATTCAAGACAGCGCCATCTGTCGAGATAACCATTGAAGGGAAGGCCACTCTCAGTTTGTTTTATTCCGCACGTGCAATTATGGAGGAAGACTACTGTCCTGGACGTCACGTTAGTGATGGTAATGCTGTAATGCTAATATAACTTATTATTAATATACGACGGTTATAATGCTTACCTAAAATTAGTTTCGCATGACAATGACTATTAGAGAAACGCCCAACAGAATGAGTCATTCATTTTGAATACATTCATTTTGCATCATGTTGTTGTTTGCTTGTTTGTTTGTTTGTTGTTTATTGTTTAACGCCGCACTCAGCAATATTCCAGCTATATGACGGCGGAATCTGGCCTACCTTTAGAATACAGTACCACACACTTTTCAAACACATGACAATACCCTATGACGTAATTTGTAGTATTTTGTTGCCAGTCATACCGGCGAAACAATGCCCTGTGACGTCAGGGGTCATTGAGTGTGCATAAGCTCCTCCCAGTGATCTATCATCTCTACACGCAATGTCATTGAATACGCCCAGCGGTGTTGAGAGTTTTGAATATTTGTTTACGAAATATAGCATGCAGCGGCACATTTTAGAACAAGTGCTAGTTTACAAAAGCACATTTCTTTTTTATATATTTTTTATTTCGTATTTCTCCTAATTCAAGTAGCTTAAATGGTTATAAATGGGAACTAATATACATATATTATTTTTCCGGTTCATTAATTTTCATTATTATGCACAAGAATGCAGTTTATTAGGGATATCGCTGAACTCCAAATGTCACCAATGTTAGGGTAGGTTACCCCGAACTTGATCCTTAGCCCTTGGATCCCCTTTAAGGTCAATCACCCCTTTACGATCATTAGGGTTAGGCTCCCATTCAGTGGCTATTATATTACCTTAGCCCTTGGATCCCCTTTACGTTCATTAGGGTTGGGTACCCGTTTTGTGGCTGTTGTAGATTCTGTAGAGGCTCCTAATATTCTTCACACCAAAATGTCGAGTAAAAAGGATGCAATGGTTTTGTGTCAACTATTTTGGCTACTGGAAACTGTCCTGGAACACTCACACAAGCCACTTTCACCCGCTACATTTTTTCAGTACTGATTCAAAGTGAACTCACCATTGTGTCGTCACTAGCCATGCTCATGCCTCCCTCGTTTCTTAATATTCATCCTTACAGTGTTCCCTACCACACTTTTTCTGTCACAAAAATCACCTGACGAATTATTAAATACCATATCATTCATGCGTACTAGAGAGTTCGACGTCTGCTGTCTGATGCCTGGAGCCGTTTTCAGTTTGCGCCATATCGGCTCATTCCTCACCACTCGGTATCTTGTAGATTACGGAATGGGATGAGTGTGCCAAATGGCATCGTGATCATTCGTTAGTGTCCGTAGACTAAAGTCACGAGACACCATGCCTACCCGTAACCTTCGTAAGTGTCCGTCACCTATTCGACCCTTTTCGTTCAGTTCCGTAACGTCATAGGCATGGTTAGGTAAATTTGCACTTTGTTTCACAGTGTGGACGTAGCTCAGTCGGTTAGCTGTCGGGCTAACAATCCGAATGGTCGTGGGTTCGCGTCCTCACGGGAAGTTGTGGTACTGTATTCTGAAGGTGCTCTGATAATCTTTGCATTCCTTAACGCAATATTTCAAAGTGAAAGTAAGACAGAACACTTATATAATATATAGGATGTAGGTTTTTTGGCAAAATTGAGATTGACATAACTTGAAATTAATTTTCGTCTTACTTGATATTTCTATATATGTCTGGCTTGGACCTAACTATGCACTAAGCTGTGTGCCAATGGCCATTATTGGGATTCCTGGTAAGCTCTGGTAATAAATAAGGTCCCTAGAAACCTATGTTTGTCTAAGAGACGATGGAATGAATCAGGTGGTCAGGCTTAGTGACTTGGTTGATGCATGTCATATCTCAGTTGCATGGACTGATGTTGATGATGTCAATCACTGAATAGTCTGGTCCAGACTCGATTATTTACAGACTGGCATCATATAGCTGGACTATTGTTGTGTGCAGCAATAAACAACAAACAAACCATAACTCATTGAAATGTATATTGATGAATTCACAGAAATCTGTCGTGTTTGATTGAAATTTATGTAAGTAATCACATTTTGGAGTTTGGGTTATGGTTTATGACCCATTGTTTGCATTATGGCATCACTCCGCAATATTCCAGCTATATGACGGCGGTCTGTAAATAATCAAGCCTGAACCAGTTAATCCAGTGATTGACATCATGAGCATTGATCTACACAATTGGGATACAATGACACCAAGTCAGCGAGTCTGACAACCCGATCACATTACCTCTTAAGACAAGCATATAGTCACCTCTTACGATAGGGATGGGTTGCTGAATACCAAATCTAACCCATATTTCTTCTTGGTTCTTAGGTTATGTTACTTTTATCAAGGGTCTGTAGAATCATTTGTTTTCAACATGATGATTATGACCATGTCCTAACTTATAATGGTAATAATTCAGACTTGCTTTATTCTATTATTGAAATGTCCGATTTTTGTGGGTTACGGTATTATAAACTTTTACAATTGTCCTCTTCATTCCACAATTCCAGGGCAATTATTATGACAACACAAAATGAAAAAATTATGATGTGCATATATCTGTTAAATTTGCACAAACCCAGGGGTTAAAAGTTCGCAAACTTTTAATTAACTTTGCAGGCTGTCCACCATTCAGAACACATGGGAAATATGTCATGGCTGTGATTATGTATTAAGAGGGGTGTCACGCTAAGGATTGGTGCTACATTGTCATGCTGCAGTGTTATCCTACAGTTACACTGCCATACTTTAGTATGTCACTAAAGACTGATTCTACACACTATTTCACAATACACTCATGCTGGATCTGATATATATGTGAATTGTCATCATGCTTCATGCCAAGTGCCATACTACAGTGTCATGCTGTAAGGCTTCATGCCAAGTGCCATACTACAGTGTCATGCTGTAAGGCTTCATGCCAAGTGTCATACTACAGTGTCATGCTGTATACTGCAGTGTCATGCTGTAAGGCTTCATGCCAAGTGCCATACTACAGTGTCATCCTGTAAGGCTTCATGCCAAGTGCCATACTACAGTGTCATGCTGTAAGGCTTCATGCCAAGTGGCATACTACAGTGTCATGCTGTAAGGCTTCATGCCAAGTGCCATACTACAGTGTCATGCTGTAAGGCTTCATGCCAAGTGCCATACTACAGTGTCATGCTGTAAGGCTTCATGCCAAGTGCCATACTATAGTGTCATGCCATAAGGCTTCATGCCAAGTACCATACTACAGTGTCATGCCATAAGGCTTCATGCCAAGTGCCATACTACAGTGTCATGCTGTAAGGCTTCATGCCAAGTGCCATACTACAGTGTCATGCTGTGAGGCTTCATGCCAAGTGCCACACTACAGTGTCATGCTGTAAGGCTTCATGTCAAGTGTCATACTACAGTGTCATGCTGTAAGGCTTCGTGCCAAGTGCCATACTACAGTGTCATGCCATAAGGCTTCATGCCAAGTGCCATACTACAGTGTCATGCTGTAAGGCTTCATGCCAAGTGCCATACTACAGTGTCATGCTGTAAGGCTTCATGCCAAGTGTCATACTACAGTGTCATGCTGCAAGGCTTCATGCCAAGTGCCATACTACAGTGTCATGCTGTAAGGCTTCGTGCCAAGTGTCATACTACATTGTGTATAATGTATCTTTCATGCTTCTTGCATGCATACAAGGAGACTGATCTTTGCTCATCAGCTGTGTGGGCGGGTCTAGGTCGATGAACCTGTTATCAGGAATAGCGGGGCTACAGAGGGGAGGACAAAAATTTCGCTGAAACAATTTTACACATTCATGAAATAATTAAGAAATCCTGAAGTCATGGAGAAATAATCGTGCTGCCAAAAGGAATGTTCAAACATAAAATAAATTATTTGAAAATTGAATAAGGGACTGAAATATTTTTTCTTGTAATTCCACCCCATTGATATCCTCATCATGAAGATGTGTTATTGTCAAGGTCAGGTGATCGGATTGTTATGTGATATTGTCGTTCTTATTTTTAACTGGTAGTCAATAACGTGATATGTAGTATCTGTCACGTATTTGTGAGAGGTAAGACAGTGTATAGAGATTAGTTCTTGGAATGGTGTAAAAATTCATAAATTATCTTTGGTTTGAAAAAGCAACTGATGATTGACTAATCATCAACCATGAATTAGAATAGAAGTATACATTTAGAGAATCTTTTGTTCTAGCCTTCATGTTAAATAACACATAATAATTTAAATATCAATACTCTAAAATAATATTTTACTGTCCTCTGCAACACAAACCCTTCCACCAGGAAACATTGCAGTACGAGCGTACCAGGCCTGTTTGTTATTAAAATTTTGATGCTTTAAACAATATTCTCAATTTTTTATGTCCCGTAAGTTTGTGGGGGGCACGGGTGGCCCAGTGGTCTAAGGTGCCGCGATTCGCTGTGCAGAGTCCCTTAGGCACGCCAGAAGCCTATGATTGTGGGTTCGAATCCCGGTTCACCCCGATTATGTTTCTAGGTTTGTCAGCACAATAACCGTGCTCGTGGGTTTCACCAAAATGCTAAACGTCTGAGACCTCCATCACTTTGGGCTTTCCTCCCACATTAAGCTGACATGCCGTGATATAACTGGAATACTGTTAAAAGCGGCGTTAAACCCAACTCACTCACTCACTCACTCCCATAAGTTTGTGAAAAACAACACTTTTAATTGGAAAATAATTCATCACAATAGTTAGTGTCTCGGTGTCTCCTCCCATGAACATCTTGGTTGGAAGGTCTTCCGCAATCCGAACTTGTCGTAAGAGGTGACTAACGGGATCGGGTGGTCAAGATTCACTGACCTGCTTGATGCACGTGATCATATCCCACATGCGTAGATCGATGCTCATGTCATTCACTGGTCCAGAGTCGATTATTAATGGACCGCCATCACATCATGTACCTGGAACATTGCTTAGTGCAGCATTTAAGAAACAAATAAATACATTGTGTCATCGTGACCGATCAGTATGGATCTATGTGGATCAATGTGGATCTATTTGGATCTATGCCCCATGCTGCCCACCTCTGGTTTGCCTGGTCCAGACTTGATTGTTTAGAGACTGACATGATGCGGGCGGTCTGGGAAGCCTAGTGGTTAAAGCGTTCACTCGTCATGCCGAAGACCCGGGTTCGATTCCTGACGTTGGTACAATATGTGAAGCCCATTTCTGGTGTCCCCCGCCGTGATATTGCTGAAATATTGCTAAAAGCGGCGTATAATAATACTCACTCACTCACTGACATGATGCAGTATTACTGACTGGCCTAAAACAACATTCATGCACCCAGTTGTAGTGTTGGCTAACGATATAGATCATAGAGGTTGATAATTGTTAACTTAATATCGATCACTTATCAATAAATATCAGAAGGGTAACTTTGAGCAAATATGCAAAAATGTCCAAAAGAAATCCACATATTTCACACCACTGCTGCATGGTGACGCATTTATACATGGACTACTTTGTGGACATCAAAGACAACAAAACCAGTTGCTTTCCAGCTTCAGAAAATGACCTGGTTGACAATAACAAGTCTGTTTTGGTAAATGTAAACTTTATGTCATCACAATAGTGTATAAGTTTTTTTATCGATGACACGATTTTCATATCAATAATCATTAAGATTACCTCCCATCTTCGTTAATTCTGATTAAGCATATTTTAGCCAGCCCTTCCTACTTGTCTTGCGTGTCAGTACCTGCAAGTTAAATGACACACAATTGTTTAAACATTACCACATTGTAAAGACTTAGTCAGCATAATTTAAATGCTGGAAAATTAAAAATGTTTGTTGATTTACCTTATTTTATGCGACTTGCTTTTGTTTCTGGGGCAGCCGTGTATACTCTGTCAAGAATTGCCTCCCTTAAGGGTGCCAGAATCCTATGATTATGAGTTTGAATCTTAACCCTCTCCCAAATATGATTCTTTGTTTATCAGCGTAATACCCATCCTCCCACATTACTCTTGCTTGGAGTGTTTAATCCATACATTCCTTCCACATTACTCTAGCATGGAGTGTTTAATCCATACATTCCTTCCACATTGCTCTAGCATGGAGTGTTTAATCCATACATTCCTTCCACATTACACTGGCATGGAGTGTTTAATCCATACATTCCTTCCACATTACTCTAGCATGGAGTGTTTAATCCATACATTCCTTCCACATTGCTCTAGCATGGAGTGTTTAATCCATACATTCCTTCCACATTACACTGGCATAGAGTGTTTAATCCATACATTCATTCCACATTACTCTAGCATGGAGTGTTTAATCCATACATTCCTTCCACATTACACTGGCATAGAGTGTTTAATCCATACATTCATTCCACATTACTCTAGCATGGAGTGTTTAATCCATACATTCCTTCCACATTACCCTAGCATGGAGTGTTTAATCCATGCATTCCTTCCACATGACACTGGCATGGAGTGTTTAATCCATACATTCCTTCCACATTACTCTCGCATGGAGTGTTTAATCCATACATTCCTCCCACATTACTCTCGCATGGAGTGTTTAATCCATACATTCATTCCACATGACACTGGCATGGAGTGTTTAATCCATACATTCCTTCCACATGACACTGGCATGGAGTGTTTAATCCATACATTCCTTCCACATTACTCTAGCATGGAGTGTTTAATCCATACATTCCTTCCACATGACACTAGCATGGAGTGTTTAATCCATACATTCCTCCCACATGACACTGGCATGGAGTGTTTAATCCATACATTCATTCCACATTACTCTCGCATGGAGTGTTTAATCCATACATTCCTCCCACATTACACTGGCGTGGAGTGTTTAATCCATACATTCATTCCACATTACTCTCGCATGGAGTGTTTAATCCATACATTCCTTCCACATTACACTAGCATGGAGTGTTTAATCCATACATTCCTCCCACATTACACTAGCATGGAGTGTTTAATCCATACATTCCTTCCACATTACTCTAGCATGGAGTGTTTAATCCATACATTCCTTCCACATTGCTCTAGCATGGAGTGTTTAATCCATACATTCCTTCCACATCACCCTAGCATAGAGTGTTTAATCCATACATTCCTTCCACATTACTCTAGCATGGAGTGTTTAATCCATACATTCCTCCCACATTACTCTAGCATGGAGTGTTTAATCCATACATTCCTTCCACATTACCCTAGCATAGAGTGTTTAATCCATACATTCCTTCCACATTACTCTAGCATGGAGTGTTTAATCCATACATTCCTTCCACATGACACTGGCATGGAGTGTTTAATCCATACATTCCTTCCACATTACTCTAGCATGGAGTGTTTAATCCATACATTCCTTCCACATGACACTGGCATGGAGTGTTTAATCCATACATTCCTTCCACATTACTCTAGCATGGAGTGTTTAATCCATACATTCCTCCCACATTACTCTAGCATGGAGTGTTTAATCCATACATTCCTTCCACATTACTCTAGCATGGAGTGTTTAATCCATACATTCCTTCCACATTACTCTGACATGGAGTGTTTAATCCATACATTCCTTCCACATTACTCTAGCATGGAGTGTTTAATCCATACATTCCTTCCACATTACTCTGACATGGAGTGTTTAATCCATACATTCCTTCCACATTACTCTTGACATGGAGTGTTTAATCCATACATTCCTCCCACATTACTCTGACATGGAGTGTTTAATCCATACATTCCTTCCACATGACTCTAACATGGAGTGTTTAATCCATACATTCCTTCCACACTACTCTAGCATGGAGTGTTTAATCCATACATTCCTTCCACATTGCTCTAGCATGGAGTGTTTAATCCATACATTCCTTCCACATGACACTGGCATGGAGTGTTTAATCCATACATTCCTTCCACATTACTCTAGCATGGAGTGTTTAATCCATACATTCCTTCCACATGACACTGGCATGGAGTGTTTAATCCATACATTCCTCCCACATTACTCTAGCATGGAGTGTTTAATCCATACATTCCTTCCACATTACTCTAGCATGGAGTGTTTAATCCATACATTCCTTCCACACTACTCTGACATGGAGTGTTTAATCCATACATTCCTTCCACATTACTCTGACATGGAGTGTTTAATCCATACATTCCTCCCACATTACTCTGACATGGAGTGTTTAATCCATACATTCCTTCCACATGACTCTAGCATGGAGTGTTTAATCCATACATTCCTTCCACATTACACTAGCATGGAGTGTTTAATCCATACATTCCTTCCACATTACTCTAGCATGGAGTGTTTAATCCATACATTCCTTCCACATTACAATAGCATGGAGTATTTAATCCATACATTCCTTCCACATTACTCTAGCATGGAGTGTTTAATCCATACATTCCTTCCACATTACTCTCGCATGGAGTGTTTAATCCATACATTCCTTCCACATTACAATAGCATGGAGTATTTAATCCATACATTCCTTCCACATTACTCTAGCATGGAGTGTTTAATCCATACATTCCTTCCACATGACACTAGCATGGAGTGTTTAATCCATGAGATCATTCAGCCATGGTGTTTATCTACGTCTATGGGGAATAACTAACCGGACACTTCCCTCTCAAATAGTATGTTGTCAAGTTGTGATCGCATGTTCGAATGTCCAGAAATGATATCATGATAGAACAATGATAGAACAACGATACATATAGTTATTTTCATTGAAATAATTATTCCACAAAGATATATTCATTTGCATTATAGTAACTAGATATGTCATCTTCAATATGTCACGTCCTCATATTAGATATAGGCCACATCTGATTACCTGTGATGAGACTACACGCAAGACCCGGGTGATATCTGTGACTGTACTGGTACAGTACAAACCCAGCCTGTCATGCTGGACTAATCACAGTCTCACCACTTAAGGCTGACAACAACCAGGTGTAATACTCATTAGAAGGGTGGAGGTTGAAGATACGCACCTTTCCTATAGAAAGTTTCATTTTTTAACAGAAAATATTTTTTCAACAAAGAAGCGGATATCTTTGGAGGATTTGTGCTGTTGTAGACCTCTGTCCATGTGTGTGGTGTTGTGGTAGATAGTTCCTGCATCATTGCGATGTGTGTGGTATTGTGGCAGATAGTCCTGGTGTCCAGGTTGCATGTAGGTCAGATGAAGATGGAGATGTAGGTCAGTTACTGGAGGGAACATGATGCTGGTATTGTGTTTCAGCTGCGACAATATCAAAGATCTTCACTGAGCCTGTATCAGCCCCGTGTTTATGATAGGTTATCTTGTTTGTTGATTTCATCGATCCCGTGAAGAGTCTATGCATGAAGATTAAGGTAGGTTGGAATGGATGTACAATGTATTGTTAAATGTTAAATTTGAGGGCAGGCTGAGGGCAGGTCTAGGGCAAGCGTGACATTGGGCTTTGTGAGCAGACCGACTTATTACTGTCAAGTGATCGTGGCCATGGGTAGAGTTTGAAACTTCATTCTTCATACAGCTACAAGTTAGTTTTTGAAACTTCGTTCTTCCATAGGGCTCAATGTTAATCAAGGATGGGAAAAATACTTTTCATTTCCTGACTTTCTGTAGAAATGGAACCAAATTCGTCGTTGTGGGGACTCTAAATGTCCTTAACCGTTTATGTTCATATGATACTCAACACTTGATGGAGGTACTGGAAGTTGTTATCCTGGTACAAAATGTACCAGGATACAATATATTTTTGAATCGTGTGCTTTTGTTCAATGAACTTGACGTGAAGCTAAACATGAGTCAGTTCCACTGCACTTTCAGATACTATCTGTATGACAACATGTCCAAACTATCAGTCTCTGTCAGTCCCAAACTGGACACTTGGAATATCCTTATCAAAGTTGAGTAGTATGATTTTGTCCTTGGTGAACATTGGCAAAATGTTGAGACCATGATGAAGGACGTTCTTTCTGTTTTGCACAAATTCAGAAAGTGAAAAGGGCCACATGAGTGAATTCCGATTTATATAAACTGTTGGGTTAAAGATAACGTATAAGTAACTGGAAGTTGTTACAAATAATGAAAGCTGACGAGTAACGTAATTTTTAACTGCATTATCAGAATTAAAAAATTGCATCAATGTAACGAAATTCTGTCCTTCCGAGGACATTTTTGTGTGCGGCCTAGAACTTGAAAAAGTCCTGCATAGATTCTTTTCAATCTTGGTGAACACTTTCTATACCAAGAGGGAAAAGTGCACTGCTAAGTTTGATTTGAATATTTGGATTTTTGGCTAAAATACAGCTTTTTTTCATTTTTTTGTACATTTTTGCAACCATTTACTTGGAAACTACTGCATGGATTTCTTTCAATTTAGGCAAAGGTTTCCATACTAATAGAAGAGATACCGTGCAAAGTTTGATTTATATATATGTATTTTCTGAAAAAATATGATATTTTTCATGTTTTAAACTTAGAAATATGTTGGAGGAGAGGTCAGGGTTATTAGTGAGCACTGCTAATTTTCTGTCTTATTTGTTTAGGGAAAAGGCTATCCTTCATTTGGAGAAATTAATAAGTCCTTTTTATTAAACATCTTTGTATATTTCCCAGATCTATTTTGAAGGAAACCCCAAATCAATATTTTTTTATTTCCTTTTTATTTTGGATCCTGAATTTTGTTTGGGCCAGAACATTTTACAATGAATTCAAAGAAATAATTTCTATTTTTTAACCTACCAATTATTTCAATTGTTCCCTTTCTCTCTTGTTAAAAATGTACCCTGATATATTGACCTTGCTATGGCCATCATCATGCATACAATTACTCAAGTACATATACTATTTTTGTGTACAGTCATCTTATTAATTATTAAATGTCCTTTGTAGGGAGAGGTGTTTAAATAGGTTTAACCTGTTTACCAATCCCATTCCTTTTAAAAAAAAATAAAAAATGTTTAAATCAAGTACATGTAGCTCTCATCTATCTACTTAAGATTGCAAGTCTACCCTCAGATTTTTTGATCATCAGTTTGAATGAAAACTGGTTGACAGACAGACACTTTAGGCTGCTGTCGTTGCCACAAGGATTTGTGGGATGCTTACCTTGAGGGCAAACAGTGGGAGACAATAGGCTTTCTTTGACGAGAGCAGTCGTTAGCACAGTCACATAAGAAGGCTGTCTGATTGAGGAGCTACCACGTCTCTTATCATTGATAGCAAGTGTGAAACACTTCACCTATTAACTGAAAGAACATCTTGTGAAGGAGAGTTTTGCTGATGCTGGAGTCCTGTATATTTGATATTACTTCACACGTTGATGACTTGCAGGACAAAACCAGGGTGAGACATGGCTGCTAGTCAGTCAAGCTAGACAAGAGAATACTTGACAGGACTAGTTTGTCTCCTATTCATTAGGTTATTGAAACTAGTGTAAGATGAGCTCATCTCACCATATTAGTCATGGAAACTTTGTATGTTGACCTCATCTCACCATTTTAGTCATTGAGACTTTGTAAGTTGAGCTTATCTCACCATTTTAGTCATGGAAACTTTGTAAGTTAAGCTAAACTCACCATTTTAGTCATGGAGACTTTGTAAGTTGAGCTCAACTCACCATTTTAGTCATGGAGACTTTGTAAGTTGAGCTCATCTCACTATTTTAGTGATGGAGGCTTTGTAAGTTGAGCTTATCTCACCATTTTAGTCATGGAGACTTTGTAAGTTGAGCTTCTCTCACCATTTTAGTCATGGAGACTTTGTAAGTTGAGCTTCTCTCACCATTTTAGTCATGGAGACTTTGTAAGTTGAGCTTCTCTCACTATTTTAGTCATGGAGACTTTGTAAGTTGAGCTTCTCTCACCATTTTAGTCATGGAGACTTTGTAAGTTGAGCTTCTCTCACCATTTTAGTCATGGAGACTTTGTAAGTTGAGCTTCTCTCACCATTTTAGTCATGGAGACTTTGTAAGTTGAGCTTCTCTCACTATTTCACCAATTGAAACTTGTGTAAATTGAGCTAAATTAAGTTTTTCTCACTATTTATTTATTAAAACTTAGGCCACACTTTTGTCATTTCACGTTTCACAGATTTATTCCAGCACAGGATGGGTCAAAATAAGATAAAAATAGATGTCAATCGTTTATATATTTTTATGAGAGTCATTGTGCCGTGGAGTAAAAACTGCAGGTTGCCTCTTGAATCACTGATAGTGATGTACACATGCAATAGACCGGCTGCTTTTCAGTACGGGCCTGTGAAACAAAAATTCAGAATTGTGGGACGATATTGTCTTGAAGCTTATCCTGTTGTAAACACAACTTTGTTATCGTGAACACAAAAGTTTGCATTTGGAATGTTTTTCAGAATAAAAAGTAATTCCTTTTCCGATTTCATCTCCTTCGCAAAATTTGTAACCCCATTTAAATGTCTCACCCAACACCGTCCTGATGTGTCAGTCAGTGAGAGGGCAGGCTCAGTGTTACATTGAGAATGTAGGAAAAAACTAAACAAATTTACTCTTTTTTCTGTTAAAAATATCTGTAAACACACACAAGCCATAGAAATTAATTAAGGCGGCCTCTGTGGTCTTGTGGAAGAGCGTCTGCCCTGAGGGTGGAAGATTCGGGGTTTGATCCCCGGACCTGTCAAACCAAAAGATATAAAAGCGGGAATTTGTTTGTTACACTGCCTGGCACTCGGCATTCAGGGACTGGTCGGCTCGCAGTCTGTTCTGTATCTAAGTGGGGTATTCATGTTAACACATGCTAGCACTATTAAATCGGCGTTAGACCAGACTAGTACAAGCAAACACACACACACACACGTGCATGCACATCACTATGTAAGTGCAATAATCCTGGATGCAACGTTTCATCACCTCAACTCTAATTATTGTGGACAACCAGTTCCCAAGTACAACATTTCAGCATTACCTCTCAGTATCTCAACTCAGGGCTCGACTTAAAGAACTTCATTTAACTTGCACCAGCTGCATGCTGACATGAAAACCACGTTGCACCAAGCAAAACCAGGTTGCATCCTGGTCACATAAATTTGTTATCCCCCGCCCCAACAAAGTTGCGTGTGTGCGTGCGTAATAGAGGTAGTATTCCTTGAATTGTTATAGATATTAATGTTACCTATTGTTAATATTTCGCCCTAGTACTGTGCAAAGATATCAGTCATGACACAAACCACATTCACCTCAAATATCACAACTTTGGCATAAGGATATGATAAGCAAGACAGTTTGCCTTTCTTGTTTTGTTTTCCATCCTGGTTTACAGGTAAACATATCAGCATGTGCACCAAGCTTCGTCAAATTAGTTTATCAGTCCTGTTGTTGTATTCATATTTGTTTTGGTCAAAATAAAAGTTTGCAGATGATGGAATAAAACCTCTGCACATACAGTAAACTACGGTTATAACGAACTCAAAGGGACCACTAATTTTAGTTTGTTATAACCGTAGTTCGTTATAAGGATATATACAGCATATATACAACAAATGGCCGGGACTAAAAAATAAGTTTGTTATATCGGTCAGTTCGTTATAAGCGTAGTTTACTGTATTGTGGTTTTTTTATCACGTTCAATTTTCTTTTTTTGGTTGATCTGTAAACCAGTCTTGGAAAAAGGTTTGCCGTAGGGACTTTGTGACTGATACACCGCAACCTCTTTGCCCTTGAGACATGTTGGGCTTACGTCAAAGGTCAAGGTTGAATAATGAGATCAGTGTCCTTAATATCTATGAGAGGTTACGGGGGGCAAAATCCGTTTCTTGTTGTGCCCCATAGACATTCCAGAACCTGGATTAAGAGTATGGGAGAGGCATCATGAAAAGATGACACAGCGGATGAGGGGGTTTGCCAAAACTTATCACGACTATAAGGGTGGCCATGAAAAAATGACAGTTTTCCAAATATTTTTTAAATAGATTTTAACATTATGCAATGAAATACAGTTCAAAGTGTTCTTAAACTCAAACTCACTCACTCACTCAAGTGATTCTTTGTTTTGTTTGATTTTTCAGGAGAAAATCTCCAAAGAGGGCTCTGACCCTGACCCTTTCATTCCCGGATCTTTCACTGACGACCGTAGCTACCTCCTCGTGATGCCCGTCGCCAACAGTCACGACTGCCCCCACACAGGGAGAACAACTGCGACATCTAGAGGTCCATCGCCTCCTAAATCTCAAAGCAGCATTCCAGCCACAATTCAGGAGGAGCTGTACGGTTCCGAGGAACTGTACTCCAACTCCTCCTCATTGACAACAAGTGCAGTGAAAGTAGAGGTAACATTGTCTCTTTTCATATGTTCCCAAATTTTAGCATCCTCTGTCATACACACCTTCAACAATTAGTTTTCAAGATCCGGGGTAGAATAGGTCTTCAGCAACCCATGCTTGCCGTAAAAGGCGACTATGCCTGACGTAAGAGGCGACTAACGGGATCGGGTGGTCAGCCTTGCTGACTTGGTTGATGCATGTCATCATATCCCAACTTCCGGGATTGATGCTAGTGATGTCAATCACTGGATTGCCTGGCCCTGACTCGATTATTTACAGACCACCATCATACAGATGGAATATTGCTGAGTGCTGTGTTAAAAAACAAAAAAAAAACCAACAAAAATCTGCAATTTGTGGAGTAAATGGGTTATGTGTTTAGAAATAAGTGTATTACTTTGGTTTTAACCATAATGGAAGAAACAAATCTTCCTGATACAGTTAATATCAGACAAATAATATTTCAAGGATGCACTGCTGTTGTCATTTTGTTACCTCCCTTGATTAGGCATTATGGTTACTATGGAGGCCTAGACTGTCTGCCAGACCCTAGAGAACAATAATTAAAACTCATGTCTAGAATGATTTGGCAAGTCTAGATTGCCTCAGCTTTTTTAAGGAGTTTTCTGGGCTCTATTTGAATTTTATTTTGTTGGTCTATATTTTTAACTTAGACAACTTTATTTCTGGGACTAAATTTCAGTCTAATGGAGGCCAAGCCTTGCGACTACAAGATGGTCCCCTACAAAGTGGGATTTGCGTACATATGGTGCTATTAAAGTCTCAGGAAAATAAAGTGCAGTTCAAAAGTGGAAGAAAGCAGTATGTCAATGGCAATATGTTGCAATATGTCTCACAATACAAACCTCAGCGTCACTATATACTTCGGTATAAAATTCATGCAGTGCACGGCCCTACTCTTTATCGTAACATGTCAGCAGAGAGCAAGCGTTTTTTGGTCCACTGAGCTCTGAAATCCATTGGGTCAAGTTGACCACTGAGTTCTTGGCAAGATAAATGACGTATGTGACACACCAGTCAGCCATGAGACGTTGCCCAGACTTTAGATATGGAGTGGGGCACTCTATCGTTTGACATTGACCTGCACTGATAACTGTATCAGTTGCCTCAGCCTGTAGTGCGTACTCGTATCATACAGATGGTAGTGGATGTACCATGCGCGGAAGCCATGTGCACGGACGAGGCAGAAAGTCAGTTGTCATTGCAAATGTCAGTAAGTTCCTTTTCCATTCTTACCGTGGGGATTCCGGGTTGGAATTGGTCCCCAGAAACCTATGCTGGTCCTAGAGGTACCAAATGGATCGAATAGTCAGGCTCGGTGACGTTGGTTGATTGAGAAGCATCGACCCCGATGTGGATCATTGTTCACAATATCAATCACAATTTACATCCAAATGCTAAACATCTGAGATTTGTATTAGTGCAGATTTACTTGTTTTTGACAACTGCTTTGAAACTACAATGCATGTGAAACTGAAACTTGGCCCGAATAATTACAGAATTCAGAGCTGATTTTCGCTGAATTGTGTGCCTTTGTCATGTTAGGAACCTATGATTGTGGGTTCGAATTTCTGTCCACCCCATATGTTTCTAGGTTAGTCAGCACCATACCTGTGCCAGTGGGTTTCACCCAAGTGGTAAACGTCTGAGACCTGCATCACTTTGTGTTTCCTCCCATGCTGTGATATAACTGGAATACTGTTGAAGCAATGTTAAACCCAGCTCCCTCCCTCCCTCCCTCACTCACTCACTCACTCACTCACTCACTCACTCACTCATAGGTTTTACCAAAGAGGTCAATGACCAAATATTGCGTCCTATAAACATACAAGTTGTGAATGGACACAAATAGTGGGCATGATTTAAACAATATTTAGACAAAGTAGTCCTGTCAAGTATTCACTTGTCTAGCTTGACTGACTAGCGGCCATGTCTCACCCCGGTTTTGTCCTGCAAGTCATCAACGTGTGAAGTAATATCAAATATACAGGACTCCAGCATCAGCAAAACTCTCCTTCACAAGATGTTCTTGCAGTTAATAGGTGAAGTGTTTCACACTTGCTATCAATGATAAGAGACGTGAAAGCTCCTTAATCAGACAGACTGTGCTAATGACTGCTGTTGTCAAAGAAAGCCTATTGTCTCCCACTGTTTGCCCTCAAGGTAAGCACCCCACAAATCCTTGTGGCAAGACAGGAGCCTAACGTGTCTGTCTGTCAACCCTTTTTCATTCAAACTGATGATTAATAAATCTGAGGGTAGACTTGCAATCTTAAGTAGATAGATGAGAGCTCCATGTACTTGATTTAAACAATATTTATTTTAAAAAAAGGAATGGGATTGGTGAACAGGTTAAACCTATTTAAACACCTCTCCCTAGAAAGGACATTTAATAATTAATAAGAGGAAACTGTACATAAAATACTAAATTTAGATTAATTGTTCCCACTGTTGCAAGTATTATGATGCTATACAAGTCACAAACAAATACACAAATACACAAATACATATAAAGGTACATAAACAAACAGCATACCAGCATATCACACATACAAACAACTATGTGAATGATGTAATGGTAAAGAAGACATTTAAATTTTAAATCTTTTAGGTTTTACAATGAACAATTGGACAGATTGTACAATAGCAAGGTTAGTATCAGTAGATGTTGCAGCATTTCCATATAATACTGAATCCAAGTCATATCCCTTTATACAGTAGTACATGTTGTTCTGAAGATTGCAGTAGTTACAACATGAAAAGAAGTAATGTGTAGGATCCTCGTAATGATATCCACGGGAGCAGGTAGTAGAATCATGAATATGTCTATGGTATGAGTGCATATTTAAATCACTGCATCCTAATCTGATGCGGGAATGTATGATTTGACAGAAACGGGTACCATAGTCTAAGTTAAAGCCAAATATTTTAGGATTTTCTGTCGTGGTGATACATTTAGTGAAGTCATTTATAGTATATTTTGACTGAACATTATCCGGTAATTCATTCCACATGTTTTGGGTAAAATGATTTGTGGTAGTTAACTGTTCTAGCATTTACAGTCTGTAGCTGTGAAGAAGTTCTTAAATTGTAACATGAACACGGTGAGACATTAGGAGGAACAAGATTACATAGATATTCAGGGGCCAACTTGTTGACCAGTTTGTAAAATGTTTTTAATTTATGAGATTGACGTCTTTTGGATAAGGGTGTAAGGTTAGTTTCAGAGTATAGAGGCTCGTGACTGGTACCACGAGTAGCTCCACATATTGTTCTCAGTGCGTCTAAATGTAGCCTTTCCAATACCAACGCTTGTTTTTGAGAACAGTTATCCCATTCCTAGTCACAATAGTCTTATATTGGTAAAATATATGATAAATATATATTCTGTAACGTTTTTCTGGACAGGCGGTATTTGAAAGTTCTAAAGCAGTTAATCATTGGGCTTACTTTATCTACTATATTATCTGTATGATTTGACCAGTAGCCATCTTGCTGTAAAATTAGACCTAGGTGTTTGTGCGATGAGACCTCTGTTTTTGGAGTACCTTTCATTTTAAGAACAGGTTTTTGACTTGGGTTAATTTTTCTTGAAAACATCATGGTTTCAGTTTTGTGTGGATTAAACATTGCAGTAAGAATGTGTGTGGGATGACATGTGACTCATGAAAATACGGGGTAGAATAGGTCTTCAACATCCCATGCTTGCCGTAACAAGTGACTATCCTTGTCGTAAGAGGCCACTAATGGTTGTATCCGATTGCGATGCTCATGATATCAATCACTGAATTGTCTGGTCCAGTCTCGATTTTTTACAGACCGCCGTCATAGCTGGAATATTGCTGAGTGCAGCATTAAACAACAAACATATATTTCATTTATTGTTTGACCACACTTACAGCACAACCTACACCCCCAGCCAGACTGACTCAGTCACTGACTTGCTACATGTTGTAGATCTCTGACATTGGAGAAGGAAGTCTCAACTTGACCACCAGTGCACTCAGGAAGTGCAAACAGTTAGTGCTGCGGCCATATTGGATGCTGCTCATGTTTGTAAGTAATCACTCCAGATTTATGTTGTGATAAAACAAGTCTTACATCGCGAAGTGCATCAAATCATGTGAGCACCTTGATTAAAAACACGAAAAGATTTAGAAAACATTTGTTGACGAGTTAGCGGTGCACATGCTTTGCAAATCCTGCAATCGACCGAAATCTGCATGACAATTTACGAACCGGATTTCGATTTCAGAGCGCAATTTTGAATGGACTATGCATAGACTCGTTGGTCCAGCAAAAATGTAACTCCATAATACCAGCCTAGTTTGGCCACGGTGGAAACTTTTATAGTCAATTAACTCCCTTGCCTTGGCAAGATGCATATAGCTGGGATATTGCTGAGTGTGGTGTGAAAACAAAGAAAGTTACTATGCCTGGTCCAGACTTGATTCTTCAGATGATTGGCTGAAATATTGCTGTCTGCAGTGCTAAACAGCATTCACTTGCTCCAGAGTGGAAGACCCAGTTTTTTGATGTGTGGATTGTGTTCAGATTGGGTGGCGAGGGTTTGGCCGTGAGTCTATCAACTCGGGAGGAAGGAGGTGGAAGGTCCTGAACATGGTCTACCCCGTGCTCATCATCCTGCTGCTGCTGTACACCTACATCTACGAGATGGTGGCGTGTGAGTGGAAGCTGGACGTCAAGAAGGACACTCAGGTAGGGTTCCCCTCAAGTGAGTGAGTGAGTATGGTTTAACGCAGTTTTTAGCATTTTCCAGCAATATCATGGCGAGGAACACTAGAAATGGGCTTCACACATTGTACCTATGTCTGGAATCGAACCCAGGTCTTCAGTGTGATGGAATTTCTAATCGGCCAATCAGTGTCTGGGCTCATAAATTCTTGTTACGAGTGAGCGAAGCATTAAGACAAGCATATCTGATTTTGTGTCTCGAAAATGGATGTAATAAGGAAGTTCTGAATGAAAAAAACATTGCCATGCTATTATATTGTTGTGGATGTTTTATACACCCTGTCTTCTGTGCGTGCCATGGCATCTGCACACAACAGGGTGAGCTATTGAGGGTTCCTTGTGTTTTACTGGTCACAAGGAAGACCCTTACAAATTACAAAATATTTATCAATTTAATGTTGGTCATCTGATATAGATCTTTTTTAACCTTCTTTTTATTGATGTTTCTTTCAGAGTACCAAAACTACAACCGTAACAATAAGACCAACTCCGCCGTCTAACGAGACCAACACCACGACACAATACATTCCGCTGTATCCCCTCGACCCGGCTGAGACTGTGGAGGCCAACCTGACTCAGACACACAGTCCCCCGTTAGCATGCGAGCATGTCATCACAACCTACGTCATCCCAAACTTCCTGCACTTCATAGCGTACATCATGGGATTTATCTACTTCCGTATCCATGACAACGAACATCTGTACGCCCTCATGGAGAAGGTATGTATTGGGATACATTAAGAATGAATTCCGAGGGACTGTTGAAATTTCTCCTTTGTATCTGTTTTTTGTTCTCTGTTTTGGAATCCCGTATTCATACAACGCTAATTGTAAGGCTTTAAATAATAAAAGAATTGGTTTTCAGGCAATGACTTTTGAAAAAGGAGTGCGGGTGGGTGGTGTTTATTTTTTTTGCTTGTTTAAACTAGTAAGTAACCAAATAAACAGTTGTGTACCATCAACCTGGGAAAAGGCCTTACTACATAAACAAGCATACACACTCCTATTGCCGCCATGACCATAACGTGTAAAGGGAAGTAACTGTGTCCTATATTTGATCACATTTTTTTAAGTATTATTTTTATTAAGATTAAGATTTATTTTTTAAAAATTCAGAATGGAAATAAAAACGAAACGTGCGAGAGACTTTATGATGATGCGGGGGGTGCTGGAGAACCAATACTTTTATTTTTTTGCCTAACCGACATTATTTTTTTTATCCACAACAACGAATGCATATGCTAACTTAACGCCTAACAGTACAACCATTATGAAGTCTTCGTGAGAATGTTTGTTATCACATCTTCAGCATTAAGGAGTTTCACTGTGTTTTTATCCAGGTTTTTTTACAAGCAACACCTTTGCAAAGCCGGACAGCTTCCCAGAAAAAGATGATCAGGAAACTAAGGTATGTCAGATGCCGATGATGCCGATGATGCAATGTGATGATGATACAACTGTCTGTATACAAAAGGTTGTGTACATGTAGGTTTGTGTCAGGTGGACAAAGAGCTGTCCAAATAGGAGGGCAAGCATGAATACAGCTTTTAGGAATAAATCTTTTTAATAGAAATATTGGGGAACAATTTGACACTTGTTAGCCAAAATTGGTCAATTTATTAAATTTTTGAAACAATCGCTAAATCATCATGATGATTAGTAAGCTTAAAAAAGGGGTATTGTGCATCTCTGCATCCCTACAAATCTGTGTATTTAGGGTCAAGGAGGAAGCTCCAGATCCCATTGGCATTCCGGGGCAGGAAAGCCCCAGAAAACTAATACCAAGAGAAGGGGCACAGGTGGCCCAGTCATCTAAGGCACCGCGAATCACCGTGCAGAGTTGCATCCCTTGGGTACGCCAGAAACCTATGATTGTTGGCTCGAATCCCAGTTAGCCCCGATTATGTTTCTAGATTTGCTCGTGGGTTTCACCAAAGTGGTTAACATCTGAGACCTGCATCACTTGAGCTGACACACTGTGATATAACTGGAATACTGTTACAAGCGGCGTTAAGCCCAACTCACTTACTCACTCAATACCAAGAGAAGTCGACTAAAATGAGTATAGGGTTTCTAGTCTCTAAAAAACAATTCATCCGTGGACATGAGATATCAATTTGTCATAAAATTTTCATTATTTTTTCCATCGAAAAATTGGGAAACACCAGTCCAGCCGATAATAACCTCTGCTTCCTGTGATCTTCTCAACACAATTGAGATGATCTCATCCCCTTGTACCATTGATGTCTTCTTCGTTATTCTTTACTTGCATATATATACCTATGTTTGAGAGTGGGAAACACAGCTACTTCAGCAAGACTTGGGCTCCAATATCAAAATAAGCAGACATTGCAAAGCTCAGTTCCTAACCGGACTTCCTATTGTGTGACATCATTGTGACCCACAAGATATCATGTCACAGTCGGATATAGAAAAGCTCAAAGTTTCAAGATTTCCATTGTCCTTAAAACATGAAATACACAATCTTAATCAATTTTTAATGCGTTTCCTGCCCAAAATGAATTGCCACACATACTTTGAATATTGTATTTACCACGACTCTGCATTTTGTAACCAACATTCGACATCTTATTTCAAAATGCCCGCTGACACTGATTGAAAAGGAAGTACTTTTCTACGTTGTGATAGTCATAACACAATTTGTTTCAATCAGAGGGAGGTTATTGTGATTTGAAACCTCTGATTGACGAATCATTTAGGAGATAAACCTAATGTGTTTTGAAATTTGATGTAGTCCCACTGTAGAGTAGATACCTCTTATTTTAATTTGGAACCGAGAGCTTTATCATGATTTGAAACCTCTTATTGACAAATCATATTGTAGTATTTCATAGTTGAATATGGACCATAGAGGGTTTAAGAAGCACGGACTCACCTTCCCAATATCTGATGATGTTTTTGTGTATGCAGGTGCTTCCTGGCTTGTGGAACTATCTGGGTGCTGCTCACCCTGTGTCTACAAGGTCTGTATGTGTGGGCGTTCAACTTCCCGGGGCTCGCCATCTTCCAGCAGATTGGGTAAGTGGAGACTTGGATGTACCTCTTCTTTAGAACTGTTGGTACTTTTAAGCCAACTCGTCTAAGCTTCCCAAAACTGCCTCAGTGAGATGTGCCAGAACCTTATGATCGTGTGTTCACATTCTGGATTCTAACCCAGGAATTGTATATTTATGAGTTTGTCAGCACCATACCTGTGCTTGTGGGTTTCACCAAAGTAATGTACGTCTTAGACCTGATTTCTGTATGATTTCGGCTTTCCTCCCACTTTTAGCTAACACACCTTGATATAACTGGAAGGGGCACGGGTGGCCCAGTCGTCTAGGGCGCCGCAATTCGCTAAGCAGAGTTGCGTCCCTTGGGCACGCCAGAAACCTATGATTGTGGGTTCGAATCCCGGTTCGCCCCGATTATGTTTCTAGGTTTTTCAGCACCATACCCGTGCTCGTGGGTTTCACCGAAGTGGTAAATGTCTGAAACCTGCATCACTTCGGGCTTTCCTCCCACATTAAGCTGACACGCCGCGATATAACTGGAATACTGTTCAAAGTGGCTTAAAAACCAAACCACATAGCAGGTTGTTGAGGGTGTCACTGGATCCAGTTTGTGTTAATGTGCTTCTGTTTATGTGAGTGAGTGAGTGAGTTGAGTTTGACGCCACTTTGAACGTTTCTGCATGTGTATTCTGTGTTGTTTCTTGCAGGCGTGAGTGTCACTGGATCCTGTTTGTGTTTGAGTTGGTGGGCCGCATGGTTCTCAATGCCGTGAATCTTGCAGTGGTTGTCAATTACGCCACACAGTGCGAGATGATTCTGTTCTTTGTCCGCGGTCTGACGCTACGGCTGCAGGAGAAGTCCACTGACCTGCGTACAGCCATGAAGGTAACAGCTTCCTTCATTTACATCACTCTCACTCTTACTATATTACTCTCCCAGCCATAACTTGAAAACTGACCCGTGAAGATCTGGTGTAGCATAGGTCTTCAGAAACCCATGCTTGCTGTAAAAGGCGACTATGCTTGTCTTAAGAGGCGACTAACAGGATTGGATGGTCAGCTGACTTGGTTGATGCATGTCATTGTATCACAATTGCGTGGATCGATGCTCATGATGTCAATTACTGAATTGCCTGGTCCAGACTCTATTATTTACAGACTGACGGCATATAGATGAAATATTGCTGAGTGCGGCATTAAACAACAAACTAAAAAACAAACAAACACTTCTGTCAGCTCTTGTGACATACTTGCGGCACTGGTCACCTATTCTTCCCAAAGGGATGTTTGTAGGGGATAGCTGTGGCCTGTTTTGCCCTTGAATCACCATGAGGAAATATTTCATGGGGATGCTGGGGATCTATTCTGACCTGAAATCCCTGTGGGAAATTTTGCAGGGGGTACTTGGGACCTTCCCTGCTCTGGAATCGCCAAGGGGAAATATTTGAAGGATGTACTGGTGATCTGTTCTGACCTGTGTTTATTTTGTGTGTTTGTTGTTTAACGCCGCTCTTGGCAATATTCCAGTTATGTGACAGCTGTCTGTAAATAATCGAGTCTGTACCGGTCAATCCAGTGATTGATATCATGAGCACCGACCCATACGATTAAGATGCCATGACATGCATCAACCAAGCCAGCGAGCCTGACCGCCTGATCCTGTTAGTCGCCTCTTACGACAAGCGTGAGTTGCTAGAGACCTATTCTACCCGGATATTCACGGGTGTATTCTTACCTGGGACCCCTTGTGTTTACTAACACTCTTCATGTTTCTCTGTTTAAGGATGTTCTCATGCTGAGACAGACGTTGAGTATGTTGAATGGCAGCATATCCAAGATGACATCTCTCACCTCTGTCATCCTGGGAGAGCTCACTATAATAGGTATGGCAGGGACATTTACGTTGGATTGATAGAAGCATTCATAAAATACAACTTTTTTTTCCAACTTTTCCGACCCAATAACATGGAGAAATTTATGTGTCAGTATTATTTATCTTCCTTGGTAAATTCCTTATTAGAATGTTTCGACAGCTACAGGTCCTCTTACCCACTCATAATTCCTGTCTCTTCAAAAGAAAAGATCTTAGGTGTTAGTCAGTGACTTGATTGTTTATGTTCCATTAGCTGATGCTAAACGAAATATTCAACATTAATATATTTTCTGAATGTTCTCAGTTCATGGGCCTTGATGTGGCCTTCATTGTCCTTAAATACTTGAATATGATGTAGCGAGTGAGTTGAGTGAGTTAAGATTTAACATCACATCGGCAGTATTTCAGCCATATCGTGATGAGAAGTACATTAATAATACATATATTTATACATTATAAAAAGCTGTCAATGGTGGACAGTACAATAACTAAAATATCACAGAGTCTATTCAAAACTAGTTGAGGAAAGTTTAAAAGCAGAAAGATTTAACAACAATATAAAAATGGGCTAGAGATCGTCAGTAACTGAAGAGAGATCACCATACTAGGGACCATGGGGACTTACAGTGCCTTTGCTTCCTGCATGGACCCTGGCTGGATTTATATCATCCCTTCAGTCACTGGCGATATTTTACCAGTTAAGACGCATATTAAAATGACAAATTCTAAGTTTTAAAATTCTGGCATGCATAAAAATACTTCGAAAGAGATGTGGGACTTACATACCCTCTTAGGGGAACAATAATTTTACGCTACTTCAACCCCCCTTGAGGGTACAGCCACTAACAATCTAAGTTATGAATTAGCACTACCAATTTTAAAACAATGCAGAATATGATGTATGTTTTAAGCGTAAAGACAGATTTATCTGATATAAACATTTGTTTTGTGAACATGTTGCCACATTGGTGCTCTTTCATATCTGAGCTGCAGTTTGTACTTTTAGCTTATGTTGTGGCGAGTCGTCCGTCTGGCGTTAACTTTTGCATTCTCGTCATCTCCTCTGAAACTACCTCCTCATAAACTACACAGCGTATGGACCTGATCCCAGCTATGGTGTCTCTAAAACATACAGAATTTCTGATCCAAAATTGAAAGGCAGCCATATTGAAAATGTCAGTTTTGGCCAGAACTCATCCATTCCTGATATAAAATATGCAGCAAGTATGTGCTTTTCAGAATTACATATATGCTTTTTTGCATATTTGGAATTTTGATCCAGTTTTGACTTTCACATCCCTCGTTTTTCTAGAGCTACTGCATATCGAGCTGAAACTGTGTATGAATGATCCCACCTGTAGTTTTGCTAAAAACTGCTCACAGAATTCCGATCCAATTTTAAACAAGGCCACCTCAGCAACCAGATTTAGAAAACACATTAATGCAACCATGTGTTGAAATTTGGCATGTGTTGGTTGTAGGTCAAACATCTGTGTCACATATTTCGCAGTATTATGAATTTTGACTTTGATTCAACCTTTACAACATGATAGTCGATTACCAAAGTAATAATGTGGTCATGGACAATGAAAATCAAATAAGGGACAAACTTGGAAAAATTATATGAGACCCTACCACACTAGTCTGCCATCATGTTTCATCTATTATTTGCATATGTTGTGTAACAATGGCAATAAGTCTTCATATGTGGCTGCCATGGAAACCAAACTTGACTTCCAAGAGAAATCGTTCGAACCACATTGGGAGAGGCTGTCTGTAGGATGGTCCAGCAAAGTGTCACCATCCACCGTTTTGATATAGGAGAAAACTGTGAAACAAGTTTCAACTGTGCCCATACAGACGGCAGGCCAGCGTTTTTGGCTTTGGATAACTTGTCAAATTGGAAAAAAACACTGGCCTGCTGACTGGACAGTTTCAGATTTTGCCATTGATGCAAGGGCTAGGGACCTGGAACACTTCAAAGTGGGGTCTCTTTCTTGTGAGGGATTACTTTCCACTTCTACCATGCTCTTAAGATACCTTCTCCTCTGTTCGTCCTTGACTGAAGCGGGGCGGTCTGGTAGCCTAGTGGTTAAAGCATTTGCTCGTCACCCCAAAGACCCGGGATTGAATCCAGACATGGGTACAATGTGTGAAGCCCCATTCTGGTGTTCCCCGCCGTGATATTGCTGGAATATTGCTAAAAGTGGCGTAAAACCATACTCGTTCGCCTTCTCACTTGACTGAAACTGAAATTTGGCTAGCAGGTTCCTTCCTACGAAGACATCTTGTCTTATTGTCCCCCGCTGCGCGAAAGCGCGAAGCAGGGGATATAGTATTCACGGCCGTCCGTACATCCGTCCCACCTGTTTGTTGCCGCGATATCTCAGAACTAAACACTGGATTGTCTTCATATTTGGAACTATGGTGTATAGACTCCGCAGACACCAGTTGGTTTTGGTGACCTTGACCCCATTTTCAAGGTCACAGCAGGCAAATCTGCTTTTGGAGTTGGAAAATGGTGTTGCCGCGATATCTAAAGAAGTAATCGCTGGATTGTCTTCATATGTGGAACTATGGTGTATATACAGACACCGCAGACACCAGTCAGTTTTGGTGACCTTGACCTCATTTTCAAGGTCACAGCAGGCAAATCTGCTTTTGGAGTTGGAAAACGCTGTTGCCGCGATATCTCAAGAACTAAACACTGGATTGTCTTCATATTTGGAACTATGGTGTATATACAGACTCCGCAGACACCATTTGGTTTTGGTGACCTTGACCCCATTTTCAAGGTCACAGCAGGCAAATCTGCTTTTGGAGTTGGAAAATGGTGTTGCCGCGATATCTCAAGAACTAATCGCTGGATTGTCTTCATATGTGGAACTATGGTGTATATACAGACACCGCAGACACCGCAGACACCGCAGACACCAGTCAGTTTTGGTGACCTTGACCTCATTTTCAAGGTCACAGCAGGCAAATCTGCTTTTGGAGTTGGAAAACGCTGTTGCCGCGATATATCAAGAACTAATCACAGGATTGTCTTCATATTTGGAACTATGATGTATATACAGACACCGCAGCCACCAGTCGGTTTTGGTGACCTTGACCCCATTTTCAAGGTCACAGCACGCAAATCTGCTTTTGGAGTTGGAAAACTGAGTGCGGCGTAAACAACCAACCAACCAACCAACCAATTAGAACCACTGGGCACCAGGTTTAAAGTTTGTGTGAATGTAATAACTATAGCAAGATCCAAGTTTGTTCAAGGCATCACTATTTGAACTCGACATTTTTACTTGTCCTAAACGATGTTGCTGAAATACTTGTTTTTCCCCCCCAGGCTGTTTTGCACCAATTTCACTTAAACTCACAATAAATATTTGTACCAAAGTAGGATAGAAGCATTTTATAATTATAACTTCATAAGTCAGGTGAGCTACAGGGCCTTTTGGCTCTTATTTTGTTGTGTGAAGAGAATCTCTATTTGTGGTATGTTTCTGTATGGTTTTACCTGAAATGACAAACATATTTTACCTTTAGCTTTTTTGTTATATCCTGTTGATATATTTACCATATGCTGGTTCCTGTTTCAGGTATTAGCATCCTGGCCCTGAACAAGTATAACACAGTGAAGGTGTGGACGTACAGAAGTATATTTCCGGTCATCTGGGCACTCATGCTCAGTTTTCCATTGTTTCAGGTACTGAGTTTTCTTGTGTATAGTAATGGGCACTAGAGTATGATAGACATCTCCGTGGTATAGTGGACAGGGCATCTGCCCGGAGACCACCCCCGTGATCTAGTGGATAGGGGACCCATGAAGATCCAGGGTAGAATAGGTCTTCAGCAACCCATGCTTGCCGTTAGAGGCATTAGAGGCGACTAACAGGATCGGGTGGTCATGCTCGCTGACTTGGTTGATGCATGTCATCTTATCTCAAATGCATGGATCGATTTTTTACAGACCGCCATCATTTAGCTGGAATATTGCTAAGTGAGGCGTTAAACAACAAACAAACATCCTACTATGTCCAAGTGTCTATAAATATATCTGACATAACTGATTATCCCTATCAAAAGTTGAGTAGTATATGTTTCTCTGTGAGACCAACAAGACTTGAACACTACATGGCACATATTCAGATAATTAAGTCCTATAGATTACTCTTTCCTTGATTATCAACTTACCGTATTCAACGTAATAAGCGCACAGGGGGCTCTTAAATTAGAAATAGGGGGCTCTTATCAGAAAACTATTTTGGTTAAAAAAAAACAGTTAAAAGATAAATTTCGTGGTTACGGCTGACAGCCTGAGTACGACAGATATATTTTTCCAGAATTTAATAGCCCATGATTAAGGGTGCATATAACACACAAGTGCATATTATACACGAATAAATAAGTCTTGTGTACATTGATCGATCAGAAGGGGTGCTAATTGGAATTGTTCACTAGCCAATATATTAGCAAATAACGCCATGGCCACTTATTAGAGCGGGGCGCTAATTACGTGGAATACAGCAAATAGTCTCAATCAAAGTTTGGCTTGATTGTGGTATAACTTGATCATGTGGTTTGTGTGCAGGCAGCACGAGTGAACTCTGTGTGTCGGAGAATAAAGAAAATCTCTCTGGAGATGCGAGTGTTTGGTTACAAGAACAACTCACAGCTAGATCTGGACTCCTTTCTCTTGTTTGTTGGCCACACAAACCTCAAGGTACAGAACATCTTTTCTTCTGTTCTGCTCAGCGTTAACAGTGCAGGATCAGAATTCCACTTTTCCTTTCATTTTCTTTCTTACCTGACTGAAAGTCAAGTGAGCTTATCTCATGGTCTGTTTGTCCAGCATCTATCGTGCAGAACATAACATCTTTTTCTGAGAAACGACCGCCCCGCGGTCTAGTGGTAGAGCGTCTGCCTGGAGAGCGGAAGGTCGAGAGTTAATCCCTGGGCGCATCATACCAAAGGACTTGTTGTTGACTCGGAGTCAGTTTACTGTGCCTGAGTGGCGTATTCATGTTAAACTGCAGCATAGTATCTCAGTGGGCTAGCACTATAAAATCAGCATTTGTCCCAACTAGTACAATCAGCCAGACAAACACACACATGCAAGCACGTGCTATAAACGTGCAATAATCTTGGACGAGACGTTAAACCCCATTTCACCTCATCTCTCCTCACCTCTCCTCAGAAACCACTGAATTTCACAAACTTGTTCCAACCTATTATGACACCCCAAATTGTTCAAATCTGAAAACAATAATATTGAAAACCATATTAAAGGTCACTACTCAGCCATTTTCTTTCAAAATATAATGTGTAGATCGTCGGGCAGGGACGATACACCAACTGTGTGATCCGATACGTATCACGATACCTTGCTCACAATCCGATACGTATCACGATACTTCCATGTGCACTTATCTGTGGTGCATCAGGCATCTCTTTCATAGACAGGATTGCCAAATACTGGCACACCAATGATTTACAGTTGGCAGTGTAAGGTATGGTGCAATGGATGAAAATATTTACGTTTTCACTAGTAATTTATATATAGTGTTTTGTGTAACACTTATTCAAGAAAACACTTAAGGTAAGAATCAATACTTTTTACTTAGTGTGCGACTGTGATCGATCACGATCCACCAATGCATCAGTGTATCATCCCACTACTGGTAGACAGTAGTAGGGGCTGAGCAGCACATGTTCTGTTTTTCGCAATATTTAAAATATTTTTATTTAATTTTTATACTTTGACCATGTTCCTAAATTCTCTCAAAATACATTACCTGGCATATGTAATGATCTCTACAGAAACCACTGGACCAGCTGAAATTCACCAATGGTGACACCTGAATTTGATCAAGTTCAAATCCCATTTTCCCGATGGCCACCATGGCAGCCGTATTGAAAAACGTAATTTGTGACCATTATTTGGCCATTTTTGTACAAAATAATATTAAATTTGGTTTTTATTTAGTCTCTTGTGGGATTCAACACGTGTTCCAATATTTTTAAGAAGTTAAATTTGACCTTGGTTTGACCATGCTCTTAAATTCTCTCATGTCTGGCTCTGTAAACTTCTTTGAAATTGCAAGACTGAAGAATTTGAACTTGAACTGGCAAGTGTGTTTCTTCTTATGATGACATATTTTGTTTAAATCATCAGATTTTAGTGTTAGTCACTGTGTTTGTTGAAATTATAAACTGTTAATGCTTATCCAGGTGAGCTACAGTGCCATGGCACTATTTGTTTCCCTTGATATGAGAAAAAAAATACCAAAATATTCCCTTTATTGCCCTGAACTGAACAAAGATATGGGGTATATATAAAATGGAAGTATCGACATGGCTATTGGCTAAAAATAGATTTATCATAATTGGTGGGGCAGAGAATCTGCCTCCTTACATCATGATATGCAAACCACTTCAGTCAATGACTAATTTACAACATTTAATGATTACAAGGGGCATTGCAATTCTAACTTTACCTGGAATTAACTTTAACTTTGTGTATTCTCTCAATATATTAGAGATGTTTTAACATTCATGAAATTACTCATGATGAGTTCTGAAGTACTTGTATCAATTTGCAGAAGATTAATCACTGCACCTGTTTTAGCTTAGGATGTTTTCAGTAACTCGATTTTTAGCACAAAGTATTTTATTTCTAATTGAGATCTTTTTCTTATCCATATATGTTATCTGTTATCTAACTTGAAACTGCAACTGTCCTAGTGATATCCTACCTTATCAGTGTTACAACTGTCTTTGTGATGTCCTACCCTATCAGTGTTACAACTGTCCTAGTGATATCCTACCCTATCAGTGTTCCAACAGTCCTTGTGATATCCTACTCTATCAGTGTTGCAACTGTCCTTGTGATATCCTACCCTATCAGTGTTACAACTGTCCTTGTGATATCCTACCCTATCATTGTTACAACTGTCCTTGTGATATCCTACCCTATCATTGTTGCAACTGTCCTTGTGATATCCTACCCTATCATTGTTACAACTGTCCTTGTGATGTCCTACCCTATCAGTGTTACAACTGTCCTTGTGATATCCTACCCTATCAGTGTTACAACTGTCCTTGTGATGCCCTTCCCTATCAGTGTTACAACTGTCCTAGTGATATCCTACCCTATCAGTGTTCCAACAGTGCTTGTGATATCCTACTCTATCAGTGTTGCAACTGTCCTTGTGATATCCTACCCTATAAGTGTTACAACTGTCCTTGTGATATCCTACCCTATCAGTGTTACAACTGTTCTGGTGATATCCTATCCTATCAGAGTTACAACTGTCTTTGTGATATCCTACCCTTTCAGTGTTACAACTGTCCTTGTGATATCCTACCCTATCAGTGTTACAACTGTCCTTGTGATATCCTACCCTATCAGTGTTACAACTGTCCTTGCGATATCCTACTCTATCAGTGTTACAACTGTCCTTGTGATGTCCTATCCTATCAGTGTTACAACAGTCCTTGTGATATCCTACCCTATCAGTGTTGCAACTGTCCTTGTGATGTCCTACCCTATCAGTGTTACAGCTGTCTTTGTGATATCCTACCCTATCAGTGTTACAACTGTCCTTGTGATATTCTACCCTATCAGTGTTACAACTGTTCTGGTGATATCCTATCCTATCAGAGTTACAACTGTCTTTGTGATATCCTACCCTATCAGTGTTACAACTGTCCTTGTGATATCCTACCCTATCAGTGTTACAACTGTCCTTGTGATGTCCTATCCTATCAGAGTTACAACTGTCCTTGTGATATCCTACCCTATCAGTGTTCCAACAGTCCTTGTGATATCCTACTCTATCAGTGTTACAACTGTCCTAGTGATATCCTACCCTATCAGTGTTACAACTGTCCTTGTGATATCCTACCCTATCAGTGTTCCAACAGTGCTTGTGATATCCTACTCTATCAGTGTTGCAACTGTCCTTGTGATATCCTACCCTATCAGTGTTACAACTGTCCTTGTGATATCCTACCCTATCAGTGTTACAACTGTTCTGGTGATATCCTATCCTATCAGAGTTACAACTGTCTTTGTGATATCCTACCCTTTCAGTGTTACAACTGTCCTTGTGATATCCTACCCTATCAGTGTTACAACTGTCCTTGTGATATCCTACCCTATCAGTGTTACAACTGTCCTTGTGATATCCTACCCTATCAGTGTTACAACTGTCCTTGTGATATCCTACCCTATCAGTGTTACAACTGTCCTTGTGATGTCCTATCCTATCAGTGTTACAAGTCCTTGTTATATCCTACCCTATCAGTGTTGCAACAGTCCTTGTGATGTCCTACCCTATCAGTGTTACAGCTGTCTTTGTGATATCCTACCCTATCAGTGTTACAACTGTCCTTGTGATATTCTACCCTATCAGTGTTACAACTGTTCTGGTGATATCCTATCCTATCAGAGTTACAACTGTCTTTGTGATATCCTACCCTATCAGTGTTACAACTGTCCTTGTGATATATGACCCTATCAGTGTTACAACTGTCTTTGTGATATCCTACCCTATCAGTGTTACAACTGTCCTTGTGATATTCTACCCTATCAGTGTTACAACTGTTCTGGTGATATCCTATCCTATCAGAGTTACAACTGTCTTTGTGATATCCTACCCTATCAGTGTTACAACTGTCCTTGTGATATCCTACCCTATCAGTGTTACAACTGTCCTTGTGATGTCCTATCCTATCAGAGTTACAACTGTCCTAGTGATATCCTACCCTATCAGTGTTCCAACAGTCCTTGTGATATCCTACCCTTTCAGTGTTACAACTGTCCTTGTGATATCCTACCCTATCAGTGTTACAACTGTCCTTGTGATATCCTACCCTATCAGTGTTACAACTGTCCTTGTGATATCCTACCCTATCAGTGTTACAACTGTCCTTGTGATATCCTACCCTATCAGTGTTACAACTGTCCTTGTGATGTCCTATCCTATCAGTGTTACAAGTCCTTGTGATATCCTACCCTATCAGTGTTGCAACAGTCCTTGTGATGTCCTACCCTATCAGTGTTACAGCTGTCTTTGTGATATCCTACCCTATCAGTGTTACAACTGTCCTTGTGATATTCTACCCTATCAGTGTTACAACTGTTCTGGTGATATCCTATCCTATCAGAGTTACAACTGTCTTTGTGATATCCTACCCTATCAGTGTTACAACTGTCCTTGTGATATATGACCCTATCAGTTACAACTGTCCTTGTGATATCCTACCCTATCAGTGTTACAACTGTCCTTGTGATGTCCTATCCTATCAGAGTTACAACTGTCCTTGTGATATCCTACCCTATCAGTGTTCCAACAGTCCTTGTGATATCCTACTCTATCAGTGTTACAACTGTCCTAGTGATATCCTACCCTATCAGTGTTACAACTGTCCTTGTGATATCCTACCCTATCATTGTTACAACTGTCCTTGTGATATCCGACCTTATCAGTGTTCCAACTGTTCTAGTTATATCCTACTCTTGTTGCAGGCCAAGTTATTCCACATTCCTATCCAGCCATCGTATGTTATATCAATCCTAGTACTCGGAGCATTTGTCTTACTGATCCTGTTTCAAACAAGCAGCATAGGGCCAGTTGACTACATATTCTAATGAACTATGGTACTGAAGGACCAACCAATGTGTGGCAACAGACATGTCTGGAGCTTGAAGACAGGAACAGGTGCTTTCAGTGACATTACTCCCAAGTGTTCATGGTGAGGAGGTACTGAATAAAGGTGAATGTGAAGGTTCAACCAGAGTTTACTGTTCCAGACAAGACGTGGTGATGACCTGGATTAAAAGACTGAACATGAAGTGTCACATTTCTTTACTCTTTACCATAGCAGGATGTAGCTGTGATATGACCATAGATCCAAGAAAACTCCAGACATAACAGGGACAGAAGATCCTGGCATGGCCGAGGGAGCTCTGGTGGTTGGTTTGAATTCCACCTGATTATGATTCTATGTTTGTCAGCACCATACCTGTATATCACTGACACATGTCTGAAGACCTTTGTCACCCTCCTTCCACATTAATAATGCTCAAAACCCTGTGAAGATCCAGGTTAGAATTGGTCTTCAGCAACCCATGCTTGTCATACTAACAAATAAGGGATCAAGTGGTCAGGCTCGCTGACTCAGTTGATGCATATCGTCTTATCCCAGTTATTTAGGACATTGATGATGATGATGTCAATCACTGAATTGTCTGGTCCACACTTGATTCTTTACAGACCGCCGTCATATAGTTGGAATGTTGCAAGGTGCAGAGTTAAACAGACAATAATAATACTCAATACATGATGATACTCGGCAACTTCAACTGTTTTTGCACACCATAATTTGTATATTTAGTCGCTGCAGAAGTCTGCCTTACATTGCCATTGCACAGCAATACAGTCATACAGGCCATGAAACAAATATACCCAATACAGCCCATGCAAGTCAATAATATTTGGCAAGTCTATGTTACTGCAGTATCTGAAAATCAAAGTCTCTTGGCTCTTTTTTTATTATATATAACAATAATTTAACAGCTGTTTTCTTCGGTAAAATATGTTCATGTCAGAGACTTAGTCTAAGCAGGACATACAAACATGGTAATAGTATTCTGGAATTATATAAGATGGGCTATTGCTAAAAGTTTGTGTGTTGTTGTCATATTATTAAAACAGTCTCCTTTTCTCCTTGAACAATTAGTCAACAATCCAGGTAGTATTTTGTACTAAGCTACATTGAACCGTCACTAGCTGGAGAGCTATAGGCGATGTGTCCTGTTCATTAGTAAACTGATGGTGATATGGTAAGATGTGTGGATATGGTAGGCATGTATTTAATGGTGCCTATACAGTGAAACTGCCACACATGAATGTTGTTCAGAAGATTCAGGTCATTTGCCTTTGAGGATCCGGTGCTTGCAATGTGTGACTGACTGGCAGATTGTAGGTCATCTTGCCCAGTTGCGTGGATCAATGCTCATGCTGTTAAATAAACCCTGGTTTGCCGGAACACACTTGATTATATATCACCTACCATGAATTGTCTGTAATATTGCTGACTGCGGCATTAACTAATATTCACTCCCTCACTTTACACAGTGCCTTTGTCTGATATTATGCTGTTTACACCAAATAATACCTTTATGAAAAATACTCAATACGTGTTTATAATCGTGTTTGAACACCAAAATGCTCAATAAGGGTTTTTGTCACTGCAAAATGCTGCTTACATTGCCATTACTTGAATAGCACAGCAGAATATGCAAACCTAACAATAGTATTTTGAGATTATATATCATGGGACAAAGCGAAAATGTGGGTTTTTTGTGTCTTTGAAACTATGGCCCGGTTATTTATCTTGAACCTCTGTGTTGTTTCAAAGAATAATCAGGACAAGGTTGACAAAAAATTACCAGCTCAGGAAGTTACATACATTTTGGGAGGACCCTTTATAAGAATGTTTCTTGTAACAAACTGTTTTGGAACAGAGGAAGAATCAGCGATGGACAAGCTGAAAATAGTCCATTACATCAGGGAGGATCTATTATTATTGCTGCAATTTGTTCTTAAATAAGAGAGGCATACAGACTTAACTGTGTCAAGTATCACTGCACATCGCGGTAACATGAAATGCTCTGCAGGGGGCATCTAACAACATCTAAAACGCAACAAAATTTGCACTCAAATATCAGAAGTGTTTGGGCGAGTTGATAGAACTTTGATCAACTTGGAAAATATTTGTCTTCGCTTAAGTTTCCGAATTATTTCAGGGCAAATTTGACAGGTGATGGCTGCAACCACGCTTTCAGAACCCAGATGTTGATTTTGTTAAACGTTCTCTGATTGGACCATAGTATGTGCCATAGTCCTCTCATATGTTAGTGCAGAAAAGAAGGCTTAAAATGGCAAAGGTTGAAAGTTTGATTTCAGATAGGCAAGTGGACACTCTTGCCTCTGGAAGATGCAAAGTAGCTGGAGTAATAAATTATTCCGATATACATATGTTCTATACATGATAATTGCCACTGCAGTGCTAGAAACATTGTTTTCATCCATGTCTTTCATTTTATACATTATTACCCAGGTCCTTTATATAACAAATATCCTGTCTTTCATTTCAAATATAGTTTGTGCTTGTTATAATTGTGAGCTACTGTATATGCTGTTGTACCGTGGAGTCTTTTGCCACAGTGTTATATCACATGCCTTGTGTATAGCTATATATTTGTAATGTATTGTGTAATGTTATGTATGACATTGTTATATTGTATTCAGTACTGTTGTGACATTTATACACCAGTGTAATTATGGCTTGTGGATATAGTTCAATTCAGCTCACTATAAACATGGTTTGTTAAACAATTAATTTGCTTTGATGTCAAGACTGAATATATTCATGTATACAACCTGCCAGTCCCTTCTCACCACATGCTGTAGCCTGGTGGTTAATGTGTTCGCTGACGACCCGGGTTCGATTCCCCACATGGGCACAATGTGTGAAGCCAGTTTGATATTGCTGGAATATTGCTAAAAGTGGCGTAAAACAATACTCACTCACTTTTCGCATCAACTCTCATCACTGTTAACTTTAGCCTGATCACCATGAAGATACCATGTTGTGTGGCCTTTTGTGATATTTATATTGATGATGATGATGATGATGATGATGATGAAGGGACCAAAAGAATAAACTAATGTGAAAATTTTGAAGCTTTCAGCTGTAAAATAGAGATTACTACACAAGTGTGTGTCAGATTCCATATATCTTACAACTTGTTTCAAAGCGTATCGAAGGAGCATAAGACATGAATGAGTGCAGTAATCTGTTCCTTACTCACCCTACAATCCCACCATTTAAGCATTGGCTATTCTCATGATCACAGTGGCACATAAATACATAACACGAGTGATGTCATTCGGTTTACTGCTTAATAATACTCATACCTAGTGTAACCTTTCACAAAAATGTGTCAGTTATATCTGTGGCATATCAAGGCGATGATGGTAATGCAAACTAGATACCACCAAAGGACATATATTAAATACTTAAAAACATAATGTTTTGACTCAGATGGAGGTGAATTCGACTGGAGCATGAGAAACTTTATCAGGAAAGTAGTCTGTCATAATCTGAACTTAGGTCATCACCATAGTGTTGCCAGTCATGTACCTGGAATTTGATATATCTCTCACACGTTTAATACCTTTTTTCTTAACATGAATCACTAGCATTAATTCTCTTTAATACTTGCAAGTTTTTCCAAGAAGTACAACAGAATAAGGAGTCAGTAGCCCATGTTGAAATTTTCACCAAATTATCACTTCACACATATCTTGACAAAAGGCTTGGCACCTTTGAGACATCAACCGTCAAATTACTATTAACCCTCAAAAGTATTTTTCACTAGATCCGAAATGTATTTGTGTTTTTACAACTAGGTCTAGTATATACTCTCCATGATGCAGTAGGGGGGCACGGGTGGCCCAGTCGTCTAAGGCGCCGCGATTCGCTGTGCAGAGTTGCGTCCCTTGGGCACGCCAGAAACCTATCTTTGTGGGTTCGAATCCCGGTTCGCCCCGATTATGTTTCTAGGTTTGTCAGCACCATACCCATGCTCATGGGTTTCACCGAAGTGGTAAACGTCTGAGACATGCATCCCTTCGGGCTTTCCTCCCAAATTAAGCTGACACGCCGCGATATAACTGGAATACTGTTAAAAAGGCGTTAAACCAAACTCACTCACTCATGATGCAGTATATAGATGTGCCTTCAACAGATGAGGGCAGGTCAGGTAGCTTGGTGCTTAATGAGTTCGCTCATCATACCGAAGACCCGGGTTTGATTCCCAACATGGGTACAATCAATGCGTAAGCCTGTTTCTGGTAAAACCATACGCACTCACTCACTCTACAGATAACATCTCTGTACACACATCGGCGCAAATAGAAGATTGCTGATGTGGCATAATAAAGCCCAGATTTTTGCACAACGCTGGAATATAATAATGTAGAAATTGTTTATGTGATCTTCCACATGTCTTATTGTGTATTGTGTTTTTGTATATAACATGGCAGCCCAAGTGTGTGGTAATATGCCTGATATTGTTCTGTATCAACTGTTATGAAGAGTACTGAAGACACCCCTTCTACAATAATTCATTAAAATGTTATTTGTTGAAATGTTCTATATTTCTATTTTCAGCTCACAATATTTGTTGTGAAATATATTTATGATATCAACATATAAAACATGAATATTGTTTCAATAAATAAATGAGCATCTTGCTTTTGTAAGTCACTATGTTTGTCATAATTGCTTACAAAACATTAAATGTATACAACTACATCCAGTTTTCTAAAATATATGACCACCTCTGTGATGTAGTGGTTAGAGGGTCTGCCTGAAGAGTGTAATGTCGTTCCCTGTCCTCTTTATACCAAAAGATGTTAAAAGATGGTACTTGTTGTTGCCTTTCCTGGTGCTTGACATTAAGTGAATAAAACAAGGATTGGTTTGCTCTGAGTCAGTAAACTGTCTGAGTGGGGTATCCAAGTGGCATGGAATCTCAGTGGGCTAGCACTATAAATCTGGACTTGTAGTTGTAAAAGCAGCCACACATTATCTAATCTAATAATAATCTTGAATGCGATGTCAAACCCTTTTTCACCTCACCTCCTCAACATAATTTTAAACCATGACCAACAGTCTGAAATATTGACTATCGTAAACCTATGTTTAAGTATGAGAGTTACGATCATCTTAGCACTACGAATGCTTTGTGGAATGGGCCCCTGGTCCAGTTTCCTTCAAAACATTATCACTCAGTACCACCTATTCCAGTTTCCTTATGACATTATCAGTAAGTACCACCTATTCCAGTTTCCTTTAAACATTATCACGAAGTACCACCTATTCCAGTTTCCTTTAAACATTATCACGCAGTACCACCTATTCCAGTTTCCTTTAAACATTATCATTCAGTACCACCTATTCCAATTTCCTTTAAACATTATCATTCAGTACCACCTATTCCAGTTTCCTTTAAACATTATCACGCAGTACCCTCTATTCCAATTTCCTTTAAACATTATCATGCAGTACCACCTATTCCAATTTCCTTTAAACATTATCACGCAGTACCACCTATTCCAGTTTCCTTTAAACATTATCACGCAGTACCCTCTATTCCAGTTTCCTTTAAACATTATCAAGCATGACCACCTGCTCCAGTTTCCTTACAAACATCTGATGCTCATAGTTAAGTTGGAAGGCTGCCGTTTTCACATTTGATCCCTATTACTGTATTTGTTCATGAAAATCAAGAAAAACAAGATTCATAAAAAGGTAGTTGAACATGACCCATAACTTCCATCATAGACGTGCATTTGACCCCATATAGTTCATCAGAATCTCACACGAAAACAGATATTAACTTTCAAAGATGTCCCAACAGATACATTATACTCTAGGCAAGGGTTGCAGAAGCTGTCATACATGTCAGTTGTCAACCTTTTTCTCCAAAATGTTGTGTGAACTTGTGAAACTTCTCCAGTTCCTCGTCTGTCACAGTCCTTCTGTGTGCCTGCAGAGCCTTGAGGAAATCGCTCAGATTGATGTCTCGGGGTACGATCTGTAATTAATGATTATTTCACAAGCTCATTTTCAAAATGACCAGGTCATCAGGTAGTTTGTTTCCTTTAAACAGCAGAACATGAGCTTTTGTCTTTTCTCATCTGTCATAACCTTTCCACGAAAAAGCTCAGTCAATATCAAAATTCACACATGCTTACTACAACAGACAATTTTAGTTTTATATAAACACCATGCCAGTATTGAAAACAACATGGTGTTTACAAAAACCTTCTCTTCTCTGTCAGTGCCTGAAGAGTACACACAAACTTTCAGCTTCATAATCCCACAGGAAATGTGGAAAATGCAGTGATACAGATACACATAGGAAAGATCATAGATAGGTCAGAAAATAGAATTTGGAACAAAACACAAAATGACATTATTATGCATCCTGCAAACTTGCTGACTATCCAATTTCATAATGATATATGCATAAATGGCTGAATAATGGCATATATAAAACCGGAATGGAATTCTTCAAGAGACACAATAGCTTGGATCATTCATGGAATGTTTCAGCTTCATTGGCCTTGTAAAGGAGGCAATTTCAAAATTGTGAAACGATGAATTGACAACGTAGCCAACACATCACAGCATAATTTAAACTAAAACATTAACCACAGAAAAATAATACAAGATTAATTTGAGGATAAAGTGGCTACAAATTTCTGAATCTGTAGATGAACATGAGTCTTCACACATGGCATTGAAGCTCTGGATGTCAAAATATAGTATAATGTTTATCCACTGAACAAATACCTGGTCTGGAGGTATATCTGACAAGGTGTAGGAGAGAGCCCCTGGGAAGGATGAGTTACATGGTGCCAGTTGACCATCTGAAACAGCAATGTGTACATTTCTTCTCATACTTTGACGCCAGGGTGACCCACTGACCTAAGGTACCAAAGTTGCTGTGCTGACGTGTCCATTTCCCATGCCAGGATCCATCTACTCTGGGTTTGAATCCCTGATTTGCCTGATTGTTATCTTTACTTACCACCAGAGCCCAGGGATATATCTTTGATTCCAAACTAAGTGCTCTTGGCAGGAAAATTGGGAAAAAATCATGATAATGTTTAAAATTAGATTTTGTAAATTCTGAGGAATCGGGAAATTTTCAATTCAAATTGGGAATTTTTACTGTCATTTGCTGTAGAGTTTGGGCCGAATATCGGCTTCAGAGGAGGTCTATATAAATACCATGGTGGTCACAAGAGAGATCAAACATTTTACAGAAAATATATCCATAGCTGCCATAGTAATCGGTGTCACCAAGATAAACGTCTGCATCATGTGATGCTTTTGACTAGCCTCCACATTAAAACGCAGTGGCGGTTCCACATATGGTTCTGTGGTTTGAAAGTAATATTAGGGAACTGCCTGTGAATTAATATGCTGTGATATATTACTGGTACATGGATACAATATAGCTGAAAGCTTCATAAAACCCAACACTCACTCAATATATGGCATGCATAACTTTGGACTTTCCTCCCACATTGTGCTGACACACCATGACATAACCCTTCTCACTCCATCACACTCATTACTTGATGTGATTCCTCACAAACAATACCTTGATTATTTCTACAGAAGACATCCTTACATATTTGTTGATCACACAGGCTTAAATAGCACCTTAGGATGATTAGGAGTGTCACTACCAAAATGCCTTTAATAGTCCTCTGTCTGGGCCACATTCTTACAACAGTCATACCACTGAGACCGTGGCCCAACACAGTAGTGTTGTGAGGAATCATCGTTCCGAGGCAAGAGCACCCACTTGCCTTTTTACCAAAGTCTTGTTTCCACCCTAGCCACATCAAGCCCACTTTCCTGTGCTAAATATGATTGGACTATCGCACATATCAATAGTCCAATCAGAGAACGTTTCACAAAATCAACATCCACGACTTGTACACCGTGTGAAAGTGATTTACCGCTGCCTGTCTTTTTCATCTTTTAAACCCCCCAACGATTGCCTATGTTTTTGTGTCAGGGATGAAATCGTGAATGTTTCCGCTATACAAGGTCGTCACCTATGGTAGCTGCCATTTCTGTGAAGCTATACAAGACAAGATCAGTGATCTGATTGGATATTGCGTTTTCAATACAAGGGTCACAACTCATGATCTATGCAAGGTGGCACCAGTGCCAAAAAAAGTGGCCTTGAGGTAGCAAGGGTAGAAACTAGACTTTGATATATGCTCGTAGACACGCTTGCCTCGGGAAGATGGTGAGGAACATACTTGCCAACTGTCTCCAGTGAAGTGACGCCTGTAGGTCTCGGACCGGTTCAAACAGTGCCCCGAGTGTGAAGGTGGCAATGTCGCTACCTGAGTACCCCTCCGTCTTGTCCACCAGCACGCCCCAGTCTTCCTCACTCAGGTTCATCATTGTGTCCTTGCTGTGGAGCTTGATCAGCTGCAGACGTGCAGCACTGATAAAACCAAGCGTTTATTTTCTCAGAGCTCGCGATAAGCTGTTTATTTGCGTAAACTATGCATTAAATATACTGAAATATGCAGATAAAGCAAATCCCTGCATATCAAATCACAACAAAACTATAAATACGCTATTCAAATAAAAATTAATTTACAATTTAGATAAAATGATTGTGTATGAGCCGATCACCAAATGCACTTACCGACAGTTACATTTGGAAAAGCTTCTGCGACAAACATACTGATGGATGCCACATTGAAAAACACATCGTGCCTCGACAATGTACATGTTGTATCCTAATAAGTCACTGATTGGAAATAAAAACAACAGCGCCTTTCTTACAATGCTAGGTTTTGTAGACAAAAAATGGCTTCCGAGGCAGGGAGCCGCAAGCAGACACAGATAGGTGTACTACTATTCACATAGTTTTTAATGATTTACAGGGATTGTTACACAACAGGTTTTAAGTTAAATACCCAAATGTCAAGAAACAGGTGGGTAAAAAAAATTGAATACCCTCTAAAACTTGTGGATACCAATCAAAATCAACCCCCTGAGTAAAATACCCAAATAATCAAATGCTTTATATCTATAGCCCTGTTTTCTTACATCATATGATTATCCATGAACTAGGAGCCTCAGATATCCTGACCCTAAAAATGTGAATATTTGAGAGAGAAACTATGAATGTGCTAATTGTTTGTATTCATATTCAACACAAAAAATTGTGCAAAGGCCAAAATATATTAAACTTTAAGACCAATTTGACCAGCTGCATGGATATTGGCAACATATTCCAAAAAATTCTTGAAGGTCAAAAATGAAATCTAAAATTGCCTTTGTTATGTCCCCTATCCCACTAACCAAAGCTGGGTTCAATATTATCCTACAGTCATCATTATTCAAAATTGTGTTTCTGGGCACCATTCCACAAAGCAATCACAGTGCTAAAGGTGATCGTAACTCCCAGTGCTAAAAGGTAACTCCCATACTTTAACATAGACTTACGACAATCGTAGCACTATTAAAGATAGCTTCATGGAACAGGGCACTGGTTTGCCTGCTTAAGACTAAAGATTGTCATGTTACTTTATGCAATGCCCTGATAGAATCAACGATGCAAAGAAACTGACTTTATCAGTTGGTGACTTTAGCGACTAGCCCTAAACCCCGTGTCTAGTAAAATTATGGTTGGTCTAGTAAGCTGAGCTCATAATAGTTCATATAATAACAGTAAAATCTGCTGAAAATGAGCCATGTTGGGCTGGTCGCCTCAAACGTTTTTTGGCCCAGATTTCTGCTTGAAACCTACCTTAATTCAACCACTAACCTACACCACTGGGATGCAGGGGGCATCAGTCACTGTGCAGTGTTGCATTCCTTACACATGTCAGAGTTCGATGATCGTGGGTTTGAATCTCAGGTTCTCCCTAATTATGTTTCCAGGTTTGTCAGCACCATACTGGTGCTTGTGGGTTTCACCAAAGTGGTAAATGTCTAGAAACTGCATCACTTTTGGCTTTCCTCCCCCATTACCTTGACATGTACATCTTCCGGAGGCAGGAGCATTAACTGACTTTAAAAGTCCAGTTTCCACCCTTGCCGAACTAGGCTGGAATTTCTGGGATCGATCGTAGCGCCACCAGTGGCTATTACGAGTTATATCCATTCTATGCCTCTCCCATATGGACCAATCAGATTCCACCTCTCGTATCACATGCATTTGCTTCAAACAAAATGGTGGCGCCCAGTCAAGACGATCTGATCAACCATCAAGATCTATTTTGTGATAAAACGTTTCTTACGCAAAGTACATAAAATCACGTGAGCACCTTGATTAAAAACATGAAAAGATTTGGAAAATATCTGTTGACAATGAGTTAGCAATGCACATGCTTTGCAAATCCTGCAATCGACCGAACTCTGCATGACAGTTTAAGTAGCAGATTTCGATTTCGGTTTGCGATTTTGATTAGACTATGCATAGACTCGTTAGTCTAGCCAAAATCTAACTACATAATCCTAGCCTAGTTCGACAAGGGTGGAAACTAGACTTTTATAGTCAGTTAACTCACTTGCCTCGGGAAGATGTGACATGTATTGATGTAACTAAATTACCCTAAGTAATGTTCACCAAACTCACACTCTATCATTTTACCTGTAAAGCTATAACATCTACATACCTTTCTGGTAGTGGGATGTAGATCCTTTTCTGAAATCTCCTCAAAAAGGCTGAATCTAGTTCCCAGGGACAGTTTGTGGCACACAGAAGGAATATTTTATCTGAGGTGCCAGAGTTGTCTGCCCCTTCCATCTGTTTGAGAAGTTCAGTCTTAACTCTCCGCGTGTGCTCCTCTTCGCGGCTGCTCCTCTGACGACAGATACTGTCTATCTCATCGATGAAGATCACCTGAAAGATCACACAGTTCTTACAGTTCATTATTATTATTTATTTCAAAGAAATATGCATTAAGCATCTGTTTATGTTGGAAAATATAATTGAGCCTCTAAACATAGGTCTGATCTCAAACCAAAATCCTTCCCAAAGTGGGACGACATTCCATTAATGATGTCATACAGATGTCAGGCAATGAGGTTATAATGTTGTGACATCATATTTCAAAGAACATTGAGGCACTACTAACAATTGTTTTTGCCGTAAGCAATATGCAACATGTCGTGAAAGGATAATTCATTTGTTTTATTTGACATAGATAACAGGCTTTAAGGCTATGATTCTTGGCTTCACTGCTTGCTATCAGTTATAGATTGACTTACATTGTTGTTAGAACACTCCCTTACACATGTGGCGCAGTGATTACAAAATACTATCCGCAGACATTCTTTAAACAAGCATGGAGTACAAGGAACCTATTCTGCCCTATCAATTCATGCATGATGGTGTCCTTACAGATCGTCCGGGTTGACTTGTGGCATGACAGAACAGCTCTTTTATTAATCTGAAAATAAAACAACACTGACACACAAGAGACAAACTTACCTCATATCAGTAATACATAAATTACAATCGCAGTTGGTTATCTCACGATTGCAAATAATAAAAGTGACAAGCATTTTGCTGATTCTCAATAGAATGCTAGTATGATCAGAATCATATCCATATCTAGCACATGATAAGATTTAAAGCATTGTGAGTTTTTACCAATACTTAAAATTCAAATATGAACATGACCCTGCAGGGTTTTACAAGAGCCATAAATGAGCGCCCCGCAAACACAAATGTAGATGATGGATGTAGACAAAAAGAAATTGAGTCCAAGGAACACACAATAATATTCATTGTACCAAATTCTTGACAAGAAATATGAATGTCTTGCATTTAATTTGATTGGAATAATTATCAAATCTACCAGTACAGTACACTACACTGTTTCATTACTTTACAGGACTCTCATATTTTCTGTAAGAATCCTTGCAGTTTATCATCCCCTGGATCCTGACAGTTTTAAAAAGTTAACATATTTATGTTCAAGTACTTCTCACTCTCCCCAACCCAGCTGGAGATGAGGTCCGCACTGGATACACTGTAAAAGGTGGAGTTGATCTCTGCAGCCACGGCCTGGGCCAGACGAGACTTGCCAGTTCCTGGAGGACCAAACAGAAGGATACGTTTCCATGGTTTCCGACCTCCTGGGGGAAGACAAAACACAGTTTTTACTCTTCACCTTCACCCCTTCACTGTCCACACTTCATGCCCCTACACTGTCCACACTTCATGCCCCTACACTGTCCACACTTCACGCCCCTACACTGTCCACACTTCATGCACCTACACTGTCCACACTTCATGCACCTACACTGTCCACACTTCATGCCCCTACACTGTCCACACTTCATGCCCCTACACTGTCCACACTTCATGCCCCTACACTGTCCACACTTCATGCACCTACACTGTCCACACTTCATGCACCTACACTGTCCACACTTCATGCCCCTACACTGTCCACACTTCATGCCCCTACACTGTCCACACTTCATGCCCCTACACTGTCCACACTTCATGCCCCTACACTGTCCACACTTCATGCACCTACACTGTCCACACTTCATGCACCTACACTGTGGATAGTCCAGGGACATGCAGGGACATAATATTGACAATGCAGGGACATAATATGTGGATAGTGCAGGGACATACTGTGCGGATAGTTTCCCATGCAAGAAAAGTGAATGTGTTACCTGACCGGTTAAGATCCGGGGTAGAATAGGTCTTCAGCAACCCATGCTTGCGGTAAAAGGCGACTATGCTTGTCGTAAGAGGCGACTAACAGGATCAGGCTTGCTGACTTGGTTGATGCATGTCATCGTATCCCAATGATGTGTTTCAATGCTCATTATGTCAATCACTGAATTGTCTGGTCCAGACTCAATTATTTACAGACCGCTGCCATAGAGCTGGAATATTGCTGTGTGCGGCGTTAAAAAGCAAACAAAACAAACAAACAAAAAAAGGAATGTGTTACCTGTAAAGAGTTTTGGATAGTGCAGGGGCATGATAATGGCCTCAGTGAGGGCCTGTTTAGCCTCAGCAAGTCCTGCCACATCACAGAACTTAATGTTCCTGCTGTTGAGAATGGTGTCCTCTATGGCCGACCTCCGCTCTCTCTTCTGGCTTGTCTGCCCTTCACTGCCTCCTGGCTCTGAAACTTCTGGAAATGTCCCTATTGAGTCACAAAGCAGTCTCAATGTCTTCTGTTAGGTATTAAGTTTTTCAATTTCATAATAGAAACCTAATCATATCTCAGATCAGTGCATGTTTTAAACACTACCTTACCGTTTATCGTGTTTAGTGGCAGAAACCTAAATCGTAAGTTAATTAGTCACTGGCTGTCACTCTTTCTATATATGTTGTATGTTTTAATGAGACCCCACTCTTATTATGATATCCATGCAGAATCAAGCCATGTACAATAAAGATTGTAATAATATAACTCCTATTCAGATATTCATTTCACACACATGTATTCAAAAATAAGATTTAGAAAAGTTTTATGTGCATTGGTTTAGGAATTTGCCAATCCATTTCCCATGTCCCAAAAGAAGAGAAATAGAGAATTTATGACGATTGAGAACAGTCAATCTTATTCTTACTGATTCTTTTAATATATTTCACAAGAAGAAAAAAATAATGGTGTTGCTGACATAGGCGCATCTTGTAGACATTAACATTAAGTGGTACAAAATAGTATGTGTGTAATAAGTGTAACCACTGCTTACTTGACAGAGGTCTTGGCTCCAGAATTATTTGCTATTACTATTATTAATAGTCAATAATGTGTCATATATTTTTTTTGTATTTTTCATTTTTACCTTACCAACTATACTAAATAGTAACTACTTAAAATATTACTGTTTTGCAATTTTATTTTTATTTCAACCACACACTCAATGTGTTTTGACTAAATATTGAAAAACTGTGTCTTAAAAAAAAAGACTGAAACTAGTCTGAAGCATGATGAGTGAAATATTAGACTGTGGCGATATTAGAGGGTACGGGTACATCTTAATTCTTTTTAATAAACCTTATCAATTTCAGAGGGCTGTACTTCCATTTCACAAATCAAGGTAAGACTAGATAAGACATGCATAGTTCTCTTGACTGTAAATCTTTGAAACACCTGTTGTAGTGGTTGTAGCTGTTAATGGCTGATGTCGGGATGGTGGCAGCAAGTTTCCACAGAGGTTGGTATTTAACTGGGTTATCTTCCTCTCCAAGATGTCTGCTTGGGAACATAAGCTTCTTCCGAGTTTCTCAAGGGCCGACTGAAATGGATATAGGAATTTCTGCCCTTATTTGTTCAGAAAAATAATGATACAAATTCTTCATAAAAATTCAACAACGTATGCTATAAAAAAAATTACCAAGTGTAAATTCATGAGGTTTTGATTTGCAAATTGGATATCACTTACATGAGAGGTTAGCACCAAATGCAAAACCTGACTATTATTGAAAATACAAGGACATTATCATATACCAAAGATTCATTATTCCAGATCTGACTCACCAGGAAATGTACTGTCTGAGTTAACAGGATTTAATAATGAAAGTTCATTACTCAGGCTAATTTCTACTAAAAAAATAAGGCCAAAAGACAAATGAAGGCGTGTGAATTAAAACTAATTATCAAAAGTTTTTGGCACAGACCACATCAATTCAATGCATTATGATTTATCATACCTATTTAAAACATGATAGATGAAATAGTGCTAAGCTACTCCATGGCACTCTCCTGAGTGAGTGAGTTGGATTTAACATCACTTTGGCACTAGTCCTGTGGTCCTTACCCAGACATTTACCCTATTTAAGAGTTTTGCTACACGTCATCATAAAAAGGACTAGCGGACTAAAAATGTTAGTTTCTATTGCTGTGTGTGAGTGAGTGTGTGAGTGAGTGAGTATGCTTTTACGCCGCTTTTAGCAATATTCCAGCAATATCATTGCGGGGGGACACCAGAAATGGGCTTCACACATTGTACCCTTGTTGGGAATCAAACCCGGGTTTTCGGCGAGATGAGCGAACGCTTTAACCACTAGGTTACCCGACCGCCCCTGGGATGTGGGAGGAAAGACCCAAAGTGATGGAAGATGTAGACCTGCACCACTGTGGTAAAACCTATAAATCCAAGTGTCGTGCTGACATATATAGAACCATAATCAGGGTAAATCTGCGATTCATCTCACAATCAGCAGATCCTGTCACACTGCAGAGAAAATTGTTGTGACTTCTGGACAAACCTCTGGACAAACTGTGCCTCCCAACTTTCATGAGATATTCGTGATTGCTAAACTCATTCAGGGTTAGAACTAAACTCAAAAGCTTTGCTAGCCCGGGTAAGGAAAATTGCCCTCGTAAAGTTGAAACAATGGCGAAATTGGAATATTTGTACCAGCCTTCAGAAATTTGTACTAGCCCCAGGCTAGCGACCTAGTGTTAGCTCTAACCCTGCCATTCCTTCACTCACTCGCTCATCATGTGTACCTTGAAGAACTGGTCCTCTTGATTGTGCTTCAGTTTCTCCACCGATGTCTGACATCTCTGGATGTTCCTCAACATCAGCTGTATGTCAACATTGGAGTCCTTATCGCCCTCACGCAGAGTCTGCTTCAGACTACGGGAAAACTACACATATCATATCACAAAACAATCAAAATGAATATTATGATGATATGCATTGTTAAGCCTAGCTATTGAAAAAACCTAGAAGCTATGAACTGTTAACATCAAGGGGACAGTAGGGTGTGGGTCCTGTTTAGATGGACTCGAGTCCTAGGCCAAGGACTAGTGTCCCCCCCAAAATAGGGGAGATAACTCAAATCTTCACCTATATAAAATGTATGTGGCAGATATGAGAGAGAAATGAGACAGAGTCTGAATGCATTTTGAGTCAGATGATGCTAAGAAAACAAAAGAAAAGCTCATTTGGTGGCATATTCCTGTTGAATTTGGGTACTTGAGTAAAAGCCAAGTTTAGCAATGAGAGTACTCATGTTCATGTTTCTACTCATGAAACCCTTACAGTCAATGAATACATTAAATTGAAACAAAATTAGTGATTTTACAACAGATTGAGTAACCTTTATCCTATTATTAATCTAAAAATGTTCAACAAACACTTTCTAAATTTTCTGATGAGTGCCAATCACTGACTGGCTGGTGTTGATTTTTGCTTCAACTTTAATGCATGTATGTAACATGTATTTGTATGTTGTTTAAAAGGATAAGTAATAATAACATACATACCATGCTATAGCATCTTCATACCATTGTGAGAATATGAAAAGACAAGAGGGGTTGGAAATTAAAGCCTGGCCTGTGATTACTATATCACTATAAAGTGTTTTAATCTCTAAACAAAATTAACATAAAATTAGCTAGTAAAATTATTAATAGCCCTGATGAATATGAACCAGCAACTACTTATGTTAAACTACATTGTTAATAGAATCTGTGTAGGCGAGTTTTCCAATATTGGTTTCAGGAGCAGATATTCACTGAATCTGCAGTATCACATAGTTAACAATTGGTCTCTGTTTTCAGGCAATTTTGATGACAGATATTTGTTTAGCAGTAAGACAGTTCTCTGCATGTGGGCTCGTAACGACAATTAAGTTGGGAAATTGTCCATTCCCAAGGGTTGACTTAGCTGCTGGTCCTTTGGCCTATACCCAGCAATAGTAACAATGACATCTTATCAGTGCATCTTTTTAAGTAAATTACCTGGCAGAATTAATTTATAATGAAAGAATGTAATGGGTCATGAACATTCATGGGCTTGACCCTTGAAAGAAATATCATTCCAGTGTTCCCGTTTACCATAATTACCATTTTTTTACCGGTAAAATTAGGCATGGACTGGTAATTCATGTGACTGCCAGTCCATGTCAACCGGCAAATAAATTACCTAATATATCTTTGTTGTTGAACAAAACATTGGTGATATTCAGTATATTTTTCGAACCAAGTCAGCTTGTCTGTTACCATCAGAGTTTCCTGTTGTCTAATTTTTGTGCAAGGAAATAAAATTTCGCTTTGCTTTGATGTTAAATATATATTTGGAGTGACTTAGTCTCGAAAACCAAAACTAAAACGAGAAAAATGTGACGGAACTTTGTGTGAATGATGTGTAAATCTTTATTTGTTGAAAGTTGGGACTTACAAAAATTAGAGGGGACTGGTAATTTTTAGAGTTGCCAGTCCACCAGGACCAGCAGTTTCAAAACCCAACGGGAACACTGCATCCATATTAACAATGCAGATGTGTGACAACCAGGCATGTCCTAGAACATGAACCGATCTGAAACCATGTTATATTGTTAATATTATTAATATTAATTTTACAGGAAATTGGGTTTTATTTTGTGACTGGAAACCATAATAATGTAATTCAGTTGTCATAGGCTAAACGTATGCATTGTAGTCACGACAGTCAGAATTCTAATTCTGGTTATTTTTTTACATGTCGGACATTGACAAATCTGCAAAAAAGACAATCTCAAATATCTAAGAAACTAATCATACATATCATGGCCCGAAGTATTTTTATTGAATGTGAAAAGGACGTTTGCAGATAACGCTTTTAGTTACCTGTATAAAAACCAATTTCCTCCATGACTTCAAGTTAAATTCAGGTAAGAAAGAGAACAGTTATTTTTTCTTGCTGAAAATGAAAGCATTCGTCTGCTATGAAAAGGGGATATAACTCTCGATAATATACCTTATTAGAGACCGCTAGTGAAATATTTGATTTGGCTTTGTCAATAACAACTTGTTACCATTATATCTTAAAATCATTTCGACTTTCATAACTTTTTCTTTAAAGAGAAATGCTGTATTCTCATATGGTGCCTTAAAGGTTACAACCCATGAAACAATTTGGCCAAATAATGTTGTTGAAACACTATGAAAACATACTGTACTCAATAACGACCAGTCGCCATTGTTTCGTGTTAGTTCAGACAGAACTATTAATTTTGATATTCGTGAAACTTTGAGCAAGTACGCTTATCTCTGTCCGCGGTAAAGTTTTAGTTGATTTCTGTTATAACGCGACGAGAGGGAATAAAAACTGTGAAAATAGAACTTTCCCGTTGACAGAACAAAATATGCATCATCGTGTTTTTGGATTTCTGTTTACGCGAGGAAGTCACGTGACACCACCCGCCTCTCTTTTCTTATATGCTAATATAGTATGTTCTTTAACATTTTGCTGACAATTGTCATTTTTGTTTATCGTTACCGCATAAATATTTCTCTCTTCTAATGAACACGAGCAAAAGTAATACGAGATGTGATAACGTGCGCGCTATAACGGGGGTTGGCAAAACAAATTCCTCGGCGATAACTCAATATGAAATACGAGATCGAAATGGGTTTATCCAGTGCAGTGCATTTTCCTAAGGCCTGAGGTTTTATTTTGAGAAAGAATGCTGCCTCTGTCAGTGCCACAAAACATAAAACAATGTTTTCCTCTGAACTTTTTTTCTCAGGTATTTATTGTGATTTGAAACCTCTGTCTGACCAATTAGAAATGAATGTCTTCCAATTTCATGGTAGAAAGGTCGGTATCGCTGCAAGTACACTAAACTTTACTTTGAGGGTTGAAAAATATATATCCAACGTCCCGGCCCAAGACCGGTTTGTCCGTCTTTTTTTTAGACAGTAATAACGCCGATAATCATGATGATGATGGTGATGATGATGATGATGATGATGATGCTATTATCAACACAAATAAAAATTACGATGATGATGATAGAAATAACAATGACATTAACAACATACAATAATGCTAATTATTGAAGAATTTAAAAAAATAATAATCGATATGATCACTCATGGCGGTAAAACAGTATTTTCACATGTGCGTTCCTGTAGTGTATTCCATGTCCACAGCTACTGTTGTATACTCTGTCGTATATATCTATAAACAGCGGGGAATAGACAGCTCGATTCGCGTAGCCTGGTATTACACAATGTCGTGTCGGGATCTCTCCCTCCCACGCGTCACGAGGCCCCCGCACAGAGCGACGAGCTGGGGACGAGAACATGCTGACATGTGAAATCTGTTCCTGGTAAGGCTGTCAACGCACGATTGAAACGTTATAATCTCCTTTTACCCTACAGACATGAGAACCTATTCATTGAGGACCTCTAATCTGCAGCAGACTGTCTACATTCGTCATAGAAATGTAAAAACAAAATTCATACAAGATAACTTTGATCCAGAGAATCAACACGGCGCAAAGACATTGTGTAGCATTCCTACCTGTTGATGCAAGTACATATACTGCCACAAAGCGCACGTGTTGTGTAGCATTCCTACCTGTTGATGCAAGTACATATACTGTCACAAAGCGCACGTGTTGTGTAGCATTCCTACCTGTTGATGCAAGTACATATACTGTCACAAAGCGCACGTGTTGTGTAGCATTCCTACCTGTTGATGCAAGTACATATACTGTCACAAAGCGCACGTGTTGTGTAGCATTCCTACCTGTTGATGCAAGTACATATACTGCCACAAAGCGCACGTGTTGTGTAGCATTCCTACCTGTTGATGCAAGTACATATACTGTCACAAAGCGCACGTGTTGTGTAGCATTCCTACCTGTTGATGCAAGTACATATACTGTCACAAAGCGCACGTGTTGTGTAGCATTCCTACCTGTTGATGCAAGTACATATACTGTCACAAAGCGCACGTGTTGTGTAGCATTCCTACCTGTTAATGCAAGTACATATACTGTCACAAAGCGCACGTGTTGTGTAGCATTCCTACCTGTTGATGCAAGTACATATACTGTCACAAAGCGCACGTGGAACCCAAAAGATAAAACAAATTGTAATTTGCACGTGGTACCTTCAGAATCAGGAATGATAAAATGGCCCATTTCAGTTTAAATATTTATGTAATATTTGTTTGTTTGTTTGTTTTTGTTTTTGTTCTGTTTAACGCCACACTCAACAGTATTCCAGACAATCCAGTGATTGACATCATGAGCATTGATCTACGCAGTTGGTATACGATGTCATGCATCAACCAAGTCAGCGAGCCTGGCCACCCGATCCCGTTAGTCGCTTCTTACGACAAGCAGGGTCGCCTTTTACGGCAAGCATGGGTTGCTGAAAACCTATTCTACCCCATCTTCCCGAGGCAAGTGAGTTAACTGACTATAAAAGTCCAGTTTCCAAGTCAGTTAACTCTCTTGCCTCGGGAAGATGATTCTACCCCGGATCTTCACGGGTTTATATAAAAGAAGAAAACAAACAAAACTAGAAATATGTTTTGATAACAATGACTACCTGAAACATGTGTTATTGTTTGCAAGAAACATGGGCTTGACACAGTCATAGTGGTGTACATGATACTGCTGACAATGCTATATCTACAGTGGTAAAGTTCCTAATATTTGTTTTATAATTAATCTTTTCAAAGTAATAGCTACAATTTTGTAACATTATTTTATGATGAGGTAGATCTGCACATTGAGAAATGCAGATATTGTTAGGTGAGGTGAAATTGGGTTTAACGTCGCGTCCAAGATTATTGCACTTATATAGCGACGTGCATGCACGTGTATGTGTGTGTGTGGCTGCTTGTACTAGTCCGGACTGATGCCGATTTATAGTGCTAGCCCACTGAGATACCATGCCGCAGTTAAACATGAATACCCCACTCATACTGACTCCGAGCCGACCAGTCCTTGTTTTAGCCCCTTAATGCCGAGCGCCAGACAGGGTAACAACAAGTACAATCTTTTAACGTCGTTTTGTACGACGCGGCCCGGGATCGGACCCTGGACCTTAAGCTCTCCGGGCGGTCCAGATATTGTTAACATTGAAACCCACGTAAGTGCGTATATTATTTTTAACCATGAACTATACTTCTCTATGAGAGTAACCTCCCTGCTGGTAATACTCTGACTCCTGTAGCCTGATACGTCAATTATTAACATTGTCCAAAAGTGCTAATATCTCGCTACACGGAAAATAGGTCAACGTTTCCCGCATAGCGATGAACTATAGCCTGTTCCCAACCCTCTCGACAGGAAGACCTCGCTACACGGAAATGGGTCAACGTTTCGCGCATAGCGATATGCTTTAGGCCTGGTAAACCAGTCTAGGACGGGACGTGGCTCCCTCTTATGATTGTTGCCGAATAACACAAACATGTTTTGTCTAATAATTTACAGTTAGGATCGAATGTTTTAAAAAATGTGTTCATAATTATATATGTATTTCGTATGTACGCATATGATTACACATGTGAGACAAAGATAAAGTTTCTTTTATAAGTTTGGTTACATCTTTCCAACGATTACTTATCCCAATGGCCCTTGCCCCCATGTAATTTTCTCAAACCCATGACAAATAAGGCACTGCACCATGGCGCCGTGCATTGAAGCCATTCTTGAGATGACGTGTTACACACATGACGTCATTCATGCAGTACACATAACTTGCGTCCGGTCTCACGTTCGGCTATTTCCGACATGCCTGAAAATCAGTTGTTGCCAGATTGACTTGCGTCGTCAACTTGCGATGTTGTATTCACTCGCCTGCCCAGAGATCCTTGCGGTCTACGGGGGCACGGGTGGCCCAGTCGTCTAAGGCGCCACGATTCTCTGTACAGAGTTGCGTCCCTTGGGCATGCCAGGAACCTATGATTGTGGGTTCGAATCCCGGTTCGCCCCGATTATGTTTCTAGGTTCGTCAGCACCATACCCGTGCTCGTGGGTTTCACCGAAGTGGTAAACGTCGGAGACCTGCATCACTTCGGATTTTCCTCCCACATTAAGCTGACACACTGCGATATAACTGGAATACTGTTAAAAGCGGCGTTAAACCCAACTCACTCACTCACTCACTCACTCACTCCTTGCGGTCAACCTGGTACATCTGCCACAGGTCAGTGAGATGGGTTTTTTTCACATCTTAAGCAGTTTATTCAACAAATTACACTGTATTTTTCATCTGTTTCATTTTCGAAAAGTGTATACATTAAGGTACACAAGCACGCTGTCATGAAATGGTTTCCTTTCAATGAGAAAATATACTTCAGCATGACGAAATATTTTCATTTGCATATTTTTTCTTTGGAGCAGACAATCCTGTGATTGACATCATGAGCATCGACCTACGCAATTGGGATACGATGACATGTATCAACCAAGTCAGTGAGTCAGACCACCCGATCCCGTTAGTCGCTTGTTGCTGAAGACCTATTCTAACCCTGGCCCCGGATCATGAAACATACTTAAGACCATATTTTGTCGTAACTTTTAGACTTCTTTTTAGACCACTTGTCGTAGATTTAGACTTCAGACACAATTTTGTCTTTAATCAGAACTGGCGGATATAAAGAACTGTTGTTTTTCCCCTGGCCTTTTGCTGTATATATAAGTTTATAACGAACTACGTTAATAACGAATTAAAATTACTGACCCCCTTGAGTTCGTTATAACCGTAGTGTAGTGTACATTAAACAGAGGTGTTAACATGTCATTTACAGGCACAGAACATTTAATAATATTGTACAATGATTGTATCGTATTGTACATCGTCCCCTTAAAAGCGGCTCTCCTCAAAACAAAGGGGGATCTGTCTAAACTGTCGAATGCCTTTCTAAAATCTATAAAGCATGCACAGGTTTGCTGTTTAGCACCAAGTCTGTACTTTACTAACGAGTGAAGACAGAACGTATGGTCAAAGCACCTCCTGTGTTTCCGGGCAACCAAAACACTTACAGGTGGCAGCCATGAGGACACGTTTGTTCAAAACGTCACAGTATTTTTTAAACGTCATAAATGATATTTATTTCATGCGTACTACTAGTAAAACAAACGAAGAAATCCGTCTCTCTGTGTTACCGCTGCATTTCTCCATTATGTCTGTGCCAATGTCGGGGCGGTCGGGTAGCCTGTTGGTTAAAGCGTTCGCTCGTCACGCCGAAGACCCGGGTTCGGTTCCCGACATGGGTACAATGTGTGATGCCCATTTCTGGTGTCCCCCGTGATATTGCTGGAATATTGCTAAAAGCGACGTAAAATCAAACTCACTCACTCACTGTGCCAGTGTCATATACCCTACGGTTACAAATCTCAGTCACCGGATTGTCTGGCCCAGACCCAATTATTTACAGACGGCCGTCATATAGATGGAATATTGCTGAGTGCGGCGTTAAACAACAATAACAACAACAACAACAACTGTTACAAAAGCATCAGAACATCGCTTCCCGCAGAGCGGACTTCGCGTAGACTTAGATCTGCGCTCGCGATTCTGTGTTTGTTTGTTGGTTTGTTTGTTGTATAACGCCGTACTCAGATATATTGCAGCTAAATGACGGATGTCTGTAAATAATAGAGTCTGGACCAGACAATCCAGAGATTGACATCATGAGCATCGATCCACGCAATTGGGATACCATGACATGCATCATCCAAGTCAGCGAGTCACACCACCCACTTGTCAAACAAATAGATGTCGTTTAAGAACAGACTCCCACATTCGGCACGGCTGACTTATTATTAATATATACTGATAAAAAATGAGGTAAAAACCACCCGATTCTTACATATTACTGTTGTTCATCCGAGATGTGGTGACAAGTTAACTGTTTTAATGGGAAAGAATCGGGTGGTCCTTAGCGTTTTTATATATATATAAGGACATAAACGGCATGCTTTCAAACATAAATTCATCTCACTGTCTCATGACGTTATGTTCGTGTCCTGGCTGCAGGTAACTGGTTGTGTAATCATGTTTCGTTTTAATTAATGGGGATTCATTATACTCCATGAACATTGTGACGATCATTGCAACACCCTGCTTCAATTCATAAAGCCCTCATTGAAGGGCGTCGTAGCAGAATTATGGGAATACAATATAGCAGGACTGTGAGAAAATGCAGAAATTCCACAACTTTTATGAATGAAATAAACCTGAATAAGTTCCTAATTTCCACAACTATGATTACAAGAAAATGTAGCAAAGTTAAGCAAAAAGGGAGAAGACTGATATAAGACAAAATCATCAAATTAATTCCTCGCACCTGTTGAGCAAGGAAACGAAAACGGATTTGGAAATTTCTTTATTAAACCCGCCAACTCAAATCTTTTTCAATGACAATGAAAACATTGGTCTTTTTATTCGCTGAATGAAACGGGTTCAGAAAAGTCCATATGGTCATAAATAACATAATTCGTGCTAATTTGAAACCAGATTTAATCCGAAACGAAAATCATCAATATCACACGATTTTCCACTCGAGTCAGTAACACTTGTTGCGCACGGTCGCGTGTAAGCATTGATTCAACTTGAAATGTTGTTAGTGTAAACATGTTTATCGGGAAAGACAAACATAGTACACATGGCGGCCATTTGCAAGGGTCATTTGTCATGTCTGTCACCGGGTATATATTAGGGGCGAGCCAATCATTCTGCCGCATACCCCTTTCAGTCTCGGAGCTGCTCACTTGGAGAAAACACGAGATCGCGCCCTGAAAGTCTCACAATGATGAGGATATTGGCTTGTCTCATTGTAGTGGCAACATTTTGTCCAACGCAGTCGGCGACACTTCACAGGGTAATTATTTTATATTCTTCATTTAGTTTGGGAATTCATCATTCACTTAAGGAATTTCTTGTAAAAATGTTGTCAGTGTATGGGATTTTTTACATCAAATTTTGCCAAAATCGCATTATGCTATGTGTGGAAAAGAAAAGAATAATTTTAAGAATAAGAAAAATAACTATTTTCAAAATTGTACCGTGCACAATATTGGAGGAAAAGCGAAATTATGTCCTGAACGTCTTTCAACGTTGAAGATAACGGCTCGTCGGATGGTCGTGGTATCGTTTGGTTCATTGAACTCGGCGATACTTTCAAGTGATAATCAGTTTAAATTTTTAACACTTACTTTGATAATTAATAATAAGTATATTTAGTATACTTATATCGTGTTAAATGCTAAAGTATTTTTAAATATATAATTTTACAGTCCACTCTTTGGTTGAGTAAGACAAGTTCCACTAATGTCTGTATTTGCTGCCGCTACGTTGAATTCTTCACACCTATAGAGACTTTGTGAGATATTGGTTACGTGTCATATCTTCGTAATTTCGGAAAATTAGATTACATAGGAGTAAGATATAGCATGAAATAGCGTCATTTTTATAAATTCAATTTGTTTATCCGAACGTGATGTGTAGTGGTAGTGTTTACGAGAAGGTAATATCAGAATGAAATTTAAGAAATGTAATAAATCTGTCATTATTACAACACATCTCGTCTCCCCAGCGTAAGAAATTAATACGAACGCTTTAATAGTCACAAGAGCTTATGAGAAAAAGGACAATGTCTGATTGGAGCCGTTGAGGCTCACGGGATATGTACAATTTAGAAATGAGGAAACGGTTTACAAATCTTTATGCCAGTGATCAGATGTGTTCATGAGAATGAAAATTAGACGTTCATTTCAACAATTGCATGTTTTAGTCTTATGACAACACGTAGGGGCGGTCGGGTAGCCTAGTGGGTAAGCGTGCGCTCGTCACGCCAAAGACCCAGGTTCGATTCCCGATATTGGTACAATGTGTGAAGCCCATTTCTGGTGTCTCCACCGTAGTATTGCTGGAATATTGCTAAAAGCGGCGCAAAACCATACTCACTCACTCACTATGACAACACGTAAGGATAGCGTAATACTAAGCGTGTCAAAAAGGCTGATTTAAGAGGATTTCAGGGGGAAAAAATTGTAATATTTGAACGTAACGATAAACATTTAGATAAGAACAGTACTGGCATATTGTAAGTCTTGGGTCACGGATTTGCTCATACTGTAACACACGAATAGAGCCCTTCTGCCCGTCTGTGGGGCTGTCGGATAGACAAGTGGTTAAAGCGTTCGCTCGTCACGCCGAAGACCCGGGTTCGAATCCCGACATGGGTACAATGTGTGAAGCCCATTTCTGGTGTCCCCCGCCGTGATATTGCTTGAATATTGCTAAAAGCGGCGTAAAACCATACTCACTCACTCACTTCTCCCATGTCACACCGTTATATAACTTAGATTCTGTTCATAGCGGCGATGATTTCATATAATCGATCTAAGTCCGTAGGTTTAATTTATTAAATGTGTTGTTGCAGATTAAAAGATGGAACAATGGCGGGGATGAATTTGCTGTTGCCCCTGGTTACAAACCCATGTCACTGGATGACCCGAGAAGACTTAAGCAGATTGAGACCTACTCCGACAAAGCTCAGGTGAGTAACCACTCGCAGACGCATTAACGCACGCTTTTGTTTTGTTTGTTTGTTGTTTAACGCCTCACTCAGCAATATTCCATCTATTTGACGGCGGTCTGTAAATAATCAAGTCTGGGCCGGACAATCCAGTGATTGACATCATGAGCATCGATCCACGTAATTGGGATACCATGACAAGCATTAACCAATTCAGCGAGCCTGACCACCCGATCCCGTTAGTTGCCTTTTACGGCAAACATGGATTGCTGAAGACCGATTCTACCCCGGGTCTTCACGGGTACGCACATACGCTCATGTAGGTACATGTACACGTAGTGTTGGACGGTTATTTGAAGCTGTCGTGGACATCTATATATCTGTCACAATATGTCATCTAAATATTCAGTCACCGGGTTACCTTGTCCAGACTCGATTATTTTCAGGATATGTTAATCATGAACAAGTCAAATACACTCACTCACTCTCAGTGGTAAACGTCATTGGCACGACTTGAACGTTACTCCCGCACTGACTAACGAATCACAGATTAACGAGTCCATGCATTGTCCAATCAAAATCGCGTAACGAACTTGACATCCGGTTCGTAAACAACATGGATTTCAAGTGCAGATTTCGGTCGACTGCAAGATGTGCACAGCACATGTACCGTCAACTGGGCTTCGAAAGATATTTTCCAAATCTTTTCATGTTTTTAATTAAGATCCTCAGGTAATTTGGTGATCTTCGCGAGATAAGACCCGTTTATTTCAATATAGATCTTGATTATCGATCAAATCGTCTTGACTGGGCGTCGCCTTATCGTTTGAAACAAATGCAAGTAAATATGATAGGTGGAATCTGATTGGTCTGTAGTAGGGACATAGAAGGGACATAACTCGTAATCGCCACTGGTGGCGCTACAATCGAGCAGAGACCATATATCGGTATATGGTCCCTTGATCGAGGCACGAAATTCCAGCCTAGTTCGGCAGGGGTGAAAACTAGACTTTTATTGTCAGTAAACTCCCTTGCCTCAGCGGGAATATGTCGCTGAGTTCACACTTCGTGAAGTCACTCAAATAGTGCGTGAAGTCTCTTTCACTTACTGCACAGAACAGGGATAAGAATGTGAAATTAAAATGCATTAAACTTAATTTTACATTCAAATAAACGTCTGTTATAACTTGACAAAAACGGGGTAAAACATATTTTCAATTTCTTTTTACACTGTAAAAGGAAATCCGTTTTGCCGATTTCGCCGACCCGAAAGTAATGACAATTGGAAATGGTACACTTAAAACGAAGACGTTTTATTCCGACTAATCCAAACATGCTCACGACAAAAACACATTGTGCATACCTGAGGCTAAACAACGATACTGGAGCGACGAACTCTGCTAACACGGGTAATATGGCAACCTTGTGATGCACATGGCCTTTTGAAGAAGAATCTGAAAGGTCAATTACAGTCAATTATAAACCTGTTCTAATAATTCACAATCGTTAAGTCGGTATTCTCAAGCGTCTTGTTAGCGTAGAAGGTCGCGATGAGCGATAGGACGCTTAAGATGCGTTCGAACTATCCCTTCTTGTGTACATTGAACGTTTCTGAAACCTTTTGTGTATTTGGCTGCATACATTTCATTTTGAACAATTGTTGCATCATTTGGGAGATGCAAATTATTTTTTATTAATTGGATTTTTTTTCTTCGTGTCTCTTTTGCTAATATGTTGTTTCAGTAGTAAATCTCTAGTAGCAGATGCCCCAACATATAAATTGTTCAATGTGTTTAATTCAATGGCTTCTTTTTTTAGTATCCAAGTATTACTGTTACTTTGATGAAATAACTTACAAAAACATTATATTTGATTCACACCTGGGTTTGAAAAAAGATGAAGCGCTCTAATAAGGATGTGTTCGTGTTAAACAGCACATGGCGTAATATTCCCCATGGTGAGACATGTATAGGGTACTGGGGACCTATTTCGACCTGAAATGCCCACGGAGAGACAAGTCTAAGGTTCTGAGGACCCATTTCGCCCTGAAATGCCCACGGAGAGACAAGTCTAGGGTACTGGAGGCCTATTTCGCCCTGAAATGCCCACGGAGAGACACGTCTAGGGTACTGGGGGCCTATTTCGCCCTGAAATGCCCACGGAGAGACAAGTCTAAGGTACTGGGGACCTATTTCGCCCTGAAATGCCCACGGCGGGACAAGTCTAGGGTACATGGGGCCTATTTCGCCCTGAAGTGCCCACGGAGAGACAAGTCTAAGGTACTGGGGGCCTATTTCGCCCTGAAATGCCCACGGAGAGACACGTCTAAGGTACTGGGGCCTATTTAGCCCTGAAATGCCCACGGCGGGACAAGTCTAGGGTACTGGGGGCCTATTTCGCCCTGAAATGCCCACGGAGAGACAAGTCTAAGGTACTGGGGACCTATTTCGCCCTGAAATGCCCACGGAGAGACATGTCTAGGGTACTGGGGGCTTATTTCGCCCTGAAATGCCCACGGAGAGACAAGTCTAAGGTACTGGGGACCTATTTCGCCCTGAAATGCCCACGGAGAGACACGTCTAGGGTACTGGGGGCCTATTTCGCCCTGAAATGCCCACGGAGAGACAAGTCTAAGGTTCTGAGGACCCATTTCGCCCTGAAATGCCCACGGCGGGACAAGTCTAGGGTACTGGGGGCCTATTTCGCCCTGAAATGCCCACGGAGAGACAAGTCTAAGGTTCTGAGGACCCATTTCGCCCTGAAATGCCCACGGCGGGACAAGTCTAGGGTACTGGGGGCCTATTTCGCCCTGAAATGCCCACGGAGAGACAAGTCTAAGGTACTGGGGACCTATTTCGCCCTGAAATGCCCACGGCGGGACAAGTCTAAGGTACATGGGGCCTATTTCGCCCTGAAATGCCCACGGAGAGACACGTCTAAGGTACTGGGGGCCTATTTCGCCCTGAAATGCCCACGGAGAGACAAGTCTAAGGTACATGGGGCCTATTTCGCCCTGAAATGCCCACGGAGAGACACGTCTAAGGTACTGGGGCCTATTTCGCCCTGAAATGCCCACGGAGAGACAAGTCTAAGTTACTTGGGGACTATTTCGACCTGTAATGCCCACGGAGAGACAAATCTTGGGTACTGGGCACCTATTTCCACTTTGGATCCCCACGGAGAGACAAACATATGGTACTAACAACTTGGGTTGCCAGTGGGTTTCAACTTCAGCGTTAGAAATTGTCACAAGTCCTGTAAACCTCGCCAAACTGCCCAACAGTTACTGTATCATAAGAGTTTGCTATATGTTATCATTAAAAACACTAGTGGAGTAAAGCTGTTAGTTTCTACCATAAAGTCTTGACAACAAAAGGGAGAGAGGGAGGGAGGTGTGTGTGTGTGGGGGGGGGGGGGGGGGGGGGGGGGGGGGGGGCTATCAAGAACGAGCATGCTTAACACAACAATTCTCAGCAATACACATTCCAAAACGCAGCTGAACAATATACGTCGCCGATACAGCACTCCTATCCAGTTATTTGTCAACACTCATAACGTCTTGCTTCATTTACCCAGCGACTGCTAGTGTCACGTCAATGAGTGTAAGGTCAAAGTAATTGAGATGTATGGCGACCCCGGGTAAACTACACTCCCACCTACACCGCCATGTGTATTGAAACCTCACTTATTATCTCCACCGTCATATCCGTGCTGGAGAAGGATATGACTTTAATTGGGAATATTTGCATCTCTCGGGATATGTAGGAGCGCCCTGGATGATAAAGACGGATTGCTCTTTATAATAATCTGCATGCATAAAAGAATAAGGAATGACACTGTAGAGCTAGGGGGTGCTTTCCGCTCGTAGTGTAGCTGGGATATTGATATAATCGTCAGTGAATATACGTGGAGTTGTTTGGGGCATATCACTTCACTGAATAAACGACTAAATTTTTTATGGTGCAAATAACACAGGGGCCGGAGGTCCTCATTCAAATATTTTTTTTTTCCTGTTTACTGAATATGTGTTCGTAACAAAATATTACTTATTTGAACCAGAGTTTCCTAAGTCAAAAACTCTGGTTAAAGGACATTCTGTCGTGAATAGGACGTTACATGCATTGGCCTTTCACTACGATAGAGCCCAATTGATATTGGACGACGCTAAAAATAGCCGTCCAATCAAATTCCTCTCACTAGCGAAAGAAAGTCAGCGCAAAAGTTAGCGATTGGAAAGATGGAGATGGTGACGGCGCAACGAAATAAAAATATGATGGTGAACGGGCCCAGGTTATTTATCATGAGTGAGTGAGTATGGTTTTACGCCGCTTTTAGCAATATTCGAGCAATATCACTGCGGGGGACACCAGAAATGGGCTTCACACATTGTACCCATGTCGGGAATAGAACCCGGGTCTTCGGCGTGACGAGCGAACGCTTTAACCACTAGGCTACCCGGCCGCCCCTTATGATAGAATGGCGATTTAATACACTAACATATAGAATATAGCACAACATAGGTAGATGTACATGTAATTTAAGGCCCCTTGAAGAATTATGGGTTAGAATTGGTCTTCAGAAACTCATGCTTGTCGTAAGAGGCGACTAACGAGATCGGATGGTCAGTTCGCTGACTTGGTTGATGTTTGTCATCGTATCCCAATTGCATAGATGTATGCACATGATGACAGTCACTGGATTGTTTGGCCCAGACTCAATTATGTACAGAGCGCCATCATGTATAGCTGGAATAGTGCTGAGCTGTAGCTGGAAAAAAATATTTCGATACAAAATTATAAAATGGTCTGTCCCTTAAGGCACAATTATCCTAAATTACCCTAATGCTGGAAATACTCCGCAAAAGTAAGGTGAACTTCAGAACTTGTGTGGCTCGATTTCAATTGTAAGAGTGGATCTTTTGAAGAGATTATTCCTAAATCTCTCCTCAACAAGGGCCGTGCAAATGATCAATCGGGCTTAAGGTAACGCAAGTATTTGTCTTCACGACTGTGTATTGTGGTTTGTGAGAGACGTCAACATCGGGACGTTGTCACACGAGCACCCTCTGTCGGCACTTGCGTGCCTTTACAAGTAGGGCCTGGAGTCCTCATGCTAAGTACACAGAAATACAAAGGTCTTAAAAGGATTTATCTTTTTCTATTCTTTTTTATTCATGTATACATCACGTTGACTTCACCGTTATAATGCTACGAGATAATAATAATAATGATGATGATGATGATGATGATGATGATGATGATGATGTTAACAGTCACATTACCATCCCACCCTACCGGGTACCCATTCACAGCTGGGCGAATAGAGGAATATATTTCGACATTTCAACATGGCAATGTGTCCTGTTAAAGCGTTTTTCGTCTATTATTTTAACAGATTTATTTTGGGGTTTTTTTTAATTCGAGTTTGTACATAATTTTATACAGATATGGGGAGAAACAGTAAAAGTTGTAGAAATTTATTTTGTAGTACTTAAAATTACTAAATAACCACTGTGAATACATGTTTATTCCACTATACCAGGACGACATATACATTACGCTGTGCTTAAGACACAGCATATACAAGTGAGGTGCCTGTGGTTGAATGAATTTAGAAGTCCGAGCTATAGCGGGATGAACTGTAGAATCGAAAGAGAACTACAATAATTAAAAAATAAATTGACATAAACATTACAAAAAGTATAGTTCGTACAATATTCTTAAATCCTCCGCCTATAGGGTCTTTTTTCCCACTCGGTACTTGATTGAAGTCTGAATCTGGTGTCCCCCATCGTGCAATTGCTGGCACAAACCCTATATCATCCCTGTTTAAAGTGAGTGAGTGAGTGAGTGAGTGAGTGAGTGAGTGAGTGAATTTTTGCCACGATGAGCAATAATCAAGCTATATCCCACGGACAGCAATGGTGATAGAATGATTGTTTGTTGTTCAACGCCGCACTCAGCAATATCCCAGCTATATAACGGCGGTCTGTAAATACCAGACAATCCAGTGATTCACATCATGCGCATTCATCTATGCAACCAATAAGCAAGTCTGACCAGTAGGTTGCGAGAGTGCTGTTTAATTTTAATTTTATTTTTCTTCATACAAGTATTTTTTTCTTCAGTCGGTTATCTACACCACGAACGTTGTGTCCTAATCATGGCTGGGGGTCTCTCTGTGAGGCCGAAATTAATCTAGTCAGATAATCAGATCAGCAAAACATTGAGCATGGATTATAGTACTTGAAGATGCACTTAACATGCGGGCTGTTTTAAGGCAGGTGAAGGATGGGCCAATAGCAATAGCTGAAATATGCGCTAATATACTGAGTGAAAGAAATAATCAAACTACTTAATAGAAAAGCGTGTGCTTTGTGTGTGGTATGGTTAGTAATAAACTATGTGACCCGAGAATTTCAGAGTGATATGAAATTTTATACTGCCTCAGAAAGATTATTCAACGTTAAAGTGAACATTTCATGTAGTATCACCCCACTAAAATATTGTCGATGTGAAGCGTTTGTACGGAGTTATTTGTATATTAATTAACTAATATATGTATTATTAAACACAATCTAATTTCTGCAACTTGTTATATTTCTGTAAGATGAGTGAGAGAGTGGCATGTTTCTTATTCTTAAATATTGAATATCTCGATTTCATTTTGAAACGGGGATAAGTTATGTTTTCACCAACCGTCCTTTTGACATTTGACTTTTTGGGCCGGCGGTCCTTTATATTATGGTATTAGCCTTATATGGAATTCACGTGGTGACGTTTACTGCTCTGTGTAAACCCACGAGCATTGCTAGGGCGATGATAAATACAGTTATAAGATCCATGAGAACTGATCAATGCACAACGCAAATAATACATTATTTAATTAAAATGTCAACACATATAATTCAAGTTGTCATTTATTCTAGCAAAATCATTTCAAACCTTTAACAATTTTTTTCAAATTTCAAATTTTCTCAGATACTGAAATCGTAACGTCACACTAAGTCATACATTAGATTTAGTCGTAAACTTTCCTTATCAAGACTGTCTTATTAATAACCCTAACCCAAGCACCCGTAATCTCAACATGATTGTTGCCTTATCGAATAGTTAATAAACGACGCCTTTAACCCTGTGCGGAGCACTCTATTTCGAAACTCTGTCTGAGCGAGTCAAACTTTGTGATTTATATGGTACTGCGATCGGCACTCATATCAGATTTGAGTTTTTGCTCTGTCAAGGCTGGTGACATGCGTCAGGAGTTAATCGTTTTTGTCCATTTGTTTCCCTTTTAAGTCCAGATACGTGGAGTTGCCTGGGCGCCTGACAGATTGCCAATAAATATTTGTGTAGGCGACATTCGCTACCTTCCCAGGGTGTTCCAAATAAGATTTTTTTTTATAAGTCATCGAACATTTTTTATATTTCAAATGCAATACACATTAGTATCAACGAACATTTTTTTCTATTTTAAATGCAATACACATTAGTGTCAATTTCACTAAAAGAATACACAAAGTCCTTTTGAATTTTGTATTTGGGTTGTATATAGGGTGGCACATGGGCCTGTGAGTATCAGTAGAAGTCAAACCAGACTGGTGGTGGATGGTTGGTGAATGGGAGACTGCGCCCGGGGACTTGACTGTTGGAAATTCCCGAGACTTAGGTCCAGATTGTCTAAGCTCAACTTGACTTCAAGTTAAGTGGGATTACGTCGCGGAAACATAAATTATAAGAATGAATCACTGGAATGAGTGAGTGAGTTGGGTTTAACGCCGCTTTTAACAGTATTCCAGTTATATTGCGGCGCGTCAGCTTAATGTGGAGGAAAGCCCGAAGTGATGCAGGTCTCCGACGTTTACCACTTCGGTGAAACCCACAAGCACGGATATGGTGCTTACAAACCTAGAAACATAATCGGGGCGAACCGGGATTCGAACCCACAATCATAGGTTTCTGACGTGCTCAAGGGACGCAACTCTGCACAGCGAATCGCGACGCCTCAGACCACTGGGCCACCCGTGTCCCCGAATCACGGGAAATCAGTGATGACACCAGGTGTTCGTGAAAAAGGTAGGCATGACCCGCTCTACATGTAGCACCCGCCACTCACACAATTTGCTTAAAAAAGCAAGTGTTTGTTTGTTGCCTGACGCCGCACACAATAAGGAAATTACAAGATTTTAACAAGCACTTATCTTTATACTTAGGTGTTATAATCATTAGGCGTTAACTCGAATAATCAGTTAGCGAGCACCTGTCAGTCCTACCCGTAGAGAGTATCCATGCATCACTCCGTGATGAAGTATTAACAATAATTCATCAGTATTAAAGGATGCAAGGATTGAACAGCTGTTTAGAAAGAGCGGGAGGTGTATTTAGAAATAAAATAAAAATGTCAACACATGATTCAGGAAACAATTTTGTTTTGTAGCCAAAAAATAGTAACTAAATTGTTGTATTTGTTAAAAACCTGTCCTCGCATCATTTGGTTATGATTATGTTGACATCAATATGGTTAGTATACTTTTAAAAGGGGGCGGGGCATACCACCACCCCACAGTATCCGTGTTTGGGACACGCCTGATGTGCCGCTGGGTAGCCTAGTGGTTGGAGACAACATTTACAAATTAGGATACACTTTGTGAAGCTCATTTCTTTCCTAAATTACTATACTTCTGCAATACTCCCACACCGGCAGTGGTCATGTCACACATTGTGATTGGAGGTACAGTTTTTTTATTCTTATTAACGCAATGATCCAGTAATTAAACATCTTGATTGTCTTTAACGCGATGCCCTAGTAATAGTTGGTTGGTTGGTTGGTTGGTTGGTTTGTTGTTTAACGCCGCACTCAGCAATATTCCAGCTATATGACGGCGGTCTGTCAATAAACCAGTCTGGACCAGACAATCAAGTGATTAATATCATGAGCATCGATCCACGCAATTGGGATCGATGACATGCATCAACCAAGTCCGACCGCCCGATCCCGTTAATATCCTTTTACGACAAGCATAGTTGCCTTTTACGGCAAGCATGGGTTGCTGAAGACCTATTCCACCCCGGAATCTCCACGGGTCCCCTAGGAATAGAAATTCCAACCTACGCCACAACCAGTTTGTGTATGGGGGAATTCAAGTTGATGATGTAACATTCCTTCTTGCAGGGTTTGACAGTCGTCAAGGATCCATCGGACGGTATCAAGGCCTGTTTCATCACCGACCTGGACCCCGAGTTCTTCTTGGACGTAGAGGAGAAACTTGGCATCGTGAACTCGCCTGACCATGTACGTCTCTCTCTCTGTATTTGTTTTACATTAAGAGTTAACAGGTAACCCTTCATGTATGTTTTTTACATTAAGGGTTGTAACAATGCACCCCTACTATCCAAAATGTATGCGTGCTTGTTTGTGTAGGGAATCCCTGCCGTGACGGAGCTAAAGTATTTTCTGCAGGGGATAAACAATGCTTATTGACAGCAGACAATGGCGATTATGGGAAGGCGTTATCTGTTTACGAAGAAACACGTTCGAATTACCATTTTCACAAACGTTGGCGATTCTTTCAAGGGCAAGCCTTGCAAACATCCACAGCTTAAGTTGGTGCAAAGACGTATTTACGCCTTTGGTTGGTGGAAAACTGGACACGTCGATTGCAATACAGGGGAGGAAACTCTGACTGGCAAAAATACTCTTTGAGATTTGTTTTGCTAACTTTTGCAGCTACATTCACTGACTCATTTCAGGAGCCGTTCATCGTCAGCAGCCCGATGAAATACCAGGAATTTGAGAGGAGGGCTGGACCCATCATCACCAAACTCTGCAGTCGTCTTCACACGTTCTGGCTCAACGAGCAACTCCCACCACCCCTGGTAAAAGGCCAAGCCCCACCCTCTGCCTTCAGAACGCCACCCCCTCTCATCAAGACCCCACCCCCACTCCATCTGGCCAACCACAATGAAGTTGAGACCGTTCTTGCCCCCGGGGCCCTTGCCCATGTGATGAAAACCCCTCCCCCACTCCACCGCGAAATCAAGACCCCACCCCCTCTCCCCAAAGCCATGAAAGTCCCTCCCCCACTCACCCACAACTTTAGAGTCCCCCCTCCCCTGAAGTAGAGAGAGACTTTCTCCTGATACCTGGTGAAACGTAACATGCATTTTTGTGGAGAGATTTGTTAGGCACGCTGTATACGTCGTGTTGTGTATACGCAGATAGAGGATTACAGTACCTGAGTCGGATATATAGGGAGTGGAACTTATCAAACAAATGGCCTGATTTTATTCCACGCTTGTGTTTCTGCGTGCATTGGGAGTATAATGATCACTGATGTCATGTTAGCGAATCCACAAACTTGATTAAATAAAAGTCTTCTGTCATACACTTGTTTTCATTCTTCGTTTATTTCTGTCTCGTCTGGAGTCGATTTGCCTGTTTCCTTACCTTAAATGGCCGGATAACGGAACATCCGTAAAAGGCGACTATGCTTGTCGTATGAGGCGACTTACGGGATCGGGTGGTCAGGCTCGCTATCCCAATTGCGTGGATCGATGCTCATGATGTCAATCACTGGATTGTCTAGTCCAGACTCGATTATTTATAACCGCCGTCATATAGGTGGAATATTGCTGAGTGTGGCGTTAAAAAACAAACAAACCAAACCAAACCTTTCCCAAAACAATTTGTTATACTAATGCTATATGACGGCGGCCTGTGCATTATCGATTCTGGACCAGACAAACCAGTGGCTGATGTTGTGAGCACCTAACGTACGGTGTACGACACGCAATCAACCAAATCACCACCGAATCAATTTACAGTCGCTTTTTATGGGCTGTTACAAGCAAGCTTATCTTTAGCCAGTCCTATTTTAGAAGCAGAAATTGAAATCAGAAAGTTAGATTTAACCAATCAAAGCCAGCTTAAACCAGACATACGTAAGCAGCACTATAGCAAAAACGCTTAAGGCTGAGTTAGCAGTGCCGTGGGCGAGGCAGATTTGAGCAGTACTAGCAGGGCACGATGTCACCTGTTCCATCAAGGTGTGTGTGTGTGTGTGTGTGTGTGTGTGTGTGTGTGTGTGTGTGTGTGTGTGTGTGTGTGTGTGTGTGTGTGTTGATGGTAAAATTGAAAAAATAATAAACGTACGAAATGACAAAGAACCTGCCTGAAGTCAACATATTGTTCCGATGATGTAATGGTATTAATGTCTGACGTCATGGACAGTAAATGACGCCATATAACATTGTTTTCAACAGTGCCGCAGTACGATGTCATATTACTGTAACTGACCAATAAGCATCAAGAATAGCCAAAATACACATGTGAAAATATGGGAAATTTCGAGTGTTCAATTTTACACCTGTGGGTTATATTTTGGCTTGACGTCGCTTTCACCAGGATTAAAGTTTGATCACTTTGGATAAAGCCTTTGCGGTGCAGATAGTAAATGTTTACTCTGCTGTTTGGTGAATTTCACGAGCACACGCATAGTGTCGACCAGGATCATAAGGAGGATATTCTAGGATTCGAGCCTCGATCGGCGGGATGCACTGCGAATGGTGGTTCCTTAGACATCTCGGCTACCTCTGCCCCTAGGACCTTGTGGAAATTATCCTTCCCCGGAATTCCGTCAGTGGCATAACACTAAGTATCATCGTCACTCGAACAATGAAACTAAGGATAGATCTGAACTACTTGAACAATGACAAACACCGCCATTCGAACAAACTAACAATATATATCTATCACCGTCACTCAAACAATCACACAAACACTCACACTAAGGACTGTACCATCATCAAATAACGTCAAATTAACAATATACACCGTCACTCGAACACTCGCACTAAGGACATGTACCATCATCCAATAACGTCAAATTAACAGTATACACCGTCACTCGAACACTCGCACTAAGGACATGTACCATCATCAAATAACGTTAACTTTACAATGTGCGCCGTCACTCGAACACTCACACTAAGGACATGTACCATCATCAAATAACGTCAATTAACAATGTGCGCCGTCACTCGAACACTCACACTAAGGGCATCTACCATCATCAAATAGCGTCAATTAACAATGTGCGCCGTCACTCGAACACTCACACTAAGGGCATCTACCATCATCAAATAGCGTCAATTAACAATGTGCGCCGTCACTCGAACACTCACACTAAGGGCATCTACCATCATCAAATAGCGTCAATTAACAATGTGCGCCGTCACTCGAACACTCACACTAAGGGCATCTACCATCATCAAATAGCGTCAATTAACAATGTGTACCGTCACTCGAACACTTACACTAAGGGCATGTACCATAATCAAATAAAGTCAATTAACAATGTGCACCGTCATTCGAACACTTACACTAAGGACATCTACCATAATCAAATATCGTCAATTAACAATATGCGCCTACACTCAAACACTCACACTAAGGGCATCTACCATCATCAAATAACGTCAGTTAACAATGTGCGCCGCCACTCGAACACTTACACTAAGGACATGTATCATCATCAAATAACGTCAATTAACAATGTGCACCGTCACTCGAACACTTACACTAAGGACATGTACCATCATCAAATAACGTCAATTAACACTATGCACCGTCACTCGAACACTCACACTAAGGGCATGTACCATCACTAAATAACCTCAAAATAACAATGTGCACCGTCACTCGAACACTAACGCTAAGGACATGTACCATCATCAAATAACTTCAATTGACAATGTGCACCGTCACTCGAACACTCACACTAAGGACATGTACCATAATCAAATAACGTAAATTAACAACATGCACCGTCACTCGAACACTCGCACTAAGGGCATGTACCATCATCAAATAACCTCAAAATAACACTATGCACCGTCACTCGAACACTCACACTAAGGGCATGTACCATCATCAAATAACGTCAAATAAACAATATCCACCGCCACACGAACAAAAGCTAAACAGTTTGAATCATTTTCTAATATTTCTTCGTCGAGTAGCGAAAGAAAAAAGGCAAATTAGAAGATTGTATATCTTACGAAGGTCGTTACCCATGTTAACTTAACATCGTCAGCATCGACCCGTCTCGACCGGAATCCCGCTAATCCATTACCCCACCCGGGGAGGAGTATGTTTGCCCTCGTGGAATCCCAAGTGTTGTTTTTGTGGCCAAACTTACCCCCTGGGGCGCTGGAGCCTCTCGACATCAAACTAAATTATAAAGTTTACTGCGATGCAAATCCTCTGTTGTAATAAACATTTAATCAAGATCCCAGACATGGGGAAACCCCGCGCCATCATACACTCCGTGACAGGATATGCTTGTTGATATGTCCTACTTCAGCTAAGGGGCAGAGGTGTTTTCTGTAAACATTCAACTCGAAAACGAATATCGCTTTGACTTTATGTAGAGAATGTGACATATCATTTGCTGAACGCATCTCAGTGATGGCTGTGTATTTGGGCCCAGAATAAAGCATCATATAGTATTACAAGGTAATGATGGTTCATATGCAGATATATTGAAACTATGAAAAACACAATGCCATTTAGAAAGTGGTCATATGTAACAAATGTTATATTTGGGATAACACTTTCTTAGTAAATTACAGATTCTCGTACTTTCTTGGGTTGAGTCCCGTCCGGGATTCGAACCCAGACCGCCAGAGTGAGACACCTAATCGTTAGCACACGAAGACAGCGATCTAAACCACTCAGCCACCGAGGCTTCCAAAAAAATGAAAGTCCGCCAAATGGTAGTCTAGATTACATACTTTGTGTACCCCTTTGACAAGTGTAAATTGGCACGGGTTAGAATCCCGGACGGGGCTTAACCCCCAAAAAGTACGAGAATCTGTACTTTACTAAGAAAGCGTTATCCCATACATAACATTTGATAATTTAAACTGTTCTGTAAATTTCAACCTACGGACGAAAACCCGCCGGGGAAAAGAAAGTATAAACTTGAAATTTGAATTTGACCCCAAAATACAAACTTTATCTAAACGTTACTCGGCTGAAAACAGTCGCCAAAACACTGAACACCCCAGGTCCCAAAACATAACTCTGGTTATACCCGTATCAAAGACGTGACCATCGAGGAACCAATTCTTGTTTGTTTCGTTTTTTGCCACCATCAAATGAGGGTGTATGATTTCTTTTGCGCGGCAGTTTACATAGTTACGAGCCGTGCGGATTTCAGGTAAGAATATAGGTCCCCAGCAACCCATACTCGTCGGAATGGGCAACTAGGTTGACCGGATGTCAGGCTCAGTGACTTAGCTGATTGCATGTCATCGCATTCCAATTGCGTGGATCGATTCTCGTGATGTCAATCGGTTGCTTATTTACAGACTGTCGTTGATGGAATATTGCCGAGTGGGTGTTAAAGGAAACACAAGCAACAACAAGCAACGGAACTGAATGAGAGAGTAACTCGTCCAGTTATATCGTGACGTGTCAGCTTAATGTCGGAGGAGAGCCAAGCGTGGCACAGGTCTAACTCGTTAACCAATTTGGTGAAACCCACGAGAACATATAAACTAACGGGCAAAAGAAACGCCGCCAAACAAGTTTTATTATAAAAAAAAAAACTTATTCGAAAAAGCTATTTGAAAATGACAAGATCAAGTACCACAGGCCGCAAAACCTCATCAATGTAACGACGTGCAGTGAGATTTCCGTCGATGATGACCAGATCTTTCTTCTGGTCCCCGCAGATGCCACCTCAGACCATGACACTTCCACCTCCATAAGATTCAACTTTTTGGACGCAACAACGTGCCGTCCGTTCACCACGTCGTCTGTAGATTCGAAACCGCCCATCAGACTTGAAGAGCTAGCACCTACTCTCGTCGCTGAAGAGCACTCTTCGCCAATTTCTCTGCTGCCACTGCTGTGCGGTCCTGGTCCATCTCAGTCTGTGAAGTCGGTATGGAAACGTTAACGTCATGCCCTTGAAATGTCGATAGGCACGGAGACCATACAGGCGGAGTCGTCTAGCAACGGTTCTTCTGCTGACTCGATGTCCAAGGCTGTTTGCGAATGATGACGTGACAGTTAGGACGGCAGGTGAAGCACCCGTAAATACCGGTCTTCCTGTGGCGTCGAGACCTTGGGTCTTCTACTCCAGTACTGACAGTTTTCCAGTGACGTGTAACAAGTCTGGCGATGGTGCACTTGAAGCAGCCCATGATCTTGGCAACGTGCTCTTGCGTCCCTCCCATTTGCAACATGCCGATGGCTCTCTCCCTCTGCTCTGCAGTTAGTCGAGGCATTTTCGTTGTTTTTAACGGTTTCATGTGATGAGAGTGTACAATCCTGATTATGTTTTATACCAGAATTTCATACAGGTAACTTTGTGTACATTTTGCATTTTTTGAGTGATTAAATTCTTGAAAACTGACGACCATTATTTGTTTGATGGCGTTTGTTTTGCCCGCTAGTTTATATGTATGGTGCTGGCAAACCTAGAAACACAATCAGGGCGAATCTTGGATTCGAACCACCGGGTTTCTGTTTTCGGGGGCGGTGGGTAGCCGAGTGGTTAAAGTGCAGCTCGTCACGCCGAAGACACGGGTTCGATTCCCCACAATGTGTGAAGCCCATTTCTGGTGTCCCCCGCCGTGATATTGCTTGAATATTGCTAAAAGCGGCGTAAATCAATATTTCTGTTTTCTGGCAAAACGATCCATTCAAAGTGAGAGAGGTTGATTATTAGAAGCGTATTGAATATATACCCTCCTCGATTATCCAGTGTATTATGTATCCAATCTGTTGTGGTAAATACTAGTCTGGATAATCGAGGATGAAACGAAAATCCCTGAAAGAAGAAATGTCAATTGAAAAGTCGTCCGTTGTAAACTGAGGGACAAAAGAAAGTTTACCGAGTTTGTTTTTAATATTATAACTGAAAATTGAAAGAACTGTCAAATTTTATTACGTCTATTTAAGAATCACTCATTCCTGCAACAGTTTGTGGAAAGTAATCTGTGGGTGGATGGGTAGTTTTGTGTTAAGGTGAGGTGGCATGGGGTTTAACGCCGCGTCCAAGATAATTACACTTATATAGCGACGTGCATGCACTGTGTGTGTGTGGCTGCTTGTACTAGTCCGGACTAATTTCCGATTTTATAGTGCTAGCCCACTGAGATACCATGACGCAGTTTAACATAAATACCCCAATCAGGACACAGTATACTGACTCTGAGCCGACCAGTCCTTGTTTTTGCCCCTTAATACCGAGCGCCAGACAGGGTAACAACAAGTACCATTTCTAAACGTCTTTTGGTATTACGCGGCCGGGGATCGAACCCCGGACCTCTCGCTCTCCGGGCGGACGCTCTTCCACTGGACATTGGTAATGATGAATTGCTCCAATGAAGACTTGGGTAAGGAAGGAATATGCAACCAGATGATCCCTACCATTTTAAATTGTTGTAAATATGTGCCGAAAAACACAAATTAATTGAATTTCAAAAATACGGTGCCTAAAATACCCATCAGCAGTTGTGTATTATGCGGGGGGAAATAAGTTTAAAATTAAATTAAGTATGTAGAAGTATTCTTGGAGTGTTGATTAAGCGCCATTTTTCTTCATATAATATCGCTAACTTAAAACTATTTTCTCTTTCTTATGTACTTGAGGAGCATAGTCGGAATGAACAATGGTGTCGTTATGGTCGGCTTCCCGAGGAAAGAGAGTAAACTGACCTACAAAGGCCAGTTTCCACCCTTGCCGAACTAGGCTGGAATTACTGGGCTCGATCATAGCGCCACCACTGGCCCTTCTAAGCCTCTCCTATGGACCAATCAGATTCCACCTCTCTCATCACTTGCGTTTGCTTCACAAAAAAGACCATCTGATCCATAATCAAGATCTATATTGTGATAAAACGGGTCTTACATCGCGAAATGCATCAAATCACGTGAGCACCTTGATTAAAAACATGAAAAGATTTGGAAAATATCTGCTGACAACGAGTTGGCGGTGCACATGTTTTGCAAATCCTGCAAACGACAGAAATCTGCACGACAGTTTACGAACCGGATTTCGATTTCGGTGCGTGATTTTGATTGGACTATGCATAGACTCGTCGGTCCAGCCAAAATGTAACTCCATAATACCAGCCTAGTTCGGCATGGGTGGAAACTGGACTTTTATAGCCAGTTAACTCTCTTGCCTCGGGAAGATGCGTTATTGTCGGCTGGAAATAGTTCCGACATAAAGTATAATTTCTCTGTTATATCCTTGTGTGTCATTTACTCGACTGGAATATTCCTTTATTCTTTACATAAATATACTGCGCCATCCCCTGGGCAACATTCAAACGACAATACAAATAATTATAATACATTTTAACAAAACGTTTCCAGGGTAAAAACATTAACTGTAAAACTCATTAAACTTGCAAACGAGACCAGATAGCAGGGAATAATTTTTGGGTGAGAACACATAGTTTTTTTCTGTGACTATGAAATGTTTCTACCTTGTCAGCTTTTGAATTTAAGGTGAAACATCAAATAATTTAAGGTGAATTTATATAAAATGTTTTTCAGGAGTGTGTCAGATGTCTTCAGTTAGATAGGTAAATACCTTAAATAAAAGTGAATTTTAAGGAACACCACTCCCTGGCTTCCACGCCGCTGTCTGACATTGCCCACGACATTTAGGAGGCATGCTGGGGCTGACGTGACCTCGATAAGGGGACATAACTCTGGATGAAATACAACAAGCAATTAGTTTCGTGAAACGTGGAAAGTCTCGTGGTCAGCATTACTTAACAAATAAATATTTTATAGATTATGATACGTTTTTGATTCCTATACTGTGTAGAATATTTAACTGCGTTCCATCAACAGGTTACTTTCCTAATAGTTGGGTTGCAGCTGTAAGTCTACTTATCTTTGAAAAAGGTGATAATAGAAGACCCGGTAATTATCGTTGGATTAGTCTTATCAGTTGTTTCTGCAAACCTTTTACGACTATCATTAATAAGAGTCTTTTTACCTGGTCTGAGGTAAGTAACGTCATAACAGATGCGCAGTTTGGTATCCGCCCGCATCTAAGCCAAGCTGATGCAATATCCTCTTTACATTTGTTGATATTATTTGAAACGTCCATCATTATTCAAACATATACATCTTTAAAATATAAAACATGTCAAGTAAATTATATGTTAAATTATAACAATAAACTGGGTATAGTAGGGACGTTTTGATTATGTGTAGATCTATGTATGACAACATGAGGGTTTTAGTAAAATATTGTCATACCCACAGCGATAGTTTTTTCTAATAATGCCGGATTAATGTAAGGGCAAAGATAGTTACATTTTGGCTTGACTTACGAGTCTATGCATAGTTCAATCAAAATTGCGCAACTAGACATCCGGTTCGTAAACAACATGTATTTCAATGTGCAGATTTCCGTCGACTGCAGGATTTGTAAGCATGTGACAGATAATACCAAATCTTTTCATGTTTTTAATCAAGGTGCTCAAATGACTTTTTTAATTATTACGACATAGCTCTTCATTATCGATTAGATCGTCTGGGCGACACCATTTTGTTTTAAACAAAAGTGATATGAGAGATGGAATCTGATTGGTCAATAGGAGGGACATAACTCGTAATAGCCACTGGTGACGTTATGGTCCTCCCACGAAATCCCAGCCTAGTTCGGCAAGGAAGGATGCTGGACTTCTGTAGTCAGTAAACACCCTTGCCTCGGGAAGATGAACGAAACTTAACACTGACTGATTACCGTATGATCTATAAAAAATATCAAAAACGGCGCATGGTAATTAATCTCCTCGACATAAAACAGAAAAAAGAACAGTGGCGGCTCATCGGATACTGCTGTTTGGAAATACCCCGATGTTTATAGTTTGATATAAAAGTGAGATACAGATGAAAACAGTGATCAAAGGATTAACCCATGATCTTTGATTGATTGATAAGTGTCATCTTACTCGGTGGATTTGTCAAACTTTCGAGGGGTAGATGAACAGTTCTGCTTTGTTTGTTTGTTTGTTTGTTTGTTTGTTAACGCCGCACTCGGTAATATTACAGCTATGACGGCGGTCTGTAAATAATCGAGTCTGGACCAGACAATCCGGTGACTGACATCATCCACGCAATTGGGATACGTTGACATGCATCAACCAAGTCAGTGAGCCTGACCACGTTCCCGTTGGTTGCCTCTTACGACAAGCATAGTCGCCTTTTACGGCAAGCATGGGTTGCTGAAGGGGGTCTCCTCACTTTGCCACCACCTATTGTTTGGAATAGGTGATGCAGTCATGTGAGTTGATTGGAAGAACAATACGACTCACCAGGGCTCATCTCAACATTTTATTGCACATTGGTAGATAACTACACATGTGATACTGCATGTTATACTGATTGTTTTAAGAATTCATACATTCATACATTGCACGGCAAATAATCTGATGTGTCTACATGTCATTAACAATGATTAATACATGTATTGATACATACACTACACAGCACATAATCAAATTCCAACACCTGCGAGGACCACACATTTCTGCTAATAATGGTAGAGTGCCGAGATTGGTATCCTCCCATGTGAGTGAGTGAGTGAGTGAATATGGTTTTACGCCGCTTTAGAAATATTCCAGCAATATCACATTGTACCCATGTCGGGAATCGAACCCGGGTCTTCGGCGTGACGAGCGAACGCTTTAACCACTAGGCTACCCGACCGCTCCTATCCTCCCATGTGTCAGACATGCTATTAAAAATGTCACGAGGTAATTAAAAATTGTCATAATCTCCTTGATATTAAACATAACTGTTTATTTTATCATCATGTAAAGTTAAAACAGAGGAAGTCAGTCCTATATAATTGTTTTTGATATAAAAAAACATAAGAACTGAGTATTCATTTTTTATTATATTTTTTAAAGTGTGTACATAGTATATAAGCATGTGTATTTGACTCATCTTAGTTTCCTATACCTCGGAGTGGCCTATCTGTTTTATATACACTGTCTTCCATTTTTAAAGGGGACACGGGTGGCCCAGTCGTCTAAGTTATCGCGATTCGCTGTGCAGAGTTTCGTCCCTTGGGCACGCCAGGTACCTATGAATGCGGGTTCAAATCCCGGTTCGCCCCGATTATGTTTCTAGGTTTGTCAGCACCATACCTGTGCTCGTGGGTTTCACCGAAGTGGTAAACGTCTGACACCTGCATCACTTCGTGGCTTTCCTCCAACATTAAGCTGACACGCCGCGATATAACTGGAATACTGTTACAAGCGGCGTTAAACCCTATTCACTCACTCCATTTTTAAATGTACATGTATTTGGAATGAGACTCAAAAACAAATATATCTGTCTGCCATTTGACATAGGACAGGGTTGACTGCTCGACTAATCCCCTTCCTCTGACCTGACTGTCATAGACTGATCAAGGTAGAACAACGCAACTCCTGATTGGTGCGAGCATCTTTATATTAAATATTGATATACAGTGACATTCAACATTATTGGACACCATGTTATATTACATTATCTTAAATATTATCTTTAATATATTATATTATATAACTTAAGGTCGGGGGTTCGATCCCCGGCCGCATCATACCAAAAAACGTTAAAAGATGGTACTTGTCTGGAGCTCGGCATGTCAGCAGATTGCGTCCGAGTGGGGTATTCATGTTAAACTGCAGCATGGTAGCTCAGTGGGCTGTGACTATAAAATTGGCATTTGTCCGGACTAGGACCAGCACGCGCACACACACACACACACACACACACACACACACACACACACACACACGTGCATGCATGTCGCTATATAAGTGCAATAATCTTGGACGCGACGTTTAACGCCATTTCACCTCACCTCACATATACAGTGATATTCAACGTTATTGAACACCATGTTATATTACATTATCTAAAATATTGATATTAATCATTCATAAACACACACAGTGACTCGTTCAGTCAGGTTTCAGCAGAGGAACAATGACAACCAGGTACTGCATTGGTCACTTTGTTCCCTAATGGAACTGTTCTTTCAGTAGCCTGATGTGATTTTCCAGTTCTCTGGCCTGGTCGTGGTGTACCGAAGTCCAATTGTGTCAGTTTCGCCTTGTCTTTCGCCATTGTCTTCTGTAGCACCTCAATGTATCTGTAGATCATAGGGTATCAGTCTGGAATCCTTCAAGGTTGTTGTTAGTGCGTGGGTTATATGTCTTGATGTGTAATGGTTCCATGGGTAAAATGGAAACCTTGCTTCCTAGTCGACCCAATTCGTGATCATGTAGTCGCTGGAGGCCTCGGCACGAGGATCATCGGGGCTTCAACCCACCCATTCCCGAGGCAAGGATGTTAACTGTCTACAAAAGTCCTGTTTCCACTCTTGCCGAACTACGCTGGAATTCCGTGTCTGGTCACCAGTGGCTCTTATGAGTTATGTCCCTTCTAGGTCCATCCTATTGACAACCAATCAGATTCCACCTCTCATACCACTTGCATGTGTTTCAAACAAAATGGCGGCGACCAGTCAAGATGATCTGATCGATAATGAAGATCTATGTTGTAATAAACAGGGTCTTACCTCGCGAATTGCATCAAATCATTTGAGCACCTTTATTACAAGCATAAAAAGATTTGGAAAATATCTGTCGACGCCCAGTTGACAGTACACATGCTTTGCAAATCCTGCAGTCGACGGAAATCTGCACGTTGAAATCCATGTTGTTCACGAACCGGATGTCTAGTTCGTTGCGCGTTTTTGATTGGACTATGCATAGACCCGTCATACCAGCCTAGTTCGGTTCCATCTAAACAGGACCCACACTCTACTGTGTTAAGACCTAACCCTACCTTGATGTTAACAGTTCAGAGCTTCTAGGTTTTTTCAATAGCTAGGCTTAACAATGCACATAGTCATAATATTCATTTTGATTACCTTTTTAATTTTCTGTGATATGATATGTGTAGTTTTCCCATAGTCTGAAGCAGACTCTGCGTGAGGGCGATAAGGACTCCAATGTTGACATACAGCTGATGTTGAGGAACATCCAGAGATGTCAGACATCGGTGGAGAAACTGAAGCACAATCAAGAGGCCCAGTTCTTCAAGGTACACATGATGAGCGAGTGAGTGAAGGAATGGCAGGGTTAGAGCTAACACTAGGTCGCTAGCCTCGGGCTAGTACAAATTTCTGAAGGCTGGTACAAATATTCCAATTTCGCCATTGTTTCAACTTTACGAGGGCAATTTTCCTTACCCGGGCTAGCAAAGCTTTTGATTTTAGTCCAACCCTGAATGGCGTTTTAACATACGAAAAAGCCAGTCCAGAATAGTTGGTGAAACGGGAGTAAAATAATGTAAAAAAAATACCAAATAAGGGAGACAACTCTGTTAAACCTATACTTTAGTCGCGAAAAACGCCCACTACACTTTCATATTGAATGATGTAATAGGATGTGTATACATTAGCTGCTGTTTTAGAAAGATTGTGAAAACACCAGATATAAAACATGAATATCTGTAACGAGTCCGACTGAAATAAATGTATCGTGTATTTTACACAGTCGGTAAGATTTAGCTTCATTAAGCTCAGTTCGTGATGCGGTTTAAATATTATCAATATCATAACGGATAATGTTTCACATAGCTGCATAAACGATCTCTCTCTCTCTCTCTCTCTCTCTCTCTCTCTCTCTCTCTCTCTCTCTCTCTCTCTCTCTCTCTCTCTCTCACACACACACACACACACACACACACACAAAATGCACAAAAAACTGTAAATAACGATAAGATAGTCGTTGATGAGAGGTAGTTGGAATATGAAAGTTGCAGTTAGAAATAATTATAAGAAACCGAGCAAAAACAAAGAAAATGTAAAAAAATGTATATATCCAATTAATCTTCGCTTATAAGATAATCTAACAATAAGTGGCGATATGTAAGATAATAACCCTTAATGTAAAAAAATATGTTTTTACATTAAGGGCTGCGGCCGCTACTCTTAATGTATTTGTTTTACATTAAGAGTTAACACGTAACCCTTTATGTATTTTTTTACATTGAGGGTTGTAACAATGCACCCCTACTATCCAAAATGTATCCGTGCTTGTTTGTGTTGGGAATCCCTGCCGTGACGGAGCTAAAGTATTTTCTGCAGGGGATAAACAATGCTTATTGACAGCAGACAATGGCGATTATGGGAAGGCGTTATCTGTTTACGAAGAAACCCGTTCGAATTACCATTTTCACAAATGTTGGCGATTCTTTCAAGGGACAAGCCTTGCAAACATCCACAGCTAAAGTACCGTATTTCCTCTATTAGAAGCCGGATATCTAATAGAAGCCGGGTCAATTATTCAGTGCAAAAAATAGAAGCCGGGCCTCTAATAGACGCCGGGTTGATCAACTGACGATTCGGGACATTCGTGGTCATAGTGAAATTGGGGTATTAATAGAAGCCGGGACTCTAATTGACGTCGGATCAAAGGCTTGTCCGAAATAAATAGAAGCCCGGGCGTCTAATAGAGGAAATACGGTAGGTGGAAAACTGGACTCGTCGATTGTTTTTTCCATTTGTGAGTGATTAATAGTCATGATAAGAAAAAGGATAGCTAATGCTTGATTAATATTAACTATTAAAAGCAAATCTTTTGAGTTACCAGATTCAGGAGATGCATGTAATAGACCTTGTTCACATGAAGGCGTATATAATTTCGGCATTTGTGACGTAAATCACCATAACAAATGGTACAAATGTATACAGGTGAAATTTCCCTTTTTTGGCCATCTTTTTTACAAATATTACAAATTCTTACATGACGCGGTGCACATTCCATTTTGTCTATATTTTTGTTACCAGGCAATGACGCAATTCTTTAAAAAAAAAAGATTCTATGCCTAGTTTATTTTTATTTAACATTTAACAGCTAGGGTTGTATGCAAAATATTTTTTTATTCGTATATATGTCACGAGATGGACTGCTGTGGATATCACAACTGTTAAACTTGACTTAGTTTTACCATCTCTTAATCTTTACTTAAATTCATAAATAAATGCATCCTAATTTCCCACTCTTTGAGCTTCCCATACAAAAACAATGCCATGTGAAACTCAAGTTGTTCGTCCAACACGTCGAAGATTACATAACCCAAATTATGTTTTGGTTGAGGCTACCTAACGCTGGGCAGTTCTGATGACTTGACCCAGTAGGTAGGAACTCTTAACGAATAATATGACATCTTACACTCTTTGTTACAGAGTATCATCATTTGAACAGTTATAACTAATAACAAATACATATTTGCGAACTCTAACATGAAACTGTTCTAATTAGGCCCTTCTAAATGTTATGAAAAAATCAAATCTAGAGGAGAACTGTTTTCATAAAAACTATATAAAACCTATAATATAATATAATATATAAACACTTCCGACCTGGGCCCACGTGCACAAAGCAATCTTAGCGTTACGACTATTGCAAGCCTATGTTAAAGTATTGGAGTCACGATCATCTTAGCGCTAAGATCGCTTTGTGCAAGTGGGCCCTGGTCTCCCAAACAAACACATTTCCTTTTTTTCTCAGTTTGCCTTAATTGTGATAAACCACTATCTCAGATTTGTTAAAGTTAACAGTTAGGTCCCATTTTCATAAATCTGATTGGGTAGATTTACTTTTGTTGCAAGCTGAATACAGTATAAAGATCGTGGGAGTTCAAGGAGAAATAAAGGAGAATTGTGCAGTCCCTTCCGGCCCATGGCAAACGGTTACATACATGCAGAGTATTGGCTGCGAAGCTGAATGTAGAATCAATATCATATTATATGCAAGTTTTCAGATTTAATAATTTGCTTTTAGTTTTGTCTTTTGACTTGTCTTTCGTGAAGATATTGAATCAGTGCCATTGTGACAAGAGCGATGGTACTACATCCCCCAACCTTACCAAATGAGCTACAAAGTGTATGCCTCCCACCGCCTAAAAAAGAATAAATAGTAAAATACCGCCTCATAGTCGTAATGCATTGTGAATCACTGACCACTTGTCTTTCGTCATGCATTTCTCTGTGTGTAGAGTGGCGTCCATGGGAACTATAGCGATTCTGAATCTAGAGTCTCTCTATTGCGGTATTAGGTTTACAACACCGTTCAAAGTGGCGTTTAATCCAAAAGTAACTCCCCCGCTATCACCAAAGAACAGGTACCCAATATTGACGGTCAAATTTCATAATGTTTCTCCGACACAATTTGTAAAGTACAGTTGATAGTATTTTTTATTACTCGCTTAATGTAGCATATCTAAAAACAAAATTAGGATCATGGTTATTGAAAGATGGTCATTATTGAGTAATAGCTGAACAAAATTTATCACATTGAGGTTATCATTAATAATCATCATCAGTCTGATTCCCACAAACGTCACTGTATAGCTTGACGTCAATCAATGTTCTTCGTAAGCGTTGACGCAATTATTTAATTGGTAATAAAACTACCAACAATAAAAACAAGAAGTGTTACTCTAAAACCGCGTTGGGATTCCTGGTTAGAATAGTAGGGTGGGGGTACGTCAAGGGAAGGAGCGACTGTAGAGAGGGGCGTTGTGGTAGCATAGTGGTTAATGCGTACGCTCGATGCGTCGAATGATACAATGTGTGAAGCCCATTTCTGGTGTCCCCGGCCGTGATCTTACTGGAATATTGCTAAAGGCGGCAGTAAAAGCATACTCACTCACTGACTGTAAGGCGAACCGGGCGCCGATTCAACAGTTTACGGTAACTTGGGTTATTCTTTGAGTCGTGAAGCGTACTATAATCGTTAGGGGTGTCACGATACACCTGTACCTCACGATATGCGATAAGACCTTGTATTTTGGTGTTTGGGATGTGTTTGGTTGTGTAATTCATTTGTGACCGAACGGTTTTCATCAAGTATCCAAAAAGGTTTAATGAACATATTTATTTTTCAAATTTTGGGAAGTTACACTAGACAATAGTTCAAGTTATACATACCGTATAGAAAATTTGAAAGTTCTTGGAACCAGAGAAACATTAGCTCTGAATGACAAGGCGTTTCGCAATTGTTTGTTTGTTGTTAAACGCCGCACTCAGCAATAGTCCAGCTATATAACGGCGGTATGTAAATAATCGAATCTGGACCAGACAACCCAGTGACTGACACCATGAGCATCGATCCACGCAATTGAGATACGAACTTGCCATTTGAACCCAAATGTACTGAGGTCTTCGGACAGTAAATATTCTGTGATTTTGTTTGAAATTCTCCATGTTCAGTGCGGATTACAAGATGTCAACAAGTTCGTCCATAACTTGCATTGCTGGTAATTTTAGATTCGTTCTAATATATTACTACATGCTATCAGATCTGTCATTATATTTCGTGATAGGCAGTGACTAACGCTATTAATTTTGGAAAATTAATACAGAGTAAAGACATGATTCGGTGTATTTGGGTATAGGCGTATTGTGTCGAAGTGTGAAAATTTCGCCATGCATTTATATATCGATGAATAGCAACACCCCAGTAAGCATATAGGTCCCTGTCATAGGCTGGTACAATGTCCTTGTCGTATAACAATGCATAATACAGGCGTTAGCAGAGTAAGCTTTTCCGAATCTGTCAACATTCGCAACAATGGGTATTTGTTATCCAATGTAGAATATCTCTAGCGTATATATATCACCATTCTTTCATGATGGTTATCACAAAAGAACGGGAATATAATACACTTGATAATTGTTTGTTATTGTTTAACGCAAAGCATAGGTCGAACTGGATAACTAACATGGATTGACATATACAGTTATACAGCAAGTAGGCATATATCTAAGCAGGCGACTATTTTCCGTGTATTACTGACAGAGTCAATATTGATACGAACGAAAATCCCTACAAGAAAAGTAAATTGACATTTGAAATAATTAAAATCGACTTGACACCGTGACTTGAAACATAAACCTACACAAAGTGGCTTTTTTACGTCATGAGATTATGACGTCATAGATGTCTACGGTCTATGACGTCACTGACAGGTGCCCGATTGACGTTACAGCCGTATAAGCTGCTGTTAAACATAATCCACAATGACATTACACGTTGTGGTTACAAGTAAACTTGTGATATACATTATGACTAGATATTACTTTGAGATAAAGATAAATATTTTCCAACAACTGTAAAAATTATTTCTCATACTTCAGTTTCTACGTACACCGTGAAAGTATCCTGTTCACAGCAACTGATATCCATACGGTTAATGAAAACAAATAATGCCGAAATATGTCGCGTATGCTATTTTTCGAGAAGAAAAAACAACAAAACAGTACTTTCTGAAACCATAGCCACGAACATGAATTATCATTGATACGAACGCGTAGCCCGAAACATATATGAATTTGTAAGAAAAACCCACAGTAGCATCGTTTGGATACACTAGTGTCTTTCCATTGGAAATGTGTCTACGGAAAATGCAGAAGAATTAATTACATGTATCGTTTACTCGTTTTGTTGTCCCCAATATGGCGTATGTTCTAATATGTAACCTGAGATTAGGGTATACCACTAGTGGTTTAGAGGGACGGGCGCTAGGAGAACCGGTAGTCATGCTAACTCTCCTATCCCAGAGTCAGCAAAGTGTTCTATGAATGGCCCACCCAAAATGGCGACGGTAAGGGATTTGTCAGTGCACTGAATGTTTTGACTGGTGTATTTCACGCGATTGTGCGTCCAGAACTTGATCAATATTTATGTCCATTGCAGGTGAATCACATTGTCTCCGTTATCTGGCTCTTGATCTAGTGGTGGATTGGGGAATTTTATGTCCTTTTCTGCCTCGAAATCACGACAATATTTGTAGACAGGCGAGCAGACAGTGGTTTCTGACTGGGTCAGACCTAGATTTGACCAACCAGCGAAATCTACTCGTGTAAGCTTTCCCGGTTTGCCTTGGGTTGTAAGACATGGTATCAAAGTTCACAAGTGTTTGATACGTAAAAACAAAGAAAATCTGCCCGTCATTGTGGTGGATGAAGCGAGTTTGACCCAAAAACATTTTCCGGAAGCTGGAGTTTCGTGAACACAGGACATGGCTAACTGATGAGAAACTGTCATTGCGTCCGAGGAGTGGCTGTCGTGTGTTTTAGCTTCTTAACACAATCAGTGTGAATTGGGAATAATTAAAGATATATCATATCTTACTCCATTAAGTAGGATTGTGAGAATTGTTGTTATAATTCACAAATCCTCACTTTGAGGGAAGGCTACATTATGAAGGAGTATAAGGTAGTCGTGTTGGGGAGTGGAGGTGTGGGGAAAAGTGCTCTCACAGTCAAATTTGTGTCCGGTAATTTTATGGAGAAGTATGATCCAACGATTGAGGATTTTTATCGGAAAGAGATCGAAGTGGATTCAGCACCATCTGTTTTAGAAATATTAGACACAGCGGGCACAGAGCAGTTTGCATCAATGCGGGATTTGTATATAAAGAATGGACAAGGATTTGTGATCGTCTACAGCATTACCAGTCTCCAGACTTTCCAGGATATTAAAACAATGAGAGAACAAATTCAGAGAGTGAAAGGGGTGGACAAAATACCCATGATTTTAGTCGGGAACAAAGCTGACTTGGAACATCAACGTGAGGTCCCTTCTCCGGAGGGATCGACTCTGGCTCAGTACTGGGGCTGCCCGTTTCTTGAAACATCAGCAAAAAGTACACAAAATGTCAATGAAGTTTTTATTGAAATAGTTCGAGAGATGAATACAAGCCCAGTTAAGGAAAAGCAAGGCTGCTGTAGTATACTTTGAGGTATGTATAACACTTTACATAATTACCATGCTTACATACATAGTTACATGTGTTTGTTTTCAGAGGAAATATAGCTAAGTGACAGGAGAAGATATGGAGGTGACTTTCCTAAGGTCCTAGGATATTCAGTGTTTTCCTTTATGTTGAACCAGAGCTGCTCATGAGCTGTATGTCTTTAATACGCAGGAGACACAATTACCCAATTAATTTGAGATGTGTACATTAGGTGTAATGATAAACTGGGGCCGCAGTACGATACATATCCCGGTACTATGGGTATGATGCAATATGTATCCTGATACAATACTTTTATTTCATAAGTTTATATTTTTTTATATATTTTTTTTGCCGGTGAATCACAACCCTGTATTATTTATAACTAATGTTATATTTGGGATAACACTTTCTTAGTAAAGTACAGATTCTAGTACTTTTTTGGGTTGAGTCCCGTCCGGGATTCGAACCCACACCTGCAAGGGTGAGGCACCTAATTTACACTTGTCAGGGGGGTACTCAAAGTACGTGATCTAGACTACCAGTTGTCGGACTTCCATTTTTGTGGAAGCCTCGGTGGCTGAGTGGGTTAGATCGCTGACTTTGTGTGCTGGCGATTAGGTGCCTCACCCTTGCAGGTGTGGGTTCGAATCCCGGACGGGACTCAACCCAAAAAAGTACTAGAATCTGTACTTTACTAAGAAAGTGTTATCCCAAATATAACATTAGTTACATTTGACCACTTTCTAAATGACATTGTGTATTCATCCTGTATTATTTGTTTTTAAATTTTTGAGAGCGAAAGGGATGGTGGGGTATGCGAGTAGATAAAGTGTTTGCTCATCATGCCGAAGACCCGGGTTCCATTCCCCACATGGGAACAAAGTGTGAAGTTTATTTCTACTAACCCCTGCTGTGATATTGCTGAAAGTGTTGTAAAACCATACTCACTCTGAGAGTGAAGATTTGGATATTGTAGGCCAAAACATAGGTCAGAGGGCACTATGAATATTATGCTATTTATACCCAACTGGGAGATATGAGAGAAGCTGATAGGTTGGTTCTTGAACAGTTACTGTTATTCACATGTTTTTGCACCAATATAACTTGTAATATATCGTATGTATTGTGATACAGGGGTTGTAAATCCATGTATTGTATTGTGCGCCTTGTATCGCGATACAATTCTGTATTTGACGTATTGTTACATAACTAGTATACATGTCCGAATATGTGTGACAAATTTTCAACATGCAATAGTATTTCTCTGTCAAAAGTGTTAATGAATAAACAATCATAACATCTGTGATCCAACAATGTCGGTGCATCCCCTGCGTGATTGACTAGGGCAACCCACAATGTCAGTGCATCCGCTGCCTGATTGACTAGGGCAACTAACAATAATCAACTTCCTGCTTAACTCTGGACACAAATGCTATGATGCTGTGATTGACACACCTGATTATCTTTAAAAAAGGAGTTTTTTATTTTTCATTATTTTATATTTTATCAAAAGTAATTGGAGCCTTTTGGAGGACAGATACATTGCATAGTATGGATCCCTGGAGTTGTCAGAGATCATCAGCATGAGTAGGTATTCACTCACGCTGACTGCTATCATCCGCATCTTAAACTATGCTTTTGTTAGCATGGTTAGTGCAGTTCAGTGATGTAGGAAGAATATTGTTGACATTAACTATTGTATCATAAGACATTCACTCACTCACTCAATGGACATTCAAAATTGTGCATTTGGACAAGAAATAATCAATCATTTATGGTAACAGTATAACTTATGCTTGTCTTTCAAGATCTCTCACAGGTTTGACCATATTTTTAGATTTCTTGATATTAATTTTTATAAATTTGTCAGGAACCAAATTCCAATCAAGTGAAATCTCATGGCATTACGTTAACGTTACCCCAGGCAGTGGATCAATGTGTACTCGATTTTCATTCTCAGCTCCCATGGAAGTATACAAACCAAGCTGCCTGTGAGGCGCTAGGTTAACTGTCACATTACCATCTCATCCTACCGGGTACCCATTCACTGCTGGGTGAACAGAATCCCTACAGTGTGGTCAGGGAACCTTTGTTGCTCAGAAATTTAGTGTCATTTACTTCTGTTCAGGGATAATTGAACTGGCCTCATATATCAAACTTGTGGGTAAATAATAAAGTCTGGACTAGACAATCCAGTGATTGATATCATGAGTATCGATCCACACAGTTGGATGATGACATGCATCAATTAAGTCCGCGAGCCTGACCACCCGATCTTGTTAATCGCCTCTTGCGACAAGCATAGTCACCTCTTGTGGCAAGCATGGGTTGCTGAAGACTTATTCTGACCCTGATCTTCACAGGAATCAAGGAATTACACAAGGGATATGTTTATTGCTCAAATTTGTTACCTGACTGAAAAATAAGCTGTTTTTCAAGTATTTAATCTTTTATTCCACATTTATGAAATTTGGCACATTAAGTGATAGCAAATCATGAAACAAGTAATCCTACTTACATAGTTGCCATGGTTACAGAAATACCATTGACACCAATCACTAATTGTATGTGGTCATGATGTAAGATCAAGCATATAGCTATAATCTGCATGGTTTGCTGATAGGCTTAAGGAACAAGGGTAACTTATTGCTGCTAATCTCTTGATGGATTAGCCTTGTCGGAAATTGCTGTATCAGCATAATGTGATTATCAAACAGTGGCTGTGGGAGCTTGACAGGCAGGACTAATTACTGGGTGATGTTGATCCCTGTTATGTAACGTTGTACGTACCTGTGTTTGACCTGACGTGTATTTATCAGTTTGTTGATGTCACCACCCTCATGTTGAGTCATTGTTTTGCACACATGAGGTAACTATTGGCACTTAATTAAGGCTGATAAGTGTTCAGCTTTCTGCATAGGTCAGTGGTAGAAACTAACTGTTTTAGTCTACTAGTCCTTATAAAGATAACATATAGCAAAACCCTTAAAAATGGCAAATTTCTACTATTCCTTATAAAACCTTAACTTTTCGTCAGTTTGGCAAGGACTACAGGACTAGTGCCAATTTCTAACGCTGTAGGTATCAATGAACTATACATTTATATTACAGGGTTACAACTTAATACTAGCCCGCTAGCCTGGGGCATGTACAAATTCCATCAGACTAGTACAAATTTCTCAATTTCCCCATTGTTTTAACCATGATAGCATCACAAGGGCTTTTTGTCTTTACCTGGGCTAATATAGCTTTGAGCTAGTACAAATTCCCAATTTCCCCATGAACATTACAAGGGCAGTCTGCTTTTACCTAGGCTGAACATTACAAGGGCTGTCTGCTTTTACCCAGGCTAATAGTTAAGTCCTATCTCTGTATTACTATTTTATCATGAAAAGGGAGTGTTCAAAATGATGTTAATCCTGGGCCCTGAGTGTATGCTGCCATCATGCCTATAGTGAGTGAGTGTGAGTGAGTTGGGTTTAGCGCCGCTTTTAACCGTATTCCAGTCATATCCCAGCGTGGCAGCTTAATGTGGGAGGAAAGCCCGAAGTGATGCAGGTCTCAGACGTTTACCACTTCGGTGAAACCCACAAGCATGGGTATGGTGCTGACAAACCTAGAAACATAATCGGGGCGGGCCGGGATTCGAAACCACAATCTTAGGTTTCTGCCGTGCCCAAGGGACGCAACTCTGCACAGTGAATCGCGATGCCTTAGACGACTGGGCCACCCGTGACCCCTCATGCCTATAGTATTGATTTTAGGTCCCCTTATGTGTTTATTTTTGTAACAATAGGACCTTTGACCATGTTGACTTTCATGCTTAAAACACTAATACTTGGACACACTGTTTGTGTAGACACATGGTCTAGCGGATAGAGCGTCTGCCAGGAGAGTGGAAGGTCGGTGGTTTGATCCCCTGAGCGCGTCATGTCGAAAGATGATAAATAGATGGTACTTGTTACCCTGTCTGGTGCTCGCATTAAGGGGCTAAGCCTAAAACAAGGGCTGAACAGCTTGGAGTCAGTATACTGTGTTTGAGTTGGGTATTCATGTTATGCCATGGTATGATATCTTAGTGGGCTAGCACCATAAAAACAGCATAAATCTGGACTAGTACAAGCAGCCACACACACACATATACCTGAATTCATTACATATTGCTGTATGAGCATGATGAGGGCAGTACTCTTTAGCATGTTGTTATGCTTCATTTCAACTCAGGGGTCACGAGTGGCCCAGTCCACTAAGGCGCCGCGATTCGCTGTGCAGAGTTGTGTTCCTTGGGCACGCCAGAAACCTATGATTGTGGGTTCAAATCCCGGTTCGCCCCGATTATGTTTCTAGGTTTGTCAGCACCATACCCGTGCTCGTGGGTTTCACTGAAGTGGTAAACGTCTGAGACCTGCATCACTTCGGCTTTCCTTCCACATTAAGCTGACACGCCGCGATATAACTGGAATACTGTTAAAAGCGGCGTTAAACCCAACTCACTCACTCACTCACTCTGGTGTCCCCTGCTGTGATATTGCTCAAATATTGCTCAAATATTGCTAAAAGTGGCGTAAACCCATACTCACTCACTCTAGAGTGGTCGTCAAATAATATACAGTGGTATTGTCTGTAGGATTCATAAGGTAATAAGAAAACAAATTTCTTGTATACCAATGATGGGTGTGTTATACAATAAACACATGTTTACTGAAATATATCATTGGCATAACAAGTATTTCCTAAGCTTAGATCAAATAAATCATGTTTATCCACTTGTAATATTTTATGTTTATTTATATTTATAGTTTGCTACAATATACAGATATTTCCTATACTTATCGGATGCCATATATCATAACTGATTTCTACAGATGTCAGCATGACACGACGTTTCTGACCTATAACCGTGTACGTCAGATTCCATGATGTAGTTGTCGGGGCCTGTGGGGAGTAAGACAAACAAAGCTTCTGCTTCCCCGTGAATGACGAGGCCAGATACAGCCATGACACCATGTTGGGGGTGAGGGGATGTGTCCGGGATGGATAACTGCGACTTATGGGACGTCATGTGATGTGTGACTGAATGTAAACACAGTCTCTTCCTTCTTGTGCTTCCTGCTTGGAGGGGCGGTGAGATAGCCGAGTGGTTAAAGCGTTCACATGGGTACAATGTGTCAAGCCCATTTGCCAGAATATTACTAAAAGCTGAGTAAAACCATACTCACTTGCTCACTCACTCCTGCATGGAGGCCAACTCCTTCTTGGTTTAATCAATGTACAACTAGTGTTTGATATTCTATCGTAATCCCCCAAGTCCTGGTTTGACCAATGTACAACTAGTGTTTGATGTTCTATCGTAATCCCCCAAGTCCTGGTTTGACCAATGTACAACTAGTGTTTGATGTTCTATCGTAATTCCCCCAAGTCCAGGTTTGACCAATGTATAGTGTTTGATTTTCTAATGTAATCTCCCAAATCCTGGTTTGACCAATGTTCAACTAGTGTTTGATGTTCTATCGTAATTCCCCAGTCCTGGTTTGACCAGTGTACAACTAGTGTTTGATGTTCTATCGTAATCCCCCAGTCCTGGTTTGACCAGTGTACAACTAGTGTTTGATGTTCTATCGTAATCCCCCAGTCCTGGTTTGACCAGTGTACAACTAGTGTTTGATGTTCTATCGTAATCCCCCAAGTCCTGGTTTGACCAGTGTACAACTCGTGTTTGATATTCTATCGTAATTCCCCAGTCCTGGTTTGACCAGTGTACAACTAGTGTTTGATATTCTATCGTAATCCCCCAAGTCCTGGTTTGACCAGTGTACAACTAGCGTTTGATGTTCTATCGTAATCCCCCAAGTCCTGGTTTGACCAACGTACAACTAGTGTTTGATGTTCTATCGTAATCCCCCAAGTCCTGGTTTGACCAATGTACAACTAGTGTTTGATGTTCTATCGTAATCCCCCAAGTCCTGGTTTGACCAACGTACAACTAGTGTTTGATGTTCTATCGTAATCCCCCAAATCCTGGTTTGACCAACGTACAACTAGCGTTTGATGTTCTATCGTAATCCCCCAGTCCTGGTTTGACCAACGTACAACTAGCGTTTGATGTTCTATCGTAATCCCCCAGTCCTGGTTTGACCAATGTACAACTAGTGTTTGATGTTCTATCGTAATCCCCCAGTCCTGGTTTGACCAATGTACAACTAGTGTTTGATGTTCTATCGTAATCCCCCAGTCCTGGTTTGACCAACGTACAACTAGTGTTTGATGTTCTATCGTAATCCCCAAATCCTGGTTTGACCAATGTACAACTAGTGTTTGATGTTCTATCGTAATCCCCCAAATCCTGTTTTGACCAACGTACAACTAGTGTTTGATGTTTTATCGTAATTCCCCCAAGTCCAGGTTTGACCAATGTATAGTGTTTGATTTTCTAATGTAATCTCCCAAATCCTGGTTTGACCAATGTTCAACTAGTGTTTGATGTTCTATCGTAATTCCCCAGTCCTGGTTTGACCAGTGTACAACTAGTGTTTGATGTTCTATCGTAATCCCCCAGTCCTGGTTTGACCAGTGTACAACTAGTGTTTGATGTTCTATCGTAATCCCCCAAGTCCTGGTTTGACCAACGTACAACTAGTGTTTGATGTTCTATCGTAATCCCCCAAGTCCTGGTTTGACCAGTGTACAACTCGTGTTTGATGTTCTATCGTAATTCCCCAAGTCCTGGTTTGACCAGTGTACAACTAGTGTTTGATATTCTATCGTAATCCCCCAAGTCCTGGTTTGACCAGTGTACAACTAGCGTTTGATGTTCTATCGTAATCCCCCAAGTCCTGGTTTGACCAACGTACAACTAGTGTTTGATGTTCTATCGTAATCCCCCAAGTCCTGGTTTGACCAATGTACAACTAGTGTTTGATGTTCTATCGTAATCCCCCAAGTCCTGGTTTGACCAACGTACAACTAGTGTTTGATGTTCTATCGTAATCCCCCAAATCCTGGTTTGACCAACGTACAACTAGTGTTTGATGTTCTATCGTAATCCCTCAGTCCTGGTTTGACCAATGTACAACTAGTGTTTGATGTTCTATCGTAATCCCCCAGTCCTGGTTTGACCAACGTACAACTAGTGTTTGATGTTCTATCGTAATCCCCAAATCCTGGTTTGACCAATGTACAACTAGTGTTTGATATTCTATCGTAATTCCCCAAGTCCTGGTTTGACCAACGTACAACTAGCGTTTGATGTTCTATCGTAATCCCTCAAGTCCTGGTTTGACCAACGTACAACTAGTGTTTGATGTTCTATCGTAATCCCTCAAGTCCTGGTTTGACCAACGTACAACTAGTGTTTGATGTTCTATCGTAATCCCCCAAATCCTGGTTTGACCAATGTACAACTAGTGTTTGATATTCTATCGTAATCCCCCAAATCCTGTTTTGACCAACGTACAACTAGTGTTTGATGTTCTATCGTAATCCCCCAGTCCTGGTTTGACCAATGTACAACTAGTGTTTGATGTTCTATCGTAATCCCCCAAATCCTGGTTTGACCAACGTACAACTAGCGTTTGATGTTCTATCGTAATTCCCCAAATCCTGGTTTGACCAGTGTACAACTAGCGTTTGATGTTCTATCGTAATCCCCCAAGTCCTGGTTTGACCAGTGTACAACTAGCGTTTGATATTCTATCATAATCCCCCAAGTCCTGGTTTGACCAACGTACAACTAGTGTTTGATGTTCTATCGTAATCCCCCAAATCCTGGTTTGACCAATGTACAACTAGTGTTTGATGTTCTATCGTAATCCCCCAAGTCCTGGTTTGACCAACGTACAACTAGCGTTTGATGTTCTATTGTAATCCCTCAAGTCCTGGTTTGACCAATGTACAACTAGTGTTTGATGTTCTATCATAATCCCCCAAGTCCTGGTTTGACCAATGTACAACTAGTGTTTAATGTTCTATCGTAATTCCCCAAGTCCTGGTTTGACCAACGTACAACTAGCGTTTGATGTTCTATCGTAATCCCTATACTACACATAGTACCATACTACATCACTAACCACTGTGGGACGTGTAATTTGTTATGCTTTCATGGCCTTGATGTCATCAAACTGTGGGTACATTAAGATTATGTGCAAATGTTCCTATAGTTTTTTCGGCAGCACGTCATTAACTTATGTAAAATCATGACAGTCATCAGGGGTCTGAAATTTTATTTATTTAGACGAGTTTTCGCATCTATGTTTCAACTTTGATAAATTTATTGGACAAGGGTGCAACCTGGTTTTGTTTGGTACAACTTGGTTTTCATATTAACATGCACCTGGTTAACTCACTCACTCACTCACTCACTCACTCACTCACCCACCCACCCACCCACTCACTCACCCACCCACCCACCCACTCACTCACTCACTCACTCACTCACTCACTCACATTTACCAGTCTCAGAAAGGTAATTAACTGTACAGAAACACAGGAAATCTTCCTTTTCTTACCTCAGCTAAAGGTACCAGGGTGCCATTGTACAAAACAACCTTAGCACTGCAACTGCTGTAAGTCTATGTTAGCATAGCTTTGTATAACGGCACCGTGGTTTATTGTTAGATTTGTCCTCATGTGTTTCATAGTAGGATGTGCATAGAAAGCTATGTTACAACAGCTTGCAGCCATTGATCAGGGGATTCCAGGAGCAGTCCGAAACTTATGTTTGATGTCTCGTCAGCACCTGCAGCAAAGGGGAGAACAAGATCATTAGCACATCATTATGTCGTCAGTCAATAACACTACACAAATCGGCAGGGAATATTGACATACCTTTTTCAAAAACTTTTTCAGAGACTGTTTATTCTCATTTCTATGGACAAATTACATTTCAATGCATTTGAGGTGGTGAAATGGGGTTTAACGTCGCGTCCAAGATTATTCCACTTCCATAGGAATGTGAATGCACATGTTTATGTGTGGCTGCCTGTACTAGTCCGGACTAATGCCAGTTTTATAGTGCTAGCCCATTGAGATACAATGTTGCAGTTTAACATGAATACCCCACTCAGACACAGTATACTGACTCCGAGCCGACCAGTCCTTGTTTTTGCCCACTAAGATACCATGCTGCAGTTTAACAAGAATACATATAGTAAGTAAGTTTGGGTTTTTGATTTGGTCTGGTTGGTTGTTTAGCGCCGCACTCAGTAATATTCAAGCTATATGACGGCGGTCTATAAATAATCGAGCCTGGACCAGACATTCCAGTGATTGATATCACGAACATCGATCCACGCAATTGGGATCAATGACATGCATCAACCAAGTCAGCGAGGCTGACCACCCGATCCCGTTAGTTGCCTCTTACGACAAGAATTGTCGTAAGTAAGTAAGTAAGTACACCAAACACAAGACATTCTTCAGTGTTGCAGCATGGCGCTAAGAGATGGTCAGGCATTAATTGAATATATGTATACTGACACAATGAGAACACATAATCAATTGTAACTTCAGAAAAGATATCTTTTTGTGCTTGTCCATCTGCAAACATTGAATGAGATTTGAACCTGTATAACAAGATTGTTGTTTGATTATCTTGTGCCTAAATACACAGAACAACTCAATTTGATTCTAGTGACCATTTTGCCATATTTAAAAAAAATTGAATATGTGTTTTTAAATTGTTTTGAGTAAATATTTATGTACATTGAGCAAAAATGATGACGTTCACAGTTTTTTTATTTATTTCTTGATTGATGTTTGCATAGTTTTCTTTGCTAAACATTGATACGCCGATACTATATCTTGCTATGGGCATTTCACCAGAAACTTTTGCAACTATTCTCTATGTAAAGTCGTGTCCCTTGGCATGCCAGGATCAAATAGTCATGAGTTCGAATCATAAGATTTTCCAGGGCATGGGTGGCCCAGTCGTCTAAGGAGCCGTGCTTCGCTGTGCAGAGTTGCGTCCCTTGGGCATGCCAGAAATCTATGATTGTGGGTTCGAATCCCGGTTCGCCCCAATTATGTTTCTAGGTTTGTCAGCACCATACCTGTGCTCCTGGTTTTCACCGAAGTTGATAACATCTGAGACCTGCATTACTTCGGGCTTTCCTCCCACATTAAGCTGCTGTAATACTGTTAAAAGCAGTGTTAAACCCAACTCACTCACTCATTCTAAAGATTTTCCTTGTTAATAATCCTTGTTTCTCAACGCAATGTTCGTGCTTGTGGATTTTAACAAAATGCCAAACATAATAGCTCTGCATCACTTCGGGCCTACCTCCAAGATTAGTGACGTGTTGGGACTGAAGTACTGGTCATGGGGGCTTCGAGATTAACATTATTGAAGCTGCCAATTCACCTGGTACTGATGTGTAGACCAGTATCCATTAATGCTTCTTGGGCCCAGGTGGCTGAGTGGTCTAAGGTGCTGCAATCCTGGAGTTGGTGATCACGTGACAAAGTGTATGCTAGAGGACCAATTTGCTGCTGTCAAACTCACTGACAGGTATGTCATGGTGACATCTCGATGACTATACCAAGTCTACATTCCCTGATCACCAGCTGGTTACTGGCTTAAGTGGTGTGTAGATGGGCTGTGATGTCTCTAGCCAAGTTTTCTTGCGTCTGCTGCAGAATAGAGGCCATTTTGTAACCTTAGCAGTCTGTGTCCTGCTATATGGATATTGGCTGTGTGGAGTTATGTCCCTTAGCTTAAATTGTTTAAAATTTCAAAACTGACCATTGGTTTGCAAAAGTAATTAATGATTTATTAATTATCATGAATCAGAATTTAAGTATTTTTTCTGTTTCTTTAAAAGAATAATAATTATAGCAGCAAAACTATGAAATGATATTTTAGGATGTCATAAAGTCATCAACTAATATCATTATATAGACGAGTTGTTGCAGTCCCAACATTAATATTTTGACAAAAAACGGAAATGATATAATTTAAAGCCATTTGCCCTTTCATTAAATTAATTTTAGGTCAGGCTATTATTAGTATTAAGGCAGGCAGGGATTTATCTAGATCCCTAGAGCCCCCACCCCAGCAAATGTCAGCCAGAATTCCCAAGATGGAATTACAATGTTTCCATTCCATGTTAGTATAGTTCTATCTAAAGTGATGGCTTGGTTGAGTTTCACTGATTAATATGCAGTGTTAAACTACCTCTGAAGTTTTAAAAAAGAGGAACTTGTAAGAACTCCCAATTTTGAACTAAATAACAATTTTTCCCCAATTAGCTTGCCAAAGGCTCTTAGTTTGGAATCTTAGATAAATCCCCAGCATATTAGGTAGGAAAAAGACAAATCAGAATTGCATTTCAGATGTATTGTTTTATTCATCAAATATTATCAATGTTACTAATACTACATGTGCAGTGTTTGATAAGGTCTCGTTGGTCTTGCTTTTCAAATGTACATTTTGAGTACATTTGCTTTTAAAATGTACATTTTGAGCACATTATGCAGTTTAAATGTGCATTTTGAGAACATTTGCAGTTTAAATTTACATTTTGAGCACATTTGCAGTTTAAATTTACATTTTGAGCACATTTGAAGTTTAAATGTACATTTTGAGCACATTTGCAGTTTAAATTTACATTTTGAGCACATTTGCAGTTTAAATTTACATTTTGAGCACATTTGCTGTTAAAATTTAAATTTTGAGCACATTTGCAGTTTAAATGTTCATTTTGAGAACATTTGCATTTTAAATGTACACTTTGAGCACATTTGGTTTTGTGTTAACATTGCATTTAGCAGACTGAAACAAATCATGCTTTTCTGTTTTTACTCTTTTGTGTTTTTTGGTTGACTGTTAGCTGATCAGTTAATAAATTCAAACAAAAGAATTGCCTCATGTTTGCGTCTGCATAGCATGACGTTAAAATCGCCACTTCATTCAAAACATGATTTGTCATAATTGGTTGAGATTAAAAAACATGGTCATAAAACTGTTAAGCCGCATGACACGATTTAATGATGGGTGATTAGAAAGTCAGCTTCATTCTGTTTCTGTTGAGACGGCCATTAGATGACACATACGTGGGAAATGTGTTCCTGCCACGGGTCATTGTTGTTGTTATGGCGACATTTCCTTCCAAATAAGGAATTCTCCACTTATCCTTCCTGTTCTTCTTTGATAAGGATAAATCTATACATAGTTGTATGCTTATGCTCATTGTTATGTTTATTCTGGTTTTAGCGTCTGTGTGATGCCTCCACTAAACATCAGAAATAGCGAGCTTTTGTTGTGTTACAAATGTCGTAATAAGCATGATGATCGCCACATACACATTTTGTTATCAGTAAAATAATAATTACCGTATTCGACGTAATAAGTGCTGCACTCTTATTAGTGCCCACAGCGATTTTTGCTAATATATTGGCTAGTGAACAATCCGAATTAGCACCCCTTCCGATTGATCAATGTTCACAAGACTTATTTATTCGCGTATAATACGCACTCGTGTGTTATATGTAACCTTAATTATGGGCAATTAAATTCTGGAAAAATGTATATCTGTCGTACATGAACACGAAATGTATCTTTCAACTCTGTTTTTTTCCCACCAAAATAATATTTTAATAAGAGCCCCCTATTTCTAATTTTTAGAGCGCCCTGGGCGCTTATTACGTCGAATACGGTACTTAAAATTGCTCAATCAGTGTCCGAAATAATTGCCTGCCAGCTGCCCGTGTCTGGTAACTTATCTGTCGGGCTACATGAAATTTTCCTCCACCTGCCCAACTGACTGGCAGATAATTTTAAGACTGCTTACGTTTTCAATTTTATTCAGATTTATTATAGTCATCATCTGGTCTGTCATGTATTAACCAGGGGCTTAAGTGCTGCCTTTTGCTATGGATGGGGCCGGGGGATTTATCATCTACTGTTGACTCTTGCCATTCTCACGTAGTTGTTTGCATTATTTCAACTGAATCAAGACGCGTTTTTTTTCAGAATTTTTATGTGATTTTTCAAAATGTATCATTTCTGAATGCGGGCAGGTAACTTTGAAGATGGGCAGGCAACACTTATGGGTCACCTGCCTGCCTGTCTTGTTTGGGGGGCGGTCGGGTAGCCTTGAGGTTAAAGCGTTCGCTTGTCACGCTGAAGACCCGGGTTCGATTCCCAACATGGATACAATGTGTGAAGTCCATTTCTGGTGTCCCCTGCCGTGATATTGCTGGAATATTGCTAAAAGCGGCGTAAAACCATATTCACTCACTCACTCACTGTCTTGTTTGGTGTTCAAATTATTTAAAAAACTACTCAATATAATTGATCATGTTGATCAAGCTGGTTATTATTGGCTATAGTGTGAAGTAGGTTGGGATTTGATTCACTCACTCACTCACTCACTCACAAAGGTCTCAGTAAGAATGGGTCTCCAGCAACCCATGCTTGTCGCAAGAGGTGACTAGCAGGATAGGGCGGTCAGGCTCTCAGATTTGGTTGATGCATGTCATCGATCCCAATTGTGTGGATCAATGCCCATGATATCGATCACTCAATTGTCTCAAGAGTGTGGCATTAAACAACTAACAAATAATCTTACTAAAGAACCCCTATGAGGGAATGGACAGGGATTCTATGTAACACATGTTCAATCTGGGATTACTCTTTGTAAAGTTCTAATTTTAGTACTTTTTGTAGGTCTTGAGTGGGTATTTTGTGCTGGTGTTTAGGTGTTAAGTCTGAAAAGTATGGGTTGGAATCCTGGATTGGACTTCACCCCAAAAAGTACAAGAATTTGTACTGTACTAAGAAAGTTTACTATAAAACATTTATTACATTTGACCCCTTTCTGAAAAGGCCTTACAAGCCTGTACAAGGTAAGGAACCCCCATGGGGGATACGTATAGGATCGAGTTGACCTACTTGCTAAAGACCCCCCCCATGGGGGATACGAGTAGGATGATGGGGGATACGAGTGGGATGGAGGGGACCAACTTACTTAGGCACCGACCATTTGATATTCTGGGGGACCTCGGATTTTGTATCGAGAACCAGATATTTTATTTTTTTTAAACTGAGCCTGCAACGATGTAATTTTTGTGGCAGGCAATTTTTTTTTTCAAAAGTCTGAAGCATAATTATTTTTTTTCGATTAAATCAGATTATGTTTCAATTGAGGTTCAGGGAGTTCGAGTATGATTCAATGGAAGCAGGTTTGCCAGTTGAAAGGATCTGACTATCAAGGAAAGTAGTCAGTGTCTGTATTATATGGTGATCCAAATAAGCTAATACTGCATAGCACCTACACTTGTCCCAATCATTACTGACACAAAGAGAGAATGATACTTCAGTGGATATTGGAACAAGTCAGGAAAAAAATTGACATAGTGGCTGGAATCTCCTTATTTTGACTTTACTAGCTTCAACAAATTAGTATAATTGGATCTGCGGTTGGGTCATTTCACCATGGTGGTAATGACGACATTATCTGCGAGATAGGATCAGCTGATTGGACCCCAACTACCGCCTGTTAACCCATTATGCTGGGTATTACACGCGTCTCTCACACAACTAGTGCAGTGGATCTGTTGAGTTAGCAGTCAATGCTGATGGCGTGTCTCGTCTCCCCGGATACAGCATTCCAGTTGAGTACGAGGGCTGACTATTGGGACTATTTCACTATAGCAATTGTATTGCAATAGTACCCCAGATAGGACAACCCAGATCTCCACCACCCAGATCTCCACCGCCCAGATCTCCACCACCCAGATCTCCACCACCCAGATCTACCCAGATCTCCACCACCCAGATCTCCACCACCCAGATCTACCCAGATCTCCACCACCCAAATCTCCACCACCCAAATCTCCACCACCCAGATCTACCCAGATCTCCACCACCCAAATCTCCACCACCCAGATCTCCACCACCCAGATCTACCCAGATCTCCACCACCCAAATCTCCACCACCCAGATCTACCCAGATCTCCGCCATCTGTAGAATAGGTCTTCAGCAACCCATGCTTGCCACAAAAGGCGACTATGATGTCAATCATTAAATGGTCTGGTCCAGACTCGATTATTTACAGACCGCCATCATATAACTGGAATATTGCTGAGTGCGGCGTTCCCTGATGAGTTCGACAGTAGCCATTTGGTCCTTGGTCACTTGGTCACTTGGCCACATGATCATCGAATGTAGAGAAAATCCAGTATCACTTACCCTTTCCTCAACAACTTTATTCACTGTATGATTTTGATATGCAGAAAATATTCTGACCTAAGTGTGTAAAGTGATCATGTCTTATTTCTTTCAATGTTTCAAACATCTGGTTTGTGAGGGTTTTCTCTCATCGGGAAATAGAAACATTTTCATTAAGATACTATCAGTCACACCATTTAGATGTTAATTTAGTTTAGGAATTGCCTAAGACTGCCTTCAGTCTGACACAGAGCTTAATCTTTATGAATTGTGAAACAGGGACTTGAACTGCTGTACGATCCACTTCCTGGAGCATTTGCTGGCTAGCAGTAGCAGTAATTAACTCAGCTCTTTCTTTTAAATCTGTCGAAAGAGGTGATTTGGGAGTGAGTATGGTTTTATGCCGCTTTTAGCTATATTCCAGCAATATCACGGCGGGGGACACCAGAAATGGGCTTCACACATTGTACCCATATCGGGAATCGAACCCGGGTCTTCAGCGTGACAAACGAACTCTTTAACCACTAGGCTACCCGACCGCCCCCTAAATGGCGACTTACGGGTTTGGGTGGTCAGGCTCACAGTCTTGGCTGATGCATGTCATTGTATCCAAAAAGTGTGTGGATCGATGCTCATGATGTCAATCACTGGATTGTCTGATCCAGACTTGATTATTTAGAGACTGACGTTGTATAGCTGGAATATTGCTGAGTGCGGCGTTAAACAACAAACAATCAAACAATTAATGCCCAGCTGATCAAGACTTCAGTATAAGCATATAAAATATTTTGTGATTCTTTGGTGTGAGGTGACAGCCAGCATCACTCCCTGCCTTCAGTGTGGGCCAGAAGCACACATTCAACTGAAGCCTGCTTACAGAGCTAGTTATGTAAACACTAGTTGTGTGACAAGCATTTCCTGAATGTATCTCTCACTGGCCTTCATCGTGGATGTATTTACACTTGAGGGAATATTCCTGACAACTAGTCCTAGATAAAGATAATGAGTGTTTGTCTGTGAAGGGATACATCATAGGTGTGGCGAAGCAGATGAAATTCACGACTTACGATGTTGTGGCATTTTCTGGTTCAAGGTTAGAGTGAGGTGCTGGCATAGAGTCTCTGTTGTTTGGCAAGAATGGTTCAAGGTTGGAGAGGGGGGCACGGGTAGCCCAGTCTTCTAAGGCGCCACGATTCTCTGTACAGAGTTGCGTCCCTTGGGCACTCCAGAAACCTATGATTGTGGGTTTGAATCCCAGTTCGCCCGGATTATGTTTCTAGGTTTGTCAGCACCATACCTGTGCTCGTGGGTTTCACAGAAGTGGTAAACATCTGAGACCTACATCACTTCGGGCTTTCTTCCCACATTAAGCTAACATGCCATGACATAACTGGAATACTGTTAAAAGCGGTGTTAACCCCAACTCACTAACCATCCAGATTTGAGGGGTGGAGGTGTTTTTTTTTTCAAATTCCAATTTTTACAATAAAATCTCTTATTTTTCTGCAACAAAATATATCTTCAGAATCCCCCCTAAACCACTTTGTATATTTTCTGCTTTAGACAAGTTTGTGACCTTTAGATATGAATATAACTAAAAGAAGTGTCAGCTTGGGAGCAATGAAACAGGTCTTGCACACTTTGATACATATTTGAAAGCCCGGGACACTGAACAGTCTTTGTGACAGAACCCATTCAGTTTATAATAGTGCCTGGCAGGTTATGGCAAATTTTGTGCTATACAAACAAACGGTCAACACTTGGGCTTATCATGCATATGGGGCACGCCACGCCCTCCCACTCCTCATCATCTTCTCCTGTTTCCAAGAGTCTCAAGATGACTTCAACCTTAGGGATCCCTAGAGTCAAGTACCACAGCAGCAACCAATGGATAACACTGTCAGAGTAGAGCCTGATGTTGACGTGTCGGTAAATGTTTAATGTTGATGCTGCATCGATACAAATTAAGAGTATCTATACTCACTTCTTTCAGTGGCATTTAGAAGTTGGTGTGATGAAGAAAGACAAGTTCTATGGATGAACAACTTCTTTATTACAATTAGTGCACTAATTGTAATAAAGAAGTTGTTCATCCATATAACTTGTCTTTCTTCATCTATATTCAATTAATAATTCATTGCCACAGAAGCTATTTATTAAGATGGGACAATAAGAAGGCATCAATTAGTATGGTACATACATAGTACATGCTTCAATTTTCTCTATCTAGTCGGGAAAAAACAGGGAGGCACGACATTAAATTGTGGTCCTTTTTCCTCTGTGTGTGTGTGTGTGTGTGTGTGTGTGTGTGTGTGTGTGTGTGTGTTTGTGTCTGTCTGTCTGTGTCTGTGTCTGTGTCTCTGTGTCTGTGTGTGTCTGTGTCTGTGTGTGTCTGTGTATGTGTCTCTGTGTCTCTGTCTGTGTTTTTGTGTGTGGCCAAATCACCTAAAGTATAGCAATTTGCCCCATAGAAGTGGTAAACTTCTAAGACCTGCATCACTTCGGCCTTTCCTCCCAGATGAAGCTCACATGCCATGATGTGACTGAAATATTGTTTTAAACTTAATTAAACCCAACTCACTCACTCAAAACCCTACACATGCTTGAAACAAAGTTCTCAAGAACTGATGAAAGTCAGAGAAATGGGATACATCAGCTCAGAGGAATATAAGACATTTCTTTCATTTGCAGCCCTAAGGACAAACATAGAATTAGCTCAATATATGAATGGTCTGGCTCGTTGTCTTGAAGTTAAATATTTATGCCGGTAATCATATTGGGAGACAAGAAAGTAGACGTGGGCTATTTCTGTATAACTAAATGATCCAGAAGCATGGCATGAAATTAGGACACTTTTGAAGATGTTCATTGAAGGCCATGTTCCTTTACTGACTGAAGAACTTTACTAAACTACAGTACATACATGTAGAAATTAACCTAGCAAGTGTACTAGCCGGAATAGTGATAACGGCAGTGTACCCAAAGGCATGTTAGGATTATAGCTCAATGGGCTAGTCACGCTTGCCATGTTTTGAAGGTGCAAAATATTTTAGTAGTTTAGTGATTTTTGATATATCTATCCTGTTTTGGGGGATTGGGGACTAGAAATGAACATGTTTAAGATTGTAGAGAATGTTTAATTTGAGGATTTCACATTACACTGGAATCCTGTATATTTGACATGATTTTCATCCCAAATGCTTCCGGTCATATGTTTAATGAGTCATCTGATGCAAGATGTTTTTGTCAGTCAGAACTACTTACTGTGCTAAACTGTTTCCAGGTGTGTATTAGTAGTTAGAAGCCGGACAGACTGATATGTGTATTAACATCTCACTCAAGGGTACAGCAGATATATAAAAATAAACAATAAAAAATAGTCATTTCTGGAAAATATTGTAAAATCCCCATGACCATTTGAAGCGTTTTTTTAGAGAAAGTCAAAATTTTCATTTGACTATGTTAAAACCCATAAACCCATAAGATGTAATTCATAGCACATTGCAAATTACTTGTGTAAAATATATGGCCGTTTGCATGGTACGGCATGGAAGGTCCTGGCAATGTGAAAGGTTAAATATGGGCTTACAAAGAAGTAATACTTTTTTTCTTGGTTTGTCATATTATTAAGTGAGTGAGTGAGTGAGTGAGTGAGTGAGTGAGTGAGTTTGGTTTAACCCCACTTTTAACAGTATTCCAGTTATATCACGGCGTGTCATCTTAATGTGGGAGGAAAGCCCGAAGTGATGCAGGTCACAGACGTTAACACTTCGGTGAAACCTACTTATGATACCTTAACTATTGGGCAGTTTGGCAAAGGCTATAGGACTAGTGCCATTTTCTAACACTGTTAACCAAGCAAAATCTTGTCAGTTTGTGTTTCCATAAACTGAAAAATATAACGGCCATGCCTACTACTTGTCTACTGTTACCTGATTGGCTGATAATGGAATGGGCCGGTGTGTGTTGCATTGTTGCACAGTGTATTGATGTCTATAGGTTTTTGTGTGTTAATGAATATAGAAGCTGTCAAGTTATTATTGTTGACTTATTTATTTTTGAGAATTGACGCTGCATTTTGCTGTGAATGCTGTGATATCAGTGAAATACTGTTCAAAGTGGTATTAAACTCAACTCACTCACTCACTTAGCAAAAATGTCACCAACTAATTACACTATATGTGCTAAGCTGTGATGCAGGTCTCAACTGTTAGAACAGGACTTAAAACTGACAAGTTGTTTTACATTACGTCTTTTTTGGAGAGTTTGTGTTGTTTTAACATGTTAAATAGTGATGAGATGTATGTGTTCTAACCCTAGGGGTTTTGTATAGTCTGGGTGGTAAATACAGATGTTTTGATAATACTTTCATTCAAGAATATATACTTTATGTAGTCTCTGAAATGAAAATATTTGAAACTTCTTTTGGTTAATTTGTCCTTAGATATTTAATAGACAGGGTCCCAGATAATCTCTATATTTTCAGTCTGAAAGAAATCTAGACTTGGCCAGTATTGTAGACTTGCTTTGGAGTTTATTGGATATTTTCGTATCAAAATGTGTCAGATCTGTGTGTTACCAGGAAGGCGTGGAAAAATCATTGAGACCTGGATCAATGAACCTTTAGACTTAAGGCTGGACCTATGAAAAACAAAGCAAACAAACTGATGAAAAGATTCATATGATATGTTATCAAAGAATTATTTCAAGGTGTGTAGCTATCGAAAAAGAAACACACATTTACATTGTGCTGATGAATAATTGTTTGCTGCGGCAAATTCTGTGAGTCGTGGGGGCTACTGGTGGAGTGAATCTTTTTTCAATCACCCGGTGTCACCCCTCATTTTTAGTGTCCTGTTCATCTAATATTCTTCACTATTTTTGGCTTGGAATCCGATTCAGCAGATGACCGTGACTAATTATTCTCTGGCTTTGAAGTTTGATAGAAGTGCAATGCTAAGGTTGAATAAATTATCCCCCTGTTTTCAGTTTCTTTTTTCATTTCCTGGTATTAATATTTATTAAACCTGTTTTTATGGCTGCACTATTTAATTGAAATATCAATATAATGGATTAAGTCCTGCGGAAAAATATCAAGTTACATTAACATGATGAAGCCAAATGTCTTTCCACCCCTTCCATCATGGCTATGTCCTTCCGGATCTAGTTGTCACGTAGCAATACTACTTCATCAGTCTTTGACTCTAGCCACTAGTTGAAGCCCGAGTTAAGTAAAATGCTGTCCGGTCTCCTAAGCTCAGTCAATAATATTATTCCACTTAATAACACTACACTCAATTGAAAATGATGTATCTTAAAATAGGGGAGATAGTCTTTTTTCTACTTTTTTTTAAATGACTAATTTATCGATCGTACAGCAGAGTCCAGCAATCCCGTAGTTGTCATCTCTCAACCCTTAGTTTGATCAGCTCTTTCAACAGCAAATAATATAAATCCTATATCAGATTATCTTAAAATAGGGGAGATAGTTTTTTTTCTACTTTTTTTTAAATGACTAATTTATCGACCGTGAAGCGGAACAATTTTATGATATTGGCATCATATATGGACAATAACAGGATGGTGATAAAAGTGTGGTGTGACTCGAGAACAAGAAGAAATAAAGTGTAAGATTGTGTCACGGCTAACACGAGGTTGTTGCTGTCAAACAGTTTGTTGATTCTGTCAACCAGTTAGCGACAGTTGAACTGATGGTCCTTCCAACAGTGTTAGGCATTCAGATGTGGAATTATGGTACATACGCAGCAGGGTAATGCTAGCATAAGTAGATCTAGTATGATCCTGGATTATTACTGAACTTCATAAATATTACAGTTTGAAAATCGATACATCAGCAGGCGTATTGCATAGTATATCGTCACATAAAATTTTGCAATATTTCATTGATTCAGGCATCTGTGACACCACTAGCCGTGGATACCGTTAATATACTTCAGACTTTGTGGTCATGTGAGAGAATGGTTTATGTTCAACTCAAGTTAAGTATTCAATACAGCTGAGTCCAGCAATCCTGTAGCTGTCATCTCTCAACCCTTAGTTTGATCAGCTCTTTCAACAGCAAATAATATAAATCCTATATCAGATTATCTTAAAATAGGGGAGATAGTCTTTTTTTCTACTTTTTTTTAAATGACTAATTTATCGATCGTACAGCAGAGTCCAGCAATCCCGTAGTTGTCATCTCTAAACCCCTATTTTGATCAGCTCTTACAACAAGCTTGGAGTAGATATCTTGAACTCTTCGTGCATGACATGAGGGGTGTGTACCTTTATCAAGAAGTCACCTCAATGCCAATGGAAAATTGTCAGATATTCATCTATCGGAAATGTTATGTTTATTTTTTGTAATTAATTACTGATATGATCTTAGACAATGACTAATTTAAAAAAAAGACCTGATGTTAGATAAATGATCCTACTACTGATCTTAAGTGTCTGTTTTCGCAAATTGTATAAGTTGTTCAATATATGACAGGTGAGCTAAAAGTGGCATAAATTGTATTTTAAAATGTAATGGGAGGTTTTGCCCAAGGATTTTTAGTCATTGAATGATTTGTGGCAGTTATTATATCTGTCACTGTGCCATGGAGATACTGCCCCGAGGCAGCCTGGTGTCCAGCATGGCCAGGGTTGGTCATCGGTTGGTCAGACACTCCATGCAACACTGAATGAGGTGAGGCACTGACCCATGATCCCGTATGGTATGTGTGATGACCACACTGTGGGTTGACCTTGTTGTCTTGTCAGTCCTGTGTCAGACCAGGCAATGTGGGATCTGTTTGTACAGGGGCCAGATTGATGGATGCCTTAGATTGCCTGCCACACCAGGCTTTGTAGGCAAATCACAAAGTGATGTGTACATGGGGCAGGTATGCTGGACAGACAAGGGGGAGACAGGAGGGGGGTGGGGAGACAGGACAGTTAGGGGAGACAGGAGGGGGGTGGGGAGACAGGACAGTTAGGGGAGACAGGAAGGGTAGTGAGACAGGACAGTTAGGGGAGACAGGAGGGGGGTGGGGAGACAGGACAGTTAGGGGAGACAGGAGGGGTAGTGAGACAGGACAGTTAGGGGAGACAGGAGGGGGGTGGGGAGACAGGACAGTTAGGGGAGACAGGACAGTTAGGGGAGACAGTAGTGGGGTAGTGAGACAGGAGGGGTAGGGGAGACAGGACAGTTAGGGGAGACAGGGGGGTAGTGAGACAGGAGGGGTAGGGGAGACAGGAGGGTTAGGGGAGACAGGACAGTTAGGGGAGACAGGGGGGTAGGGAGACAGGAGGGTTAGGGGAGACAGGGGGGTAGGGAGAAAGGACAGTTAGGGGAGACAGGGGGTAGGGAGACAGGAGGGTTAGGGGAGACAGGGGGGTAGGGAGAAAGGACAGTTAGGGGAGACAGGGGGGTAGGGAGAAAGGACAGTTAGGGGAGACAGGGGGTAGGGAGACAGGAGGGTTAGGGGAGACGGGGGTAGGGAGAAAGGACAGTTAGGGGAGACAGGGGGGTAGGGAGAAAGGACAGTTAGGGGAGACAGGGGGGTAGGGAGAAAGGACAGTTAGGGGAGACAGGGGGTAGGGAGACAGGAGGGTTAGGGGAGACAGGGGGGTAGGGAGAAAGGACAGTTAGGGGAGACAGGGGGGTAGGGAGACAGGAGGGGTGAGGGAAATAGGTTGGTTGGGGGAGAGAGGTTGGTTGGTTGGTTTGTTGTTTAACGCCGCACTCAGCAATATTCAAGCTATAAGACGACAATAATCGAGTCTGTACCAGAGAATCCAATGATTGACACCATGAGCATCGATCCACGCAATTGGGATACGATGACATGCATCAACAAAGTCAGCGAGCCTGACCACCCGATCCCGTAAGTCACCTCTTACGACAAGCATAGTTGCCTTTTACGGCAAGCATGGGTTTCTGAAGAGGTAGGTGCGACAGGAGTGTTTGGGAAACAGGATGAGTTGGGATCCAGACAGGATAGGTGGGGGAGACAGGATTATTATTTTTTGGGGGGAGGGAGAGGGAGACAGGATAGGGGGTGGGAGACCAGAGGGGTGAGGGAGACCAGAGGGGTGAGGGAGACAGGAGGGGTGGGGGAGACAGGAGGGGTGAGGGAGACAGGAGGGGTGGGGGAGACAGGAGGGGTGGGGGAGACAGGAGAGGTGGGGGAGACAGGAGGGGTGGGGGAGACAGGAGAGGTGAGGGAGACAGGAGGGGTGGGGGAGACAGGAGGGGTGAGGGAGACAGGAGGGGTGAGGGAGACAGGAGGGGTGGGGGAGACAGGAGGGGTGGGGGAGACAGGAGGGGTGAGGGAGACAGGAGGGGTGAGGGAGACAGGAGGGGTGGGGGAGACAGGAGGGGTGGGGGAGACAGGAGGGGTGAGGGAGACAGGAGGGGTGGGGGAGACAGGAGGGGTGGGGGAGACAGGAGGGGTGAGGGAGACAGGAGGGGTGGGGGAGACAGGAGGGGTGGGGGAGACAGGAGGGGTGGGGGAGACAGGAGGGGTGGGGGAGACAGGAGGGGTGGGGGAGACAGGAGGGGTGAGGGAGACAGGAGGGGTGGGGGAGACAGGAGGGGTGGGGAGACAGGAGGGGTGAGGGAGACAGGAGGGGTGGGGGAGACAGGAGGGGTGGGGGAGACAGGAGGGGTGAGGGAGACAGGAGGGGTGGGGGAGACAGGAGGGGTGGGGGAGACAGGAGGGGTGGGGGAGACAGGAGAGGTGGGGGAGACAGGAGGGGTGAGGGAGACAGGAGGGGTGAGGGAGACAGGAGGGGTGAGGGAGACAGGAGGGGTGGGGGAGACAGGAGGGGTGAGGGAGACAGGAGGGGTGGGGGAGACAGGAGGGGTGGGGGAGACAGGAGAGGTGGGGGAGACAGGAGAGGTGGGGGAGACAAGAGGGGTGGAAAAGACAGGGTGGCGAAAGTTTGGGAGGACAGGTGGTTTGACAGGATTCAGAGAGAAACTGAGATGAGGAACATACATACACTGCAGTATTAACTCCTGGACACATATCCTATATCGGTTTGTTTGTTCTTTAAAGATATTCAGCAATATACCACGCAATTGGGATACAAGCCTGACCACCCGATCCCTTTAGTTGCCTCTTACATTAATCATAGTCACCATTTACAGCAAGCACAGGTTGCTGAAGACCATTCTAACCCTGATCTTCACAGGTCCACAGCTCCTATGAGTTGGGGGCACGGGTGGCCCAGTCGTCTAAGGCGCCGCCATTCGCTGTGCAGAGTTGCGTCCCTTGGGCACGCCAGAAACCTATGATTGTGGGTTCGAATCCCGGTTCGCCCCGATTATGTTTCTAGGTTTGTCAGCACCATACCCGTGCTCGTGGGTTTCAACGAAGTGGTAAACGTCTAAGACCTGCATCACTTCGGGCTTTCCTCCCACATTAAGCTGACACGCCGCGATATAACTGGAATACTGTTAAAAGCGGCGTTAAACCCAACTCACTCACTCACTCACTCCTATGAGTTGGTTCAGTGCTTACTTGGGCCGCTGTGAAGAAAGCCTGTGATGTGTATGTCAACTGCAGGAAATGAAAGCATTTAAAAGAAGTCATTTAGGCCTATAAACTTGTGAAAGGCAGGTAAATGCGGTGCCTGATTAGCATATGCTATAGCGAGCTGCCCACAATGGCTGATTGAGACTTGCGTAGATGTGTATAATTGGAAATGCAAATTGTTGAGCATGTGTCAAGTCTGAATTTGTTTACTGGGGAGACAAGGGGCAGAGGGAATACTAATATCCTGGTCGCATCCCGGTATATTCCTGGCCACATCCGTGCTGTGTTTGTCACAGGTTTGAGACATAGCCTGTGACTGTGGTAGCCTGTTAAGACTTGATGGCTGTGAATATGCTGTCAAGCCAGATATTATGGCCAGTTGCGGTATGTAACAGTTTTAAGTGGAATGTCAATGGTTTGTTAGCAAATTGTCTTAAACAGTTGTCTTTGTAACTCATTTCCACAGATATATGGTAATTTGGGTGTATTTTTAACCCTCCTGGTCCATATTGTCCACAGTCTAAATGTATTGTCCACAGTCAGTCCATATTGTCCATAGTCTAAATGTATTGTCCACAGTCTAAATGTATTGTCCATAGTCAGTCCATATTGTCCACAGTCAGTCCATATTGTCCACAGTCTAAATGTATTGTCCATAGTCAGTCCATATTGTCCACAGTCAGCCCATATTGTCCATAGTCAGTCCATATTGTCCACAGTCTATCTGTATTGTCCACAGTCAGTCCATATTGTCCACAGTCTAAATGTATTGTCCACAGTCTAAATGTATTGTCCATAGTCAGTCCATATTGTCCACAGTCAGTCCATATTGTCCACAGTCAGTCTATATTGTCCACAGCTAGTCAATATTGTCCACAGTCAGTCCATATTGTCCATAGTCAGTCCATATTGTCCACAGTCTAAATGTATTGTCCACAGTCAGTCCATATTGTCCACAGTCAGTCCATATTGTCCATAGTCAGTCCAAATTGTCCACAGTTAGTCCTTTTGTCCACAGTCAGTCCATATTGTCCACAGTCTGTCCATATTGTCCACAGTCAGTCGAAGAATACCATTCCCAGTAAAACAGGAAGTTACCATTCCCAGTGAAACATAATGATACCATTCCCAGTAGAACATGATGATACCATTCCCAGTAAAACATGAAGATACCATTCCCAGTAAAACATGATGATACCATTCCCAGTAAAACATGATGATACCATTCCCAGTAAAACATGAAGATACCATTCCCAGTAAAACATGATGATACCATTCCCAGTAAAACATGAAGATACCATTCCCAGTAAAACATGATGATACCATTCCCAGTAAAACATGAAGATACCATTCCCAGTAAAACATGATGATACCATTCCCAGTAAAACATAATGATACCATTCCCAGTAAAACATGACGATACCATTCCCAGTAAAACATGAAGATACCATTCCCAGTAAAACATAATGATACCATTCCAAGTAAAACATGATGATACCATTCCCAGTAAAACATGACAATACCATTCCCAGTAAAACATGAAGATACCATTCCCAGTAAAACATGACAATACCATTCCCAGTAAAACATGACGATACCATTCCCAGTAAAACATGAAGATACCATTCCAAGTAAAACATGACGATACCATTCCCAGTAAAACATGAAGATACCATTCCCAGTAAAACATGATGATACCATTCCCAGTAAAACATGAAGATACCATTCCCAGTAAAACATGACGATACCATTCCCAGTAAAACATGAAGATGCCATTCCCAGTAAAACATGAAGATACCATTCCAAGTAAAACATGAAGATACCATTCCCAGTAAAACATGACGATACCATTCCCAGTAAAACATGACGATACCATTCCCAGTAAAACATGAAGGTACCATTCCCAGTAAAACATGACGATACCATTCCCAGTAAAACATGAAGATACCATTCCCAGTAAAACATGATGATACCATTCCCAGTAAAACGTGACGATACCATTCCCAGTAAAACATGAAGGTACCATTCCCAGTAAAACATGAAGGTACCATTCCCAGTAAAACATGAAGATACCTTTCCCAGTAAAACATGAAGGTACCATTCCCAGTAAAACATGAAGATACCATTCCAAGTAAAACATAATGATACCATTCCCAGTAAAACATGAAGATACCATTCCAAGTAAAACATGACAATACCAATCCCAGTAAAACATGAAGATACCATTCCCAGTAAAACATGAAGATACCATTCCCAGTAAAACATGAAGATACCATTCCAAGTAAAACATAATGATACCATTCCCAGTGAAACATGAAGATACCATTCCAAGTAAAACATAATGATACCATTCCCAGTAAAACATGAAGATACCATTCCAAGTAAAACATGACAATACCATTCCCAGTAAAACATGAAGATACCATTCCTAGTAAAACATAATGATACCATTCCCAGTAAAACATGAAGATACCATTCCAAGTAAAACATGACAATACCATTCCCAGTAAAACATGAAGGTGTTTCTGTATAGAGCCTTATCCTTATATCTTTTTCTTTTGGTGAAGTCGCTGGTGAAGTCGCTGGTGAAGTCTTTGTTGGAGCAATCGGGAGAACAAACAGTCAAGATGTCATTGTCACTGTAAACGTTGAGATCTAAGAGTCCAAGCCATGATTATTTCCTGTTACAGAATATTGTGTTGGGGCATGGGAAGACAGCTAAGGAGTGACAGGCTGATTTATAGAACAGGTGATTAAGTTGCTCTGGCCTTGTATTGTTAATACCAAATGAGAGTTTTATCGCGTCTAGGGAGTGGAATAAATACATCCACTATGACATCAGCCGCAGCTGTAACAGGTTGGATGGTCTAAGTGTGTAGTAAGTGTGTAGGTGTTCACAGGTGGGAAATATTTCACACATTTCAGAAATTGTCTTCAGGCTCATGCTGTGGTACTTGACCTACTTTTCTTCATTAAACATCTCGTTAGTAAAGGCCTGATAGACTTGAATAGAAATCCTGACCCTGTGAATAAAATATGGTTATTATTACCTGTGGATTGTCATGGTTTTATTTATATCATACCCTTTGAGAAACGTGTCTGTTTCTGAAAACATTAACATATCTTTGAATCCTTTAATGTACTTAGTGTTTGGTTTAAAGACTCGCTGATCCTAAATTTCACAAATGTGGACTATGATTGAGATTATCAGAAAATTTGTTTTTAATTCCTGCTATTTATGTTAATATATGGCACTACATGAAATAAAAATACAGTAAACTCCGGTTATAACAAACACACTTATAACAAACTGACTGATATAACAAACCTATTTTTTAATCCCGGACATATGTGTATAAGCTGTATATATGCTTATAATGAACTACAGTTATAACGAACTAAATTTAGTGGTCCCTTTGGGGTACGATGACATGCATCAACCAAGTCAGCGAGCCTGACTAGCCAATCCCATTGGTCACCTCTTACGACAAGCATAGTTGCCTTTTTCGGCATGCATGGGTTGCCCATTTCTGGTGACCCCTGCCGTTATATTGTTCGATTATTGCTAAAAGTGGCATAAAACCAAACTCACTCACTCACTCACTCACTCACTCACCCCTTCTACATATATATGGTATTGTGATCGTTTGATTGTTTGCCTATGTTTTTCATGTTGATAATTGTCATGTGAGAAGTCTTTGAAGTCCACTTTAAGAGCGAGGATGGGGAACAGTTTCTGATTACGTTAATTCTTACGACCAGGATTTACCTTGCTATCAGGTGGTTGTGGTTCTGGGTAAATACTGGTAGCATGACTTCATGTACTCTGGTTTCTGTAGCAGATGAAGATAGTTGTGAGGAAACCAGCAGGGTGTGCAGTAAAGCAGATTTGTTGACAGGAAGACAGTATCTGGTTGAGTTACATGTCTGGTGTTATCAGAGCACAGGAAAGGAACGCCATTGATAGTCGGATATGCTGCTGTGTTGGCAAGTTTAACAGCCATGTTGGCGTGTGGATTGGTGTGCTTGGGAAATAAATTCTTATGATTTTGGAGAAAACATTGAAAAAATACCAAAAGCATAAGTGAAATGGTCTGATCCGTGACTTGAATTATTTCAAATTGTCCACTCAAAAAAGCAAAAATTTAAGAAATGTTAGGAACATATAGTAAGACTTAAATGTGAGACAACATGTAGGCTAGCAAAAAATGGATGTCAGATATGTTTGGATGAAATGATGGGGAATTTGTCTGATGAAAGGTGACGCATGCAGTGTGACATCTTTTTGCCTTTGTGCTCATTTTGAGTATGTGTGACAAGTTTCAGTCACCTTTTACTGTTTTGTGATATATACTACTAAAAACAAGTTAAGGGCCACCCGATTCTTTCATGTTACTATAGTTAATATGTCCTGGCAAGCCACTAATTTATCCTGGGTTCTGCAGAACAAGCTGAGCCCATTACATCCGTGATTCAAGTTTGTAAAACAACTGTTGCTAAGCAGAGCTCCAGATAACTTTTTGAGCAATGGAGTTCTAACTCCAGGTTTTCTATTTTAATTGGGTTATTAAATTTTTCATTGGGTAAGCAATATTTTTTCACTCATCTATTCGTCACTCTATTAAATTAGTGAACATTTTAAGATTTTAAAATTAAAAAGTTAAATAATGTTTTAGATATATATAACTGTTCTAAATATATAGGCTTGACTCGGGAAGCAAATTAGCTGGTAATTGTGTCATGGAAGTTAGCTCCTTTGTACGCATGCTGAAAAAGCTTCATTGCGTATTTACGCAAGCTGTTTTTATACATTTGAGTTTTTCATTTAATACATGCGTTTCTGTTTGCAAGGTAATTGAAAGTAAGTGGTTTTGAAAATTTGGGGGGGAATTTAACGCAAATATGCTGCTTATCTGTAGCTCTGTGTTAAGTCCCAACAAGTCATCTAACGAGAATGATAACTTGATATGGTAATACACATTACAACAGGGGCGGTCGGGTAGCCTGGTGGTTAAAGCGTTCGCTCGTCACGCCGAAGACCCGGGTTCGATTCCCGACATGGGTAAAATGTGTGAAGCCCATTTCTGGTGTCCCCCGCCGTGATATTGCTGGAATATTGCTAAAAGCGGCGTAAAACCATACTCACTCACTCACAGTACAACAGGTACACTGGTATATGACAGTACGATTTTCAAACAATGCATATTGCACTATTTTTCCATTTCCTGTATTTGGTAAAAAATATCAAACAAGTTTCATTATTATTTGTACTTTTTAACCTAAACTCCACACAGCTATTCCTTCAAAATGACAAAACGGCGGAAACAAGGAAGGATTTCCCCCCTCATTGCTATCTCCCCTGTATCCATGACTACAAAATGGCGGTGACTTAGTTTAGTATGTAGAAAATAAGATCTGCATGTACAATCAATGGCAATCACTGTCAAACACTATAGCTCCAAATATGTCGTAATACGTATTGCTACCCGTGAAGATCGGCATTAGTATAGGTCTTCACCAACCCATGCTTGACGTAAAAGTCGACTATACTTGTTGTAAGAGGCGACTAACATGATCGGGTGGTCAGACTCGCTGACTTGGTTGGTGCATGTCATCATATATCATTGCGTGAATCAATGCTCATGATGTCAATCACTGGATTGTCTGGTCCAGACTTGATAATTTACAGACTGCTGCCATGTAGCTGGAGTATTGCGGAGTGCAGTGTTTAACAACAAACACCAAAAACATACTAATATGTATTGCAAAACAGATATCTGTGTAACAATGTTTTGCAATACAGTTTTTTGGACAATACACAGCCCTATAACCTTTAATACATTGGTTTCATTATATTGTGACTGCTTTCTTTGTTGTATTGCAAGGCGCCGTAATTCGCTGTGCAGAGTTGCGTCCCCTGGGCAGGCCAAAAACCTATGATTGTGGGTTCGTAAACCGGATCGCCCCGATAATGTTTCTAGGTTTGTCAGCACCATACCCTTGCTTGTTGGTTTCAGCGAAGTGGTAAACGTCTGAGACCTGCATCTCTTCAGGCTTTCCTCCCACATTAAGCTGACACGCCGCGATATAACTGGAATACTGTTAAAAGCGGCGTTAAACCCAACTCACTCACTCACTCACTGTTGTATTGCAGTTCAATAGTTCATGTTCTGTTGTGTATTGACTGTAGAAGTCATTGACCTCACCACAACCCTTCAGCTTGCTGTCTGCCTCAGAAAACAGGTTGAGCAGATAGTGGCCCTGTTGGAACCTCCAATAATCATAATGATAATTATTTGAATCTGCCCTTGACTTTCATCATCATAATCATAATTTTTGTCTGCTGGCTTGTGTCCCATTTCACCATTTTGTCTATCTCATTTCAGGGAGAATTATGGATGTGACGATCTACTCCAAAGTCACATGATCGAGTCATGTGATCACCTCAACAGTGTGCAAGAAACCCTACAAGATGGCCGACTTGGAGCTGAAGTCAAAGTTTTGGAGTTTGGAAATTCACCGAAGAGTGTATTTTGTGTTGTTGCAAGTGTGAACATATTTAACAGACCTGTTTTGTGGCAATATTGACAGTGATTACTTCCCATGATGTATAAGCCAGATGTCATGTGTTGCTATGGATACAATGATTGTTGCCCCGGGTTATGGCCTCAGTTACCATGGAAACAAGAACGGAACCATGGAACCTACCCATTGTTATTCTCCATGAGGGTTAACCAATTTCCATTCATTAATATTCCAATGATATTCATTATCACGTCACAACATGTCTGACTGTTTTCTAGGAATACGTAGTCGCCATCACCATGTAGCTTTGTACATGCCTGATGGCTTAGGGAGCATGGAGTGTCAAGTATACATCTAGTTAACATTTACCTTCATTTGTACCATTGCCATGGAAACGTATATTCATTGATAAACATAGTAAATATAGAAACGTTCCTTCTTTCACATGGTGGGGGCATGGGTGGACCAGTCGTCTGAGGCACCACAATTCGCTGTGCAGAATTGTCCCTTGGGCCTGATAGAGAACTATGGGTTCTTGTGGGTTCAAAACCCGGTTCACTCAAATTATGTTTCTAGGTTTGTCATCACCATACTTGAGCTTATGGGTTTCCCAAAGTGACATACGTCTGTGACCTCCATCACTTTGGGCTTTCGTCCCACAACTGACGCGCCGTTGTGTACTTTTCAAAGCGGTCTTAAACCCAACTCCCTATCTTTCAAATGGTTGATAAGTTTTCAAGGTAGGATCAACAATGCTAATGGGTGATAGTACTGTTCCAAGCTTTAATCTGTATTGATACACCTCTATCCATAAGTTTTGTCATGTTTATTTGGGCTACAATAGGTTAATTATTACATTCTATTCCAAAATTACAACTGTGCTGCAAGAAGCCACTATGTTACTTATATTTGAGTTTTTTTTATCATCAAAAACAACTGTGTCTATTACTCTTGACAGATGTCATTTACATTAAGCGTGGATATTCGGGTATTTGGGTAGGTGGGGTAGCCTAGTGGCACACTCATTTACTTGTCACAACAAAGACCGGGTTCCATTCCCCACTTGGGTACAATGTGTGAAGCTCATTTCTGGTGTCCCCTGCTGTGATATGGTGTGAATATTGCTAATAGTGACATAAAACCATACTCACTCACTCAGGGTATTTCAGTAAGGAAACATACAGTGATAGTCGTCATCTGTAGGTACATGTGTACTTAGGGACAATAAGATAATACGAAGTATGTTGTTTTGTTGTGAGGTGAGCAGGGGTGAAAATCTACTAGTTAATTTATTATGGCCTTATCTGCAGATCACATGGTTTTCCCGCTGGTACTCGCCAACCTTTTAGCTGTGGCTTATATAGTGAAACCTCGATAGTGAGGACCTTGTTAGTTTGGCAACCCCGATTTTCACCAAGACAAATTAAGCAGTATGCCAGGTACCTAGAGGAGTGGGGTTGGCACCCTGAACAGTGCTGTCTGTAATATCAAGGTTTCACTGTATGGAGAGTACATAATTCAGGTTGAGAATGCACTCATGTACTCATTTACTGATGTACTTATGTATTGTACTGATGTATTGATGTATTGATTTACTCATGTATTGATTTACTGATGTACTGATATACTGTTGTATTGATGTACTGATGTATTGAAGTACTGATATATTGACGTACTGATGTATTGATTTACTCATGTATTGATTTACTGATGTACTGATATACTGTTGTATTGATGTACTGATGTATTGAAGTACTGATGTATTGATGTACTGATGTATTGAAGTACTGATGTACTGATGTATTGATGTACTGATGTATTGATTTGCTGATGTACTGATATACTGTTGTATTGATGTACTGATGTATTGAAGTACTGTTGTATTGATGTACTCATGTATTGATTTACTGATGTACTGATATACTGTTGTATTGATGTATTGAAGTACTGATGTATTGATGTACTGATGTATTGAAGTACTGATGTATTGATGTACTGATGTATTGAAGTACTGATGTATTGATGTACTGATGTATTGATTTGCTGATTTACTCATGTATTGATATACTGGTGTACTCATGTATTGTGTTCCCATCATTGACATGAACATGAAACCTGTATTTGAAAATAATATTTTGTTATCAGTTCTTATGCATTATTGTGCGAACATTATGAACAAATATGATTACACATACCATATCACTGTCACAATATGTAGATACAGAATTGACAAAAAGTAAAACCTGTCATGTTTACGGGCTGTTCCATCTTTAAGGACCCAAGCCATACAGATCTGGATTAGTTTGAATAAGTTGATCACATATGAGGGGTACACAGGTAAATAACATTTACATTTTTCTTAAAACGTATCATTCATGACCCTATGATATGATAAGTGTAACATGGTACAAAGTGGCACATCAGTACCTGAGTGAATGGTTACCATGGTTACAGATATATCCCACTCATATTCATTTAGTTAATTAAATGACATTTATCACAGAGAATGTCTAAGAAAAGTTTGACCTGACTCCTGTCCTTGGGGCAGGGTCTGATTGTATACTTCTCATTTTTTTTATAGGAATAATCAGATAATGGCATTCAATTTAAAAATCTACTTGACATAATTTTGGAATGGGTATTCTGTATAGTAGAAGGACAAAAGTATCTCTATGGAAAAGTGGAGTAGAATTGTATTGGAAGAGATGGTGTTTGTAAACTGACACTTGACTCCATGGCCACAGGGTTGTGTTTAGATGAGCACTGTGTTGTGTAGTTGTGGTGGCTCTGACAGTCATTCATCTGCAGTGGAAGAACATTTAGAACATGGCAGCATTGACAATAGGGCTGGAAGGTAACTCGGGTACTCGGGTTGGGTGGGTACTGACTTGGACCTGGGTATTCCGGTGGGTACCCAGGTCCTAGTCAGTACTGACCCAACCTGACCCGACCCGACCTGACCCGACCCATGATTAGTCACGGGATTATATTGTATATTGTCCAAAATTATCTAGAACTCTATAGTTACACTATAAGTGACAAATGTTCACATTTCTTTCTGACTATGCACAGATTCCCTCTGTAAATCTGTATTTAACATGTTAAAAATTTCCTCAGAATTTATGAAAATATGAACTGTAATAAAATCAAATTTTGGAATCTCAGATAAATCCGTGAGTTAAGCCACATGCAGTCCAAGTCGAGTAAAACATGGTATTGTAGATAAGCAGGCAGTGATCACAGTAATGTAAAACAACTTCCTGTATGCACAAGGCTGTCAAACAGATAGACAAATACTGTCCCTCAAAAAAAATCCAACAGATAGGCAAATAACAGTCCGTCACATAAGCAGAAGTTAGTCAAACAGATAGGCAAATAACAGTCCAACAGATAGGCAAATAACAGTCCATCACACAAGCAGAAGCTAGTCCAACAGATTAATTAATTGGTCATCAGATAAGCAAGAGTTTGTCCCACAGATAGGCAAATAACAGTCCATCAAATAGCAAACGTATCCAGCAGATAGACAAACTGACATGATCACCAGTATTAAGCAGATATTATGACAAAACTTGAAACATTATGCAGACTGTCAGAAACAGATGAGCAGGATAGATAAGCAGTGAGAAGCTTATCAGACCTTGTACACTGCTCTGATAAGTCCTGCTACACCCTTGAGTAAGCAACAGGTATAAGCAGAGGCAATGTAATTCATAAGGAAGTCGCCATGGCGATTGCTTTGCAGGTGCTTGTTTGTGTTGAATGACTGTCAGGGGTAGCCAATATGATCATTAATACCTTGAAATGTGTTTCATTGTGTGCTGGGTTTGAAATATCTCTAACACTGAAATGGTCAGAACGTCTTACTGTTCCAACCAAGGAGTAGATCCTAACACTGACTACGTTTACCTGCACATGGACAGGCCTAAGGATAGTTTGCAATTCTAGTGTTACAATTTGGAAGTGATTGGACACCGATTTGTTGTTCGAAAAGGGATTTGAAAATTTCAGAAATGTTGTGTATGTGTCGCTAATGTATACTGAACAAAAATAGTTAGGGATCATGAATATTTTGGGGGTATTTTTAAGAAGTTTTGTGCTCAGTCTTCACTGCAAAAAAATATCCCCATAAATATTCATGATCCCTAACCTTTTTTGTTCAGTATAGGTAATTTAGGCTTTAGCTGGACACAGTACTACTGGATGATAATTGTTCTGCCTCACTATTGGTTAAGTCTTCTGCTATTTCGAACACTGATTGTACAGACGCCAACCCCCAACCCCCAACCCCAACCCCAACCCCACCCCCACCTTGTGTCAATACCCCTTGCCACTTGTACACACTTGTATATAGTCCAAGCATCAGTCAACTAATAATCTACCAAAATCAGCAGTGCCAAAGTATTTTATATTTTTCTTTTCTTAAATTCAATTTTTTCATGATGTCATTTAGTTTGAAACTTAAGTTGAAAGCTAAGCAAATTTTATGGGTTTATGAAATTGGTTTTCCGCATATTTGCTTTGACTTGAGTGCATCATAGTGTATATTAAAATAATTTCGGGGTGAGACTGAATGGGAGTTATTACATCCACATCAGTGAGGTTATTCATCAGCAAGTTCATATTTAGAGTTATTGAATCCCTTCTCAAGTTTGCTATGCTCTGCAACATAACCACATATAAAGGTTTATATTAGGCTACAAATCCATAAAAAAAGGGAACCAATTATTGTAAAAAGTAAAATGGGTAAAAATTGATGTTGGATAATTAAGACAAGGAGTCTTTGTTGAAGTCAACTTTATTATATATATACTCCTTCACATTTCATTGTGCCTTATGTCTGAAAAGCATCATAGTGCATGACACATGTAATGCATGAGACACAAGTGAGATATGACACGTATGCATGATACACAAGTGAGATATGACACGTATGCATGAGACACAGGTGAGATATGACACGTAATGCATGACACATTTCACTTGTGTGCAGCGATCACGTATTTGTGTCATGTGTCACATATGTAGCATGTATTGCTGGAAGTGTTTGAAATAATTTCTGCAGCCCGACAGAAACGTCACCACCACAGGAAGGCGGGCAGGCAGTTATTTCACTCACTGATCACTGGATGCATAAATGATCTCTGTACAACAGAAGACAGGTCAAAATATTACTTCCCTTCAAATATTAAAACGTTTTTCAGTTGTATTATAAAGTTAATTTTGTTAACAGATATAGGAAGGAAAAAAGACAACATAATGTCAAGCCGGGATGTATCTAGGCTCTCTCAGCCAATGTTGGATCAACATTAAAAGGTGGAGAAAGTTTCAAATTGGAATTAAAGATATCCCATTTCACGTTATAAATGTTGACGTAATAAAGTAGCTTCGTCTATGTGACATGGCTTGGCATTATAGCTTTGAAAAAAATGTGAGAGCACCTAAGTTATTAAATTATAGGAAACTTACTACAAATGCCTATTTGGCTCCTCAAAAATGTTTTTGGCCAATTTGCCTGCCAGGGGGTTTAAGATTCCAGATTAATCCCTGCTGGCATACTTCAGGATACTAATTGTATAACCACTAGGGATGGGTATTGGAGGCTTAAAGTTTATCACAATATTTTGCATTACAAAAGGCTGTATTGGGATACATGTCACGATATATTGAATATCTCTAAATTTTGAATTCAGAAGCAATCTGATACATTAAGGTGTGAACTGACGTTCATAAATGGAACAAAACAAGATGCTGGTACAACATAATGTTTACTCATTCAATAAATACGCAGCCATCTTGGGGCCCTGCATGCTCGCTAAACACATTAAACACATGATAAAAATCCCAATTTGAAATATCCTGATATATCGAGCATGAAAAAATGATATTGTGATACGTGTCGTGGAAAGAACAAACCTCAATTTCCTGATATTCCGGTAATACCTCACGCCCTTGGTAACCAGGGAATGTTTTGTGTAGTGTAAGGGAAGTATTTTGTGAACTCAACATTCCTTGAACCAAGTCTGAAACTGTTGATGTTTTTTTCCTTCAAAATATTATCAACAATGTTAAGCCCATTCCTTATGTTTGTCCCTGTTACTTTTTCAGCTTGTCTCTATCCTCCTCTTCTGTACAAGGTCGGGTAGCCTAGTGGTTAAAGCGTTGGCTCGTCACGCCGAAGACCCGGGTTCGATTCCCGACATGGGTACAATGTGTGAAGCCCATTTCTGGTGTCCCCCGCCGTGATATTGCTGGAATATTGCTAAAAGCGGCGTAAAACCATACTCACTCACTCACTCTTCTTTACAAGGCAAGGGTAGATAACTCTAAATGCATTTAGTGACTAATGTTATGATGGGATCCTAATGCTGATTCTCATACCTCTCTGAATCGAAAATATGCAGGTCATTTATGATTTGGGAGGATGTGATTGACTCTAACCTACCAGTACATGAAGATAATGTCCCTTAGATTTCATGGAAAGTCACCCGGGATGGAAAGAGGGGTCGGTTACACCATGATAACATGGGGCTCTGATGTGCTTTGCCCTCGAATTCAAATATCACATAGTCTCACAATATACGGTACACAGAAAATCACAATAGTAACAATTCAGATGTAGCTTTTACTAATTTTATATATTTTTGGGTGAGGAAAAACCACTAGTCTTTGAGATTGTGTTTCCGATGTATCTCTGGATGGTGGACTAGTGGTGGATTTTGTAGCATTTACTTGTATCAGTAAGATTGGTTTGTGTCACAGACTTGAACAGAAGAGTTGGTCACAATGTTTCAGTTGATTTCATGTAAGTAGACGTATTGTTCAATTTGAAAACAAAAAGTGAAATGGCAAAGATGTCTGAATTACTTGATATTGGGGAGACTACTTACAGTGTCTCAAACATTGTTCCATTGTATGCCATAACTCTGTGTGTCTTCACAAACTGTCTGCGTTGATGATCAGTTCATAGAACCAACTCGAAAAGGGGTGAGACATTATTCGTACTCATATTTATTTTCACTTCATACTATTCTGTAGTTTATTCGTTTGTTTTGTCTAATCAGTCAGTCACTGTGATGCTATTGTATGTAGTCCCGAAGTTACGATAATCAGTTTATTTCTAGAAAAACAAATATTTACAGCTGTATACTTGGTTCAAATATGGTCTCATCATATCTTGGTTTCTCCCTGTCTATAACCACATGATCACATGATCAATCACATGACCTGTCACATGATCTATCACATGATCTATCACATGACTTTGTCTGTAACCAAGTGATAAATATGTTTACTATGGGATAAATATTATTTTTATTTCATATCCCAAAACCTTGTTAGCAACAATTAGGAAGAAACGTTATCATTTATTTTGACAGTATGTCCAAGATTATTTTCTGGTGATTTGGAAGTTTTACCCAATTAAATTTTGTGTGATGTAAATTAAGAAATGCGGCACGTTTGCCAAAGTGTTTGCCAGATAAAACCAAGTACTCAAGATACAGATAGATTGATGTCATTGGTTAATTGACTTAAGCATCAGTTGGGCCTGACTTCCTTAGTTGTCCATTGTTTGCTGAAGATGATCTTGACACCAAACAATAAGCACAAAATCAAATACTCTTAGATTAGATTAGTGTATTCCTGTTTTCCAGCTGTTTTAATTTAATGGTCTGAATACAAATGTTCACATATTATGTGATTGTGATACTCTCAGTCATGCCCTGAGTTATTGACTTACTGTACATATATATATACAATAATGTGCTTTTTCTGATGACAGCTGATGTGATTGGATTGCATTTTGTAAAATGATTATATAAATAGTATTAACCAATTACTTTCAGTTATATGTAGTCTCTGTACATTGCGTAGCCAGACCCTGCAATATATCAGCCTCTTTGTGTGGAATCTTGACATGTTACGGAGATAATGGTGAAAGTCATACCTTCCATTTGTTCATGATAACTTTCTATTGTCATGAGACAGTAGTATGACATCATGTTGTCACGAGACAGTGTTATGACATATTGTCACGGGACAATAGTATGACATAATATTGTCACAAGACAGTAGTATGACATCATATTGTCACAAGACAGTAGTATGACATCATATTGTCACGAGATAGTAGTATGACATTCTATTGTCACGAGACAGTAGTATGACATCGTATTGTTGCAGGGCAGTAGTACGGGACAATATGGCATGACAAGACATTGGAAAGTTGTCATTAAGATTGCTGTTGATTTTGGAGAATTTGCAGAAAAGTTTGATATTGTCCAGCAGTTTCATCAGCATTCAACTGTGTAAGTCTCGTCATTGTGTGGTGCTTATCGTATGAAGTTATAATGATAATGTCCATGTTGGATTACACTGCTTCAGATTGCCATGAGGCTTGTGTCATACTATAGAGACTGTAGAGACAAGTGGGTCTCCAAGACCTGTGTCACTGATGCCTGGCCCTGTGCCCTGTACTTCTAGTACCAGGTCCTATATCACAGGTACAAGGTCCTATATCTTGGATATAAGGTCCTATATCACAGGTACAAGGTCCTTTATCTTGGATATAGGGTGCTATATCACAGGTACAAGGTCCTATATCTTGGATATAGGGTCCTATATCGCAGGTACACGGTCCTTTATCTTGGATATAGGGTCCTATATCACAGGTACAAGGTCCTATATCTTGGATATAAGGTCCTATATCACAGGTACCAGGTCCTTTATCTTGGATATAAGGTCCTATATCACAGGTACAAGGTCCTTTATCTTGGATATAAGGTCTTATATCACAGGTACAAGGTCCTTTATCTTGGATATAAGGTCCTATATCACAGGTACAAGGTCCTATATCTTGGATATAGGGTCCTATATCGCAGGTACACGGTCCTTTATCTTGGATATAAGGTCCTATATCACAGGTACAAGGTCCTTTATCTTGGATATAAGGTCCTATATCACAGGTACACGGTCCTTTATCTTGGATATAACGTCCTATATCGCAGGTACAAGGTCCTTTATCTTGGATATAAGGTCCTATATCACAGGTACAAGGTCCTTTATCTTGGATATAAGGTCCTATATCACAGGTACACGGTCCTTTATCTTGGATATAACGTCCTATATCGCAGGTACAAGGTCCTTTATCTTGGATATAAGGTCCTATATCACAGGTACACGGTCCTTTATCTTGGATATAAGGTCCTATATCACAGGTACAAGGTCCTTTATCTTGGATATAAGGTCCTATATCACAGGTACACGGTCCTTTATCTTGGATATAAGGTCCTATATCACAGGTACAAGGTCCTTTATCTTGGATATAAGGTCCTATATCACAGGTACAAGGTCCTTTATCTTGGATATAAGGTCCTATATCGCAGGTACAAGGTCCTATATCTTGGATATAAGGTCCTATATCACAGGTACACGGTCCTTTATCTTGGATATAAGGTCCTATATCACAGGTACAAGGTCCTTTATCTTGGATATAAGGTCCTATATCACAGGTACAAGGTCCTTTATCTTGGATATAAGGTCCTATATCACAGGTACAAGGTCCTTTATCTTGGATATAAGGTCCTATATCGCAGGTACCAGGTCCTATATCTTGGATATAGGGTCCTATATCACAGGTACAAGGTCCTTTATCTTGGATATAGGGTCCTATATCGCAGGTACAATTAAGGTCCTTTATCTTGGATATAGGGTCCTATATCGCAGGTACAAGGTCCTTTACCTCAAATGCCAGGCCCTTTATCACTGATACAGGTCATTTGACCCAGAAATATTCAATCCAGTCTGAAGCTCTGTAACAATATTTTCTAAATCTGCATGTCTAATAGCCTTACAAATTTAGATCTATTTAAAGTGGATTATTACGCAATGACTACATAATAATTCTGACATAAACTTCGTCTTTGGCTTCTCACATCTGTGTATTTTTGAGATCAGGAGAGAGATTCAGCACCTAATGCCAAACAGTGTACAAGAAGTCTGACTAAAATCCCTTGTACGAGAGACAATATGATGCATTTATGAAAAAATGTCAAATGTTTTGCAAAACATCCCACCACCCCCTATATGAGTTCAGTATTAAAAGAGCTTTATTTGACATTCCTGTCCAGGGTCTTGCACCGTTTCTATTGAGCCCTGAATGAGGATATGTTGTTATTTGTCATGTATGTACACCTGGAAAAAAGTGAAGCACCACCCCTGATGACAATGACTGACGAAAACCCGGGTTCCATTCTCAACATGGGTACAATGTGTGAAGCCCATTTCTGGTGTCCCCTGCCGTGATATTGCTGGACTATTGCTAAAAGCATCTTAAAACCATACTCACTCGTTCACTCACTCACTCTAAGTTTCTAAACATGTCCTTATAACAATAGCAGCTGAGGAAATGTTAAAAAACAAAATGGTGGACTCAAAATATTGAAGTGATTTGGTTTCCGGGGTTGGACTAAAGCAGGGTGGTTGAGGACTTGGACGACCAGGAAGAATTTTAATTTACTGACGTGTTGCCCTGACAGCCAAAGGTTTGTACACTGTAGCAATCATGAGTCAAGTTAGATGGAAGGGGTCATGTCAATAGTTATCAGGTCATTTTTTGATATGCTGAATCTAAGAAAACGAAACTTGATGTGCTGGGGATCCAGGCCAAGTCTTTACTGAGCCTCGTTCCACAAAGCATCTTAGCGGTACAATTGTCATTTTGGATTTCTGTCTTTCTCCAGACATTTGAAGTTGTCACTGTGGAAAAGGTTATCCAGAGCTTTTGGCATGACCTTTTGTAAATGGTTGGTAGTGTGATAGTTTAACCAGGGCTTCATTGTACAAAGCATCTCTAGCTCTTCAATTAATTGTTGATTGTCATAATTCCCACACTTTAACATGTTGTTACGATACACATAGAGCTAAGATCACTTTTTTGAATGAGGGATTTGACCTCTACAGAAAGTGATCGTAACTCTCATCTTGTCAATTATCGTAATGTCCTTACCTTAACATGGACTTCCGATGATCGTAACACTAATAGTTTTGTTGAACAAGGGCTTGGTCCTTGTTGCACAAGTGGTCTTAGCTCAAGATTGTCAGAACCCCGGGGCCCATTCCACTTGTCAATTATCATAATGTCCTTACCTTAACATAGACTTACGATGATCGTAACACTAACACAGGTTTGTTGAACAAGGGCTTGGTCCTTGTTGCACTAGTGGTCTTAGCTCAAGATTGTCAGAGCCCCTGGGCCTATTCCACTTGTCAATTATCGTAATGTCCTTACCTTAACATAGACTTACTATGATCGTAACACTAATAGTTTTGTTGAACAAGGGCTTGGTCCTTGTTGCACTAGTGGTCTTAGCTCAAGATTGTCAGAGCCCCTGGGCCTATTCCACTTGTCAATTATCGTAATGTCCTTACCTTAACATAGACTTACTATGATCGTAACACTAATAGTTTTGTTGAACAAGGGCTTGGTCCTTGTTGCACAAGTGGTCTTAGCTCAAGATTGTCAGAACACCGGGGCCCATTCCACAGTGTGATCCTGGCGCTACGATTGTTGTAAGTCTATGTTAAAGTACGTGAGTTACGATTTTCCAGTGTCTGATCCTCTGGCGGCAACATTAGGACTGTTTTAACTGAAATAATTTAACAATTACGTTTAGGATAGTAGTAGCATTAGGATCAACATTGTGACTAGGGGCTTACTCCCTTCACAAAGACTTACGATAGTCGTAGCGCTATCAATTTGTGGGATGAAGCCCAAAGGATATGTCTTGCAGGTTGTTTATACTGTATAAAACATGAATTGTTCCCCCTTATTCCATGGCACTCTTTAACTAGTCACCTGTTTCTCTGTTTTGTAATACACTTAAAATGTTTGGTGGGTCTTTGAGGAATGGATGCGGTTTAACTGAAGATGTATGGTAATAACTCTAACAGGCACCAGATCTTCAAATTACGAAATAGAAGTTTGGTTTCTAATTACCACGTGGACTCCATTAAAATTGCTTTTGGCAAAGAAATTGAGTTGCATTTCTTATGAATAATGGGCCTAAATTTAAATTGGGGCCATTATCATGTACAATATCATTGCTAGGGGATTTGGGGGCCTAGCAGGAGAAAATCTCCATTGTAGACGGGGTTGATGTCATGTACTCAAAAAAAGAGGTGTCATGGTGTTTGTTTGAGTAAAAATAATTTTTGACATTGAAGGAATTGCTGTACCTGAAGTAAAAAACCACCAAACAGTTTAGGAAGAATGGTTACACTGCAGGACTATTGTATGTATGTCAATCATTGTGTGATTGACACCTGCCAATCATGAGATTGACAGAAATATATTACAATGTATCAATAATGTTGTACATTTGACAAGTAATGATTGGAGATTTAATGACCCAACTTTGATAGTTGTTTGCTCAAAATTATGATGATGATGATGATGATGATGATGAATACAATGTGCTACTGGCTTTCTTGCTTTGTTTTAACCTTTTAACCCCTATTTATTGTCACTCGTTTTATTGACATATGTCTCTTAATAATTATGTGAATGGAATCTTGAAACATGTCATGGAAGGCTGTCACAGATTTCAATTTGGCAAATGCGAATCTTTTTGAATAGATCATGAGAGTGGTATGGTATTTGAGATACTGCAGCAGTCATTTTGACATCTCTTGGACTACTTGAAAATATCTTTTGAAAATTTCATTTTGGAAATATGCTGAAGCCTTCATTAGATTATGTTATGCCTTATTTTAATGATCATTCAATTTTTGTTTTAAGCTGATGAGTTCTTTATGCCATTTATATCATGATCATGACTTTTCACAATCACAATATTGACATGGAATTGCTGGCGATCTGAGTTGCAAGAGTGTGTGAGAAGTCCCTCTGTGTATCGCGCGTATCACTTAACACCTGTTGGTATTGGTTGGTATCTTTGCGTTACATCTGCAAGAATCAAAATGCCACATTTCTTTCAGTTTATTTAACAATGACGTACAGCAAGGCTGTAAGGTGCGGATGTTCACCAGCATAGTTCGTGTGATATACTGCAAAAACAAGTTAAGGATCACCCATTTGCATGACAGATTAACTGTAGTAATATGAAAGAATTGGGTGATCTTTAAGGTTTTTTTTAGTGGTATTATACATGGTCCTGTTCATCTGATCCTGTTTATCATTTGAGTTCCAGCTGATCAGATCCCGTCTCTGTATTATACTGTCACGACTTAAGGACAGGTCGGCTTTGAGCCACATCGTCCAATCAAATATCATGACTCCTAAGGAAAGGGACGTGTGGTAACATACATGTTATTAGATATCACGTTTACATGACATCCAAATAATAGGATTACCTGTGCATAGTCCAGTGGTCTAAAGAGCTGCAACTTAATATGGATGGTTACCTCCCTTTACAATACAGGATCTGCTGATCAGAACCAATTTGGCCCTCTGGCCTTCATTTAGATGACATTAAGTAATAATTGTTCAAAGCGGCATTAAACCAAGTCACTCACGTCTGACTCTTCATTTCACTGACAATCAATGGTCATGTATAGACTGATGTATTGAATGAAGATGTTTTATTGGACTGCTTGTTCGGGTTGTGTGTTGATTTCCCCATGAATCAGACACCAGAGGACACCTTGTAGAACTAGTTTTAACTTCTGATGTTGCCAATATGAAATCAGTGAAGGAGATCCAAATATACAAGAGACACATGCGGTTTATTGTAGAAAATGTGAATGTGTTTGTAGAGTGCTCTGTCATGAAGCAGTTTGTTATGTACAATTTGGTTCTGAAATAATTCTCCTTCTTGTCAGTAATCTTGTGTTAGCAGCTCTTGTTAAAACAGTAATTGACATATTTAGCACCCGTCTCCTAATGACCATTATCCTGATACTAAATTATCCCACCTCATCACCATCAACTCCTCAGGATCTGAAGCGATCAGTTTCTTAACATAAACACTTAGCAAATGCCCTTTTCCGCTTCAATCTTGGTTTTGTCAATTGTGGACGGAGCTGCTATCTTGTTACTGGTCTTTAGACAGGTGCGACATCACGCCATTTTAGCCTTGCTGTACTTGGAGATGGCTTTATACCAAATAAACAGTAGTTAGGAAGGTAATGTAATGTAACCATATAAACGTGTGTACATTTATAAGCCGCGTGTCCTACCTCCCTCTTCAGTAAGGGAGATAACTCTGTCCTACATGCTGTGTACATACGTCGTAGTTGGATCCTAACCGGCTCATGTTTTATTTTATGATTCAATAAATGCCTTTTGTATCTCAAATGATTGTTGTCATGGATATTTTTCTTGTGATGGAGACCGCCTCCATGGTCTAGCGAGAGCTTCCACCCGGAGAATGGAAGGTTCATACCAAAGGATGTTAAAAGATGGTACTTGTTGTTACCCTGTCTGGCGCTCAGCATTGAGGGGCTAAAACAAGGACTGGCTGGCTCAGAGTCAGTGTACCGTGTCTCAGTGGGATATTCATGTTAAACTGCGGCATGGTGTCTCAGTGGGCTAGCACTATAAATCTGCATCAGTCTGGACTAGTACAAGCAGCAACACGCACACACACACGCTATACAACTGTATGAGTGCAATAATCTTGGATGCGACGTTAAACCCAATGACATTCACCTCACCTCTTGTGATGGACTAGGTGGGATGTCCAGTGGGTTGTCCACGTAAGTTTGATGTGACCGTCACTGGCCCACCATCTCCATGTTGTGGAGGAGAGAGCAAGGCCGGAGAGAGGACGGTTGGTGGCTCAATCCCCGGCTGTGTCATATCAAAAGGCGTTAAAAGATGGTACTTTGTTGTTACCTTGCCTGGCACTCGGCATTATGGGGATAATGCCAGGACTTGCTGGCTCAGTCAGTCCAATGTATCCATGGGAAACTTGCATGGTATCTAGGCAAACACTATGTGAAGGTGTGGCATTGTATCTCAGTGGGCACGCACTATGAAACCGGCACAAATCTGGACTAGTACAAGAAAACAAGCGCAAGCACGCACGTGTGGCACCACCATACCTCACCTGTGTTTGGTCCAATTTGTTGTTTCTCACACTAATCGAATGGAAAAAGTCTTGAGTTCTCCGGGGTTCAAGACATGAGGGGAATTTTTTATGCTTGATATGGAAACTTGGGACTTCCAAATAGTTTCGAGACACCCGGGAATTTGACACATCCAAGTTTGACACAAGGAGGTTTGACTGTACTCTTCATGATCATATCGTGTGTGTTGTGATAAGTACACTGGCGCCATTTTCCACCATTTGAATCAGCTTTGAATGACACTGCTAGAAATTGTTGCTCAATCAAATTAGTCTTGGTGATTTCACCAGTATTCAATTCCTTTGTTTATTTTCTGCAATCTCAGGCTATTTTAATTTTAATCTTTAACGGTCTTCTGATTCAATTTGAAACATGAAGAGCTCATTTGTACAAGGCCGCCTTTTGATTGGATGTTGGTTTCAAGTACCAATTCAGTGCTACGTTGGTGATAAGAGGGGTAGAGATGGTGACATCACTTCCGAAATTACTCTTTTGGTGCATGTAATCTAAGGTGATGTTACCTTAGTGTCAAACTGTTCTCTGCGAAATGAGAACCACTAAAGTAATTTTTGATGTATATTTTATATATCATAAATAATCAGACGGTAAACGATTGTTCAAACTAAGCACACATCATTGTCATTGACCCAGTTTCCATATGCCACACATGAAAAAGTAGATTGTCAAGGTGAAGGTCATCTGTTTCAATATCTTGTATAGCCACCATTAGAGTCCTAAACAGACTGGCATCGTCGTCCCATGGAAGCAATCCGAATCCGAACTGCGGCCTGGGGAATGTTCACCCACTCCAACTCCAGAGCTTGTGCCAACTGTCAGAGGTTCTGTGGTTGTTGCTGACATGCAGGGCCATGGCAGGACCTGGATGTTGTGATTCCTCAAAAAGGTTGTTGTCAGTCTTGTCGTGTGAGGTCGGGCGTTGTCTTGTCGGAAAAAGACTATCGCTTGTTGCATTATAGGAAGGACATGTGGCCAAAGAATCTCATCCATGTAACGTGCCATAAAATTCCCTAGAACTTGCACCAAGTCTCTTCTACCAGTTTAGGAGATGCCAACATTATTACACTACCACCACCAAATCTGTCCACTTCCAGTATGCATAACGTTCCCCACGACACCTGTAAACAAGACGTCTCCCATCCACATGGCAAAGCATAAAACGTGACTTTTCTCCATCCCAGTTGTGGCCATGCTCTGTGACCTTGTCACCATTGACGTCGCAGCCGATGATGCAGGTCCATCAAAGGAACACCTCGAACTGGTCATCTAGCAAGCACACCTTCAGCGCGTAAATGGTTCCTTGCATTTTGGGCTGATATCCTACACAATCCTCGTATTGCCTGGTATAGTTGTAGGGGTAGCTGCGGTAGTTCTTTCACGTAAGTGATGTAGCCGTATGAATCTGTCCTGCGCTCTTGTAGTGACACGTGGTCCACCGGATCTGGGAAGGTCCCGTGGGTCTAATAACGGTTCCACAGTCTTGTAATGGTGCTTGGTGCTACGTGGAAAATCCTGACTACAGCTAAAATAGGATTCTCCTGTTCACAGTCGGCCAATGGCATTGGTAAGTTGGGCTTCTGTCAGTCGTGGAATGTTTTCGATGTTCACTTGGTATAAGATTGGGATGGCATGCGTTTTCAGAGCGCAACAAGTGATGTTGCACGTGCATGTCATATTGGTGTGTTTCGTCACCAGGCTCTCATGTGTTTGTGTTTTTGCGATATTTCCATCTTTTCACCAAATTTCTGCAGTACCTCATATTTTCCACACAAATCAATCCCAATCCATGCAGAAATGACCAATTCATTTTTTTGTATTAATTTTATATGGAGATCAGCAACATTCTGTCAGATATTTACTAGGTATTTTAATACTTTTGCATTTCTTTTTGTGCAGAGTATATATTCTCACTCTTGCACATTTTTGCATATTTAGGAAACATCAGCTGTATTAGACATATTTCAGTCCTTTACCGTTGGAAATTTTTTGGAATATTAGCTTCATTGTATTATGAAGATAATTCATTGATGCAAGTGTAATCCGGAACTGGTAAGTAAGCTTCTCAGAACAGAACACTATATACCATGGGTGCATCAAGTTATCCACATGCGTTAATCCCTTGTGAAGATCCGGGTTAGAACTGCTCTTCAGCAACCCAGGTGACTAACAGGATCAAGTTGTCACACTCGCAGACTTGGTTGATGCATGTCATTGCATCCCAATTGCATAGATTGATGCTCATGTAAACCACTGTATTGTCTGGGCCAGATTCGATTATTAACAGACCGCTTTCATATAGTAGTGTGCAGCGTTAAACATCAACAAACAGACATTAACCATTGGCCGAGTAGACGGTCAAACGTACATTACATGACTGCCTTGTTTAGATTACCAAAGATTGCCAGCAGCCATGGTGGCCGTTAAATAAGATTTGTGAGAGCAGTTTATGAGACGTGTTTAAAGGTAACCACTATGCAGTACCGAAAGGAAATGATTTATTTATGATGTTTAATGAATTACCACAGTTACAGGAGGAAATATGAGAGAAAAAGAATTCAGAACTTCAACAGGAAGAGAAAATCAAAACCTGTCACTAACTGATAAAGAGTCAAACAAATAAACATAATTATATGTATGATGTAAAAGCAGCACAAACTATGGTCGTGCACAAAATGTTTATCATAATTGCCACATGAACTTTCCCCCTACACCTCACTCGAGATGCTCATACTGGAATCTTTTTAGCCAACGCTTTACCTCTCGTGTAAAGATTTGAAAATCCTCCATAGCAGGTCAAGTCTGGTGAATGTTCTAATCCTTTAATTGATGAATTTGTGGCGTTTGAACCCTCTTTTGAAAATAAAATGCTACCAATGACCAAAAACCCTTCTTGTCATTGTAATACTCATGTGATTCGTCATGCCACACAGCCCACATCCTGTAAACAAAGTCTGGATCCACATGTGCCATACACTGACAAGGGCATAGTGTTGGCCGTCTGCAGTCCAAGGGACATAACTCTTGTACACGTCCCTGTACAGTAAATTTAGAGTCACATGTCTCTGGCTTTGCGGTTGTAGCTTTTCACAATCTAATTATCAAGAGGAATTGAAATTAAGGAACTTTTGCCTTGTGTTATCTTATTACTTTTGTTGTTCTTACATGTACATAAATGCTCTTTGCCTCACAGCATTAAATTCACCTAATGAAGGAGTAAGCATATACTCTGAAACATTGTGTTCCTCATAATAAAGAAGTTGACATCCATAAATTCTCTTCCTTACGTGTATCACTTCTAAATGCCTTCCAAAGACCCCAAAATGCTGTGTTCCTCATAATAAAGAAGTTGACAACCATAAATTCTCTTCCTTACGTGTATCACTTCTAAATGCCTTCCAAAGACCCCAAAATGCTGTGTTCCTCATAATAAAGAAGTTGACAACCATACATTCTCTTCCTTACGTGTATCTCTTCTAAATGCCTTCCAAAGACCCCAAAACGCTGTTCCTCATAATAAAGAAGTTGACAACCATAAATTCTCTTCCTTACGTGTACCACTTCTAAATGCCTTCCAAAGACCCCAAAACGCTGTGTTCCTCCTAATAAAGAAGTTGACATCCATAAATTCTCTTCCTTACGTGTATCACTTCTAAATGCCTTCCAAAGACCCCAAAATGCTGTGTTTCTCCTAATAAAGAAGTTGACAACCATAAATTCTCTTCCTTACGTGTACCACTTCTAAATGCCTTCCAAAGACCCCAAAATGCTGTGTTCCTCATAATAAAGAAGTTGACAACCATAAATTCTCTTCCTTACGTGTATCACTTCTAAATGCCTTCCAAAGACCCCAAAACGCTGTGTTCCTCATAATAAAGAAGTTGACATCCATAAATTCTCTTCCTTACATGTATCACTTCTAAATGCCTTCCAAAGACCCCAAAACGCTGTTCCTCATAATAAAGAAGATGACATCCATAAATTCTCTTCCTTACGTGTATCTCTTCTAAATGCCTTCCAAAGACCCCAAAATGCTGTGTTCCTCATAATAAAGAAGTTGACAACCATAAATTCTCTTCCTTACGTGTACCACTTCTAAATGCCTTCCAAAGACCCCAAAACGCTGTTCCTCATAATAAAGAAGTTGACAACCATAAATTCTCTTCCTTACGTGTACCACTTCTAAATGCCTTCCAAAGACCCCAAAACGCTGTTCCTCATAATAAAGAAGTTGACATCCATAATTTTCTGCCCCTCCCGTGTATCACTTCTAAATGCCTTTCAAACACTTGAAGGAACTGACAGTATGGGCTTTTAAAACCTTTTTTTGCGGCTACAATCTTGCCAAATTGGATCTTGTCAGGTCAGCATGAAACAGATGTCTAACGGTACGTATTGAACATGTGTCCGGGGATTCTGGGATGCACACATGCATGTACAGTAAACTACGGTTATAACGAACTCAAAGGGACTACTAATTTTAGTTCGTTATAACCGTAGTTCGTTATAGAAGTACATATACAGCATGACTACAGCAAGTAGTAGGGACCAAAAAGTAAGTTCGTTATATCCGTCAGTTTGTTATATCCGTCAGTTCGTTATAAGCGTGTTCATTATAAGCGTGTTCGTTATAACCGTATTTTACTGTATATGCATACAGACAAGAAACACAACTGTGGAGTACAGCACATTTATTAACAGGTGAGATGGGAGCCACAGACAGCATTCCATTGTGCAAGACCTAAGGTGCAGGAGACTCACAACACAGAAATTGCACCATTGAGAGTGAGACCTGGTCTCCATCAGCCATCTCCAGATTATCACTCCAGAGTTGAGCAGAAATCACAGTAGAATGAAAGATCAAGTAGATCTCATAACTCCTAGGGATCAAAAATCAAAACGCAAGCCACAAAAACAAACATGATATTCATGCATGCATTTTATGCATTCCAAAGGACAATTTCTAGAGTCATTGTTGAGATCCTGGAGAGAGACCATGATATATTCATGCATGCATATTATGCATTTCGAATGACAATTTCCAAACGATTTCTGGAGTCACTGTTGGGATCATTGAGAAAGACCATGACATATTCATGCATGCATACCATGCATTCTAGACATGTATGTACTAGTATATACTTCTAGAAATCATAATTAAGGCTGTAACAATTCCCCGAGGCACAGGATAACATCTGGCACCAACACTTCATACTGAGTTGTCATGTAGCGTTCCATAAATTATTCTATTCATGTCAACATTGGATAGTCTCCAAATCGATTTGAATTGTTTTTATTAATGTTTTTAAATAAACATTTGACATAAACAAAAATCCACATTTTTTTCTGTTACCGGTATATTATGAGAATAGACCCACACACTTCAGTCTGCCGTGGTGCTTCATGACATGCCGTAGTCTGAACAAAGTAACACAGCTGGCACCGTGAGAGAATCAGCATTAACCACTGTCCTTACAGTCTAGGTATATCTATATATCTCTACAACATAGTGAAACTGTATAAATATATATAGTAATACATCATGGAAATATTGCACTTTCTCCTACCCATACATACTGTATTCGACGTATTAAGCACCCCACTCTAATAAGCGCCCACATCGATATTTGCTAATATATTGTCTAGTGAACAATACCAATTATTAAATTTACGGTCTTTCAACTGTTTGTTTCTCACCAAAATAATATTCTAATAAGAGCCCCCTATTTCTAATTTTGAGAGTGCCCTAAACGCTTATTACGTCAAATACAGTATGCTATTTTCTTTCTTCTCCACTAATCAGCCAGTAACCTAACATGTCGGAAACAAACAGAACTGTCCAGCCCGATTGTTAATTAAATTAATACTGAGGGAAAAGGCTTCCCCCTAAACAGATATACACTTAATAGAAGGCAAACGAAACCAAAAAACAAACATTTTATTGAGGCAATAATTTGGAAAACAATCAAGTGAGCACATGGTCTTAGTTGAAAGATCTTTATGGTGGTTGTTCTGCCACAAACATGTCTGTGTTAGCATACAGCAGAGTACATTAACTGCATTCTGTGATGTTCTGGGGTAAGAAATATGGCTGTTGCTTGGCTTCATGAGTGAGTGAGTGTGTATGGTTTTACGCCGATTTAGCAATATTCCAGCAATATCAAGGCGGGGGACACCAGAAATGGACTTCACACATTGTACCCGGGAATCAAACCCGGGTCTTCGGTGTGACAAGCGAACGCTTTAACCACTAGGCTACCTGACCGCCCCTTGGCTTTATGAACATTCTCAATACGTTACCACTACACAGTGTTGAATCGACATCGCCCAGGCCTAGATGCTCACAATCCACTTTACTTTGTGTTCTTTTAATAACATGTTTTTAACAAAACCAAGCCAGTGTCTGGCTATGAACTGTTTCCTTTTGCCATCTAATAGTGAATCTATTATCACAGTCTGCCCTGGTTGTCACAACAGCAAAGTAAACATTTAACAAACTGATTGGCGAACTAGTACAACATTTTGTGGTTTGAAAGCCCATAAGTGCAGCCTATCCAACAATCAGTCTTCCTTGCAGGTATGCCCGGTGGCCTATCACGGCACAGTTTAGGGGACAATTCTAAATTAATCTAAATTAGAAACTGCATATTTTTAGCTGTGAGACCTGGTCACTGTTACAGTCATGTTTTCATACACCAAAGAATACTTGATTTGCTCATAAACTCACAAGGGGGTATGTTTTCCTCAAGCCTCCCCACTCCCCTCTCCCACACAACAATGAGAGCTACACAGTGAGATAATGCTGTTGTGAATAAATAATTTACCTTGTCTCAACAGTAGAAATATTAGCCATTATTACCTTGACTGCCATTGATAAACATGGACGTTTCAATATTTCTTAATCCATTTAATAAATATTAATTTCAATATTTTTCAACTTACTTAATAAATTCCTCACATGAACTTTTCCTTTAAATCGGTACCCAGAAATGGCATTTTTTAATGATATTTTTCGAAAGAACCCCACCTCTTATAACATACAGACAACATAAAAAGTCACAGATCTAAATGAACCATATATATTGAAGTAAGATAAGATGAGATAGGAATTTGACAACCCAAAAGGTAAAACATTCTCAGAAGCGTGTTCCTAAATTGAACACTGATCTTTTAAACATTCAATTGAAAAGCAAAACAAAAGACAGATTTTTATATTTTTCCAAAAGACGTAACCATTATGAATAAGTCAAAATAAAAATGTTTGCCAACACAATTCTCACCTATTAATTCCAGATAGTGTTAGTGAGTGAGTGAGTGAGTGAGTATGGTTTTACGCCGCTTTTAGCAATATTCCAGCAATATCACGCGGGGGACAACAGAAATGGGCTTCACACATTGGACCCATGTCGTGAATCGAACCCGGGTCTTTGGCGTGACAAGCGAACGCTTTAACCACTAGGCTACCCGACCGCCCCTTGATAGTGCCAGTAAGACAGCCAGATGTTTTAAATATCCGAACACTATGGGAATGCATTGATTGCATTGATTGCAATGGAAGGTTGCCAACATTATCATTTCCACAGGTCAATACTTTCACTTTTGAAAAGAAAATGATAAATTTGAACATAGATTAACTTGGAAAGTCTGATGGTACATGAAAGAAACCATCAATATTGGCAACACTCAGTTGAATGAGTAATTTAGTTGGGTCTAGTGGCACGTTTAGCAATATTCCAAGAACATCATCGGGAGAGACCAGAAATGGGTTTCAAACATTGCACCCATGTGGGGAATCAAACCTAGGCCCTTGGGACGTAGAACAAATAATTCAACTATCAGGCGATCTAGCCTCCCATTCATTCAGTGGAAATGGAGTGAATGAGTATGGTTTTACGCCGCTTTTAGAAACACTCCATCACAACAGTGTCACCAGAAAAGAGCTTCACACATGATACCCTTGTGGGGAATCGAACCTGGGTCTTTGATGTGACGAGCAAACGCTGAAACAAACCACTAGGCTACTCCACCAATAATATTGTTTCATTTTAAATACTTGCTTCCCATGACTCATGAAGAGAGACAAAGATGTTTACATATTGTTTACGCACAGTATTGTTACACCCCAAGAAAGGGCAGAATACCCATAACATCACGTCTATACACGTGGACTTAAGTGATGAATATCGTAAGTTTCAAAAATACTGTAACTAACGACAATAAAATGGATAAATATTGATAATAAAGACATTAGTAAAATGGACATTCAATTGTTTTACTAATAAGTTGAATCTATGATGGATTAAGCATCAAATCAGAAACACATAAAGTCAGATACCATAGATGTAAGTATGCTATTAATAACAAGTATATGCATACAAAATTACCCAAAACAGTAACATCACTTGCACTCCCCTTGCCAAGCTTGATACTGTCAGCATGACACCCACTGTGGTGCTTATCCAAGTCAGAAGTTACAATCCTATTTTATTGTGCTCATTTTTATCAGTTACCAAATCCCTTTCAATACGTAATGCTTGCTGATGGGAGTAATATACTACTAAAAAAAGGTTAAAGACCACCACTTCTTTCATATTACTACAATTAACTTGTTGCGATCCATAACACCTGTTCATTCATGCTGTTCTTACATTACTCTCTGCTCCTAACACGTGATAATAAGTTTTAGGAAAAGTAGTATGCAAAATAATGTTGATATATATATACACACAAACATCAACACTTAAGGTACCTAATAAATAACACTCGAAACATATTTTCACAAAAAGGCTTTCAGAAATTACACAGAATTAACAATATGAAGTCAATTGTCCTCAGAGTCATCACAATATCTTCTCAGCTGACACAATATCTGCCATATCATCCCAGGTAACACAATATTTGCTATATCATCCAGGCCGACACAATACTTGCTATATCATCCAGGCTGGCACAATACTTGCTATATCATGCAGGTTGGCACAATACTGGCTGTATCATTCAGGCTGACACAATACTTGCTATATCATCCAACCCGACACAATACTTGCTTTATCATCCAGGCCGACACAATACTAACTACATCATCCCAGGTGACAAAAAACTTGCTTTATCATCCAGGCCGACACAATACTTGCTATATCATCCAGGCCGACATAATACTCACTACACCATCCCAGGTGACACAACACTTGCTATATCATCCAGGCTGACACAATACTTGCTATATCATCCAGGCCGACACAATACTCACTACACCATCCCAGGTGACACAACACTTGCTATATCATCCAGGCCGACACAATACTTGCTATATCATCCAGGTCGACACAATACTCACTACACCATCCCAGGTGACACAACACTTGCTATATCATCCAGACTGACACAATACTTGCTATATCATCCAGGCTGACACAATACTTGCTATATCATCCAGGCCGATACAATACTCACTACACCATCCCAGGTGACACAACACTTGCTATATCATCCAGGCCGACACAATACATGCTATATCATCCAGGTCGACACAATACTCACTACACCATCCCAGGTGACACAACACTTGCTATATCATCCAGACTGACACAATACTTGCTATATCATCCAGGCCGACACAACACTTGCTATATCATCCAGGCCGATACAATACTCACGACACTATCCCAGGTGACAAAACACTTGCTATATCATCCAGGCCGACACAATACTTGCTATATCATCCAGGCTGACACAATACTTGCTTTATCATCCAGGTTGACACAATACTTGCTATTTTATCCAGGCCAACACAATACTTGCTATATCATCAAGGCCGACACAATACTCAGTACACCATCCCAGGTGACAAAACACTTGGTACATGCATCAAATGACACCCTGCAGACTGACATTACAAACTGTTCGCTCTGGGAACTCTCTGTAAATACATGTAATCACTGACATAGCTTGTGATGAATCTGAGGACGTTGTGAAGATAATACAGTAGAAATTGTAAACCCTTGCTGCTAAGTGTGACTAGCTCACATAGGGTTAACACTTCAGCACAGCCTTGTCTTGATAAGCAAAGAGTTAGTCAGGCATCATCTGACAACTCTTTGGTTCCTATGTTTCATGCTTCAGATCAGACCAGTGTTTGGGACACACCTCCAGATCAGACTAGTGTTTGGGACCCACCTCCAGATCAGACCAGTGTTTGGGACACACCTCCAGAAGCAGGCGGAATAGAGGGAGGGGTGGGCAGGATTACAGATGTACAATTTATACTGACCACGTTTGTTGTCACCTGTTCGTTTACCAGAACTTGTTTAAGGGATGGAACATAGTCTTATATTGTGTATAATACTTGAAACACTTTTTTCTCCCACATACTATATTCCTTAGATGGTGGTATGCACTATACTCAAGAAAAATACAGTAAACAGGTGTGAGTGAGTGAGTGAATGAGTTGGGTTTAATGCCGCTTTTAACAATATTCCAATTATATCACGCCGTTTCAGCTTAATGTGGGAGGAAAGCCCGAAGTAATGCAGGTCTACGTTACCACTTCGGTGAAACCAACGAGCACGGGTATGGTTCTGACATACCTAGAAACATAATCAGGGCAACCGGGATTCGACCCACAATCATAGGTTTCTGGCATGCCCAAGGGAGGCAACTCTGCACAGCAAATCGCTGCGCCTTAGACAACTGGGCCACCCGTGCCCCCAGTAAATAGGTGTGACTTGAGGAAGTGGTTGGACATGAGCAACAAGCTGGATGGTTGAGCATGACACAGATTCGGGGTGGCAAGACATAAGGGTGGGGCCAACAGTGGGTGGAGCCTTGAATGGGGGCGGGGCAAGCCAGCTCGACTACAGGACTGACAGATTGGTTCATGTTAGCAGTAGAGAGGGGTGGGACAAACAGCAGTCCCAGCCCAAAGATTACAGAGATGTGCATTGAGACATTCAGTGACGGATGCACAGCTGCAACAGGCCAAAATCAGAGGTATCTCCAAAACACAGGCTTCAATATGGAATGTTCAACATTCATAACACATCTCATAATAAACACTCTGTAAAAAATGTAAATAATATATTTGATTATATTAGGATAACAGCTATCTATCAAAAACTTCACAAATTCTGAATTACAAAACAGAGTAAATCTGGCTTTTAAGATCTTGGGAGACAAAAAAGCACTTTCTAAAATTGACAAGAACTATTTCATTAAAGAGTTTGAATATTTGGATGTTTCTGGTCTCATAGAAATGTTCCTTGTAGGTTAGTTACATAATCATTATATACAGAACAAAAAAAGTTAGGGATAAAACATATTCATGATCCCTAACCTTCTTGGTTGAGTATATATTCATGTACAGTACATCAAACAATTTAAGAGCCTACATTCATTATAAACCACTAGAGATACACAGGAATGTCAAGAATGTTAATAGGCCTATTTCCTTTGCTTTACAAGTGAGCCAGGCCTACTTTTGCAACAGTATCAACAAAATGGAGATGCAGTTTGATTGAAAATATGCTATTTTGAACTTTTGTTTGATTAAATCTTTGTTTGATGATGAAACAATAAACTAACCTTATCTTATAAATATTTAAAAAGAAACATTCTCAATTCATAGCTTGATAACTTAACGTTCACTTTCTCCAGTGTAATAACGTCAAATCAGCCTTGAAACAGTTGTATCACTTAATTTGCCCACTCGTCTTGACATTATGGTCAAAATATTCTGCCAATCAAATAGCTTTGCTTTTCTCAAAATGAAATGAAATTGTAACTTAGGGTTTTAAGTACATGCAGTGTCTAGCCAATCCCTTGGATGAGACAGAGTTATGCCCCTTAGCGCTAGTTAAGCTTCAAAGACAATAGTCTTGTAACCAACCTTAAGTTTGATTATGGTCTTGCCTTGAGAATATCTTTGATTTGTGACCTATGAAATGGCATAACTCTAACATTAAAGACTTTAAATTCAATCTTGAGGTTCAATCTTGAGTATGAGCAAAAACATTTTCTACCATGCATACTACTTAAATTTGACAGAGAAAACATGGACATATTTCAAGGTAGTAAAACATATTTCCTGTTAACAGAGGGATTCTAAACACAGATAGGAGCATTTCTAAAGGTTGAGTTCTTAACTGTGTCTTTAGAAACGTGTTTATCACATGAAAGTATTATGCATATAGTTCATACTACATTACAGTTGCAATCATATAAAGAAAAGAACTTCAGCAAGCCAGAAAAAAATAATAGAAGACTGTCCAAAATATTGCTGTCAACAGCTGAAAAATTCTTGATTACTGACAATAGTGATAAAATGACCAACATTAAAGTGTACAAATTTGTCATTTTGATTTCCAGGAAGAAGTTCAAATAAAACAGTACATCAGTCAAAATGTTGAGGACACGTAAAGTTCAGATAGGTCCCCTCCTTAATAATTTCAGATTGTATTCGATTCTCTGTGTTGAGGGACGTGTCTAAGCAACTTGTTCATATTTAGCCTTGTTGATGGACTTGGCAAGACAGCAGGCCAGAACAGCTCCCAGCACCTGTAGGAAAGCAACAGAGTCCATCAGTCAGAGCAGTTCAAACTGGGAGTCCTTTTTCTTGGTATTCAAACACTTTACCAGGACCGTCAATGAGTTATTGGACAAAATACTTACACAACTTGTCACAGTAGCACTTGTCATGAAAGCTATGTACAATGAGCCACTTCAAATACTGTATTCAATGTAAAAGCGCCCCGCTCTAATACGCGCCCACCACGATATTTGCTAATGTATTGGCGAGTGAACAATCCCAATTAGCACCCCTTCCGATTGATCAATGTACACAAGACTTATTTATTCACATATAACACACACTTGTGTGTTCTATACACCCTTAAATATGGGCAATCAAATTCTGAAAAAATATATCTGTCGTATATAAACATTTCAGGTTGTCGTCATAAAGTATGAAATTTACGATCTTTCAACTTTGTTTTTTTTTTCACCAAAATTATATTTTAATAAAAGCCCCCTATTTCTAATTTTGAGAGCGCCTTACGTCAAATACGGTATGTGCAAACCGTAACCATGGTAACAGCAGATGGTACAGAACATTAAGAAAAGTGTTAAAAATATCTTAATATCGAGATCAGCTGTGAAACATTTGAATGTGAAGAATTCATTTTTGTGTAAAACAACTTGTATGAGGAAGAGTGAGTTTGGTTTTACGCCGCTTTTAGCAATTTTCCAGCAATATCACGGCGAGGGACACCAGAAATGGGCTTCACACATTGTACCCATGTCGGGAATCGAACCGGGTCTTCGGCGTGACGAGCAAATGCTTTAACCACTAGGCTACCCAGCCGCCCCTGTATGAGAAGAGAATTTAAGGATGACAACTTCTCTTTATTATAAGGAGCACAACGTTTCGGAGTATATGTTTACTCCTTCATCAGCTGATGTGATCAGGGAAACAGAGTATAGCATGCAGCAACTTCACTGGTCTGGATGCCTGTCTTGTGACCATATCATGCAGGTATGCATTGAACTGCTCTCTGGCCTATCAGATTCATGTACCTGGAAGAAGGATATTCCAAGTGCCACTCCACCGATTGGTCCGATGTGATCGTTGATGAAGTCCACTACCAGCCGGTGGCAGCCCTGAAATACAGCACAGAGTGAGTGAGTGAGTGAGTGAGTGAGTGAGTGAGTCTCTTCTTTGGTAATAAATAGACCATTACATTTACTCTCACTCGGGAAATACCCGAATTAGACACTCGTGTCGTAAACATAGTATGACATGAACCCTCATATAATATCCTCTATTTAATGCACCCACTATGCTGCAAAACACATTAAGCAATTCTCCTTACAGGAGTCTGCTTAAGCAACCTCTCTGCTAACTGGTAGGAAATTTCCAGTCAAAATATATTGTGTGTTAAAATTATTCTGTTCAAAACAGGTAGAATCTACTATAAACTACTGTTACAACAAACTCAGAGGGATCACCAATCTTTGTTCGTTATAACTGTAGTTCGTTATAAGAATATATGCAGCATATATACAGCACATGGTCGGGACAAAAAAATAAGTTCATTATATCCGTCAGTTTGTTATAAGAGTGTTCGTTATAGACGTAATTTACTGTATGAGTAATTTGGGTGGCCTCCCACTGCCTCTCACCTGCTTGTAAATATCAGTGGGCTTGTCACCGAGATCCGTGTTCTTGCAACTGGATGGGTTCTTGCAGCAGGACAGAGGCACCGTCTTTGTGGTGTTCTGTTTCAGCTCCCAAGGGGTTTTATACCAGTCTTCGTAGTTGTCAATTCCACAGCAGTGCAACTAGAAAAGTAGGTATCACTGGCAATAACACATCCACAATCACTGCTTTTTTTTATTGTTCTTTATTCAATAATACATCCTTTTTCCACTTATGACTTTTTATTTGATTTGTAGGTTTACAGATATTTACCCCGAAACAATCAGTTCGGCATGGGGAAATAATTTTTTTTAAATATCTGACATGACATGTTTTTTAAATGGGGCTTTCCACAAATAATTCAGACAAAACTGACAAAGGAACTTGTCCTTTCAACCATGACAAAATAAAAAGATACAACTTATTCTCTCTGTACTGTATATTACTTTTAAGTGCAAATATTTTTAAAGACTGATTTTGATTTTGATTTTTGTTCAATTTTCCCAGTATTTGTGATCGCGAGATCCGTAAACACCCCACCCACTCACCCAAAAGGATGACACTTTGTTGTTGCATTAAAATATAACACTGGATACAAAATAACTAACAACCAAACAACAATCTAAAATATCATGCAATTTTACCAGTATGAGAAAATTTGTTTTACAGTGTGTTGAGTGTTTGTTTTTTAACGCCTCACTCAGCAATTATTCCAGGTATGACGGCGGTCTGTACCCGGTAACTAATTGAGTCTGGACCAGATAGTCCAGTGATTTACATCATGTGTATCGATCTACACCGATTCTGTTAGTCACCTCTTACGATGATCATGGGTAGAAGATCAATTCTAACCCGGATCTTCACAGAGGTATAAGCATTGGTTGCTGAACACCCATTCTAACCAGTATAACTGCTTTCAGCATTTTTTCAGCCCCACGTCACAGCAGTGGATTTCACACATTGTTTTGTTTGTTTGTTGTTTAACGCCGCACTCAACAATATTCAAGCTATATGGCGGCGGTCTGTAAATAATCGAGTCTGAACCAGACAATCCAGTGATTGACATCATGAGCATCGATCCACGCAATTGGGATATGATGACATGCATCAAACCAAGTCAGCGAGCCTGACCACCCGATCCCGAGAGTCACTTCTTGCGGCAAGCATGGGTTGCTGAAGACCTATTCTACCCCTCACACATTGTACCCAAGTAGGAATCCCAACAGGGTCCTCAATACGGCCACCCCACCACCCTACACACCAAGGTCAACTTGGCATTAGGAACACAATATTTAACAGAGCAACACATACAGTCTTCTGTAGGTCGTTGAAGGCGTTGGTGATCTCATCTTCTCCTTGTTTGCCATACTTCTCCTTCGCACTCCCAAGCCCTTCTTTGAAACCTTTCTCCAGCTGCAAATAGACACAAAACATCGGATGTAAGGGAGGTCATTCTCATTTAAGACAGTGGGTTGTTGCATATCCTTGGCTTGTGAGTCACAAATCCCTGGAGCTGTCCAGGACTTTCCTAGAATAGTTGCATTTATCAAATAAATTTGGTCCTCACTGGTCATACATCTGTGTATGTGCGAATTTAGCCTATAGTCCATTTGGATGTGGGTTCTTTCATAACCATAGTTTGTGGGTTCCAAGGCTCCGTACCTCGCCTGGATTTTCCTGGAATAGTTGCAATATAATAATAACAACAACAACAACAACAATAGGCTATTTATATTGCGCATATTTCCACACCACTCAGGTGCATTTTCAAAGTGCTAATATTACCATGGTGACTGGATCAATGTGCGTTCAACAATAATTCTCAGCTCCCTGGGGTATACAACCCAAGCTGCCTGTTAGGTGCTAGAACTAGTGAGTGAGTGAGTGAGTGAGTGAGTGAGTGAGTGAGTGAGTGAGTATGGTTTTACGCCGCTTTTAGCAATATTCCAGCAATATCACGGTGGGGGACACCAGAAATGGGCTTCACACATTGTACCCACGTCGGAATCGAACCTGGGTATGAGGCGTGACGAACGAACGCTTTAACCACTGGGCTAACTGACCGCTCCGATAAAAACGTACAGTGATGTTTTCAACCAAGTTGGTAGATTCAACAGTTTTGGGCACAGACTGCATACACACGTCATGAAACAATTAGGGCCGTAAAGATTCACCAATACCTACGATATCATCAATACTTAGGTACACACAATACTTTAATCGTCAGTTTGTGAGATTCGATATGCTATAAATAGAACAGGAACTATAATAGAGTTACTTCCAGAACACAAGGCATGGTACTTGAGGACACGAGGACTAACAGTTAGATTTAATAACCATCCCTTCATTCAAAACTGTTATGTTTTTGTGGTTTCCTCTGGATAAGTTTTTCAAATAACAATACATACGTCATACGTGCCAGTCATACGTGCCAGTCATACGTGCCAGTAGTATCGTCACTCTGTATCGTGATATGAATCGTTTTCTGAAGTTGAGAAAAGTGATATTTTCATTGCAGTGAACATAACACTTGATATATCACTGCAGTGAACATAACACTTGATATTTCACATTGACAAGGCAAAATAATGATGGATGGTCATTCATGGAGCTGTTGATATCACTTTTGACGTTTGATATTCTCTCGAAAAATAAACTATAAATTTCTCATTTAACTCATCAATCGAGACTGTTTTAATGTATGATTTATACAAGTAGTGACTTACACATATATGTATATATGTCTATATATATATTTATGTAAACCGGTATATTTATGCAGTATATCTGAATAAGCATGAAAGGATGCAGACAAAAATACATGTGAACATCGTGTGCACAGAATACCACAATTTCATGTCTAGTTACAGACTAATCTTGTACAGGCAATGGGTTTTTTCATCCATATTGTATTTACTTTATTCTGCACCCTACATGTGCTTAACCTTCTACATATAGACTACATCACAATGCCACATCATTATAAACTACAGCAGCGTAATATTTCCTTCCCTGGTGAGCAGCTGGTGAGTATAGAGTTTATACAACACACTCTCAACTCTGACCTTCTAGATTGGGGAGTTAGGTCTCCCAGAATCGTTATATACGGGAGTTATTTGCACAGTTCATTCTCTAAAGTTTGCTCGATCCTTGAAACAACATCACAAAAAATATCAATTATTAATTAACAAAAGTAGCTGCATATGTTCTAATACTTACAAGGTATAAACAAGCCATTCTGGCGATAAAGAATATTACCTACAACAATCATGGTTATGACAAAAATTGCAAACTGCACTTCAAGAAATATCCCTTTTCTTTTCGAAACATCATGATTGAGTTTTGATCACATGGTCAGTCAGGTGACTGAGACCAGCCATATTTTGCATTGAGAAAAAACCTTTAGATTTGTACTCACAGACTTGCATGGTCACATTTTCTAGGCAGCAAGAAGTCAGAGTGAGTGAGTGAGTGTGATTTTACGCCGCTTTTAGCAATATTCCAGCAATATCACAGCAGGGAACACCGGAAAATGGGCTTCACACACTGTACCCATGTGGGGAATCGAATACGGGCCTTTGGCATGACGAGCTAATGCTTTACCCCTAAGGCTACCACACCTCCCAGTGAAAAGTCAAAAGTGTATCATGGCAAATGATTAGAGGTAATGCCATCCATTGTTAATCACATCCATTGACATCACAGCTGATTAATAATTAACTAGTTAGAGCAAAGGATAAGCCTAGATGTTTTACAGTCTAACTTACACTGAGTATTGGTAATGGAAAAAATGATATGACCTGAGATAAATGCTATCTTTTCAATAATTTGGCGTAATATTCACATTCATATTAGTTCCTCTGTTTTACATAACACATGTGTATTATGCCTTCGCTGTCCCGAGTTGTTGTTTGTTGTTTAACGCCAGACAATCCAGTGATTGATAACATGGGCATAGATCCATGCAACTGGGATACGATGACATGCATCAACCAAGTCAGTGAGCCTGACCACCCGATCGCCTCTTACGACAAGCATAGTCGCCTTTTACGGCAAGCATGGGTTGCTGAAGACCTATTATACCTTGGATCATCAAGGGGCGATCATATTTAGTTAACATGGTATTTAAGGTAGTGACCTGCATAGCCTTCATTTTATCAGATACTGGGCTTGATTTAGCTGGAGGATTCTATGTCAACACGTAATTCTCGCGTTCACGCGATCACGTGCACGGGAGCCTTGACGGTGACTGTCAGACTGGTTCCATGTAAAAAAATAATACCCGGCAATAGCAATCAGCTGCTTCGCTTAGGGTTATTATTATTTTAAATATGTTTAGTAAAAGCTGCATCTAAATTAACAAGATATTGGAATATATTATTCCTGATAAAAAAATAGTTTCAGATACAATTTTTAACGATCCTTGCATTAAGATTTAGCTATATAAAACATGCACCAGTGCAACCTGTTATTGAAGTATCTACGCAACGCATAAAAGTGTGTCCCTTATGCACTAATGTAGAGAATGGACACAGAAAACAAATATACTGCGTCCCGGGGGATGCACAATAATAGTCACTGTATCTTCAGCTCATGAAGAGCAGTTATGGGTGTCTGTTATTTCATCCATCAATCATGATCACTGTCCACGTGATCACGGATTCATTCCAGGCTCTAAAGTAATTATCTAAATATAGAGCACACAGCGCCATTAAATTACTCTACAGGACACTCATTTTGCCTGCAAGGACCCTTAAAATTAATTATTGGGAGTCATCTGGATCCCCACTTTTGTAAACAAAGGTAAAACCCAGAATGTATGTCTAAAATTTTCAATTTGTGTCGAACTTACCCTAACTTGTCCTCACATTGACCTTTGAATACTCAATACCTCTAAATTATATTTACCATACTACGTAAAAAATCCCTGTGTTATTTGTTATGCTTTCGTGGTCTTGACGACATCAAGCTGTGGGTACTTCAGGATTTATGTTCCTATCACATCTTACAGCAACAGGTCTTCAACGTATGTGATACTGGCAGCAGGCCCGCCTAATTTTGTTTCATATTTGATAAATTTGTGGGATCACGGTTCAATCTGGTTTTGTCTGATGCAACTAGGTTTTCATGTCAACTAGCACATGGTATAAGTCAAATCAATTTCTAGAAATCAAGCCTGCGATAGCATTCTAGGAGCCCATCGGGCACACATCTTTGACATAGGGAGATGTTACATAAAGTCATTGTTTCTATTGACCTGGGTACTGTTGTACAAAACAACCTTAGTACTACGACTGTCATAAGTCTGTGTTAAGGTATGGGAGTTACGTTCAGCTTAGCCCAAAGATCACTTTGTACAACGGCACCCTGTACAAGAAGCCTGTGGTGTGATCTCACTCAGGTGCTTGTTGGTCAGTAACAGGTTGTGGATGGTATCACTTAGGGGTGGGACGGTAACTCGGGTACCCGGGTCGGGTGGGTACTGAGTAAGACCCGGGTACCCACAGGACAACCCGGACCCGTGGTTAGTCACACGAAATATTGTTCAATGACAAAATTACCTAGAACTCCATGGTTACACTACAAGTCACTAATGTTCGCATTTCATTCTGTCTATGCACCCATCTGCACAACTTCTGATTTTTCATATGGTTGAATAAAGATATAACTTAATTCAACTTCAGTGTATGAATGACCAGATTGTTTAATACATGTATCTATATATGTTATGCCAGGGCTACGCTAAAAATGTTCCCAATCGGACATTTTGAGACATCTCCTGAGACCTACAGTGGGTACCCGGGTAGGGTCGGGTAATAGGGGGAAGGGTACCCGGGTAGTAAATTTGGACTTGTCCCAGTCCTAGTATCACTGTTTTCCCTCATGGAGCGGGTGGTGGGTTGACCAGAGTGGGGATCATCTTCCAAACCGCTCTCACACACCGGAAAACTCCTTACCAACTTTTACTTGTGGCATATGATGGGGCTGCCTTCCCATAAACAGCATGCAACCGTTCATCAATATTCTCTGGTGATTAACCCTCTAGAGTAAAACATTATATGACTACTTGAAGTTGAGTTGAGTCAAAATCAGTTATCAGCAAGTCACTGGGCTGAAGCGAGCCAAATTGTGAAAGATGACTCAACAAACACCGGTCAATACTTTTATACTTTTTATCAGCCAAACTGGCTCCCACAGGAGATATCACTTGGGTGAGATCAAGCGATATCTACATAGAAGATATTGCTGCAATGAAATTGCATCACAATGCTATGCAGACCATTGTGATGTCATTGGTTATCATGCTGTCACAATTAAATGACATCACTTATGGATTTGCTACTGAAGCTGTTAACAGTACTTTTTACACTTTAGACACTGCTTATTACACTCTACAAACTGAAAAAGTTGGAAGTAGGATGTTGCATGATAAATAAAATCTCACCCTCGTATCTTTTGACGTCAAATACATGGACACTTGTTGATAAAAGTGGAAGGCTTGCCAAGGAGTTTTTTCCACTTTTGTCAACTTGTGTTGATATATTTGATATCAAAAGACACTCGGGTGAGATTCTTTATATATATATGTCACACGTTAGCATCACAAAGAACTATAAATGACCAGCTCAAGTTTTATGATACCCCTTGTACTGTAGAAAGATTTGATCCATGAGTTTGGTAGGACTTTCCATATACGGTCATGTTGATGTATTTTATCCATATATAGAAAGGACACATATCTTTATCTATAGGAACTTGGGAATAATAAAATTATGCAATGCAGGGTGTTTGGTATTACGTGAAGGAGTGAGTTGGGATTAAGGCCGTTTTTAACAGTATTCCAGTTATATCACGACGTGTCAGCTTAATGTGGGAGGAAAGCCCAAAGTGATGCAGGTCACAGACGTTTACAACTTCGATGAAACCCATAGGCATGGGTATGGTGCTGACAAACCTAGAAACAATGATTCAAACCCAAAATCATAGACTTTGAAAGTCTTGGGGTAACTGAGAACAGAACATGACCATTTAGAAAACTTAGAAAATGTAATAAGAGAATGAAAAATGACTGTCATTTGATAATTGCTGCAATATAATATGTACAAGATTTATACCCTAAGGTTATTGTTTGTTTGTTGTTTAACATCGCACTCAGCAATATTCCAGCTACATGACAGCGGTCTGTAAATAATCCAGTCTGGACCAGACAATCCAATGATTGGATCATGATCATCGATCCATGTAATCCATGGATACGATGACATGCATCAACAAAGTCAGTGAGCCTGACCAACCAAACCCCTTAGTCGCCTTTTACGACAAGCATTGTTACCTTTTACAGCAGGCTCACAACTACCACCTGTCATACATTGCAAAAGTCAGTATAGTTCTAGTTGACAATTACTTACAAAATCTACTGATTATGATCTCTACTGGTCACCAACCAGTTATCACCATTGTTTTCATGTTATTTCTATCGTAAGCCTATGTTAAAGTATGTGAGTTGTGATCATCTTAGCGCTAAGATCGCTTTGTTCAAGTGGGCCCAGGCTGACAAAGGCTTACAAACTTTGCTGATTATTATCTCTATTCCATCCTTCACACACTGACTCACTTTGGTACTTCTAGTTATACTCAGCTTCACTACTTGTTCATAGCAAATAGCTGCAAAATGCTGATAAATCAATATTCACTCACTAACACTGGAACTGGTAGTTCCATGTCACTGAATTCTACCAGACTTCAAATCAGACTGAAAGAGATATTTGTGTAGGTCAATTCTTCTCTTTTTCAAGTCACGCAGGACGGTGAATGTCTAAGCAGAATTTATTCCACTGTTATTACTTCCTAACACGACAATGCAGAGGAGAAAATTGATTTTAACCCCACCTCCCTATGTAGAGCAACACTCTAGGGACAACCAATCAATGAAGCACAGCAGCTTCTCCCACCCACTCTAACTACAGACACTGGAGCTGGTTATCTGTCAATACCATCTGTATCCTCCTGTTAACTGGGATGATATTGTACATATGCACTAGGCAGTGTAGGAAGTGACTTAATACACCACTGGGCAGATTTGAAGTTCTTCATTAGGCCACACATTTTTCATTTTTTGTTTCATGGGACTGCCACCCCTCCTGAAAAGTAGCTGGAAAATAAATTAAATAAATCTAAAAATATTTATTTCTATTATGTCCGCTAGTAATATAGACCCTCTTATACAATATAAAATGTCATATATAAATACCATGTCTACATCACTATCAGCAATTCAAAAACCAGCAGCAGTTGTAACTCCACATCAGAATGACTTTCATATAAATAAATGAATTATTTTCATAGCTATTAATATTTTTATGTCCACTGACCTTATGTGGAAAAGCAGGAATAATCCATGAAACATAAAATTAAAAAGTGTGGCCTTTGTACAATCACACGCGTCTTTGCATGGCATTTAGAAGTAATACACATGAGAGAAAACTAATGGAAGTCAACTAACTACTTTATAATGAGGAACACACTGTTTTTGGCGTATATGCTTACTCCTTCATCAGGTGAATGAATGCTACGATGCAGTGAGCATATATGTAAGAACAACAAAATTAATAAGAAAACATAGGTGGAAACCTAACATGGGAAAACAACAGATAATTGGTGCAGATTGGTGATAAGAAATGAACATATGGAAGCCAGGAGTTATATTACAGTGACACAGCAAACTACAAGTGCGTTATAAAACCTCAGTCACATTTGCCGCGGCGGCCGTGGGGTCTAAAATATGTACGTCCAATAGCAATTATAGGGCCGCCACAGCATTCCTATGGTCACATACTGTAGCAGTCACCCCGCAGGTATCTCTTGATTTCGGGGGCTACGGCCACCGTATCCTAGCCGTATAGCACATGTGACTGAGGCATATCAGACAACATGCCACTGGCTTTCGGGAACACTGTGCTGATAACAACCATAATTATGGGCTGACAATTTAATTACTTGTCTTACAGATTGTTTGAGCCATATGTTAACATGTGCATAGACTCCTAGATAAGTGCAGGGATTTATTGGCAGGTAAATTGGGAATAAATCAGTAATTTGTTCAAAATCGGAATTTGTTTTAAGTTTACCTGAAATCAGAGGTATTTTAAGATTTGAATTTACCATTGCATTCAATGCAATAATGTTAAACTAAGCTTTACAGCCTTGTCCTCTATATTGGTCCTGTTATGAGAGAAATATGAGTCGCATCTATAAAACTATAACATTAGTCATAACAGCATGAATTGGGAAATGTTCAATTTCAATTTGGGAATTTTGTCTGACATTGCTGCAGACCTGGGACTAAATATCAGTCACAGAACAGGTCTAGATAAATAACTGTTTCCTTTGGTATTTGAATTATAGGACTCCCTAAATCTTGACCATTTAACTTTAACCATCAAGAAATCTTACAATGCAGCGTCTGCAATGTTGCTGAAAACTTCAACTGTCGCTGAAGGAGGCCATAAAATTGAGACATCGACAGGATTATTTGATGTGGGTCATCAGTGAGTTCTGGTCAACATTTTCAGCGGTAGAAACTAACAGTTTCAGTCCACTAGTCCTTATAATGATAGCATATAGCAAAACCTTTAAAAATGTCAAAATTCTACTAGTCCTTAAGATACCTTTACTATTGGGCAGTTTGGCAAGGACAATAGGACTAGTGCCAATTTCTAACCCTGCAGTTTGTTGTTGGTTATACAGCACTCAAAATTAGGGGGATCCTGGGGATTCTTTGACTGAAGGATTGCTGCTACAGTATTTGAATGTGGGGACCCTCTAAACTTAAACTTGGAGACATGAGAATAACACCAAATATTGCACAAAAATAGAACATATTTGGAACATATCCTTGCTCAAGGCAATGAGTGAGTGAGTGAGTTTGGTTTTACGCCGCTTTTAGCAATATTCCAGCAATATCAGGGCAGGGGACACCAGAAATGGGCTTCACACATAGTACCCATGTCAGGATTCGAAACCTGGTCTTCGGCGTGACGAGCGAACGCTTTAACCACTAGGCTACCCGACCGCACCCTCAAGGCAATGAATGAACATCCTCACTGTATCATCACATTTAGCATACTTAGGATCACACAAGTTTATCATACAACTGCAACTGCTCTGTCACAAACATTCATCATTCAAATACCAGGAAAGTTTTCAGGTAGAATTAGTGGAATTTCAAGTCAACCAAAATAATGGTAAGCACATGCTCATGGAATAATTATTTTCATTATTGAACATATTATATCTTCCAGCTTAATATATTCCATGCATTTGTTTGTTTATCTGCTGTTTAACACTGCATTCAGCAATATCCCAGCCATATGAGAGTGATCTGTAAATAATCAAGTCTGGACCAGACAATCGGATGAATCCAGAGATCATGGGATACAATGACATGCATCAACCAAGTCAGCGGCCAGACCATCTGATCCTGTTTGACGCCCCTTACGACATACATGAGTTGCTGATAATCCAGATCTTCACGGGTCTATTCAAGAAATAATTCTGGTCCTTCAATATATATAGCAATAAAATCATGAACACATAAAGTATTTCCATGGAATCCATTACAGCCATACAAAAACATATTCAGCTGTTATTGTTCTCCCATGCATTTCAGTTTGGCTCGTATCCAGTCTCTGTCTGTCATGTGTATATTGGACAATTATCCACACAAGTTCAGGTTTGAGGTGCCAGGGAATGGGATAAAATGATTAATCAATAATATAGCAGCATTAAATGCAAAATTTTATTTCTCGTCCCCACAATGTTTGACTTAGGTAGTCAAAATGTGTTAAGTAACACAGCTTGTGATTGGTTAAAACCAAATTACAACCAATCAAAACACGTTATTCTAAAAGAGGATAAATCTCACAACATCGATTCGTTTTGGATATTTATTCCATTCTTTTATATTCATCTACAGAAGTAGGAGTACTTTTTTAGTTTAATCAACTAAGAGGTGTGCATATAAAGCCCAGTTAAAATTTCAGTGGCCTTGGGACATTTCAGAACCTTTAGCCCGACCGAAATGTTGCAAGCAGGCAGGCGGCCATTTCGCATACTGATGAAAGCCAAAAGTGATGTAGGTGCTTGATGTTGTACAATCTCATTAAAATCAGACCTTAGTTCTCGCTACCGCTAAACAGAGATCTGAAGACATCCCATTAAGGGTCACATCAGAACGACCTTTCATCCGACCAATGAGAACGTCGCTTGCCAGATCATGAAAGTGACAGTCGGAATGTGATTTCTAATCATACAACCTTGAAAACTTTAACACAGGGTATTCCGAACAATAATTACGGGTTTTACGACTGAATCCATACAATCTAGACCATCTATTAGCCATTCCAGAATGTTTTTTTGTTTAGGTTTCAAATTTGTAATTGAGAATTTGTCAAAATACGTTTCGAAGCGTAGTTGCCAACTTGAAATTAGTGCCGTAAAGCACGAGAAAGCTGCCTTCTGATTGGTCATTCTATTGGTCGGTCAAATTTCGCGCAAGGTCGGTCTGATGTGACCCGTAATGGGATGTCCTCAGATCTTTATTTAGCGGTAGCGAGAACTAAGATCTGATTTTAATGAGATTGGATGTTGTACCTCTTTGGTGGTTTGAACCCGAGCACAGCAGATCATAACCTAGCTAAGGTAAAACTTTAGGCGTCTGTATGTCTCTCACAGGATCATAATTCTTATGAATCTGGGAATGTTGGTGAAATAAATAGAGGATATTTCATGTGTCTTGTAAAGTATCATGTTTCATTGATGGGGGAAAGGAGATATTTTCAAGGTATCAGTGAAAATATCTTCTTCCCCCGTCATGAGATGAGAGACACATGATATTTCACTCGACACATGTTATTTTATATACTTCAATGTGACTGACTGAGTATTCTGAAGTTGAGAAAAGTGATATTTTCATTGTGAGCATAACACAAACCCATTTTGACGGAACTATTATCATACAAGAGTTACCCGCAAATTTTCGTCCCTTGTCTAGCCCATACACAAACTGTTACTTTTTAAGTCGCAATGACAAGGGTTGTGAAACATCCCTGTGTCTTAAGTAGGGAGAATTTACGTTTCATGGTTTTACACTTGTAAGGAAATAATTACATTTTCTAGGAGACAACACAAAAAGTATATAATAAATAGGATATTATATGTGTCTCGTAAAATATAATGATTCTCTCATCTTGTGAAGGAGAAGATATTTTGCTACTCACAGAGCTACAGATAAGCAGTGTATTTGCGTAAAATACCCCCCAAAACTATTCAAAACCCAATTACTTTCAATTATCTTGCATGCATTAAATAAAAAATTCAAATGTATACAAACAGCATGCATAAATACCTGATAAAGCTCTTTCAGCATGCGTACAACGGAGCTAATTTCCGAAACACAATTACGAGCTTATTTACTTTCCGAGTCAAGCCTATGTTTAGAACAGTTATATACATCTAAAACATTATTTCAGTTTTTGGTAAATCTTAAAATGTTCACTCATTTTTGAAAAACAACAACAATAGAGTGATAAATAGATGAGTGAAAAAATATTGGTCATCCAAAGAAAAATGTAATAACCCAATTAAAATAGAAACCTTCGAGTAAAAACTCAATTTCTCAAAAAGTCATCTGGAGCTCTGTACTTGACATATGTAAACCTCTATATGTTATATCAGTTATCAGCAATATTTCATCACAAGCATATCATAAAACAAGTATAAACATACTATGATACAGGAACTAAAAACATCAGTTGATTTTTAGTATTTTTCACAGCTGTCAGGGCAGCGGTAGAAACTAACATATTTAGTCCACTAGTCCTTATAGTTATAATGATAACATATAGCAAAACTCTTAAAAATGGCAAATTTCTACTTCTAAGGATACCTTAACTATTGGGCAGTTTGGCAAGGACTATAGACTTTGTGCTAATTTCTAACGCTGCAGGGTCCTTAAGATGTAGGCGAGTAGATTTAGAGTGATCTTTTCCTGCTTTATGTAGGCGAGTAGATTTAGAGTGATCTTTTCCTGCTTTATGTAGGTGAGTAGATTTAGAGTGATCTTTTCCTGCCTTGATACACCTTCAAGCAAAGGTACCTTACCTTGTTTCTGTACACAAGGAGAGCAATGCCTGCGCTGAGCTCAACGATGAACACGATGAACAGAAACCCACAGTACTGCAACAGAGACATATAACTGGTCAAGAGTGGGATTGTTTGTTTCTTGTTTGTTTGTTTGTTTGTTTTTTGTTAAACGCAGCATTCAGCAATGTTCCAGCTATATGATGGCAGTCTGTGAGTAATCGAGCCTGGACCAGACAATCCAGTGATTGACATCATGAGCATTGATCCACACAATTGATATACAATGACATGCATCAACCAAGACAGCGAGCCTGACCATCCGATCCTGTTAGTCACCTCTTCTGACAAGCATAGTCGCCTTTTACGCCAAGCATTGGTTGCTGAAGACCTATTCTACCACGGACCTTCTCAGGTCTAAGAGTGAGCTTGGTTTAACAATGCTTTTAACATTATTCAAGTCATATCACTGGTTAAGGGAGTAAGTGTTGTTTTCATTTCAATGCCAGAGTTTGTAATATAGTCTCTATCACTAAAGCTTGCTTATATTTCAGACAAATAAGAGTTCAGAGTTCAGACTGAGTCCAACTGAAAGCAAATGAAAATAAAAGCAAGTCGAATCTCACAGAAATCAATAAGTTGTTTGGTAATATTTTAACCAAAATGATTGCATGAGTGAGTGAGTGGGATTAAAACCACTTTGAACATTATCTGTCATATCATGGTGTCGGCTTAATTTAGGATAAAGGCTTAAACAATGCAGTGTGTAGACATTTACCACTTGAACCATAGTTTGGCTGAATAAGGGATTTGAACCCAAGGTTTAGTGGATCCTGGCACAGGCCATCAGACTGAGTGAGTGAGTGAATATGGTTTTACGCTGCTCTTAGCAATATTCTAGCAATATCACGGCAGGGGACACCAGAAATGGTAGCTTTCTGGTGTGCCCAAGGGACACATTGCAAATTGCAGCGCCTTAGATGACTGGGCCACCCATGCCCCCACACACTATCAGACTGGCTACCTATTTTTATACACGTTGCAGCGGTAGAAACTGACAGTTTTCATCCACTAGTCCTTATAATGATAACATAAAGCAAAACCCTTAAATAGGGCAAATTTCAACTACCGTATTCGCCGTAATAAGCGCCCCGATCTAATAAGAGCCCACGGCGATATTTGCTAATATATTAGGAAGTGAAGAATCCCAATTAGCAACCCTTCCGATTGATCAATGTACACAAGACTCATTCATTCGTGTATAATACGCAATCGTGTGTTATATGCACCCTTAATTATGAGCAATTAAAGTCTGGAAAAATATATCTGTCGTATATAAACAGTCAGGCCGTCAGCATTAACCACAAAATTTATCTTTCAACTCTGTTTTTTCAACCAAAATAATATTCTTATAAGGGCCCCCTATTTCTAATTTTGAGAGCGCCCTGGGTGCTTATTACGTCGAATACGGTAGTCCTTATGATACCTTAACCACAAACTCCCAACTTCCATGACAATGTCAGTCTGAGAAACTAGATACCAGTCAGACCGAGTCCTGTTTGGTCTAGTAAGCTCTGCTAGAAACAGTCTTATAATAACACCAAATCACCATCAAATGAGCTAGAAGACTCAAAACGGCACAGACTGCTATACTGACAACTAGGATCCAATATGAAAGCCATAGCCTTCCACATGTTATAGGGTTACCAATCATTGTAGCATATGTCAGACAGTGTGCACAGGAGCACAGGAGAATACTCAGTGCTGATAGACAATTTGAAGCCTATTTTATCTTTTTTTTATCAACCCTCCAAATTGCAATAGTTGGCAATACGATTTATGTGCAAATACGCCCATCCAAGTCATTTCGGAAAAGATACCGGTAATATGAACATGATGAAAGTGTGAATAATGTCAGTAATTTATCCAGATCTGCTCAGATATTCGGCTCCAAGTCTGCAGCCGATTTTGGTACCGGTAAATTAAATGCTCATTTTTTTAAATTTTTACGTTGAATGCAATACCTCCTAATTTGAGAAATTAAGAACTTTAACAAGTTTTATCATTTAGAGTATTATTATATAGGGTTGTTTCTATACTTTGGAATCCTAGACAGTCCCTGAGAGAATTATTATATTGGGGTGTTTCCACAGTCTAGAATCCTAGATAGTCCACAAGAGTATTATTATATTGGGGTGTTTTCATAGTCTAGAATCCTAGATAGATCCCCAAGAGTATTATTATATAGGGGTGTTTCCATAGTTCGGAATCCTGGATAGAATCCCAAGATTAGAAACTAACAGTTTTAGTCCAAAAGTCCTCATAACGATAGCATATAGCAAAACCCATAAAAAGTGCAAATTTCTACTAGCCCTTAGGATACCTTTAGTACTGGGCAGTTTGGCAAAGACTATAGGACAAATGCAGATTTCTAACGCTGGAATCCTGAGAGTATTATTATAATAGTGATGGTTCCATACTTTGGAATCCTAGATAGTCCCTGAGAGTATTATTATATAGGGATTTTTCCATAATGGTATTTGAATACACTGAAGGTCTGTATTATTTGCCCAAGGCAGGTTGTATTGGCAAATATATACCAAGCCAATATGAGAAATCCAATTTGGTAACAATGTAGAAGAATGTATGCTGTTGTGATTTGAGTGGATGACTATCTCTACCTATACTCACCATATACAACAAGAGGGAGTTTCCTTTAACAGTGCAGCAGCACCCAAGGGAGCCGACCAGGACGATGACCGCTCCAACCCCAATCAGGACGTAGGGAGCCTCGGGCTGGTATATTGAGGACAGTTCCAAGTACTTGTACAGATCCACCTTTGTCCATATCCCAATAGCCAGGATGACTATGCCAGTTACCTGCAAGTAAGACAGATACGTCCCTATCATATCTACTAATACATTTCCTATACATTTTTTGCAGTTCACATCAGGGGTCCGGAAACCGTCATATGCGCCGGACACGTCCGATTGGGAATCTCAAATGTCCGGTTTAAAATATTGCTTACCGGAAATTTTAAAAAGTATTGTCCGGACATTCTTATATTTTGACCGGACATGATCAACAGTTAGGACTGAGCAGTTTCTGTCTGCAGTTGCAACACAATTAAGATTATCTACACTGACAAGCTTTGTTTCTTTTGATTGCTGTAAATACATCATACCTACATGATAGTCCAATCGGTCAATCACTGTAATAGGCAATAAACTGAGTTGACACTGATTAATCGAGGATTAATTACTGAGAACATCTTGTTAATTTGCGTGAAAGGTGTTTACAACTGTACATAAATACCTTGCATCATCGATGTACCTCATTATCCTAACAATGCTACGATACGTAATCTCAGACAAGAAGCGAAAGCGTGACGACAGCCAGTCGACCGATGCAGATCAGTCGAGCGGATCTGCCAAACCCTCAAAGTCTAGACGATCATTTTGTAAGTCGTGGCTAACGACTTTCACTTGGTTGACATACAATGAAGATTTGCAGATTTTAATGTTTTCAGTAGCTAGTCGTATATTGAATCTTGATTGACAGCCATTTTGCTATCTCGGACGATCGATATCAATTTTTTTATGGTCAATAATTAAGTTCAGATGAAAAAAGTATTCAAATAACTATTGCTCTCAACGATATTTTAGTATTTTTGATAAAATCATCTGTCTTGTTTTAAAAAAATCTTTAGTTTAAAAAAAACACTTTTCCCGTGAGGTCACGGGATAACCAAATATGGGATAATAGTCTCGATCCAAATGTTACAACGCGTACACTTGAGCAGACTCATGAATATAACTCATGAATATTAATTAGACCGTTTACTATGTTAACAGATCGTTATTATAACAGAAACAAACGTATGTTTTCCATGTATATCTAAAATGATATTATTTGTTATTTATTGTCCGGTGAATTAAACAATTTGAATTGAAACAATTCATAATTCATCATATTACGAATACGTAAACTTATAATGTGTGTCAAAAGTCATACTAAAATACGCTATTTGAAGGGAGCGTGGCCTAAATGCAAAAGTCCAATTGGGATTTTAAATTTTCGGGACCCCTGGTTCACATATTGTTCTGAGAAATGAGTAGCTGCCCATGTCTTCTTTTGTTTTGGCACTCAGTGACTTAACCACTTGTCCAAACACCAAGTCTAGTGTTAAGTAGGACTGGGGCAGGTAACTTGGGTAGTGGGGTCCCGAGTGGGACTGGCAACCCACTGGACTACCCAGACCCTTGGTTAGTCATGTGACATTGTTTCATGACAATAACAATAAAACTCCATGTTTACACTACAAGTCGCTGATGTTTGCATTTCTTTCTGACTATGCATGCATTACTTCTGACTTATATATGATTGCGTAAAGACTAAGCTTCAGTCAACTTAAGTGAGTACAAGATCAGGTCGCTTTATACGTGTATCTAAATAGTATTTGCATTGACTCCTTTAAAGCAGTACCCAATTGGGGATTTTGTACCCAACTCCTGAGGCCTACAGAGTGTACCTGGATAGGGTGGGGGGTCGAGTACCATGAGTACTCAGATAGTAAATTTGTCCAAGCCCTAGTATTAAAGATAGTAAAATCTATAGAAAATGGTGAGAAACGACAAGTTCATGCTTGCAAACTTAAACATTTTCAGCACAAACCATTTTAGTTAAAATTATACACAAAATACAAAAAAATAATCATGTTAAATGTTACTTATTACCTAATTCTTCATGTTATTCACAGCTGTACTCTTAAAGCTCCTCTAAACTGGGTCCTAAAGTCTAATTTCTTATTTACTTCATGCCTTCCAAGCTATTTTTATTGTTTCAAATTTGTCCTGAAGATGAAGATGTGTTTCTTGTCATGATTTTCTGCCAGAATAATCCGGATATTGATATGACCTTCTCATGCTTTTAGCATAACTTTGTAGGAATATTAAAATATTTATGATTCAATATCTTGTACAACGTTTTCATCAAAGCGGTTACTTCAAAACAATGGCCATGCAAACCTCGGGTTAACTCTTAACAGTCATGCTTATGTTACCACTGACACAAGTAGACTTGAGTCTAATAATATTAACTCCCAGATACTTTACATTATCAAAAGCCACTGGACCTCAATGAATTATGACGACATAATGGCAACCATGTTTAAAGTTTGATTTGAATCCTGTGAGTCAGTTTTAGAGACACCAAATCTGGGATCATTACCATTCTTCAATATGGCCATCGTGTCTGCCATATTAAAAGTTAAATTGGAATTCTGTGAACAATGTTTAGAGAAACCATAGCTGAGGCCTTTCATGCAAAGTTTTCTCTCCATCATACTATAAGGAAGAGAATTTATGGATGTCAACTCCCGGAAACTTGTGGAAGGTGGAAACTTACATATGCTCTCTGCCTCACAACACTATTCACCTGATAAAGGAGTAAGCATATACTCCGAAACGTTGTGTTCCTCATAATAAAGAAGTTGACATCCATAAATTCTCTTCCTTATGTGTATCACTTCTAAATGCCTTTCAAAGACTCCATTATACTATAATTAAAGGCCTTGTTGTTTCAGGAGATGCCAAAATGCAGTAACCATTTTAACACTAGCAAAATCCCCCGTGAGATATAAATTGAATATTATCATTATCCGATTTATCTTCCAGTTGAGATGTGAGTGAACATATATACCACTGTCGCACTTAACACAATAACTTCGTAATCAACATATTATCTCACAAGATGAGATATGATAACCTGTATATAGCAATGGGCATGCACATGTATATTCAGCTGCTAATACTAGCCTGGACAAACAAAAAGTACTATCTTTTAACATTATTTAGTATGGTGCTCCCAGGGTATCAAACCACCAATTTTCCACACTCTGGTAAGGCACTCTTATCCACAAGACTACAGACTCATTATCATGATTATATATATTTATATATATAGTCACAGTGAAAGTGGATAATTTGTTTGTGTACTGGGCATGTGAAGGAAATCCTACAATCAGTCTGCATACAGAAATCAGTGATAGAAACTAACAGTTTTAGTCCACTAGTCCTTGTAATGATAACATATAGTGAAACCCTAAAAAGGTCAAATTTCTGTTAGTCCTGATGATGCATGAACTATTGGACAGCTTGGCAAGGACATAGGACAAGTGCCAATTTCTAACACTGCAAATATTTCTGATAGGCTGAAAACAGCTGCTACCCTACATCATGGCTATCAATTATACACATGAATATATGACAAATATTATGACAATTGGTTTTATTCATATTATTCATTGTGATTATGTTGGGTTATTTTTTTACATGTCTATTGCATGATATCGTTTACAAGATTTCTGATATGTGGCAGCACGTGGACTAATTATGTGATGTATCATGTATATAGTCCTATAGATTATTATAATATAAGTGAGTGCTCGAGTGAGCATGGAGTTACGCCGCTTTTAGAAATATTCCAGCAATATCACGGCAGGGAACACCAGAAATGGGCTTCACACATTGTACCCATGTGGGGAATTGAACCCGGGCCTTCGGCGTGACGAGCGAATGCTTTAGCCCACTAGGCTACCCCACTGCCCCTATCAGGTTCTGAGATGGGATCAACTATCACCTTCTGAGATGGGATCAACTATCACCTTCTGAGAATGCTTTGATGATAAAAATGGGAAGTCTGTTCAAATCTGAGTAATTTTCAATAGTCCCATGAAGAAATGGGACATGATGGCCATCTTGAATATTGCAAAGAACCTTCTATAGGATTTGTTGCAGGTTTTATCCTTGTCCTTATAAATCCATTCATTCCCCATGTTTGCCAAAAACGATGTTTGACAAAATATGAATACTTAGAGGTTTTCATGGCCTAATGTAGTCAGTATATCCAAGATAATCAGGGATGAGAATGGATATTTTCCTTTTCAGCTGACATGGCTTTTCAATGGATCGTGGTCCATAATGTGGGGGTATTTATAGGGGGTTCACCAGAATTTAACAAAGTGTTCACTAAAATTCGCGGAAGATTCTTATCCCTGGATAATGTTCATTTTGTCACTCTGCAGGGATTCACATGGGGTTTTAACATCTTCATAGTGTCCATGGTTCTCTATCAACATTGTCAGAAAACTGACTCAAAGTAGGATGCATTATCCACTATGGTGTGTTCTGACATTATCGAGACGTTTCAGCTGTGTACTGTTTTGGATTCATCAAAGATTTCAAACTGAGCGCCCTTGGCAGGCAAACTGGGGAAAAAATTGTGATAATGCTCAAAATTGGATTTTTTTAATGTTAATATTCACATAAATTCGGAGGAATTGGGAATTTGAACTGACATTACTTTAGACTTGGGGCTAAATATTAGTGGTGTAACGATACATCAAACTATCCACTGACTGCGATTGCTTGTCTCACGCTAGAACACTATAGATTGCAACTTGAAACAATCGATACTATTGGCGATAGTTTGTCTAACTATCGATAGTTTCGATAGTTAATTTGTTTGGTACATTTACTTTCTTAAAAAAACATAGAAACAACTCCTATGATCATCTAACCTCTGTCGTGCTTTCGTTTGGATCGCACTACTTTGTCTGCTTGATTTAGAGTTACGTCGCTAGGCAACATTGACAAGATGGTGGACGCCACATGTCAGTCTTTGTCAACTTTGTTTCCTAATTGATATGTTGAATCGCATTTAGTCATTCAGTGAATGCCAGTGTGACAATTAAAGAGTTTGACAGTTTGTTTAGTCAAATACTAGTCATTCAATCACATTCATTCACATTGGTGCTAAAACACTGCAGAAACCTAAGACTTAACCAGTTACATGAAGTGAAATTTTGTATTAATTATGTTTTTGAGGTCAATTTGAACTTGTTTTCTTCTCATTTCTTGTTTTCTTTACAAATAGTATCAGAAAGTTATAATTATTTTGATGGTGTCAGTCAAAATGCTGAAATATATGCTGCTAAAGCCTGCTATAATTGCAAGTGAAAGCTATCGCAATAGTTGTTTTAACTATCGCAATAGTATCGCAATAGTCCAAAATACCTTAATAGTCACCCCTACTGAATATCGTCTTTCTGATGTCTATACAAATCACTGGTTTGGGGTACTTTTTTTATGTTAAAAGGTTTCTAACAAAGGACAATTGTAAAATCAGGCACAAATAGTGTATCCACCTTCATGAAAACATTCTTTATGAAATTATATGGAAATATAACCTTGAAAATAGTTTTTGTCACATTGACCAATAGGGGACTCTAGATTGCAGCTTCATCTGTGGCCTTGTCTTTGTCTAAACTTACAGTTTGTGTTATACAAAGTTATAAACTTAGTGTCATGAGTGAACTGAGACATTGTCTGTGTAACTTAGACATTGTTAACTGTTATAGTTTGATCAACTGTATAAAGTAATAAGTGCCCAAGCTGCTCTCAAAATTAAAAACAGGGGGCTCTATTTGAAAAAAAACACAGAGTTGAACGATCGTAAATTTTTGGGTTTATGCTGACAGCCTGAAATGATACAAAAGAAATGTCTGTGCGTATTATACACAACAGATATATATTTCCAGAATTTATTTGCCCATAATTGAGGGTGCATGGAACACACAAATAAATAAGTCTTGTGTACATTGAACAATTGGAAGAGGTGCTAATTGGGATTGTTCACTAGCCAATATATTAGCAAATATCGCCGTGGGCACTTACTACGTCAAGTATGGTAGGTGACTATAACAAGGTGAAATTTTAGGAGGACTTGAAACAAACTTGCCAAGCAGCATTATCAGTCTGTGACATTAGCCATTGGTCAGTAAAATTTCTTTCAGCCTCGTAAACATTGCATATAAAAGTCCATACATTAACACTATAAGATCTACTGAAAAGGATGTCAACAGGTCAAGTGATATGACAGGTTCAGGCTAGTAGGCCTACGCAAGTGTTTGACACAAATTGCATTATTGATTCTGTTTTGTAAACTCAATAATCACACTGATAGTCAAGATCTCTGTAAATATGTGTGAAAGTATGCTTGTGTGTTTGTCATATGTTGTTTGTTTGTTGTTTAATGCTGCACTCAGCAATATTTCAGCTGTATGAAATTTTCGAGTCTGGACCAGACAATCCAGTGACTGAGTATTGATCTACGCAACTGGAATACGATGAAATGCACCAAACAATTTATCATGCCTAACCACCTGATCTTGTTAGTCACCTCTTACAACAAGCATAGGTTACAGAAGACATTTTCTTACATGGATCTTGGATTGTGTTTGCCAGACATATGGTGTGTTGCATGATCTTATATTTATTACTCCCATTAATAATATGTACATATAGTAACACTTAAATTCTAATAAAACACAAGCAAATCTAACATTTGATTCTGTTTGTTTGTTTGACTGTTGTTTAACGCTCAGCAATATTCCAGCTATATGACGGCGGTCTGTAAATAATCGAGTCTGGACCAGACAATCCTGTGATTGACATCATGAAATCTAACATTTGATACATAATTCGTGTGCCATCCCTGACATGATATTTCTGACACAATGTCTCAAATACGTTAGTGCCAGTAGCTGGCAGCGATACGTTGTCATGTGAGTAGAATGCCAATGGCGTTGTAATAATCACCGTGGAGGCAATATCAAGAGTTGATGCTAAGCAGGTCGACTTTTGGCAGAATGTAACTATTCGTCATGATTTTATATCTAATTCATTAAACAACACAACTGCACAAAAAACAATCGATGATGGCAGAATTAAGTATAAATCCTCAACAATCAGCAATCATTAACATAATTATGCTTACGCTGTGTCACGTTAGCGCTGTCGTCATTTCAGGGCCAGGGAAATTGTACGACAGTTCCTAAATGATTGCTGAAAGTTCTTACCCAGAAGATGAAGTTAAACACCATCAAAAGTGTCTTCATACATGTTACAATTGGTGCTGTTGAAAGCGACGACTGATACTGCCCTTTCGTCATGATGTTTAGTCGACTGTTTTCTCCGAGCTGTCAAAGTAGTATTTCGCAGTCTTGCCACTGCAGACAGGATGTCAGGTGATTAAGATATCACGCATGCGCAGACGCTAGAGATGTAGCAGACGACACGTGAGTTTGACAGGTGCTTGTTGGGTTGAAACCTTCTAATCATGCTAATAGGGGCAATATGTCGGAGATGTCATGTCTTCAGCAATGGTGTGATATTGTAAAACGTGTTGAGTTAATACTTTTTTAATTAAAAAATGTAGATTAATGGTCAATAATAAAAACAACATTTGGTGATTATAAAACCAGACCTTTTTTGTCTATAGATCTAGCAAAAATTAACATATGGTAGATTAACCAAGAACCAATAACGTAAAATACAAAACGTGTTGATGTTTAATAGCTTATTATATTACTGATTTGTTATATTTGTGATTTGCCAAACATAATAACCAATAAATTTGGCAAAAATGTTTATATGCATCAAAGATGGACAATCAATTACATTAGTTTATTATTAAAATACTTTCCCTATGGAATTGTATTGTGGTGCTGTAGGTAGAGGGTGGTGTTCATGGACTTGAAAGAAGGAATCTCTCTCAGCAGCCCCCAGGCACGCCATCATGGTGACGTCTCAACCAGGCCGAGAACTTCATCTCCATAGATGGTAGGGATAGTGTTGTATCTGTTTTCGCAGGTAGATTAGATAGGATCTCTTCTTCTAAAAAGGATCGACGGAATGGTTGTAGATCAGGTCCTCAACTGTTTTGACCCTGGTGGAGAATACCTTGTAATGCCAAGTGTTCTCGCCACGATTGTGTTGAGTCGCCGCTGATTGCGTACAGCCATTTGTCAGTGACACTTGACACTGAGTGAGATTTCTCAGTTCATTAATTAGTGGTAGATGGGCTTGTCAGTGATCAGATATCAGTTTGCTTTATACGTAAGTTCGCTGTAGAGAGTTTGTTATGTACATAAGTTTTATATGATAATATATATATGGGATAAATCAGGGATATTTTAAGAGGTGGTTGTATCCGTTTGTTCGCTCTATCCGTGTCCTACTGTAATTCTAAAGTTTATTTACCATACTACATCACTAATTAATCCCTGTGGTACGTTTAATTTGTCATGCTTTCTTAGGCTTGATGTCATCAAACTGTGGGTACATGTGCACATGTCACTATTACGTTTACAGCAATTTATTTATGTGACACTGGTAGCAGACCAACCTATGTAGTGGTAGAATTAACATTATTGCAAAACCCTTAAAAATGGCAAATTTCTACTCGTCCTTATGATACCTTAACTAATGGGCAGTTTAGCAAGGACTACAGGACTAGTGCCAATTTCTAACGTTTCAACTTGATAAATGTATTGAATCAATCAAGTTCTCTAAATCGAGCCCTGCATGTAGTATGTTTGCACTCGTCCCAGACCTCACATCAATCAGGCAGTCAACTAAGTGCCATTTGCTACTAAGAGGGGGCATGGCAAGTCCAGTAATCTAAGGTGCCGAAATTTGCAAAGTTGTGTCCCTCAATCATACTAGAAGCTTTGATCGTGAGTTTGATTCCCTGTTTGTCCTGAATATATTTCTAGGTTTGTCAGCACCATACATGTGCTGGTGGGTTTCACCGAAGTGGTAACTATCTGAGACCAGCATCTTTTGAATCTTCCTTTCCAGATCAAGCTTACGTGCCATGATAACTGAAACAACCTTCAAAGTAGAGTTAAGCCAAATTCACTTACTCATGCTACAAAGAGTGAGTGAGTGAGTACTGTTTTACGCCGCTTTTAGCAATATTCCAGCAATATTAGGCGGGGGACACCAGAAATGGGCTTCACTCATTGTACCCATGTCGGGAATCGAACCCGGGTCTTCGGCGTGACGAGCGAATGCTTTTACCACTAGGCTACCCGACCGCCCTTGCTACAAAGAGATAGCTCTATTCCTATTTTGCCAATTGATGAAAACAATGTGGACTTGGATGGTGTGCCGTGTGGTTTGTTTCCCGAACAGAAATCTTTTCACTATGTTTTCAGAACACTTTGCATACATATCAACCAGATGGTGCGTTTGCTCGTCGCGCCGAAGACCCTGGGTTCGATTCCTGACATGGGTACAATGTGTGAAGCCCATTTCTGGTGTCCCCAACCGTGATATTGCTGGACTATTGCTAAAAGCGGCGTAAAACCATACTCACTCACTCACACACTAATTTTGATGATGATGAGTTTTACATAACTGGCTGCCTAATTTAATGCATCACCATGACAAATAGGTATGAGTTCTTTTTGAAAGTTTGAGGTCGTGGTTTTGGATGTCCTGTTAAATGAGTTCTGTGGCCAAAAGAACATGTTTGGCTCCTCCTGGAGTAAAAAGAGAGGGAGTGAGTGAGTTGGGCTTAACGCCGCTTTGAACAGTATTCAGTTATATCATGGCGTGTCAGCTTAATGTGGGAGGAAAACCTGGAGTGACGCAGGTCTCTGACAGTCACCTCTTTCGTGAAACCCATGAGCATGGGTATGGTGTTGACAAATCTAGAAACATTATCGGGGCAAATTCAAACCCACAATCATAGGTTTCTGGCACCCTTGAAGTAAATATATATAGTAATAAATTTTGTGCCTTGAAGCAGCAAGCATAATTTCTCTCTCTGAAATTTGATGCCGTCTAGAATAATAAATGGCCAGCCTCTGAATAACAATATGTGTTTGTGCATATTTTGTAAAGCAATAAATTAGATACTAGGTTAGATGAATTAACCCGGAAGTAAGGCATGATTGTGTACATGGCTTTGCATATGAGAATATGCATTACCTTTAGTATGTGTGACCGGCATTTATGTACATGATCCATTCTGTGAATCATATCTTGTCACTCAACTGATGCCAACATGTTCCAGATTATAGGTAATACCGTACCAGTAACTTTTTTCTACGATTTCTATATTCTCATTTCATTTTTAGGAGTGAAAATATCACCTGAAGAGCTTAGTCTTTGTATTGAATAATATCCTATTCATATTATGATGGATGCACTGATTTTGGGTGGCTCAGATGATAGTATATTGAGTATAGGGTTTAACATATACTGTCAGTGACTACATTTATAGTGATCGTCGTGGTCATTATTGATTTAGAGTATCTTTGAGAGCTGAGCATTTGGTCTAGTCAGGGGTGGAACACTGATGTATGGGAACCAAGGCAAAACAAGACCGAACAATGTTAGAAATTGGCACTAGCCCTATAATCCTTGCCAAAGGACTAGTAGACATTTGCCCCTTACAAGGGTTTTGCTATATGGGTCATTCTGAAAAAAAGTGAGATGTTTAGTCCGAGTTGAATAACAATTAAAATATTTATTTTAGATATGTTTAAACACAAGTGTTAGGTAGAACATACCATGGTGTGTGAAAGTTAAGTTTCAGTAGTTCTTATTATGTATTTTATTTTAATTAAAACTGCTTAATTGTGGTTAAATTGAGCTGAAGGGTGTGTCGGTAACCTTAAGGTTGCACATCAACATTGTTTAATGTTGCTAAAAATTAAAAATATTATGTAAAAAATGTTTATATAGTGTACATTACCTTTTGAACTCATGAAATAAGATGATCTTTTAAAGATACACACTTTTATTTATATTTGTTTTTGGTAAGAAACACTTGTACATAAAAAAGTGTCTGTCCTGTTACCAGGATGGATCAAAACTGAAAAATAAATAATCCTTCAAGATTCCCATAATTCAAAATACCAGAAATACAGCTTACTTACTGTACTATCATGGCAGCAATGTCCTTCAAGTGAGAGAATAAAACTGGATAAATTGAGAAGAGGTTTAAAATGCTTGTCCCTACCGATGAGATTTGAATCTGAATTTTATTATGGCCACTATGGCAAGATGATTGAAAATCCTCTTAAGGACATTACTCAACTACTTTTGTTCCAAATGTAATGAACTTGACATGCCCCAACCTGTGCCTGTTGTAGTGAGTGAGTGAGTGAGTGATTGAGTTTGGTTTTATGCTGCTTTTAGCAATATTCCAGCAATATCATGTACGCCGCTTTTAGCAATATTCCAGAAATATCATGAGCAATATCCTTTCCAGATCACTCCTACGTGCCATAACTGAAACAACCTTCAAAGTAGAGTTAAGCCAAATTCCCTCACAACATTTTCATAATCATTTTGTACTTGAGAACCATATTGTTTAGATAGCTGTTCCTTTGTCTGCATGAACATTGCTGTAAGTAGATTTAAAGCATTGTGGATCTTTGGAAGACACACACAATCTTGCAAAAGTTTTTCTCTGTTTTTAAAAATCTGTGAAACCAATTTTGCAGAATTTTAGCAGAGATCAACATTTAGCAGAAATTTTGAAGAAATCAACAAAATATTTTCAATAAGTCCTTATCACTGGTGCAGAAATTTTGAATATGTTTTGATATCATTTTGAGGTAGTCAAGTAGCCTAGTGGTTAAAGCGTTCGCTCGTCACGCCGAAGACCCAGGTTCGATTCCTGACATGGGTACAGTGTGTGAAGCCCATTTCTGGTGTCCCCCGCCATGATATTGCTGGTATATTGCCGAAAGCGGCGTAAAACCATACTCACTCACTCACTCACTCACTCACTCACTCACTCACTCACTCACTAGTTCTAGCGCCTAACAAGCAGCTTGGGTTGTATACTCCCCAGGGAGCTGAGAATTATTGTCGAACGCACATTGATCCAGTCACCGGGGTAATATTAGCACTTTGAAAATGCACCTGAGTGGTGTGGAAATATGCGCAATATGAATACCCTATTGTTGTTGTCACGCACTGATATCATTTTAAAATGTGACTTTCCCATGCAGGTGACCTGCAGTACCATGTCACTATTTTTCAATGTTCTCGTCCATTGAAATAGAAAACCTGTCAATGGCATGACAGTAATAAACTGCACATATCTACTGGGAAATTGACAGACATTTCTATCTTATCTGAAGGATTACAATCCTGAAAGACTTTGATAATGCATCCAGGGCTAATTCCACACACTAATAGTAAATATAATGTCTGGCAATAATCTCTAGCTTAATGATGTATTTTTATGACACGCACACCTGTTACATTGTAATTCCAGAATTACCTAACAGTGCAGGAGTTGAGGTACACCACAAGGGTATCAGCAGTTAGAAGGAAAAAATTGGGTCATCAGCTTTATAGATTTTGAAGCACTCCCTTGCCTTATTTCGTGTCACTGGGACACAAGGCTGGCCCCACTGCATTGTGTGGTAATCTCTCAACAACTCACCAAACTCGGCCAACCAACCATGTTCTCCACAGTGGCAAGAAAACAGAACCTTCATTTAGTCTTCTTTTTGAAACGACTCTCTGCAAAATCACTATTCTCTCAGAGGGTTCAAGGACTACAGTCATCTGCTAAACTAACACCAAAGCCTCCCAGGACTCAACTGTTTACAAGACAATCGAGACATCAGGTCCGATTTGCATCTTCAGTCTCACAAAAGGATGATGGATATTTGGTGATTCAGTACGGAGAAAGAGAAGTTGAGCTGCCATATATCTGGTTGCGAGATCACTGTCGGTGTGAGACGTGCTACAATCATACCACTTGTCAGAAGAATGTTGATAATTACACTTTGTCGGCTGATCTATCACCTAAGAGTACCCAGTTGGAAATGGAAGGGGAGAGGCTGAAGCTGGAATGTGGGTACCATTTCTGTTTGTTTGTTTGTTGTTTAACGCCGCATTCAGCAATATTCCGGCTATATGACAGCGGTCTCAATAATCGAGTCTGGACCAGACAATCCAGTGATTGACATCATGAGCATCGATCCATTCATTTGGGATACGATGACATGCATCAAACAAGACAGCGAACCTGACCATCCAATCTTGTTAGTTGCCTCTTTCGACAAGCATAGTCGCCTTTTACGGCAAGAATGGGTTGCCGAAGACCTATTCTACCCTGGATCTTCACGGTTAGGTATCATAAGTGTAACTTATTGTGTATATTTTAAAAAATTGTATTGTTAGTTAGTTGCTAAAAGCCGCAGGGCATGGAGTCATCCCACAGATGACATCCTTACCTTGTCAGCTTGCAGATGGGGTAACCTTGTTAGTCATGTGGACAAGGTGTTCCACCTTGGATCAGAAGGTCAGTGGTTCGAATCCCATCATGGGACTCGGAAATGTTATGGCCGCTCACTTAGATCTACGCAATTGAGATACGATGACATGCATCACTCACTCACTATTTCGTATGAGTTTGTATTTTGTACATAGTGGTGTAGCACAGTAAAACCGCCGTGATTCGCTGTGCAGAGTTGCGTCCCTTGGGCAGGCCTGAAACCTATGATTGTGGGTTCGAATCCTAGTTTGCCCCGATTATGTTTCTAGGTTTGTCAGCACCATGCTAAACGTCTGAGACCTGCATCACTTTGGGCTTTTCTCCCACATTAAGCTGACATGCCACGATATAACTGGAATACTGTTAAAAGCGGCAACTCACTCACTCTTAACCACATGAGTACAATGTGTGAATCCCACAATGGGGTCGTGATATGATACGTATCCTGATGCTTTGCATGTGATACGATTGGTATTGTATCGTGGGCCTCGTATTACGATAGAATACAGTATCACCACAAGTGTCGCCACTGTTATTGCTGGATTATTGCTATAAGTGGAGCGAAACAAACCATCACATAGCCAGGGGCACAAAAACATACATTTTCTGTGAATTTGGTTGGGAGAAATAAAGTAACAATAAACAAAATGTATGAGGTGAGAGATTTGCTTTTATTAATTACTGAAATGTTTTTCCACTCAGCAAATAATGATTCTCCAAATTCAAACACTGTGCAATTAGAACAAAACAAAGAATGTTTTTGGCCCTAACCATCTCCTTTGCCTTGTGGACCAGCATATGTTGTTGCATGATCATATGTAAATATATTCAGGGTCCGACGGACATCTCACCCACTACGACCTAGCATGGCTGGTGGAACACAGCTTTTCCACCGTATCAAAATCAAAAACCCCATTCTATTTGTGGGACAAAGAAGCCCTCCAGAGGGAGCCACTTCCAATTGTACCCTACGACGTGTACAACGATGATTCTGGGAAGGGCATGCAAAAAACTTTGGAAAATCTTCTCAAGTATGGATTCTCTGTCATAGATGGGGTGAGTCATTGTGGTGAGTGAGTGTGTGTTGATGAGCTAGTCATTGTGGTGAATGAGTGTGTCTTGGTGAGCTAGTCATTGTGGTGAGTGAATGTGTGTTGTAGAGCTAGTCATTGTGGTGAGTCAGTGTGTCTAGTCATTGTTGTGAGTGAGTGTGTCTTGGTGAGCTAGTCATTGTGGTGAGTCAGTGTGTGTAGTCATTGTGGTGAGTGAGTGTGTGTTGGTGAGCTATTCATTGTTGTGAGTGAGTGTGTATTGGTGAGCTAGTCATTGTTGTGAGTGAGTGTGTGTTGGTGAGCTAGTCAATGTGATGAGTGAGTGTGTCTTGGTGTGCTAGTCATTGTGGTGAGTCGGTGTGTCTTGGTGAGCTAGTCAATGTGGTGAGTGTGTGTTGGTGAGCTAGTCATTGTTGTGAGTGAGTGTGTGTTGGTGAGCTAGTCATTGTTGTGAGTGAGTGTGTGTTGGTGAGCTAGTCATTGTTGTGAGTGAGTGTGTGTTGGTGAGCTAGTCATTGTTGTGAGTGAGTGTGTGTTGGTGAGCTAGTCATTGTTGTGAGTGAGTGTGTGTTGGTGAGCTAGTCATTGTTGTGAGTGAGTGTGTGTTGGTGAGCTAGTCATTGTTGTGAGTGAGTGTGTGTTGGTGAGCTAGTCATTGTTGTGAGTGAGTGTGTGTTGGTGAGCCAGTCAATGTGGTGAGTGTGTCTTGGTGAGCTAGTCATTGTGGTGAGTGAGTGTGTCTTGGTGAGCTAGTCATTGTTGTGAGTGTGTCTTGGTGAGCTAGTCATTGTGGTGAGTGAGTGTGTGTTGGTGAGCTAGTCATTGTGGTGAGTGTGTCTTGGTGAGCTAGTCATTGTTGTGAGTGAGTGTGTGTTGGTGAGCTAGTCATTGTGGTGAGTGTGTCTTGGTGAGCTAGTCATTGTTGTGAGTGAGTGTGTGTTGGTGAGCTAGTCATTGTTGTGAGTGAGTGTGTTTAGTCATTGTGGTGAGTCAGTGTGTGTTGGTGAGCTAGTCATTGTTGTGAGTGAGTGTGTCTTGGTGAGCTAGTCATTGTTGTGAGTGAGTGTGTCTTGGTGAGCTAGTCATTGTTGTGAGTGAGTGTGTGTTGATGAGCTAGTCATTGTTGTGATTGAGTGTGTGTTGGTGAGCTAGTCATTGTTGTGATTGAGTGTGTGTTGGTGAGCTAGTCATTGTTGTGAGTGAGTGTGTCTTGGTGAGCTAGTCATTGTGGTGAGTCAGTGTGTCTAGTCATTGTGGTGAGTGAGTGTGTGTTGGTGAGCTAGTCAATGTGGTGAGTGAGTGTGTCTTGGTGAGCCAGTCAATGTGGTGAGTGTGTCTTGGTGAGCTAGTCATTGTGGTGAGTGAGTGTGTCTTGGTGAGCTAGTCAAATCGCTGATATCTTCTTTGCATTTCATCTGTATGATTTTGCAGCAGATGGACTGTTTGTGACCTGTACGTTTTGACCATATTCTTTTTAAGGCTCTCTAAAAGCATTCTTATCTCAATTGGTAAACCTCTGGCCCATTGAGACCTGAATATGAACCTCAATTATGGCTGCCGTATTTCTTTTCAGAAATCACATAACTGAGTGAGTTTCAGCATTGCGTAGGACAATAGACACTTTCATGTTATGTTTTAAGAAGGTTAAGGTCACCAGGTGATGCTCATTGAAATGTGTGGTTACATTTCCTCAAGAAGTAGTTATGTTTCTATCTCCAAATATGGTCTACCTGCTCTGAAAATGTATGTCAAGTTTAGTCAAAGGTCAAATCTATAAGGAAAAAGCGACGAAGCCCAGCACTTCGTTTTATCAAGTAATGAAAATATTTTTTATGCGATATTTCTGTGGTATTGCTGACTGTAATATTCTGATACGTTTTATTGCCACCAACTTGATAAAATGTATGGCATTCATTTTTAGGAGGAATATTGGCAAAAACGTTTTGGTAAACAGAGAATCTCTCCCAATTGACTTTTGATATAAAATATATCAACACGAGGCGATAATAGTTTAAACACTCTGAGGCTAGCCGAGTGTTGATTTGATTTCAAAAGACATGAAGGTGATATAATATTTATCTTAAAACATTATTCTGTCGACTTTTTCAGTTAGTAGAGTTAACCCGCTTCAGTGGCTGAAAGGTTAGGTGCCCACCCACCCCCCAACCCAACCCCCACCCGATGTATTAATGTATTATGTAGTGTGTTGTAGTAAAATTAAATTATCTGAGAGAAGATTTTTATATTTTTTTATATTTTGGACCCCTCCCTTTTAGAAGTGCTCATCAGCTCTTGTTAGTGATGTCATATGGTTATGGTGTCATGATAACCAATGATGTCACAATGGTCTGCAAAGCATTGTGATGCAATTTCATTGTAGCTATATCTCCTGTTAGATTGATATCACCCAAGTGATATCTTCTTTAGAGGCCAGTATTTAATGATAAAGATATTTTTGACAGTTGTCAGTTGTGTATTCAAAAAAATTAAACAATGTTACATATTGTACTCATTATTACAGATTGAGAAATGTTACAATAATAAGTAGTACATTTGTTACGCGCTGTTTCCATCCACTATGTGGTTGCTCAATGTGAACTTACTGTCGGAAATGATAGAAAACTCACACCAAAGCCTCCCAGGACTCAACTGTTTACAAGACAATCGAGAAATCAGGTCCGATTTGCATCTTCAGTCTCACAAAAGGATGATGGATATTTGGTGATTCAGTACGGAGAAAGAGAAGTTGAGCTGCCATATATCTGGTTGCGAGATCACTGTCGGTGTGAGACGTGCTACAATCATACCACTTGTCAGAAGAATGTTGATAATTACACTTTGTCGGCTGATCTGTCGCCTAAGAGTACCCAGTTGGAAATGGAAGGGGAGAGGCTGAAGCTGGAATGTGGGTACCATTTCTGTTTGTTTGTTTGTTGTTTAACGCCGCATTCAGCAATATTCCGGCTATATGACAGTGGTCTCAATAATCGAGTCTGGACCAGACAATCCAGTGATTGACATCATGATCGTCGATCCACACATTTGGGATACGATGACATTTGTTACGCGCTGTTTCCATCCACTATGTGGTTGCTCAATGTGCACTTAAAGTACTGTCGGAAATGCTAGAAAACTGCTTTTTGCCTGTTAAAAAGGATATATTTTTTCTGTTGTTATTGAAATATCGAGTAACTACTGATTGCCCTACCTGTGGTTTGAAGTATTTCAGTCTCAAGGAGTCCAATCGACAAGTTTACAGGAGACAAATTTGAACGAAAACAGGAAGTTTACGTTTATTCTAGGTCCAATGATGGCAGTCTGAAACAGACTATAGAAATATGATTATGAGCATGTGACTCCATTATGATGATAATGATGTAGTCTTCATAAAACATCTACTCCACTCCCAAAAATCATTTTTGAGAAAATTATAGATGTTCATCTTCTTAAATGACAAAATGACGCCGCGTCTGTTTCTGTTTTGTCAACACTGCTCCCATGATGCAGGTTACATTACACTTGCATAAACATAACCATGGTACATGATATGGAGTCTGTACTGGAAAATGTATACAAGTTATCTACACTTTAGAGAGATAGAGGGAAAACATTTATTTATTTCGAGCGGGCGAATTACCCAAGGTATATATTTTCAATTCATACCATGAAAGTCTACGGTGTAGGGATGAACTGGTATAGGGATGGTCTCAAAAACAGAACAGATATTAGACAGCTTTGATACAAGGTGATTAGGTATATAGTGTACAAGCTTTATGAACAGAAGGTAACCCTGACTTGTAGTAGAATTTGGGGGGAATTAAAGATACAATTAATGTTAACTGCACTAACTATTGCCCTCCAAGAGATGGGATTTCGATACACTGTGCATAGCGATGACCGAGCACTTTTCAGGGAAAAATATTCCATCCTGTCTATGAGGTCACATTATTTCCAAACCATTCATAACCATCACAGTCAGGGCGTCCAGATAATTTACCCTGATGAATCATTCCACTGACAACATGTGGCTATCAGGTAAAGGTAATCGTGTCATTGTTTTGCACGCCGCAACCCATGATATGGGGCTTATTGATGGATGTGTGCTCGTTTTCGAGGCAAAAAAGAAAACTGGTGATTTTCATAAGGAAATTATAGGAGATGATGTGTTCATAGACTGGTTGGAACTTTAGCTATTGCCCATTTTAAACAATGTCTGTGTCATTTACATAGATAATGTCAGTTAATATAACGTCCAGGAATCAGATACTGTCGCACAAACCATGAGTAGTCTGAAGGCGACCATACAGGAATATATGACATTGTCGACTTCAGACCATATGAAACTCATGGAGAAAATTCTACTGAATAAGAACCCTGTAAAGTACAAGACATATGTGCTGGCGGCACAACACGGTCACGTTTTCTTACGTACGCCAGTCAGACGTTGTGAGCTCAACCCTGTTGTGCCCATCTTGGCTAAGTGTAAAGGGTTCGTGGCAAGACATAACACAACATTCAAAAGTACAGATTTATATTCGTCATCAGCGGAGATAAATGCTACTTCAAGAACTCATTTGTAGAACAACAAATACTTCTGGATTCCAAACCGCAACCTTCTAAAAATTATCCCGTTTCATAGCTCTTAACTAGTTCATATATATATGGATTGTCTGGTCCAGACTTGATTATTTACAGACTGCCGCCATATTGTTGGAATATTGCTGAGTGCGGCGTTAAACAACACCCAAACAAACAAACAAGATAAGAACAAACTGCTTTAGATATTACCAATGATGATTGATAAATCCTGATTCCAAAAACTACCATAATTGCAACAGGTTGAAGCTGCCATAAAAGATACTCAGGAAGCTGTGGAGAGAATCACCTTCCTTCAGGAGAGTGTGTTTGGGCGGATGTGGAGCTTTACCTCTGACCTTCAGCGAAGTGACACAGCTTATACCAACCTATTCTTGGGTGCTCACACAGACACGACCTACTTAAACTTACCTTTGGGGTAAGCAAGAACTAGGTTCTGTTTTAGCTAGTTTCACAATTAAGTAAGGATAAGAATTTATGGATGAACAACTTCTTTATTACAATTAAGTTTCACAATGTTTGAAGTAATAGATACGATATTGAAAGACCACCATTTTGGAAAATGCTGGAATGTTGGTATATTCTGGCTGAACACATATCTAATTTTTCACTCTGAGTCTCCTTGCTCACTCCTCAATCCTGAGTAATTGTTAACACAAATCTCAAAATCATTGGAAAAAAGTTGCGATTTGAAGTTATTTAATCAATGACTAACGATGAGAATGAAATATAAAAAGCAAAGTTTTACTCACTCATTATAATTGTCAATGTTGAATCTGGGGGCACGGGTGGCCCAGTCGTCTAAGGCGCTGCGATTCGCTGTGCAGAGTTGCGTCCCTTGGGCACGCCAGAAACCTATGATTGTGGGTTCGAATCCCGGTTCACCCCGATTATGTATCTAGGTTTGTCAGCACCATACCTGTGCTTGTGGGTTTCACCGAAGTGTTAAACATTTGAGACCTGCATCACTTTGGGCTTTCCTCCCACATTAAGCTGACACACCGTGATATAACTGGAATACTGTTAAAAGCGGCATTAAACCCAACTCACTCACTCACTCACTCAATGTTGAATCTGCGTACGAAATACCATTTTCTTTACGTTCACTTTACAACACTGCTGAGTCCCAAATCCTGCATACTAAAAGTGAGCTAGAGTGTGCTGATAGTATCTTTGGAGGACTATGAAGAGGACATATTGTTTCCATTTTGAATATACATATTGCCCTTTTCATATTTACAAGGGGGCACAGGTGGCCAAGTTTTCTTAGGCACCACAATTTGCTGTGCAGAGTTGCATCGTTTGGGCATGCTTGAAACCTGTGATCATTGGTTCGAATCCACTTCGCCCCGATTATGTTCCTATGTTTGTCAGCACCATATCCATGCTTATGGGTTTCACCAAGGTGGTAAACATCTGAGACCTGCAATACTTCGGGCTTTCCTCCTACATTAAGTTGACATTTCGTGATATACCCTTGAAGATCCAGGGTAGAATAGATCTACAGCAACCCCCGCTTGCCGTAAAAGGCGACTAACGGGACTAGGTGGTCAGGCTCGCTGACTTGGTTGATGCATGTCATCGTATCCCAATTGCTTGGATTGATGCTCAAGATGTCAATCACTGGATTGTCTGGTCCAGACTTGGTTATTAACACTGCCATCATATAGTTGAAATATTGCTGAGTGCGGCATTAAACAACAAACATGTCGTGATTTAACTGGAATACTGTTCAAAGCGACATTTAACTCACTCACTCCCTTTTTGTTACAAGGATCCAGGTTTTCCACTGTCTGTGGCATGATGGGAAAGGTGGCGATACACTGCTAGTGGATGGGTTCCATGCTGCTGAGCAGTTCCGCAGAGATCATCCTGAAGATTTCCACTTTCTAACAAAAGTTGAGATTCCACATGAGTATAAAGAGTGGAACATCAATCACATGCTGAGTCATGGGACCATTCTGAGGGTCCATCCCGGGTCAGATGATATGATGCTTATCAGGTGAGATGAACTAAAACCACACTTTAGTGGATCAGGTGAGATAAACTGGAGCCACAAATACTGTATCAGGGATCTGTATTGTGTGTAAATACTGGGTCAGGGATCTGCAGTGTGTGTAATACTGTATCAGGGATCTGTAGTGTGTGTAATACTGGGTCAGAGATCTGTAGTGTGTGTAATACTGTATCAGGGATCTGTAGTGTGTGTAATACTGGGTCAGGGATCTGTAGTGTGTGTAATACTGGGTCAGGGATCTGTAGTGTGTGTAATACTGTATCAGGGATCTGTAGTGTGTGTTAATACTGGGTCAGGAATCTGTAGTGTGTGTAATACTGTATCAGGGATCTGTAGTGTGTGTAATACTGGGTCAGGGATCTGTAGTGTGTGTATTACTGGGTCAGAGATCTGTAGTGTGTGTTAATACTGGGTCAGGAATCTGTAGTGTGTGTAATACTGTATCAGGGATCTGTAGTGTGTGTAATACTGGGTCAGGGATCTGTAGTGTGTGTAATACTGGGTCAGGGATCTGTAGTGTGTGTAATACTGTATCAGGGATCTGTAGTGTGTGTTAATACTGGGTCAGGAATCTGTAGTGTGTGTAATACTGTATCAGGGATCTGTAGTGTGTGTAATACTGGGTCAGGGATCTGTAGTGTGTGTAATACTGTATCAGGGATCTGTAGTGTGTGTTAATACTGGGTCAGGAATCTGTAGTGTGTGTAATACTGTATCAGGGATCTGTAGTGTGTGTAATACTGGGTCAGGGATCAGTAGTGTGTGTAAATACTGGGTCAGGGATCTGTAGTGTGTGTAATACTGGGTCAGGGATCTGTAGTGTGTGTAATACTGGGTCAGGGATCTGTAGTGTGTGTAAATACTGGATCAGGAATCTGTAGTGTGTGTAAATACTGGGTCAGGGATCTGTAGTGTGTGTAATACTGGGTCAGGGATCTGTACTGTGTGTAAATACTGGGTCAGGGATCTGTAGTGTGTGTAATACTGGGTCAGGAATCTGTAGTGTGTGTAATACTGGGTCAGGGATCTGTACTGTGTGTAAATACTGGGTCAGGGATCTGTACTGTGTGTAAATACTGGGTCAGGGATCTGTAGTGTGTGTAATACTGGGTCAGGGATCTGTAGTGTGTGTAAATACTGGGTCAGGGATCTGTAGTGTGTGTAAATACTGGGTCAAGGATCTGTAGTGTGTGTAAATACTGGGTCAGGGATGTGTACTGTGTGTAAATACTGGGCCAGGGATCTGTAGTGTGTGTAATACTGGGTCAGGGATCTGTAGTGTGTATAAATACTGGGTCAGAGATCTGTAGTGTGTGTAAATACTGGGTCAGGGATGTGTGTGTGTGTAAATAGTGTATGGCTCTCTCCAGATTCAACCCCTATGACATGGCACCTCTTGATACACTGCCTCCACGAGATATCCCCAAGTTCTACGCTGCATACTCCAAACTCGCCTCCTACATCAAGAACCCTGCCAACGAGTTTTGGCTCAAACTCCACCCAGGCATGGTCCTCCTGGTGAACAACTGGAGGGTGTTACATGGAAGAGCCACCTTCACAGGGAGGAGGGTGGTGTGTGGCTGTTATCTACCCAGAGATGATTGGATGAATAAGGCTCGAGTGTTCAACTTGGTGTAACTAAACGTCTTTGGCATATTGATTAGTTTTTGTACTGGTAACAAGAAATGAATGCATTATCGTTTAATAACCAAGTGCAAAGGAAATACAAAGTATTACATATTAGGCCATGTGGACTTATGTCCTCAGTAGTCTGAAATGGCTGTATGGCTTCAGCTGAAACTTTGTGGCAATGCTTGTAATTTCGTTATTTGAATGCCATGTTTGATTTAAAAAAATGCTTTTTCTCCAAAACCTAGAGTGAAACTTTGTGGGTGAGATGGTCACTTTACAGGGGTAGAAACTAATTTTTTAGTCCACAAGTCCTTATAATGATAACATATAGCAAAACCCTTTAAAATGGCAAATTTCTACTAGTCCTCAGGATACCTGAACTATTGGGCAGTTTGGCAAGGACTACAGGACTAGTGGCAATTTCTAACGCTGCTTTCATGTGGTTCCAAGCCTGTTTCAAGGCATCCTGATCGAAAATTAATACTGGCCTCCAGCAGCCATATTGGAAACTACCAATAGAATATACATCATTTGTCCTTTTAAAATATATACCCCTCAGAGACCACTGAACCAATGTGTCATACTCCAGCTTACACCAATGATCATGCCCTGATTGTGTTGAATCCAATTTTCAATATAGCCAGGTCAACAATCGAAAAATCTATTTATGATTACCATCATTTTTGTTGAAACTGTAATGAAATTTGGTATGTGTGGTTTGTGTTGAGATTCAAGACATGTTCTGTTTTTTTATGCTGTGTTTAATCTTTTGACCTTGTTTTGCCAACCCTCACATGGTTAGAATCTCTCAAAATTCATATTTGGCTCTGTGAACTTTCTCCTTGAATATGCTTATGTAGCTGAACCGTGGCTTGTATGTTTTGCCATATGATAAGATCATATGTTGTTCAAATCATTACATTTTAGTGTTTGACTTTAGTCCTCAGCATTTCTAAGAAAGATTTTAATGTTAATAGTGAGAGCAACATTTGATTAAAGAACAAAGAGATTCCATTGGGCATAAAAGAAAAACTAGCAGTGAAGTTTTATGAAGGGATCACTGAACATCAGTGTGACAGCTGTATGTAAGTGTCCAAATATTTGATAATCTTGGGGAGGCTGTGATTTTATATCGAGACCAGATATTTTTCAGCCACAGCTGCAAAACCAGATATCATTTTACTTAAAACTATGAGCCTGAATTTTAAAAATGAAAAACATTTTGCCACAATTTAATTTTGGTGGCAGTAATTGTTTTTCAACAGTCTGAAGCATAATTATGTTTTTCAAGAATTTTCTGGGACAATTTATCCCATAACAAACCCACTTACTTAGAAAGTCTAAAGACGATTACTGGTGCCTACTGATTTGTTTCATCGCATGAGAGATTCTGTCAAAGAAATGCGGCAAGGAATGCTGACTGCTGGAGTTCTACTACTTCATGAAAACGCCTCTTTTCACACCTCTCGGATTGCAAAGGCTGCTGTGGCACCCTCCATACTCGCCAGACCTGGCACCAAGTGTTTTCCACCTGTTTCCAAAACTGAAAGAACACCTTCCTGGGAAGCGCAATGGCGACAACGATGACATCAAAGCTGCCGTGAAAGTTTTTAAATGGTGACTTCAGAAACCTTCTCCCTGACTGGATTTGGGAAGCTTCACTATCGATATGCGAAGTGTATGGACAGGCTGTGATATTATGTTGAAAAAGAAAATTAAAAACACTTTCACAATTGTTGGTTTTGTTTGTTAGGCTTAGAACTTGTTGACCAGCCCTCGTACAGCTGAAACATTGTTCAAAGCAGTCTTAAGCCCCACTCACTCACTCGCTCAATCCATTTGTCGAACAGTGAGTGAGTGAGTGAGTATGGTTTTACGCCGCTTTAAGCAATATTCCAGCAATATCACAGCGGGTGACACCAGAAATGGGCTTCACACATTGTACCCATGTCGGGAATCGAACTGATGTGATGTGTAGTTAACCACTAGGCTACCTGACCGGCCCCTATCCAACAGTAAACTGAAGCACAATGCATAATATCACTACTGGCTCAGAGACAATCCAGTTAGGCCAGGACATTCATGACATGCACATTGTGTCTGCCAGTCACTACAGTGCCTATGTCGTGAGCGTCATGTTATTATGTTATTACTGTTGAGAGTAAATATTATCAGACTCTCAAGGGTTACTGTGTATCACAAAGAGGACCAAGACTGTCTTGCACAGGGCGATGTAATATACCAACAGGCCACCACCTTGTTTGCCTATATGTCAAACACCAGGACTATATGCAAGAGAAGAGCATGATATACCTCCGGGTTTTAAAGGGGCACTGATCTAACGCAATTCCCCGGACTGGTTGCTGCCTTTGTTATTGTTTTTTCCCAGTGAGTACCCGGATGATACGCAACGCAACTGAGCGTGACCAGAGACTGGGCTACCGTCTGCAAGGACAGCTAAATGAACTTGGAGGCTGGAGGCGATATTTGTTTTACGCATTTTTGCATAAACACTGATTGGTTAACTGTGATCTATAAAGATTTCGACAAAGGTCGCATGTTAATTATTTAATTAATCCATGCAGTGAAAGCATTTTCGGGTTTTGGATTGCGTCGATAATACGATTACTACTCCCTTGTTGTCATCCACGTTTTCTCGTATAACCCTACACTTGTGTATTTGTCGTCATTCCCTTGATGCTCAGTTAATGAATTTATTACAGGTACAATTAGTGGTAGCACCACTTAGATTACCTGACAAAGGTTCCCATTTGGCATTTATTGTGTCTGGGGTAATTATTCAATCTAAATCCAGGTTTGAAGTGAGGTGAAATTTGTGTTATGTAATATGCACGTGGCAGCCAGGTTTGAAGTGAGGTGAAATTTGTGTTATGTAATATGCACGTGGCAGAGATGAATGATCAGTTCATTTACTTTTTTTTTTGTAAATCAACGGATCGTTCTTGGTCATCAAAGGATTAACAGAAAATACGTTGATTGATTAATCACTGTAATCTTGCACAGTGGATATGTCCAAAGTGAGTGTTTACATGTCTAGGTTTACTAAAACAAAGGGAATACACTCATATCATGGCGTGAAGTGCCGATGTAAAAACAACATACTTTGTTGAAAGGGTTAACTGATAATACCTTGATTGATTGATCATTGTTATCTATCACTCAATGGAACCGTGGACGTTATGAAAATAGTTGTCACGTGGGCTTTCTCAGCCGACCCTTGAGACTTGACACCTATGTGAAACACCTGAAACAATCCAAGTGATCCAAGTGATCAGTTGAGAAACGAACACGGGTTATAATATCCCGAAACGATATATATCTCTTAAAACATTTGATTGTTACAGAGACACGTGACATCGAATAAGTTTCTTTGTACAGCTGCAGACGAGTGGGATATTGTTCCTTTGTGTTGATATTCACGGATACATTCCTCGAACAAGGAAGCTGCCTAAAATTTATACACATAAATTTGGTGGGTTGTAATTATGGTATTTGCATTTTGTTTTCCTTCATTTGAACCGATTCGTTCTTGTTTCTCTACGTCTTGGTTTGGGAAATTCTTCAATGCGCGATAGACGTTGTTTTCACCGGTCTTTTCCTTTGTAAGCGTGTATATATTACCGTCAATTTGTTAAATTTGATTCTCTCAGGCAATTTATAAAATGTGTAAATATTTCAGCCATTTTGACTAAGAAATCTGTCCAGATTGATTAAGACGATCAAAATGGCCTACAAACATCACAACAGATTATTATGTAGGATTAGAAGCCAAACAGCATAGAAATGTACTTTTCAACGAAATGTTTTTCAGTCACTTTGTAAAATATTTAGACGTTTAATAAATATGTTACACATTTTGACAGTAAAAAAATATACACACTATAAAAAAACAATGCTTAGGTGAAATATTTACTTCGTGTTGCAAGTAAAAATAGTGTAAACGAAAATAGCAAAATTACCAAGCAAGTGACTTATCAAAACTTCGTCACCATTACCGATGCTACCCCCAAAGATACCTACATTTCCTTATTATCTCGAAAACTGTATTTCATTTTGTTGATCAGTGTGACCATACGCCCTTATTACTACCGGTATCCATAAAAGTGACTAATGCGCTTACGAAAGGCGCAGCAGAGCTCGCGAACTAGTCTAGATTTCTGCTATACATCCGGGTACTCACTGGGAAAAAACAATAACAAAGGCAACAACCAGTCCCGGGGAATTGCGTTAGATCAGTGCCCCTTTAACTCAAGTTTCTAAAACCAAAAGAATCCTTGCACACACAGTGTCTGACGTGAGTATTTAAGAACTTTTCATACAATTCATAATACTAATGGATATGGGAAAGTTCATCACCCTAATTTTGGTTGCTTAGTGCTACACCAGAAAGTGTTTACTTTTATGATTAAAAATGTGTGATATTGATAAAACCATTGCGTTAGTCGTCACTGACTAGATCGGTTGTACCGACTATAATATTAAAACTACCATTCACATAACTGTCACCGTTAAAGGATCGGTGCTGCTCAACTCTCTTTGTCATCCATTACACAATACTGCCCCCACTCTCAGTGATGTGGTGTTTCCAGTCAGTAAACAGCCACTATGCTTGTCGTAAGAGGCGGCTGACGGGATCGGGTGGTCAGGCTCGCTGGCTTGGTTGATATATGTCATCGTATCTCAGTTGTGTGGATCGATGCTCATGATGTCATCACTGGATTGCCTGGTCCACACTCGATTATTTACAGACCGCCGTCATATAGCTGGAATATTGCTGAGTGCAGCGTTAAACAACAAACACACTTACCAACATCCAATCTCGCGTTATGCCGACTGTTTGTGTGAGAGTGAGTGAGTATGGTATTACGCCGCTGTTACCAATATTCCAACAATATTACAGGGGTGACACTAGAAATGGTCTTCACACATTGCACACATGTCGGGAATCGAACCCGGGTCTTCGGCGTGACGAGCAAACGCGTTAACAACTAGGCCACTCGACCGACCGCCTACTGTTAGTAACATGCATATTCAGCATCTGTCTGTGTCACTCAATTTCACGTGGCTGGACATATTTTATCGAGTCTTTGAATGACATCTTGTATATTTTATGTTGATTACATGTTTAAGTATCATCTTAGTAGGGAGCTGGGTACCTAACGGAAGTGGGCGTGTGTTACATTTGATTACAATGTTTGAAACATCAATATATCTCTATTATGTTAGCATGTGATCGGAACTATTTAAAGAAATTAAGTCGCTGTTTTGAAGGAGAAATTGGTAAAGAAATTGCAACGGTTTAAGATGTGTCAATTAGTAGAAGGTGGACAGGATGGTGCATAAGAGACAATGTGCATTAGAACACTGAACACAGCGAACACTAGAACGCTTTAATACTGTAAACTGTTTGCAATATGTTAAGTTGTTGGTGATAGTATATTTGGTTTGTATAACAACCCAATTGCATTTATAGGGGGACGATCCTATACTTGAGTTCATTATGCTATCCTCCTGAACCGGATGTATAGTGTTTGGGTGAGATCAAGCGATATCTCCTGGGTGAAAAAAGAATGAGTCACGTTGGCTTGTAAACGGTTACTATAAAACATGACATCCCTAAACTGGAGAAGTTGGATGATTTTTGAGTGATAAATAGAATCTCACCTCGTGTTTTTGTTTTCATATCAAGTATATCAACACTCGTCGTTTCAAACTTCAAGGCCTGATCGTTATATATTTCATATGAAAAACTCGGAACAGTCTCTATATATCAATGGACCCGTGAAGATCCGGGGTAGATTTGGGGTAGCTACCCATGCTTGCCGTAAAAGGCGACTATGCTTTCGTAAGAGGCGACTAACGGGATCGCTGACTTGGATAATGCATGCCATCGATCCAAATTGCGTGGATCGATGCTCATATTAATCACTGGATTGTCTGGTCCAGACTCGATTATTTACAGACCCCCGTCATATAGCTTGAATATAGTGCGACGTTAAACAACAAACAAAGCAAACCAATATATCAATGAATCAGTTATAAATGTACTATAGGCCTGTGGCCTCCTGAGTATGGGGGCGGTCGGGTAGCCTTGTGGTTAAAGCGTTCGCTTGTCACGCCAAGGCCCGGGTTTGATTCCCAACATTGGTACAATGTCTGAAGCCCATTTCTAGTGTCTCCCGCCGTGACATTACTGGAATATTGTTAAAAGCGGCGTAAAACCATACTCACTCACTAACTCAGTACGGAAATAAACAAATCAGAATTACGACGCATATCACTTCGTCTTTATTGTGGTGTATTCTATTCATTCTATTGTTATTAATTAGCTTTCTGTTAGCTTTCTTGTAATTTCGGACAGTTTGACTATAATAAACTTGGTAACAACAATGTAACCATGGAATGGCTTACAGAACATATATGTACTTATTGTATGTATTTCAGGTGATGCTATACCCTGGTTGGCGTCGAATGTACGCACACCGGTACCATATTACTTACGGCAAGGTTTGACAAACACCTCCGTGTGGTGCCAACCGACTGTGTCCCTCAATAAATGCTTACATTAACAGTCAACACTTCTGTATCTACGTGATAGTTGGACCACATGTATGTCATGATGCTATGTGCTTATTGTGGGGATACATCCAGACTCTCAACGTGTAACTGTGTATCACAAGGATGTAGACGTTCGTTATGTGACACAGGAGGAGTGTATACCAGTGGACTTTGAATGTGTCACTGGTACTGTATGTGACGAAGGAGACAGCATCGAATATCTCAAGAAGGGGAACTTATTACCTGAAGGTTTTCAACGTGTATCTGTTTCTGTCAGAGATCGGGACGTAAAATATACTAGGAAACAGGACCTGAGACCAGAAGGTTTTGAACAGGTTTCTGTCTACGCCAGGAATGGAGAAGTAAAATATGCAAGAAAAGGGGACATCCCACCAACAGGGTTTGATCATGTTTCTGTCTATGCAAAGAATGAAGACATAAAGTATGAGAAAGAAGGTCAGCATATCCCAGTAGGTTATGAACACGTGACTGTCTATGTCAAAACCGAAGACATACTATATACAAGGCAAGGAGAGCTTGTACCGACAGGGTCTGAACCCGCAGACGTTTATGTGAAAGACAAAGACATAACACAAGTAAAGTGTCTACAAGTAAAAGAAGCATTTCATACAGAGTGTCTGGAGTAAGCATTGCATTTCAACGTCTTGTTAGTTGTTATTAATTTCTGGCGTCTTTTTAAGTAACATATTGTTGTTTGGTTCTGTTTGATGTTTGTTTATGAATTTATGCAATGGATTTATTCTGATTATTCTGACATTTCAGAAACATATTCCAAGGCGTGATGGGATAGCTCATAAGTTCATGCAAAGTGTCTCGAAATCCAATATCCTGTCCACTGGGATCCATGTCAAGTACCTGTTTGGAGAAGGGAAAGCCAAACAAGACAATCCCAAAAAGAAAAAGGAGAAGAAAGATGATAAAGCAACGGAGGTCTGCGCAACTCCAACTCTGGATATATACCGATTCATTTTGTTGGTCTCACACCTGGAGATTCTTTCACTGGCGCATTTGATGAGTTTGCTGACCCAAAACTTCACGATTTGATTCAAGATGGAAAACAATTCTGTGATGTGTACAGGAAAAGCTACTAAACAGTCATTGAACGTTTAGAGATTTAACGACTTCCTTGTTCTCTATGTTGGTGCTGCTTCTACTGTGACAACTTCTAGATTCAATACCAAGACACCATTTGATGATTCCATTATCAACATTCCTGCAGTAACGCTCAGGACATTTGTTAGAGAAAGGAAACCCTTCAAAGAAACATTCCATAGAATTCCTGGTGTGACTCATGCAGATCACCTTCTGAATGTTCGTGAAAACAGATCACTTCAAATGAAAAGTCACTTTTTACAAAAGGAAGGTGATCAAGCATTGGCAGAGTATATCATCAAGAATCTCAAACTTGCAGAATACATAAGCGCATTTACTAAAACTGAATGTGGTGGTTCTTATCTCTATGGTGTCCATGAGGAAAATTGTTTTCTGGAGGGATATGGTTATGAGACTAAAGTAATCCGCATCCAGCATGTTGTTCTGAGGGACAGAACTGCATTCAAGGAAACGTTAGAGGATAACATTGGGAATACTGTTCTCGTCTGTGACTATGATGGAAAGGAAGTATCTGCAGATCTGAATGTATTTCAAGTTCACTTCATTCCTAGCACAGCAGTATGAAAGAAGGGGATCGGAGAGTCAGCTGTGAATCTGTAGATCACGGACATGGTGATGTAGATCCAGTGATGTTCATGTTTCAGTCAGACCAGTGAGCGGGATAGTGTTCTGTGAGAAACAAGGACTACTTGCATATTGATATGACAAACAATTCAAACTGATCACACGGATAAATATCAAGGATTGGGTACGTGCTCTTACAAGATGAGGGGAAATCCCGGTGTAAACAGATATAAAACGCAGCGAAGACGGTAAACAATAGTGTCATCTAAAATACACTTACCGTTCTGATTATATCAGGGGCGGTCTGATAGACCAGTGATTAAAGCGTTCGCTCGTCACGCTGAAGACCCGGGTTCAATTCCCGACATGGGTACAATGTGTGAAGCCTATTTCTGGTGTCACCCGCCGTGATATTGCTGGAATATTTCTAAAAGCGGCGTAAAACCATACTCACTCACTCACTCTCTGATTCTGATTATATCAAAATAGATTTGAAATACGTATCTCACATGAAATATGATACAAAATGCAGAATGTTTGAATGAATAATATTGGAGCAAAGGAAACGAAACATAGCCCAAACTGGTACCTCAATTTTTCTTGAATGAAATATAATAAGCATTGCAGAAAATCTCAGCAACAAGGACCAGGAACATGCTGCATTGTTTCATTTAAAAGTTCGTTCACCTGAATTAAAACTTAAAGCCATGTATTTGTAACTGCACTTGTGAACAACACAACTCCGACACACTAGCAAATAACACATTATATTTTCAAAGAGGGACTAAACAGTTGCGAATTTAAACGTTTGAAGACGCTTTATATGCATAACTAGGTTATTATGCTTCTGAAGAAAACAAAGTGTGGTGGAACTGCAGGATGAACTACCTTCTAACGGGGGATATGTGAGGTTATACCAGTCTTATGTTTCCATTCACAAGTCACAAATGATACACATGTAAACATCGGGACCACATACACTGTTGGTTGCGTGTTGCGTGTTGAGAGTATACCTACTGTCTACAACTGCATGTATACTCAATTTGTTGTGTTTTCTTTTAGTTTGTTTGTTGTTTAACGCCGCATTCAGCAATATTCTACCTATATGACGGCGCTCTGTAAATAATCGAGTCTGGACCAGACAATCCAATGATTGACATCATAAGCATCGATACAAGCAAATGGAATACGATGACATGCATCAACCAAGTCAGCGAGCCTGACCACCCAATCCCGTTAGTCGCCTCTTACGACAAGCATAGTCGCTAAGTAAGGCAAGCATGGGTTGCTAAGAACCTATTCTACCCCGGATCTTCACGGGTTAATATAACTTATTTTAAGGGTCCATGCAGGCAATATATAGGATCATGCGAAGTAACGAAATGGTGATAAAGCTGGATATTTGTTAAGTGCGGCTTTAAGCAACAAACCAAAACTAAAACTTGTGTTAACCAGGGTAGCCTTGAAATTGTATATAGTTTAACTAGGTATAGTTGGTTGTAAATAAAAAAAATAATTAACTGTAGTTCATTGTCACTTTGTTTGTTTCTTTAATTGTATATTGTAAATATAGTGTAGATATATTGTATGTTGTATTGTAGATATAATTGTATATAAAAGATATATCACATAAAATGTTCAGAATGCACTGTTCATATTTAACAGGTATCTGATGATACAGAAAGATTGGTCTTAGGGCTGTATCATAATTTGTATCATAAAAGGTTTGTTTACAATATATTGCCATGAATTAGGTTTTATTTACACTTTTCTACTCTTTTGTTTTTAACTTTTATTATACCTGAAAATACTGAACAGGCCCTAATTCCTTTATAAATATTATCACTTGTATGCAAATAATATATCTTCCTTAGGCGTCGTCATCTCGTCATCGAACCAGTCAGGAGATCAGATCTAGGAGGTCCAAATCATTGCCAAACTCTGGTAAGGTTACGATATCGAATGTATACAGTTCTGCTGGATTATCGGCAGTCGTCGTTAAATGTAGGCTATCGATACATCACTGTACTTATTCAAATCTTTTTGTGTGAAAATGCTTTTTAATCGTATCAAATGAAATTATACCTTCCTGTTTTGATCAATCAGAATCAAGCATTCTTCAATGTCATAGTGGCAGTAGGGCTAGCCCATCATTGTGGGGCCAACTGCCCATACCCTATCAGGACCAGAACCCCAGATTACCCGATAGGCATTTTCAATTACAAGGTATGATGTTAAAACTGGGATTCAGCCGGAACTAAACGATCCTGACCTGGATGAGTGACCCGCTTTCACAGTGGGTCCCGGCTGATAATACTTCTGGCCTACATGTGGCGGTCATGGAATTTCCGAGTCCCGTGATGGGATTCGAACCAAGGACCTTCTGTTCCGAGGTGACTTTTTAAATTCCAAAGCAGCATTCCAAGCAGGATGGTTAATTATAATACATATATAAGTTTCTTTTCAAGCTGCTATTAATGTATAAAAAAAGTAGTGGGACTTGCACATGCTTACCCTTTTTGCGAACACCAACAGTGCTGTCGTCACTGATTTTCACCATCCATACATATCATTTCAACTGCTGTTTTGCCTTTTATACACAATGGAATCTGTTTCATCGGATAATTGAGACTGGTTATTATCTGGTGTTGACGTATTGTATCTATATTTACCATTAGAACATGATAGACATTTAAAAATTGGAAGAAGCCCAGTGAATACATGACATGTTTTTTTATGGATAAAGAGACAAAGAATATAAGAAGTTGTTGTGCATAAAATAGTGTCATGTCTACATAATCAGAATATGACTTTAAGGCTTTAACATGAGTTATAGGGACCCCATTTAATTAGTTTTATTTTTGTTTGTTTGTTTGTCGTTTAACGCCACATTCAGCAATATTCCAGCTATATGACGGCGGTCTGTAAATAATCGAGTCTGGACCAGACAATCCAGTGACTGACAACATGAGCATCGATCCACACAATTGGGATACAATGACATGCAGCAGCAAGTAAGCGAGCCCGTTAGTCGCCTTTCACGGCAAGCATAGTCGCCTATCACGGCAAGCATGGGTTGATGAAGACCTATTCTACCCCGGATTACCGACAGCTGACGGAAAGTAACAAGACAAGTTGTAAGGCGACTTATGTTTCTCCAGATGATACAGAGGCAGGTAAAGTAATGAAATGTGCAGTGTTTGGATAATTTCGTTAGAGCCTGGATAAAACCATAGATCAAGTCGACAGTAGTTTTGATTGGTTGGTGGATGAAATGACACCACAGCTGCTCTTGGTGCCCCTTGATTTCAGTGAATGTTGCTGTGCATGGCTCAGGATGCAGTCATTATTTTGTCTGCGTTCAGTTTCTACATGTGGGAGTGGCATGAAACCCGAGAGGTAACTGAATGGGCAGTCCAATAACTACAGCATGGACTAGTCATAAAATAAGTCATTTCATAAATGATTCTTTCCCAGGATTTAATGATTGTTTACATCAAAGTGTGAGCCATAAACAACACAACTTGGACATATTTGTTGAGATTTTATTTTTATAAAATGAATATATGCATACTTTTCACAGGAGAAACGAAGATATGGACTTTGTCTTACCTATAATAAGGTAATGTCCATTGCTAAACAAATGATGAAATAATCATGTCAGCTGGATCTTTTCCCTACAAGGGCTAACATGTACTGTCTGCTCTATATGTTCTAATTAGGGGCTCACATGTACTGTCTTCTGTATTTGATCTAATTAGGGGCTCACATGTACTGTCTACTCTATATGTTCTAATTAGGGGCTCACATGTACTGTCTTCTGTATTTGATCTAATTAGGGGTTCACATGTACTGTCTACTGTATATGTTCTAATTAGGGGCTCACATGTACTGTCTTCTGTATTTGATCTAATTAGGGGTTCACATGTACTGTCTACTGTATATGTTCTAATTATGTGACCAGCCTCACCGAGCCTTGCCACAAACCAGCCTCACCGAGCCTGACCACAAACCAGCCTCACCGAGCCTGACCACAAGCCAGCCTCACCGAGCCTGACCACAAACCAGCCTCACCGAGCCTGACCACAAGCCAGCCTCACCGAGCCTGACCACAAGCCAGCCTCACCGAGCCTGACCACAAGCCAGCCTCCCCGAAAATTGTCTCCCTTTATCATAAGTGTCTAGCTAGTACAAAAACTGTTGACTTCCTTTTTACATTTGACATTGACAAGGCAAAATAATTACACATGGTCATTTATGGAGTTAATATTGCTTCTTACTGTTTGTTATTCTCTTGAATTTCTCATTTAACTCGCCAATTGAGACTGTTTGTTTCACAAAGCACCATTTCTATTACTTGACCAGCGTGTATCCTTTCGCTGCCAAAAGAGGTCTCGGAAATTTCAGGAATATTTTTTGTTGAAGTTGATGTGGTATATAATCATACCTACCCTAAAGATTTTTTGTTACTTTTTGTTAATATTTATCAAATTTTGCAAAGACAGAACTACGTTTTAAGTCGCAACAGGTTACAAGGGGTGGTGAAACGCCCTGTGTCCGGTAGACATCTACACAAAATGTATATAATAAATAGAATATTTCATGTGTCTCAGTAAATGTCATGTTTCTCTCATCTCATGACGTCACTCATGAAAAAATCTACTTTTCACCATCACTCAAGAAGAAAAACATATTTCACTCAACACATGAAATATCCTCTATCTCTCTACAAATTTACAGTTCTGCTGAGTCAACAATTTGAAAATATATATTCATATATGGATATGCATAAATAAATAAATATGTAGGATTCCTTATAAATATTTACATACTTCTTTTGCTTCCTTAAATCTTAAAAAACAATATGTGCACCTGACACTTGAGTGTATTTTGAAACGAACTATTTGCAATAATTTGGATTGAGTTGATAAACAATGAGAAAGATGATTCCCTGAGCTTTTCCTCCATAATTGTGATGTAGCAAATTATTCTATCATTAAAAGTCTTTTTGACTGGTTGTTATTGAAAAGATGCTTAGGTATCAAAGTCATTTTTAATCCAAAGCAAATATTGATTACGATGTGATTTTGTTTTTGTTCTTTTTAACGTGTATTATTTTGGTACTCTACCATGAATTAGGAAATCACTCGATTCTGATTGGTCAATCAGAGGCTATTAAATCACAAATGTACCGTTATTGGAATGCCTTGATTGACCAATCAGAATCTAGTTTTTCTCATTTTTTCGCAATCGTGGACTGCCAAACCTGCCTTCATATGTGTACCATGCATCTTGACTCCATCAATATTGCATGAAACTTCAAAATGATGAACTAGGGGATACAGATTAGGAAATACATTGAGGTACATTCTTAATCTGACAAAAATACACTCATCTGAAAATAAAACATAAAGTACTGTCTTGAAATTAAGATGAACAGGCAAAACATGAAAACCAAGACAATGTGTAACCATTGCGACTTGGTACCATGGTTATTTATTATGACACTTTTTATCAGCTGCCTTAAGAAATATCAATAGGACCACAACAATCATTTGTAAGTATTAAAAGAAAAAAATACCAAAACAACATTACTGTGACAGACCTTCAACATTAAACATCAGCATCAAAATGTTTGACATCTTTGGCATGCTCATAAATACTCCCTTTGCTGTTTACCACAAGAATCTTGAGTCTTCAGACTAATGAAATTCATTAAAAGGGCTCTTATCCATGGCATGCTACCTGGCCTACCATGAGGCTCTGTAGTGTAGCTGTACAGTCAGTTCTAATTATTCTGGAATAAAAATTCTAATGATATGAAAAAGTAAATGTTTTGTACATTTAGAGTAATTTCCTCATCCAGTAGAGTTCACAGTCCCTGTGCTGTCCCGATTAATGACCACTATGTACTTCCAGAGAGTAAACAGTCTCTGTGCTGTCCAGATTAATGACCACTATGTACTTCAAGAGAGTAAACAGTCTCTGTGCTGTCCAGATTAATGACCACTATGTACTTCCAGAGAGTAAACAGTCTGTGCTGTCCAGATAAATGACCACTATGTACTTCGAGAGAGTAAACAGTCCCTGTGCTGTCCCGATTAATGACCACTATGTACTTCCAGAGAGTTAACAGTCCCTGTGTGGTCCAGATTAATGACCACTATGTACTTCAAGAGAGTAAACAGTCCCTGTGTGGTCCACATTAATGACCACTATGTACTTCAAGAGAGTTAACAGTCCCTGTGCTGACCAGATTAATGACCACTATGTACTTCCAGAGTGTTAACAGTCCCTGTGCTGTCTCGATTAATGACCACTATGCACTTCAAGAGAGTTAACAGTCTCTGTGCTGACCAGATTAATGACAACTATGTACTTCAAGAGAGTAAACAGTCTCTGTGTTGACCAGATTAATGACCACTATGTACTTCAAGAGAGTAAACAGTCTCAGTGTTGACCAGATTAATGACCACTATGTACTTCAAGAGAGTAAACAGTCTCTGTGCTGACCAGATTAATGACCACTATGTACTTCAAGAGAGTAAACAGTCCCTGTGCTGTCCAGATAAATGACCACTATGTACTTCAAGAGAGTAAACAGTCCCTGTGCTGTCCCGATTAATGACCACTATGTACTTCCAGAGAGTAAACAGTCCCTGTGCTGTCTCGATTAATGACCACTATGTACTTCAAGAGAGTAAACAGTCTCTGTGCTGACCAGATTAATGACAACTATGTACTTCAAGAGAGTAAACAGTCCCTGTGCTGTCCCGATTAATGACCACTATGTACTTCGAGAAAGTTAACAGTCCCTGTGCTGTCCCGATTAATGACCACTATGTACTTCAAGAGAGTAAACAGTCTCTGTGCTGACCAGATTAATGACCACTATGCACTTCCAGAGAGTTAACAGTCCCTGTGCTGTCCCGATAAATGACCACTATGTACTTCGAGAGAGTTGACAGTCCCTGTGCTGTCTCGATTAATGACCACTATGTACTTCAAGAGAGTTAACAGTCCCTGTGCTGACCAGATTAATGACCACTATGTACTTCAAGAGAGTTAACAGTCCCTGTGCTGTCTCGATTAATGTGTGTGTGTGAGTATGGTTTTACGCCGCTTTTGGCACTATTCCAGCAATATCACGGCGGGGGACACCAGAAATGGGCTTTACACATTGTGCCCATGTCGGGAATCAAACCCGGGTCTTCGGCGTGACGAGCGAACGCTTTAACCACTAGGCTACCCGACCGCCCCTCTCGATTAATGACCACTATGTATTTCCAGAGAGTTAACAGTCCCTGTGCTGTCCCGATAAATGACCACTATGTACTTCGAGAGAGTTAACAGTCCCTGTGCTGTCTCGATTAATGACCACTATGTATTTCAAGAGTGTTAACAGTCTCTGTGCTGACCAGATTAATGACAACTATGTACTTCAAGAGAGTAAACAGTCTCTGTGTTGACCAGATTAATGACCACTATGTACTTCAAGAGAGTAAACAGTCCTTGTGTTGACCAGATTAAATGACCACTATGTACTTCAAGAGAGTAAACAGTCCCTGTGTTGACCAGATTAAATGACCACTATGTACTTCAAGAGAGTAAACAGTCCCTGTGTTGACCAGATTAAATGACCACTATGTACTTCCAGAGAGTAAACAGTCCCTGTGTTGACCAGATTAAATGACCACTATGTACTTCCAGAGAGTTAACAGTCCCTGTGTGGTCCACATTAATGACCACTATGTACTTCAAGAGAGTAAACAGTCCCTGTGCTGTCCAGATTAATGACAACTATGTACTTCAAGAGAGTAAACAGTCCCTGTGTTGACCAGATTAATGACCACTATGTACTTCAAGAGAGTAAACAGTCTCTGTGTTGACCAGATTAATGACCACTATGTACTTCAAGAGAGTAAACAGTCTCTGTGCTGTCCAGATAAATGACCACTATGTACTTCCAGAGAGTTAACAGTCCCTGTGTTGACCAGATTAATGACCACTATGTACTTCAAGAGAGAAAACAGTCCCTGTGCTGTCCCGATTAATGACCACTATGTACTTCAAGAGAGTAAACAGTCCCTGTGTTGACCAGATTAATGACCACTATGTACTTCAAGAGAGAAAACAGTCCCTGTGCTGTCCCGATTAATGACCACTATGTACTTCAAGAGAGTTAACAGTCCCCGTGCTGTCACGATTAATGACCTTTATGTACTTCAAGAGAGTAAACAATCTCTGTGCTGTCACGATTAATGACCACTATGTACTTCAAGAGTGTTAACAGTCTCTGTGCTGTCCCGATTAATGACCACTTTAAAGAGAGTAAACAATCTGTGTTGACCAGATTAATGACCACTATGTACTTCCAGAGAGTTAACAGTCCCTGTGGTGACCAGATTAATGACCACTATGTACTTCCAGAGAGTTAACAGTCCCTGTGTGGTCCAGATTAATGACCACTATGTACTTCAAGAGAGTAAACAGTCCCTGTGTGGTCCAGATTAATGACCACTATGTACTTCAAGAGAGTAAACAGTCCCTGTGTGGTCCAGATTAATGACCACTATGTACTTCAAGAGAGTGAGATCATACACCTCTTCTTTGAGGATTGCAGGAATGTAGCTGCATGCAATACTATGAATGGCTAATTGTACCTACCATTTTTACGATAATAAGCGCCCTGGACAGTGACAATTAACACAGGTGAGACTTATTAAACCATGTATGCAACGATGTCCGAGATCCAGCAGTAGAGAACAAACCAATGTCGAACTACCAGTAAACAATGCCTCACTTTATAACTTAGAAGATTGTTCAGTGAAAAGGTCAAAAGGAAATAACTGCAAGTTTTACTGTACTACTTGATCTTGTTGTATTTCCCCCTGATATGTACAAACACTTCATCACTGCTTTTTAGCATCTGGCATAACCAGGTAGGTGTTTTAGGTATGGAACAGTTTGACGGGTTACCATTTGATATCGACCAATCAGAGACTGTCATTCTCTGACAGCTAAGGTTAATTTCAAGGCACCAATGTTAGTCTGGTCAGTGAGTTGCTGTGAATCTGTTTTCTCTTTCCACATATGGACAGAATGAAATTCACCATATTTCAATTAAATTGTTTGACGGCAGTAAAGAAATGGACCATAAATACCAAAGCATAGATAAACTGTTCACCATTTAATAAAAAATACTGTAATTACAAATCACTAAAAAATATGCTGTGATGCTATCTCCAATGTTAACATGCCCGCAGTAATGTTTCTCTTCTCTAGTCAAATCTCAATGTCTGTAATACATGCACCCCCTTCTACACAGTTCCATTGTCTGTAAGCAACATGTTTTATACCTTAAAGAAAGGAGGACTATCAGGGAAACTTTAGGGCTTAGTTAAGGGGTGCTTGGAAAGATTACTTGCAGTGTGGTCTTAAAGTTGAACAGTGGGAGCTTATTGGAGCAGGTCGCTTAATGTAGCAGGGCGTATATTGGAGCAGGGCGCTTATTGGAGTAGGGCACAAAATGCGGCAAATAGGAATGTTGGGGTTCTAATTTAGGGTTCCGGGTTATGCAATCTCATAAAAATAAGACCCTTAACATTTATTCCGATACCACACCTCTCTGTGTAAAGATCTGAAGACACCTCATAGGAGTTTGCATGATGTAAACTGATGAATCAGAGTCAGGATCGGGGCTTTGAAATACAAGGTACGAGTTAGTTTAGCATTCAGACAAACATAGCTGATTTCCATATCTTGCAAATGAATGTAATCAGACAGTTACAAATGCAAACACATAAAGCAGAGTTAAACATGGTTGTGTATACATTCTGTTGTTACTGTGCCCTTGGCATTTACACTCAAAAGGGTGTATCAAAAACCGATTATCGAGGCTTTAAAGAAATGAACCTAAATCGTTTTAACATGCTGACATCTGATTGGCTCAAGAAACAGCGGATCCTTCATTGTGATTGCGTGGTCAGAGTTGGCACAGGGTCACCTGACATGACCTATGGAGGTGTTGTCAGACCTTGACACTGAGAGGTATCTGAGTACAAGATCTGATCTTAATGGTGTCTTCCCAATGTGCCTACAGTCCCATTCTGCCTAAAGTAAAATCGTGAAAGGATACAGTCTGATGCTCAGAAAGTGATGCATGAGTGAAGAACATGTGTGGGTTGTGTGAACAACAATGGATTAGAACTTAAACTGGATTGATCTTCAAAATAGTTTATTGATGTGATTGATTCTATATTATTTTGTTGTTGTTTTAATATTTTAGACAGGAAGCTGCAACAGTACAAGCCTGACTGTGAGTGAGTTGGGTTTAACGCCGCTTTTAATAGTATTCCAGTTATATCGAGGCGTGTCAGCTTAATGTGGGAGGAAAGCCCGAAGTGATGCAGGTCTCAGAAGTTTACCACTTCGATGAAACCCACGAGCAAGGGTATGGTGCTGGCAAACCTAGAAACATAATAGGGGCGAATCGGGATTCAAACCCACAATCATAGGTTTCCGGCATGCCCAAGGGATGCAACTCTGCACAGTGAATCGTGGCACCTGACCATCTTAATGGAACTGCGAGTGCCAACACTTGAACTTCTCTGCTACTCCAACCTGCCTATTCCAACAACTGTATATTTAACAGGTCTGACTATAACAATGTAGTGAGACATCCTGATTCCCAATAAACAAGTGGGCTCTGGATACAACAAGAGACTAAAATACATGTAGACAAAGCATAGTTTCTAACGATACATGAATCTCCAAATAAATAGTGAATTTCAGATATAACTCTGTGATTATGATTGGCAATTGGAGTTGACAATATACAGTTGACTGTGTAATACTAGGTTGTGCTATTCAAAAAGTAAACAGCATTATGGAGTCTTAATTATCCAAGACATATTTCAGATTTCACGATTGACTATTCTTTTCTTGCTGCTAAAACATGAGTGAGTGGGTGAGTGTGGTTTTACGCCGCTTTTAGCAATATTCCAGCAATATCACGGCGGGGGGGGACACCAGAAATGGGCTAAACACATTGTATCCATGTAGGTAACCGAACCTTGGTCTTCGGCGTGACGAGCGAACGCTTTAACCACTAGGCTACCCGACCGCCCCTGCTAAAACATGAACAAAGTATTGGGTGCTGTTGATAGAATAATGTTAAAATTACATCCTGGAAGAGGTGATGAGGCTTGGTGATAACTTTCATAATGCATTCCCTGTCTGCACAAGACGTAAATGGCCGCGAAGTTTTCTTGTATGGATTTCCTGTTCACAAGAATGTCATCTTGAGACGACCGTATACATTAAGATTGGTTGGTTGGTTGGTTGTTGTTTAACGCCGCACTCAGCAATATTCCAGCTATATGACTGCGGTCTAAAAATAATCCAGTGTGGACCAGACAATTCAGTGATTAAAATCATGAACATCGATCCACGCAATTGGGACACGATGACATGCATCAACCAAGTCAGCGAGCCGTTAGTTGCCTCCTACGACAAGCATACACATTAAGAGAGAAGATGGACACTTCAAAACACAGCCACATAATACAACAGACAAATTATGCAAAGATCTAATTAAATAGCCTGCATTGAAGGGTAAAAAACTGTGTAACAATGGAAACAAAATGTGTTTTAAATTGTGTAGGCTGATAACAACAAACCAGTTGCTATATAATAGTTTATCCAGATATTATGAATAAAAGACTGTTGCCCATTTGAACAACTATACATCAACAAGTTAAGAATTTGGCACTGAATAGGTCTGTTGACCTAAGGTCAATAAAATCCCATCTTTTGTTGATGCAATACCTCTCTGCATGAAGACCTAAGGACAGCTACGTAGGAGGTCAGAGGGAAGCAGGGGAGGGTCAGCCAATATTATGAGTGAGTGAGTCAGTGAGTTTGATTTTAGCAATATTCCAGCAATATCACTGCAGGGGACACCAGAAATGGGCTTCACACACTATACCCCTGTCGGGAATCGAACCCCTAACAAGCAAACGCTTTAACCACTAGGTTACCCGACCACCACCCCCCACCCACCCCCAAAGTATGAGTCTCTGGGGGAGGGACATAAAAAATAATACACATTTTGTTATGGTCATGAAAAAAATGGACATTAAAGACTAAAATAAATAAGGTGATTTTGTATTTTGTCTTTTCAGGGAGAGTCATAAAAAAATGTACAGGGACATTAGGAGGGTCAACCAAAACAATGACAAGCATAAGGAAAGTTTCATTATTTTCAGTACATCAAAATCCTCTGACCCACCCATCTCTTTAATAAATGACCAGTTTAAAACTTTCGTATCAGCTAATCAGTGGTGAGACCTCTAACTTTCTTGTTATAAGTGAGTGAAGCACTTAGACCAGCATGTATGATTTCTGTGTTGCAAAAACAACCTAAATTATTGTGGCTAACAGTTGTCCACCACAATCAACAATCAGCGCTATTTTCGGTACAGTGTTGGCTTCCATTGTCTAGTGCTTATCACCTATTAGTACCAATTATCTGTTGGCTTCGCTTGTAAAGTTTCCACCTATGTCATCTTTTTACTTTTGTTGTCCTTACATGTACATATATATGCTCTCTGCCTCATGGCATTCATTCACCTGATGAGGGAGTAAGCATATACTCTGAAACATTGTGTTCCTCATAATAAATAAGTTGACATCCATAAGTTCTCTTCCTACTGTGTATGCCTTCTAAATGCCTTTCAAAGACTCGTAAACGTTGTGTTCCTCATAATAAAGAAGTTGACATCCATAAATTCTCTTCCTTATGTCTATCACCTCTAAATGCCTTTCAAAGACTAAATTGCCCCCTCCTGAAAGTACATAATCTTATTGTTGATGATATTTCATACACCCTGTCATTTGTGAGCATTTTGGCATCTACATACAAATGGGAGCTCCAGCCAAGAAATACTAGTTCTGTGTCGGCTTTCTTTACTTAATATCAAGATGGCACATAAATGAAGCTAAATAACTTTAGAAAATTTATATCTGCTGCAAGAACCTACACCTCCTTCATTAAGATCTGGCTGTCAAAGTTTGCACAGGGTATGCAACCTCCTATGGACCTATCACATCAACTTCATGCAGAGAGGTAGCGTATCAGAGTCAAAGGACTTTAATGGTATTGCTGTTGTCCAGACATGTAGACTTTCGGATGGTGAAGAATGTACAATGAGTTGCATATTTAGAAGACAACGACATCCATGTTCTGACAGCCATATCTGACCCGACTCCCGGGACGAATTTCTTCAGTAGATAGTGTGATCCAACTGATCTTACTGGCATAGAAGTCTGCAAGGAACATTCTGATGCGGTGAACAACCAGTGTGAGTTAATGTGAACACAGTCCTGGCCTACAGACATTCCTACTCAGTCAGGACCCTGGTTCAGATCGTCAGTGGGTTTGCAGCAGCCATAACGGTGAGATCACAAGCTTCTGAGGAACACCATGTGGAGGATCAAACTCGGCCTGTCTGTGCTAAAAGAACACCCTAACCACAATGCTACCCATTGCCCTCGTCTGCTGTGTAAATGGGCCATAGGAACACCATGTGGAGGATCAAACTTGGACAGTCTGTGCTAAAAGAACACCCTAACAACAATGCTACCCATCGCCCTCATCTGCTGTGTAAATGAGCCATCACAGATCAATCTCTACAGTTTGAATGAAACATGAAGTTGAAAGAACATGCACCGTTTTCGTCTTGTTTCAAGATTATCAACACACTTTGCACAAATGTAGGGAATCTTCCTGTTCATGAAACATTCTTCCAAACACTGACCATCAATAAGGCTTTGATGTGACTCTAGAAGCTGATCTTGAGCGTCCTATCAGCAACACTATCAACTCGGAATGTTCCAGGAGATGGTAAATCTAATGCCAAACTATATCCCGGGCACGCATTATCAGTCTTCTATATTTTTCATGACACCACAATAAGGGTCACACTGGTATCGCAAGTCTTACTCATTGCTCTATGTGGCCTAAAGCTAAGGATACCATCAAGTATCACAAACATGGAGAGTTGGTCATGATTTTGATCGCTCCAGTAAAATCAGCTGACACGATTATTTCCCTTTGTTCTTCAGACTCTTGGCTTTTCTCCGCTCCCTCTATTGGCTTCTTTTTGAAGAAGTGGGACGGATTGGGTGCAAAAATGGCAGCTGTCACTACTGCATTGTGAACTGGAAACAATGGAAATTTTTCGTCTTAAACGTCAGATAAAAATTGTAAACAAAATACAGTTAACTCAATCATAACAAACACGTTTATAACAAACTGATGGATATAACGAACTGGGTTTTTTTGGTCCTGTTTTTTTGCTGTAAATATGCTTATAACGAACTACTGTTATAAAGAACAAGCATTAGTGGTCCCGATGAGTTCATTATAACCTTAGTTTACCGATACTAATATACTGAATCTATTCTATCAAATTGTCTTGAGTTTTGTTTGTTTGTTTGTTTAACACCGCACTGAGCAATAATTGACTTGAGTTCACAGATAAAGGTGTAACATCACAGCATCTTCCAAAACGTACTTCAGAAATCCCCGCAACAAAACAATGATGATGAAGGAGGACACAGTTTCAACCTGTCTGTAAAATCCTCTGTCATTCCAAACTTCTTTAAAGAATTGAAAAAAATCAACCCATGAAAATTTCCAAGTGTATATTTTAAGTTTGGATTAAAAAGTAAGAGTATTAAATACAGAAATGTAACCAACCTGAACACATGAACAGAAAAAGTTAGAGCCAGGAGACCCTTGTTGAAATTTAAGTACTAACACATAATTTTTTATGGAGCTTACACCACACAGTTCCTGTGAAGTTCCACAAAAATCTGTTGGTCGGCACTTACCTTTGATGGCCTCCCAGTAGTCACTCCTATCTCTCCTAGACGAGGAGAACTTGAACTCGTGGTGAGTCTTCCACACATAGATGAAGTGGTCCTCGGAGCCACAGATGATGTGCTTGCCACTCGGACTGAAAGGACAAGCAATGAGTATTTTACAAAATGAGTGTCAGATCTTGTATTTCCCTTGTGAGAGCATGCCAGGAGTATTTCCCCTGTGAGTGAGTGAGTATGGTTTTATGCCGCTTTAAGCAATATGTCCATGGTGGGAGACACCAGAAATTTCCCAAAGTAAGATGCAATACCATAGTATTGATTTACATATCTGTGAACAGTATTCCAACCATATATTGAGAGGGGGGACCAAGAATGAGCTTCACAGATAATTTTTTGTGCCATTAACTATTAACTTGGCTATTATTAGTTTTCTTTGAGTATTCAATATATTTTTAATCTTTCTATAGACTTATTTAAAATTAATTCTTCTTCTTTTTTCAGGTATCTTCAAAATATCATTTACACAGATCTCCCCATTAACACAGATAAAACAATGTGGCTACCCGACTCCCCATGAACACATTGTGGACCACAACACGCCCACCCCACTCCCCATGAACACACTGTGGACCACAACACGCCCACCCCACTCCCCATGAACACACTGTGGACCACAACACACCCACCCCACTCCCCATGAACACACTGTGGACCACAACACGCCCACCCCACTCCTCATGAACACACTGTGGACCACAGCACGCCCACCCCACTCCCCATGAACACACTGTGGACCACAACACGCCCACCCCACTCCCCATGAACACACTGTGGACCACAGCACGCCCACCCCACTCCCCATGAACACACTGTGGACCACAACACGCCCACCCCACTCCCCATGAACACACTGTAGACCACAACACGCCCATCCCACTCCCCATGAACACACTGTGGACCACAACACATCCACCCCACTCCCCATGAACACACTGTGGACCACAACACGCCAACCCCACTCCCCATGAACACACTGTAGACCACAACACGCCCACCCCACTCCCCATGACCACACTGTGGACCACCCTACGCCCACCCCACTCCCCATGAACACACTGTGGACCACAACACGCCCACCCCACTCCCAAAGAACACACTGTGGGCCACAACACGCCCACCCCACTCCCCATGAACACACTGTGGACCACCCTACGCCCACCCCACTCCCCATGAACACACTGTGGGCCACAACACGCCCACCCCACTCCCCATGAACACACTGTGGACCACCACACGCCCACCAAACTCCCCATGAACACACTGTGGACCACAACACGCCCACCAAACTCCCCATGAACACACTGTGGACCACAACATGCCCACCAAACTCCCCATGAACACACTGTGGACCACAACACACCCACCAAACTCCCCATGAACACACTGTGGACCACAACACACCCACCAAACTCCCCATGAACACACTGTGGACCACAACACGCCCACCAAACTCCCCATGAACACACTGTGGACCACAACACACCCACCAAACTCCCCATGAACACACTGTGGACCACAACACACCCACCAAACTCCCCATGAACACACTGTGGACCACAACACACCCACCAAACTCCCCATGAACACACTGTGGACCACAACACACCCACCCCACTCCCCATGAACACACTGTGGACCACAACACACCCACCCCACTCCCCATGAACACACTGTGGACCACAACACACCCACCCCACTCCCCATGAACACACTGTGGACCACAAAACGCCCACCCCACTCCCCATGAACACACTGTGGACCACAACACACCCACCCCACTCCCCATGAACACACTGTGGACCACAACACGCCCACACCACTCCCCATGAACACACTGTGGACCACAACACGCCCACCCCACTCCCCATGAACACACTGTAGACCACAACACGCCCACCCCACTCCCCATGAACAACCACAACACGCCCCTCCCACTCCCCATGAACACACTGTAGACCACAACACGCCCCTCCTTCACCCCATGAACAACCACAACACGCCCCTCCCACTCCACATGAACACACTGTGGACCACAACACGCCCATCCCACACCCCATGAACAACCACAACATGCCCCTCCCACTCCCCATGAACAACCACAACACGCCCCTCCCACTCCCCATGAACACACTGTGGACCACAACACGCCCACCCACTCCCCATGAACACACTGTGGACCACAACACGCCCACCCAGTCCCCATGAACACACTGTAGACCACAACATGCCCACCCCACTCCCCATGAACACACTGTGGACCACAACACGCCCACCCCGGAGCAGTGGGTGTCACCTGAAGCCAGCCTTGATCTGACTGGAAGTGTTGGTTCCTCCCTTGTACTTGATGGACAGCGTCAGGTCTACCAGATCATAGAGGCGGATACGGGAGTCGTTTGATGTAACCAGCATCTGAAGAACAAAGTTCCATTGGGGAGGACGACATACAGATCTGGCAATCGCAACATGTCAACATAGTGCCAATGTAGTGCTAGAACGTACCATGAAACATGAATCTCTTGCCAATGTACATCGTTAATTCCCTTTGATCAGACATTTTGTCCTAGCTCATTGGTTAGTCCATAAATTCTTCCCCACATATTCGTTAATTTAAAGTCTCGGGTGATGTTTGCGTGTAGTCAGTATTTACCTTGGACTCTCCTGGCACTGGCTCAATGCCTGTGACCTTGTGACCTCTCGCATTGCGGCCCCTTGTTGAGCGCACATGGATTTGAGTGAAGTACTTCAGTTGCTGCAGTGACAAATCATGAAATACATTTTAAAAATTGAAAAACTCACCATCTCCTATGACCAGCATGGGTTGCTGGGGACCATTCTAACCTGGAACCACTACAGGTAAGGAACCATCTTTGTTTTCATTTAATGACCTTGACCCTCAATTTCAGCCAAACTAATGCATGATTATTTCTTGTTGGAAACATGGGCCAAGCAACATCATTTCGCGTAACAAAATCCGGTCAGTAAACTGTCGTGTAGATTTCGGTCGATTGCAGGATTTGCAAAACATTTACACCGCCAACACATTGTCAACAAATACGATCTAAATCTTTTTATGTTTTTAATCAAGGTGCTCACGCAATTTGATGCACTTTGTGATGTAAGACATGTTTTATCACACTATAGAACTTGATTATCGATCAGATCGTCTTGCCTGGGCGACGCTATTTCGTTTGATACAAATGCAAGTGAATCTGATTGGTCCATAGAAGTTCAGAAGGAACATGACTCGTAATAACCACAGGTGGCGCTACAATCAAGCCCAGGAATTACAGCCTAGTTCGCAAGGGTGGAAACTAACCTTTTAAAGTCAGTTCACTCCCCTGCCTAGGGAATATGCCCCAAGGTGTATCCAGCATATAAAACAAGAAGGATGTTCCAAGGAACATGACACGTGACACATAGTATCCTGCCACAGACAGATGTCTCCCAGACATTGCCCTGACAACCACCCCGGTCCTCACCTCTGTGGTATAGAAGATACACTTTCCATCGTAGGTTCCCACCACTGCATATTTGCCGTTCTGACAGAAGTTGGCTGTGGTGATGAGATTAGCTGATCCCGACACCTCATTCCATAGCGTCACTTTCTTGTCAGGAATGTTCCACAGTCGTAACTTGCCATCCAATGACCCGCTCAAGAAATAGCGGTCATCCTGGAATATATAATCGTACCAAACATAAGTGCGAGATCATCTGAGGGCAAATTGTGAATACAGTTTTAGTACAGAGGACAATATGTGGGGAGGGCAGATTGTGATAGACTTGTAGGGAAGATTGTGAAGAGAAGCACCATGCTGGGGACACCATGACCTAGCTAGGACAATAATAACATCACTGATTATTTGATGCTCATCATGGCGTAGTATGATGCACCCACCACAAGGCGGAGACAGTAGTTTCCTGTAGTTGTAGAATACAATTAGACGAAGCAAATGTCATTTATTATGATACAGTGATATTCTGTTGTTTACAGTATTGTTAAAGATACAATGGCGATCGGTCTACTCACCCTGGGATGAAATACGATGGCTGTGACAAAGTCTATGTGTTGAAAGGTACACAAACATTCCCTTCGTGAGATGTGCCAAAGTCGCACTGTCTTGTCCATTGAGGAGGACAAGATAAAATAATTCTGGAAATAAAGAAAAATAAAGCTACATGAGAGAGAGACATGACTATGCAGCCTGTAAGTGATATTTTGTGGCTGTTCATCAATATTCTAGCCATGTTGTGGCTGTCCATATATAAATCAGTTTGGGCCAGGCACACCTGTTTGGTAGTACATGACCCACATGAATCACAACGAAGTCACACATGGTGACCAACCAATCCTCATTTTAGTCACCAAGCTCAAGGATAATAACTTTAGACCAAGACACATTGAGCAGGTCGGCACTGTGGCCTCTGTGTGTACAGGCAAACTCAATAAGGGGACACAAGTTAGTACTTACTTTAGACCAAGATACATCCAGCAGGTCGGCACTGTGGCCTCTGTGTGTACAGGCAAGCTCAGTAAGGGGACACAAGTTAGTACTTACTTTAGACCAAGATACATCCAGCAGGTCGGCACTGTGGCCTCTGTGTATACAGGCAAACTCAATAAGGGGACACAAGTTAGTACTTACTTTAGACCAAGATACATCCAGCAGGTCGGCACTGTGGCTTCTGTGTGTACAGGCTCAATAAGGGAACACAAGTTAGTACTTACTTTAGACCAAGATACATCCAGCAGGTCGGCACTGTGACCTCTGTGTGTACAGGCTCAATAAGTGGACACAAGTTAGTACTTACTTTAGACCAAGACACATCCAGCAGGTCGGCACTGTGACCTCTGTGTGTACAGGCTCAATAAGGGAACACAAGTTAGTACTAAATTTAGACCAAAACACATCCAGCAGGTCGGCACTGTGACCTCTGTGTGTACAGGCTCAATAAGTGGACACAAGTTAGTACTTACTTTAGACCAAGATACATCCAGCAGGTCGGCACGGTGGCCTCTGTGTGTACAGGCAAGCTGAATAAGGGGACACAAGTTAGTACTTACTTTAGACCAAGATACATCCAGCAGGTCGGCACTGTGACCTTTGTGTGTACAGGCTCAATAAGTGGACACAAGTTAGTACTTACTTTAGACCAAGACACATCCAGCAGGTCGGCACTGTGACCTCTGTGTGTACAGGCTCAATAAGGGAACACAAGTTAGTACTAAATTTAGACCAAAACACATCCAGCAGGTCGGCACTGTGACCTCTGTGTGTACAGGCTCAATAAGTGGACACAAGTTAGTACTTACTTTAGACCAAACCACATTGAGCAGGTCGGCACTGTGGCCTCTGTGTGTACAGGCTCAATAAGTGGACACAAGTTAGTACTTACTTTAGACCAAGACACATTGAGCAGGTCGGCACTGTGGCCTCTGTGTGTACAGGCTCAATAAGTGGACACAAGTTAGTACTTACTTTAGACCAAGACACATTGAGATTGTCGGCACTGTGGCCTCTGTGTGTACAGGCTCAATAAGTGGACAAGTTAGTACTTACTTTAGACCAAGATACATTGAGATGGTCGGCACTGTGGCCTCTGTGTGTACAGGCTCAATAAGTGGACACAAGTTAGTACTTACTTTAGACCAAGACACATTGAGCAGGTCGGCACTGTGGCCTCTGTGTGTACAGGCTCAATAAGTGGACACAAGTTAGTACTTACTTTAGACCATGATACATCCAGCAGGTCGGCACTGTGACCTCTGTGTGTACAGGCTCAATAAGTGGACACAAGTGAGTACTTACTTTAGACCATGATACATCCAGCAGGTCGGCACTGTGGCCTCTGTATGTACAGGCTCAATAAGTGGACACAAGTGAGTACTTACTTTAGACCATGATACATCCAGCAGGTCGGCACTGTGACCTCTGTGTGTACAGGCTCAATAAGTGGACACAAGTTAGTACTTACTTTAGACCATGATACATCCAGCAGGTCGGCACTGTGGCCTCTGTATGTACAGGCTCAATAAGTGGACACAAGTGAGTACTTACTTTAGACCATGATACATCCAGCAGGTCGGCACTGTGACCTCTGTGTGTACAGGCTCAATAAGTGGACACAAGTTAGTACTTACTTTAGACCATGATACATCCAGCAGGTCGGCACTGTGGCCTCTGTATGTACAGGCAAGCTGAATAAGTGGACACAAGTTAGTACTTACTTTAGACCAAGATACATCCAGCAGGTCGGCACTGTGGCCTCTGTGTGTACAGGCTCAGTACTTACTTTAGACCAAGATACATCCAGCAGGTCGGCACTGTGACCTCTGTGTGTACAGGCAAGCTCAATAAGGGGACACAAGTTAGTACTTACTTTAGACCAAGATACATCCAGCAGGTCGGCACTGTGACCTCTGTGTGTACAGGCTCAATAAGGGGACACAAGTTAGTACTTACTTTAGACCATGATACATCCAGCAGGTCGGCACTGTGGCCTCTGTATGTACAGGCAAGCTGAATAAGTGGACACAAGTTAGTACTTACTTTAGACCATGATACATCCAGCAGGTCGGCACTGTGGCCTCTGTATGTACAGGCAAGCTGAATAAGTGGACACAAGTGAGTACTTACTTTAGACCATGATACATCCAGCAGGTCGGCACTGTGACCTCTGTATGTACAGAAAGGCTTCTTGGAGAAAGGTCCGTGTTCCTCGTCCTCATCTGGATGGTAGGTTGACTGCAAGGGGAAAGACAATTGACAAGTTGTAGAACAAACATAAGACATGACATCACATGGTTCATACAGGACTTCCCGAAAGTCCTTTCTAGAGCATACCTGCTGAAATCTCCTGCCCAAACTGTGCAAGCATTATAACTTAAGGTTTCTCCTCAAAGTGGTTGGTACTCCAGCAAGGCTCCTACAGATATGGAAAACTAAAACTCAAGGCTTTTCAAGGCTGCTAAGTGGCATTTTCAAGGCTTTTTAGTAGGGTTATTAGCCTTAGTGTGTCAATATTTTATTAAATCCTGCATACCATATATTAGTTGTAAGACCTAAAAAACAGTAGGACCATCATACAATTTCCAACCAGAATTATGTTTTATCAAACAAAACAATAAATAAAGTCTGTCATGAATTCTTCAGTGTCTTTGGCAGACAAACCTATCACCATGATAAATCTCACTTTTTGTGTGCTTTAATACTTTGATTAACATGAATATGTCATTTTGTATGAATTCAAGGTTTTTCCAAGGGACCTTGAAATTCAAGGCTTTATCAAGCCTGTACGAACCCAGTCATTGCTCAAGGCAGAGGATTTTTTACTTCATGCCTGTCAAAATGTGTACATTTTAGCCCCACACAGAAAGTTTATGATCTATTGATATGACATTGTGAAACTTGAATAAACTGATTCTGTTGCTTTCAGTGTTCCCCCTACATGGTATAGTTTTAATTCTACCAGTTTTCCAAGCAGCATTCAACACAATAAGTCATGTTCTAATATATTTTGGTTGTTTGTTTGTTGTTTAATGCCACACTCAGCAATATTCCCGCTGTATGACAGCAGTTTGTAAAGAATCAGGTCTGGACCAGGCAATCCAGTGATTGACATCATGAGCATCGATCCACGCAACTAGGATATGATGACATGCATCAACCAAATCAGAGAGCCTGACCACCCAATTCCGTTAGTCGCCTCTAATGACAAGCATAGTCGCCTTTAACAGGGGTTGCTGAAGACCTATTCTACCCTGGATCTTCATGGGTGCTCTAATATGTAAGTGACAACATGACACACAAGCTTCTACAACCACAGCCTCCTGAACCTACCCCTGGTCCCAGTGATGATGCCTCCGACCCCAGTGTGTTGAGACTCTCCTGGGATTGAGCTGGCGTGATATTTGCTGACACACAGAGAGAAAGAAAGGTCCATGATCAATAAACAACTCAACCCACAGTTTCAATATGATAAGGAAAATAAGAACATCAAAGTTGAGATATAGAAGATGACAATAGTATCTTTAGTTTCCTAAAGATGCAGGTTCCCTGGAAGCCAATGCACTTTTTGAGGAGCCAACACAATGCCTCAACACTTAGGCAATGACAAATTGATCCTAATAAACTCCAGCGTAAACAAAACAAGCATGAAATACTTATATTCCCTGCTAATATGACATGTTCAGCCTAGGTCAAAGTCGTTGACGTGTATTGTGCTGGCATACCTAGAAACATAAATGTGGCAAACCGGGATTCGAACCCACAATCATAGGTTTCTGGCGTGCCCAAGGGCCACAACTCTGCACAGCAAATCCCGGCACCTTAGACGACTGGGCCACCCATGCCCCTGCTCCATGTAATAGGAAGCCCAAGCACTTTGCGCTTGCACTTTGGTGAAACCTTTGAGCAAGGGAATGGTGATATCGTTTGGAGTTATGGTTAAAAACCTAAATGTTATGATGGAAGACGCTCCATTGCATGACCTAATGTGAGCCGAGGTAAAACACTTACAGGACCCCCCACGCCCCCCAAAGAACCACCGCCCCTCCCCAATAATTTGTAAGACTGCATAAAGCTGTATGTCCTAACAATGTAAGAAAGAGAAGGGGGAAGTGAGGCGATTAAGGTTATGAGAAGGGCCTTTCACTTTAACGCTTTACTTCAAACACTGCATCCTGATACACATCCTTTAACAAATATAACAATTTTTAAACGCACCATCACTATATCGCTGTCGTATATCTTCAAAGTAACTGTAGGCACTTTTTAACACCCAGATTCTTAACACACAGTCCTGGCCACCAGTTGCCTGAAAGAAAGAAAAGAAGTCATAATGGTTACTAGAACACTATATGATAACTATACTATATGAAGACATGCATCAACAAAGTCAGTGAGCCTGACCACCCGATCCCGTAAGCCGCCTCTTACGACAAGCCCAGTTGCCTCTTACAGCATGCATGGGTTATTGAAGACATATTCTACCCCGGATCTTCACGGGCCCAAACCACACTTTAACATAAACATGTAAGTGTCAAGCGCTAGTTTTTCGCCAGCACCTGATTATAGGATCTATAGGATCTACATACCAACAGTCGTCCACACGGAGAGAACTTCATAGTCCATATAGCACCCTGAAGTAGAAGACACATCATATAGACCCATGTTAGATTACAACCTTCCTCACTCACAAATATTAGTAATGTGAATACAAAATATTTAACCAATTTTCAAATTTGTTCAAATACAGTGAGTGAGTAAGTGGGTGAGTACGGTTTTACGCCGTTTTACGTCATGGCGGGTGACACCGGAAAATGGGCTTCACACCATTGTACCCATGTGGGGAATTGAACCTGGGTCTTCGGCGTGATGAGCCAAAGCTTTAACCATTAGGCTACCCCACCGTCCCTGTTCAAATACAGACTGATGTGAGCAAATTAAGGTTAATTCTTAGAAGTTGACAGATAACAAAGTAAACAAATATTTATGGATAACAACTTCTTTATCATATTGTAATAGCGACATTTTGGTATTAATCCTTGTAGACAGTCTTGCTTGACAATGGTGAAAGGATCTATCCCAAAATGTTGCTATTACAACCTAATAAAGAAGTTGTTATCCAGTGTTGCCAGTTTTAGTGAGTAAACTGTCAAAGGAGTTCATGTGTTGCTGGTTATTAAACACTAATTTTTGTGTACTAGAAACTGGATAAAGACAAATTATGGGTAAGTAGATATTTTTGGTAGGTCCCAGCTGGATCCTTCTTTATAATCATTATAGGAAACTGGACAACTGAAAATTACGGGTAAAAGATATTTTTGGTAGGTCCCAGGTCCCAGTTTGTGTTAAACTTATATAATTAAATAGCCTAATTGCATCTATGATGACAAATCACTGGGTCTGCCATAATTATATTACACGATATTGCCACAGAGACTGTTATTATAAGGAATTACATAATATTGCTGGGATATTATCTTTTGAAATCAACAGCACAGGTAGACATCTAAAGCAGGATTTAGTCAACACCTATCACACATGATAATTCTGTTTGTGTTCAAGGGAGTAAGTAGGACGTAATGCTGCTTTGAACAGTATTCCAGGTGTATCCCAGTGTGTCAGCTTGATAGGGGAGGAAGGCCTGAAGTGATGCAGGTCTCAGACATTTACCACTTTGTTAAAACCAACAATCAAGGTATAGTGCTGACAAACCTAGAAACATAATCAGGGCAAACCAGGATTTGAATCCACAATCACAGGTTTCAAGCATGCCCCATGGACATAACTCTGCAAAGCGTTTGTGTTTAAGATAGCATTTGATTCTTCGGAGAAACAATGATGCTCTACAATTCGCTTCAGACATCCTTTAGAACAGACAAGGTGTCATAAACATCACAAGTTTCGGGAGGGGAAACCCACGCTGACTTGTTGCCTGATCAAGTGTTTTACCAGCTGCTGTGGTAGCCGCCAACTGTATACTTTATAGTAGTGGGACAATACACCGATGCATCGGTGGTTTGCGATTTTTTACTTCTCAATACAAGTATCGATCACAGTCGCACACTTATAAAAAGTATCGTTTCTTACCTTAAATATTTTCTTGAATAAGTTACACCAAACACTAATTACAGTGAAAATGAGTAGTGAAAACGTATATATTTTCATTCATTGCGCCATACCTGACACTGCCAACTGTTAATCATTAGTGTGTCAGGTATTTTGCAATCCTGTCTATGAAAAAAATGGCTTACGAACCACAGATAAGTGCACATGCAAGTATCGCAATACATATCGCATCGGGAGCAAGGTATCGTGATAGGTATCGGATCGTGAGCAAGGTATCGTGATACGTATTGGATCGTGAGCAAGGTATCATGATACGTATCGGATCAACCAAGTCAGCGAGAACGACCACCCGATCCTGTTAGTCGCCTTTTCCAACAAGCATAGTCGCCTTTTATGGCAAGCAAGGGTTGCTGAAGACCTATTCTACCCTGGATCTTCATGGATCTCACAGATGGTGTATCGTCCCAGCTCTAATACTACAGTGTCCAAAGTGCCTTACACTGTGTTCCCCACTGAGGTCTTGCATCACCCTAGGCTGGGAGAAGTCAAACGGTCCTTTGTTGCTTCTGGATGCCTTGATCTGGAAAAAAACGAAGAAGAGGCATCACAATTTATAACATCGTGTTAGTAGATTCCTGCAGCTGATGACTGATGATATTACTGGCCAGGTGTATTCCTACCCTTAAAAACTACTAGCCAGCTTCAAATTCCATCAGCTTATATGTGTGAAAGTTTATTTATTCAGAAATTTAATATCAATGCAGAAATCAGGAGTCAAATGGGGGTAACTCTTATCTTGTAACCTTGATTTGTTGAAAAAAAAGATAATTTTATTTTGTTGTTTTTGATGGTTGTATTGATCTCCTGAACTTTGTTTGTTTTGATCAACAAAGACATGCGTATAAAAAATCCCTGTTAACATTTCAGTAGCCAGTCTGGCTAGGGACATTTCAGAATCTTTAGCCAAATCCGACATTTTGCTTTCCATGTGCTAGCAGACATGCAGCTTTTTCACACACCATGTGCCGTTGCCTCATTTGAGTGGACATATTGCCTGTTTTAGAACAGTATCTCAGATATAACACTTTGTGTCATAAGCAGCATCTTGTTGAGGGAAGTGCAAAATGAGGAGGGGTTTAGATGTCTACCACTTTGGTTGAACTGGTATGTGCTGTGTTGTTTTACATTGCAATCAGCATCTTCCAGGCCTATCTTTGTGGCCGGAACTAAATAGAGTTTGCCAGCTCGCAGAGTGAGCGAGTTGGTTTATTTCAGCTTTAAACAGTATTTCAGTTACATTTTGTTTGTTGATTAACGCCACACTCGGCAATATTCCAGCTATATGATGGCGGTCTGTAAATAATCGAGTCTGGACCAGACAATCCAGTGATTTGACATCATAAGCATCGATCAATGCAATTGGGATACGATGACATGCATCAACCAAGTCAGCGAGCCCGATCATTTGTTGCCTCTTACGACAAGCGTGGTCGCTGAAGACCAATTCTTGTCCAGATCTTTGGGAGTGGGACATAATATTAAGAAAATTTGAACACAAGTAGTTTATTTGAATCACTGTACCTTAAAGATCTGATCATCAGATGGAAAGTCTGCTTCAATTCCAGCTTCATCACCATACAGAGCTGCACCAACAGAAGCCGTGAGTGAGTGAGTGAGTGAGTGAGTGAGTGAGTGAGTGAGTGAGTGAGTGAGTGAATGAGTTCAATAACCTGCACAATCTCACGTAGAGATCACAATTCATTTTCATAAAGGCATGTGGATGATTACACATAAATTGCTTTTCCCCCTATTTAATCCAATCCTTATCGAAATGTTTACCTGTGTCAATTACCCCCACACATTTACTGCGGAGATGAGACAAATTGGGGTGAAGATATACCCGTAGCTCTGCGAACAACGTTTGTTTGTTGTTTTACACTGCAGTCTACAATAGTCATGCCTTAAATTATCAGTGGTTTATATCATGAGCAACATCCAACAGCATTTGGGAAGGATGAGAGGCAACAAAAATAAGTTCGCAATCCTGACAACTAGATTTAGTTGACTCTTTTGAGAAGCAATTAGACATTGTTAGAGGGCATTTAAGGTTTTCGTAAGAACATGAATTTTATGAAGAATACAGGAATCTGAATATTCCGCATATCATATACCGGGTACCTAACCTGGTATGACATTGTGCAATTTGCCTAATATCTTTGATTTCCTTGCCACAGGTTAAAAACAGCTTGCCTGACCTCACCACGGCCGGTGAATTAAAAAATGCAAACAAGACACCACAAGGCCCCAAAGCAACAACAACATATGTAGGACATCACTTAGAAAAGACATGTCTATTAGTTGGAAACAAAATGTCCCATCAGGAATTGTTTTACTGGAGCCCTGGCAAAATCTATTTAGATACACGTGTAAAACAATCTGATCATGACACTGAAGTTGACTGAAGCTTCATCTTTACTCAAACATATAAAAGCCAGAAGGAATGCATGCACAGTCAGAAAGTACTGAATTTATTAACTTGCAACTTGTTTTATTGTTAATGTTATTAAACAATATATCATGTGACTAACCACGGATCGGGTGGTACTATGGGTACACGGGTCCTACTTAAGACCCACCCGACCCAAGTCACCCGACCCAAGTTACCCATCCCAGCCCCAATGTCTACACACATTGGCAATTTGAAGCAAGAGGGCATTCAAGGGCAGCTACTCCAATAAGTTTGTTGTTTGTTGTTTAACGCCGCACTCGGCAATATTCCAACTATATGACGGCGGTCTGTAAATATTCAAGTCTGGACCAGACAATCCAGTGATTACCATCATGAACATCGATCCACGCAATTGGGATCAATGACATGCATCAACCAAGTCAGCGAGCCTGACCACCCAATCCCGTTAGTCGCCTCTTACGACATAATCGCCTTTTACTTTTACGGCAAGCATGGGTTGCTGAAGACCTATTCTACCCGGGATGTTCACGGGTTACTCCGATAAGGGTGACAGTGTGTTCGGGCACGCATGTTTCACCCTGAGGTCCAGCATGTCGCACACTGTCATGGCAGCACAGTAAGAACAGTCAAACACTCAGTTCAGGTCAATCATCGATATGAGTCATAGTGGACCAAATGTATTTTATTTAAAATTAACTGATGTATCCTAGAAACATTACATCCTATCAGTAATACACATGTATAACACTGCAAGTTAGGGCTGGGATGAGTCCAAATTTACTATCCGGGTACCCATCCCCCTATTACCCGACCCTACCCGGGTACCCGCTGTAGGTCTCAAAAGATGTCCAATTGGGAAAGGTTTTACCGTAGCCCTGGCAAATTGTATTTAGATACACATATAAAACAATCTGGTCATACATACACTGAAGATGACTGAAGTTTTTTCTTTCTTTAAACATATAAAAGTAAGAAAGAATGGGTGCGTAGTCAGAAAGAAGTGAGAATATTAGTGACTTGTAGTGTAATCATAGGGTTTCAGATAATTGTTGTCACTAAACAGTATATCACGTGACTAACCATGGGTCCAGGTAGTCCTTTTGGTGCCCAGGGTTCCGTTCCTCAAAGCAATCGTAGCGCTAAGGCAATCGTAAGTCCCATACTTTAACATAGGCTTACGATCACTGTAGCACTAAGATCGCTTTGAGGAACGAGGCCCAGGTCCTACTCAGTACCCACTGACCTGAGTACCCCTGTTACCCGTCCCAGCCCAACTGCAAGTATCTTCCATATACCACTTACCATGATCGGCGGCAGACTTCACTTTACTGATGGTTTTTCCGAAAAGCCGCCTCAGCTTCTTCCTACAACATGACAAGGTTCTCAGCATCTTTCAGTTCAACAAGAGTGCTCTGAGATCACAGCATGAATTTTTTTAACGAGTTGATTTCACAATTAGGCAAATGAAGCTCTGTAAAACAGGGGCAGTAACTCTGTCAAAATTTGTCGAAATGAAACGGGACTGTGATATGCGTATCATCATGTCGACATCTTGTGTGTCGAGTGTCAGGGATATTCTCTAAAAGATGGAGGAGGAGTTGATTTCACAAGCTTAGTACCCTCTCTCACAATTAGGCGAATGAAGCTCTGTAAAACAGGGGCAGTAACTCTGTCAAAATTAGTCGAAATGAAACCGGACTGCGATATGCGTATCATCAACATGTCAACATCTTGTGCGTAGAGTGTCAGGGATGTTCTCTGGAAACTGTAGGAGTTGATTTCACAAGCTTAGTACCCTCTCTCACAATTAGGCAAATGAAGCTCTGTAAAACAGGGGCAGTAACTCTGTCAAAATTAGTCGAAATGAAACGAGTGTGCGATATGCGTATCATCAACACGTCGACATCTTGTGCGTAGAGTTTCAGGGATATTCTCTGGAAACTGTAGGAGGAGTTGATTTCACAAGCTTAGTACCCTCTGTAAGCCGGACGGACGGACAGACAGACGGACGGACTGCGCCACGACATAATCCCCCTTCGGCCATTCTGGCCCGGCGGGGGATAAAAAGGCTGTGAGTGAGTGAGTGAGTGAGTGAGTGAGTGAGTGAGTGAGTGAGTGGCACCAGCAATGTTTCAGGCATGTCATATTTCTTATTTTGTTCAGATGAACCACAAGAAACACGCACGTGGGTATGTGCTGACAAAACTAGAACATAATCGGGGGGAACCGGATTTCGAAGCCACGGTCATAGGTTTCAGGCGCCCCCAAGGGTCGGTTGCATCAGAAACTATGAATGTGGTCAGGATATGATGACACACAATCGGCCAGACCCCATTATAGCCACTTGATTCTCATTTTAGTCCTCTTGTACAACAAGCATGGCGACCAAGTCAGTGACTGAAATTCCAGTGATTAAAAGAATAGATGAAGCAGGATGATTACAGCTTGAAATGTCATTGATCAGTTGAGTATATCAAAGCATGCCTATAACATTTGGTGATCGCACTTGATCTTCATGGTACGAAACTTTGAAAAGAATTGCAAACATATAATGGAGAAGCATCAATGGCAGTATTTCATAAAATACTAACGTTTTCCTGCGAGCTCCCTGTCCGAGCTGGGCCACAGAGCCAACCTGCGACACCCTGTCATCCTCATCGGACTGTGTGCCTGCATTGTGGCCATCACTAAAACATGCAACAAAAGTACACACTGCAGGTGCTTGTTGTGGGATGAATGCCATCAACTAATAATGTTCACCTTTCCTTAAAACACATTTTCATTTCTTTATAGGATCACCAAATCAACAGATATTGAGAGAGTGCATAAGCATTTCATGTTTTCAAAATGTCTTTTCCTTCTTATTTCAAAGACTGGCCATGAGATTGTTTTTGAAAAATCTGATTAAAAAGAGAGGCCTTTGCAGGAGTCTTTTATGACTATATCAGTGTATGATTTATTCAACCCTAATCAAATCTATATAAAAAAGCAAATTCTTAGTAATTGTACACCGATCTTCAGTTCTTTAAATATGGTATTCATTTTAAATATGGTATTGCCAGACTTACGTGCTGAATTCCTTTGTTCTTTGGACTATATGAAGGTCAAGGGGATTCAGACATTTTGGAAGGTGTTCCTCGGCTTGGTTAAGTGGGATCGTCTCCCCCGTGTCGAGATTCTTCACCATCACCAGTGCCAGGATTTCCTGCAGATCAGCAAGTGATAACCACGGTAAGAGACAACTTGAGCAATGATTGACTGCCACGGAGGACAAATCGCTTCAGAAAGCTGATTTCTGATTGGCTCAGAACCTACGTATCCTTCCTTTAGATTGTGTCGTAAAATTTGGTTAAAGGTTCACTAACGTAATCCTATGGCGATGTGCTCAGATCTTCATGCAGACAGGTATCGTATCGGAGTATAAGCTTGGATCGTAATGAGATTGGTGCATCTTGATATTTGTCCTAATACCTAACTATTTGTATGGTTACATAAATGGTCCTTTTTCTTGTATTTCAATTGTCAAGCTTTTTGTAGACCATTATGTATTTTGCAGACTGTCATCTTATTGTTGCTCTCACAGTTTCTTTCACATCTACTGTCATCGTATGAGAGTGCATGCAGCCAATGGCCAATGAGCCTACAATGTACCTATGTGACACATCACCTTCTCAAATCAGTATTCCAGTTATATCACGGCGTGTCAGCTTAATGTGGGAGGAAAGCCCGAAGTGATGCAAGTCTCAGATCATTACTACTTCGGTGAAACCCACGAGCATGGGTATGGAGCTGACAAACCTAGAAACATAATAGGGGTGAACCGGGATTTGAACCCACAAGGGACGCAACTCTGCACAGCAAATTGCGGCGCCTTACAGGTTCTACTACACCAAATCAGAACCTGTTGGGACAGTGCGGTTTTCGTAGGGAGCCTTCAGTGCAGATCGAGAGATATCTGCAGGCTGTGATTGGAGGATATTGTGTAAGATTTTTATGTCTTTTAAATGTACATCCATCCAGTTATTAAAACTGACCATGTTTTTCTATATTTAGTACCGTCTTTTTCTAGATGATGACTGAATGTGACCACAGCTATTTTCAAGTAGGTGACATTTGGTGCAGAACTGGGGGTGGTGTGTTTAGCTTCCTGTACTCGGAAAAGGAGCTGGCTAAGCTAGTCATTTGTTTTGTTTATATTGCTGCTCTAAGGCCAAACTGTGCACACAGGTACAGGTAATAGCTGTTGAATGCTTAGTTAATTTAAAAAAAATATATAACATTACTATAGAAGTCTATGGGAAAACATTTGGTTGTGTGTAACCTAGGTGACTGGGCCACCCGTGCCCCCTCACCAGACATAGAATCACATACCATGCATGGGAACAATTAAGGAACTATTACTTCAAATGCTACCATGTCTATTGGTGGAAGAATTTTGTCATTTAAGAACTGGCTTAGGGTTTGAGAACTGTCTGTCAATACTTGAAGCAGGTCCAAAAACAATTAGATGCTTCACGAAGTGCACTAATTGTAGAAAGTGACAGCTAGTCATGATGTTAATTATATACTACTCCAAACAAGTTAAGGAACACCTACAATTGAATTGGAAGGCTCTGTGTTGCAATAGCCACCAGCCATGACCGATCAACTACACAGTGTTTGAAATGATTTCAAAACCCAAGAAGACAGTAAGGCAGGTGACCCATAAGTGTTGCCTGCCCATCTTCAAAGTTACCTGCCGACATTCAGACATTATAAATATTGAAAATTTGCAAAAGATATGAGACAAATCATATCTTGATTCAGTTGAAATGATGCCAACAACTATGTGAGAATGACAAGAATCATCTGATGGTGGCAAATCCCCCGGCTCCCACAATAGCAAAAGGAACATTTCAGCCTCTGGTTCATACAGCCCAAGTTATTTCAGACACTACAACTATCATGACTAAAGTCAAACGAGAAAAATCAGTGTTCTTTAACTTCTTTGGATTAGTGAATGCAATCAGTGGTAACCAAACTGGAAGGACATGCCTGAAGCCTCCTTGTGTTAACACACTCAAATACAACAACGCAAACCAAACTATGTTTATGACTGCCCTGTGGCACCCTGGGGACAAACAGATAAGTAGATAGGTATTATTCAAGAACAACAGAGCAGTGTACTCACATCATCAGTGAGGGGGGTGCCTGAGGAGGAACGCGGTCTTCCTCCTGTTGGCTGCTCGGGAGAAGACGGATGATCTCTTGGACTGTCTTTCTTACTTTCCGATGACTTCTGACGTCTGACTCTGTCCGATTTCTTTTTCTTGCCTTTCTTTTCATCATCACTGTCCCCGAACAATTCCTCATCTGTGGCTTCATGGAGAGAGAATACCGGGATGTCATCAGGCATTTCCACATCGGACTTCACAGCATCCAGCTCAGCATCCTGATGGGTAAACACAGAAGATTAATGCAGCTGGGTCATAACATGGTGTGCCAGCTTTGAGTAAGTGAGTTTAACGCTGCTTTTAACACTATTCCAGTTATATCGCGGTGTGTCAGCTTAATGTTGGAGGAGAGCCCGAAGTGATGCATGTCTCGAACGATTACCACTTTGGTGAAACCCACGAGCACAGGTATGGTGCTGACAAACCGAGAAACCGGGATTCAAACCCACAATCATAGGTTTCTGGCTGCCCAAGGGACACAACTCTGCACAGCGAACCGCGGCGCCTTAGATGACAGGGCCACCCGTGCCCCCTGCCAGCTTTGAAGGATGATTGGTTAATTTTAGAAAATTTGAACGATAACTTCTGACCAAATCACTGCACTGAATACATGCGCAAGAAAAGGAGTCCAAGTTACATTTAGCTTTGTTTAATCCTGATGAACCATCTTAAGTTTAAAAACAGAATAGGTTTTATACACTTTTCGACACTCACACTGGTCCGCTGGACCGAGTCCAGTATATTTCCTTAAGGACCAGTAAAATTAAATAAATGCAGGTCTGGTGGTTTAGTGTTATTTTGGGTATGAAAAGACAAAGTGAAATAACAATGTAATCTAAGTTTTTAAGTCAAAGTCAGCAACAGATCGACACTCAACTCCAAGCAAAACCAGCAGCCTAAACAACCCTGTGTGGTGCAGTGGCTACCTACTTGTCTTGATTTTCTTTCTTATTACACACGCTCACTTGTTGTAAGAACATGACAAAATATCTGATATATAAAACATTTTTGGTCACCAACATTGTGTCTTGTAGCGATCCAACAAGATCAGTATTTATATTCTGTGATGATCCTTTGGACCACTGACAAAATTTGGTCAGTGTCAAACACTGTCATACCTCCAAATAAAGCTGGTCGTAAACATTTACTACTCCGGGGAAAGTCACAATCATGGGGATGACAAAACCAAAGATGAATCTGGGACTTGAGTGAGTGAGTGAGTGAGTGAGTTGGGTTTAACGCCGCTTTTAACAATATTCCAGTTATATCGCGGCGTGTCAGCTTGATGTGGGAGGAAAGCCAGAAGTGATGCAGGTCTCAGACGTTTACCACTTCGGTGAAACCCACGAGCACGGGTATGGTGCTGACAAACCTAGAAATATAGGTTTCTGGCGTGCCCAAGGGACACAACTCTGCACAGCGAATCGCGGCGCCTTAGACGACTGGGCCACCCGTGCCCCCTGAGTGAGTGAGTGAGTTATACATATACCTGTGTCCATATAGTTTCGTATACTGTTACACATATTGGTTCTTAATAGGGATGTGACAACATGACTATCTCCTGATACAATATGTATCACGATACCTTGTTCACGATACAATACATAGTCCGAAACATATTTCACAGCAATTCTGCATGATGTTTTATATTTCATAGGGTATAAACCCTCTAAAAAACTTCCTGAAAATCTGGTCTCATATTTGAAAATATAAACGTCTCATTGGGCTAAAAAGAATAATAGTCTTGGTTCTCAGGGACCTCCCACATCATCATAAAGTTTGCCACAAAGTATTGCTGTTATTATATAAAAAAGGGCTCTTTGGCAGTGTGCCAACATGGACATTGGAGAAGTCCATGATAGGGTTGTCCATCTTTCAAACTGAATTGCAAATATGTTCCAAACATGTCTTTGTTTTGATTACGCACCTAGCATACATATCCTTCAATTCTTACCTCTGCCAAGATGTGCCGTGTACCCTTGTCTCTGATCATATGACGAAGATCTAGAGACTGTTCATCTTGTGAAGCATGACCACTGATGTTGGCAGGGGCAGGTAACTCTAGACTGTTAGCACCTGATGACCCACTTGTGCTGCTCTGTCAGGATAAAAATAGTGCCATGGCACTGTAGCTCACCCTGGATATATCGTCAACAGTTTAAAAAGCAAAAAAACATGGTCACTAACAAACTTTGTCAGTGGCTGGAACAAGAGCGGCATTTGAAGTTTCAGCTTCATTGGTCCAATGGTTTCTGAGAAGATGATGACAGACATTGTCGCAACCAACACCGCACAAAGTCAAGTTGAAAGTTCACTTGACTTTCAGTCATGTGAGCTAAACATTCAGTTATAGGTAGAAAGATTCAATCAGACAATTCATGATCTAAACGAATCAAACTAACCACACACTACATATTATGCGAATTCTGTCAAGTTTGGTAAAATAATGGCATACAGAACTTTCTACATGAGTGATGCGATGGGTTGTTGCATGCAAAAAAGATTTGTTTATTATCTCTAGATAGCTAAACAACATATTGCATCACATTGTTTACAAATCTGAGAAATTTACAACAGACTATAGTGAGTGAGTGAGTGAGTGAGTGAGTGAGTGAGTTAAACGTCACTTTTAGCAATAATCCAGCAATATCAGGGCTGGGGACACCACACATTGTACCCATGTTGGGAATCAATCCAGGTCTTCGGCGTGACAAGCAAACACCTTAACCACCTGGCCAAATCCAACATTCTTTACCCAAACTGCAAAAACTTAAGCAAATGCAAAACTTCATAAGGATATTGCAAGTTAGATAAAAATGTGACTGCAAATATTTTGTTCAAGTTTGATCCTTAACTTCTAAACAGTGTATTTCAAGTTTGTGACAAACACATTCAAAGCACACTTGCCATTTGGTGTCATATTCAGTTTTGGTTTGTTTGTTTGTTTGTTGTTTAACGCAGCACTCAGCAATATTCCAGCTATATGACGGCGGTCTGTAAATAATCGAGTCTGGACCAGACAATCCAGTGATTAATATCATGAGCATCGATCCACACAACTGGGATCGATGACATGGATCAACCAAGTCAGCCAGCCCGACCACCCGATCCCGTTATTCAGTTTTGGCGCTGATGTATATGGACAGTTAAACTTCGTAGACAATTCCCTTACACAAGATTCAGGCTTGGAACTAGTAGGCTTAAATCATGAACTGGGAAAGTAGCATTAGAAGCACATTCTTACATTGTTAATATTGAGAAAACAAAGACTCACGTCAGGTCTACCGGATTTCTTCCTCCTAGGGGGCGCCACTGGCTGAGACAACGTATTCGGTGGGGTCCTTGTTTTAGTGCTCTTAATAATATCTGGCTCATCCCCAGATAACTGACTGTCTTTTATCACATCATCCACCACTTGCAACGTCTCAATCTCACAAGAATTATTATCGTCACTTAAATCTGAATCTAACAGTTTTACGCCCGTTTCCTTGACAGGATGAAACACATTTATATTTTGTTGAAGGGTGCTAAGCTTGGAATCAGAATCCTCTCTCTGAATCACCAAAACAGATGTGTCTTTTGGCAAGTCTCCCCATGATCCCGAACGTTGACGTCGACTATGAATGAGCATGGTGGATTTCTCTTCCGAACTGTTCTCCATTTTCTCAATAGTGTTGGATTTTTTGGACACAGGTGAACCCTTACTGCTTTTCACAGGGCTGTCCTCGTTGTCATCCACAACTTCCTCTTCCTGTGAGGAATCCTGGGAAGATTTCCCTGGAGTACTTTCCACACCGATTATTTCCCTCATCTCCTCCAGTTTTCTTCGTCTGATTTCAGCATCCTTAACTTTTTGTTTCTGTATCTGCAAACAAATTAATTAATTAATCTGACACCTAGGGTATCTGACAATTGGGGTATCTGACAATATGGGGTATCTGACAATATGGTATGTGACAATATGGTATCTGACAATATGGGGTATCTGACAACTAGGGTATCTGACAATATGGTATGTGACAATATGGGGTATCTGACAATATGGTATGTGACAATATGGTATCTGACAATATCGGGTATCTGACAATTGGGGTATCTGACAATATGGGGTATCTGACAACTAGGGTATCTGACAATTGGAGTATGTGACAATATGGGGTATCTGACAATATGGTATGTGACAATATGGGGTATCTGACAATATGGTATGTGACAATTGGGGTATCTGACAATATGGGGTATCTGACAATATGGGGTATCTGACAATATCGGGTATCTGACAATATGGGGTATCTGACAATATGTGGTATCTGACAATATCGGGTATCTGACAATATGGGGTATCTGACAATATGGGGTATCTGACAATATGGGGTATCTGACAATATCGGGTATCTGACAATATGGTATCTGACAATATCGGGTATCTGACAATATCGGGTATCTGACAATATGGTATCTGACAATATCGGGTATCTGACAATATCGGGTATCTGACAATATGGTATGTGACAATTAGGAGATAAACCTACTGTGTTTTGAAATTTGATGTAGTCCCACTGTAGAATAGATACCTCTTTTTTATAATTTTGAACCGAGCGCTTTAGCGCGAGGTTACAAATTATAATAAAGAGGTTTCTATTCTACAGTGGGACTACATCAAATTTCAAAACACAGTAAGTTTATCTCCATTCTACCATGACTGCAACTACGCTTTGAAAACGGCACTCTCTTGCAACGCGCAATAACACAGGTGCACAGGTCCGCGATCTTAGAACATTCCGAAAAGTGGTCACAGGTAGTTGTATAAGTAACAAATATTACTAAAGTTCAAGATTAAAAATCACCAAAGTCGTGAGTAGTTCATAATAAGTGTTCAAAACACATAGTTTTTCAAACGAAGTTGACAAATAACACTCCTAACTTATTCCAAAGAAAGATGTTTTAATTTCTATCAAACTGTTGCACACTGTTGAACACTGTGGACTTGGCTGTCGTTTCTCGGAAATTTGTGAGAGAGGTCATTTCTTGGAAATCGAACATGCCATCATTTCATTGTAGGGATGACGGGTAATAGAAAAAGGTTTTAAAATGCTTAACGAATATATTTCTACAGCAAACTTTATGAATAAACATTCCTATATACATTTAACATGTCTAAGAGTTATTAGGTAGATAGCAATTACCCCCAGTAAACAAGAATAACATCAAAGTAAATGCCTCTCTACCCCGAACATGGATGTGGCAGAACTTGACCTAAATCACGGTTACTCACACCTCACAGATGTCAATGGCTAACAATCATGTGTTTACATTAACTTGATCTAGTTAAAAGAAGCAAGATGACAACCTCGATCTATGATGTGGTTCAACATTTACCTGTAGATTTACTGGGATTGATCGAGCCTGCTGGTACATCCATATGCTTACTAATGGAACTGAGTATGACTGAACAGCCACTGTTTAGGCTGCAGACGAGCCGGATATTTTGAAACGAGGAATCTGCATGGTGTGACCTGTCAATTTCAAGATTTCACGGATCCAAAGCCAAATAGTGACAGAACTTAGACATTTGTGGTCCAGAAATAGTAGGTCGTGTATAATTTTCATAACTGTGCGTGTTCTGAAATAAATTTCATCAAGTTTAATAAGCTGTCACTTCAGTTGGGACATTGTTTTCGTGGACTTTCGAAAGGGAGTGTGTTCTGATGCACTTTCAAATCCCCTCCTGCCAAATTCCAACGGTGGTGGTTGACGGAGTTGGTAATGGATATCGATCAGAAAAAGGTTTGTAAACAACATGTTGTCCTGAATAAAATGTCTTCAAACATATTTTTTTATGTTATATTTCACTTTCATTGTCGGTTGTTCGTGGGTTTCAGAAAAAGTTACCAAAAAAATAAAAAATGAACAATTATTATTTTCTAATTTTTTTTATTAGATATCACTCTGTCACTTATTTTGAATGTGTGAATCTTTGAATTATACCTCCCCACCCTGAAATGAGAACCGTCCTAACATGTCCCGGTTGTCACTGTACCATCTGCACTGCACTCTCAGTTATGGCTGCCAAAGAAATTGTTAACAGTAACGGAGGAAACCAGAAGACAACCCAGTACTGATGCACAGAGTGATGCTGTTCAACATTAACACGTTGACTAACTGTCCCTGCTGATGTAATGTTGTATTTTTCAAACAATTTTTATAATGTTATATTTTACTTTCATTGTCGGTTGTTTCAATGAGGAAATAGCTTAAATTGTTCCGATTCTGGTCACCATAGAACATTTCTGTAGATCTAACAGTTTCATAAACATTTCATTTGTATGCAAAAGATATGCCTTTGTTAAATCTTTTAATGTCATCATCGAAGCAGTCCGGGTTGCGGCCCAGAACGCCCCAAACATCCGATATGAAACTACCGTATTTCCTCTGTTTGACACTATACGCCGTCTATTAATTTCGCGAGAGCCCTTGACTCGGCGTGTATTAGAGACCTGTCTGGTATTAGAGACCCTGCGTGTATTAGAGGAAATATAGATATGTTTTACAGTTCATATGGGGGTGATAGATCGGCAGTCATTTTCTGTGAATAGATACGTAGGCTATCTATGTATTCATACGCACGTTTTTTTTGTGAAAAGGCTTACTATATTTGAAAGGGGTTTCCGTAGCAAAAAGGAAACCTCTTTTTAACCAATCAGAATCAAGCATTCATCAATGTCATGGTAGAATATGGGGTATCTGACAACTAGGGTATCTGACAATATGGTATGTGACAATATGGGGTATCTGACAATATGGTATGTGACAATTGGGGTATCTGACAATATGGGGTATCTGACAATATCGGGTATCTGACAATATGGTATCTGACAATATCGGGTATCTGACAATATCGGGTATCTGACAATATGGTATGTGACAATATGGGGTATCTGACAATATGGGGTATCTGACAATATGTGGTATCTGACAATATCGGGTATCTGACAATATCGGGTATCTGACAATATGGTATCTGACAATATCGGGTATCTGACAATATGGGGTATCTGACAATATGTGGTATCTGACAATATCGGGTATCTGACAATATCGGGTATCTGACAATATGGTATCTGACAATATCGGGTATCTGACAATATGGTATGTGACAATATGGGGTATCTGACAATATGGTATGTGACAATTGGGGTATCTGACAATATGGGGTATCTGACAATATCGGGTATCTGACAATATGGTATCTGACAATATCGGGTATCTGACAATATCGGGTATCTGACAATATGGTATGTGACAATATGGGGTATCTGACAACTAGGGTATCTGACAATATGGTATGTGACAATATGGGGTATCTGACAATATGGGGTATCTGACAATATGGTATCTGACAATATGGTATGTGACAATATGGGGTATCTGACAACTAGGGTATGTGACAATATGGGGTATCTGACAATATGGTATGTGACAATTGGGGTATCTGACAATATGGGGTATCTGACAATATGGTATGTGACAAATGGGGTATCTGACAATTGGGGTATCTGACAATATGGTATGTGACAATATGGGGTATCTGACAATATGGTATGTGACAATTGGGGTATCTGACAATATGGGGTATCTGACAATATGGTATGTGACAATTGGGGTATCTGACAATATGGGGTATCTGACAATATGGTATGTGACAATATGGGGTATCTGACAATATGGTATGTGACAATTGGGGTATCTGACAATATGGGGTATCTGACAATATGGTATCTGACAATATGGTATGTGACAATATCGGGTATCTGACAATATCGGGTATCTGACAATATGGTATGTGACAATATCGGGTATCTGACAATATCGGGTATCTGACAATATGGTATCTGACAATATGGGGTATCTGACAATATGGGGTATCTGACAATAAGGGGTATCTGACAAATGGGGTATCTGACAATATGGAGTATCTGACAAAATGGGGTATCTGACAATATGGGGTATCTGACAATATGGTATGTGACAATATGGGGTATCTGACAATATGGAGTATCTGACAAAATGGGGTATCTGACAATATGGGGTATCTGACAATATGGTATGTGACAATATGGGGTATGACCAACAACCTCTGGTCAGCCGGGATGCAACATATCTTGACTTAAGTAGAAATGACAAGCCCAAATAGTGATAACAAATAGATATATAACATATAATAGATATCCCTGAAATTCTACATGCTGTCAGGATACCACTAGACAAACAGACTCCGGCTTGCAGACAATGGCAATCCATCACTACACTTACAGCACTCTTCTTCTCCTCTTCCTCCTTCTTCTTCTGGAGCTCATGTAGTCGAGACTGCAGCGCCTCATCCTCCCGGCGACGCCTACAACAATACAAACAATAGGATCTGTTCAGCTGTTGGTTCAAAAAGTCTTTTCCTTCTTCTGTCATTGTACTTCACATAGATTTAATCCTTGTTTACAAATGGCAGTTTTCTTTCAGGGAAAGTGCATAGAATGTTTGCCTTGAGAGTTGAAGTTTGGTGATTCAATTACCTGGCCACATCATGTAGAAATATGTTTAAAAGGTGTTAAAACATGGTACGTGTTGTTACCATGTCTGGCGCTCAGATTTAAGGGAATAAAACAAGGACTGGTTGTCTTGGAGTATACTGTGTCTGAGTGGGGTATTCATGTTAAACTGTGGCATGGTATCTCAATGGGCTAGCACCATAAAACCAGCATTAGTCTTGCCTAGTACACACACATTGCTATATACATGCAATGATCATGAATGAGATGCTATCCCCATTTCGAGGGGCGGTTGGGTAGCCTAGTGGTTAAAGCGTTCGCTCTTCACGCCGAAGACCCAGGTTCAATTCCCAACATGGGTACAATGTGTGAAGCCCATTTCTGGTGTCCCCTGCCGTGATATTGCTGGAATATTGCTAAAAGCGGCGTAAATCTATACTCACTGACTCACTCACTATCCCCATTTCACCTCATCTCACCTTTCCAACAGAACATGGACCACTGGCTATGTGTACTAACAAACATACAGCATCACAGGGCTTTGTTCAAAGTGTGTCCTTCAGCCTTCACACAGGAGGAACTTGTTTTAACAGTGCCTTTTAGAATCTTAATTTGTGGGCTTAGGTGTGAGAGTGTGTAAGTTTAGTTTTACGCCACTTTTAGCAATATTCCAGAAATATCACAGCGGGGACACCAGAAATGGGCTTCACACATTGTACCCATGTCGGGAATCGAACCCTGGTCTTCAGCGTGACGAGCGAACGCTTTAACCACTACGGCAACCGACCGCCCCTTGTGGGCTTAGGGATTGGACCAACTGAAGTATACATTTAATTTATTTTGTAATAATTGATCAAATGCATTGTTTATTGTTTTGTATAAGAACAGAGCCTTCTTGGATAGAAGAGAATACATTAATATGTCCAGCAATAGCAAGCATCCAACATAACTGTAAACCTTAGAACAGAACTCAGTGGCCTTACACTCCTGATACTTGTAGCTAAGAACAACAGCATTATTTCTATCAACCAATCTGACTAATTTTCTTAATAACTCTCAAGGTTAGGCTTCGACCACTCAAACAGTAACTGATTGATCCCACTTAGCAACTGGTGGCTGCTTGTGCAACATTTAATGAAATATGTCAAGCATTTAGCCATTCCCCTTCTGAAGGAATGATAAACTCGAAAGGCGGACAGCCCCTACTTTCAGCCAACTTTGAATAACTGACATGTACTGAGTGAGTGAAGGTTGTTCAACACTGCAGTCGGCAACGTTGCAGCTATATCAACGCAGTCTGTAAATAATAGAATCTGGACCATGCAACCAAGTGACTGCAGTGATTTATCCTAACCTGTTCAGAGGTTGATATCAATCCCAAATCTGCAGCAAATGACATTCAAAATACCCAAATCGGAATTAATAATGACCCCGATTCATGTAAATATGTGTAACTATTGACTAATTTCATGGCTTTTTAAAGTGAACCTGTATCTCACTGTAAACAGGACCAATACATAGGAAGAGGTTTCAATGCTTAGTTTTATATCAATGCATGGAACACAATCTCACAATACAATGTTAAAATACCTCTGACTTTAAGAAAATCAGAACATTAAAAAATCCCACTTTTGAACAAAATATATATGTTTTCCCCTTTTCCAGCCAGGTGCAGTTTTGAATCTTGAATAAATCCCTGGACTGAGAGTATGAACAAGGTCTGGTGTCTGGTGAATGAACAGTTTGCGTAGATGACAACTATACACACCTTTCTTCTGCGGCTTTCTTCAGCTCCAAGAGCCTTTTCTCCTCCTCTTCTATTTCAGATAACTGTAACATGTGCAAGGCATTTTCAATGTGACTATCGATACAATGTTTGTTGTCCATTGCTTTAGTCCGCTGTCATCACTATTCCAGCTACATCATGGCAGTTTTTAAGGAATCAAGTCATGCCCAGACAAACTAGTGCTTGATATAATGAGCAATTAACCAAGTCGCCATGCCTGACAACCAGAAAGAAAGGGAAATATCTACAAAAAGGTTTCTTGAAGGGAGGGATGTGTTTGTGATACATGAATACATCTCCATTTTAAAATAAAAGCCCTGATTAGTAGCAAATTTCCTGCTTTAGGTTTAGTTCGGACAAAACAGATAATGTTCGACTCGAGTCAGGGAATACATGGTCCACCTGGCTGCTAACATTTCTGACACATCATAAACAGACAATTTGCTTTTAATAACGACACTAATGATAAAAACACTTCATCCTCTGTTCTTTCTATAAAAAGCAATCAAAAGTTATCCATAGGTCCTTGAATGTTAAAACATTGCACAATAACAAGTCATGAACACAATGGATAAACCCAAACAGACAAAGCTGAGCGACTCACCGTGGCCTGCACTTCATCTGTTGTAATATTTTGAGGTGTATCAGTTAGAAATGATCTGCAAAGACAAGTAATCAGTTATATATTAGTTTTGACGTTTTACAATGTTTAAAATGAAGCAGAAATCATCCATTGATAAACCATTTTCACTTTCTCAGGTTGGTTGTGCTTCAACTGCCATATTGCTAAAAGGCTGCAATGAGGTCCCCTACTCTTCCAAACTGAATGATATGATTGGATGGTTGGTTGGTTTGTTGTTTTACGCCGCACTCAGCAATATTCCAGCTATATGATGGCGTCTGTGAATAATCCAGTCTGGACCAGACAATCCAGTGATTGATATCATGAGCATCGATCTACGCAATTGGGATCAATGACATGCTTCAACCAAGCCAGCGAGCCTGACCACCCGATACCATTAGTCTCCTCTTATGACAAGCATAGTCACCTTTTACGGCAAGCATGTGTTGCTGACCAATTCTACCCCGGATCTTCACGGGTTTAAATGACATGAAACCAGTTCTGGATCAACCCGGACATGCCATGCTTACAGACAATACCTCCCAGACACCTCCATTACCCATGAATACATGTGGCCACTATGTATGTAGTCATTACTTTTAACCAATGAAACAAGTGTCACCTAGTGACACCAAGGTTCTAGCGTTGGTTGGTTGGTTTGTTGGGATCGATGACATAGATCAACCAAGTTAGCGAGTCTGACCACCCGATCTCGTTAGTAGCCTTTTACGACAAGCATAGTCGCCTTTTACGGCAAGCATGGGTTGCTGAAGACCTATTCTACCCCGGATCTTCACGTGTCTAAGGTTCTAGCGAGAGGGTACCAGCGAGAGAACTCCAACCAACGTGGACTGTTTGTATCACACACGGCTAGGTCTCTCTCTTGACATCAAGCCATGTAGTATCTGCTCTTTACGTTGCTTCCATGTCAAGACGATGAGTGAGTTAGTGCTTATTGCTTAACGCTGCATCTGCACTCATGCAGCTTTTGCCGTGATGTTCAAACAAAGTTCATGAGTAGAGAGTGAGTTTGGTTTAACGCTGCTTTTAACAGTATTCCAGTTATATAACGGCGTGTCAGCTTAATGTGGGAGGAAAGCCCGAAGTGATGCATGTCCGATGTGCTGACAAACCTAGAAACCGGGATTAGAACCCACAATCATAGGTTTCTGGAGTGTCCAAGGGATGCAACACTGCACAGCAAATCGTGGCGCCTTGGACGACTGGACCACCCAGTTCATGAGTAGGTAATAGGGCTGTAAAGATTCACTTATACCTGCAATATCATCAATACTTAGGTACACACAATACTTGAACTGTCAGTTGTGAGATCGCTATACACTTGAAATAGAACAGGAACTAATATAAGTTACCTCCCGTAATAGCAGGACTAGCACAGGGCCACCTGTAGGCATGTCAGTCAGTGAGTGAGTGGGTATGGTTTTTAGCAATATCAGGGCGGGGGACACTAGAAATGGGCTTCACACATTGTACGCATGTCAGCAATTGAACCCGGGTCTTCTGCATGATGAGCCTACACTTCAACCACAAGGCTACACGACCGCCCCGTAGGCATTGCAGAACACGAAGGTGTGGTGGCTGAGTGAGTGAGTGAGTTGGGTTTAACGCAGCTTTTAACTTTATTCCAGTTATACAGGCGTGTCAGCTTAATGTGGGAGGAAAGCCCGAAGTGATGCAGGTCTCAGACGTTTACCACTTCGGTGAAACCCACGAGAACGGGTATGTTGCTGACAAACCTAGAAACATAATTGGGGCGAACCGGGATCCGAACCCACAATCATAGGTTTCTGGCGTGCAACTCTGCACAGCGAATTGCGTCGCCTTAGACGACTGGGCCACCCGTGACACCCTGTGGTGGCTGAGGACGCACTGACTAATACATTTAATAACCACCCCTTCATTTAAGATTGTTCATTTAAAGCAGTATTCCAGCTGTATGATAGTGACATGTTGCACTCAGCAGTATTCCAGCTATATGATAGTGACATGATACACTCAGCAGTATTCCAGCTATATGATAGTGACATGTTGCACTCATCAGTATTCCAGCTATATGATAGTGACATGTTGCACTCATCAGTATTCCAGCTATATGATAGTGACATGTTGCACAGCAGTATTCCAGCTATATGATAGTGACATGTTGCACTCATCAGCATTCCAGCTATATGATAGTGACATGTTGCACAGCAGTATTCCAGCTATATGATAGTGACATGTTGCACAGCAGTATTCCAGCTATATGATAGTGACATGTTGCACTCATCAGTATTCCAGCTATATGATAGTGACATGTTGCACAGCAGTATTCCAGCTATATGATAGTGACATGTTGCACAGCAGTATTCCAGCTGTATGATAGTGACATGTTGCACAGCAGTATTCCAGCTATATGATAGTGACATGTTGCACTCATCAGTATTCCAGCTATGATAGTGACATGTTGCACAGCAGTATTCCAGCTATATGATAGTGACATGTTGCACTCAGCAGTATTCCAGCTATATGATAGTGACATGTTGCACTCATCAGTATTCCAGCTATGATAGTGACATGTTGCACAGCAGTATTCCAGCTATATGATAGTGACATGTTGCACTCATCAGTATTCCAGCTATGATAGTGACATGTTGCATAGCAGTATTCCAGCTATATGATAGTGACATGTTGCACTCAGCAGTATTCCAGCTATATGATAGTGACATGTTGCACAGCAGTATTCCAGCTATATGATAGTGACATGTATAATACAGAGTCAGACTATACTGTGTCTGAGTGGGGTGGTCATGTTAATACTGCAGTACGATGTCTCATTTAGCTTGCCCTGTAAACCCTGTTTTACCGCACATTAGGCTGGCAACACAAGTTCGATTCTCCGCATGTCGCTAATTGAAGTCTGAAAAGGGGCAACACGGGAAAGTAAAGTTTTCCTGAATTCTTTAATCGTAAAATCTTGAAGACCCTGCCATTGACACATTCAATAAAATACTGTATTTCCCAGTTGACCATTTAACGCATTTACAACTGAACTATTTTTCCACAATTAGATGTCTTGAGCCCTGGCCTCTTTGCATGGTAGCTACAAGTCAACAGTGGTCTGACAAGCGAATGACATGTTTAATGACTCAGGATCAGTATTCAGGGAAAGGGTACCCCTCGCAATCCCTAAACTTGCAGACGATGATGCTGTTGTCAGTGTTGATTACTGATGACCACCCATAAATAGGCCATCTGATTAATATAAGGTAGATATGTGGACAATTCTTACTGGTATGGCGTAGCATCGGGGGCATCAAAAAACTCATCTGGTTCACTGTCGGAAGACATTATGTTCCAATAATTTTGGTACTCCGTATGTACCACATTAGCTCATCAAAATAATAAACAAACACATCTTCATCCTCCGTGGACGGCCATTTTGACATTCCATGAAAACGAGTTTTCTCGAGAAAAATAAAAACGCCTCTTTTTCAGTTATAATTATAATATATATTTTTATATGTAATTAAATAACACTGATTTCATTTGGAACAATATTCATGCATTGATCTCACATTATTACAAAGACGAAAGTAAGAATTTCCCAGAAGTCCGCACCCATCCAAAATGGAGGACCTTGCGGTAGAGGTCTGCGGGCCAAGTGGAGCCTATTACAAGGTATATCCTAAACTGTTCCAACTCTTCTTTTTGTGAAATCAATTTGGAAAGCATATTCACTTTTTCCGGATGGTGGTTTATCGAAATTATGGATACTTTTTGAGAGTTCATGTTTTTTTAACGATGGGTGTTTGAACCGGCATGCTTTCTTAACTTCCAAGAAAAGAAATTCTTCGAATACCGACAAGAGCATGCTCTGATCGTGAATTTTAGAATATTAAAGTATCATATATCATAATTCTGTGGTATTCCATCAACCTCTTTAGAACTGTTTCATTATTTTAACTTGACATCACAGGGGCTCAGTTTCTGTTCCAACTCCCAAATTTTCATAACAACTCATCGTCACGTCAAAAACAATGTTGTAGATGAGTCTAAAATGCTATCAAGTGTGACTTTCGCTTAGCCAATGTTTAAGTTTCGTTATTCAACCATATATCCTTCAATTTGAATGTGATGTGTAAAAATTATTGATGAAAAGGATGTGTCTAATTGTATAAAGAACGTACTGTACCAGTGTGTGCTGTTGATCTTATGTCACCTCTGTTTTCTTGTGAAGTTGTCTCAACAGAGTGTTACAAATTACAATTTTCTTACTTTGTTGAAGACACCTTAAACTACAACAATATTCCAATTCCATTAATTAGACTTTACCCTGTGCAAATATGTTTTTATATTACTTCAAACACTGACTTTGTATTGTCAGATATAATTTACGCAATTAGGTGTCTTAATATATTACTGTGCACGTTGCTCCAAAGATTCTTTAATTAAAATTTATGTAGGAAGTATGACAGCGACTTGAATGAATTAAAAGTATTGATACTTTCATTCCCCAAGCTAAGTTAGATTATGAGAATATGGCATTCTCTCCATTTAATGGTGGGGAAACATGGACATCTTTGTATCAAAAGCAGGTTGGTGTAATTCTGATAGTGATACACCATGAATTTCAAGGGAAGTATTTTGTTATACTATGATGGCACTATTACCTTGGTCCTGATTGTTATTGCACTAATTTCAACAATAGATTTCTATTGTAAGTATGGTGGCTTCTTTAACATGTTTAAGTGGCATGTTAGGAGTTTGAAAAGTAAAAAAGAAAAAAACTTTAATGATTTCTTTTTTTTAAAAACACATGATGAAATATATCTATGAATGAAACAGCCATACTAACACTAGTCATGGATAATCCAACATTAAGTCATCTTCCCTAAGCTGGAATTCTGGAGTTACATTTTGGCTGGACGAACAAGTCAATACATAGTCCAATCAAAATCGTGTAACAAACAAGACATCAGGTTTGTGAAAAAGCAGCATCTTTAGAATACAGTACCACAAGTTCTCGTAAGGACGATCTCTGCGGTAGGTCACATGTCTCAAAGACAACATGGACAAGCAACCTGTTTTTGTGAGAATACATCGGACACAAACTCGCGACCTTCAGATTGTTAGCTTGACAGCTAACCGATGTGAAAGTCAGTGCAAATTTACCAAATCATGCTTACGACGTTGCGGAACTGCCCGAAAAGGGTGGAATAGGTGCCAGACACTTACGAAGGTTACGGGTAGGCATGGTGTCTCGTGACTTTAGCCTACGGACACTTACGAATGATCCAGATGCCTTTTGGCACACTCGTCCCATTCCGTAATCTACAAGATACCAAGTGGTGAGAAAAGGGTCTGATATTGTGCGAACTGAAAACGGCTCCAGACGTCCAACTCTCGAGTATGTATAAATGACATGGACTAGTAGCATTTGAGGGTTATGAGTCTGAACTGTTCTCAATGTTTCAAGTTTGCTACAAAATGAAACTGAATAAAATGACAGAAAATGTAAACATAGTAAACATTTTTGTCTTGTTCCAGCAGGACTAGCCACAAACTCTAGTGAAATAGTTTCCCGGAGTCCTCTGGACTAGTCTTAAAAAACCTGATTGTGATCCTTGATTTGGCAGTTGTGTTTTTTCAAGGTTGGGAATGCCTTCAACCTGTACTAGAGTCTGCTCTTGGTTCTACAGATTCACACTGATTTTATAAACCAAATGTGGGTGACCTATGTATGGCTCGATATAGCTATGTAAAACATGCACCAATGCAACCTATTATTGAGAAATGCAACTTAATATATATGTCTACTTGCACCAAGTGCTTGTAAAAAGAAATTTAAACTTGTGTCTGACTTTCACTTACTTTTCCATTCAACATCGATTTTGAACACACACAATACCTCTTAGCTTTATCTACCATAACACATCTCTAATCCCTGTGTTACGTGTAATTTGTCATGCTTTTTTGGGATGCCATCATCAAACTGTGGGTACTTCAAGATTATGTGCGCATGTTCCTATTATGTTTTGCTGGGGCTAGCTAAAAAGATTGATAATCGGAATTATCATTGATGAGAAGAAAAAATAATGATTAATGATATGGTTTGGATGGTTGGTTGGTTTGTTGTTTACTGCCACACTCAGCAATATTCCAGCTATATGACAGCGGTCTGTAAATAATCGAGTCTGGACCAGACAATCCAGTGATTAATATCATGAGCATTGATTTACGCAATTGGGATCAATGTCATGCATCAACCAAGTCAGTGAGCCTGACTACCCGATCCCGTTAGTCACATTTTACGGCAAGCATGGGTTGCTGATTATCGATATGAAATAGTTGTAAATGATAATAACTTACAAGAGTTATTGTAATGAAATTAAGTTTAGATTTATCGAAACAGACGTGTTATTGTCAATGATGTAAATTGTCGATGACGGAAAGCAGCTGTTTTTATTATATCTCAATGTCCACAAAGTAATCTATACATAAACGTGTAACTGCTCACCAGTGGCGTGAAATATGTTGATTTCTCTCAGGACTTTCGTGCATATTTGCTTAAAGTAACTTCTCCGATATTTCTCAATAATTGATCAATATATATTTAGCGATCATCAATATCTACAATCTATATCCCTAGCTAGCCCTTTCTTTTACAGCAATACTTAATTTAAGTAAAGTCATGACAATCATCACAGATCTCAGATAGTATGTATTTTGACCAGTTTATGCATCTGTTTTTCAAGTTTGATGAATTTATGGGACTATGGTACAAGCTGGTTTTGTCTGGTGCAACTAGGTTTTCATGTCAACATGCACTTTGTGCAAGTTTAAATCAGGTTCCTTAAGTCGTACCCTGCCTATGTCACTTAGAGCTTTCCTCTCAAATTAAGCTGACATGCCATGATGCTACCTAGTTTACATTGTGTTAAAAAACAAATGTACTCACTCACTCTTATCTCTTTTTCTCGTGACAGGCAACAGTGAAAAATATTCATGAGGATGAAGTTACAGTGGAGTTTGAAAACAAGTAAGTTGGCTGATTTGTATTATTGTTTATTTTTTCATTTACGTTTTTAGCTCACCTGACTTAGGTCAAAGTTAAGCATAATCTTCTCAGTAATCACTGGACCACTGAAGCTGAAAATGAAATAGCTGTTTAGTTCCATTACTAAGGGTGAAACGATACACCGATATTCCGATACACCGATACTTGACCCACGATACGATACACAATACACATGGGTCTATTTATCACTACGCAATGATACGGAGCTTACATTGTAGTACAGTGTTCCCTTCGTATTGCACCCTTCAATATGGTGCTAATGCATGGCTCCCAAAACTTACTTACATTTTTAATAAGCTCAAGGTTTTCACTGACAGTGTTTTTCCCCATCACAAAAAACATTATCAGCTGATCACCACGAGCAGGTAACACGGGAAATACCAGTCAATAAATCCAAACTGAAGTACGCAATTCAATCCCATTATTCTTCTATCTGGTTATAAAAATGTGTATATTGTATATTTGGACTTATGTTTGTAATATATTTTGTTATTCTATTTAAATTTCGTTGACTAGGTTTTACATTAATTTCAACAAAATCATATGTGAAGTGATCAGTAGATCACACAACTCACCGTTATATACAGCAACCATGGTCAGAGTATGCCTTGAAACGAACTTCAGTTACCAGAGAATGGATATATATATATATATATATATATATATATATATATATATATATATATATATATATATATATATATATATATATTATAAATGCCATACTTTAACTCGTCAAAAAACATATTTGTAGCAATTTGACTATTATGTGTCAACATAACGTTTTCACAATCGAAATACATTTAGTGCGGGAAGTCCCTGCGGTAACTGTTCAAATTGTTTCGTATGTAAAAATATCCTGCAATTGCAATCACCTGTACTAAAGTGCTACGCTTATGTTTCTTATGATTTTAAATATATAAAGCTGCAAATAAAGTAACACGATATTGGAATATATTATTCCTGATAAAACAATTATGTCAGATACAATTTCTTCCTACCATTGCAGCCAAATTCTTTGAAGTTGTATCACGGGGTACTTTTTAACTGAACATGTGTATACAGCTGATTGCTAGTTTTCGGTTTATTTTACGAGACAATACACACAGTAGTCTTAATCTCTGCATGTAAACAATGCCTATGAGAGCAGTAAAGATTATTTTCTGCTGGTTTGAGATTTGACATCTTTTGACGGAAAGTTAGAGAAAGTTCCACTTTTAAAGCTTAATATGTAATCTTGTTATTAATAAATAATTTTGACTGTTCCAAAATCATTAAAGGTCAATTCCTAATAGCATAAAGCCTTAATAGTACTGTAAGTACTGGGTTTTTTATTGTTGCGTTTTGAGATACGTATCGTATCATGACCAGAATATAGAGATACATATCATATCGTGACCTTCCTAGTATCATTGCAGCCCTAGCCATTACTCTGACATTTTTGTTCAAATTGTAATGAAATTTGGTAAATATGTAGGAAGTAGTAGGGTTCATCATATATTCTGTTTCTTGCGATAATTTAGATTATGACCTTGATTTCACCTATGCACTTAGACCATACTGAGAGCTGAAACTTCATATGGTCATTACGTGGCCATTTTTGTTCCTACTGTAATGATACATGGTATATGTGTAGGTAGTAGTGGGGCTCCACGCATCGTGACCTGTATTACACACTTCGGACCAGGATCCAAAACTCTATCCAAGTGCCTTTTATAAGGATAAGATGTATGGATGATGCAGTTTCTTGCACATTAAGCATCTCCTCACAAACCTTGACCAGTGAACCTGTAACTTCACATGCCTGTTCTAACCATTGATAATACCTAAATTTGTTCCAAATTTTCGAATCCGATTTTCAAAATGGCCACCATGGCAGCTACATTGAAAAACCTATTTATTCCCACTGTTCAGCCATTTCTTCTTAAAACATACTATAATGCTCTTAAATTCTCTTGATATGCATCTCTGAAATTGGCAAACTGAGAAGGCTGAACTTTGGATTTTAACATGTGTTTTGTGAAACAATTAACAACTTTGTAGGGCATTAGGACTGTCTACTTGGAAATCATCTGAGGCGCAGGCTTGAAAGTTAGTGTTGAGTAAAGGTAACTATTGTGTGGAAATTTAGTTCCTCAAGAAATCTATGTATTACCACTGACCAGTCATATTTGTGAAAAATGTTAGTTTGTTTTTTTGTTGTGGGATTCAACACACTTCTTCTCTTTTTCAGCTGGACACCTGAACGTACTGTCAAGTTCACACAAGTACGTCTTCCCCCTCGAGATGGTGGCGTGAAGAAAGACTTCAGGGATGGGGACAGAGTAGAGGTAAGATCTATAATGTTACGTGACACAGCGGTAACAACCAGGTACATTGGCTGGCTCGTTGTTTAACAACGCACTTCAGCCATGTGATTGATAGTGGTCTGGAAATAATCAAGTCTGGGTCAGACATTCCAGCGATTGACATCATGAGCATTGGTCTATGCAACTGGGATACGATGACATGCATCAACCAAGATTATATGACATCATCACTTAGTTCATATATCTGGTAAACATGTTTGTTGACATATTTGCATGACATTTTCAGCAAGTTTATGTACTTTATCTTAGATGTTACTTCATCTTCTATGGATAACTCCATAAATCTCCCCTGGACATCTGTCTGATTTCCTTGGTCCATTGAAGGCAAGGAAGGCATGTGTGAAAATAAGTAAAGAGATTCATGTCCTCAAGTTGAACTTCTCATTGACGGTCAAAGGCTTTGAAAGTTGTGATGGATGACTGTCAACTGTCTTTTTTCTGCCTTAATGATTTTCCATACCAGTGTTAGAAATTGGCACATGCCCAATAGTTAAGCTATGGTATTATAAAGACTAGTAGAAATTTGCCATTTTTAAGGATTTTGCTATATGTTGTCATTATAAGGTTTAATGAGCAAAAGGGGTGGTCAGGTAGCCTAGTGGTTAAAGCATCTGCTCGTCACGCCGAAGACCCAGGTTTGATTCCTGACATGGGTACAATGTATGAAGCCCATTTATGGTGTCCCCTGCTGTGATATTGCTGGAATATTGCTAAAAGCGGCATAAAATCAAACTCTCACACTCACTCTCAAAATAGTGAACAATTCTTTTTGTCAAGCTCTATGCTGTTAAACCAACTGAAAAGGCTGTATTTACTTTTATTTGGAAGAAACTGTATGCAACGTAAACAAAAATGAATTGCTCTCTCACTGAGTTGGGAGTCCAAATATGAAAAGGTTTGTTTTTGCTCATACCTGATTGACATTTCATACTTTAAAATTATATTTAGAGATTTTTTTTAAGGTAATATTTCAAAGTTTCACTCAGGCTAGATTACCTTATAGCCTGTTGCAAAATGTAATGATAATCTCAATACATAGTAGTATTAAAAGGGAATTAAATAACCAGTTGTGATTGTCCTATTGTCAGTTAGGTGACATTGAATATGGAGAATTCCTCCGAAACATTGACAATTAAGCATAGTGATGTGAATCAGTCTGTAGTTCTATTACTGGTATTAGGAAATGACTCCTGACATGTGATTGATGTCAAGCTGTGTGAAGTTCATGCGCATACTTCATGGATGCATTTCCACGACATGTTGTGTTACCACGGCACCCTTGTACCCAGTCATAAGAACAAAGACAATACACATGTACCCTCTTCATCATCAGGGGGCACGGGTGGCCCAGTCATCTAAGGCACCGCAACATGTTGAGTAAAATCAGCTCTCTTGTATCCTGTCATAAGAACAAAGACAATACACATGTACCTTCTTCATCATCAGGGGGCACGGGTGGCCCAGTCATCTAAGGCACCGCAACATGTTGAGTAAAATCAGCTCTCTTGTACCCTGTCATAAGAACAAAGACAATACACATGTATCCTCTTCATCATTAGGGGGCACGGGTGGCCCAGTCTTCTAAAGCACTGTGATTCGCTGTGCAGAGTTGCATCCCTTGGGCACGCCAGAAACCTATGATTGTGGGTTCGAATCCCGGTTCGCCCTGATTGTGTTTCTAGGTTTGTCAGCACCATACCAGTGCTTGTGGGTTTTATCGAAGTGGTAAACGTCTGAGACCTGCATCACTTTGGGCTTTCTTCCCACATTAAGCTGACACTCCGTGATATAGGTGTAATACTGTTAGCAGCATAAAACCCTACTCACTCACTCACTCTTCATCATCATCATTCATTAATTTTAGCTAATTGTCTTTCATTTATCAGTTTGGAAATAGAGACAGACAATGTATAATTGATGTTTACAAGTTATGCTACCCACAAAGACTAACATGCTTAGTCCACTAGTCCTTACAATGATCACATATATATGATATAGCAAAACCCTAAAAATGGCATATTTCTACTGGTCCTTATGATACCTTAACTACTGGGCAGTTTGGCAAGGACTACAGAACTAGTGCCAATTTCTATTGCTGCTCACATGTTTTTTTCTTTTCAAGTGTTTTTGGTTTATCAGCAGATCCAATATTCACTATTTGCTGGCAGCAATTTTACAGAATCATACATTTAACTGTTTATTGAAGCATTTTTTGTATCAAAAGCCAGAAACAAGAGCTAAGGGAATTTGGAGTACATGCCAACAAAGTTATCTAAACGATGGATGTTTCTCAAGATGTGCATAGAACCATATATTTGTGCAATGAAGACATTGTATCTTAGCATCAAGTTTCACAACATTCTAGTGTTATTGTATGCCAGTTGTATAAGTTGATCGTACAAAACCAAAAAACACAATTTTACAATACTCAGGCTTTGGACTGATGGCTTTAGTCACAGAGTGATTGAATAGAGCTTTCTGCTGCTTTAGGCAATAATCCAGCAATATGTGTTTCACACATTGCACCCATGTCGGGAATTGAACCCGTGTTTTCGGTATGATACACACGCTATTACCACTGGGCTACCCCACCACCCCTTCAGTATACAAATTAACTGGAGAAGGGCCTGCTTGTTGCCACAGGTCAAGTTGACCTCACACTGGTATTTGTGTTACATCCTTAGCACAGTTATCTCCCCTAGTTAATCGTCTGTCATTCTCTAAAGGGTATTTTATGTTCTATGAATATTGTTCGTCATGACGTTCAGAACGTCATTCTCGCTTATATTAAAGCGTGTGGCAGTTTTACTAGTTTATAAATATCTAGGAACTTAGCAAACCTTTATTATGGGCAAGGTGTAAATGGGCCTAGTTGCCCGAACACCTATAAACCTTTTAATGATCAATCTTCAAGAGAATTTCATGAAAGCTCTTAGCTTATATGGCATCATCGCTTGATTTTATCAATTAAGCTTGACACCATGTCAACAAATTTGACAAGGCATCATTTATTGGATTTTGCTTCACTTGGCTGCATTTGACTGTGTAGAGTCATTTGGGCATGCCAGAAACCTGTTATCATGGGTTTGAATCCCAGTTCACCCTGATTATGTTCTAGGTTTGTCAGCACCATAACCTGTGCTAGTGGGTTTCTCCAAAGTGTTTAACATCTAAGACCTGCGTCACTTCAGGCTTTCCTCCCACATTAAGCTGACATGCTGTGATATAACTGGAATACCCTTCAAAGAAGCATTAAACACTCACTCACTCACTCACTCACTCACACACTCACTCATTCAAACACCCACCCACCCACTTGTCATTGTGGGTTTCCAAAATGTTCACAGCCTGTTACATGCCATCTACCCGAGGGAAGGGAATTAAGTTTCCACCCTTGCCGAACTAGGCTGGGATTCTGGAGTTACATTTTGAATATTTATTTTCATATTTATTTCGACCGACCTTGTGTTGCAAAGCTGGAATACATCCATGGTACATTAGCTTAAAAACATGTAGCCTTGGGGTGTGGAACATAATTGGTATACCGGTATATTGCAATACGGCCATCAGTAATACATGTATAGCAATACAAATCTGCGTATTGATATTTTCCTATACAGTCACAGAAGAAGTAGTATATACATGTAATTATATAAATTATACATACTATCTTGAGGCATTTTGATGGATCGGGTTCCTATCTAAACCATGTGAACAGCACACGCTGTTTACATTAAAATGCCATTTTCATGATGTAACAGGTAGTCTCGTTCATCCATACTACCCATCTCAAAATCTGAAGTTTGGATTATTGAATCAAGAAGTACTATTTGAACAGTACAAATATGCATCATTTAGGCCCCAGTACATATTGCAAGATGTATTGCAATACAGCAATATAGTGCAATTCAATTTATGTGCCAATACGCCAACCCTACTTCTACTATCATAAATTATAAGATAACTTAACAAAACGAGTCTTACAATATCTTTATATCAGAGACTAAATGTCAGTCTGTAAATGCAGATGTCATTATGATTTTACTTCGATAGATGATCTTTGTTTTGTCTGCCATACAGACCCTGAAACAAATACACCATTGCAGCCCATGTAAGTCTATGATCTACCAGTAGTTGGCAAGTCTTAATTACTACAGTTTCAGGAATGAAGAGTCTCTGGAGTATTTTTGGTATATTTTATTGAGATAAGTTTACAACTGTTTTCTGTAAAATATTATCATTTCATAGACAAGATCTGCCTAATCCTAGTTCTCCTTTTTCTCTCACTATTTGACAGGTCTGCTTAGGGTTAATCAGGTGACTAATGATGAACTAATATTGTTGTATGAGAACTGTTCCCCTTATTGCTCCTCAGTAACGTGAAGGTGATGATAACCACGTGTGTCATAATGAAACCGGAAACTCTGCAGGAATGCAAGGGGAAAACAGTGGCTCTTCAGCATGATCATGCATTGCAGAGAGCTATTAATACACACCGATGCCTGCGAGCAGCACCACTGGATTACCACTGGGCAGGGCAGAGCTTGGAACTCCGCAGTCTGTCTGTGTAGGGGGTGGGCTTCATTTCAAACACAGATCTTAATCAGCAGTGTTCCCTGGCTCTGGATTATGTGGTTATTAGGCCACACATTTTTGTTTTTTGTTTCAGGGGGCTTAACCCTACTGTAAAGCAGCTGGTCTAAGAAATAAATTAAACATTAAGATATTTATTTTAATTGTGTGTACTGCTGCTAATATAAACCTTCTTATACAATACAAAATGTTATAGATCTTCCATGTATACATCACTATCTGTGATTCAAGAGGCCACCTGGAACTTCACAGCAGAATGACATTTAAATAAATAAATAAATAAATAAATAAATAAATTTTATTTCAATTTAAAATTTTTTTTTTAAATTAATTTTAATTTTAATTTTAATTTTAATTTTTTTATTTTATTTTATATTTGCTGACCTTGTAAGGCTGGACTAAATCCATGAGACATAAGATTAAAAAATTGTGTGGGTTATGTCTTTACCCACAGGCATGGCAACGGATCATAGTGGTCTATCCTCTGTGTGTATACAGGGTACACTGCAAATCATTTGTCAATGCCAACCATGGGAACTGAACAACTCAGTATCAAACCTAATGATATAAACAAGGTGCTTCATGTGGTTCTGCGTTTCTCAAAATGGAATGCTTACACTCATGTTAGGTATGAATCTCTTGGCTTTTTTCATGATTTCTTTTCATTATGTGTTTGTGGATTAGCATTATTAAAATACTCCTTGTTTCAGAACTATTGCACTAGGGAAGTTACTTTGATGTCATGTTGATAGGGAAATGTGTGCTTACAGGTACATCACTAGACTTACACAAGTCTCTTAAGGAAATGATTATTTGTTTAAGTCATAATTCCTTGAGTATATAACAGCTGTCTTTTTAGTGACACTGGCGCCCTTATTTTAATTTTGGTTGCCCATTTGGCTCCCTAATTATTGTCATCTTTACTGTAGGATTAACTGATGTGTAGCTGGAAGTTATTTGCAAGACCTTGAGAAAACAATGTGTATATTCCCTAGCACATCTCTGGCATCCAATAAAAGGCATTTGTGTAATTAGCTCCATACATTCTGCATCGAATGTCCTATTGCTTTACCGTATTATTTAGCATGTTTAGTGATGGTGTTTGCAGTACTGACTTTGCTGTTTGACATTGACATGCCGTCTTGTGATATTTTCTATATTTCATCCTGATTTAAATTGGCTCGGCCGTTGTCTCAATCGCTGGTTCCCCATTTGCAATGATACTTGTATAACTGCACTTATCATCTGTGTCAATGTACATTTTGATGGCTCCAGGCAGCAGTACAAGGTTTCAATTATGTTCAGTATTATACTGTGTGCAGTGCATCGAGTTTACGAACTTCTGACATGCTTATAGCCGTATACCATTCCACTTCACTTGACAACTTAAGGCCAAAGTACTTCTCCATTTTTGCACAGCAAGAACAAACCACCCAATGTTGTAAGTGAAAACAATGACAGCTTTGACACTAACAACAGAATGTTAGACGCGATTCCAAGCCATTGTACTCAAATGAAGACGCAGAGAAACCGTCCATGGTGGCCAAAATCGAAATTAAATCAAATCAGTCCTTGTGGAAAGAAAATTGAAAAAGGAATGGCTAACGAAGTATCAGAGGCTAAAATACCATTCCAAGACCCTTAGGAGCATTAGAAATTGGCGCTAGTCCTGTAGTTCTTACCAAACTGCCCAATAGTAAAGGTATCCTAAGGACTAGTATAAGTTGGTCCATTTTAAGGGTTTTGCTATATGTTATCATTATAAGAACTAGTGGACAAAAACTGTTAGTTTCTAACCCTGCTTAGACTGATACTGTGATTTGGACGTTATGTTATGCACAACCTGCATATGCCGACAAGACAGACTTGGTAGTTGATAGTTAACATTTGTAAAAGGAAAGTCTGGCTATACATTATCTAAGTGTGAAACACATGCATTTCAGAGATATTTGTCCAGACAATCCAAAAGATGTTTGCTTTTAAATTTATTTTTTGTCAAGATAAGAGAGAAGCAGGTGACCACAGTCTAGGCAGTGGGCCTGACCCATGTGTATGTACACCAGCATCCTCAGCTACTTGTTCTCACACAATGTGTGCTTAACTGCTACTATGAAAACTAGTGACTCTTAGCCAGTAAAGTGGACCAGATACCAACCCTTCCAAAAATATGATTGAACAAATCCCAACTTATAAAAGCCTTAACAGTAGCAGTTGTCATTTTTACCACTTATGTGTGCCTGAAATATTAATTTTAAACTGTTGTGCTGGCTCCTAGAAAACCATTTTGGCGCCTGATTTATTTTTCATGCAGCTCCTAAGGACAAACATTAACCAAGAGGGCTGATATAAATAATAACAAGCTGACCCCATAAAAGACTGACATCCCCAGTACTCTCTGCCTCCCTAGACCTGCCGATTACGAGGATAGAATTACTATACGTCCAAGCACTTAACATTCAGTAGATCCTTGGAGCAAGGCTAGTTCATCCCAAGCAAGGCCTTGACCAGAGGGATGGGTGGTGGGATAGAATGTGTCATTACATGAAGATTTATCAGTAAAACAAGGAACAATTTCTTCTGTTCAAGAAAATGGATGATTAAAAGAACTGTCTTCATAAGCAACTCCAATCAAGTTCGGACTGTTGCCAAGATTGATGTTGTTTGTGAAAGAGATTTCTTTTCCCGTGACTAGCCACTCCTGTATAGCAGGCAGGTATGTGATGCAACAGGCCTTGATATTATCCAGAGATGGTGGTAACTGGTGTGTTCTAGTCAAGTGTGTATGTCTGTACGTGATGTATAACGATGAACAGCTGGTGATACTGCAATGCATTACAGCATTACTCCGACCTGCCACCTCCGAATCAATGTTGTGCTCCATAGTCTCATTAATGTTCATTGCCTTCCTTACATGGAGTCCTAATGAATATATGCTGGTAGAAAAAAAAGAAAGAAAAAAAAAGATGATGATGATAAAGGATGATGATAAATGATGGTGATGATAAATGATGGTGATGATAAATGATGATGATGATAAATGATGATGATGATAAATGATGGTGATGGAGATACATGATGATACATGATGATGATGATCAATGATGATGATAGATGATGGTGATGATGATAAATGGTGATGATAAATGATGGTGATGATGATAAATGATGATGATAAATGATGGTGATGATGATAAATGATGGTGATGATGATAAATGATGATAAATGATGGTGGTGATGATAAATGATGATGATAAATGATGGTGATAAATGATGGTGATGATGATAAATGATGGTGATGATAAATGATGGTGATGATGATAAATGATGGTGATGATAAATGATGGTGATGATGATAAATGATGGTGATGATAAATGATGGTGATGATGATAAATGATGTTGATGATAAATGATGGTGATGATGATAAATGATGATGATAAATGATGGTGATGATGATAAATGATGATGATATATGATGATGATGGTGATGATGATAAATAATGATGATGAAAATGAAGGATGATGATGATAATGATGATGATAAAGGATGATGTTGATAATTAAGGAAGATGATGATAATGATGATGATAAAGGATTATGATGATTAACAGTCAAATTACCATCTCATCCTACCAGGTACCTATTCATTCTTGGGTGAACAGGTGCACATTGTTATACAGCTTCCTGATCTGTTCATAAGAACATATTCATTTACATTGAATGCGTTCAACAATACAAAAGACGATGTTTATTCAATGTGTATGGATAGTGTCACTGTTACAGGTGTTGTAATTAGTATAGCCTGCTGGCACATGACATGAAAATTGTAAGGAACTAATGAAATCAGAAGCCCAGTAGCCCTAAAACTTCCTGAATTATGATCCAATCTGAAAAATGTATGTACACAACGGTGTGTGTAGAAAAGTCATCGTTCTATACAGACTCCTTAGCCCCGAACAAGTGAACAACTTTGTGTATTGGAAGGTCGTATTTGACCCTTTTTGATAACTATTTTCACGTACTGAGTTTCGGCTGACTTCTCTTTCACGGTTATTTTCTCTTAAAATCTGGAACTCTCACTAAGCTCATGGAAGCTCAACACATTCAGTACGGATGCATCCACTCAGCTTTCTTCAGCTTGTCTTTTGTTGAATATCTGTTCCCTCCCCATTGCGAGCAGAATGCCTCCGCGACGTTCAGCTCCATTTCACCTCACCTCCCCTCCCCATTGCGAGATGGTGATGACAAAAACTTCAGGTGGGTATCATCTTCAGCTGTGCCCTTGATCATCCGTTGAGTATCGAGACACTGTCATTAACATTTCATTTGTTGCTGAGCAACTGAGAAAAGAAAATGAATGAATGAATGAATGAATGAATGAATGAATGAATGAATGAATGAATGAATGAATGAATGAATGAATGAATGAATGAATGAATGAATGCAGACTTAGTCAAGAACATACACTAAGACATCCTTGAAGGAGTCATTATTGTTGATTTATTGTTTGTTCTTTTACATGGCTGGCTGGTGGTTAAAGTGGTTAACATTGTTAAAGTGTTTGCTCATCAGCTCATCCCCTTATCTGCTGAAGACCCAGTTCTAGCCTCCACATATGGGTAATATGTGTGAAGCCCGTTTCTGGTACCCCTTCCATAAAGGTGGAATATTTGCTAATAAAGGGGTCAAACCATACTCACTCGCTCTTATACATGGAGAAATTATACAAGTTTCCTTACCTTGGTATATTCAGTTTTAATAAGTTCAGGTGTGACAGACTGCTGCTGATTGTTATTTCACCAACTCTAAATAGAGGTAACTGTTACTGACAGTGTTTTAAAAACAACTGTATAAATAACTTCTGTACTGGCTGGGCTCAAGTATGATTGGTGCTAACTTAGATGGCCAGTCCCAGCGTTACACACAGGTAATTTCCCTGTTTGTTCGTTAGACAAGCCCCCATGGACATAGGATTTCAACACCTGTCAGTCTGTGCCAACAAATCTGTATGTACGGGTCCAATATATCTCTCGGCATCATTTTCTGGAGATTTTAGTGTTATTGTATGGACAAATTTTCATTGAGAATACAAGACAAACCAAATGTTACTTTGAAGACATGTACTGTACTTGAAGTGACGAAAGAAGGACGGTGTTCACTCGGGTTAATTTTTGAACTTGTGATGTTGTTTTTTGTTTTTTGTTTAACGCCACACTCAACAATATTCCAGCTGTTTGACAGCGGTCTGTAAATAATTGAGTCTGGACCAGACAATCCAGTGATTGACATCATAAGCATCGATCCACGCAGTTGGGATACAATGACATGCATCAACCAAGTCAACGGGCCTGACCACCCAATCCCATTAGTCGCCTCTTAAAGCAAGAATAGTCGCTGTGATGTACAAGTGCTGTCTTCCAGACTTCCAGACTCCCACATTCCAGCAATACTGGTGTTCCATGCACTTCCCATCTGTAAAGATTAATGCAAGAGCTTCATTGGCAACGTTGTGAGTTGACAAGAATTTGACAACAAAGTTAACATGCACTTAGGCTGGCTGACACAAACATACATATGCTACTTGACACAAAAAAACTTATGCTACTTGACACAAACATACTTATGCTACTTGACACAAACATACTTATGCTACTTGACACAAACATACTTATGCTACTTGACACAAACATACTTATGCTACTTGACACAAGCATACTTATGCTACTTGACACAAACATACATATGCTACCTGACACAAACATACTTAAGCTACTTGACACAAACATACTTATGCTACTTTACACAAACATACTTATGCTACTTTACACAAACATACATATGCTACTTGATACAAACATACATATGCTACTTGACACAAACATACTTATGCTACTTGACACAAACATACTTAAGCTACTTGACACAAGCATACTTATGCTACTTGACACAAACATACTTAAGCTACTTGACACAAGCATACTTATGCTACTTGACACAAACATACATATGCTACTTGACACAAAAAAACTTATGCTACTTGACACAAACATACTTATGCTACTTAACACAAACATACTTATGCTACTTGACACAAACATACTTATGCTACTTGACACAAACATACTTATTCTACTTGACACAAACATACTTATGCTACTTGATTCAAACATACATATGCTACTTGACACAAACATACTTATGCTACTTGACACAAACATACTTATTCTACTTGACACAAACATACTTATGCTACTTTACACAAACATACATATGCTACTTGATACAAACGTACATATGCTACTTGACACAAACATACTTATTCTACTTGACACAAACATACTTATTCTACTTGACACAAGCATACTTAAGCTACTTGACACAAACATACTTATTCTACTTGACACAAGCATACTTATTCTGCTTGACACAAACATACTTATGCTACTTGACACAAACATACTTATGCTACTTGACACAAACATACATATGCTACTTGATACAAACATACATATGCTACTTGACACAAACATACTTATTCTACTTGACACAAACATACTTATGCTACTGAACACAAACATACTTATGCTACTGGACACAAACAGGTACCAAGGCAAGTTGAAACAAAACATATGTCATGTAACCAAAGGCAGGTGGACACTAACATGCTAAGGCTATTTGGGACGAATGTGTACAATGGCAAGCCTACACAAACACATACTAATACTAGTTAGTATTTTCTTTCTGCACTTCAAATGGAAGTGACTGCTAGTCTTCAACACTTTAGCTGTTGGATATAAATTCAGTCATTCATTGTTGTTTGTTGTTTAACGCCGCACTCTGCAATATTGCAGCTGTATGGCGGCCATCTGTAAATAATCCAGTCTGGACCAGACAATCCAGTGATTGACATCATGAGCATAGATCTATGCAAATGGGATACAATGACATGCATCAACCAAGTCAGCGGGCCTGACACCCGGTCCTCTTATTCCCCTTTTTTTAGCAAGCATGGTTTGCTGAAGACCTATTCTACCCCAGATCTTCATGGGTAAAATGGTGTTGTTTCGAAATGTCGTTAACATTTGACAGCAAAATGTGACCCTGGAGAGAAAAATAAGCTCGTGTTACCCTTTTTGATTTACATATATTACCAAAAATAGTGATTGTGATAGGTATCACATTGTATCACATTTGTGCATATTGTAGTGTTACTTTGTGTCATTCCGGCCTGAACATCAATGTGCCGAAACTGATGAAAATGAGCAGCCCTAGTTTTTGTGTTGATTTTGAAAGTTTCTCTCAATTTCTCTCAATTTACAATGTGCTGAAGCACAGGTTACTTTGTGACAGACCAGGAGTGAGTATTGAACTTGACCCGAGTTAGCTCCTATAATGTGCAGTGATGACATTAGGAATGAAAGTTGATTAAGAGCACCTTGCCATTACACTTCACATTACCAAAGGTTCCATGTATTGTGGGTCCTTAGATAAACACCTCAAGGACCCACCATGAAATCCATCAACTACAAACACTTTTGTGTCCATCAGCTTGGAGTTGGAGCACGTTGATATTCAATTCAATTTTTTCCGATGACATATGATGATATATGATGGTTTGCACCATCCCACCTCTCTGCAGCCAGCCTGTGATCTGCACACATGCTGTTGCCTCCCGTCAGACACCGATACAGAAGGATAAGCAAGATGGATGGAAACAGGTCAGATGTTTCCTGGGCTAAACAAATACCAGGAATGGTCCTTGATTTACAGAGCATGTGTGTACTGCAGGGCCGGCCATGTTCATGGATATCTCACAGTGAATTGAACATTTGGACAGTGTGATCGGATGTACATATTGAGCCCTTCTTAACAATGAAATAAAGTAACACTATGATCAAGGTTTAAGTTTTGAAAAGGCCTAGATATGACCTGGCTTTTACATTTCTGGTCACAGATGACCAAATCAACAGCTTGTGTTTTGTTGGTTAAACGAAAGTCTTCTTATACGAAGTATAGATTAATATTCAAACATTACACTGGAATAGTTATCAAGCTAATTTTTAGTTCACCTCACTAGCGGCCATATTGAATGTTGTTTTGGGCCATTAAGCTATTTCTTCATATACCTCTATGAAGTCTGATATGCAGCAAGCATGTGGCATTCCGAATAACATATAATATGTTATTTGTCATATTTTGATTTTTGATCCAGCTGGGTCCTTTGACTTTCACATCACAGTCTCTGGTGTTATTGTATTAAATACAAGGCCCACAGAGCTAAAACTTTACATGAATGTTCCCATCTATAGTGTTTCTAAAAATTGCTTACTGAATTCAAATTTGAATTTAAATGTGTCCACCACGGCAGCCATGGTGAATATTTGTATTAATTCTTCCCACAACTCAGCCATTTCTGCATGTATTTAAGTCGGTGAAAACCCCTATTTTAGACCCAACCACAGACGAGCCTACCTTCATGTTTCATCAAATTATCTGCATACAATGGTGAACAATGGCAGAAAAGTTTTGGCATATGGTTGCCTTGGAAACCAAACTTACTTGAAACAAGGAACATTTGGAGAGGTTGTCAATACAGATTTCTAAGCTTAGTGCCCATGGCAGTCAAATTGGGAAAATAATTTATATTTTGTTCAAAATTTGGATTTTTAAAAAGTAAATTTGGAGGTATTTTAACATTGCCTTCAGTGTGATAATATAAACTAAGCATGAACTATACCTCTTCCGCTCTACTGACCTGTTGTCAGTGACATACAGGCTACATCTACAAAGCCATAACACTAGTTAGAAATATATTAATATGAATTTGGATATATTTAATTACAATTTTGCACCCATGAAGATCTGGGGTAGAATAGGTAAATAAATGTAATATGAGGTGTGTGAATGTGTCAAGCACTTATTCCTACGACTAAGTAAATAGTCATTGGAGGTGACATGCCTGAATATTGCATAAGCTAAGTATAATGCTTAGATGGTGTTTCACCACGCCCATGCCTCCTACTGTCAGCCTTTATTTCCCTGAAAGTATGGACTTAAAAAGTGTTACAAAATTCCAAAATAAGGTGGATACAAGTTTCTTGTTTTTATTATAATTATAAAGTACTGTCAATGTCATCATCAGGCTATATGAATGCTGACTGAAAATTTCAGTCATTATGTATAATGACTGATTCCCTAAGGCAATGGACAATTGCCTGAAAAATGAGACTGGATTTTAGACAGTTTGACTGAAATGATTTGGACTAAGTTTAATCTCCTCATTTAAATTTGGATCTTTTTTGATATTGCAATGATCAAAGTAACGTCTCTGAGTATGCACTTTACACAATATATTGGATGTTAACAAATGTCAATAACAGCTCATTTCCAAAACATGAAATATTAAATCTTGAAAAAACAAGGCCATTCTGCTTGAACACATGTTACGGCTTTAACCCTTTATTGGATTACATTTGTGCTATCTATTGATTGTAGTTCAGAGCATTTACAAGGAGACAAGGCCAGTAAACACATGTTGTATTTGTCATCAGACTCCTAGGTGCTCAAGCTTTAACTAGTATCCCTGCTGATGCCATTAACTTGACTGTCGGGATCTATGTCAAAATGGCTCCCCAGCCCACAGTTGCTGGTACTGAGGAGGTTGAATAGCATCACAATGTCAGTCGCTGTGTATTCGCTGATTGTATGTCATTGTGCACCGATGGCTTGGTGTGTTGCTCATGTTTTCAATCACTGGTTTGCCCGGGCCTGACTTGATTGACTGCAGGCTGATATGATATTACTGGAATATTGCGGACTGTTGCATGGGTCACTCGCTCACTCACCCATAAACTTATTGACCCGTGAAGATCTGGGGTAGAAGAGGTATTCAGCAACCCATGCTTGCCATAAAAGGCGATTATACTTGTGGTAGGAATCGACTAACAGGATCGGGTGGTCAGACTCGCTAACTTGGTTAATGCCATCGTGTCCCAATAGCATGGATCAATGTTAATGATGTGCAGACTCGATTATTTACAGACCGCCATCATATGGCTGGAATACTACTGAGTGTGGTGTTAAACATCAAACAAACAAACAAACATAAACTTGTATCCCGTTTTGTGTTGTAGGTGTTCACCAAGTCCCAGAATGACGAGGTGCATGCATGGTGGCCGTCCAGGATCAAGATGTTGAAAGGGGAGTTTGCTGTGGTGGAATATGTGGGCCAGGACAACTACACAGACATCATAGCTCTCGACAAGCTACGGTCAGGCAATGCAAAGTATGTATTCACGCCAATAGTGTCCAGGGGTGGTTAATATGGGAAATGCATTTGTCTGGGTTTGTAGTTGTGTGGCATATTACTGTGATTCTTTTTTTTTTTCATGTCTACACCCCCCCTTAATTATACCCCCGTTTATGAAGTATAAAGTCCTTCCGTCCGTCCTTCCGTCCGAGCTTTTGTACGGCCCATAACTTTTTAACCATGCACCCTAGCTTCACCAAACTTTCTACACACATTAACCACAATGAGTACTTGTGCCTTTTGCTAGATTGAAGATTCTGAATTTTTTAATTTTTGCCGTTTCCATGGAATCATGGTGAAACATAAATTTTTGGTAGAGTATTTGTACGATCCATGTTTAAAATATTATGTATCCTAGCTTCACCAAACTTGCTACATTAACCACTATGATTTTTTTTATATCTTTTTTAAGATTCTGAAAGTTTTCTCTTTTGCTGTTTTCATGGAAACATGATGGAATTTAGAAATTTTGATGACTGGTTTTGTATAGCTAATATATTTTCCAAAATTGTTTCTGTGCTTTGAGTTAGTTTGAATTTATGAATTCTTTACAACTTCTGTTAAGGCTAGATGGAAATTATTAATTTATTGATTTTCTTATATGATATTGTTCCATTTTTTATGTGTTTTTATATCAACAATTTTTGGTCATTTTGATAATTCTTCTTATGTATCTCCTTAATCAAATTTTATTCAAAGGTGTTCATGGTGATCTACTTCCTCGTAGTGAACACTGGTAACATGGGAGATTTTGGGGGGGGTCAATTGTCACTGGAACTCAATCTTATTTTTTAAAACATTGAATTTAAAATCAGTTTGAAATATGTAATATTTCATTAATTAACAAACTATTTACTATTTGTTGTTGACCAGCAGGGATAACGGGGGTATGTGAGCTTGCTCACTTCTTTCTTGTTATGTTCTGGGTATTTTTTGGGGCATGAGGTAATCAAACACAACCATGTCGCCATACGGTTCAAATCTTTTTCAAAGGATTTGTAGATGGCCTGGAGCACAAAAACATGTCGTTTCTGATTTCGAGTAAAAGTTGATTATGCGTTTTCATTGTGTTTCAGTAGGTAACTGAAATGTTCAACCCAACTCACACCCACTAAGTCATAATTATTTGCTTAGTGACTCCTAACGTGTTAGTATCTGTTCCTAAATGGAGATGGAAGAGAGCCGTATCCTGGAGCTGTCTGGCGGGCCCAGATTCAAGTCCACTATAGTTTCTGAGCACACCAAATGGCAGTGATAGAAACTAACAGTTTTAGTCCAAAAGCCCTTATGATGTTAACCTGTAGCAAAACCCTTGAAAAGGGCCAATTTCTTGCTAGTCCTTATGATACCTTAACAATAGGGCAATTTGGCAAGGACTAAAGGACTAATAGTGCCAATTGCATTTTCACTGCTGTCAATATTACTCAATTATTATCCCCCTGGCATATAATGCTGGGGGATATAGCGATCAGCCAGTCCGTCTGTCCGTGTATCCGTCTGTACATCCGTAATCATTTCCTTTTGCGGGGCAGAACTCGAAAAAAATTCAGTGTATTTGGTCGAAATATATCTATCAATCACATACTGAAGTTGTGCCTTTTGCTATTTAGGAATTTTTAAAAATTTTATTTTTTATGTTTCCATGGCAACCAGTTGGACTTAGGTTCTATAGGGTAGAGTTCGTTTCCGGAGCATAACTCAAAACCCATTCAAAACTTTCAAACAAAACTTTGCATGTCTATCAGACTCATGCTGAACTGGTGCCTTTTGCTATTTAGGAATTTTAGAAATGTTTATTTTAGAATTTCCATTGCAGCTATTTTGACATGGGCTAAGAGAAATGTTGGGTCAGTTACCTGGTTTTGGACCATAACGTGTTAAAAGGGGCGGGGGATATAGATGACTTCGTTGACTAAACGCTTGTTTAGTTATTGTTTCTTGTAATTTGTCATTTGTTTGCATAAAAAAAAACCACAGAAACACACATGTTTTACTTTCCATTTCATATGGATGCGACCATGGTGGATCTTTTGTTGGTAAACAATGTATGCTTCTTAAAGAACATTCAATTCTTGACATTACATACAGAATTGCACATTTACTTGTGGTTACTTTACAGACAGCTGCTGGGGGGATATGTCATCTTTCTGACTCTTGTTTAAAAATCTATATGTTAGTATTTGGCAATTTTAGGTTATCTGAATGATCAGATAACTAATTATTACCTTTTCTTTCAGTCCCACAATCAGTAGCAGTAGTTTCTTCAAATATATACTGGAAGTGCCTCCTGACTTGAAAGAAGCGTAAGTATGACAACATTGGTAGCATCAGATCCTTAGCTAGTTCCAGTGTAACATGCTGACATAGTCAGGAATTGTGGCGGTCGGGTAGCCTAGTGGTTAAAGCGTTCGCTCGTCACACCAAAGACCCGGGTTCGAAATCCTGACATGGGTACAATGTGTGAGGTCCATTTCTGGTGTCCCCTGCTGTGATATTGCTGGAATATTGCTAAAAGTGGCGTAAAACCGTACTCACTCACTCACTCACTAGTCAGGAATAAGTTTCATCCAGCTTTCGTGGGCACGGGTGGCCAAGTCGTCCAAGGCGCCACAATTCGCTGTGCAGATTTGCGTCCCTTGGGCAAGCCAGAAACCTACGATTGTGGGTTCAAATCCTGGTTCACTACGATTATGTTTCTATGTTTGTCAGCACCATGCTAAACGTCTGAGACCTGCATCACTTCGGGCTTTTTCCTACTTTAAGCTGACATGCAGCGATATAACTGGAATACTGTTAAACGCTAAAGCCAACATACTCACTCATCTGTCAGTCTCTTTCAGTGAGAATAATAGGGGATAGTAGACCTTTGTAGTAGACTAGTAGTGTCAAGAATATGGTGTTGTGATTTTCTTTATTTTCAGTGGTCTAATTAGTATGATTTTAGAATCATTCTACCTAATTTGTCATTCATTATGTCAGTATGATGCACAAAATAACGGTAAGAGGCGACTAAGGAGATCCGGTGGTCAGGCTCGCTGACTTGGTTTATGCATGTCATTGTGTCCCAATTGCGTGGATGGATGCTCATGATGCCAATCACTGGATTGTCTGGTCCAGACTCGATTATTCACAGACCACCGTCATATAGCTGGAATATTGTTGAGCTCGGCATTAAACAACAAAATAACGTTGGGTATTATCAGTCTTAAGGAAGAGGAAGGGATATTTCTAAAATATGACTGCTTATATTCTAGCCTTTGTTGGAATGACATTCATGAAGTCAGCAGATGGATGAAAAGTATCTCATGTTTTGGTCAATACATTTATCATATGTCAAGTATACTCTGTTTTTGACAGATGGGAATTCTTTGTTAATGTAATCTATAGATTGCTGTAATTACACAGGGGTTTTAGAACTTTTGAAATGGTCCCTACTTTGCACAAAGCAGCAAGCTGTCACCAAACGCTAATGATGTGAATTTAGATTTTGGAGAAGCATGTTTACTTGAGGGAACCTCTGAAGCTCATACCATATGTTATGCAGCAAGTAAATAGAACTTACAGCAAGTACATAGAACTTACAGCAAGTAAATAGAACTTACAGCAAGTAAATAGAACTTACAGCAAGTAAATAGGACTTGAAGGGGCGACCATGAAGCTGCTACAATTTGACTGGTTCTAGGTTACAGTGTGCCTCAATCTGGAAGGGCCTCTCGTTCTAATTCAGGAGCAATGTATGAGGAGAGATCATACATCAATAACACACTTGGTAGCCATTTGAAATTAAACTCCACTCAGTGTAAGGAGCCAGGACTTTGTCCATGTACCCTGAAACACTGATTAAGCTTGATTCTCATGATAACTAGGGCTACTAGCCATGCTCCAAGACTGTACTGAAAGATAAATTCATTGATGTGTTGTAATTCTATGTTTCTAATCGCAAAGTCTAAATTAGCAGGACGCCTGTCTTTTATGGGGACAACTTGTTCTTTTTATTTATATCACCATCATTTTCCCTGCGGTTCATTTTTTTTTTTCTGTTGTTAATGTTTGTTTGTTGTTTAACGCGCACTCAGCAATATTCCAGCTATATGACGGCGGTCTGTAAATAATCAAGTCTGGACCAGACATTTCAGTGATTAATATGAGCATCAATCCACGCAATTGGGATCGATGACATTCATCAACCAAGTCAGCAAGGCTGACCACCCGATCCCGTTAGTCGCCTCTTACGAGAAGCACAGTCGCCTTTAACAGCATGTATGGGTTGCTGAGGACCTATTCTACCCCGGATCTTCACGGGTCTATGACATGCTATTCATTAGTTCAGCAGATCAGTAATAGAGTGATGATTCTGTTTCAGATGTCAAGAAGAAGAAACTCACATAGACTTCAAGAAACATTGTGGTGCCGCTGTTATTAGTTACAACCCTACAGACAACTCGCTTGTCATACTGGTAAGTTCTGTTTTCAAAACCTCACAACCAGTTCCATCCCTGTTTTTGTTCACCAGATTTGTCAACCAGTTGTCAGACTGGTAGTCCTTTCTAGGGCTGCAACGAACACGCTGTGAGGCGAAAACGATTCGTATCATGACTATATGGTAACGAATATGAATATCTGATCACGAATACAATAACAGGTCATCAGTTGAAGTATTATTCATAATATTCAGTGAAACAAAATAAATTATTTGACATAGTTTGACCATGTTGACGGTGTTAATGATTATTATATAATATTATATATTCATATGCGTACTGCAATTATCCAGGTACTAGTATCTGCTAAATAGCGACAATGACCAGTGACCACATTGCTTTCAAATTAAATATATAAGAGTGCTGTCTTTGAAGAAATCTACACATGCATATTATTACTTCTTATGGATATTTTTATTTAAAAAACTCATTTTATTTTTGTTGTAAATATTCGATTCTTGTGTCCACGAATACCAAATTCAATTCATGACGGGATACGGTTCGATTCACCATATACATGAGCCCTAGTCCTTGGGCAATTTCAAACAAACTGATTGTATATATCATTCCTCTGCCATGTTTCCGCAGTATTCAATTGCTTGTTGTTGGAATGGGTAGTCAGGCTCACAAAGCTACAGATAAGCAGCGTAGTTGCGTAAAATACACTCCCCCAAATATTCAAAACCCAATAACTTTCAATTAACTTGTGTACAGAAACGCATGCATTAAATGAAAAAGTCAAATGTATAAAAACAGCACATGTAAATACCCAATGAAGCTTTTTCAGCATGCGTACAAAGGAGCTAATTTTCGAAACACAGTTATGAACTAATTTACATTTCAAGTCAAGTCTATATATTTATAACAGTTATATACATCTGAAACATTATTTCATTTTTTTAAAAATCTTAAAATGTTCACTAATTTGGGGGAAAATAGTGATGAATAGATGAGTGAAAAAATATTGGTTACCCAATAAAAATGTAATAAGCCAATCAAAATAGAAACCCTTGAGTAAAACTCAATTGCTCAAAAAGTCATGTGGAGCTCTGGACTCAGTAACTTTCTTCATTGGACATGCTCACAATATCAATCACTGGATTGGTTGGCCCAGAATTGATTATTTACATGTTGCTGTGTTGAAACCAGAATATTGCTGACATGTGTTAGCCTCAATGCTTTTAGTCCGGCCGACTGAAAGATCATTCACTGTGACAGACTCATTAAGAAACTCATCCGCAGTAAAAGACATGACTACAGGCATGGCACTGCCAGTCCCCTAGTTGGGACTGGTGAAGACCTGCAAGGACTTGTATGCCTGTTGACACCCCAGTTGCAGTTAGTTTACTAAAACAAATTGTCCATGATGAACTGAGACTTATTTTCGTCAGGTGTCTTCCCCTGCTAAAGTTTGTTCACTTGTCTGTCTTTTTAGAATGTCAGGAATTTATTATTTAGATAAGAAGGTTTGTTTCTCATGCTGAAAATAATGTATTGTTTAATGTTTGTTCCAGTCCACCAGTGAACAAGTGATTAAAAAGGCTTCCATCATAGGGGACATGTTCATCCGAAATCTACGCCAGAAAGTATTATTAAAACAGAGGACAGAAGAAGCTGTCAAGAAATTACAGGTATCCAATAAAACACCATTCACTCCCTCTTCCATAGTAGTTAAGAATATATCCGTAGTGATGCGAGACTGGCCAAGTCCATGTTTCTGATCTGAGTGACTTCACTTCACATGTGTATGGGAGAGTAGAGTGTCACATTTGTCTATTTTTTATATAAGGGCTGCTGTCACATGGACCCACATGACCCTTACTTCTTGTTCAGACCACCTCCGTGGTCTAGTGGTAGAGCGTCCACCCAGAGAGCAGAAGGTCCGGGGTTCGATCCCCGGCCGCGTCATACCAAAAGACGTTAAAAGATGGTACATCTTGTTACCCTGTCTGGCGCTCGGCATTAAGGGGCTAAAACAAGGACTGGTCGGCTCAGAGTCAGTATACTGTGTCTGAGTGGGGTATTCATGTTAAACTGCGGCATGGTATCTCAGTGTGCTAGCACTATAAATCGGCATTGCTCTGGACTAGTACAAGCAGCCACACAAACAAACACACATGCATGCACGTCACTATATAAGTGCAATAATCTTGGTCAGGACGTTAAACCCCATTTCACCTCACCTACTTCATGTTACTAACTATATCCCAGTGTTCCCGTTTACCGGAAATTACTAGGGTTTTTTTGCCGGTAAAATTAGGTTTGGACCGGTATTTTATGACTAACAGTGCCTGTGGACAGGCAAATAAAGTACCTTATGAATCTTTGTTGTTGAACAAAGCATCAGTGATAGTGAGAAATGTCATCTCAAACCAAAATGAAATATTCCGGGGGAAAAGAGAAAACAGAAAAAGAGAGTGCGCTGTTAAACAACAAACAAACAAAACTAAGTTACTTTAGAGATGACTTCATTGAATATGTCAGCCATGAATGTGGTGTATATTTGTTGTGTTGTGTTCTGATTACCTGGGAGGGCACGGTTGGTCTAGTCATCGGAGGCGCCGCGATTCGCTGTGCAGAGTTGCGTCCCTTGGGCACGCCAGAAACCTATGATTGTAGGTTCAAATCCCGGTTCACCCCGATTATGTTTCTAGGTTTGTCAGCACCATAACCATGCTAGTGGGTTTCAGCGAAGAGGTAAAAGTCTGAGACCTGCATCACTTCGGGCTTTCCTAGCACATTAAGCTGACATGCCAAGATATAACTGGAATAATGTTAAAAGCGGCGTTAAACCAAACTCACTCACTCACTCTGATTAGCCGGGGTTTGTTGGGTTAGCAAGGATGTCACGTGTGTAGGTCATGTGAAAGAAATGTTCCATTGTCCATGTTCAGAGTACCAAGATCCGGTCGGGGTGTCACGTGTGTAGGTCATGTGAAAGAAATGTTCCATTGTCCATGTTCAGAGTACCAAGATCCGGTCGGGGTGTCACGTGTGTAGGTCATGTGAAAGAAATGTTCCATTGTCCATGTTCAGAGTACCAAGATCCTGTCGGGGTGTTACGTGTGTAGGTCATGTGAAAGAAATGTTCCATTGTCCATGATCAGAGTACCAAGATCCGGTCGGGGTGTCACGTGTGTAGGTCATGTGAAAGAAATGTTCCATTGTCCATGTTCAGAGTACCAAGATCCGGTCGGGGTGTCACGTGTGTAGGTCATGTGAAAGAAATGTTCCATTGTCCATGATCAGAGTACCAAGATCCGGTCTGGGTGTCACGTGTGTAGGTCATGTGAAAGAAATGTTCCATTGTCCATGATCAGAGTACCAAGATCCGGTCGGGGTGTCACGTGTGTAGGTCATGTGAAAGAAATGTTCCATTGTCCATGATCAGAGTACCAAGATCCTGTCGGGGTGTCACGTGTGTAGGTCATGTGAAAGAAATGTTCCATTGTCCATGTTCAGAGTACCAAGATCCGGTCGGGGTGTCACGTGTGTAGGTCATGTGAAAGAAATGTTCCACTGTCCATGTTCAGAGCACCAAGATTCGGTCTGGGTGTCACGTGTGTAGGTCATGTGAAAGAAATGTTCCATTGTCCATGTTCAGAGAACCAAGATCCGGTCGGGGTGTCACGTGTGTAGGTCATGTGAAAGAAATGTTCCATTGTCCATGATCAGAGCACCAAGATCTGTTTGGGGTGTCACGTGTGTAGGTCATGTGAAAGAAATGTTCCATTGTCCATGTTCAGAGCACCAAGATCCGGTCGGGGTTCATGGAGGAGTTCTGTGTACGGGACGACCTGATGGGCCTGGCTATTGGAACACACGGTGCTAACATTCAACAGGCTCGCAAAGTAGAGGGAATCACTGGCATCGAGCTTGATGAGAATACATGCACGTTTAAAGTGTACGGAGAGGTGAGATGATGGACACGTGTTACATGGCAGATTTATGTTCTTGGTAATGTTGATTTAACAAATCATACTTTAATTTGTAAAAGGCTGTGATTAACTTTGGCAATTTCTGACTTTGGAATCTGAAATTGATCCGTCACAGTTTATTTTATAAACAGTTATGTCTGTGTGTTATTTTGGAAGGCCCCCATTGTAATCATTCTAAAGCTAAGGCTACTTAATATTTGAACTTGTACTTAAGCTTGGGTGTGATTGAATCCAGGGTTCTGGGAGAAACGTACCAGTTATACATTTTCAACTTTTTGCCTTCATGAATTTCAGACTCAAGAAGCTGTAAAACAAGCTAGAAACATGTTAGAATTTGCTGAACAGACATTTCAAGTCCCAAGAGATCTAGTGGGTAAGTATCAAGAAAGAAAGACATATTTGAGTCAGCCAGTGTATTTATTGGGCACAAGCGGTCTGCTTGTCAACACTGTCAGACTGTTTGGATTGAATATAGTTTGGTCTCTGGACTAGTTTAAGGTGTAATTACACTTTGACTGATTGTATGGTGGCTTCCACAACCCTGTCAGGCTTCTGGGTTAGAATAGGTCACAAGCAACCTCTGCTGGCCATTCAGAGGCGACTTAATGGATTGGATGGTCAGCCTCTGTGACTTAGTTCTTTGTGTGTCATTGTACCATGACGACGTGGATCGTTGCTCGTGATATCAATCACTGGATTGTGACCTCCACTATCATATCACTGGTGTATTGCAGAGTGTGGCATTAGATAAACAAACAAAACATGTGACTGAATTATTGTGTGGCGACAGTTTGGACCATGCAATCATCTACTATTATTTCCTGGACATGAGTGATTATTTCCAAACTGCCATGGGTGTATTGTAAAACAACTTACATGCACACACCTAGGTTTTTTTTTAAAGATCTTTTATTGCTGACTTAATTTTAGACGCCTTCACCCACTCTCCAGGGGTACGGGTGGCCCAGTCATCTAAGGTGCAGCAATTCGCTTTGCACTGTTGTGTCCCTTGGGCTCGCTAGAACCCTCTGAGTGTGGGTTCGAATCCCAGTTCGCCCCAATTATGTTTCTAGGTTTGTCAGCACCATACCCGTGCTCGTGGGTTTCACCAAAGTGGTAAACGTCTGACACCTGCATCACTTCGGGCTTTCTTCCCACATTAAGCTGACTCGCCGTGATGTAACTGGAATACTGTTAAAAGCGGCGTTAAACCCAACTCACTCACTCACTCAAAAGTGGTGTTTACACATCTCACTCACCCACCCACCCACCCACCCCTCTCTTTCATCCTTCTCTGAAAATGTGAGCTCTGTTGTGTTTATAAGTTTAGTAAAACCCTGTACACAGTCAACACCACATGTTTTCCCCCTTGACAAAGCATTATTGAAAAGGTAAAAACATTGCTTCATGTACCACTTGAATATGAGACTTGCGTTGTTTCAGCCAAAGTGATAGGGAAGAATGGTCGAAACATTCAAGACATAGTGGACAAGTCGGGTGTTGTGAGGGTCAAAATTGAGGGGGACAACGAAACTGACCAGCCAAGAGAAGAGGTATTAACACTACAACACAAAAGTTGATTATTAATTATCTTGTTTAGTATAGTTGCATTGTATGTCTGTTGGAAACTTATGTTTGGTAAAATTGCGGAACCAGATCCTGTATACTGTTTGTACGAAAAGCCTATGTTTGCAGTTGATCATTGTCTTGACTGTGATATTAAGTGTCAGTTTTCTGATAGAGCTGTTATCAGTTCATTCTTTACATGATGAAATTGCAAGATGATCAAACCCGTGAAGATCCGGGGTAAAAAAGGTCTTCAGCAACCCATGCTTGCCATCAGAGGTGACTATGCTTGTCGTAAGAGGCGACTAACGGGATCGAGTAGTCAGGCTCTCTGACCCAAGTGCGTTGATCGATGTTCATGATGTCAATCACTGGATTGTCTGGTCCAGACTCGATTATTTACAGACCGCCGTTATAAAGCTGGAATATTGCTGAGTGTGGCGTTAAACAACAAACAAATTTCAAGATGATCAGATCTCGACTGTTTTTCAGACCTTTGAGTTTCAGGGACAGGTGCCTTTTATTTTCGTGGGAACTGTAGAAAGTATTGCAAATGCACAGCTGTTACTAGACTACCACTTAACACATTTAAGGGTAAGTACTTTCTCTTCCTCATGGCTGTGAAACGTATACAAGGAAAAAAAGTGAAACTGTAATTTCTCTGTTTCTTTGGTGAAGTGATAATTTGGTATTTGAAATTTATGTTAAATACCACAAGGTTGTTGTGATAAAAGAGGCATTTCAGTTTCTCGAAACAATTTCAAAATTACTGTAGGTAGCAACCAGCTTGTAACATTAAAGCATAACGAAAGCTGCATGTTCATCTCGGTGGTAGAAACTAACATTTTTTGTCCACTAGTCCTTATAATAATAGACCCGTGAAGATCCGGGGTAGAATAGGTCTTCAGCAACCCATGCTTGCCGTAAAAGGTGACTGTGCTTGTCGTAAAAGGTGACTAATGGGATCAGGTGGTCAAGGCTAGCTGACTTGGTTTATGCATGTCATCGATCCCAATTGCATGGATCGATGCTCATGATATCAATCACTGGATTGTCTGGTCCAGACTCTATTATTTACATACCGCCGTCATAAAGCTGGAATAAAAAGCAACCTTATAATGATAACATATTGCAAAACCCTTGAAAATGGCATATTTCTACTGGTCCTTATGATACCTTAACTACTGGGCAGTTCGGCAAGGACTACAGGACTAGTGCCAATTTCTAACACTGCATCAGGAGCTTATATGTCCCATCAGTGAGAGGAATGTTCCTTTGTTTTGTCACAGGAAGTGGAGCAACTGCGACAAGCGAAGCAGGAGATAGACCAACAACTGAAGAGTCTCTCTGGCCCCCAGTCTGGACCCTACTTCCCCCCACCACGGGAAAGGAGGTTCGTATGTTGTGTTTGAAGGCAACTCATTACCCACTACTGGTCTGCTATTGTCTATTCTGAAGTGATGGGATAGCCTCGAAGTTATAGCACTCCCTCTTTACTAACCAAAAACCCGGGTTTGATTGTCTTTATTGTAAGAGTCTTAAAGGGGAGAGTAGCGGTCTTAAACCTAGGTGTGATTCCCCCAAGGCTGAAATGCCTCCTGAGTTTGAGTAAGCCATTTATGTGCTTATGACCCTACTCGTTCACACTGTTTCATTTACAATTTCAAGTCTGAAGTTCAAAAGCTTCCTTATCAGTAAAATGTAGTTCTCTGTCATGTTGTATCTATCTGGAAACTGAATATCTTACCATGTGAAGGACAGTTTGGGTGGACCATTCAGTGTCTGCTTCAGTTCGTTTGACGTATGATTACATTTCAGAGGGAGCAATGACCCATACTCAGATGAAAGAGGGAGGCGTGGTCGAGGTGGGCGTGGCATGGGACGAGGCCGGAGATGGGCAACGGAGAGGCATGGCATGAATACTGGTGAGATGAACTGACTTCTGAACCAAAATAGGACAGTAGACAGTAGCACAGACTGCAGGCCCTGACTAAACTCTTCAGGCAATCATTTAGAAATCTGCAGCTTATTGTGACAAATAAATTGACACTTATTTTTACTGCAGGCCTAAAGAACCCATACATATTTGAAACTACAGGCCTGACACAAGATCTACCTGCCACCAGACTTATTTAGAACACTGCAGTAGGGTAGCCTTGTGGTATTTGCTAATCTAGACCATGGTTTGATTTCTCACTGTGGTACAATTTCCGGGATGCTTCTCTAAGGGTCTTCCCATCATGATGTTGCTATACTTGAGGTGGCCTATGTGGATAAAAACAGTGTTTGGTCTGTTCAGAGTCTGTATGCTGTGTCTGAGTTGGCACTATAAAATTGGCATTAGTCACACACGCACACACCCACGCACCCGAACCACACCACACCACACCACACCACACCACACCACACCACACCACACCATGCACACGCACACGCACACACACCATCACACACACACCATCACACATTCACACACACACACCATCACACACACCTTCACGCACCATCTCACACCATCACATACACAGCACACACACACAGACTTTATACGAGAGCAAGCATCTTGGACGTGACGATAAACCCCACTTCACCTCACCTCTCTGCCTCTGTACCAGGGGATGAAGCGACGTCTCCAGAGCCTGTTGGCGACTGGTCAGCGGAAGTGATGGCAGAAGAGAGGCGGACATCAGGCTACTTGACTGACAGTGTTTTGAGTGGAAGGGGGCGTGGCTACCGGAGAGGGCGTGGCAGGGGGAGGTACGCTGGGTACTCATCTCGTAGAGACTCGGGTAAGTGTCACCGTAGCATGTCAGTCAGCATGAATAGATTTGGGAATCTTCATAGGGAATGGTGTGTTGCATACTGCTGCTTGACATATTGATTATGATGTGCGGGAAAGCAATGAAAGCAAATATTAAGAACAGTTCATTCTTCAATTGATGAATAAAGTATGTACCGCAGCATAAGGTATTTGCCCCTCACAAAGGAATGATGTAACTAACTGAATTGTTCACTGTATGTTTAAACACAGATAGGGCAGTACTTGAACTTGTATAGACTGCAAAAGGAAGACAAGTTCTGAAAATGCGTTTTTTATTCAGAAAAAAAAGCATATGGTTTTCTTTGTCAATATTGAAATAGGAATGTGGCAAAATAACAAAAAAGTTGGGAAGATAATAAATTATTATGAGAAACAAAATAGATTAATCACATATCAGCATATCAGTATTGGATGTTATTTGTTTCACTGGAAAAGACAATGTGTTTACGGGAAGACATGAATGACATGAGCTTAGTATGTCTGGCTTACACATATAGTTACAGTTCATAGTTATTATTACTCATGTGTTTCCATATTGTAGATATCACATATCAGGAATAAACATTAACATTTCAATAATCATATGATATATACAATACGGAAAGACAGGGTAATAATCTCTTTATCATGTAATATCTATGTTAAAATGATGGAATTTTAAGATGGAATTTCACTCAATGAATTAGCTTCAACACGGACTTATATAGGTCTGTGGCTTTAGAACCCGTGTATGAATACGTTTGAGTGAACCGCCCAGTTCATCATATAGTGCCACATGTCTAGCAGCCATGTTTGTCAACAGAAACATGGCGACACATTATGAAAACCACTGCATACTGGGTACATTAGTACATAGTTCATTGAGAAACAATCATTGCAACGATGTCTGGAGCGTGAACATGTTGAAAGTAGTTCCTGCTAGGTGACCTCATTTGTGTGTTTATCAGATGGTGATACTAAGTGTATCGTCCTGGTTCCTCGCTCAATAACACAAGCCATTATGTGATAGTTACCTTTATCTGTATCCTTCGTTAGCTACTCGGCATGTTGAACAGGTTTTATGTCAAATTTTTAATAAAAATGCAGCTGTGTGTATACATACATATACATATAGCTACAACTGTCAAATCAGAGAATTGTGCATGTTTAGTTATCGGATCACACTTGATCTTTCAACACAGAAGCCCCATGTGGAATTCTGGTCTAGACTAGCCCCCAGCAACCTTTGCTGATCGTAGTAGCCTGGCCCATGGATTGGGTGGGCAGACACGATGACTTTATTATAAAAGTGATGGCTTGAAATGTTGTTCCACAATATCAATCACTTCATTGCCTGGTCCAGACTCCATCATTTACAGGTTGGAATATGGCTGGAATATTGCTCAGTGCTGCATTAGACAACAAACAAAGAAACCTTGGTGGACTAACTGTGATATATAGCTACTGTAACATTAAGACCTATTGACTCACTCACTCACTCTATCTGTAGTATAGCATGCATGCATGGAAGTGGGATGTGTCCAATGACCATACTTAAATTTAACTTAGGCTAAAAGAAATAATAGTCTTGTTTTTTGTTTCCATTTTAAATCTTTTGTGTGCATTGTATTTAGGTATTAGGATTTTAATTAAAAAAATGAAAATGAAAATAAAAACAACTGTAATGGGAGGAACAACAGTCAATTAATAAAAATGCTCATAGAAGGAGAAATAAGACAACGGTTTGATCATCATTCCCGTAAATGATTTGACTTCATTGTATTCTTATTTTATCATCCCAAAACAGTTTGGTGAGAAGAGAACACAAAATACAGGACTTTACTGTTCCTTCAACAGCGCACACTTTTGATGAATAGTGTTATAACTTGTGTGTGGATTTGAATATTTTTGTGTTTTTGGATGTACAAATAGAGCCATTCTGATAATGATATAAAGTAAGAATCCTTATCTCTTCGAAAGCACACATGGGTGTTATTTTTCGCCTGGAAAAGAAGGATCTTTGTCTTGAAAAGGCTTTACATTTTGTTGCAGTTATGTTTGAATGATGTTAAAAATGTTGATCTAATACCTGACTAAATTGTGTAATACCCAGACATTTTAACTGAAAAGTGTTGAAATAGCATTTTTTTAATATGATCTAGGTGAGCTTTACAGCCTGGTAATAAAATCAGGTGAGCTACATGAGCTTTGATCTGCCATTGCACATTTACATTGGAGCAAGACTTCTCCAGCATTACTGTGTTTGAGCGGAAGCTGGACATTGTGGGCACATCTTGTATTGCATGGTTCTGGTAGGTAGCGGCATGCTGTAGGGTTGTTCTCTGTTTGGCAGATTACGAACACTACGATGGCTATCGAGGACACAATAATACGGCAGATCACCTGAGACTTAAAGTCACACGGACATGTATGTTGTTTGCTTTTCCCTTCCATGAGCTTGTTAATACCTCCACTGTGGAACTAACTCGGGCAGCATGAGGAGAGAGGCGTGTAGCATTGTTGAAGAGATGAGAGTACATTGGGAGAATGTTTTCTCTCTGGGTTATTGAAGGGACCCAATTTCCTTGGAAAGGTTTCGAGAAACTGAGATTCAGGTTGGGGGACTGTCAGGAGGAATATTTTCTAGAAGTTTTGTCGCAAATCCGTTGGACTCCAACAGAAATTGAAATGTCAAAAGAAAAGAAAAAATTCAGTGTTTTTTTTTATTTCGCTGACCAGAAATAAATATAATGATTTTAAAAAGCCAACTCATTTACTGTTGCTATCAATATAAATAAATTATTCAAAATTGTGTAATTAAAGCCCTCTTCTTGACCTTTTGAGGAAATATAAATAAAGAATTAAGTTAAAATTGCTGTTAAGAGGATTTGATTTTGTGTTAGGTGTAGTTCAAATGCTAAGGAATTGCTTCTGGTGTAGTTTCGTTTAGTCTTAGCCGTGAACTCTTCATTGGAACTTATTTTATGTTTCTGAAATCAATAAAATATAGCCCCTATTGTTATAAATATGAAAAGAACACCAGCTTGTTTCCTGTCTGACTTGTTATTTCTGCATTTGGTTTGTTTGATACTAAACTTTTTTGAACAGAGAACAACAATTGGTATGTTTTATCGGGTGCAGTTGTGCGTTTGCTTGACTAATATATATTTGTATAGCTGCATGACTTGAATAATTTTATAGAATCAAGACTATAATCATTCATTGTATTTCGTAAAAAGTTAATCCTTTGATCTATACATGCATCCTTTATCTAATTTTCTATTAACTTTTTCACAAAATATGGCCAAAAAACTATTTTTTTGTAATGTCCTCATCTACCTTTGTTTGTAGTCAATGATGATGATGACTCCCGCGATAGCCGTTCACGTCGTCGGATGACTGATGATGATGATACCGTCCTAGATAACGCCAGTGTCAACAGCCAAGATCAAGGTAATTATTGTTTTACATAGAGATGGATGTTTAGATATTATCTTTATTATCGTTTGGTAATTTTTTTGAGGGCATATTAGGCCCAGGGCACCCTAAGAAGCTGTGGTCTGTATCTTTTCTTGTGCCAGAGGCTGTGGGTTAGCTCTTGTTCGTTGTTCGTCAAGCCAAAGGCCCGGGATTCGATTCCCCTCAGTCAGTGTGTGAAGCCCATTTCTGGTGTCTCCTGCACATTTACATACTGCCATCATATAGCTGGAATATTGTTGAGTGCGGTGTGAAACAACAAACAAAGAAAAAACAAACCAAAATCATAAACGTCTTCAATCTTGTCAGGCTGGTATCATCAGATAACCACAAGGTAGGCTCTCCAGTGTTGCAGGTGAATGCCAAAAATAGATTTTCAAATCACAGATTGTAAACCGCCTCCATATAGCTTGAATATTGCTGAGTGGCGTTAAGCAACGAACGAATTATAAACCCAATGTGATTTCTTTCAACCAGATTACGACAGGCGGCGGGACAGGCGGAGACGGCGAAGGCGAAACAGAGTTCGCGGCAGTGGAGGATTTACTTCAGGCACTGAGACCGACACCAGTGTTTCCAACTTTAGAGGCAGTGGCCGGTATGGTGGTATGCCCCCGAGGGGTGGGGTACGAGGAGGGGGTGGTAATGCCCCTCCCACCCAGGCTGCTGGCAGAACTGAAGGCGGACAGTCCAGTTCTCAGCTTTCTGCTTCAGCAGGTAACCAAGGTTACAAAAACTCTGTAAATAATGCTGATAAGATGAATGGCGCTGGTGATGCCAGCTCCTCCCAGGTTCCTCGGGAGGTTCCTCGGCCTCAGAAAGAGGCTCCAAGAGAGCAACGCGAGCCCCGGAAACCACCAGCACAAGCGAAGGTGGCAAATCAACCCAGTGGAAGTGACTCAGACTCTAAAAGTGCAAAATCTAAAGTGAACAATCCTGCCAAAACCAAAGAACAAATGGTGAATGGAGAGTAGAGTGGTCTCCCTCTGGACAATCCTTGTGCAAAGTACTTATATTACCATGACTGAGTGAGTGATCTACTGCATGAGCTAGCCCCATTGTGCTCCCACACACAGTCCAGTTAGTGCTAACCCCAACCTGGTTTGTTATCTCAGTTATTGATGAGTGCTGGCGAGAGTTTTATACCTGAAAGATTTGTGTACTCCAAAATGGCGACACAAACCACTGATGAAAATTTGCTGCTGAGGTTGCCAAATTTTGTGAATAGAAATTCTCTAGAAGTGTAGTATTAGTGCATAAAGCTTATGTTAACTGAGACAAGTTGTGTGTGTTGAAACAATAAATTATTTTGATTGACTGAAGAACTTAAAACCTGTGCCTGGAGAGAATGGAGGCAATTGGAAAGCACTCTTGTAAAGGGAGAGCACTCCTTTAAAGGGAGAGCACTCTTGTGACATTGAAATCGATAATGGACACACTGAAGCTGAATCCAACTTGCGACTTGACTTATTTGGAGTGTCTTCAGCGTTATGGTGCAGCTTACATGAAGAAGGTGCCAATGAAGACCGCTGCTACAGAAGTTTGCCCTCAAAGAGCCACCACTAGTCTACTTTCTTCTCTAAAGTGTACAATTTTAAATGCTAACAGCATAATTTTGTTATGATGGTAATAGAAACCATTGTTCCAGATGCAGTTCCTTTAGCTTTGAATTGCTAGGATGTCACAAATGTTATAAGCTGCTGTTTATTATGAATTGTTTTGCACCACCTTTGCGACTACTTTAATATGCATCATCAAAAGATATCTGTATCAGTTTCCATTTGAACATAGACTAACTGCCAGCATTACGCCATATCGTATGCTGGAATATGGAGTAATTGTGAAGCTATGGCCATATTATACATTTGAAAGTGTCATCCAAACTATTTTATTTGAAACAAGCTTTTTGGGATTGTTGAATCAATACATACTACAGTATGCTGTTTATTGTTACTCTCACATTGAATGAAAGTCACCCTTCTGTTGAATAATTTCTTGTGTAGAGAACATATTATTGTAAATGCATAATACAAGATTTGTTTTGTCAGTGATGGATTCCTGTCACAAGAAAAGAAATCTGAATTGTACCGACTATATATGAGATGACGCCTGTTTATCTCATTGTTTCCACAAGATGTAAGATACTAAGTCTACATTCTACCAATAATTATCCCTGTAGAATATTGTTCAGTCTTCTCTCATGACTAGGACAATGTAACAGAGAAGATGTGGATGGGATATATATATTTTTTTATTTTCTATTTTTATTTTTCTAGAACAAAATAGATTTTGAAAACTTATCAGAAAAAAGCAATCTTATACATGTAATAATTGTTGGCTATTTAATGTTATTGGCTTTAACAGTTTAATTTAATAGCAGATATTGTAAAGTGCAGTAAATGTATTCTGCTACATATGAACTGCTGTAAACTTTCCCTCAAAATGACAGGGACTTTGATGCAGCTTATCTTACATCTTGATGGGAATCCAACAACAGAGAATTACATCCTTATGGATGAACAACCAACATGTCCGTTGGACAGACAATATCCAATAATCATTGGACACCAGCCAACAAGAAAAGCTTGACGGCCAAGCTGATGTTTAGGACTGGACATCAAGTAATGGTCAAGCCAGACAGAAGTCATGTGACCATTGGACAGTCCTCATAGTGGACGTCAAGGACAAACTAAGGAGAAATGTTTCACTGATGTGACAGTGGAAGCTCCCAGAAGCTGGACATTGTTCAAGTCTATGGAACGACTTGCGACTTCTTTCGAAAGAGGAACAACCTCTCAGATGAACATTCAGGTGAACTTGAGCAAATATTGTGTTCTCACCATCTCCAACTGTGACCATGCTTCTAATTTCGAACATGTTGTCAATGATCTGCAGTTGTTTGGAGATGCCCGAAGTCATGACATTTGCCAAGTTCCTGTCAAGGCTTATCCTTTCTCCATCTAGACCTTGCATCCCTACATCTCATGCAGTCATGGAGGAGGAAGGAGTCACTTTCTCAATCCGTGACCTTGCATACCTACATCTCATGCAGTCATGGAGGAGGGAGGAGTCACTTTCTCCATCCGTGACCTTGCATACCTACATCTCATGCAGTCATGGAAGAGGGAGAGGTCACTTTCTCCATCCGTGAGCTTGCATCCCTACATCTCATGCAGTCATGGAGGAGGGAGGAGTCACTTTCTCCATCCGTGAGCTTGCATACCTACATCTCATGCAGTCATGGAGGAGGGAGGAGTCACTTTCTCCATCCGTGACCTTGCATACCTACATCTCATGCAGTCATGGAGGAGGGACGAGTCACTTTCTCCATCCGTGACCTTGCATACCTACATCTCATGCAGTCATGGAGGAGGGAGGAGTCACTTTCTCCATCCGTGACCTTGCATCCCTACATCTCATGCAGTCATGGAGGAGGGAGGAGTCACTTTCTCCATCCGTGAGCTTGCATCCCTACATCTCATGCAGTCATGGAGGAGGGAGGAGTCACTTTACTGGCACTGCTCACATGGGTAGATTTCTTCACGTTACTGCAGACACAGCAAATGATTCCTTTCCTTAGATGAATGACATTGGTTGTGCAAGGACAGAAAGTGTTGTTTTGATTCTGTCCCTTCTTGTTGGGAGCAGTTACAATATCACAGGTGAGACTAAACGTGTGTTGTGGTTAATATAAGTTTGTGATTGCTGTGCCTGATAGTGAGGAGAAATCTGTCCAGACAGTGGTGTCTGAGAGATACTTACTCCAAATGATACGGACAAAAGGGATTGAAGAACAAAGATAAACATGTCTTCTCCTTTCTTGTGAATCACAAAAACTGCTTTCGAAAGAAAGGGTTCATGTAACCGTTTATACACACATTTTGTTGTGTGTAAACATCTGCGTTTGTGAACTAGTATTTGCGTCATATTTATATCCAATTGTGTTGTGTATTGTGACATATCAATATAATTCATGGCTTTTAGAATAGAAAAAAATGCAGTTCAGCTGCACAAAAAAAAAGAAGCGAGGCTTGTTGTTTTCCTGCTAATTTCCGTACTATCAGAACTGAGTGTTATTATATCGGTATTAAATACTGAGAGTTCACATCCTTTATCAAAGGGAAATCAAGGGTCTAAGGGCTGAATAAATGTTTGACAAAGTGTTCACTTCTACAATTTTAATAATGCTTTTGATAAATCTTGACATTTGAATTGTCTTTAAATTGTCATAGCCATTGGTCAGGGTTTTTTTGTGTTGAAAAAGGAGAACCTATAATGGGGTGATAACTGGATGTCAATAGATTGTCTCCCTTTGATCGTTGGTTTTCGGTTTAAGATTATATATTAAATACCTTTATTGTATATCTGTGCATTTTGTTATATCACATATCATTGGTAATTGTTTGGAAGTAATCAAATGGGATTAAATTGGTAAACATATTTGTTCTTCGAGCAAATTACAAGTAGAAGATGTTTTGCATATTTCTGAGACATTGAACCGTGGAATAAAATTAAAAATGTTTTGTCTTGTAATTATCAGAGATTGTGTAAAATGATTTCCTCCATTCTGAGCTTCTTGCAAGTATAAAATAAAACCGAATCCTAGGGTAACCAATTCATGATTTGGTAGGGGGTAGAATACAGGGTTGTTGAACTTCAATATACAGATTATCAAATGAAGTTTGGTCCATCTGTATCTTCTGAACATCACATCCAGTTTCTGTGTGATTATATATTTTTCTGGGATTGGTATTATTTTGTTTGTAATAACCAATTTTGAAGAATAGGACGAAGAAATCCAGTCACCTTACTCATTAATAGATGTTGCATTTGAAAACTGCAATGTCCCATGTTTTTGCCATTTCAGTCTATGAACTTAACATGTGTGTTTAATGTAGCCGTTATAGTAGTTCATTGTATATTTATGATAAAGCATATTTTGGACATTGTATATCTGTAAGCAGATTGCAAACACTATCATGAACTTGACAGCGTATGACTTTGATGACAGAAGATTTGTAATGATTTCATAAGCACCAGCTTTGACTGATTTCAAAGAGTGATGTTAAAAGGCAATCAAATCTGTGAGTCCCTTTTCAGGAGACTAACATTTTTAATAAGCCAGGTGCTTGTGAAAGTATTAGAATTCTCTCTGGTATATTCGACACTTTGTAACTCCCCCAAAAGTCTTGTATGGAACCTTCCAAGCTCTTGCAGTGGAAGAATCTACAGATTTCACTGGGGTGAGTGTTGGACACAACACTGTGTACAGTGCAACAGTGTTGCAATGGATGAACAAGGCATGACCAGCTGTGTTACAGAGCGTCTCACAAAGCGGATGTGCCCTTAAGAATTTACACTGATTTGTTCATTTGACAAGACATCTCATTCCAATGGTCTCTGAAAACAGGAACAGGAAAAAGCCAACATTTCAATGTTAGTATTGAAAACAAAAATGATCATGTGTATTGCTCCATATTACCATGGTATCTGAAAAAAACCAAGATATTTCCAAGATATGTACCGAAATTTGACATTATCTTATGTTTGTGATGAGACCGAATAAATGGTTTATTGATTCGGTTTGTTCATTCAGCTATGTTTAAAGAGACTTTGTTGGGAATATTTAAATTTTACTACAATGGTCAGAAGATGAAAATGTAAGCTGAAAAAAGTCTTTTGCAAAATAATTTCTACTGGTAGCTCTGCTAGCCATGCTGAAACGTTGGAGCTGAAAGCACCATGCCCTTCTCGCTCTGTGAACACAGCTGCTCTCTTGGCCGTCACCACTGGTTACCATTGACATGTACATAATGTATTATACTTCCATGCTTACGAGACAAGCAGTCGACTTTATTTGTGGTACTTGAACTAACCTTGACTTTGGCATTGGAAAACAGGAGATTTATGCTGCATATCCATCCCAATCTTCTCTTGTACGGCATGAAACAGTAAGAAGGTGACAACTAAATCCTGTTTCAAATGGTTTGTTCTCAGCACCAGTGGTCTCATCCCTTAAAACCTTGAGCAAGTAATGACCATTTTGTTAAAACAGTAAGATCAAGATCAGTTGTTGTTGCAGATTGCAACAAGAGAAGATTGAAACATTGCCAGTGAAGATCGGTTATGAAATAGTGATCTGCCATTAGACTAAACAGGATTGAAGACATCGTTTTGGTATTGTGGTCTTTTAAAGAAGTCCACATTTGGGAACTGATATATCAGATGGACAAATACAGTCAATTTGAACATAACCTGATGCTGATATGGACACTGAAAGATTCCACTCCTTGACCACCCGTCTGATGTGCAGAGATATGGAAATGCCTCAAGTATGTCTTCAGCAGGATACAAGCCAGGTGTTGATCTTGGTCAGTTCCACCTGTTTGGTGTTGAGATGTTCCATCTTGCTGTAGGTCTTCAGCCAGATGCTGTATACATCTTGGTCAGTTCCACCTGTCTGGTGTGGAGGTGTCCCATCTTGCTGTAGGTCTTCAGCCAGGTGCTGATCTTGGTCAGTTCCACCTGTTTGGTGTTGAGGTGTCCCATCTTGCTGTAGGTCTTCAGCCAAGGTGCTGATCTTGGTCATTTCCACCCATCTGGTGTGGAGGTGTCCCATATTGCTCTGACGCTGTATGCATGTTGGTCAGTTCCACCTGTTTGGTGTTGAGGTGTCCCATCTTGCTGTAGGTCTTCAGCCAGATGCTGTATACATGTTGGTCAGTTGCACCTGTCTGGTGTGGAGGTGTCCCATCTTGCTGTAGGTCTTCAGCCAGACGCTGTATACATGTTAGTCATTTCCACCTGTCTGGTGTGGAGGTGTCCTATCTTGCTGTAGGTCTTCAGCCAGATGCTGTATACATCTTGGTCATTTCCACCTGTCTGGTGTGGAGGTGTTCAATCTTGCTTTGTGTCTGATTGAGGCATCGTCTGAATGATCCACCTGTCTGGTGTGACTAGATATGGAGTGGCCCATATTGCTGTATGCTGAACACAACATGGTCATGACTCAAATGAGGCTTGATATGGCTATAGTAATATACTCTCCAAATCTGAGGTATCAGTTTGCATTGATTACCAGGTATTATTTCAAGGATGTGAAACATTTAATAATATAAATACATGATTGATGACTTGTGTACTTTCTTTGATCAGATTGACAAGAAAGAAGCCTAATTATAAGATATGGTTGAACCTTCCTGTCCAGGCCAAATTAGCCTCAATCAAACTAAACATGTTGTTTTGATGGTCTGGTCTTGTATTCCCTACCAAGTAAAATGGGCACAGAAAGTACAAGGTCTTGGTTGAGATCCTGGGCTGGGGCGTCTTGCTTCCTACAAACGTACAATCTGCTGCTATGTGACAGGAGTGTCCAGCTCACATTCATGTACAATAATGAGGCATAATTACATCTGCACATTGCATTGTCATGATGAGAATTCTCCAAGCCTTATGGCTGCCTTTGTTCACAGATCCTAACAGAAGTAGCACTACATTTTGGGTGTTTACTCTTAGTCTTGGTTAAATAAGATGTGTGTGGCATAGAATAAGGGTCATACAACTGAAACAAGCAACTGTTTAGAATATCTCTGATTTTTTTACATCTTTTCTTATGTACATTCACGTTCATGTACAGGTTAACTGTTGCCATGTTAAGTGAACAGTTTCCTGAACAGTTCAGGTGGAACGGAGGATGATGTGAACATTGGTGACCATGAACAAGGTGGAGAAAGTCACGTTAATGTAAATACACCCGGTATGTAGATCGATGTACGCAACACTTGCATCGCGAAAGGTATCATTATATCCTGATTACTTGACACATGAAATACAGTCGTACTGATGGGTGTAGCAGGATAGGGAACAGCCACATACTAGTATATTTTCACGTGTGTGTGTGATCAGTTTTTGTTGTTCGGATTACTCAATAATGCTTGCAATACGTAAAAACAAGTGGCAAAAAAATCCAAGTCTTTATCTAAGGACTCCTCAGATGAACTTCTGTTCTCCTGCTACCCTTGAAGTAGACTGACTTTTGTCAGAAGGTAAAACTGTGAAAAGTCATTGTGTTCCTCTGAGTTCAAGTACATTTTACTTAGGTCTACAATCCTTATTACGGTTGTTTCAGAAAAAAAAGGATTGTATCTGATGTTTGGATGGAAATTGAGTAATTACCTTGTTGTTGCCTTAATTTCATGCTGTGATTGACTTTATCCTGTTGCCATGGTAACACAAAAAGTTCCTGTCTCAAAGAGGAGGAAAATGGAAATATAACCACACAGGAAAGATCAGGTTTATTGTGGTAGATATGCTGAAAATACTGTTAGGGTTTACAACTGTCAATTTGTACGTACATTCTTCAACAAATAGATGTGGTTCACATTGTAAAATCAGGATGTGTTCTCTGTTGTTTTAACTTTGGAGTTTGCCCTTATTTTCATGTCCTCCTCTTGAGAGAGTTACAGTGCTGTAGCAAGTTACAATGTTCAGGGAAGGTTCAAGTATTTTCACAAAACATGTCAAGGAATGATTTGTAGATTCATTCAATTTTGATTCATTATGGTGTGTACAACAGGTATCAAGGTAAAAGGTCAAGAGTGAGACCATGTACTTACATGAGTACCATCTTGTGACAACTTTCAGTAACTTACTCTTGAAAGTTAAAGGGGGACTATGCTCGGACAGATTGGCAGTCCCAGCAAGTTTCATTCAATGCATACAAAACCCACTTCTGAAATTTGATATTGTATTTAGAGAATCTCACTCAAATGTCTTTTCATACTAAATATATCAACATGAGTAGATTAAGGTTTCCAGCTCCGAAGTTTAAACTTTTATTGTCAAGTGTTGATAAATTTTATTTAAAAAGGCACCAGGGTAAGATTCTGTCCATCCTCCAAACTCATTCCTTGAATTTTTTTGGCAGTTTGTAAACAGTAAATACTAGTGTGATGAGTGTTAAAAGTAGAGCTTACCAGCTTCAATTTCAGAGATTAGTTACGTCATCTTATTGTGATATCATTGGTACCCGATAGGATCAGATAGACTGCAATGTATTGTGCTGCAATATCATTGTAGCCATATCTCCTGTGAAGGACAGTTTTGAATGATAAATCCATGTGTCAGTTAAGGATTAACCTTAGTTCACAGACGTCATCTTAGCATCCTACATGGCACATGACAACATATAGACCTTGAGTGAAACATGAGGCCATGGAGCACAGTCCCCCTTTAAAGCAAGTAACGGTGTTCAGCCATGCCATGTCACTTGCTACAGCACACCTACTGAAATGTGACGACAACCTCATGACTAACCACATGCCTTCATTACCTACCTTTCAGCCATTGACAGATGACATTTTTTACTAAATAACTCAATTTGTGCCTCGTGTTGAATTCCCAGTGTTGAAATAGAAATAGGTTTGTGATCACATACAACCGCAACTGTTATGAATGAAAGCAAATGAGAAGTGAATATTTCCTGACAGCTATAGTACTAGTATGCTAAAACATTTAGTTTACCACAGTAGACGTTTTGTTCCGGACCTACTTGACCACTGATACAAGAGGTCATCTTCTTACATATGAAGGCTTACATTGGATCACATTAAAGTTACCCTAATTAACACAATGAGCTATCTGCTACAAACAGTCCAGTAGTCACTATTTGGCTTTCTCATTTCATGGAATTAGTAAGATCTTTCACCTTGTTCAAAGGAAACAGACTAGGTCGTCTTGAATTGGAACCTAATGCCGCCCATACTTAAAAACCACATTAATGTTTAAATACATGAAATGAAGTATTTTGTTAAAAAACTTCTCTTACCCAACATTTTGTGATGTTTTTGAACATTCGTGACTTGTCAGTAGGTAGTGAATTGTCTATCATTATCATTGCTAAGTTTATTCAGACCAAATTGTGTGTGTCTTAGTATTTGATGTCATCTGTCAGATCTTCACATCACCATAGTAACTCAACACGAGGTAAATACCTCACTGGGTGAACGTGTGCTTGTCATCTCGGAGAGGTGAAGAGTGTCTTTGCTTGCAGACAGTAGTAGTCATGTCGTAGGACAAGAGTCATCATTATTTATTTTCCATTTTATTATAATGACTGAGTTTGTATTTATGTTAGGTTTTAAATGCCTATTGTGCAGATCTGTTCTCAAATTAAACCAATGCAATAATTCTTGAGTGTTTTGTCATTTCAAAGAAGACTAAAGAGGCTTTTCGTACTGGCACTACCCACTTCCATGTTCCCGTAAGTCGGTCGAATGGGGTTTCCAGGGAAAAATAGATCGGAAGTATCCTGAGCTTGTCAAAAGAGCAGACCAAGAGGATTGGATGGTTACAAAGTGTGATTGTGCATCATCCTGCCCCAACTGCATTGATCATTGTTTCGTCCAGATTCCTTATTTAAAGAGGGGCGGTCGCGTAGCCTAATGGTTAAAGCATTCGCTTGTCACACCGAAGACCCAGGTTCGATTCCCGACATGGGTACAATGTGTGAAGCCCATTTCTGGTGTCGCCTGCCGTGATATTGCTGGAATATTGCTAAAAGCGGCGTAAAACAATACTCACTCACTCACCTTATTTACAGTTTGTCATGCATGATACAGCTGAAATATTGCTAATTTATTCACATGCAACATTTATTCATTATACACTTGATGAGGCCTATCAGACTGTGTTATTATCTACAACAGAGTTGCATCCCTTGGATATTCAGTGATCCGCTGACCATTTGTTTGAATGCCCTTTTCGCCCTGATACCAACCCTGGGTTTGTCCATCAAAGTGGCAGTCATTTCACTTCCTGCGCAAGCTGGTACAGCTATCACTGAAATAATTTTTAATTCACTGAAATGAAATATTCCATTATATTCAAAGGCTTGAATAGTCTCATTTCATTAGGTTTAAATATATATCTTTTCATGTTTATAAAAAAACACCTTTCAGAAATCTTAAAAATTGAAGAAAAAATACAATAATTATGAGAAATTAATTAATATGTCCTATGTATATAATCCTTCATTGTGATTCCTTGTTAGAATAGGTCCCAAGTCAACATGTAATAGTCGTAGGAGTGACATGGTGGATTGGGTGGTGGGACGTTGTGCCTCTTAATGGCGTGTCAATGTACGCGATAGCTTGGATTGTTGCTCACAATATCAATCACTGGATCATTTGGTCCAGACTCGACATATACAGGCTGCTAGAATATTGCTGAGTGCCGTATTTAACTGTTTGGTTTTTTAATGTAATGTTCTGCTGTTTCAGTGGATATATGTTCAAATCTGTAACACCTACATGTGGAGTTCATTCTAGATTAAATAGTGTGTCAGCTCTCTCTTTTCTTCGACCACTGACGTGGTCTTGTGGTAGGGCGTCCTCCCGGAGAGCGGGAGGTTCGGGATTCAATCCCCGCCTGCATCATACCAAAAGACGTTAATAGATGGTACTTGTTAATACCCTGTCTGGAGCTCAGCATTAAAGGGCTAAAACAAGGACTGGTCGGAGTCGGGTATTCATGTTAAACTGCAGCATCGTATCTCAGTGGGCTAGCACTATAAATCGGCATCAGTCTGGACTAGCACAAGCAGCCACAAATACACACATCACTATATCAGTGCAATAATCTTGAACGCGACGTTAAACCCCGTGTCACCTCACCTCTCTTCTCTTCAAAAAGGACCCCTGAAGATCCGGGTTAGAATATGTTTCAGCAACCCATGCTTGCTGAAACGGGCAACTATGCTTGATGAGGTTTTCAGGCTTGCTGACTTTGATGCATGTCATTGTATCTCAATTGTGTAGATAGATGCTCATGATTTCAATCACAGGATAGTCTGGTACAGACTCGATTATGTACAGACTGTCACCATAAAGCAGGAAAATTGCTAAATGCGGCGTTAAACAAACAAGCAAACAAATCTGTAAACAACAACATGTGTCCTTTTTGTGTGTCCATTTAACATGGTAAAGGAAACCCATTATGACCATGGACACAGCAGGTACAACATGTACGAGGCAAATGAATGGCGAGTGAATGAAGCACAACTTGGCTACCTTCCATTTGAACTGACCTATCGGTTTTGTGTTTATTATATATGATGCTGGAAAATACAGGTTTTTTTTAATAAACAATGACACTGATTTACACAAATACTGATGACTTGAGAAATGTTATCGAACGTAATTCAGTGACCGACTGGTTGCAATTGCACTTCACCATTATAATGATCAATGATAAAATTATAATGTATTCACATTCCAATTGTTGCTGTTATTAATGGTTTCAAAGGCATTCAGACCACCTCCGTGGTCTAGTAGAGCATCCGCCCAGAGAGCAGAAGGTCGTGGGTTCGATCCCCGGCCCTGTCATACCTAATAATGTTAAAAGATGGTACTTGTTGTTACCCTGTCTGGCGCTCGACATTAAGGGGCTAAAACAAGGACTGGTCGGCTCGGAGTCAGTATACTGTGTCTGAGTGGGGTATTCATGTTTAACTGCGGCATGGCATCTCAGTGAGCTAGCACTATAAATCGGCATCAGTCCGGACTAGTACAAGCAGCCACACACACACACACGTACATGCACGTCGCTTTATAAGTGCAATAATCTTGGACGCGACGTTAAACCCCATTTCACCTTGAGTGAATCGCCCAGGTCATCAAATAGTGCCACATGACTAGCAGCCATGTTTATCAACAGAAACATGGCGACACATTATGAAACCACTGCATACTGGGTACATTAGTACATAGTTCATTGAGAAACAATCTTTGCAACGATGTCTGGAGCGTGAACATGTTGAAAGTAGTTCCTGCTAGGTGACCTCATTTGTGTGTTTATCAGATGGTGATACTAAGTGTATCGTCCTGGTTCCTCGCTCAATAACACAAGCCATTATGTGATAGTTACCTTTATCTGTATCCTTCGTTAGCTACTCGGCATGTTGTGCAGGTTCTATGTCAAATTTTTAATAAAAATGCAGCTGTGTGTATACATACATATACATATAGCTACAACTGTCAAATCAGAGAATTGTGCATGTTTAGTTATTGGAAAATTATCACACTTGATCTTTCAACACAGAAGCCCCATGGGAAGTTTTGGTCTAGACTAGCCCCCAGCAACCTTTGCTGATTGTAATCGCCTGGCCCATGGATTGGGTGGGCAGACACAATGACTTTATTATAAAAGTGATGGCTTGAAATGTTGTTCCACAATATCAATCACTTCATTGCCTGGTCCAGACTCCATCATTTACAGGTTGGAATATGGCTGGAATATGGCTCAGTGCTGCATTAGACAACAAACAAAGAAACCTTGGTGGACTAACTGTGATATATAGCTACTGTAACATTAAGACCTATTGACTCACTCACTCACTCACTCTATCTGCAGTATAGCATGCATGCATGGAAGTGGGATGTGTCCAATGACCATACTTAAATTTAACTTAGGCTAAAAGAAATAATAGTCTTGTTTTTTGTTTCCATTTTAAATCTTTTGTGTGCATTGTATTTAGGTATTAGGATTTTAATTAAATAAATGAAAATGAAAATAAAAACAACTGTAATGGGAGGAACAATAGTCAATTAATAAAAATGCTCATAGAAGGAGAAATAAGACAACGGTTTGATCATCATTCCCGAAAATGATTTGGCTTCACTGTATTCTTATTTTATAATCCCCGAACAGTTTGGTGAGAAGAGAACACAAAATACAGGACTTGGTGTTCCTTCAACAGCGCACACTTTGGATGAATAGTGTTATAACTTGTGTGTGGATTTGAATATTTTTGTGTATTTGGATGTACAAATAGAGCCATTCTGATAGTGATATAAAGTAAGAATCCTTATCTCTTCGAAAGCACACATGGGTGTTATTTTTCGCCTGGAAAAGAAGGATCTTTGTCTTGAAAAGGCTTTACATTTTGTTGCATTTATGTTTGAATGATGTTAAAAATGTTGATCTAATACCTGACTAAATTGTGTAATACCCAGACATTTTAACTGAAAAGTGTTGAAACAGCAATTTTTAATATGATCTAGGTGAGCTTTACAGCCTGGTAATAAAATCAGGTGAGCTACATGAGCTTTGATCTGCCATTGCACATTTACATTGGAGCAAGACTTCTCCAGCATTACTGTGTTTGAGCGGAAGCTGGACATTGTGGGCACATCTTGTATTGCATGGTTCTGGTAGGTAGCGGCATGCTGTAGGGTTGTTCTCTGTTTGGCAGATTACGAACACTACGATGGCTATCGAGGACACAATAATACGGCAGATCACCTGAGACTTAAAGTCACACGGACATGTATGTTGTTTGCTTTTCCCTTCCATGAGCTTGTTAATACCTCCACTGTGGAACTAACTCTGGCAGCATGAGGAGAGAGGCGTGTGGCATTGTTGAAGAGATGAGAGTACATTGGGAGAATGTTTTCTCTCTGGGTTATTGAAGGGACCCAATTTCCTTGGAAAGGTTTCGAGAAACTAAGATTCAGGTTGGGGGACTGTCAGGAGGAATATTTTCTAGAAGTTTTGTCGCAAATCTGTTGGACTCCAACAGAAATTGAAATGTCAAAAGAAAAGAAAAAATTCAGTGGTTTTTTTTATTTCGCTTACCAGAAATAAATATAATGATTTTAAAAAGCCAACTCATTTACTGTTGCTATCAATATAAATAAATTATTCAAAATTGTGTAATTAAAGCCCTCTTCTTGACCTTTTGAGGAAATATAAATAAAGAATTAAGTTAAAATTGCTGTTAAGAGGATTTGATTTTGTGTTAGGTGTAGTTCAAATGCTAAGGAATTGCTTCTGGTGTAGTTTCGTTTAGTCTTAGCCGTGAACTCTTCATTGGAACTTATTTTATGTTTCTGAAATCAATAAAATATAGCCCCTATTGTTATAAATATGAAAAGAACACCAGCTTGTTTCCTGTCTGACTTGTTATTTCTGCATTTGGTTTGTTTGATACTAAACTTGTTTTGAACAGAGAACAACAATTGGTATGTTTTATCGGGTGCAGTTGTGCGTTTCCTTGACTAATATATATTTGTATAGCTGCATGACTTGAATAATTTTATAGAATCAAGACTATAATCATTCATTGTATTTCGTAAAAAGTTAATCCTTTGATCTATACATGCATCCTTTATCTAATTTTCTATGAACTTTTTCACAAAATATGGCCAAAAACCTATTATTTTGTAATGTACTCATCTACCTTTGTTTGTAGTCAATGATGATGATGACTCCCGCGATAGCCGTTCACGTCGTCGGATGACTGATGATGATGATACCGTCCTAGATAACGCCAGTGTCAACAGCCAAGATCAAGGTAATTATTGTTTTACATAGAGATGGATGTTTAGATATTATCTTTATTATCGTTTGGTAATTTTCTTGAGGGCATATTAGGCCCAGGGCACCCTAAGAAGCTGTGGTCTGTATCTTTTCTTGTGCCAGAGGCTGTGGGTTAGCTCTTGTTCGTTGTTCGTCAAGCCAAAGGCCCGGGATTCGATTCCCCACAGTCAGTGTGTGAAGCCCATTTCTGGTGTCTCCTGCACATTCACATACTGCCATCATATAGCTGGAATATTGTTGAGTGCGGTGTGAAACAACAAACAAAGAAAAAACAAACCAAAATCATAAACTTCTTCAATCTTGACACTCTGGTATCATCAGATAACCAGAAGGTAGGCTCTCAAGTGTTGCAGGTGAATGCCAAAAATAGATTTTCAAATCACAGATTGTAAACCGCCTCCATATAGCTTGAATATTGCTGAGTGGCGTTAAGCAACGAACGAAATAAACCCAATGTGATTTCTTTCAACCAGATTACGACAGGCGGCGGGACAGGCGGAGACGGCGAAGGCGAAACAGAGTTCGCGGCAGTGGAGGATTTACTTCAGGCACTGAGACCGACACCAGTGTTTCCAACTTTAGAGGCAGTGGCCGGTATGGTGGTATGCCCCCGAGGGGTGGGGTACGAGGAGGGGGTGGTAATGCCCCTCCCACCCAGGCTGCTGGCAGAACTGAAGGCGGACAGTCCAGTTCTCAGCTTTCTGCTTCAGCAGGTAACCAAGGTTACAAAAACTCTGTAAATAATGCTGATAAGATGAATGGCGCTGGTGATGCCAGCTCCTCCCAGGTTCCTCGGGAGGTTCCTCGGCCTCAGAAAGAGGCTCCGAGAGAGCAACGCGAGCCCCGGAAACCACCAGCACAAGCGAAGGTGGCAAATCAACCTAGTGGAAGTGACTCAGACTCTAAAAGTGCAAAATCTAAAGTGAACAATCCTGCCAAAACCAAAGAACAAATGGTGAATGGAGAGTAGAGTGGTCTCCCTGTGGACAATCCTTGTGCAAAGTACTTATATTACCATGACTGAGTGAGTGATCTACTGCATGAGCTAGCCCCATTGTGCTCCCACACACAGTGCAGTTAGTGCTAACCCCAACCTGGTTTGTTATCTCAGTTATTGATGAGTGCTGGCGAGAGTTTTATACCTGAAAGATTTGTGTACTCCAAAATGGCGACACAAACCACTGATGAAAATTTGCTGCTGAGGTTGCCAAATTTTGTGAATAGAAATTCTCTAGAAGTGTAGTATTAGTGCATAAAGCTTATGTTAACTGAGACAAGTTGTGTGTGTTGAAACAATAAATTATTTTGATTGACTGAAGAACTTAAAACCTGTGCCTGGAGAGAATGGAGGCAATTGGAAAGCACTCTTGTAAAGGGAGAGCACTCTTGTAAAGGGAGAGCACTCTTGTGACATTGAAATCGATAATGGACACACTGAAGCTGAATCCAACTTGCGACTTGACTTATTTGGAGTGTCTTCAGCGTTATGGTGCAGCTTACATGAAGAAGGTGCCAATGAAGACCGCTGCTACAGAAGTTTGCCCTCAAAGAGCCACCACTAGTCTACTTTCTTCTCTAAAGTGTAAAATTTTAAATGCTAACAGCATAATTTTGTTTTGATTGTAATAGAAACCATTGTTCCAGATGCAGTTCCTTTAGCTTTGAATTGCTAGGATGTCACAAATGTTATAAGCTGCTGTTTATTATGAATTGTTTTGCACCACCTTTGCGACTACTTTAATATGCATCATCAAAAGATATCTGTATCAGTTTCCATTTGAACATAGACTAACTGCCAGCATTACGCCATATCGTACGCTGGAATATGGAGTAATTGTGAAGCTATGGCCATATTATACATTTGAAAGTGTCATCCAAACTATTTTATTTGAAACAAGCTTTTTGGGATTGTTGAATCAATACATACTACAGTATGCTGTTTATTGTTACTCTCACATTGAATGAAAGTCACCCTTCTGTTGAATAATTTCTTGTGTAGAGAACATATTATTGTAAATGCATAATACAAGATTTGTTTTGTCAGTGATGGATTCCTGTCACAAGAAAAGAAATCTGAATTGTACCGACTATATATGAGATGACGCCTGTTTATCTCATTGTTTCCACAAGATGTAAGATACTAAGTCTACATTCTACCAATAATTATCCCTGTAGAATATTGTTCAGTCTTCTCTCATGACTAGGACAATGTAACAGAAGATGTGGATGGGATATATATATTTTTGTATTTTCTATTTTTATTTTTCTAGAACAAAATAGATTTTGAAAACTTATCAGAAAAATGCAATCTTATACATGTAATAATTGTTGGCTATTTAATGTTATTGGCTTTAACAGTTTAATTTAATAGCAGATATTGTAAAGTGCAGTAAATGTATTCTGCTACATATGAACTGCTGTAAACTTTCCCTCAAAATGACAGGGACTTTGATGCAGCTTATCTTACATCTTGATGGGAATCCAACAACAGAGAATTACATCCTTATGGATGAACAACCAACATGTCCGTTGGACAGACAATATCCAATAATCATTGGACACCAGCCAACAAGAAAAGCTTGACGGCCAAGCTGATGTTTAGGACTGGACATCAAGTAATGGTCAAGCCAGACAGAAGTCATGTGACCATTGGACAGTCCTCATAGTGGACGTCAAGGACAAACTAAGGAGAAATGTTTCACTGATGTGACAGTGGAAGCTCCCAGAAGCTGGACATTGTTCAAGTCTATGGAACGACTTGCGACTTCTTTCGAAAGAGGAACAACCTCTCAGATGAACATTCAGGTGAACTTGAGCAAATATTGTGTTCTCACCATCTCCAACTGTGACCATGCTTCTAATTCGAACATGTTGTCAATGATCTGCAGTTGTTTGGAGATGCCCGAAGTCATGACATTTGCCAAGTTCCTGTCAAGGCTTATCCTTTCTCCATCTAGACCTTGCATCCCTACATCTCATGCAGTCATGGAGGAGGAAGGAGTCACTTTCTCAATCCGTGACCTTGCATCCCTACATCTCATGCAGTCATGGAGGAGGGAGGAGTCACTTTCTCCATCCAGACCTTGCATACCTACATCTCATGCAGTCATGGAGGAGGGAGGAGTCACTTTCTCCATCCGTGACCTTGCATCCCTACGTCTCATGCAGTCATGGAGGAGGGAGGAGTCACTTTATCCATCCGTGACCTTGCATACCTACATCTCATGCAGTCATGGAGGAGGGAGAGGTCACTTTCTCCATCCGTGACCTTGCATCCCTACATCTCATGCAGTCATGGAGGAGGGAGGAGTCACTTTCTCCATCCATGACCTTGCATACCTACATCTCATGCAGTCATGGAGGAGGGAGAGGTCACTTTCTCCATCCGTGACCTTGCATACCTACATCTCATGCAGTCATGGAGGAGGGAGGAGTCACTTTATCCATCCGTGACCTTGCATACCTACATCTCATGCAGTCATGGAGGAGGGAGGAGTCACTTTCTCCATCCGTGAGCTTGCATACCTACATCTCATGCAGTCATGGAGGAGGGAGGAGTCACTTTCTCCATCCGTGACCTTGCATACCTACATCTCATGCAGTCATGGAGGAGGGAGGAGTCACTTTCTCCATCCGTGAGCTTGCATCCCTACATCTCATGCAGTCATGGAGGAGGGAGGAGTCACTTTCTCCATCCGTGACCTTGCATACCTACATCTTATGCAGTCATGGAGGAGGGAGGTGTCACTTTCTCCATCCGTGAGCTTGCATCCCTACATCTCATGCAGTCATGGAGGAGGGAGGAGTCACTTTACTGGCACTGCTCACATGGGTAGATTTCTTCACGTTACTGCAGACACAGCAAATGATTCCTTTCCTTAGATGAATGACATTGGTTGTGCAAGGACAGAAAGTGTTGTTTTGATTCTGTCCCTTCTTGTTGGGAGCAGTTACAATATCACAGGTGAGACTAAACGTGTGTTGTGGTTAATATAAGTTTGTGATTGCTGTGCCTGATAGTGAGGAGAAATCTGTCCAGACAGTGGTGTCTGAGAGATACTTACTCCAAATGATACGGACAAAAGGGATTGACGAAAAAAGATAAACATGTCTTCTCCTTTCTTGTGAATCACAAAAACTGCTTTCGAAAGAAAGGGTTCATGTAACCGTTTATACACACATTTTGTTGTGTGTAAACATCTGCGTTTGTGAACTAGTATTTGCGTCATATTTATATCCAATTGTGTTGTGTATTGTGACATATCAATATAATTCATGGCTTTTAGAATAGAAAAAAATGCAGTTCAGCTGCACAAAAAAAAAAAGAAGCGAGGCTTGTTGTTTTCCTGCTAATTTCCGTACTATCAGAACTGAGTGTTATTATATCGGTATTAAATACTGAGAGTTCACATCCTTTATCAAAGGGAAATCAAGGGTCTAAGGGCTGAATAAATGTTTGACAAAGTGTTCACTTCTACAATTTGAATAATGCTTTTGATAAATCTTGACATTTAAATTGTCTTTAAATTGTCATAGCCATTGGTCAGGGTTTTTTTGTGTTGAAAAAGGAGAACCTATAATGGGGTGATAACTGGATGTCAATAGATTGTCTCCCTTTGATCGTTGGTTTTTGGTTTAAGATTATATATTAAATACCTTTATTGTATATCTGTGCATTTTGTTATATCACATATCATTGGTAATTGTTTGGAAGTAATCAAATGGGATTAAATTGGTAAACATATTTGTTCTTCGAGCAAATTACAAGTAGAAGATGTTTTGCATATTTCTGAGACATTGAACCGTGGAATAAAATTAAAAATGTTTTGTCTTGTAATTATCAGAGATTGTGTAAAATGATTTCCTCCATTCTGAGCTTCTTGCAAGTATAAAATAAAACCGAATCCTAGGGTAACCAATTCATGATTTGGTAGGAGGTAGAATACAGGGTTGTTGAACTTCAATATACAGATTATCAAATGAAGTTTGGTCCATCTGTATCTTCTGAACATCACATCCGGTTTCTGTGTGATTATATATTTTTCTGGGATTGGTATTATTTTGTTTGTAATAACCAATTTTGAAGAATAGGACGAAGAAATCCAGTCACCTTACTCATTAATAGATGTTGCATTTGAAAACTGCAATGTCCCATGTTTTTGCCATTTCAGTCTATGAACTTAACATGTGTGTTTAATGTAGCCGTTATAGTAGTTCATTGTATATTTATGATAAAGCATATTTTGGACATTGTATATCTGTAAGCAGATTGCAAACACTATCATGAACTTGACAGCGTATGACTTTGATGACAGAAGATTTGTAATGATTTCATAAGCACCAGCTTTGACTGATTTCAAAGAGTGATGTTAAAAGGCAATCAAATCTGTGAGTCCCTTTTCAGGAGACTAACATTTTTAATAAGCCAGGTGCTTGTGAAAGTATTAGAATTCTCTCTGGTATATTCGACACTTTGTAACTCCCCCAAAAGTCTTGTATGGAACCTTCCAAGCTCTTGCAGTGGAAGAATCTACAGATTTCACTGGGGTGAGTGTTGGACACAACACTGTGTACAGTGCAACAGTGTTGCAATGGATGAACAAGGCATGACCAGCTGTGTTACAGAGCGTCTCACAAAGCGGATGTGCCCTTAAGAATTTACACTGATTTGTTCATTTGACAAGACATCTCATTCCAATGGTCTCTGAAAACACGAACAGGAAAAAGCCAACATTTCAATGTTAGTATTGAAAACAAAAATGATCATGTGTATTGCTCCATATTACCATGGTATCTGAAAAAAACAAGATATTTCCAAGATATGTACCGAAATTTGACATTATCTTATGTTTGTGATGAGACCGAATAAATGGTTTATTGATTCGGTTTTGTTCATTCAGCTATGTTTAAAGAGACTTTGTTGGGAATATTTAAATTTTACTACAATGGTCAGAAGATGAAAATGTAAGTTGAAAAAAGTCTTTTGCAAAATAATTTCTACTGGTAGCTCTGCTAGCCATGCTGAAACGTTGGAGCTGAAAGCACCATGCCCTTCTCGCTCTGTGAACACAGCTGCTCTCTTGGCCGTCACCACTGGTTACCATTGACATGTACATAATGTATTATAATTCCATGCTTACGAGACAAGCAGTCGACTTTATTTGTGGTACTTGAACTAACCTTGACTTTGGCATTGGAAAACAGGAGATTTATGCTGCATATCCATCCCAATCTTCTCTTGTACGGCATGAAACAGTAAGAAGGTGACAACTAAATCCTGTTTCAAATGGTTTGTTCTCAGCACCAGTGGTCTCATCCCTTGAAACCTTGAGCAAGTAATGACCATTTTGTTAAAACAGTAAGATCAAGATCAGTTGTTGTTGCAGATTGCAACAAGAGAAGATTGAAACATTGCCAGTGAAGATCGGTTATGAAATAGTAATCTGCCATTAGACTAAACAGGATTGAAGACATCGATTTGGTATTGTGGTCTTTTAAAGAAGTCCACATTTGGGAACTGATATATCAGATGGACAAATACAGTCAATTTGAACATTACCTGATGCTGATATGGACACTGAAAGATTCCACTCCTTGACCACCCGTCTGATGTGCAGAGATATGGAAATGCCTCATGTATGTCTTCAGCAGGATACAAGCCAGGTGTTGATCTTGGTCAGTTCCACCTGTTTGGTGTTGAGATGTTCCATCTTGCTGTAGGTCTTCAGCCAGATGCTGTATACATCTTGGTCAGTTCCACCTGTCTGGTGTGGAGGTGTCCCATCTTGCTGTAGGTCTTCAGCCAGGTGCTGATCTTGGTCAGTTCCACCTGTTTGGTGTTGAGGTGTCCCATCTTGCTGTAGGTCTTCAGCCAAGGTGCTGATCTTGGTCATTTCCACCCATCTGGTGTGGAGGTGTCCCATATTGCTTTAGATCTTCAGCCAGACGCTGTATACTTGTTGGTCAGTTCCACCCATCTGGTGTGGAGGTGTCCCATATTGCTTTAGATCTTCAGCCAGACGCTGTATACTTGTTGGTCAGTTCCACCTGTTTGGTGTTGAGGTGTCCCATCTTGCTGTAGGTCTTCAGCCAGATGCTGTATACATCTTGGTCAGTTGCACCTGTTTGGTAGTGAGGTGTCCCATCTTGCTGTAGGTCTTCAGCCAGATGCTGTATACATCTTGGTCAGTTGCACCTGTTTGGTAATGAGGTGTCCCATCTTGCTGTAGGTCTTCAGCCAGATGCTGTATACATGTTGGTCATTTCCACCTGTCTGGTGTGGAGGTGTCCCATCTTGCTGTAGGTCTTCAGCCAGACGCTGTATACATGTTAGTCATTTCCACCTGTCTGGTGTGGAGGTGTCCTATCTTGCTGTAGGTCTTCAGCCAGATGCTGTATACATCTTGGTCATTTCCACCTGTCTGGTGTGGAGGTGTTCAATCTTGCTTTGTGTCTGATTGAGGCAACCTCTGAACACAGCATGATCCACCTGTCTGGTGTGACTAGATATGGAGTGGCCCATATTGCTGTATGCTGAACACAACATGGTCATGACTCAAATGAGGCTTGATATGGCTATAGTAATATACTCTCCAAATCTGAGGTATCAGTTTGCATTGATTACCAGGCATTATTTCAAGGATGTGAAACATTTAATAATATAAATACATGATTTATGACTTGTGTACTTTCTTTGATCAGATTGACAAGAAAGAAGCCTAATTATAAGATATGGTTGAACCTTCCTGTCCAGGCCAAATTAGCCTCAATCAAACTAAACATGTTGTTTTGATGGTCTGGTCTTGTATTCCCTACCAAGTAAAATGGGCACAGAAAGTACAAGGTCTTGGTTGAGATCCTGGGCTGGGGCGTCTTGCTTCCTACGAACGTACAATCTGCTGCTATGTGACAGGAGTGTCCAGCTCATATTCATGTACAATAATGAGGCATAATTACATCTGCACATTGCATTGTCATGATGAGAATTCTCCAAGCCTTATGGCTGCCTTTGTTCACAGATCCTAACAGAAGTAGCACTACATTTTGGGTGTTTACTCTTAGTCTTGGTTAAATAAGATGTGTGTGGCATAGAATAAGGGTCATACATCTGAAACAAGCAACTGTTTAGAATATCTCTGATTTTTTACATCTTTTCTTATGTACATTCACGTTCATGTACAGGTTAACTGTTGCCATGTTAAGTGAACAGTTTCCTGAACAGTTCAGGTGGAACGGAGGATGATGTGAACATCGGTGACCATGAACAAGGTGGAGAAAGTCATGTTGATGTAAATACACCCGGTATGTAGATCGATGTACGCAACACTTGCATCGCGACAGGTATCATTATATCCTGATTACTTGACACATGAAATACAGTCGTACCGATGGGTGTAGCAGGATAGGGAGCAGCCACATACTAGTATATTTTCACGTGTGTGTGTGATCAGTTTTTGTTGTTCGGATTACTCAATAATGCTTGCAATACGTAAAAACAAGTGGCAAAAAAATCCAAGTCTTTATCTAAGGACTCCTCAGATGAACTTCTGTTCTCCTGCTACCCTTGAAGTAGACTGACTTTTGTCAGAAGGTAAAGCTGTGAAAAGTCATTGTGTTCCTCTGAGTTCAAGTACATTTTACTTAGGTCTACAATCCTTATTACGGTTGTTTCAGAAAAAAAAGGATTGTATCTGATGTTTGGATGGAAATTTAGTAATTACCTTGTTGTTGCCTTAATTTCATGCTGTGATTGACTTTATCCTGTTGCCATGGTAACACAAAAAGTTCCTGTCTCAAAGAGGAGGAAAATGGAAATATAACCACACAGAAAAGATCAGGTTTATTGTGGTAGATATGCTGAAAATACTGTTAGGGTTTACAACTGTCAATTTGTATGTACATTCTTCAACAAATAGATGTGGTTCACATTGTAAAATCAGGATGTGTTCTCTGTTGTTTTAACTTTGGAGTTTGCCCTTATTTTCATGTCCTCCTCTTGAGAGAGTTACAGTGCTGTAGCAAGTTACAATGTTCAGGGGAGGTTCAAGTATTTTCACAAAACATGTCAAGGAATGATTTGTAGATTCATTCAATTTTGATTCATTATGGTGTGTACAACAGGTATCAAGGTAAAAGGTCAAGAGTGAGACCATGTACTTACATGAGTACCATCTTGTGACAACTTTCAGTAACTTACTCTTGAAAGTTAAAGGGGGACTATGCTCGGACAGATTGGCAGTCCCAGCAAGTTTCATTCAATGCATACAAAACCCACTTCTGAAATTTGATATTGTATTTAGAGAATCTCACTCAAATGTCTTTTCATACTAAATATATCAACATGAGTAGATTAAGGTTTCGAGCTCCGAAGTTTGCCGAGGAGTTTAAACTTTTATTGTCAAGTGTTGATAAATTTTATTTAAAAAGGCACCAGGGTAAGATTCTGTCCATTTTCCAAACTCATTCCTTGAATTTTTTTGGCAGTTTGTAAACAGTAAATACTAGTGTGTTGAGTGTTAAAAGTAGAGCTTACCAGCTTCAATTTCAGAGATTAGTTACGTCATCTTATTGTGATATCATTGGTACCCGATAGGATCAGATAGACTGCAATGTATTGTGCTGCAATATCATTGTAGCCATATCTCCTGTGAAGGACAGTTTTGAATGATAAATCCATGTGTCAGTTAAGGATTAACCTTAGTACACAGACGTCATCTTAGCATCCTACATGGCACATGACAACATATAGACCTTGAGTGAAACGTGAGGCCATGGAGCACAGTCCCCCTTTAAAGCAAGTAACGGTGTTCAGCCATGCCATGTCACTTGCTACAGCACACCTACTGAAATGTGACGACAACCTCATGACTAACCACATGCCTTCATTACCTACCTTTCAGCCATTGACAGATGACATTTTTTACTAAATAACTCAATTTGTGCCTCGTGTTGAATTCCCAGTGTTGAAATAGAAATAGGTTTGTGATCACATACAACCGCAACTGTTATGAATGAAAGCAAATGAGAAGTGAATATTTCCTGACAGCTATAGTACTAGTATGCTAAAACATTTAGTTTACCACAGTAGACGTTTTGTTCCGGACCTACTTGACCACTGATACAAGAGGTCATCTTCTTACATATGAAGGCTTACATTGGATCACATTAAAGTTACCCTAATTAACACAATGAGCTATCTGCTACAAACAGTCCAGTAGTCACTATTTGGCTTTCTCATTTCATGGAATTAGTAAGATCTTTCACCTTGTTCAAAGGAAACAGACTAGGTCGTCTTGAATTGGAACCTAATGCCGCCCATACTTAAAAACCACATTAATGTTTAAATACATGAAATGCAGTATTTTGTTAAAAAACTTCTCTTACCCAACATTTTGTGATGTTTTTGAACATTCGTGACTTGTCAGTAGGTAGTGAATTGTCTATCATTATCATTGCTAAGTTTATTCAGACCAAATCGTATTAGTATTTGATGTCATCTGTCAGATCTTCACATCACCATAGTAACTCAACACGAGGTAAATACCTCACTGGGTGAACGTGTGCTTGTCATCTCGGAGAGGTGAAGAGTGTCTTTGCTTGCAGACAGTAGTAGTCATGTCGTAGGACAAGAGTCATCATTATTTATTTTCCATTTTATTATAATGACTGAGTTTGTATTTATGTTAGGTTTTAAATGCCTATTGTGCAGATCTGTTCTCAAATTAAACCGATGCAATAATTCTTGAGTGTTTTGTCATTTCAAAGAAGACTAAAGAGGCTTTTCGTACTGGCACTACCCACTTCCATGTTCCCGTAGGTCGGTCGAATGGGGTTTCCAGGGCAAAATAGATCGGAAGTATCCTGAGCTTGTCAAAAGAGCAGACCAATGAGGATTGGATGGTTACAAAGTGTGATTGTGCATCATCCTGCCCCAACTGCATTGATCATTGCTTCGTCCAGATTCCTTATTTAAAGAGGGGCGGTCGCGTAGCCTAATGGTTAAAGCATTCGCTTGTCACACCGAAGACCCAGGTTCGATTCCCGACATGGGTACAATGTGTGAAGCCCATTTCTGGTGTCGCCTGCCGTGATATTGCTGGAATATTGCTAAAAGCGGCGTAAAACAATACTCACTCACTCACCTTATTTACAGTTTGTCATGCATGATACAGCTGAAATATTGCTAATTTATTCACATGCAACATTTATTCATTATACACTTGATGAGGCCTATCAGACTGTGTTATTATCTACAACAGAGTTGCATCCCTTGGATATTCAGTGATCCGCTGACCATTTGTTTGAATGCCCTTTTCGCCCTGATACCAACCCTGGGTTTGTCCATCAAAGTGGCAGTCATTTCACTTCCTGCGCAAGCTGGTACAGCGTATCACTGAAATAATTATTAATTCACTGAAATGAAATATTCCATTATATTCAAAGGCTTGAATAGTCTCATTTCATTAGGTTTAAATATATATCTTTTCATGTTTATAAAAAACACCTTTCAGAAATCTTAAAAATTGAAGAAAAAATACAATAATTATGAGAAATTAATTAATATGTCCTATGTATTTACTCCTTCATTGTGATTCCTTGTTAGAATAGGTCCAAGCAACCTGTAATAGTCGTAGGAGTGACATGGTGGATTGGGTGGTGGGACGTTGTGCCTCTTAATGGCGTGTTAATGTACGCGATAGCTTGGATTGTTGCTCACAATCACAATCACTGGATCATTTGGTCCAGACTCGACATATACAGGCTGCTAGAATATTGCTGAGTGCGGTATTTAACTGTTTGGTTTTTTAATGTAATGTTCTGCTGTTTCAGTGGAAATATGTTCAAATCTGTAACACCTACATGTGGAGTTCATTCTAGATTAAATAGTGTGTCAGCTCTCTCTTTTCTTCGACCACTGCCGTGGTCTTGTGGTAGGGCGTCCTCCCGAAGAGCGGGAGGTTCGGGGTTCAATACCCGTCTGCATCATACCAAAAGACGTTAATAGATGGTACTTGTTAATACCCTGTCTGGAGCTCAGCATTACAGGGCTAAAACAAGGACTGGTCGGCTTAGAGTCAATATATTGTGTCAGAGTCGGGTATTCATGTTAAACTGCAGCATCGTATCTCAGTGGGCTAGCACTATAAATCGGCATCAGTCTGGACTAGCACAAGCAGCCACAAATACACACATCACTATATCAGTGCAATAATCTTGAACGCGACGTTAAACCCCGTGTCACCTCACCTCTCTTCTCTTCAAAAAGGACCTCTGAAGATCCGGGTTAGAATATGTTTCAGCAACCCATGCTTGCTGAAACGGGCAACTATGCTTGATCAGGTGGTCAGGCTTGCTGACTTTGATGCATGTCATTGTATCTCAGTTGTGTAGATAGATGCTCATGATTTCAATCACAGGATAGTCTGGTACAGACTCGATTATGTACAGTCTGTCATCATAAAGCAGGACAATTGCTGAATGTCGCGTTTAACAAAGAAGCAAACAAATCTGTAAACAACAACATGTGTCCTTTGGTGTGTCCATTTAACATGGTAAGGAAACCCATTATGACCATGGACACAGCAGGTACAACATGTACGAGGCAAATGAATGAGGCGAGTGAATGAAGCACAACTTGGCTACCTTCCATTTGAACTGACCTATCGGTTTTGTGTTTATTATATATGATGGAAAATACAGAGTTTTTTTTAATAAACAATGACACTGATTTACACAAATACTGATGATTTGAGAAATGTTATCGAACGTAATTAAATGACCGACTGGTTGCAATTGCACTTCACCATTTTAATGATCAATGATAAAATTATAATGTATTCACATTCCAATTGTTGCTGTTACTAATGGTTTCAAAGGCATTCAGACCGCCTCCGTGGTCTAGTAGAGCATCCGCCCATAGAGCAGAAGGTCGTGGGTTCGATCCCCGGCCCTGTCATACCTAACAATGTTAAAAGATGGTACTTGTTGTTACCCTGTCTGGTGCTCGGCATTAAGGGGCTAAAACAAGGACTGGTCGGCTCGGAGTCAGTATACTGTGTCTGAGTGGGGTATCCATGTTAAAGTTCGGCATGGTATCTCAGTGAGCTGGCACTATAAATCGGCATCAGTCCGGACCAGTACAAGCAGCCACACACACACACACACACACACACACACACACACGTACATGCACGTCGCTTTATAAGTGCAATAATCTTGGACGCGACGTTAAACCCCATTTCACCTTGAGTGAATCGCCCAGGTCATCAAATAGTGCCACATGACCAGCATGTTTGTCAACAGAAACATGGCGACACATTATGAAACCACTGCATACTGGGTACATTAGTACATAGTTCATTGAGAAACAATCATTGCAACGATGTCTGGAGCGTGAACATGTTGAAAGTAGTTCCTGCTAGGTGACCTCATTTGTGTGTTTATCAGATGGTGATACTAAGTGTATCGTCCTGGTTCCTCGCTCAATAACACAAGCCATTATGTGATAGTTACCTTTATCTGTATCCTTCGTTAGCTACTCAGCATGTTGTGCAGGTTTTATGTCAACTGTTTAATAAAAATGCAGCTGTGTGTATACATACATATACATATAGCTACAACTGTCAAATCAGAGAATTGTGCATGTTAGTTATTGGAAAATTATCACACTTGATCTTTCAACACAGAAGCCCCATGGGAAATTCTGGTCTAGGCTAGCCCCCAGCAACCTTTGCTGATTGTAATCGCCTGGCCCATGGATTGGGTGGGCAGACACAATGACTTTATTATAAAAGTGATGGCTTGAAATGTTGTTCCACAATATCAATCACTGCATTGCCTGGTCCAGACTCCATCATTTACAGGTTGGAATATGGCTGGAATATGGCTCAGTGCTGCATTAGACAACAAACAAAGAAACCTTGGTGGACTAACTGTGATATATAGCTACTGTAACATTAAGACCTATTGACTCACTCACTCACTCTATCTGTAGTATAGCATGCATGCATGGAAGTGGGATGTGTCAAATGACCATACTTAAATTTAACTTAGGTTAAAAGAAATAATAGTCTTGTTTTTTGTTTCCATTTTAAATCTTTTGTGTGCATTGTGTTTAAGTATTAGGATTTTAATTAAAAAAATAAAAATGAAAATAAAAACAACTGTAATGGGAGGAACAATAGTCAATTAATAAAAATGCTCATAGAAGGAGAAATAAGACAACGGTTTGATCATCATTCCCGTAAATGATTCGACTTCATTGTATTCTTATTTTATCATCCCAGAACAGTTTGGTGAGAAGAGAACACAAAATACAGGACTTGGTGTTCCTTCAACAGCGCACACTTTGGATGAATAGTGTTATAATTTGTGTGTGGATTTGAATATTTTTGTGTATTTGGATGTACAAATAGAGCCATTCTGATAGTGATATAAAGTAAGAATCCTTATCTCTTCGAAAGCACACATGGGTGTTATTTTTCGCCTGGAAAAGAAGGATCTTTGTCTTGAAAAGGCTTTACATTTTGTTGCATTTATGTTTGAATGATGTTAAAAATGTTGATCTAATACCTGACTAAATTGTGTAATACCCAGACATTTTAACTGAAAAGTGTTGAAACAGCAATTTTTAATATGATCTAGGTGAGCTTTACAGCCTGGTAATAAAATCAGGTGAGCTACATGAGCTTTGATCTGCCATTGCACATTTACATTGGAGCAAGACTTCTCCAGCATTACTGTGTTTGAGCGGAAGCTGGACATTGTGGGCACATCTTGTATTGCATGGTTCTGGTAGGTAGCGGCATGCTGTAGGGTTGTTCTCTGTTTGGCAGATTACGAACACTACGATGGCTATCGAGGACACAATAATACGGCAGATCACCTGAGACTTAAAGTCACACGGACATGTATGTTGTTTGCTTTTCCCTTCCATGAGCTTGTTAATACCTCCACTGTGGAACTAACTCGGGCAGCATGAGGAGAGAGGCGTGTGGCATTGTTGAAGAGATGAGAGTACATTGGGAGAATGTTTTCTCTCTGGGTTATTGAAGGGACCCAATTTCCTTGGAAAGGTTTCGAGAAAATGAGATTCAGGTTGGGGGACTGTCAGGAGAAATATTTTCTAGAAGTTTTGTCGCAAATCTGTTGGACTCCAACAGAAATTGAAATGTCAAAAGAAAAGAAAAAATTCAGTGGTTTTTTTTATTTCGCTGACCAGAAATAAATATAATGATTTTAAAAAGCCAACTCATTTACTGTTGCTATCAATATAAATAAATTATTCAAAATTGTGTAATTAAAGCCCTCTTCTTGACCTTTTGAGGAAATATAAATAAAGAATTAAGTTAAAATTGCTGTTAAGAGGATTTTATTTTGTGTTAGGTGTAGTTCAAATGCTAAGGAATTGCTTCTGGTGTAGTTTCGTTTAGTCTTAGCAGTGAACTCTTCATTGGAACTTATTTTATGTTTCTGAAATCAATAAAATATAGCCCCTATTGTTATAAATATGAAAAGAACACCAGCTTGTTTCCTGTCTGACTTGTTATTTCTGCATTTGGTTTGTTTGATACTAAACTTGTTTTGAACAGAGAACAACAATTGGTATGTTTTATTGGGTGCAGTTGTGCGTTTGCTTGACTAATATATATTTGTATAGCTGCATGACTTGAATAATTTTATAGAATCAAGACTATAATCATTCATTGTATTTCGTAAAAAGTTAATCCTTTGATCTATACATGCATCCTTTATCTAATTTTCTATTAACTTTTTCACAAAATATGGCCAAAAAACTATTATTTTGTAATGTACTCATCTACCTTTGTTTGTAGTCAATGATGATGATGACTCCCGCGATAGCCGTTCACGTCGTCGGATGACTGATGATGATGATACCGTCCTAGATAACGCCAGTGTCAACAGCCAAGATCAAGGTAATTATTTTTTTACATAGAGATGGATGTTTAGATATTATCTTTATTATCGTTTGTTAATTTTCTTGAGGGCATATTAGACCCAGGGCACCCTAAGAAGCTGTGGTCTGTATCTTTTCTTGTGCCAGAGGCTGTGGGTTAGCTCTTGTTCATTGTTCGTCAAGCCAAAGTCCCGGGATTCGATTCCCCACAGTCAGTGTGTGAAGCCCATTTCTGGTGTCTCCTGCACATTCACATACTGCCATCATATAGCTGGAATATTGTTGAGTGCGGTGTGAAACAACAAACAAAGAAAAAACAAACCAAAATCATAAACTTCTTCAATCTTGACACTCTGGTATCATCAGATAACCAGAAGCTAGGCTCTCAAGTGTTGCAGGTGAATGCCAAAAATAGATTTTCAAATCACAGATTGTAAACCGCCTCCATATAGCTTGAATATTGCTGAGTGGCGTTAAGCAACGAACGAATTATAAACCCAATGTGATTTCTTTCAACCAGATTACGACAGGCGGCGGGACAGGCGGAGACGGCGAAGGCGAAACAGAGTTCGCGGCAGTGGAGGATTTACTTCAGGCACTGAGACCGACACCAGTGTTTCCAACTTTAGAGGCAGTGGCCGGTATGGTGGTATGCCCCCGAGGGGTGGGGTACGAGGAGGGGGTGGTAATGCCCCTCCCACCCAACAGGCTGCTGGCAGAACTGAAGGCGGACAGTCCAGTTCTCAGCTTTCTGCTTCAGCGGGTAACCAAGGTTACAAAAACTCTGTAAATAATGCTGATAAGATGAATGGCGCTGGTGATGCCAGCTCCTCCCAGGTTCCTCGGGAGGTTCCTCGGCCTCAGAAAGAGGCTCCGAGAGAGCAACGCGAGCCCCGGAAACCACCAGCACAAGCGAAGGTGGCAAATCAACCTAGTGGAAGTGACTCAGACTCTAAAAGTGCAAAATCTAAAGTGAACAATCCTGCCAAAACCAAAGAACAAATGGTGAATGGAGAGTAGAGTGGTCTCCCTGTGGACAATCCTTGTGCAAAGTACTTATATTACCATGACTGAGTGAGTGATCTACTGCATGAGCTAGCCCCATTGTGCTCCCACACACAGTGCAGTTAGTGCTAACCCCAACCTGGTTTGTTATCTCAGTTATTGATGAGTGCTGGCGAGAGTTTTATACCTGAAAGATTTGTGTACTCCAAAATGGCGACACAAACCACTGATGAAAATTTGCTGCTGAGGTTGCCAAATTTTGTGAATAGAAATTCTCTAGAAGTGTAGTATTAGTGCATAAAGCTTATGTTAACTGAGACAAGTTGTGTGTGTTGAAACAATAAATTATTTTGATTGACTGAAGAACTTAAAACCTGTGCCTGGAGAGAATGGAGGCAATTGGAAAGCACTCTTGTAAAGGGAGAGCACTCTTGTAAAGGGAGAGCACTCTTGTAAAGGGAGAGCACTCTTGTGACATTGAAATCGATAATGGACACACTGAAGCTGATCCAACTTGCGACTTGACTTATTTGGAGTGTCTTCAGCGTTATGGTGCAGCTTACATGAAGAAGGTGCCAATGAAGACCGCTGCTACAGAAGTTTGCCCTCAAAGAGCCACCACTAGTCTACTTTCTTCTCTAAAGTGTAAAATTTTAAATGCTAACAGCATAATTTTGTTATGATGGTAATAGAAACCATTGTTCCAGATGCAGTTCCTTTAGCTTTGAATTGCTAGGATGTCACAAATGTTATAAGCTGCTGTTTATTATGAATTGTTTTGCACCACCTTTGCGACTACTTTAATATGCATCATCAAAAGATATCTGTATCAGTTTCCATTTGAACATAGACTAACTGCCAGCATTACGCCATATCGTACGCTGGAATATGGAGTAATTGTGAAGCTATGGCCATATTATACATTTGAAAGTGTCATCCAAACTATTTTATTTGAAACAAGCTTTTTGGGATTGTTGAATCAATACATACTACAGTATGCTGTTTATTGTTACTCTCACATTGAATGAAAGTCACCCTTCTGTTGAATAATTTCTTGTGTAGAGAACATATTATTGTAAATGCATAATACAAGATTTGTTTTGTCAGTGATGGATTCCTGTCACAAGAAAAGAAATCTGAATTGTACCGACTATATATGAGATGACGCCTGTTTATCTCATTGTTTCCACAAGATGTAAGATACTAAGTCTACATTCTACCAATAATTATCCCTGTAGAATATTGTTCAGTCTTCTCTCATGACTAGGACAATGTAACAGAGAAGATGTGGATGGGATATATATATTTTTGTATTTTCTATTTTTATTTTTCTAGAACAAAATAGATTTTGAAAACTTATCAGAAAAATGCAATCTTATACATGTAATAATTGTTGGCTATTTAACGTTATTGGCTTTAACAGTTTAATTTAATAGCAGATATTGTAAAGTGCAGTAAATGTATTCTGCTACATATGAACTGCTGTAAACTTTCCCTCAAAATGACAGGGACTTTGATGCAGCTTATCTTACATCTTGATGGGAATCCAACAACAGAGAATTACATCCTTATGGATGAACAACCAACATGTCCGTTGGACAGACAATATCCAATAATCATTGGACACCAGCCAACAAGAAAAGCTTGACGGCCAAGCTGATGTTTAGGACTGGACATCAAGTAATGGTCAAGCCAGACAGAAGTCATGTGACCATTGGACAGTCCTCATAGTGGACGTCAAGGACAAACTAAGGAGAAATGTTTCACTGATGTGACAGTGGAAGCTCCCAGAAGCTGGACATTGTTCAAGTCTATGGAACGACTTGCGACTTCTTTCGAAAGAGGAACAACCTCTCAGATGAACATTCAGGTGAACTTGAGCAAATATTGTGTTCTCACCATCTCCAACTGTGACCATGCTTCTAATTTCGAACATGTTGTCAATGATCTGCAGTTGTTTGGAGATGCCCGAAGTCATGACATTTGCCAAGTTCCTGTCAAGGCTTATCCTTTCTCCATCTAGACCTTGCATCCCTACATCTCATGCAGTCATGGAGGAGGAAGGAGTCACTTTCTCCATCCGTGACCTTGCATACCTACATCTCATGCAGTCATGGAGGAGGGAGAGGTCACTTTCTCGATCCGTGACCTTGCATCCCTACATCTCATGCAGTCATGGAGGAGGGAGGAGTCACTTTCTCCATCCGTGAGCTTGCATACCTACATCTCATGCAGTCATGGAGGAGGGAGGAGTCACTTTCTCCATCCGTGAGCTTGCATCCCTTAATCTCATGCAGTCATGGAGGAGGGAGGAGTCACTTTCTCCATCCGTGACCTTGCATCCCTACATCTCATGCAGTCATGGAGGAGGGAGGAGTCACTTTCTCCATCCGTGAGCTTGCATCCCTACATCTCATGCAGTCATGGAGGAGGGAGGAGTCACTTTCTCCATCCGTGAGCTTGCATACCTACATCTCATGCAGTCATGGAGGAGGGAGGAGTCACTTTCTCCATCCGTGAGCTTGCATACCTACATCTCATGCAGTCATGGAGGAGGGAGGAGTCACTTTCTCCATCCGTGAGCTTGCATCCCTACATCTCATGCAGTCATGGAGGAGGGAGGAGTCACTTTACTGGCACTGCTCACATGGGTAGATTTCTTCACGTTACTGCAGACACAGCAAATGATTCCTTTCCTTAGATGAATGACATTGGTTGTGCAAGGACAGAAAGTGTTGTTTTGATTCTGTCCCTTCTTGTTGGGAGCAGTTACAATATCACAGGTGAGACTAAACGTGTGTTGTGGTTAATTTAAGTTTGTGATTGCTGTGCCTGATAGTGAGGAGAAATCTGTCCAGACAGTGGTGTCTGAGAGATACTTACTCCAAATGATACGGACAAAAGGGATTGAAGAAAAAAGATAAACATGTCTTCTCCTTTCTTGTGAATCACAAAAACTGCTTTCGAAAGAAAGGGTTCATGTAACCGTTTATACACACATTTTGTTGTGTGTAAACATCTGCGTTTGTGAACTAGTATTTGCGTCATATTTATATCCAATTGTGTTGTGTATTGTGACATATCAATATAATTCATGGCTTTTAGAATAGAAAAAAATGCAGTTCAGCTGCACAAAAAAAAGAAGAAGCGAGGCTTGTTGTTTTCCTGCTAATTTCCGTACTATCAGAACTGAGTGTTATTATATCGGTATTAAATACTGAGAGTTCACATCCTTTATCAAAGGGAAATCAAGGGTCTAAGGGCTGAATAAATGTTTGACAAAGTGTTCACTTCTACAATTTTAATAATGCTTTTGATAAATCTTGACATTTAAATTGTCTTTAAATTGTCATAGCCATTGGTCAGGGTTTTTTTGTGTTGAAAAAGGAGAACCTATAATGGGGTGATAACTGGATGTCAATAGATTGTCTCCCTTTGATCGTTGGTTTTTGGTTTAAGATTATATATTAAATACCTTTATTGTATATCTGTGCATTTTGTTATAACACATATCATTGGTAATTGTTTGGAAGTAATCAAATGGGATTAAATTGGTAAACATATTTGTTCTTCGAGCAAATTACAAGTAGAAGATGTTTTGCATATTTCTGAGACATTGAACCGTGGAATAAAATTAAAAATGTTTTGTCTTGTAATTATCAGAGATTGTGTAAAATGATTTCCTCCATTCTGAGCTTCTTGCAAGTATAAAATAAAACCGAATCCTAGGGTAACCAATTCATGATTTGGTAGGAGGTAGAATACAGGGTTGTTGAACTTCAATATACAGATTATCAAATGAAGTTTGGTCCATCTGTATCTTCTGAACATCACATCCGGTTTCTGTGTGATTATATATTTTTCTGGGATTGGTATTATTTTGTTTGTAATAACCAATTTTGAAGAATAGGACGAAGAAATCCAGTCACCTTACTCATTAATAGATGTTGCATTTGAAAACTGCAATGTCCCATGTTTTTGCCATTTCAGTCTATGAACTTAACATGTGTGTTTAATGTAGCCGTTATAGTAGTTCATTGTATATTTATGATAAAGCATATTTTGGACATTGTATATCTGTAAGCAGATTGCAAACACTATCATGAACTTGACAGCGTATGACTTTGATGACAGAAGATTTGTAATGATTTCATAAGCACCAGCTTTGACTGATTTCAAAGAGTGATGTTAAAAGGCAATCAAATCTGTGAGTCCCTTTTCAGGAGACTAACATTTTTAATAAGCCAGGTGCTTGTGAAAGTATTAGAATTCTCTCTGGTATATTCGACACTTTGTAACTCCCCCAAAAGTCTTGTATGGAACCTTCCAAGCTCTTGCAGTGGAAGAATCTACAGATTTCACTGGGGTGAGTGTTGGACACAACACTGTGTACAGTGCAACAGTGTTGCAATGGATGAACAAGGCATGACCAGCTGTGTTACAGAGCGTCTCACAAAGCGGATGTGCCCTGAAGAATTTACACTGATTTGTTCATTTGACAAGACATCTCATTCCAATGGTCTCTGAAAACACGAACAGGAAAAAGCCAACATTTCAATGTTAGTATTGAAAACAAAAATGATCATGTGTATTGCTCCATATTACCATGGTATCTGAAAAAAACAAGATATTTCCAAGATATGTACCGAAATTTGACATTATCTTATGTTTGTGATGAGACCGAATAAATGGTTTATTGATTCGGTTTTGTTCATTCAGCTATGTTTAAAGAGACTTTGTTGGGAATATTTAAATTTTACTACAATGGTCAGAAGATGAAAATGTAAGTTGAAAAAAGTCTTTTGCAAAATAATTTCTACTGGTAGCTCTGCTAGCCATGCTGAAACGTTGGAGCTGAAAGCACCATGCCCTTCTCGCTCTGTGAACACAGCTGCTCTCTTGGCCGTCACCACTGGTTACCATTGACATGTACATAATGTATTATACTTCCATGCTTACGAGACAAGCAGTCGACTTTATTTGTGGTACTTGAACTAACCTTGACTTTGGCATTGGAAAACAGGAGATTTATGCTGCATATCCATCCCAATCTTCTCTTGTACGGCATGAAACAGTAAGAAGGTGACAACTAAATCCTGTTTCAAATGGTTTGTTCTCAGCACCAGTGGTCTCATCCCTTAAAACCTTGAGCAAGTAATGACCATTTTGTTAAAACAGTAAGATCAAGATCAGTTGTTGTTGCAGATTGCAACAAGAGAAGATTGAAAAATTGCCAGTGAAGATCGGTTATGAAATAGTAATCTGCCATTAGACTAAACAGGATTGAAGACATCGTTTTGGTATTGTGGTCTTTTAAAGAAGTCCACATTTGGGAACTGATATATCAGATGGACAAATACAGTCAATTTGAACATTACCTGATGCTGATATGGACACTGAAAGATTCCACTCCTTGACCACCCGTCTGATGTGCAGAGATATGGAAATGCCTCATGTATGTCTTCAGCAGGATACAAGCCAGGTGTTGATCTTGGTCAGTTCCACCTGTTTGGTGTTGAGATGTTCCATCTTGCTGTAGGTCTTCAGCCAGATGCTGTATACATCTTGGTCAGTTCCACCTGTCTGGTGTGGAGGTGTCCCATCTTGCTGTAGGTCTTCAGCCAGGTGCTGATCTTGGTCAGTTCCACCTGTTTGGTGTTGAGGTGTCCCATCTTGCTGTAGGTCTTCAGCCAAGGTGCTGATCTTGGTCATTTCCACCCATCTGGTGTGGAGGTGTCCCATATTGCTGTAGATCTTCAGCCAGACGCTGTATACATCTTGGTCAGTTCCACCTGTTTGGTGTTGAGGTGTCCCATCTTGCTGTAGGTCTTCAGCCAGATGCTGTATACATCTTGGTCAGTGCACCTGTTTGGTAGTGAGGTGTCCCATCTTGCTGTAGGTCTTCAGCCAGATGCTGTATACATGTTGGTCATTTCCACCTGTCTGGTGTGGAGGTGTCCCATCTTGCTATAGGTCTTCAGCCAGACGCTGTATACATGTTGGTCATTTCCACCTGTCTGGTGTGGAGGTGTCCTATCTTGCTGTAGGTCTTCAGCCAGATGCTGTATACATCTTGGTCATTTCCACCTGTCTGGTGTGGAGGTGTTCAATCTTGCTTTGTGTCTGATTGAGGCATCCTCTGAACACAGCATGATCCACCTGTCTGGTGTGACTAGATATGGAGTGGCCCATATTGCTGTATGCTGAACACAACATGGTCATGACTCAAATGAGGCTTGATATGGCTATAGTAATATACTCTCCAAATCTGAGGTATCAGTTTGCATTGATTACCAGGCATTATTTCAAGGATATGAAACATTTAATAATATAAATACATGATTGATGACTTGTGTACTTTCTTTGATCAGATTGACAAGAAAGAGCCTAATTATAAGATATGGTTGAACCTTCCTGTCCAGGCCAAATTAGCCTCAGTCAAACTAAACATGTTGTTTTGATGGTCTGGTCTTGTATTCCCTACCAAGTAAAATGGGCACAGAAAGTACAAGGTCTTGGTTGAGATCCTGGGCTAGGGCGTCTTGCTTCCTACGAACGTACAATCTGCTGCTATGTGACAGGAGTGTCCAGTTCATATTCATGTACAATAATGAGGCATAATTACATCTGCACATTGCATTGTCATGATGAGAATTCTCCAAGCCTTATGGCTGCCTTTGTTCACAGATCCTAACAGAAGTAGCACTACATTTTGGGTGTTTACTCTTAGTCTTGGTTAAATAAGATGTGTGTGGCATAGAATAAGGGTCATACAACTGAAACAAGCAACTGTTTAGAATATCTCTGATTTTTTTACATCTTTTCTTATGTACATTCACGTTCATGTACAGGTTAACTGTTGTCATGTTAAGTGAACAGTTTCCTGAACAGTTCAGGTGGAACGGAGGATGATGTGAACATTGGTGACCATGAACAAGGTGGAGAAAGTCACGTTAATGTAAATACACCCGGTATGTAGATCGATGTACGCAACACTTGCATCGCGACAGGTATCATTATATCCTGATTACTTGACACATGAAATACAGTCGTACTGATGGGTGTAGCAGGATAGGGAACAGCCACATACTAGTATATTTTCACGTGTGTGTGATCAGTTTTTGTTGTTCGGATTACTCAATAATGCTTGCAATACGTAAAAACAAGTGGCACAAAAATCCAAGTCTTTATCTAAGGACTCCTCAGATGAACTTCTGTTCTCCTGCTACCCTTGAAGTAGACTGACTTTTGTCAGAAGGTAAAGCTGTGAAAAGTCATTGTGTTCCTCTGAGTTCAAGTACATTTTACTTAGGTCTACAATCCTTATTACGGTTGTTTCAGAAAAAAAAGGATTGTATCTGATGTTTGGATGGAAATTTAGTAATTACCTTGTTGTTGCCTTAATTTCATGCTGTAATTGACTTTATCCTGTTGCCATGGTAACACAAAAAGTTCCTGTCTCAAAGAGGAGGAAAATGGAAATATAACCACACAGAAAAGATCAGGTTTATTGTGGTAGATATGCTGAAAATACTGTTAGGGTTTACAACTGTCAATTTGTACGTACATTCTTCAACAAATAGATGTGGTTCACATTGTAAAATCAGGATGTGTTCTCTGTTGTTTTAACTTTGGAGTTTGCCCTTATTTTCATGTCCTCCTCTTGAGAGAGTTACAGTGCTGTAGCAAGTTACAATGTTCAGGGGAGGTTCAAGTATTTTCACAAAACATGTCAAGGAATGATTTGCAGATTCATTCAATTTTGATTCATTATGGTGTGTACAACAGGTATCAAGGTAAAAGGTCAAGAGTGAGACCATGTACTTACATGAGTACCATCTTGTGACAACTTTCAGTAACTTACTCTTGAAAGTTAAAGGGGGACTATGCTCGGACAGATTGGCAGTCCCAGCAAGTTTCATTCAATGCATACAAAACCCACTTTTGAAATTTGATATTGTATTTAGAGAATCTCACTCAAATGTCTTTTCATACTAAATATATCAACATGAGTAGATTAAGGTTTCGAGCTCCGAAGTTTGCCGAGGAGTTTAAACTTTTATTGTCAAGTGTTGATAAATTTTATTTAAAAAGGCACCAGGGTAAGATTCTGTCCATTCTCCAAACTCATTCCTTGAATTTTTTTGGCAGTTTGTAAACAGTAAATACTAGTGTGTTGAGTGTTAAAAGTAGAGCTTACCAGCTTCAATTTCAGAGATTAGTTACGTCATCTTATTGTGATATCATTGGTACCCGATAGGATCAGATAGACTGCAATGTATTGTGCTGCAATATCATTGTAGCCATATCTCCTGTGAAGGACAGTTTTGAATGATAAATCCATGTGTCAGTTAAGGATTAACCTTAGTACACAGACGTCATCTTAGCATTCTACATGGCACATGACAACATATAGACCTTGAGTGAAACACCCCTTGTGAGCACAGTCCCCCTTTAAAGCATGTAACGGTGTTCAGCCATGCCATGTCACTTGCTACAGCACACCTACTGAAATGTGACGACAACCTCATGACTAACCACATGCCTTCATTACCTACCTTTCAGCCATTGACAGATGACATCTTTTACTAAATAACTCAATTTGTGCCTCATGTTGAATTCCCAGTGTTGAAATAGAAATAGGTTTGTGATCACATACAACTGCAACTGCTATGAATGAAAGCAAATGAGAAGTGAATATTTCCTGACAGCTATAGTACTAGTATGCTAAAACATTTAGTTTACCACAGTAGACGTTTTGTTCAGGACCTACTTGACCACTGATACAAGAGGTCATCTTCTTACATGAAGGCTTACATTGGATCACATTAAAGTTACCCTAATTAACACAATGAGCTATCTGCTACAAACAGTCCAGTAGTCACTATTTGGCTTTCTCATTTCATGGAAGTAGTAAGATCTTTCACCTTGTTCAAAGGAAACAGACTAGGTCGTCTTTAATTGGAACCTAATGCCACCCATACTTAAAAACAACATTAACCCTGAATGTTTAAACAACATTTTGTGATGTTTTTGAACATTCGTGACTTGTCAGTAGGTAGTGAATTGTCTATCATTATCATTGCTAAGTTTATTCAGACCAAATCGTGTGTGTCTTAGTATTTGATGTCATCTGTCAGATCTTCACATCACCATAGTAACTCAACACGAGGTAAATACCTCACTGGGTGAACGTGTGCTTGTCATCTCGGAGAGGTGAAGAGTGTCTTTGCTTGCAGACAGTAGTAGTCATGTCGTAGGACAAGAGTCATCATTATTTATTTTCCATTTTATTATAATGACTGAGTTTGTATTTATGTTAGGTTTTAAATGCCTATTGTGCAGATCTGTTCTCAAATTAAACCGATGCAATAATTCTTGAGTGTTTTGTCATTTCAAAGAAGACTAAAGAGGCTTTTCGTACTGGCACTACCCACTTCCATGTTCCCCTAAGTTGGCCGAATGGGGTTTCCAGGGTAAAATAGATCGGAAGTATCCTGAGCTTGTCAAAAGAGCAGACCAATGAGGATTGGATGGTTACAAAGTGTGATTGTGCATCATCCTGCCCCAACTGCATTGATCATTGTTTTCGTCCAGATTCTTATTTAGAGAGGGGCAGTCGCGTAGCCTAATGGTTAAAGCATTCACTTGTCACACCGAAGACCCGGGTTCGATTCCCGACATGGGTACAATGTGTGAAGCCCATTTCTGGTGTCGCCCACCGTGATATTGCTTGAATATTGCTAAAAGCGGCGTAAAACAATACTCACTCACTCACCTTATTTACAGTTTGTCATGCATGATATAGCTGAAATATTGCTAATTTATTCACATGCAACATTTATTCATTATACACTTGATGAGGCCTATCAGACTGTGTTATTATCTACAACAGAGTTGCATCCCTTGGATATTCAGTGATCCGCTGACCATTTGTTTGAATGCCCTTTTCGCCCTGATACCAACCCTGGGTTTGTCAGTTCATGGTTTCATCAAAGTGGCAGTCATTTCACTTCCCGCTCATGCTGGTATAGCATATCACTGGAATAATCTTTAAATCACTGAATAGTCTCATTTCATTAGGTTTTAATATATATCTTTTCATGTTTATAAAAAAAACACCTTTCAGAAATCTTAAAAATTGAAGAAAAAATACAATAATCCTGAGAAATTAATTAATATGTCCTATGTATGTACTCCTTCATTGTGATTCCTTGTTAGAATAGGTCCCAAGTCAACATGTAATAGTCGTAGGAGTGACATGGTGGATTGGGTGGTGGGGCGTTGTGACTCTTGATGGCGTGTCAATGTACGCGATAGCTTGGATTGTCGCTCACAATATCAATCACTGGATCATTTGGTCCAGACTCGACATTTACAGGCTGCTAGAATATTGCTGAGTGCGGTGTTTGTTTTTTTAATGTAATGTTCTGCTGTTTCAGTGGAAATATGTTCAAATCTCATTTTAGCTGAAATTCTGTATCAGCTCTCTCTTCTCTTCTACCGCCTCTGTGGTCTTGTGGTAGGGCGTCCACCCGGAGAGCGGGAGGTTCGGGGTTTGATCCCCGGCCGCGTCATACCTAAAGACGTTAAAAGATGTTACTTGTTATTACCCTGTCTGGCGCTCGGCATTAAGGGGCTAAAACAAGGACTGGTCGGCTCGGAGTCAGTATACTGTGTCTGAGTGGGGTATTCATGTTATACTGCGGCATGGTATCTCAGTGGGCTAGAACTATAAATTGGCATCAGTCCAGATAAGTACAAGCAGCCACAAATACACACGTCGCTATATAAGTGCAATAATCTTGAACGTGACGATAAACCCTGTGTCACCTCACCTCTCCTCTCTTCAAAAAGGACCCCTGAAGCTCCGGGTTAGAATAGGTCTTCAGCAACCAATGCTTGCTGAAACAGGCAACTATGCTTGATCAGGTGGTCAGGCTTGCTCACTTTGATGCATGCCATTGTATCTCAATTGTGTAGATAGATGCTCATGATTTCAATCACAGGGTAGTCTGGTACAGACTCGATTATGTACAGTCTGTCATCATAAAGCAGGAAAGGTGCTGAATGCGGCGTTAAACAAACAAACAAATCTGTAAACCACAACATGTGTCCTTTTGATGTCTCCATTTAACATAGTAAAGGAAACCCATTATGACCATGGACACAGCAGGTAAATGTACAACTGGCGAGTGAATGAAGCACAACTTGCCTACCTTCCATTTGAACTGATATATCGGTTTTTGTTTTAATTATATATGACGCTGGAAAATACAGAGGTTTTTTTAATAAACAACGACACTGATTCACACAAATACTGATAACTTGAGTAATATGATCGAATGTAATTCAGTGACCGACTGGTTGCAACTTCACCATTATAATGATCAATGATTAAAGTTTCCAATTCACATTCCAATTGTTGCTGTTACTAATGGTTTCAAAGGGATTCAGACTGCTTCCATGGTCTAGTAGAGCATCCGCTCAGAGAGCAGAAGGTCGTGGGTTCCATCCCCGGCCCTGTCATACCTAACAACGTTAAAAGATGGTACTTGTTGTTACCCTGTCTGGCGCTCGGCATTAAGGGGCTCAAACAAGGACTGGTCGGCTCGGAGTCGGTATACTGTTTCTGAGTAGGGTATTCATGTTTAACTGTGGCATGGAATCTCAATGAGCTAGCACTATAAATCGGCATCAGTCTGGACTAGTACAGGCAGCCACACATACACACACACATGCATGCATGGCGCTGTATTAGTGCAATACTCTTGGACGCGACTTAAACCACATTACACCTCACCTCACCTCACCTCACCTCACCTCACCTCACCTCACCTCACCTCATAGAGATTCATGATATGTTTGTTTGCATGGCACTGTAATCTTTACAATCTCCGAAATTATATCTAAGCCAATGTATTTCTTAGTCATACTACAAGTAAGTACATGCTTATGAACAATGTAAAATACATCAACAAGATATAAAAGAAAGACACCAATATGCTTTGAGATATTCACCAGATTTAATTTTAAACAAACATTTTTTTCGCAGGTCAGTATTTTATATGCCTCACTAAATAAATATTGACTATATAGATAAAATTAAATATGTGGTCTCAATATCTACATGTCACACATGTACATACATATACAATTACCGGGGTAGAATAGATCTTCAGCAACCCATGCTTGCCATAAAAAGCGACTATGCTTGTCGTAAAAGGCAACTAACGGGATCGGGTGGTCAGGCTCGCTGACTTGGTTGATGCATGTCATTGATTGCAATTGCGTGGATCGATGCTCATGTCACTCACTGGATTGTCTGGCCCAGACTTGATTATTTACAGACCGCCGTCATATAGCTGGAATATTGCTGAGTGCAGCGTTAAACAACAAACAAACACACAAACAAAACAAACATATACAATTACATATATACGTGACTAGGTACAGAACACCACTAGGGTCCCTGTATCAAGTACATCACCGTGGAATACTCATTTCTTGTTTGTTAAACATTTTGCCAGCATCAGACATGGAGGTTGACTTTCATTTTCTGTGGCAGTTTATTTTCCACAACAACATCAACAATCTCATCTAAACAACCTAATGTGTGGTTTTGAAATAATTATATTATAGCATTAAATCAATATATGCTGAAGAAATCTGTTTTGAAGCAACTTTTTTTTACATTTGGTCTGTGCTCATTTTTGTCTGGGCATAATTTCAGCAACTACAGCAATAATTTCATCATAACAAGTCATGTGGGGATTTAGAACACTAGTTTTATAGTATTAAATCAATATAAGCAGAAGAAATCTTGTTTTGAAAGAAAACATTTTGTCTGTGCACTCACTTCTGTTTCACATCAACATTTCAGAAAGATGTTGCTGTGGCATAATCTCAGCAACTACAGCAATAATTTCATCATAACAAGTCATGTGGGGATTTAAAACACTAATTTTATAGTATTAAATCAATATAAGCAGAAGAAATCTTGTTTTGAACGAATTTTTACATTTTGCCTGTGCACTCACTTCTGTTTCACATCACATTTCAGAAAGTTGTTGCTGTGACATAATTTCAGCAACTACAGCAATAATTTTATCACAACAATATTACTGTGAGTATTTAAAATGTTTTGCAATCCCAGGAGAAACCAGGAAAGTAGTGAAACCAGACATGTGAAGAACTTGGTTGTATCTTGTACACAACAAACAGAACACAAACCGAACACTTCTATGTCCGCTTCACTCACTTTCCCCGCCTGTCACTGAAACAGTTGATAGAAATCTCTCAGTTACACGGACAACTTTACATAACCAGTTTATTTACTATCTCAGGGCTTGGTAGACGAGGGCCCTCTTGGTGTCTGTCATGTCGACGTCCTCCCCGCTGATCAGACTCATCGACATAGTGCAGACAGATGACGACAACCCAACACTAAACACGGGGACAAGAGGTTCCCGGAACACCACATCATACTTGACAAGAACAATCCCCCTGTCCAAGTCAATGAAGGCCACTCTCCCCCTCCCCACATCCAGCACCACGCCATGGTGGAAGGTGGCCTGTGTGCCGCGAGTGGGGGACATGGTGTTCTGGAGACACTCGCCCCGCTCCCCTTCCCGACACACCGCGGTACAGAGACTCCCCTCGTGTCTGTCACATCTCCCTACACGGACACCCCAGGAGCGACGCTGTAGATAAACCCACAACCCACTGTCCACCTGTCCTGCCTCACATAGCCCCATCTCCAGGACATACCACGCTCCCCACTTCACCACCCGCACCCTGGTCCTTGTCTCCCAGTATGTAGGTGTGGTGGGGAGGGGGGTGAGGGTGGAGGGGGGTGGTAGAAGGGGGATGGATGAGCTACAGGTCCCCATGTACTTCTGTAGCCTGTTCTGCCCCTCACCCCGTGTGTCGGGCCACGAGTTGACCAGCTCACCGTCTGTAGTTACGTGGCAGTAGTCTGTGTTGGCCCGAGCCGCGTCCAGGTGAAGTTTAGGACCTGGAAATAAACATTGTATTGGTTGTGTAGCAAGTTTATTTCACTGTTTGTTACAAACTGAGATACAGAAAGAGATTTACTGAAAATATCGGCTGATTGTTTGCTGGTCTCCAAACAGCGCGCTGAATGTTCGTCTGTGTTTTTCATCAGTACAGAATATCTCCCTCAACTGCGCTATATTAGCGCGCTAATTACAATGTAAAACTATTACTACGAGAATTCAAAAATGCATTTCATAAAAAACAAATAGAATTATTCACAGAAAAAGGCAATATAAATGAATTTTTGGTACACCTTTGATTAAAACCCCATTTTGCAGATATCTGCCAGGCGTGGACGTGTTCGTGTATGAAATACGATCTCAGTGAGTGAATTTCCCAACAAAAGTGTTTGTGTGTGGATTCTATATGAATCTTTTACGAAAGAAGATAAATATAAACCACAAAATTTCATGTTTTAGGATATTTTTTACATTTTTGTGTTCAACATACACCGCATGAACAGGTATATTCTATGTCCGCTTCAGTCACTTTCACCGTTACACCGTCACAGTCTGTGTGTGGCGGAATGTTCACAAGCGCTGGTCAGTGATTGATGTCGCAAGTCCGTCAACAACGCCAGCTTTCTGAGTTATTCCAGTGTATACTGAATAAGATCCATGATTGTATAATTGTACTTACACTGGTATAGAGATTCAGTCAAAGCTGACAAAAGCCTATTGCAATAAAGAAGGGGTTTGTTGTTTAACGCCGCACTCAGCAATATAACCGCTACACGGCGGTGGTCTGTAAATAATCGAGTCTGGACCAGACAATCCAGTGATTGATATCATCTGCATCGATCCACGCAATTGGGAACGATGACATGCATCAACCAAGTCAGCAAGCCTGAATACCCGATCCCCTTTGTCGCCTCTTACGACAAGCATAGTCGCCCTTTTGAGGTGAGTGACTGTCAGAAGGGAGTCTATGGATACTGAGATGAGTGACTGTCAGTACTGAATCTATGAATACTGAGGCCAGTGAGTGTCAGTAGGGAGTTTATGAATACTGAGGTCAGTGACTGTCAAAAGGGAGTCTATGAATACTGAGGTCAGTGACTGTAAGTACTGAATCTATGAATACAGAGATGAGTGACTGTCAGAAGGGAGTCTATGAATACTGAGGTCAGTGACTGTCAGAAGAGAGTCTATGAATACTGAGGTCAGTGACTGTCAGTACTGAATATATGAATACTGAGGTCAGTGACTGGCAGAAGTGAGTCTATGATTACTGAGGTCAGTGACTGTCAGTACTGGATCTATGGATACTGAAATGAGTGACTGTCAGTGGCGAGTCTATGAATACTGAGGTCAGTGACTGTCAGTACTGAATCTATGAATACTGAGATGAGTGACTGTCAGTACTGTATCTATGAATACGGAGGTCAGTGACTGTCAGTATTGAGTATGAATACTGAGGTCAGTGACTGTCAGTACTGAAACTGTGAATACTGAGATGAGTAACTGTCAGTGGCGAGTCTATGACTCCTGATATCACTGACTGTCAGTACTTGATCTATGAATACTGAGATGAGTGACTGTCATCAGCGAGTCTATGAATACTGAGGTCAGTGACTGTCAGAAGGGAGTCTATGAATACTGAGATGAGGGACTGTCAGTACTGTATCTATGAAAACTGAGGTCAGTGACTGTCGGTGGCGAGTCTATGAATACTGAGGTCAGTGACTGTCAGAAGGGAGTCTATGAATACTGAGGTCAGTGACTGTCAGAAGGGAGTCTATGAATACTGAGGTCATTGACTGTCAGTGGCGAGTTTATGAATACTGAGGTCAGTGACTGTCAGTACTGAATCTATGAATACTGAGATGAGTGACTGTCAGAAGGGAGTCTATGAATACTGAGATGAGTGACTGTAAGAAACGAGTCTATGAATACTGAGATGAGTGACTGTAAGAAGGGAGTCTATGAATACTGAGGTTAGTGACTGTCGGTGGCGAGTCTATGAATACTGAGGTCAGTGACAGTCAGTACTGAATCTATGAATACTGAGATGAATGACTGTCAGAAGGGAGTCTATGAGTACTTAGATGAGTGACTGTCATTACTAAATCTATGAATACTGAGGTCAGTGACTGTCAGAGGCGAGTCTATGACTCCTGATATCACTGACTGTCAGTACTGAATCTATGAATACAGAGGTGAGTGACTGTCAGAAGGGAGTCAATGAATACTGAGGTCAGTGACTGTCAGTACTGAATCTATGAATACTGAGGTCAGTGACTGTCAAAAGCGAGTCTATGAATACTGCGGTCAGTGACTGTCAGTAGCGTGTCTATGAATACTGCGGTCAGTGATTGTCAGAAGGGAGTCTATGAATACTGAGGTCAGTGGCTGTCAGTGGCGAGTTTATGAATACTGAGGTGAGTGACTGTCAGAAGGGAGTCTATGAATCCTTAAGCCAGTGAATGTAAGAAGGGAGTCTATGAATACTGAGATGAGTGACTGTCAGAAGGGAGTCTATGAATACTGGGATGAGGGACTGTCAGTACTGTATCTATGAATACTCAGGTCAGTGACTGTCAGTATTGAGTCTATGATTACTGAGGTCAGTGACTGTCAAAAGGGAGTCTATGAATACTGAGGTGAGTGACTGTCAGTGGCGAGTTTATGAATACTGAGGTCAGTGACTGTCAGTACTGAATCTATGAATACTGAGGTGAGTGACTGTCAGAAGGGAGTCTATGAATACTGAGATGAGTGACTGTAAGAAGGGAGTCTATGAATACTGAGGTCAGTTACTGTCGGTGGCGAGTCTATGAAAACTGAGGTCAGTGACTGTCAGTACTGAATCTATGAATACTGAGATGAATCACTGTCAGAAGGGAGTCTATGAGTACTGAGATGAGTGACTGTCATTACTGAATCTATGAATACTGAGGTCAGTGACTGTCAGAGGCGAGTCTATGAATTCTGGGGTCAGTGACTGTCAGAACTGGATCTGTGAATACTGATATGAGTAACTGTCAGTGGTGAGTCAATGAATACTGAGGTCAGGGACTGTCAGTACTGAATCTATGAATACTGAGATGAGTGACTGTCAGAAGGGAGTCTATGAATACTGAGGTCAGTTACTGTCAGAAGGGAGTCTATGAATACTGGGATGAGGGACTGTCAGTACTGTATCTATGAATACTGAGGTCAGTGACTGTCAGTATCGAGTCTATGATTACTGAGGTCAGTGACTGTCAAAAGGGAGTCTATGAATACTGAGGTCAGTGACTGTAAGGACTGCATCTATGAATACTGAGATGAGTGACTGTCGTTTGCGAGTCTATGAGTATTAAGGTCAGTGGCTGTCAGTGGTGAGTCTATGAATACTGAGGTCAGTGACTGTCAGTACTGAATCTATGAATACTGAGATGAGTGACTGTCAGAAGAGAGTCTATGAATACTGAGGTCAGTGACTGTCAGAAGGGAGTCTATGAATACTGAGGTAAGTGACTCTCAGTACTGAATCTTTGAATACTGAGATGAGTGACTGTCAGAAGGGAGTCTATGAATACTGCGGTCAATTACTGTCAGAAGGGAGTCTATGAATACTGAGTTGAGTGACTGTCAGTACTGAATCTATGAATACTGAGATCATTGACTGTCAGTATCGAGTCTATGAAAACTGAGGTCAGTGACTGTCAGTACTGAATCTATGAATACTGCGGTCAGTGACTATCAGAAGGGAATCTATGAATACTCCGGTCAGTGACTGTCAGAAGGGTGTCTATGAATACTGAGGTCAGTGACTGTCAGAAGGGAGTCTATGAATACTGCGGTCAGTTACTGTCAGTGGTGAGTCTATGAATACTGAGGTCAGTGACTGTCGGTGGCGAGTCTATGAAAACTGAGGTCAGTGACTGTCAGTACTGAATCTATGAATACTGAGGTCAGTGACTGTCAGGAGGAAGTCTATGAATACTTCGGTCAGTGACTGTCAGAAGGGTGTCTAAGAATACTGAGGTCAGTGACTGTCAGAAGGGAGTCTATGAATACTGCGGTCAGTTACTTTCAGTAGCGAGTCTATGAATACTGAGGTCAGTGACTGTCGGTGGCGAGTCTATGAATACTGAGGTTAGTGACTGTCCGAAGGGAGTCAATGAATACTGAATTTCAGTGATTGTCAGTGGCGAGTCTATGAATACTGCGTTTAGTGACTGTCAGTAGCGTGTCTATGAATACTGAGGTCAGTGACTGTCAGTACTGAATCTGTGAATACTGAGATGAGTGACTGTCAGAAGGGAGTCTTTTAATACTGAGGTCAGTGACTGTTAGTACTGAATCTATGAAAACTGAAGTCCGTGACTGTCAGTAGAGAGGCTATGAATAGTGAGGTCAATAACTGTCAGAAAGGAGTCTATGAATACTGAGATGAGTGACTGTCAGTACTGTATCTATAAATACTGAGGTCAGTGACTGTCAGAAGGGAGTCTATGAATATTGAAGCCAGTGACTGTCAGAAGGGAGTCTATGAATACTGAAATTAGTGACTGTCAGTTCCGAGTCTATGAATACTGAGGTCAGTGACTGTCAGTACTGAATCTATGAATATTGAGGTCAGTGACTGTCAGCAGCGAATTTATGAATACTGAGGTCAGTGACTGTCAGTAGTGAATCTATGAATACTGAGATCGGTGACTGTCAGTAGCGAGTATATGAAAACTGAGATGAGTGACTGTCAGTACTGAATCTATGAATACTGAGGTCAGTGACTGTCAGTACAGAATCTATGAATACTGAGGTCAGTGACTGTCAGTACTGAATCTATGAATACTGAGATGAGTGACTGTAAGAAGGGAGTCTTTGAATACTGAGGTCAGCGACTGTTAGTACTGAATCTATGAAAACTGAAGTCCGTGACTGTCAGTAGAGAGGCTATGAATAGTGAGGTCAATAACTGTCAGAAAGGAGTCTATGAATACTGAGATGAGTGACTGTCAGTACTGTATCTATGAATACTGAGGTCAGTGACTGTCAGAAGGGAGTCTATGAATATTGAAGCCAGTGACTGTCAGAAGGGAGTCTATGAATACTGAAATTAGTGACTGTCAGTTCCGAGTCTATGAATATTGAGGTCAGTGACTGTCAGCAGCGAATTTATGAATACTGAGGTCAGTGACTGTCAGTAGTGAATCTATGAATACTGAGATCGGTGACTGTCAGTAGCGAGTATATGAAAACTGAGATGAGTGACTGTCAGTACTGAATCTATGAATACTGAGGTCAGTGACTGTCAGTACTGAATCTATGAATACTGAGATGAGTGACTGTCAGAAGGGAGTCTATGAATACTGAGATGAGTGACTGTAAGAAACGAGTCTATGAATACTGAGATGAGTGACTGTAAGAAGGGAGTCTATGAATACTGAGGTTAGTGACTGTCGGTGGCGAGTCTATGAATACTGAGGTCAGTGACAGTCAGTACTGAATCTATGAATACTGAGATGAATGACTGTCAGAAGGGAGTCTATGAGTACTTAGATGAGTGACTGTCAGTACTGAATCTATGAATACTGAGGTCAGTGACTGTCAGTACTGAATCTATGAATATTGAGGTCAGTGACTGTCAGCAGCGAATTTATGAATACTGAGGTCAGTGACTGTCAGTAGTGAATCTATGAATACTGAGATCGGTGACTGTCAGTAGCGAGTATATGAAAACTGAGATGAGTGACTGTCAGTACTGAATCTATGAATACTGAGGTCAGTGACTGTCAGTACAGAATCTATGAATACTGAGGTCAGTGACTGTCAGTACTGAATCTATGAATACTGAGATGAGTGACTGTAAGAAGGGAGTCTATGAATACTGAGGTCAGTGACTGTCAGTACTGAATCTATGAATACTGAGGTCAGTGACTGTCAGAAGCGAGTCTATGAATACTGCGGTCAGTGACTGTCAGTAGCGTGTCTATGAATACTGAGGTCAGTGACTGTCAGTACTGAATCTATGAATATTGAGGTCAGTGACTGTCAGTACTGAATCTATGAATACTGAGATGAGTGACTGTCAGAAGGGAGTCTATGAATACTGAGGTCAGTGACTGTCAGAAGGGAGTCTATGAATATTGATGTCAGTGACTGTCAGTAGCGAGTCTATGAATACTGACATCACTGACTGTCAGTACTGAATCTATGAATACTGCGATGAGTGACTGTCAGAAGGGAGTCTATGAACACTGAGATCAGTGACTCTCGTTGGTGTGTCTATAGATACTGAGGTCAGTGACTGTCAAAGGCGAGTCTATGAATACTGAGGTCAGTGACTGTCAGTGGCGAGTCTATGAATACTGACATCACTGACTGTCAGTACTGAATCTATGAATACTGAGATGAGTGACTGTCAGTAGTGAGCCTATGAGTACTGAGGTCATTTACTGTCAGAAGGGAGTCTATGAATACAGAGGTCAGTGACTGTCAGTGGCGAGTCCATGAATACTGGGTTCAGTGACTGTCAGTATCGAGTCTATGAATACTGAGGTCAGTGACTGTCAGTACTGAATATATGAAAACTGATGTCTGTGACAGTCAGTAGCGAGCCTATGAATTCTAAGCTCATTTACTCTCGGAAGGGAGTCTATGAATACTGAGATCAGTGACTGTCAGTAGCGAGTCTATGAATACTGAGATGAATGACTGTCAGACGGGAGTCTATGAATACTGAGGTCAGTGACTGTCAGTACTGAATCTATGAATACTGATATCGGTGATTGGCATCACTCACTCACTCACTCACTCACTCACTCCAGGAAATAGTTACATGAGATAGCTGCAGGCCGGCATTCAGCTCCAACAATATGTACAGTGCTTCCAAAATCTGAAAAGTAAATTGCAATTTTATGAATTCCTCTTCAACAACAAAAATAAGTAACCGATAAATCTAGCTTCACAAATTGGAACTTTACTATGTGACTTTAATCATGAGATATATTCCATTATACAGTAAACTACGGTTTTATCGAACACGCTTATAACGAAATGGCGGATATAACGAACTTACTTTTTTGGTCTCAACTATTTGCTGTAATTATGCTGTATTTATGCTTATAACGAACTACGGTTATAACGAACTAAAAATAGTAGTCCCTTTGAGTTCGTTATAGCCGTAGTTTACTGTACATGTTTACAAGGATTCCGACAACCCGACGTTTAATAGCTCGCCCCCTGGATAAAGACAAGTCGTAGCTAGATAAAGCCCTGCATGATACTGCATGAACTACCTACCATGCAACAGTGAGCGGTAGGTGAGGTGAGGTGAGGTGAAATTGGGTTTGACGTCACGTCCAAGATTATTGCACTTATATAGTGACACATTACACTGACTCCGAGCCGACCAGTCCTTGTTTTAGACCCTTAATGCCGAGCGCCAGACAGGGTAGCAACAAGTACCATCGTTTAACGTCTTTTGGTATGATGCAGCCGGGGATTGAACCCCGAACCTTCCGCTCTCCGGGTGGACGCCCTACCACAAGACCACGGCAGTGGTCGAAGAGAAGAGAGAGCTGACACACTATTTAATCTAGAATGAACTCCACATGTACGTGTTACAGATTTGGACATATTTCCCCGGGATCGAACCCCCGGGCGGACGCTCTACCGCTAGGCCACGGAGGCGGTCGGTGAGCGGTAGGATAGTCAGGTGGTTATTTCACTCTCTCCTCGCGAAGACGAGCCGGGTTTGATTCCTAACATGGGTACAAAAAGTGTAGACCATCCACACTGATCTACAAAGCAGCGAAAATCTAACTCACTATCACTAACAAGGTTTTAAGTTACACCAAAACAACACGTGCCAAACTGTGACATGTTAAGATATAGGTACATATATGCTCGTAGACACAGAAATACCCTTAATGATTATTAGTTACCAGCAACACGTGATTAGATCTAAATAGATCGGGTTGTCATAGCCGGTGACTTGATTGATACATGTCATCGTATCCCACTTGAGTGGATCGATGCTCATAATGTCGATCACTTGATTATTTGGTCCAATCTGGTCCAATCTGGTCCAATCTGGTCCTATGATTTTGTATGGCATTGTATATTTATGATCATGCGGCGGCCCGCTGAAGACACCATCTACGGCGTCTGGGGGGCTGTTGCTTCAAATGTCAACCAAAGATTGGCCCTACTGAGCTGGCGTAAACTGGCCAAATTGAACTGGCGTTCCAACTGAGCTGGCGTTAACTGGCCCAACCGTTCTGGCGTTAACTGGCCCAAATGAGCTGGCGTTAACAGGCCGAACTGAGCTGGCGTTAACTGGCCAAACTGAGCTGGTGTTAACTGGCCAACCCGAGTTGGCGTTAACTGGCCCAAATAAGCTGTCTTTAACGGCTGGATCCAGTCCTGTCGTAGGTGTCGTTCAGTCTCATTTCATACATGATATATTGTCTTGAGATCTGGAGAAACAGCCAGCCATGGCAGCACAGAAATGACCGTTGTGACACTGTAACATATTGGCGGGTATTATCCTTCTGCAACGTGACGTTACGTCCCTGCATTTGCGAAAAAAATGGAAGAGAATGGTCTCGAACGACTGAGGTTACGCAATTGTCCATTAACTATGATAAGTTTTGTTCTAATATAAGATGTGATGCCAACCCATACCATTACACTTATGTCCCCAAACTGACGACGTTGAGTAACGCAAGCGTTACACGCCTTGGACAGTATACTGTTCACATATCCGGGATTGATTTGGATAGCTCCCATGGTCGTGCACGGCGTCCAAGAGAAGTTTTTCCTCAGTTATTTTCCCTTTACGCCCAGTGGAATCTGTTTCGGCAGAAAACCTAGGCTAGATATTCTCTTGCAATGACAATTTATAAATGTGAGTTACGATTGCGTGCACGACCATCGGAGCTATTCAGGTGTAACCTGGACTCATCTGTAAACAAGTATACTGTCCCAAGCCTGTCTTCTGAACCTCAGATGCTGTCTACACCAAGCTAGACGTCCCTGATGTTGACGTGGAAAGTGGGCGTGTCGCTGGACGTCGGGGCCGGATGTTGTGCTCCCTCAACCGGTTGCTTTGATTTTCGGCAAACCGTGGCACAGGGCAAGGGTTATTTACGGTAAGACAAAAGTGTTTTTTATGAGCACTTGTTAGCTAACAATCAGTGTGTGCAGTTTGCATTGTGTGAGTATCAGGCTTCCAACAAACACGCAAACATTCAAATCGTGCGCTGTGCATCTTAATGTTGAGGGGATGTTCATGAATATCTATTGAAAGATGCATTATTTAAATTTTAAATAAATTTAATTTTATTGAACTTTATATGAAGAGCAGTTACTATTATTGCTTGCATATAAGCATTCGCGATTTACACACCCTTTTGCTTAAAACGGGGTAAAACATATGATTGCCATCCGTTTTTAATGATAGGATACTGTTCTAATTACATGCTTGTGTGGGTATGGCGATATTAACCTTTAAACTCCACATTTGACATACACGTAAATATATGGTTCAAGGTGCCATATAAAAGAATTATTCAAGGTATACTATGAATAATCTGAATGTACAGCTATATAGAATCTGCAAACCTTTTTCCAAGGAGGCATTCTTTGCCGTCAGATCCGCGAGTCGTTGCTCGTCTTCTGCCATCACCTAGAAAACATTGAAGAGTACGTTAGGGCGTTCAGAGCCAGTGACAAGCTTCACAGTGTGACATTGAATACATATTTGGATGTTACAAATACCCTGGCCTTGTTGGGCATCACCTGGTTCTATATCGCATCCACTGGACTTCAGACTCCTCATTTGTCCTTTACTCCTTGTTGTTGTCTAACCTTATCAAACCGCAGGTTATAATAACTTTGTAAATTAGTTTTTCCATGATTGGTAAACAAATATTAACGCAAACAATTAAAGTCGAAACATAAGTTCTGTTTTCTATTTCCGACAGTACCTTTTCAGTGGTGTTTCACCTTATGTCTCCATTTATACCTCAAATGTAAGTGTGGTCAAATCTCTTTCCTTCAGGGAGCCCTGCTGGTACCTCCTCAAAAGATGAATAAGACCTGTAGACATGTAGGGACTGTGACACCAATCTGTAGATTACACAGAACACAACGTGTTGAGAGAATGTGTTGATACATGTGTTAGATAGGATGTATAGACTTTTTGAATAGTTGCTGTACTTTTCCATGTGTTTAAATACAAGTTAATCACATCCAATAAATACAAGTTAATCACATCCAATTGAGGTTTCACTATACTGACAGGAGTGAGGGAGTTAGTTGGGTTTAACGCTGCTTTTAACAGTATATCGCGGCGTGTCAGCTTAATGTGGGAGGAAAGCCCGAAGTATTGCAGGTCTCAGACGTGAAGGTTAGGTTTACCACTTCGGTGAAACCCATGAGCAAGGGTATGGTGCTGACAAACCTAGAAACATAATCGGGGCGAACCGGGATTCGAACCCACAATCATAGGTTTCTGGCTTGCCCAAGGGACGCAACTCTGCACAGCGAATCGCGGCACCTTAGACGACTGGGCCACCCGTGCCCCTATACTGACAGGCAGATGACATGATTTTATTTATAATGCCTGCCAAGTCAGCTATGCAACTTATTTCATTCTTTGACAATGATCCATTCATACCTTTTGCAGTGTATCCAGCTTCCCTTTCCACTACAACCAGTTTTGATGTTGCGCCAGAGAACTGTAAAAAAGTAGACAACATCTGAGAAATGCAAGGATAATTATTCGGGGTTTTATTTTGTCACAAACGACGCTTCTCGCACATTGTACACATAGTCATACCTCTACAATCTCTGTTCTGTATGTGAAGCATTTACACTTGGCATCGTGTAGTTTCAATTTATCACCATCAAATATCTAGAGCTAACATAGCTCTAAATTAAATGTTTTTATCTCAATTCTTCCATGACAATATGAACCATGTAGCCATCGGTGTTACTGATGAGAATGAGTGAGTGAGTGGATAAGTGAATATAGCCGAACATCGCCTTAAACAGTATTTATGTTGCATTACAGCCTGTCAGGTTGATGATGTGGGAGGAATGCTGGAACTGATGCAGGTCCTAGACGTTTACCTGTTCACTGAAACCCACGAACACAGGTATTGCGCTGACAAGCCAAGAAACTGATTATGAGTGAATTCACATCGGTTGATTCTAATGTTTGGCATAGGTTGCCGTTAACATCAGCTGTATCAATCAGCTGTTGTTATTGTGTTGTGAAACATCTGAGTAACCAATTGTTGAATGTACAATGTATCACTGGTATGGGTGATATATGTACACAAATATTTGTCTACAGAAGCAGCTAGAATAGTGTAACTGACACCAATGCCTGATAGAAACTTAATCATAAGAGTCAAATCCTACATAACAGGACAGTCGCATAGCCATCAAGACACTTTTAACTCAGTTGGAATCTCAATATAAAATTGATCATATTCTGCTATCCTTAAAGACTGTGCGGCATCATATACTGACAAGCACCATGATAGAGTCGAAATATTTCTTACAGCAGCGAAAAACAATTATATAACCAATATACGTCAGCCTGTATATGAACATATTGTAGCGTATTAAAAGAAGGCAATTGTTACCTTCTGCTTTGAGTCTTTCGTGAAGTCTGTATTTTGTCTGTGTGTCATTCTTCTTTGCAAGTTGCTCTCATCTTGGTCTTTTCGATGGGGAATGCAGACATTGTCCTGTCGTGGCAGCTCCACCTTAGTCTGGGATAGAACTTCCGGGTAATTGATCAAGTTGGTTGGTTGGTTTGTTTGTAGTATGTTGTTTGTTGCAATATTGCAGTTATATGGCGGCGCTCTGTAAGAAATCAAGTCTGGACCAGACAATCATGTGATTAATGTCATGAGCATCTATCCACGCAATTGGGATCGATGACATGCATCAACGAAGTCAGCGAGCCTGACCACCCGATCCCGTTAGTCGCCTTTTACGACAAGCACACTCGCCTTTTACGGCAAGCATGGGTTGCTGAAGACCTATTCTACCCAGGAATCTTCACGGGTCCCTCATCAAGTAGTCACTGAAGTACTGCCACTCAACTGGAGGATACAAGGTATTAATCATAACATGTGTTACTAGACACATGGCGCATCTTAAGCTGTTTTTTTCTGCTCAGATACATTTTTATTAAACTAAAGAAATATACAACCGAACTCAAGCTAATTCACCATTAGTATATTCATGTCGTTATCACTCCGTAATTCATGACAAAGTGCTGAATACATGTTCAGAATGTATCTCAATAGTATTTTGCGTTATATGAACAGACCGTCGGTTTCTCTAACTTGTACCAATATATAAACGTAACACTTAGGAAAATTAGTCGGGTCCTCTTGTGAAACATGTTCCTGCATGTTGATATAATATAAAATAATAACGCCAGGGAATAACCAGTGTTGATTCGCGAAAAGGAAAACCATGTCATGCCCTAAATAAAATTTACACTTGCCGTCTTTCCACCAATCAGTTTGTAGTTTGTTGAGTTGTCTCGTTGTGTGATCTCTGTTCTGAAACCAAATGAACTTGCAGTAGCAGTAGCAGCATTATATTCACCAGCCTCATCGTTTTGATCAAGATTATAGGTTAAGTCTCATCATATTTCTCTGCTGAAGATGATGTAAAAGTTTATTATCAGTTAAAACATCTGACATACATGTAGTTTGAACAATCGACCTAAAGATATTGTTTCTTGTATGGGTAAGAGTGTAAAATTCTTAGAGTGTAAGAATATGGAAATGGTTACCGATTTTAAACTGCCCAATTCTTCATTTAGAGATTCAATCTCTTGCATACCTGTAGAAGAAACAATTACTGTAATATATACAACAATGGATATGTTTTCACGTGACTGACTGAATATATCATGTTCCCTGTGCTGAAATTAACACTAAAATTCGTGTTAAAAAAGGTTTTACAACAAAATCTCGATTTGTTCATAAATGATAATAAAATCTGATTTAGTCGGTTAATTGAGACAGATACTTACGACTGTCTGCCTCGCCAACATCTGTGTGCTGGAGCTCCGGCCTGTCCTCACTGTGGGTATCGTTCAGCTTCTCCTGAAATTAGTTTCAATTTTAAACGTCTTTGCTTTGAACCGTGTCAATATCAACCTCTATATGAACGGTGTATGTAATGCATCTTATCGTCATGATCAGTTTCATGTGTGCAACAAAGAATGTCAGCTGCTTCCGGTATCCAACAGTAAACCAGTGTGTTGTTGTAGTACACAACACAAACCCAGGGTGTTGTTCCAGTACCCAACAGAGTGTTGTTGCAGTACCCAACAGTGACCCAGTCTGTTATTGCAGTACCCAACAGTAACCCAGTGTGTTGTTGCAGCAACCAAGAGTAACCTATGCCAATGTGTTGTTGCAGTACCCAATGTAACCAAGCTGTTGTTGCAGTACATAAGAGTGTGTCGTTGCAGTACGCCACAGAAGCCCAGTGTGTTAGTGCAGTAACCAACAATAACCCAGTGTTTTGTTGCAGCAACCAAGAGTAACCTATGCCAATGTGTTGTTGCAGTACCCAACAGGAACCCAGTATGTAATTACTGTACCCAACAGTAACCCAGTGTGTTATTGCAGTACCCAACAGTAGCCTAGTGTCTTGTTGCAGTACCCAACAGTTACCCAGTGTGTTATTGCAGTATCCAACAGTAATCCAGTGTGTTATTGCAGTATCCAACAGTAATCCAGTGTGTTATTGCAGTTCCAAACAGTTACCCTTTGTGTTATTGCAGTACCTAACAGTAACACAGTGAGTTGTTGCAGTACCTAACAGTAACCCAGTCTGTTATTGCAGTACCCAACAGTAACCCAGTGTGTTGTTGCAGTGCCCACCAGTAGCCCAGTGTGTTCTTGTAGTACCCACAAGTATTCCAGTGTGTTGTTGCAGTGCCCAACCGTAGCCCAGTGTGTTGTTGCAGTACCCACCAGTAGCCCAGTGTGCTGTTGCAGTACCCAACAGTAACCCAGTGTGTTGTTGCAGTGCCCAACAGTAGCCCAGTGTGTTGTTGCAGTACCCACCAGTAGCCCAGTGTGTTGTTGCAGTACCAAACCGTAATCCGGTGTGTTGTTCCAGTACCCACCAGTAGCCCAGTGTGTTGTTGCAGTACCAAACCGTAATCCAGTGTGTTGTTCCAGTACCCACCACTAGCCCAGTGTGTTGTTGCAGTACCAAACCGTAATCCAGTGTGTTGTTCCAGTACCCAACAGTAATGGAATGAGTTGTAGTAGTGCCTAAAAGTAACCCAGTGCGTTGTTGCAGTACCCATCAGTAATCCAGGGAGTTGTTTCAGTACCCAACAGTAACTCAGCGTGTTTTGCAATACCCAACAGTAGCCCAGTGTCTTATTACAGTACCCAACAGTGTGTTATTGCCGTTCGAAATAGTAACACAATATGTTGTTGCAGTACCCGACAAAAACCCAGGGAGATGTTACACTACCCAAAAGTAACCCATTATGTAGTTGTACTACTAAACAGTAGCCCAATGTGTTGTTGCAGTACCCAACAGTGTGTCGTTGTAGTACCCAACAGTACCCAACTGTGTGTCGTTGTAGTACCCAACAGTAACCCAGTGTGTCGTTGTAGTACCCAACAGTAACCCAGTGTGTCGTTGTAGTACCCAACAGTAACCAAGTGTGTCGTTGTAGTACACAACAGTGACCAAGTGTGTTATTGTAGTACACAACAGTAATCCAGCGTGTTATTGCACTACCAAAGAGTAACCAAGCGTGTTTTACAGTACCCAACAGTAGCCCAGTGTGTTATTGCAGTAACCAACAGTTAACCCATTGTGTTATTGCAGTACCCAATACTAACCCAGTGTGTTGTTGGAGTACACAACAATAACCCAGCTGTTGTTGCAGTAGCCAACAGTAACCCAGTGTGTTGTTGCAGTACCCAACAGTGTGTTGTTGTAGTAACAAACAGTAACCCAGTGTGTTGTTGCAGTACCCAACAGTAACCCAGTTTGTTTTTCCAGTACCCAAAAGTAATTGAGTGTGTTGTTGCAGTACCTAACATTGTGTTGTTGCAGAACCAAAGAGTAACCCAGTGTGTTGTTGCAGTAGCAAACAGTAACCCAGAGTGTTGTTGCAGTGCCCAACAGTAACCAAGTGTGTTGTTGCAGTACCCAAAAAGTGTGTTATTGCAGTACCCAAAAGTAAAACAATATGTTGTTGCAGTATCCATCAGAAACCCTAGGAGATGTTGCAGTACCTAAAAGTAACACAGTGTGTTGCTCGAGTACTCAACAGTAACCCAGAGGGTTGTTGCAGTACCGAACAGTGTGTCGTTGCAGTACCCAAATTTGGCCCAGTGTGTTGTTGGAGAACCCAACAGTAACCCAGTGTAAGGTTGAGGTACCCAACAGTAACCCAGTGTGATATTGCAGTACCCGACAGTGTGTTTTTGCAGTACCAAACAGTGACCAAGTGTGTTGTTGCAGTGCCCTACAGTAGCCCAGTGTCTTATTGCAGTTCCCAACAATGTGTTGTTGCAGTACCCAACAGTAACACAATATGTTGTTGCAGTACCCATCAGAAACCCAGGGAGATGTTGCAGTACCAAAAGGTAACCCAATGGGTTGCTTGAGTACTCAACAGTTACCCAGTGTGTTATTGTACTACCCAAAAGTAACCAAATGTTTTGTTTCAGTACCCAACAGTAGCCCAGTGTGTTGTTGGAGAACCCAACACTAACACAGTGTGATGTTGGAGTACTTAGCAGTAACCCAGTGTGATATTGCAGTACCCAACAGTGTGTTGTTGCAGTACCAAATAGTAACCCAGTGTGTTGTTGCAGTACCCAACACTCGCCAAGTATGTTGTTGCAGCACCCAAAAGCAACCCAGTGTTTTGTTGCAGTATCCTACAGTAGCCCAGTTTGTTGTTGCAGTACCCAACAAGAACCCAGTGCGTTGTTGCAGTAAGCAACAGTTACCCAGTGTGTTGTTGCAGTGCCCAAGAGTAACCCAATGTGTTATTGCAGTACCTAACATTGTGTTGTTGCAGTACCAAACAGTAACCCAGTGTGTTGTTGCAGTAACCACCAGTAACCCAGTGTGTTGTTTCAGTAAGCAACAGTTACCCAGTGTGTTATTTGAGTACCCAACAGTAACCCAATGTGTTATTGCAGTACCTAACATTGTGTTGTTGCAGTGTCCAACAGTAACCTAGTGTGTTTTTGTAGTATCGAACAGTAACTCAGTGTGTTGTTACAGTAGCCAACAGTGTGTTGTTGCAGTACCCAACAGTGTGTTGTTGCAGTACCCAACAGTAGCCCAGTGTTTTGTTGGAGAACACAACAGTAACCCAGTGTGTTGTTGTAGTACCCAACATTATGTTGTTGCAGTACCCAACAGTAACCCAGTGTGTTGTTGCATTACCCAACGGTAACCCAGTGTGTTGTTGCAGTACCTAAAAGTAACCCAGTGCGTTGTTGGAGTACCCAACAGTAATGCAGGAAGTTGTTGCAGTACCCAACTGTAACCCAGGCTATTATTGCACTACCCAAAAGTAGCTCAGTGTGTTACTGCAGTACCCAACAGTAACCCAGTGTGTCCTTGCAGTCCCCAACAGTAACTCAGTGTGTTGTTGCAGTCCCCAACAGTAACCAAGAGTGTTGTTGCAGTCTCCAACAGTAACCAAGTGTGTTGTTGCAGTACCAAATAGTTACCCAGTGTGTTGTTGTATTAACCAACAGTAAGCCAGTGTGTTGTTACAGTAGCCAACAGTAACCAGTGTGTCGTTGCAGTACCCAACAGTAGCCCAGTGTTTTGTTGGAGAACATAACAGTAACCCAGTGTGTCGTTCCAGTACCCAACAGTAACCCAGTGTGTTTTTCCAGTAACAAACACTAGCCAAGTGTGTTGTTGCAATACCTAAAGTAACCAAGGGCGTAACAGTAACGCAGCCTATTATGGCAGTAACCAAAAGTAACCCAGTGTGTTGTTCCAGTACCTAACACTAGCCCTGGTTCTTATTGCAGTACCAAACAGTGTGTTGTTGCAGTACCCAACAGTAACCAAGTGTGTCATTGCAGTACCCAACAGTTTGTTGTTGCAGTACCAAACAGTAAACCAGTGTGTTGTTGCAGTACCCAAAAGTAACCCAGTGTGTTGTTATAGTATCCAACAGTAACTGAGTGCGTTACTGCAGTACCGAACAGTGTGTTGGCGCAGTACTCAACAGTAGCCAAGTGTTGTTGGAATACCGAACAGTAACCCAGTGTGTTGATGGATTACCCAACAGTAACCAAGTGTGTCATTGCAGTACCCAACAGTTTGTTGTTGCAGTACCAAACAGTAAACCAGTGTGTTGTTGCAGTACCCAAAAGTAACCTAGTGTGTTGTTATGGTATCCAACAGTAACTGAGTGCGTTACTGCAGTACCGAACAGTGTGTTGGTGCAGTACCAAACAGTAACCCAGTGTGTTCTTGGAATACCCAAAAGTAACCCATTGTGGTGTTGCAGTACCCACGAGTAACCCAGTGTGTTATTGCAAAACCCAACAGAAACCCACTGTGTTATTGCAGTACTCAACAGTAACCTACTGTGTTGTTGCAGTAGCCAACAGTAACCCAGTCTGTTGTTGCAGTATCCAACAGGAACACAGTGTGTTACTGCAGTAATCAATAGTAACCCAGCTGTTGTTGCAGTAACCAACAGTAACCCAGGGTATTATTGCAGTACCTAGCAGTATCCCAGTGTCTTATTGCAGTACCCAACAGTGTGTTGTTTCAGTGCCAAACAGTAACACAGTGTGACGTTGTAGTACCCAACAGTAGCCCAGTGTGTTGTTGCAGTACCCAACATTGCGTCGTTACATTACCCCACAGTAGCCCATTGTGTTATTGCAGTATGCAACAGTAAACCACTGCTTTGTTGCAGTACCCAAAAGTATCCCAGTGTGTTGTTGCAGTAACCAATGTAACCAAGCTGTTGTTGCAGTACATAAGAGTGTGTCGTTGCAGTACGCCACAGAAGCCCAGTGTGTTAGTGCAGTAACCAACAATAACCCAGTGTTTTGTTGCAGCAACCAAGAGTAACCTATGCCAATGTGTTGTTGCAGTACCCAACAGGAACCCAGTATGTAATTACTGTACCCAACAGTAACCCAGTGTGTTATTGCAGTACCCAACAGTAGCCTAGTGTCTTGTTGCAGTACCCAACAGTTACCCAGTGTGTTATTGCAGTATCCAACAGTAATCCAGTGTGTTATTGTAGTATCCAACAGTAATCCAGTGTGTTATTGCAGTTCCAAACAGTTACCCTTTGTGTTATTGCAGTACCTAACAGTAACACAGTGAGTTGTTGCAGTACCTAACAGTAACCCAGTGTGTTGGTGCAGTACCCAACAATAACCCAGTGTGTTTTTGCAACAGTAGCCCAGTGTGTTGTTGGACTACCCGACGGTAACCCGGTGTGTTCTTGGAGTACCCAACAGTAACCCAGTGTGTTATTGCAGTTCCCAACAGTGTGTTGTTGCAGTACCCAATAGCAATTCAGTGTGTTATTGCAGTAAACATCAGTAGCCCAGTGTGTTGTTACAGTACCAAACAGTTACCCTTTCTGTTATTGAAGTACCCAACAGTAAACCGGAGTGTTATTGCAATATCCAAAAGGAACCCGATTAAAGTTGCAATACCCAACAGTAACCCAGTGTGTTGTTGCAGTACCCACCAGTTACCCAGTGTGTTGTAACAGTACCCAACAGTAACCCAATGGGTTGTTGCAGTTCCTAACAGTAACCCAGTTTGTTGTTGCTGTATCCAACAATAACCCAGTGTGTTGTTGCTGTACCCAACATTTACCAAGTGTTTTATAGCAGTCCCCCACAGTGTGTTATTGCAGTATGCGATAATGTGTTGTTGGAAGTGCACAACAGTAACCCAGTGTTATTTTGCAGTACCCAACATTGTGTTTATGAAGTACTCAACAGTAACCCTGGGTGTTGTTGCAGTACCTAACAGTAACCCAGTGAGTTTTTGCCATTTGCGACAGTAACCCAGTGTGTTATTGCAGTACCCAACAGTGTGTTGTTGCAGTACCCAAGAGTTATCCAGTGTGTTGTTGCAGTACCCAACAGTAACCAAGTGTGTTGTTGCTGTACCCAACAGTAACCCAGTGTGTTATTGCAGAATCCAACAGTAACCCAGTGTGTTATTGCAGAATCCAACAGTAACCCAGTGTGTTTTTGCAGTACCCAAAAGTGACCCAGTGCGTGGTTGCGGTTCCCAACAGGAACCCAGTGTGTTGCTGCAGTGAACCGCAGTAGCCCAGTGTGTTGTTGCAGTACTCAACAGTAGCCTAGTGTTCTTGGAATACTGAACTGTAACCCAGTGTGTTGATGGATTACCCAACAGTAACCAAGTGTGTCATTGCAGTAACCAACAGTGTGTTGTTGCAGTAACAAACAGTAAACCAGTGTGTTATTGCAGTACCCAACAGTGTTTTGTTGCCTTACCAAACAGTAATCCAGTTTGTTGTTTGAGTACCCAACAATAGCCCAGTGTGTTGTTGCAGTTCCCAACACTAACGAAGTGTGTTATTGCAGTACCCAACTGTGTGGTGTTGAAGTACCCAACAGTAACCCCGTGTGTCGTTGCATTACCCTACAGTAACCCAGTGTGTTGTTGCAGTAGCCAACAGTGCGTTTTTGCAGTACCCAACAGTAACACTGGGTGTTGTTTCAGTACACAAAAGTAACATAGTGTGTTGTTGCAGTACCCAACAGTAGCCCAGTGTTTTGTTGCAGTATCGAACAGTAACCCAGTGTGTTGTTGCAGTATCCAACAGTAGCCTAGTGTGTTGTTGCAGTACTCAACAGTAGCCCAGTGTGTTGTTGCAGTACCCAACAGTAACCCAGTGTGTTGTTGCAGTACTCAACATTAGCCCAGTGTGTTGTTGCAGTATCCAACAGTAACCCAGTGTGTTGTTGCAGTATCCAACAGTAACCCAGTGCGTTTTTGCAGTACCAAACAGTAACCCTGTGTGTTATTGCAGTACTCAACAGTAACCCAGTGTGTTGTTGCAGTACCCAACAGTAACCCAGTGTGTTGTTGCAGCACCCAACAGTAACCCAGTGTGTTGTTGCAGTACTCAACATTAGCCCAGTGTGTTGTTGCAGTATCCAACAGTAACCCAGTGTGTTGTTGCAGTATCCAACAGTAACCCAGTGCGTTTTTGCAGTACCAAACAGTTACCCTGTGTGTTGTTGCAGTACTCAACAGTAACCCTGTGTGTTGTTGCAGTACTCAACAGTAACCCAGTGTGTTGTTGCAGTACCCAACAGTAACCCAGTGTGTTGTTTCAGTATCCAACAGTAACCCAGTGTGTTGCTGCAGTACCCAACTGTTACCAAGTGTTTTGTTGGGTAACCTAACATTAACCCAGTGTGTTGTTGTAGTATCCAAAAGTAACCTAGAGTGTTATTGCAGTGCCCTACAGTAATCCAAAGTGTTGTTGTAGTGGCCAAAAACGTGTTGTTGCAGTACCCAACAGTAATCCAGAGCGTTGTTGTAGTACCCAACACTAGACCAGTGTGTAATTGCAGTATCCAACAGTAACCCAGTGTGTTGTTGCAATACTCAACAGTAACCCAGTGTGTTGTTGCAGTACCCAACAGTGACCAAGTGTGTTGTTTTGCTACCCAACATTAACCAAGTGTTTTGTTGTAGTGTGCAAAAGTAAGCTAGTGTGTTATTGCAGTATCCAACAGTAACACAGTGTGTTATTGCAGTACACAACAGTGTTTTGTTGCAGTACCAAACAGTAATCCAGTTTGTTGCTGCAGTATCCAACAGTAACCCTGTGTGTTATTGCAGTACCTAACAGTCACCCAGTGTGTTGTTGCAGTGCCCAACAGTAACCCAGTGTGTTTTTGCAGCACCCAACAGTAACCCAGTGTGTTGCTGCAGTATCCAACAGTAACCAAGTGTGTTGTTGCAGTACTCAACATTAACCCAGTGTGTTGTTGCAGTACCCAACAGTTACCCAGTGTGTTGTTACAGTACCCAACAGTAACCCAGTGTGTTTTTGCAGCACCCAACAGTAACCCAGTGTGTTGCTGCAGTATCCAACAGTAACCAAGTGTGTTGTTGCAGTACTCAACATTAACCCAGTGTGTTGTTGCAGTACCCAACAGTAACCCAGTGTGTTGTTGCAGTACTCAACAGTAGCCCAGTGTGTTGTTGCAGTACCCAACAGTAACCCAGTGTGTTGTTGCAGTACTCAACATTAGCCCAGTGTGTTGTTGCAGTATCCAACAGTAACCCAGTGTGTTGTTGCAGTATCCAACAGTAACCCAGTGCGTTTTTGCAGTACCAAACCCTGTGTGTTATTGCAGTACTCAACAGTAACCCAGTGTGTTGTTGCAGTACATAACAGTAACCCAGTGTGTTGTTGCAGCACCCAACAGTAACCCAGTGTGTTGTTGCAGTACTCAACATTAGCCCAGTGTGTTGTTGCAGTATCCAACAGTAACCCAGTGTGTTGTTGCAGTATCCAACAGTAACCCAGTGCGTTTTTGCAGTACCAAACAGTAACCCTGTGTGTTGTTGCAGTACTCAACAGTAACCCTGTGTGTTGTTGCAGTACTCAACAGTAACCCAGTGTGTTGTTGCAGTACCCAACAGTAACCCAGTGTGTTGTTGCAGTAACCAACAGTAACCCAGTGTGTTGTTGCAGTACCCAACTGTTACCAAGTGTTTTGTTGGGCTACCTAACATTAACCCAGTGTGTTGTTGTAGTATCCAAAAGTAACCTAGAGTGTTATTGCAGTACCCTACAGTAATCCAAAATGTTGTTGTAGTGGCCAAAACGTGTTGTTGCAGTACCCAACAGTAATCCAGAGCGTTGTTGTAGTACCCAACACTAGACCAGTGTGTAATTGCAGTATCCAACAGTAACCCAGTGTGTTGTTGCAATACTCAACAGTAACCCAGTGTGTTGTTGCAGTACCCAACAGTGACCAAGTGTGTTGTTTTGCTACCCAACATAAACCAAGTGTTTTGTTGTAGTGTGCAAAAGTAAGCTAGTGTGTTATTGCAGTATCCAACAGTAACACAGTGTGTTATTGCAGTACACAACAGTGTTTTGTTGCAGTACCAAACAGTAATCCAGTTTGTTGTTGCAGTACCCAACAATAGCCCAGTGTGTTTTTGCAGTACCCAATAGTAACCCAGTGTGTTGTTGCAGTACCCAACAGTAAACCAGTGTGTTTTTGCAGTACCTAACAGTCACCCAGTGTGTTGTTGCAGTATCCAACAGTTACCCAGTGTGTTGTTACAGTACCCAACAGTAACCCAGTGTGTTTTTGCAGCACCCAACAGTGACCAAGTGTGTTGCTGCAGTATCCAACAGTAACCAAGTGTGTTGTTGCAGTACTCAACATTAACCCAGTGTGTTGTTGCAGTACCCAACAGTAGCCCACTGTGTTAAGCTAGTGGTAACATGGCAGTTCTTGTGTTTGTTTCCACACAAAATGTAACTGACTACAATCAACAATAGATGTCAATAAACATAGCTAGCAGTATACAATGACACTACATATTCATATTTTACTAACTAAACTGTTAAACCAAATTTTACATTATGTAATGACTGTGGACAGGCAGCAAGATAATAACCAATAACATGTCACCTACCGTTATAGAAGTTCCAGTTTTATTTTCCGCCCTCGTTTCAGGGATCTTCTCAGGATCTAAAACAATAATATAAACGTCATACTATATATTTAATATGCATTGACAGACAAAAACATTACACTGTTTTTAAAGCATTTAGACATTGCTTGTAAACTAGTTAACAAAAGGTTTGTAAAATGTAAATTCAGATTTCAATTTATCTACATCTTTGCAGCATAACAATCATCGAGCGCAATTTCAATCATCGAGCTAAATGAGCTTAATTGTTTATCTACTAAGATTTAATTCGGGTGTGTCGGTGGAGCCTTCTTTAGATTATAGTTCATATCGTCTACATTTCGTATGAAGCAATTGTGGGAAGGTGGCGTGATTCAACTACATTCAGTCTATCCCATCCCTCACTTGATTATGGGCAGGTCCAAACTCCATATCACCAGAGACAAAACTTTAATAGAACTTAAAAATGATTTACAATATTCTGCTCAGGAATATCTTAATAGTAAAAAAGGGGAAGCACTCTTTGACTAAAACAACAGTTTTTTTAAGAAGCTTAGCTGTCCCTTCTGAGTAGTTTCTCATAATTCTTTCAGTTGTTTTAATATAAAAACATTAAACCACTGATTATGCCGAAAATGTGGCTTACTAAAAACAACAAAAATGATTATTTATTTACACTTATAGGAGTTCAAAGCCAAGGATTAAATAACTGCTTTCCTTTGAGTAAGCAGATTTCTCAAAAACACAATGCTGAATCAATTAATTATCAGGAGATGTGTTTTTAATAACTTACTGTAACTAAACGTATATAGAGTCTAAGTGTTTTATTTACAATATGCATTTGGTTAAACCTGGTTGAAAGGTTGAACTGTTGACAGTACAGAACACGAAGTATTAGGTTTCAGAATTACATTGATATTATGTACTGGTTATTCTTCTGCAGCTGCAGTACAGAACAACTATTTCTCAAAAATAGTTTTGCTGAAATGTTAGATACATGTTCTAGTGATAGTTCTTGTTGACTTGGGTCACTCACCTAAAGGCGCTAGAGTTAGCCTTTATCGACCTGACTCTTGGCCTTCAAGCGTCTTACCCGTGTACGTCGTTTCACCAATATGCTCAAAGTCTACGGCCTGGGAGGGACCTTTATGTAGCCTAGTGGTTCAATACTAACACTTATTGACGATAGTCACTTTAGGTTTTCTTTCTTAAGTTCAGTTTAACACATTGAGTAATATCATTGAAATACTGTTCCACTTTCCTGAAACCTGACTCTCACAAACACTGGTAACTTTAATGTAAGTCACAGATAAATCCACTCAAAAACATGGACATATACATTTAACTGATACATGTGTGTAAGAATCAAAACTGCACAGCAAAAGTGTCTGTCGTCAACAAGATATTTTCACTCAGTTGTTGCAATTACCAAGAGACGAATAGAATTAGAAACATAACAAGTCCAACTGATATTACTCAGAAACGCACGTTTGTCTTTAATATTCTTGAAAACGTCGAAAGATGATAATGTCTGCTTACCTTTCTTTAGGTAAGTCATTTTAACGCCTTGATAGACAAGGTTGGTTCTGTCCTTTACCATAACCTGGAAGAAAGAAACAAAATAAACAAAACATAAAAGGGTGGCAAATTAATTCAAATATTTGTACAAACCGCGTGTTATTGAAACATTGTGTTTTGCTATTTGTTTCTCATACAAACTTGGACTCTTACCGATCGTAGAAGAGGAAAAACATTCTTTTCTTGTTCCACTCGTTCTTGCCATGCAATCAGCTCCGCTTCTTGTACAAACGCTGAAAATAAATTTGAAAATAATAAACATACATTGTATGTAACTTTAACAAAAGTACATGATAAAAAGGAATTAGTAATAGAACACGTGTATGTCTCCTAGATTATGATGCAAATTGTCAGTTAGTCTAGTGTTTTATCAATAAATTTTGCAATGTATTTTTTGTCTTTTAATGACTCACACTTTGTTTCATGGTAATGTTTCTGATGACTCGTACCTCGAACAGCGCTAAATTGTTCTTAAGAGCATCTAAGTTTATCTTTTTCCAAGAAATTAGCTTGTTCATCAGTACAGTGTGACAAAAATAAAAATATAAAAAATGGTAAAAAATGATTTGTACACAGTTTCCAAGATATTTATAACTTCTTAAACAATCACCCATAGGACACCAGTTTAGTGAAGCAAGTCATCTAAAAATAATATAAAAGCAGGGGTCAGTATTGCCAAAAATATATACTCAACAACGAAAGTTCCTGTGACACCAATATTTTAGTGTATTTTTCAAACAAGTAAAGTTTGGTTTTCAATATTAAAGTACATGTATGGAATCAAGTCACTAAAACGCAACTGCTACAGAAAAACATGCATTCCATGCAAACGTTGACTTTTATGCTAGCCCCATGCATTTCACTACCCAAGAATGGGTATAAAAACATGTGCGTTAACGGGATTCCATGTGCATTGTTTAGCATCGTGCTGACAACAACCACTCAGAAAAATAACAACATTACGCAATTATTCAACATTACGAAATGCCACGCCTGTCCGCAAATGAGCGACTGCGAGGCATTGGTATGCTTGAAGCAGGATCGAGTAAACGTGGTGTTGCAAGACAATTTAAAGTCCACAGAAACACCATTTGGTGTTTATGGCAACGTTGGCAACAGTCGAATGCAGTCAGAGACCATCCCCAGAGTGGCAGGCCACGCGTAACCAATAATCGACAAGACAACTGGATTCGAACAACCGTACGTCTCCGCCTCAGATGTGCAGGGATTGTCGCCAGAAGACCAGCCAGACGTCCCATTTTGACAGGAAACCACCGTCAAGCATGTCTACAGCGGTGCAGACAGCGTCTACGCTGGACGGCCATGCAGTGGGAACAAGTTCTATTCACTGACGAGTCTCGTTTTCACCACAGCCACAGCGATGGACGGATTCGAGTGTACCGACGTCGAGGTGAACGTTACGTCACATCATTGTGTCATGGAAGAAGACCGGTTCGGGGGCGGCAGCGTTATGGTATGGGGCTGGATTACAGCAAAGACAGAGGACCCGTTTGATAGTTGTAGAGGGAAATCTCAATGGACAGCGGTACCGCGACGAGATCATCGGCCCTGTTAATCTACCGTTTTTGCGTCGTCATTGCCCAGGCATTACCTTTCAACACGACAACGCCCGACCTCATATTGCTTGACTTGTTCAGGATTCTCTTCAACAAAATAACGTGAATGTCATCCTCTGGCCAGCTCGCTCCCCTGATCTCTCACTGATGGAGCACTGGGATGAGACGGATAGGCGCCTTCGACGTCAACCACGTGTTCAACAGACACTCCAGGAACTTCGAAACATGCTCCATCGGATATGGACAGATATCCCACAGGCCTTTGTGCGACGCCCAGTTCATTCCATGAGACGAAGATATGTTGCTTGCATCGCAACCAGAGGTGGACACACTCGCTATTGATTTGTAAACTGACATTTTGGCATGTTCATGTGTTTTTATGAAATCACGCATTTTCAGTTAGTATGGCAAATTAAACCATTAAACCACTTACAGGAGTCTTTTATCTGTTGCAAACCGAAATTGTTTCAGATTTGGTAAAACAGATAACTTTGCATTAAATCTTATTCAATGTCACAGGAACTTTTGTTGTTCAGTATATTACGTGTACGAGTTTTGGAAGCCAAAGAAATAATGTTTGAGACACATACAAATTGCAAATTGCCAATGGTGACGTCTTGTTTCCGGTGTCACACTGTTTGTTTCATCAACAATGTTCACGTATGAGGACAGATCCAGTTTGCTGAGGTCGTCCACTGATACCACTGATGCATATGCTGACCTGAAAGTATGATCGATTAAGTCATTGATAGAAACAAACAGAGATGATTAACGTATTCTGAGGCATTCGAGTAAATAGCGTGTTCATATTTTTTAATATAGCCCCTATGATATCTACAAACCTGAGTCTGTCCCTCTCTTCCCGTGACCTACACACCAGTAGAGTGCCCCCCAGCCTGCTCAGTCTCCTGGCCACCTCCAGCATCAACGTCGTTGCCCCGCTACCTGGCACAAACCGGACCTGGACATCCTTACTGTTGATGTTCTCCACCAGAATGATACATTGTTCTTTGGTGAGGAATCGTATACAGTCATCGCCTTCACCATTTTCTCTTAGCACTGACTTTGTCTCAGCAACACCTGCCCAAAACGCTGTAAGGACTCTATCATATCTCCTAGGATTCATTAACAATGAAGGCATTGGAACAAAATGAGAAGAATCGTCAGCCAAAACTTTCAGGCGAGTTTTGAATGCGACACTATCCTTGAGAGTCGACGTATTGATCACTCCATGTATTGAGTTCACATCTTCATCCATGAATCTGATGAGTTTATGTCTCACTCCTCTCGCCACAGACGTATTGTATGCCAACGCTTCCCTTGACTCTTCATCACCATCAACGAGTGACAGGACCACAGTTGGCTTAGAAGGGAAGACGATGAACACATCACACACGGCAATATTTGGACGAGGTGATGTGTTAAAATCCAGAGCAACTGATAAGGTTTCTGATAAGAACATGAAACATGGCTCAGTCTTTTGATGGTTCTTATTGTCTACTTCTTTATCAGTTCCGGTATCCAAACCTAAGACAAACGCATGATTTTGTGCAAGTCGTAAGAGACAGTCTTTCACTTTTGCTAAAGAGTTATCAAGATTGCGTGGTGTTACCGTTCGGTCGTCTGAAAAAAATACAAATATTTAAAGGAACTACATGTATTCTCATTTTGTATCTAAACTTAAGTCTTTCTGGTGGTAACAGAACTGAGTTCCCTGTTTTGTGCATCTGTCGACTGAATTGTACTTGAGCATCTATGACTTTGAACAACGGTACCAGTTACAAGGCTCTCAACACATCAAGTTAGCTTCTCTTTCGGCATGAATAAAACTCAAAGGGTGAGAGTTCGCTGCTGTTTTTGGTGAATATTTCACATGACTTTGCATGTGTTTGTGACGGATGCCACAGGTAGGGGAGTATACATTTTTGCAAGTTCAATGCTGTGTCAGATTTTAGTTTTATGTCACCAATCACTTCCTTTTTAGAACATTACTTTGGCAATATATGCAAGTTAAATTGCTGTCCAATGACCAGAAATATCATCAAATCCATTGATCTTAGTGCATAGCTTGATTACCTTCAAAAATGAAGTGTCTCCTGATCTCAAATATGCTGTTTCCAATGTGCTTCAAGTCAGGTCGGAAGAAATCGTTTGTTGCTAAAGTAAAGTCATTCTCTTTCTCTTTGGCGATTTGTTTCTAGAATATGGAATGAAAACATCATAATACAGAATTGTCATTTCAAAAATTCATTTTGAAGCTAGATAAGATATGATTTTAACTCTGGTGGTAGGATATGTGTTTATGACAATTGATATCATAAAAGTGATAATCATTAATTTTACTTTTGGAGACAGAAGCCATACATACCAGCAGCTTCGACATTTTGACGAGGACATGGCTTGGTCCTGGAATCACAAACCATGAATTTGAAAGCATCATAAAACTACACACAGTGCTCTGTGCATAACATGGTTATGGCAGTCAATAAATAATAGTGATAAACCCATTTTCATAACAAGAAATCTCTGACAAAAGCGGAGCCAATTGTACGAAGAGGATTACACCATAAACATGTTTTAATGAATCACCATAATAGTGATGAAGTGTTCACGAAAAGGTGAACGTATCCTAGCCCACAGGTGGAACCCGTCACACACATATTCACCCGAACAAACATGGAAACAAATGATAATGCAACTAATCAAGTAAATCCTTCGACATTTTGGAATTATATTGAGCAATATTAGGAATAAGGCGGGGGAAGGATAAGACGAATCTCGACTGTGAGATCACTGCTTTTGTTGCCATCCCCTGGTTATTGACTGGTTATTCTAATGGCTCGACAATTATATTTCCATCAAAGTCACATACAAATCTTCTGATTCAATGTATCCATTAGATGGTCTTGATTATTAATAATTTGATCATAAAACAACTGTCTTATCTTAACCATAAGGTATTGCACCTTTTGACAAAAAAGAACTTCAAAAAACATTTTCTTCAGAAATTGGTCCTCATTAACATGGTTAGTCACCACTTTAATAATATAGTGTTTTCAGTTTACAAAGCCTTTGAAGAAAGATTTGGTACATCGTATCTAAGATAATGAGATTCTGAAACATTATTGATTGATGATTGATTTCGATCTCAATTTATGCATTAGGATTTTGATTAACATGATTCGGAAGCTTCCGTTTAAAAGAAATCGAAAATAGAAGGTAGAACAATTAATAAACAATTAGGATCTGTTACCGTCTTTGTTGTCCACTGCATCAGCTACGCTTGGCTTTCAGGGGGCTTTGTGAAAGCATGAAACCATTCATGGATTTCCATCCGGGTGACAGACTTGTTTGTGGGATCATATTTGTAAGCCAATGGTCCCCGTTGATCATAAAACACTACACCATTCACGTGTTTTACTAAAATATGAATAATAAATTGTTCTCCTGTTTCTAACTTGTGATTTCTAAGTTCATCACTGCAACACGGCTCTGTAACATTTGGCGGGCAGGGAATAAAACGTATGTCTACTGTATGTGCATCAGTCACTTTCTTTCCATCAAAGTCACACACAAGAACAGTCTCGCAAAGCTTCTGCTTCAACGTATCCTTTACACAGTCTTGATCATCAACACAAACAGGCTGGAGACGGATTTCTTTAGACTCGTATCCATATTCCGTTTTAAAAACGCATTCCTCTTTTACACCATATAGGAAAGAACCACCCTTTTCAAGTTTGCTCATTGCACTTATGTACTCAGAAAGTTTAAGACTCTTAATAATGTAAGCAACTATTTCATGATCTCCTTTCTTTTGAAGAAAGTGACTTTTCATTTGAATTGACCTGTTTCCATGTAAACTTGTAACATCATTTACAGTTTGTATTTCTGAAGGCAGTGAGTGGAATGTTCTTCCGAATTCTCCTTTTTTTCTTATAAATGTCCGTAGTGTATCTGCAGAAATATTTACAATGCAGTCGTCAAGTGCAACCTTTGTATTGAAGTCAGATGTTGTAACGATGGAAGAAGCAGTGACATAAAGAGCTATAAAATCATGGAAATCACAAAGCACTCTATGGCCACTCAGCTTTTCCTTCCGGTAAACATCAGTAAATAATTGACCATCATGAATCAAGTCGTGAAGTTTTGCATCCACGAACTCATCGAATGCGCCACTAAAATGATCCTCTGGTGCTAGACCAACAAGATGAATCAGTATATATCCCGAGTTGGAGTTGCGCAAAGCTGACACTTTTTTCAAAAACTGGTGGAGTTTACGATCTCTTTTCTCCCTTTTCTTCTTTTTGTTATCTTCCTCTCGTCCTACACCATACAGGTATTTAACGTGGATCCCTATAGGCAAGATTATTTCAGAGGAAGACGCACACTCTAGAAATTCACGAACTGCTTTCTCGCATCGTGGAATATGTTCGCTGAAAGGGAAACATACACAGAGTAAGAAGTAAATAGCAGGAGTGTCAGAACTACAAAACAGTCTCTCGGGCATCTTTGTGGTCAGTCGACAATACCGACAATATACATTTTCATATAGTTATACATTTTTGGAAATCGGTTGAGTTCCGTAAGTGAAATGGAACAAATACCAAATGCGGAATATAAATTACATAACTATACTCAACAGACAAGTTTCAACAGTGCATATCGTTCACATCAGATATTTGAAATACTCACGTTAGACACACTGTGTGAACGATCTGTTTAGGTTTTGATTTCTTGGTGCACGATTCGAAATCATTGCATTCTTTCCTGGCATAAACACGCACAGGGACAAAACCAGTTGGGGCTGTACTTTCCTTAGAATATATTAATCCTTGTTCTTTGGCATGGACAGAGACAGATTCAGAGCCTGTTGGTACGTTGCTTCCCTGTCTAGTATATATGACACTGTCACCATGTACCCATACAGTTACATGTTCATACGCTTCTGGTATATCACCACCCTTTGGTATATAACACACTTCCTCATCTTTGTGATACACAGTTACACTTTGTGTCTTTGGTAGTATCTCATCCCCACAGTAATCACATAGTAACATGACATCTGGAAGGCTGCATTTGTCAAACTGCGTTATAGCTAAGGTTGGGTTGTTATGTATACATTTGACGTCAAACATGGATACACATCATGTGATATTCAGCCAATCACTGCACTGAATGCGTGTCTGCCAGTTGAACAACAACAACCACACTGTCGTCGCCCCTCACGACAGGTAATAGAGCCCCGGTGACCTATTTAAATCCGGATCCCTACGGAGGCCTATGTCTAAAATTGCAAGCTATTACCCCAAGTTCGCTCTTTGAAGATCACGCCGTAAACAAATTTGGAAGTTTTCAAAACTCTTTTTGGATGAATAATTACTGTATGCAACGAATGTATTTGTAACATATAATATTGAATACATCTAAAATGTAAACATACAAATCAATAATAAGGATATTCTGTAAAGAGAAGAAGCCCAAAGGCACAAAATCTAAATAACAGTGGCAAACAAAGGGAGTGGGGCTGGGATTTTGCCTTGAGATTAGGTACTTTTTTAGCTTGAGCTGCGAAACCAGATAGTTTTTTATTTAAAACTATGAGCCTGCATATCTTTTACGCAAAACACCTCGCAACAATGCTATTATTGTGGCAAAAAGTTTTTTTAAGCATAATTATCTTATCATCAATTTTCAAGCACAATGTATTCTTTTCGATAAAATTACAAACCCCTGGAATAAAAACAGCAACGATTCTTTACAATCTTGTGAGGTATTAATAGTAATGCTATTTCAAAACTATTGGAGTGATTATTTAATTATTCATTTATGGTTACCTGAAAGTAAATGTGGTTTTCGAGAGTTTCAAGGTAAACGAATCCTCACTTAACCAAATACCTCGTGCAATGACATGATAATCAAATACTGAACACAAAACTGAAGCCAAAGAAAGAAAATAGATATGCTGGATCAATGCATTCTGATCAGCCTCTATACGACACAGAGGTTATTGACCGAGTTTCCCAATCGTAAATGCAACATCTTCGATTATATTGTGTGATGATTGATAACAATCGAATTTTGTGACGTATTTTGTAGCCTTCAGTAATTTTAGTAACCGCGCATGAACACATTGCCAGATTACAACGAACTATGTACTATACAGTGCTAACTGATGTGGAGCCAGGTTTCCAGCACTCTCACATCGGGAAAATCCCTACCTTGTTTTATTGTGAAAGCTATGCACATCGATGTATTGAGGTCATTAAAAGCAGTTCCTGCAATGTGACTTCATTTGCACGTTAATCCTTTTGCGATTAGCAAGTTTATGGGATCAGCTTTTGGCATCGATAATATAATTTATTACATAGCAAAAATGTTTATTAACAACTGTTGGATTTATTATCTCTTTTCTTCTTTTCCCTCGTCCCCTCCTCTCGTATTGAAACGTTCCCCCTAGGGGAAAAAAGCGAGCACAGCAAACTGAGTTTTAAGGTACACACCACTATTCAAGTCTTCATTGCAGTTAAAGGCCACAGACATACAGGAAAAATCTGTTTGTGTTGTAGATGATTTGTCTGATAGTGAGTGAGTGAGTATGGTTTTTATGCCGCTTTTAGCAATATTCCAGCAATATCACGGCGGGGGACACCAGAAATGGGCTTCACACATTGTACCCATGTTGAGAATCGAACCCGGGTCTTCGGCGTGACGAGTGAACGCTTTAACCACTAGGCTACCCGACCGCGCCTTGATAGTTTCTAAACTTCCTTGCATTAAATATGTTGTTGAGGACAATGATAGATTTGTTATTTACAGACGACATTAATACAACATTCTTACAGATATTTGGAAAGTGTTACACTGTACATTGTACAGACCATGTGTTTATGAATAAATATCAAATAGTGATGATACCAGGTGTTCTGAGACAAAAATGATGCCTGATGCATTTTCCCATCTTGACTGGTACCATATGTTACCATATGTGCGTGCGGGTGGAATTATCACCATTTTATTCATAAACACGTGCTTTTGATATAGTCGGAATCGTATAAAAGACTCTGTCCTCAGCGGAAATTATTTATGAGTGTAGAAATGTTTTTGTCGTTTTTTATTGCTTGTCTTTTCTTTAAGGTCGCACTCAGCAATTGTCCAATTGTATGATGACAACCTGTCAATAATAGCATCTGAACCAGGTAACCCAATGATTGATATTATGAGGAGTTGCGGGGAAGGATGACACCAAGTCAGCCATGTCATCAAGTCCACCGGATCATTTCGTATAGCTTGCTGGGGCCTAGGCTAACCAAAAATTACTAATAGAGTTTCCAAACAATGTACATATTGGCATTGTGTCAATGTACCGCAGGAATAATATAGATTAACACGAAGACATCACCATCATCCCACCCCTATGATGTAACTACCCACACGTGTGTCTTCCCTGCGTGACATCTTGAGCCCAAGGCGTTTGCCCGCAGTTTATGCCAGTATGTGTAATGATATATTATGTTTGTTGTATCAGATAAAAGAAATACCTGAAAAGCAACCGTGAAACTTAGTTGTCATTTACACACTCATGTTCGACAATACATTCCATTCGCTCCTTTATTGGTACTCACAAATTAATTGATTATACTGTTATGGCATTGTAATATTTTGTTCAACAGTGGTACAATTGTATTCCATTGTATACCATTGTTTCTGCTAAGGTTCAGAAGAACGTCATAGCATTAGGTCGACGCGTAACAATGCTATCATCTATATTGGCTTTTCGCTTTTAAGCCCCCAAACAGATTTGACGCATCAGTGACAAAAATTATGGTCGTTGCAATTCCCTACCTTGACTTGTACCATATGTTCCTGTGTTTATTTCAGGTGAACAAATGACTTGATTTTGTATGTGTTCGTGACGGGCGCCAACGGAGGAGTAGGATACGCTCACGAGCATACGAAGACCTGGTATCATCACTATTTGTAAGTGAATCATACAGTCGGAATTGTACAATCGACTCTGCCTTCAGCAGAGATTCCTGGTGGCTATGAAAAAGGGTTTTGTCCTTTTACTTTCATGCATGGTTAAACAGAATACAAATAACTAATGGCAAGGCGTATGGATATGTGTCCGGGCTAACGCTACTTTGAAAGGTATTTCAGTCACTGTCATAGCTGTGTCTAAATATAGAAGCACCCTACAAGCACGAGTATAGTGCTGAAAGGCCAGGACGCATAACCGAGGCGAGTTTCAACCAATGATTATAACATTCTGGCACGCAAAGGACCTAACATTGCAGTGTAAATGTGACACACAGAAAGAGGTTCTTTTTTGGAGAAAAAAATATTTCAATAAAATACTTATTCCTGCGACATGCTATTTTAAAACGTCAATGTCTTAGTCATAGTAATATCCATATTAATGAAGGAGAAACAAAATTTAAAGAACATAAAAAATGCTCCTCTCAAGTGAAACACACAGCATGTGAAATCAACCACACACAAGCACAAAACAATATACAGTGAAATAGGGACATTTTCCCGAATGGTCGGCCATATAGCTTCACTGTCTTCATTGTGACAAGTTATGTTTCTGTCAAAGTGTTTATTCAGTATCCAAAGGTCTGGACAGACAGGGATGCATTTCCTTCACCGATTTCAGGCTGCGCTGATCGCATCTGGTGACTTTCTAATCTCTACTAAAGAATAGGCCTGACGGAAACAGGCACTTGTTTGGCAGATAGGTTTGATTAATGGTGTAATGGTTGTTCTCGCTTGTTCTCGCGAGATTTGGTGAAACTTTATACGTATATAATTCGATGTTACCCGACTTATAATAATAATCCTTATATGCTCTTCAAAAAAACGCATAGCCAGATTTGTGTGAGGTAGGAAAATACATTCATACGAAGAACCGTACAAGGTATTGAGCCACAATGTTGTGGAGAGAACGGTTAGTGATTGTAGTCATCTCAGTTATCGGTACACAGGAAAAGTCCAAGTAGAAGGTCAGCTACCATCAATAACGCGTATGTTCCCCGTTGTATGCGAATCACATCCTCGGGAATGGTAGCCCACTCGGCCTGCAACGCAAACGCAAACGCCAACTGCTGCAACGTCTGGGGTTGTGGTTGACGTCGGCGTAGCCGTCTATCCAATTCATCCCACAGGCGTCTATCGGGTTCAAATCCGTGGATCTGGAGGACCAGGGGAGAACATCAACGTTGTTGTTGTGTAGACAGGCTCTTGTGATCCGTGCTGCATGCGGTTGCCTTGCTGGAATACACCGTTACCGTTGTTTGCAATTGGGGGGACGTATGGTTGGAGAATCTCGTTGATGTATGTTAATCCATAAGATTGCCCTGGATAGTGGCTAAACCTGTGTTGCCATGATGAGAGATATAAGCCCACATCATAACGCTACCCCCATCAAACCTGTTCACTTCCTGTACGCAGTTTCCGGCGTAACGTTCCCCCCGACGTCTGAAGACCCTTGCTCTTCCATCCCCTCGACGGTGGAGAAATCTTGATTCGTCGCTGAACCAGACATCTCTCCATCGCAGTTGAGGCCATACCCTGTCGTTGCAGCCATACACCAATGCAGTCGTTGTTGACGATGTTGTCGACTCAATATGACGCGTGGATGTAGTAAATTTTTGCAGGGGTGGTTACTCTTGGTCGTCCCGACCTTGGCCGACCCATGCTGTTGAAACCGATCCCATAGCCTTGTGATGGTGCTGGGCGCTACATTGAAAACCCTGGCTACAGCTGATCGGGATTCCTCTGCCTTCAAGCGGCCTATGACGTTGTTTCTTTGCATTTCTGTTAATCTTGGCATGTTGTTGAACTGTCACTGTTCGACTGACGCAGATGCAAGGCACGCGTAGGCCCTGCACTTAAATACCGTTCTTAGTGCTGCTGCACGTGCAGTACGTGCAGCTCCATGGCTCTCTTGTTAATTCACTGGGTGCGGTTTTTTTCGATTCGTACGTGTTTCCCGACTAATTGTTTGGATGTCCTTGTAGTGATCATTTTGCACCTCTTGGTCCGCTAATTTTACTTTTATGGCAAAAATATTTCCGTATTACGTTTCATTTTTTGAAAGGGTATACCTCATGTTTATAACGTGTCACGTCAGGAAAGGACAACTATTTGTGATATACATATTATCTCACAGTACACAATTTATGAATATTTGCACCTCTTTCCTTTCTCACAAGTCAATAGGCTTGAATCCCATTGACTTTTAAATGAACTATTTTGGTTCAACACATTTAGTTATTTTTGACGCTTTCCAAATATATAGAGATATGTGTATATAGATGTACATCGATTCATACATTAATGCCACACCCATTTGTTTTACACAATTAACAGAAGCATTTATTTCCCTATTGATATCATATGTATTGCTTTTCTATTCTATGAACATTTACCTAGTCTATTTTCTGTGTTTAGCAGGGTTTATTTTCCGTACTGTTCGCACATTGTTACGTGTCGATTACAAATTGAAACAATAAGTAAACTGTCATACAAATAACAATTGTATTATAAAATGAATTCGATTTATAATTCAATACAAATTACTGCAATTTAATTGCAATAGCAATACACAATAGCCTGTCAACACAACATTTAATTAAACTATGCAGAATTTGTATAAAATATGTTCCATATTGTTTGTTGATTCTTCATTCACAAAACGTATTGGCTTATAGTAAATCACAAAACGCATGTAGTTCGAACCCTCCAGGCTTCAGAATATTTAAACGTAACAACAAATGTTTAGGTGAATTGGAAAAGTGCCAAGTATAACGCTTAAGGTTGAGAATGTCGTGGCTATCTTGTCATGTTGCTTTCCCGACGCTTTTAGACTATCGTGTCATTGGATGTGTTTGCTCGATCACTTGATTGGCTAGCTTGGACGCCGTCGCATGGCAGGAGTACTGTTGTGAAGGGTTGTAGTCAACAAACAAACACTCACTATTTCATGCAAATTGAGTGAGTGTTGGGTGCTACGGGGGGACAGTACATGCTCATCCTTTGCAACTCTTAGTGCATATTAATTTATTTTTCACATATAATTCACCGCTTTTTTGCTTTTTATGCCAAACATTTTGTTTGTTGTTTAACGCCGCACTCAGCAATATCCCAGCTATATGACGGTCTGTAAATAATCAAGTCTGGACCAGACAATCCAGTGATTGATATCAAGCGCATCGATCCAAGCAATTGGGATACAATGACATGCATGAACCAAGTCAGCGATACCAACCAAGTCATGGATACTCTTTGTGTGTTTTATGTCATGTTCATGTCGTCATTTATGTCAATCAGGCTGGCACATTCTTTGTATTGATAATCGTGTATATGCTCAAACAGTTTTTGTTTTCACATTGTCAATTCAAATTGAAGGAACATTATCACGGCCCCAAACGTTCACTTCTGCCTCAAGTCTGTAGACACACTCTGGTTCCACTAGACGGTAACTGTAAAATAACTTGGTTTATCAGGGTTGTGTTATGTACTCCAAGTTGTGGGGAAAACTGATGAAACATATGGCTGACATAATGAAAGCTTGCTGATCCTTTGATTCTCGTTGTACTAATGACTATGTTTCACTGATTGTGGCCAAATGGTAACAGCAGCCTCTGTCCAGCCCAGAGACAAACATCAACGCATAGAGGTCAGGAAGTTATGTAACCGTCAAGGCAATAAGAGACATGTGGTGGAAGGAATAGCCTGGCTGTGGACTTACTGACCTCATGATCAGTCTGACCAGAATAATTGGAGCGCCATTTTATCTCATTTTGCTGTTAACATTCTGTTTAAATATGTTTGTCCTATGAAGTAAGACGACTACGTCACTATAATTTACAAGCTTCGGGTAATCGGGCCACAATAGATAGATCTCATGTGTTAACAATGAAGACCATACACAAGGAGACAGTCCTTGGTTAAAGAATAACACCCGCTGCAAAGACCTTGACGTGCAACTTGTGTGCAGAGGTTTCTACCACTACATATTCGTGTAACACGCACTTAAGAAACAAAACCATATCTGGAAGATTATTTCGGTATGAACTGTATGTCACCATGATACATGTCAACTTATGAAAAAACGTCAAGTTGTGTGTGTGCATAAAGTTAAACTGAAGCATTTTGAAATAATACCACAGACATTGTGTAGGTTTTAAGTCTATGTTGTAGTTATGAATGTAGGACACTGAAATATAAATAATCAGTCAGGCGTTGTGAAGGGTAAAATAATTTGGAACAAGGGGTATTTAACTGGATTTTGTTTCCAAGATAATTAATATACCTCACAGATATTGTCATAAGGACAAAAAAACAACATTTTAGCCAAATATAGGAAGAGTAATCCATGTCAGCATCTGTGCTATTGGTGTTTATGTAAGTTGTTACAGTGAATTTGTATCACAGCATGAACTCAACAGATCATTATTATATGCCAGTGTTTTTTTAGAGTTATTTAATCGCGTGTTCCTTTTTAAAACTTACAAGGTTCTTGTAAACTCACATACAAAAACAAACAAACACACATATACGCGCGCACATACACACCAAAATTTGAACATAGCACAGCACCATTGGCAGATCCCGATTGCAATTTTAACTATATCCATATATTAAGTGAGCACAGGTCGTTCACCCGAAATTCCCATAGACGACTACAATCACATTGCAGAGAAGTGTAAGTTTGCTAAAGTTTGATATAATTCCTTTTATATTGATTCATATTCGTATCGGATAGACATGTATTTTATCTGTAGAAAGGCGGTCTAGCATACCGTACAATTCACAGTTACAATTAATTTATCAACTACATCAGAACAAAATGAAATGTTTCATCCTTTATCCTTTAAGAATTGAGGAGCCCCCATGACGTAAATATTTTAAAAATAGTTCTCTTGTCTGTCCAATAATGAAATTGTCTTATTTATCATTACGTAAATTGAGACAATGTTATCACAAGGCCCATCTGCTTACTGGGATAGATTACAGCCTCGGATGAAATAAACCATGACCGGTATTTTCAAAATTGCAGTTCTTAGTTTGTATGGCCTCAAAGCAGTGGCGTGGGGGGAATTCGAAGCCCGTAATAAAAGAACATGATATATCAATAATACGTGTCTTGGAGTCAGATATGGATCTATGACAACGTGTTATTGTATTATCGTATGGTAATATAAGGTATTATTCTTTTCATATCGAAACCAGAATGATTTTGTTGCTATATTAGTATCAAAATAATTTAGATATTAGTATCAAAAATAATTTAAGGGTAATGAAGACTTATTTTATCACAAATCTCCTGGTGTTTATTAATATATGTGTCATATATACAATAAAGAATGTCACCAATTGTAAAATCATGATTAAAGTAAGCATCAGTTCTAAAAATTGGAAATAATATACATTCGAGCATAAAAAGTTTAGTATCTTCAAATGGGTCTCCATATGGACAAGACGGATCGGGGAAGATTTGCCATTAGTATCGTCGTACCTTATTTCACAATTGCAAGTTGTCTGTTAAGATACTTAAATTATATGAACTATATGATCGTTTATGATACTGTGTCATAGACTACAAGAACAAATGTTAAGTAATTATATGAAGGTGATTTCATGAACATCATTTTATCCACAGCTTATTCTATTCCGTTAGTTTAATTCCAACTGAAATGTTCGTGCATCAATCTTTTATGAAGTTATGTACAAACGTAGATTTGTACCCTTTGTAAATGCATATAGCTGTATTTGCAAACAGACAAAACGATTACTTGCTACACCTGAAGCAGATGACATCTTTACTACCTTTGCGTTACAAAAGAAACTGAACATATTCTATCCCAGTAGATGGAGAAGAGGATAATCCCATTGTTGTTTGGTCAGTTAAGAGAACTGTTACATGAGAATCATTTGCCAGACATTCTCATTCACAACAAACCAAACACGAATTTAATTATTATATTTACTAAATAATGCATCCATTATATATGATAAATACACATAAACCACATAAAGGCATATTATTTTATTATGTAGGATACATTGCCACCAGCCTACTCTAATTGGCATATAAAAGTCAGCCAAGCATCATCTACGTAGATTAAAGTTTCATCGATCGCGACGTCGATGTTACTTTCATCTACGTAGATGATACATTTTCTTAGACCGTGGCCCTAATACGCTTCCTCAAGGTAGCAAACATGTATGAGATAAATATATCGAATCAATACCTTGCATACTTGATATGCGTGTTTTAAGTGCTGACATTGATTTAATTTTGTTGATATGACTCATGTCATTTGAATTGTTAGTGCTGTAAATAAACATATGAGTAACAGTTTGTGGTGTTCTTTCCTTACTGGCTGACAAATGGGTGAAGAAAGGGCTTAAACCGTAGGTAACAGGCATGGTATTAGTAATGAATCAACCATTACTAAAAGTGTCTAACGAGTGGGATGTCAGACAGATTAGAGGACACGAAATTTACGGGTCACCAATTCTCTAACAATGAATGTAAAGACACTGGACAACGACGACCACCGGACATTGCCAGATAGTGACGAAAGCCAGACAATTAAGCGAGAGGGAAACGGTACGGTCATTAGACCCTGACTGTACTGTTTTTCTCCTTCTTTCCAACATTTGAAATATTGGGTACACGTTTCTTTGTTCTCACAAATGTTGATACCTTTGCCATCAAGGCTCATATGCATTTACAGTATTCGTGAAGAATATGTAACAATTAGCCACAATTAGAGCCTTTGGTAGGAGTAGAGGGAATGATAAGCATAGACTTGCTAAGTATTTTATTATATTCATGCGAGTTCAAAAGAAACTTTGATTTATGTTTGTAGTACACCCCAAAAAGAGGGATTACACAAGTGATATATTAAGATGACATACAACTTATACATACTTACATGTATAAACTACAATCAAACAGTGAGGATAACAGGTGTTTCCATAGAGGTGAGCGTATCCTGCACCACCGGTCTAACAAACACATGCAAAGGCAAGTTAGTTGTTAAACCCGAAAAACACGGAAACGTTTGGCACAAGTCAAAACGCTCGGCACATACAGCACTCGGCTTTTCTTCACCAGACAATCAACTTGTTGAATCAACTCTAAATTTAAATCTGAGAAAGCTGTGTAACTGGGCAAAACGCTGGTTGATTAAATACAACCCAGATAAAACAGAAGCGGTTATATTTTCCTTAAAAGATGAATCAGACCTTATTACCTTATACTTTGATGAATGTAAAGTTAAGAATGTTCAAAATCATAAACATTTGGGTATAACGTTTGCATCAAACGGAAAATGGTCCTGTCACGTAGATAACATAATTAAATCAACATCAAAAATGATAAATTCAATGAGAAAATTAAAATTCATATTGAACAGAAATACATTAAATAGAGTATATACAATCTTTATAAGACCCCATTTCGAATATGCGTGTGAAGTGTGGGATGGGTGTAATATAGAATTATCAACTCAGTTAGAAAATCTCCAACTTGAAGCTGCCAGAGTAGTTACTGGGCTCCCAAAGTATACTTCGCACACACATCTGTATTATGAAACAGGATGGGAAACGTTAATAGAACGAAGGAGGAAACGTAAGCTATGTTTGTTCTACAAAATACAAAGTAATATTGCCCCAACTTATCTTAAAGACATCGTACCCACCACTGTAGGTTCAAATGTATCATATGATTTAAGAAATTCAGACAATATTGAGATTCCATATACTAGATTAAAACACTCAACGTGTTCTTTTATTCCATCAACTGTAAGGTTATGGAACACTATTCCTGCAGCAGGTAGAAATTGTACATCTACATCCCAATTCAAGACATACATACAAAAAAAGCAAGTCAATGCACCTCCATATTTTTCCTATGGTGTTAGAAAGTTGAATATTTATCATACTCGATTAAGATACATGAAGAGCCAGTTAAATTATGATTTATACAGAATAGAGATAAAATGTGATCCAATATGTCAATGTGGTAATCCATGTGAAAACGCACATCATTATTTATTAAAGTGTCCATTGTACGTCCACCAAAGAAAAACTATGTTAATAATAATTCGGGACTTTTTACAGAACGCCGTGAACAAAAATGTTAAATTAGATTTAAGTTTGATGTTAAACGGAAATGAATGTTTGTCCATTATCGAACATCAACACATCTTTAAAGCAGTGCAAATAGATTTGGGTAACACTTTAATATACATATACTAGTCTCTCTCTTGTACATTTCTTGTTATCTTTACACTCATCTTCTTTTCTGTTTTCCTTGTATATGATTTACTGTACAAGCTTTGTAAATACCATGGAGAGGGAGTCCTAAGTTGGATAACTTGTTCCCAATCCATTTCAATCTGAATAAAATATGTAAAATAGTCAAAACAGAGAATTTCATCGGACATAACTCCATTTGCTACTTCTGTGGTAGTCACCAATCAACCATTTTTACTTCCAAAAATAGCTTTAACCCTTTTAAAGCTTTTGAGAAATTCAACAGTGTGGGTTTGGTCTGACAAAGCAAGAAGCACAAATGGGGCATGTTTCGGCCAATGATTAGAGCATTCTTGCAAGTCTAAGGGTCCAACAGGAGTTATTTCTGCGACATGCTATTTCAAAACCCAAAATTCAGAGTGATATTTATGAAAAGAAAAATTGAAATAATACAAATATAAATTCCTTCCAGGTGAAGGCTATCACTTGAAATCAAATTAACAAAGCAGATTTTAGTCAATGACACATCTCTTGGGGTAGAAGTTCATCTCTGTCACCATTCTATGGTATTTCTGGAATAGAAAGTTAACTTACAAAGTTGTAATATACGTGAAAGGCTTAATGTTGCTGATTAAGCGCAAAGATATAAACTCTAAATAACTGACTGCTCAGTAACATTCATGTAATATTAGTAATATTTAAATAAGTGTACCTGTTCTAGGTGTGTGTGTGTGTGTGTGTGTGTGTGTGTGTGTGTGTGTGTGTGTGTGTGTGTGTGTGTGTGTGTGTGTGACGTGGATACATATATATAAGCGTATAGAAGAAACGTCAACAAACTTGTAACTATGTATAAAATAATAAATAAGCAATGTCCTTCATATGTAACTGATCTTATACCACCAGCTGTGTCACAGAAGGTCAATTATAATCTCAGAAACCGCCATGATTTTGTAGTTCCATTTGCACGGACATCTACGTTTAAAAGGTCTTATATTATAGATACAGTAGGAAAATGGAATAATCTATCATCAGGAATCAGGGATAGTCCGTCAATATCGTATTTTAAAGCTGTCGCATCTGAGCAGCCTACATCACCACCTATGCACTATCATTGCGGTGAGAGATCTACAAACATATTGCACACTAGATTGAGACACAGTTGTAGCACACTAAATTCCAACCTGTTTCGTGTTAATTTATCTGATACTATTTCCTGTAAATGCGGAGCTCCTTGTGAAAATTCATTCCATTTCTTCTTCGAAAGTACCTTATATGATGATATTAGGGAGACATTACTGACAGCTATCGATAATATTGGAGGACAAAAAACTCTACATAGTATTCTTTTTGGTGATCCAAACTTAGATGTTTTCCTGAATACAAAAATATTCTTTTCTGTACACAAATTTATAGAAACGACTTACAGATTCAGTAGCTAGCATATTATTGTTTCCAAACTGTTAATCATTAATATAGTTAAATCTATATACAACACTAACATGTATATGTATTATATTAGCATATGTATGAGATGCACACTGTCTTCACTTTCCAGCACATTGTACATATCCTTCATATGAGCACTGTATATAAATTTATATTGCGCACTATGTTTCCACAATGTGATGCTTCAACTGTAAATTGTTAATTTTCATATGCAATATTATGTACAACTGTATATAGGGAGAATGCGGTAATAAGTGCTGCAATTGTGCCCAAACCCTTTGTCTTTTTGGCCAATACAATATGTTTAATAATAATAACAATAATAATATGCAACCAATGTATTATTATCAGGGCCCATTGGTATCCCTTCAGCAAGTGCGAATCAGGTCCTAACACATCTGTTTTGTCATTTATCACGCGCTATACAGTCGAACCTCGCTTATCCGGACAATTGCTTTTTCTAAAATGTTGTCCGGATAAACGAGTTTCTTGATATCTGAATACCTTGTTAATTGACCAGAAGTCCTTCCCCTACCTCAATTCTACCGAGGCATATGTGAAATGAATGGCAAAAATATGATTTTTGAAGGATCAACCAATTACTAATAAAATACATTGTACTGTACAGACCTACGCAGCATGCTGTAACAGCGCAATGCATTATTGAAACGGCTGAGGAAATGTATATGTAGCCTAGTTTAGACTATGAACTTGTTTTGTGAACAGATGTGACAGCGAGGTTAGGGCAACCTGACACACATGAGCATTAATAGCCATGTTTACCTGTACTAGTTGACAGCCAAGGTTGAACTCTTCATGTGTGAAAAATGCTGTCGCGGCATCTGTACATCTTCTTTGTCGAATTGCATTATTAAAGTACATCAAGATGAGACATCATATACATTCATATATATTTGTTGAGCACGAAACCATGAAGTGTAGCCAGGACATTTCCTCGAAACTATGGGCGGCCATGTAGCTTCAATATCTTAATAAATTATATCACTGAACATAGGTCAAGGTGTATTCAGTAAACAAATATCTTCAGGGCTGTTTTCCTTCATCGAACACACTATGCGTTCATCACAGATTGTGACGGATTGCGGATACGAACGATCTAGCACTTGTTTGGCAGGTAGGTTTTGTTAAGATTTGTTATCTTGTTCTCTCTCTATCCTCTACTTCCTTAATCACAATTTAAATCCCAAATAGACTTTCGGGCCTAACACTGTGGCAATTTTAGACCCTCTGTTTCTGTATTTACTGAGAGCTCATTTACCCTAATGTTTACATCATCTCATAAGACTAAGTCATCAATGATGTCAAAGCTGTCTGACATGTTTCTTATGAACAGTTTATGAAGCTAAACAATGTCCAAGTGACTTAAGCCAAAAATACGCGCTATCCATTTAATCGACGTTTGTATGTGATTTTTGGGGAGAGGAGGTGCTAACTACTACTTAAAAACAGAGATCATATTAGATTACTAATGAGATGGTGATAAGGCTCAGGTTATGAAACAATCTGAACTCACAGTCTTGAATTACTACACAATACACTGCCTGGGACCCAGCTTCAATGGCTACAGTGTGCAAAGATTGTTAGTGAATGATATAGCAGTCCCCTTATGTACTCAATATATGCTATTTCAGTATCCAAGTATCTTCAGGCGACATTTCCCAGACAGTGGAAAATATTCATCCTTATTCCAACACAATATTTACAAGCAAATGAGGAAAAGAGACAAACAAATTCTGTGATGAGTGAAGCACCGTATGTGTGTGTGCGGGTGCGTGCGTGTGTGTGTGTGTATACTTATTGCCACTTCCACGCTATATATTGTATACAGGTTGTAGGTTGTAGGCATATATATATTTAAAAAGGGACATTATAAAGTATCTCTGCCACCCACGATGTGGGTTATAAGAGACCATACATAACACATAGTAAAACAAATTGAGTTAAAACATATAAAAAGCAGTATAAATATATATGGTGTTATTGGTAGTGAGATTTTCTTCGAACAGCCATTTTTTAGCACATACTACCTAGTGTTGAAATAATATTATAATCATTTAGAATATATACAAGCTCAATATTATCACTTAAGTTGCCATTTGTGGGGTTAAATACTTGTGGAAGGTTGGGTAACACGAATATCATCATAAAGTGAGCAGTTGAGAAGAAAGTGGGTTTCATCTTCTACACATCCAGGGCAATATTTACAAAAACGTTGGTTAACTGGCACAGGAGGATTAGAATAACGTCCCAATTCAATCTCGAGCTTCATTGAACCGCATCTTAAAGATGATAAAACCGACCTTTTATAACGGGGAAGGAGGCCATAAGGCTCTGTATAAATAGCTGTTTTAAATGTTCTATAGGTTCTCATTTTCAGTCGGGGGTGATTGCATTGCATTCTTTATTATAATCACTTGAATGTGTTGAAATCGATTTGTGCTGAGCTCAGATTGGTTTGTATGGGATGGCGCGAAATGATTTGTAACATGCTCTCGCGCGCATAGCAGATTAGCCAACTGAGTGGATTGCACAGAGGATGAAAGCTATATCATTATTACTCAAAAGTGTTGAACTTGGTTTGTACGGTTTTATTGTACGGTATACATTGTTATGGTGTAAAATCTCCGCTGAAAATCGCGTTTTTTAAAACAGTAGTCCTCGGGAAAATCATCCTACGCGTAAAAATATAATCAAAGATTTAAAAGTACTACGAAAAACCGTCGCGGACTGTCCTGTTTTTGATAAGAGCTTTCAGCACCAAACCTCCCTTTATTATTAGTCATAACACAATACTATTATTGTCTGATCTTAAGTTTCCGGACATCATACGTTTTCTATCACGAATACTTGCACTATAACAAGGGGTGTGGCATCACACAGAAATTGTAAATACTCCGATCATGGCTTGTTTTTATGATAACGTTGTCTTTTATAAATGAATGAGATGTTTTACAGTTGTTCATGAGAAAAACCTATGAATGTTCATTCAGCGTCCGAAAACTCATAACACGGGGATATATGTTGTATTAATGTCCTATGTTTTACAAAAGGTAAATAAGTACGAGGTAAGTTTTTCTCAATATGCTTTAACCTGGGAAAAGGTCAGACATTGCACGTTTGTAGCAGTATTGCTCGCAGACCTGGCGGGTGCGCTGAAGCTATTCCCAATTTTCTTTAAAGTACTGATTTAATTTCGAAATTTTACTGCATCTGCCATCTTTGTTTATTTGACTTTACTTTTGCCACTGACTTATTACATTTGTTGGTATGAATATTGTTCAAACGGCACGAAATGGCTAAAAATGCAATGTTTAAAATATTTCTGGGGGCTCAGTCAACAAACTACGACTGTAAATGTATTGTACAACCGATGCAAGAAAATAACAAAAGATGTTACAAATCCATATTATGAACATGTGGAATATGAATACTAATACCTGTACTTTTTAGAACAAGAAATGTACACATTGGCGTATTCAGATTTAATGGATATTTTGCTTTACTTATATAAATGCGAATTGCTTTTATTGTGTTTCTTCATCTACAATTCCACAAGGCACAAAACTTGCTTACATTTAAAACAAATAATACTCTGGTTATTGCTCAAAGAAGAATCCAGTACCAATGAAAGTACCAAAGCAATCATATAACATATCGGAACTCATGGTTGTTAACAATCAGGCCGTCAACGTAATGACGGTATTAGTGGGCACATCGTAGTATTTGAAGTTAAAAAATGATAACTTCATATTTATACTCATACAAAATGAACTCTTGTAAAGTAATTGAGTTCATGCTTTCATTGGCAGCTTCAAGATATATATTGTGTATGATTAAAATAGATGAGAGAACAACAGTATCGCTAAATGATCCCCCGTGTCGTACCATTTCTAGGAAACGAGTGAACAGTTTGGTATCAAATGCAACTGTTTGGTTTCGCAAGGTTCGTAAAACATGGTATTACACATAGGCTCGTTTACTGTATCTCTTCGCGTTTAAACAAGGATTGATCCCTTGTGAGTTGTTGGTGGGACATGTCAATTAATATCTGGAAGTAAGGAATTAGCCTTAGTCACTATAAATTAAGATTCACTGCAACACAATAGTTTATCCATCAATATGCCTTTAATAAGAAAGTGAGAAAGATTACTAAACATTGAATGGTACATAACGGGCCGTGCCTGCATTATACATACATACATACATACATACACACACACACACACACACACACACACACACACACACACACACACACACACACACACACACACACACACACACACACACACACACACACACACACACACACACACACACACACACACACACACACACACACACACACACACACACACACACACATACATACATACATACATACATACATACATACATTCCATTTTGTAAACCTCTATCATTCCACAATTCTGAATACCAATTATGCTCATCTAACGCTAATAACTTATATTTTAGACGGGTAAAATCGAATTGGGTCAAATGCAGACCGTCAGAGACAGTTAGATCTAAACTATTAAGCAAATCCAAAACATTGTTTACCCAGGGTTTACGGAATTTTGTAGACCATTTTCTAATCCAACAAAGAAGTCTATTTGGATCGACCGTTTGAATTCGAACAACTCTGTTTTGAACAGAATTAATTCAGCTGAATTGCTTGCCGAACCGTTCGAAAGTATAGGCCGAACAAGATTATCATAGAGTTTATCAAAAACTGAAAATTACATACCACCCGCTAATTTAAATTTACAGATAAGAACACCAAGATCTCTATTTCACTGCATACACGAAAACGTCGTTTTTTCCGTATATGGTCATTGGACGGAAAAACGACTAAAAATTCATTACAATCACCTTTCAATGATCGGCCAATTGATCAGTGATGACAAAGGCTTGAAATCGCCACAGGTTAATTAACAACTTCGGAAATATCTCCCGTCACGTTTATCGTGTCGGCCATTTTTACGTCTTGTACTTGATGTAAGTGTATTACGACGCTATGTCATTGTGATTGACTTACTGAGGTAGTTCTTAACAGACCTTCTCATCTAATGAGGTCATTTTTTGGAATATATTTCTTGTAAACAAACTAAAACAAATGTTCCTCGCTTTTGGGGAACTATTTATTCCCGGAATAGCCTATTAAAGCTAATAGTAAGTCAAGGCACGGAAACACACAATGATGCCCGTCCTCACTATTACCGAACATGTAAATTGTATTGTCCGTCAAAAACATGGACGAGTATAAACAATATGTTCCTACAGGTAATACATGTCATACATTTGACAAAATGTATTGGCTCAGAGCATTATTGTTAATCACAGCGTATACACTCGGCATTCAGATGAACTCATCAGCGCATTTTTACACTTTATCTTTTAATTGGCATGTTAGACTTCTATTTCATAACTTATTTGCACGGATCACTATGGAATCTTGGAAGGGACATTGTCGCGTTGTCGTATTGTCGCATTGACGCCCTTACAAAAACAAGCAAAACGTGTCAAAATTAACCAAACCGTGACAATTCGACAACGCGACATTTTGGCCATTTGTCGCATTGTCGCGTTGTCGGGTTGTCGCATTGTCGCTCTTTGAATAATCTTTTTTCTATATTTTACAAAAGGGCGACAATGCCGTAACGCAACATTTTTCAATGTCAAAATATGTCTCGTTATCGCATTGTCGCCCCATCACAAATATGTATAAGAGGCGTAAAGTGCAGTTAATGTTACAGTTAGGGAGCGGTAACCAAGTTATATCTGTCGTAGAAGTTCAAGCTGATACATGTGCGTCTTGAATTGAAAACACAAGTCCGTCCACGAGTCAACAACATTTTATGGTGCGCTCTTCTCTATAAGTGCTTATAAACCTATTATCTGCACGTGCAGTCCGCGCAGCGGCCCGCGATAACAACTGTTATAAAGCGTGTCTCGTTATACCGCGCTTATTTGCGACCCGTATACCGCGTAAATATAAGCTCCAAAAATGACATAGATTAATGGATAACGGTTTATAAGTTGGACAAACCATTCCACCTCAGGAATGGTATGATTGTATAACCGGGTAGGCACAGAAAAGGCCGAGGCTTTTCTGTGCCTACCCGGTTATACAATCATACCATTCCTGAGGTGTCATGGTTTCTCCATTACTTAGTGTTCAACTCCCAGTTCCAAACACGTTGTACCTCATCAACAATCCACATTCCTCTAGTGCAGTGATCGTCCGGAAGATCTTACTCATGACCCTATCTCCGGGGTGAAATAGGTCTTCAGCAACCCATACTTGCCGTAAAAGGCGACTATGCTTGTCGTAAAAGGCGACTAACGGGGTTGGGTGGTCAGGCTCGCTGACTTGGTTGATACATGTCATCGATTCCAATTGCGTGCGGCGTTAAACAACAAACCAACCAACCAACTTGACCCTATCAGACAACTGACGAGTGCACGCCTGACCTGTGACCTCGTTACACCCCCAATGAGGTGTTTGCCGAAGGCAGAGGGGCAGGAAATGTGTGCTCCTGCTCGCGACACACTGTATACTGCATGTTGTATACAGTATATTGCAGCTGATATACTGTATACTGCATGTGATACTGCTTTGCGGAAATGTTATAACTTTCAAGATTCAAGATTCAATTTGCATTTATTTCATATACAACAGACCGCCGTCATATATCACTGGAATACTGCTGAGAGCGGCGTTAAAACAATTTGTTTTCATAATGGAGCGCTGCAGTCATTTAAAATGGAACCGTATACCTGTGTAGTACCAACTCAATCACTCTGTTTCGAATATACAGCAGCAAAAATATATATTAACCAGCTTTGAGGAGAGATATACGATTTTTATAAGCAGTCAAATAGGGATGATAAAGGACCCCTCACTGCTTATGTTTTTGTTTACTTAAGAGCAGAGTTGGCCATGTTAGATGATATAACCCAAATCCAGGAGCTCCAGAGAGGGGGCAAACTGGTCTCGTTATTGTGTGGTATGAGCTGTGACGTAGATCCAAGAGAATAAAGTAAAAATTGAGACCAACGCAAGGCTACAATGATTGGGAAAGTCTAGATTTCCACAGCTCTAGCCTGTATTAAGAATCGTTCTGCCCTCCTTTTTAATTTTTGATTCATTTTGTAGACATGGATAGACCAACCAGGAAAGAAATTGATGGAATATTAATATCACATGTCACCAATGATCCAGTTAAATTCATCACACAATCACATATTAGTATTTGATATTACGAAGGGCATGATCAGGTACATGTTCACCTGTAGTAATATACATACTAATCAACTTGATTATAATGTTTATTATAGTGTAGCGCGGCATCAACGATTACTATATGATATCCTCACTTGTCATCAATGTATTGACATCGAACAATGGACGATAATTCGAAATTCTTATTCGAGCCATAAATAGCTTCAACCGTGACACTACCGGTGTCAGTAAAATTTTCGTAGTTAAAAATATGTATCTACAAAATATAATCTAAAGGAACCAAGAACAATATTGTTTTATTAATGCTTACTTCCACTGATAGAATTGATGCAATCTGGGTTTGCCAAATCGTTCTAGGCTTGAGCTGGATTCCTTTTAAATTTGTTCTCTATGGTCTGGTAGACGTACAAGGGTGTCAATATCGCATGGAGAACTGACGTTTGAGAGAATCCAGCTGGGGCCAGCTAGGGTCAGTGTAATCGGATATATTGTGGAGTTTCGGGTTTGGTCCTGTTTGCTGAATATAACAATGGCTCACGAACAAGGGCACAGTGTACGCACGCACGCACTCGGGGGAGCGGGGGCGCCGCAACGCGGTGGGGGGGGGGGGGGGGGGGAGTCAAGGGGGAGCGCACTTTTTAACTTAGGACTTTCGAAATCAGTTGCCCTGTACCTGGCATACTGGTGCGCTCCTCGTTGAAACCGCCCACGGCCGTGCCTGCACCACGAGGTATGTATTTATGTATATGTGTCTATGGATGTATGTATATGTGCGGTGTATGTTTAGCTCTCTCTCTCTCTGTCTCTCTCTCTCTCTCTCTCTCTCTCTCTCTCTCTCTCTCTCTCTCTCTCTCTCTGTGTCTCTCTCTCTCTCTCTGTTATTGTGATTTGAAAATCTCCTTTTGAACAATTGCGAGTTATTGTATACTCTGTATTCTTTGGTCATGGTAGAATTTATGTTTTTTATGTTGCTTTTTGAATTATCCACAAATTATGAGAACTACAATGTAAACATCTATCTGGACATATACAATAATACAACTGAAGGGCATATCTGAAAAATGGGACTAGTCGACTAATATTTATTTCTTAAACACTTTCCGTTACAGGCATAATCATTATATTATAATTTGTATAGTTTAAAAGTTGAGAAATATTGCATTTCAAATAATGGCAAATTGTGTATCTTTCTACATTATGAATTCATTATAATTTCTGCAATAGAACCTTAACATCAGATAGTGATATATACGAATATGATCTATACTATGATAAATGAATCTGACCACCCGATTACGTTAGTCGCCTTCGTACAAGCATGGGTTTTTGAAGGCCTATTCTAACCCGGATCTTCACTGGTATTTTTTTTTTTTTTATGATAAGGTACAATGGAATTCTGTATATGTCCATAATAAGTGTGTATAAGAAAATGGATAATATGTCCATACACGCCAAATAAATGGGTTAGACTGCATATGGTTCATTGATGAACTCTTTTACAAGTCTATATTTCAAGACATGTATTTGATATTCATAATAACTCCACAATGGCGACAAAACGGTACCAGCATCACAGATACCTATAATACATTTTTAAACATGAGATAATATAAATACTTTAAAGTTAAGTCATGTATCTAAATAGTAAATTAGAAGGATTAAAAATATACACCCGACATGTTTCGTATTTATTTTCGTTTGGAGAGAGAAGTAGTGACAGTAGTGACTGGTATCTGATGTGTGCAAACAGGTGTCGAGTCGCTGTCTCAGATGTCTCTACTTTCGTAGCTCTAAAGATCACGACGGCGATACAGGCCGTGAAGTAGTTTGTGTCACACTCCCTGAACAATATTATTTTCCCTTTCCGCCATGGCCTTACTGCAATGCTATAGCCCCAAATGAGTGAGTGAGTGAGTATTGTTTTACGCCGCTTTTAGCTATATTCCAGCAATATCACGGCGGGGGACACCAGAAATGGGCTTCACACATTGTACCCATGTCGGGAATTGAACCCGGGTCTTCGGCGTGACCAGCGAACGCTTGAACCACTAGGCTACTCGACCGCCCCTAGCCCCAAATGAAACAAGCCTAGATGTTCAACAGGTTCAGGCTGAAATTACCATCTTGGGCTTCTTTTAGATTTATATAGTTTCTCGTTTTAACCAAAATAGTATTTTTTCAGAGACTAAGCGTTAGTCTAACCGTGAAGTACAACTATCCAACAGATCCCATGCATGTCTATATGTCAGACTCTCGATATGTATCAAAAGACAAATGAATTAAATATTACAGCACTGGTGAATAGGTTAAAAGCGCATGTCAGCGTCGAACCTACAATATCCTTATACATATACTGATGAATTAAAGTTGATTATACTACGCAAATATATGTCCAGTTGTATACATCAGCTTCATCTCGTGATCTTTATTCGTGCGTTTAGCTCTTTTTCTACAGGAGATTATGGGGTGTTACATCACACCAGAAGGCCAGGTCCAAATTCAAGTCATAATTTCATGGTCCGTCTTGTATGTTGGAAACCAATATCGCAATATGCCTGAATATTGCTAAACGTGGTATTTACCCGATTACTCACATTCCAGTTTCTTCATGCACTTTCTACAATCATCTACGATCACTATCTATAAGGAGGTATATCTATACTCATCCAAATGTCCATACATATATGTCCACATACATATGTAATTAAGCAAGTCCCACATTCTTCCTTAAAAGATAAATGCTAAGCATTTCCTCTGTATGTATTTATATATGTAAATATCGTTTTTATGTCAACGCTGATGCAGTGTACGTACCACAGACCTGATGCTAGAATAACATCTAATCTCTGAAATGAACATATTTTACAGAAAAAAAACAGTTGTTAAACAATAGTTATAAAATATAATATAAAGGAGCCAAGAGACTTTCTTCATTTTGCCAAATGTTCGGCTGTATTGGACATATTTGTTTCGGGGTCTGTATGACAGATAAACCTAATGCTTTTAAGCATAAAGATAAGCAAGTATAGATGTTGCATACATTCAAATATGTTTGTGATTAACCCGACCTTAAATATATTGAAGGATGAGTGGTAACTATTTATGTCATTATTTCAAATTAGAATGATAGCACATCAGGAAGGCATGACACTTTAATATACGTATCTTGTTAGCCCAATAGTGTTTTAAGTAAGAGCAACATGTATATCGAGAATATAGGTTTTGTGCGTGACTTATCACACATTACTGTCAGAGTGAGTGAGTGAGTGAGTATGGTTTTACGCCGCTTTTAGCAATATTCCAGCAATATCACGGCGGGGGACACCAGAAATGGGCTTCACACATTGTACCCATGTCGGGAATCGAACCCGGGTATTCGGCGTGACGAGCGAACGCTTTAACCACTAGGCTACCCGACCGCCCCCATTACTGTCAGAAAGTGTGCATATTCTATTTATCGGCAATAAATGACATAAGGCGATTCATGCGGGTAAATACGATTTACTTCAGAAATAGTATAGATTACTTTAGGTTAGGGGAAAATGTATGTTATAAACAGAACTTTGGATTTCGGCAAGCTTCGTGCTCAGGATGTTGTTTGGGCGGGTTCAAAGGATTCGGATCCTGGCTTTGGCTTTGTGCTGGACGTGTAGACGGCATTTCCAGGTTTGACGTATCAATGACCAAACTGATGTCTGATGTAATTCTCTTTGTCGGAATCGTGCAGTTGGCGCTAAGTTTGGCAAGGGGTTCTTGTGATGATGGAACGGCTAGTGTCAGTGTATATGGTCATATAATTAAGAAACAAACCGCGAGTGGGAGTTGTTTATTGTACGATACACGACGACCACGACTCGCTTATTTCTTATATGAGATATCAACATTACGTACAATCTCTTTGAGGGTGTTAAATTATATTTACCCGTACTTAAATTATGATGACTTCCTGAATAGAAGCCGACCGCGTCATTGCCAGATGAATCGATTTTATGAACTGGAGAGTTTGAATGTGCTCTTTCCCGCATCTTCGCACACTTTTCTCGTCGATTATATGTACCTTTTCTCCACATACCGATTGTCATATCGCTCTCACTTTCGGATGCGATTGTTCCGGCATTGCATTTATCTACCTTCCCAAGCTACATCTATTGGGAACAACTCACTAGATACTTCCCTCGCACAAATAACGTCAAATTTACGACGTCCTCAAGTTGCGAGTGCATGTGCGAATCTCCATAAATGACGTCATGATAGAACAATGTTTTATCGTGAAATATATATCGCTTTCTTCTTCTTTGTTCTTTGCGATTTATCGCGTAGCTGTCTTGGGTCGCCTATAACGGCAAGCATGGGTTGCCGAAGACCTATTCTAACTCAGATCTTCAAAGGTCAAGTGGGATTCAACTGATATATTAAGATAAAAGTTTGTAAAATTGTTACAAAATGTTTGGCCACAGCAAGGCTACGTATTCACAACATATTGTGGTAGGTACAGTATAACTCATGCTTGTTGGCTGAGGGAGGGCCTTATTCCTCCTTGTGGGTCACCTGCTTGGCAATATGGGACGGAAAAACTGCAGGAGGTGAGGGCAGTTAAGTTGATGGTACAGACAAATAACAGAGATCCTTTTACAAATGTGAAACCTCATTCCACAAAGGAAGAGGCGAAAGCTGAAACTTGGTGAGATTTACAGAACAAAGGCAATTATTTCTAGTTTTTTACTGACTCTCGAGGATACATTAAATAAAACGACTGTGTGTGTGTGTGAGTGAGTGAGTGAGTGAGTGAGTGAGTGAGTGAGTGAGTGAGTGTGTGTGTGTGTGTGTGTGTGTGTGTGTGTGTGTGTGTGTGTGTGTGTGTGTGTGTGTGTGAAGAATAATAATTGTACAGCATAACAATGGCTACGTAGTTCGGGTAGATATGTAGAATGCCCGGCAAGTATGACCTTTGAGACACCACATTTTCAGTCATTAAATTGCGTAAACGATTTATTGAGAAAAAGAAAACGTTATAAGTGAGTGAAACAAAAGACATCAGTACAGGCACATCCCCAAGTCTGCATGTATCAATACTCATACCTCCCACACCCTCAAGCACTTAACTTACTTACACAATCATCTCACTACATGTTCGCCAACCCTCGTATCACAACGCACGCACGCACTCACGCGCACACACATCGCATTCATCTTTCCCCTTTATCCCTACAACCATCTCATTATGTCTACGTCAGCCATCATGGATACATGCGCATGCTTACATACATAATCCATCCTCCCACCATCCCCAACATCCATCGACCTATAACTATATCCGCCCTCATGTATCGGTATTCGTGCTTACATACATACACCCTCCTACCATTCCCCTACATCCATCGCACTATAACTATAACTATAACAGCCTTCATGCATCCGCACTCATGTTCACATTCCATTGCATGCATCGAATTACACGTTTAAAATATCGTAAATATTTTACAATATGTACATATTAAATATCAGCAAACAGAGAGTATTATAACGCAATTGATTTCATCCGTCAAAACATCACAGAAAGAAGGGCAGCCTGGAATTTTACAATGGCATCGGAATGCACTAAGACGTTCAGTTGGTCAAGAAGTGAGAGTTGCGGAAAATTACTATAAACTTCAGTTACAGATCTCCATTACGAATATCTTAAGGGTGAATAAAGATCAAAGCTTGCTATAAATTGTACTTCATCCCTGCAGATTTAGCAATTTCCTTAGCTGTATAATTTAATGCTAAATGCTCATGTAGACAAAGACCCAAATATTTATAGGCATAATCATATTAAATTCCACGCAAATATCTCCACATTTAAAAACGAAGCTAGATTGAGGCTTTGAAGGCGTTTAGAAGCGATACATGAAAATGTATGGATGTCAACGTCTTTTTGTTATGAGGAACACAACGTTTCGGAGTAAAAACTTACTCCTTCATCAGGTGAATTAATGCTATGAGGCAGAGAAGATATATATGTACCTGTTAGAACAACAAAGTAAAAAGATAGCAAAGGAGAAAACGTAACAAGGGAAGCCAACATGTAATTGGCGCTAATTACTCCGGCCTTCCGTTTGCCCATTGTCCATTGCCCATTACCCAATAATTCATAAGATAAGTTTTGGCTTTAATTTTTCCATGGATAATCAACCCATCATCGTCTATTATCTCAACCCTAAAAAGTACGAGAATCTGTACTTTATTGAGAAAGTGTTATCCAAATATAACATTTGTTACATTTGACCACGTTCTCAATGGCATTGTGTGTTCGAAGCTTTCGGCCATGGAAGCCGTGCCATTTTTCACTTGTCAGAGGGGTACACAAAGTACGTGATCTGGACTAACAGTTGTCTGACTTTTATGTTTGGGGGAAGCATCGGTGGCTGGGTTAGATCGCTGACTTTGTGTGCTGGTGATTGGGTGCCTCACTCTCAGTGTAGGTTCAAATCCCAAAAACGTACGAGCATCTGTACTTTACTAAGAAGGGGTTATCCCAATTATAACATTTGTTGTCAAGAAAGCACAATAAATGTATATTCGGCTGTGTGTGTGTGTGTGTGTGTGTGTGTGTGTGTGTGTGTGTGTGTGTGTGTGTGTTCATGCACTTGTGCTCCCTAACTCAAGTTACCAAACACACCCTGTTTACACATTTACAAGATATATATTACGCTGAGGAGAATTTACGATTATACGTTGATACGTCTAACCGCTGGCCTGGTTTGTTTGTTTTGTTTGTTGTTTAACGCCGCACTCGGCAATATTCCGCCGGTCTGTAAATATTCGAGTTTGGACCAGACAATCCAGTGATTAACATCATGAGCATCGATCCACGCAATTGGGATCGATGACATTCATCAACCAAGTCAGCGAGCCTGACAACCCGATCCCGTTAGTCGCCTTTTACGAGAAGCATAGTCGCCATCTACGGCAAGCATGGGTTCCTGAAGACCTATTATGCAATGCCATATTTCTTATCGCCAGGGATCACAGGTGTGATACCAGTCTCCCTCAAGGAGACGTCTGATTAAACTCTTTGCTTCGTCAATGGTTCGTCTCGCCCAAACTGGTAACTGTTACCACTAGCAGCGATACAATGGCGTACAAAGACTTACAATGAGTCAAGCATCCGTCACTCGATTTCCATTTTCTTGCATTTAGAAAGCATGATTGATTGTTTGATTGATAGGTTGTTTGAGTTAGTTGATTGGTAGATTGATTGAGTTAGCTGATTGAGTTGTTTTATCAAATTGATTAACGTGTTAAATTGATTGTATTGACATACTCTGGTGCCATCTGCAGAACCTTGGTTAGCAATGGCACAGTAATTTATGAGAGTTTGTGAGTGAGTCGGATTTTGCGCCGTCTTAGCAATATTCCAACAAAATAGGGGGGATTCCCTATGATATGCAGATAATCGAACCTGGACTTTCGGCACGAGGAGCGAACGCTTTTACCACTAGGCAACGCCAGTTGCCTTGATCATATGATCAACTATATGTGTTACATTTTTCAAATGTTTAAGTTTGCAATCACAGATAATGATAACCACTGTATAATGCAAGGATATCATCATTTCATCACCATCATCATCACCATAATCATCATCATCATCACCATCATCATCGTCGTCACCATCATTATCATCACACCCACCATCAGCATCAGCATCGCCACCGGTATCGTTATCACAGGTATTAACGAAGGGCATCTATTTGATCAGGGGTTATTTAAATATCTATAATAGCCGTGTGTCAGTATATCCGGTTTCTGTCAGTGAAGAAAAATACCAAGTCGGTCAGCTTTGACATACGGTTCTTCAGCATCGGGCATCAGCTGATTTTCTTACGTCCTTGACACACAAAGACCTCTTGACATAATGTAACTTACCAGGGAGAGGGGATAGTCGGATTGGAGACACGAGGGGGATGTCGTCCAAATAGCGTTACGAACTACCAGAAACCGTTTCATAGATCATGATTTCTGTCTAGGAAACTATTCATTACTGCTGTACAGTATCACATATATTAGAACAGTAAAAGAAAATAATGACACCAATTCTCAAACTGTTTAAAATTATATTCCCAGGATATTTAATTATATATATACACAACCGGGCAAAAGAAAAAGCCTGCCATTCTAATATCACTTCTGTGTACAGTGAATTTGCGACCCCCGTGTTCCTTAAGACGTCATGTGCACGTCACCTGTTATGAGACACTCATTGATATGATGCATGTAGTATCGCCCAAGATACCCGAAGCAAATATATCTCCATCGAATAACCATTTCTTGTTTGTTTCATTTTAAACCACCATGAAACACGGGTGTATACTTACTTTTGCCCGGCAGTTTACACAAGTTACAATTACTTCCCAATCGTTCGATCACTGAGACGATTTGAACATGGTGGCCGCAATTACAAATAGCACGGTGAGGTGAGGTGAAACGTCGCGTCCACGATTATTGCACTTTTATAGCGATGTGCATGCGTGTGTGTGTGTTTATGTCTGTTCTATGTGTGTTTTGTGTGTGTTTTGTGTGTGTGTGTGTGTGTTTTGTGTGTATGTGTGTGTTTTGTGTGTATGTGTGTGTTTTTGTGTGTTTTGTGTGTGTGTGTGTGTGTGTGTGTGTGTGTGTGTGTGTGTGTGTGTGTGTGTGTGTGTGTGTGTGTGTGTGTGTGTGTGTGTGTGTGTGTGTGTGTTGGATATTACATAAAACACTCATCTTGATGGTAGTTCGAGTTGGATAAGCATGTTAACTATGATCTTCTTAAGGTAGAGAATGCCGCGCATGGATGTATCAATGAGATTCCCAGGACATGGGGGTTTTCGGCAGGAATATCCACACAGAGGAGACTTAAATGGGGATCGGGTGAACATGATGTGGTTCCTGGTAGATTGTGTGTCATCAAACCGGACACCTTTGGTCTTTGACTGATTGTGGCATAAAACACACTTATTCATTTACTTGTATCGGAAATTGAATGTTCATGTTAATTGTTATTGAACACGTAATATATTTTTAAAGAAATAAAACAGTGACATAATAACTACAATTTTATGTGAGAACGAGTAGCTCTATTGGAGCTGGAGATGAATAAGTGTTATAAAGCTTCTTCACAACCGTGTAACCATGCATTGACTTTATTGGGTAATCCAAAAAGACATATCGACCTAATATAGCCAAATATCATACGATTTCACTTGTCCACCATCTTGGATGTAAGGCGAAAACATTTCAGCGCGTTTGAAGCTACTGAGAATGCCCCCTCAGATTGGACGAACATTCTGTGGTAGCGCGGCGTGGTTGACCAATATTGGTGAGCGCATTTTCTTATTTCTTGATTAATTACTGATTAACGATCAACGTTCAGTTTGTAGATCCTGCTATATAAGAAGGTTAATTTTCAGTTCATTCACTGCAAAATGGCAAATGCACAGGTGGATATTCAGTTCATTCCCAACAGTCGTGGTGGCAGAAGCCTTGTATATCAAGGTTATAAGTATCGTGTGAAGAGGACCAGAGGTACCAGCATCCACTGGAAGTGTTGCTTATCAACATGCCCAGCTACCATCAACACATCGAACGACTGCATCACCACAGTCAACAACATCCACAACCATGACGCAAACCATACCAAAGTTGCTGTTGATAAGTTTGTCGCCTCAGTGAAGAACATGGTTAAGAAGGACAGCAGATCCATTCCTTCAATTTACCTCTCAGAGTTAAATGGTATGCATGAGTTGAGCTTACCTCTTATTATAATGTCCATAATTTTATTTACTAAATATTTCAAAGATTTCAAACATTTGTAATGTGTATTTGTATCTTAAAAATTATTGTCTTATTTAACTTAATCTGGGTTTTGTCTGATTTTAGAACTGCGGAGAGATGAAGCAGATGTGATAGCAGAAGCGCCAACCTTCTACAGCGTCCAATCCAGTCTCTACCGTGCCAGGGCCAAGGAACTTCCAAAACATCCATTGAGTATGCCGATTCAGTGTCACATCTCACTGGACTGTAAATATGTGTATGAATGTATCAAAATGCTAAATGTAATGTTATTTAATGCTATGATATGAAGTGATATATAGAATAAAATAATGAAATAATGAAATACACTGTAAATATGTGTATGAATGTATCAAAATGTTAAATGTAATGTCAGATTATTTGCTGTGCAATGTATGGATGTATGAATTCTTAAAATAATCTGTATAACATGCAGTATAACATGTGTCTGCAGTATAACATGTGTAGTTATCAACTAATGTGCAATAAAATGTTGAGATGAGCCCTTGTGACTCTTATTGTTCTACCAATCACCACACATGACTGCATCACCTATTCCAAACAATAGGTGGTGGCAAAGTGAGGAGGCCCCGTTCGACTTGGTAGAAGTGTGTAATCAAACCGCACAGCATTGGTCTTTGATTGAATGTGGCGTCAAAACAAACTCATTCATGTACTTGACCTGATTGTTCATCTTAATTGTTATGGATAGTCACGGAGCCGTGATCCAGAGAACAGGGTGTCGTTAGATAAACAAAATAAAGTAATAATAGGATTACCAGAAAAACGATGTATAACACCCAAGCCAATGAGCTTCGCTCAAGAACACTAGAGCAAGTCAGTACAAGATTGAAAACTGCCCATTATTATGTATGACAGGCTAGTCGGGTATTGCTACTTGTATATGTGAAAACAAAGTTATTAAAATGAATAGCAAAACTGATGAAAGTCACCAATAAACGTGTATAAGTGTTATATCGTCACTGCAAAAATAATGAGTGTTTGTCTTTAGTATTAACATTCAAATACTCGATATCTTTATTAGCGCTATCATCTACGTTCCACCGGTGAGTAAGCGTTAGGCTTACTAATTCGTAGTATAAAGGTTGCAAGAAATTGTATTTCTGAAGACATCACGATACAGTTTTTACGATGCATCACGTCTGCACTAGCGCTTGATAACAGCCTTGTGTTTGGGTGTTTCGGTAGTTTAAATTGCTGCTCTTAATATTGTTGACTTGCTCTTGACTTTGATACTATGAACAATATATGGTCATATGAGAGTATGACTTTAGAACGGTAACATGCGTTAATGTATATCTATAGGATGACATAAATAGAACAATGAGTAGTACGTCCAGATTAGTGTATAGACAATATCTAATAATTAAATTCAACAACTCTCCTTTTAAGTCTTTTTTCCTGACTTAATAGTAAATGAAAGAACACAATCGTCCGGACTACAACGTATAATTCTAGTGCACTTCCATGTGACTATAGAGCATACAATAAGCCAATAAGCTTTCGGGTCCCGTTTGGATCGGCTTGGGTGGCAGCTTAGATATCCATAAAATAGGTTCATCTCGGAATCTCCCATATAACTGGGGCTCCTCTTCAATTTAAATGGAGTTTCTTGTTTCTTTCAAAACTATACAGTATTAGAGACTAAGCATTAGTCTGAATAGACATCACCAGTTTGGAATTTGAAACTAATCTGTTTACAGTAACAGGACTTTAAACGCTATGACTGCAAAACCATACCCGTGGATTTCCTAATGGATGAAAATTCACTTCCCCTAATCGAGCATACTATACGCAGGATAAATCAATCCCTGACAGATACAAGTGATATAAATCAAATGTATGATGACTTTGTGGATCTGATTCATAAGGAAATGAACCTCAAGCTGCCAGTGTTGCAAGACAAGAAACCAAATCGTGGAAACAAGAGGTCTTTCAGGAAGCCTTATTGATGTGAGGAGCTTCAGCAACAGTGGGGCATTATTTCAAAGTGTGAACGGGACTGGCTGCAGTGCAAAGACAGAACAAATGCCAAGGCCAAATTGAAGCAAACGTATTGTGCTGAGAGGAAAGTTTTTGACAGACTGAATAGAAAGCTGAAGCGGCGTCACCAAGTGGATAAACTGCATAGGTTACTTGACAAGCTTAACCAAGCCGATGGAGACTTTTGGAAGGTCATTGGTAATATTGGAATAGTGAATGACAGAAAGCCTAAGATTCCTATGGAAGTAAAACTGCACGATGGCACGATTGTCAGTGATATAAACTCTGTACTGGATAGGTGGCAAAGTGACTTCGAGGAACTATACTCGGGAACAAATGCTGCTCATTATGATAGCGGCTACCTACCTGACGTTCAGCGTGAGCTAACACTGTTAACTAACGGTAACGCCATGCAGCATTAGGCGAGTGCGCTTAACAGTCCAATTACGCAAGAGGAAGTTCGCGACGCGGTTAATAGAGCTAAAATCCGTAAGGCGGGGAGAATTGACAATATAAAAGCTGAAGTTTTAAAAAATGACAGTTGTGTAGATATTCTGTTCAGATTATTCACCGTATGTTTTGAGAAAGGTAAAATACCTAGTGCATGGAAGCAGTCGATCATAAACCCTATAGTTAAAAGTGACACTGACTTGCGACTGCCACTAACTTACAGAGGAATATCACTCATTTCAGCCCCTTCTAAGATCTACTGTGATAAACTGAATCATCGAATCTCTTCATGGTTGGACTCCAGAAATATTTTAGTAGATTCGCAGAATGGATTCCGTAAGAAGAGGAGTTGCTTTGACCACATATATAGTTTGTATACTATTTTGAAAGGAAGGCGTGACTCCAAAAGCTCAACTTATACCTGTTTCATTGACCTGAAGAAAGCCTTCGATAACGTTGACCGAAGTTGACTCTGGCTGAAAATGTTAAAAGCTGAGATCAACGGGAAAATGTTTTCCACTATACAGTCCTTGTATGCTAATACTACAAGCGCAATACGTGTTAGTAACTGCCTAACACCATTCTTTAAAGTATCAACAGGCGTCAGGCAAGGATGCACATTGTCTCCGACTTTGTTTTCGTTATATATTAACGACCTGGCAAATGAACTTGATGAGTTGAATGATGAAGTTACAATTGACGCGATGCGCGTTTCTGTTTTACTCTACGCCGACGACATAGATCTGATTGCCCCTACTGAGGGGAAACTACATAATATGCTGGATGTTGTATCAAGTTGGTGTAGTAGATGGCGTCTCAGCATTAACAGAGATAAGTCCAAAATAGTGCAGTTTAGACCGAAATGGGTGGGCCGTTCAGTCTTCCAGTTCAACTGCTGCAACGTGCTATTAGATTATACTCACTCATACAAGTACTTAGGATTGCGGTTTGAAGAACATTTGAATTTGAAGTATACTATCAAGGAAATAGCTAAATGTGCTAGCAGGGCCTCTTATCACCAAGTACAGGCAGTGTGGTGACACAGTTTTCAAAAAACTGTACGAATCAACTGTACAGCCTTTATTATTGTATGGTGCGCCTATCTGGGGACTGTATGGACACAGGGAAATAAGGAATGTACAGCAAAAAGCATGTCGTTTCTTCCTAGGTGTACCTCGAACTACATCAAACATCGCAGTACAAGGTGAAATGGGATGGAAACTTGCCTTACTTGTCAGAGAGTTGAAGCCTTCAGATATTTTGTCAAACTATCTCGAACACCAAGTGACATACTTACTTTTAAACTTTTTAACTGGCCTAAAGGTAGGAAAGGTTCCTTTGCCAGTAGTGTTCTCAAACTGGGTGGACAATTACAGGTAATGGATATTCTGATATCACCCGCATCCATCAAGAGAATTGTGTCCCAAATTAAACAGCGCCTCTGCAGACTGGATGAAGAAAAATGGTTTACAGAATTGTGGAATGACCGGAGAAATCCCAATGGTAACAAACTTCGCACTTACAGGCTGTTTAAGAAGGATTGTCGACCGGAGCCCTATCTACAAACCATTATATCAAAAAATAAGCGACGAAATCTCACTAAATTACGTTGTGGTAATCTACCCCTCCACATTGAGACTGGTCGCTATAACAAACCGCCCACGCCACGTCATGAGAGACGGTGCCCTCTTTGTAATCATCTAGAATCTGAAGTTCATTTTCTTTTTTTTATTGTAGCTTTTATGATGATCTTAGGTTTGAACGTGTTAATCTTTTAGATTTTAAATCATCTGATAAGACTTTTACTGTGTTAACTGACGTCATGTCAAGCTCTGACGCCTCGTTAATCAAACTTTTAGTATCAACTATTAATGAAATGTTTAACAGGAGTCAGCGTTTTACATAATATATGTCTTAGTCAATTGATATCTGTATATTTTGATACATTTTAATCTATTTTATTTTTCTATTAGGTATGATCTTACTAGTGTATATCTGTTTTAAAATAGTGTCTCATAAGCCTAGCTAGGCTGGATGGTATGATAAATTTAATATGATGTATTGTTATTGTTTCATGCCATGTGACACTTTAATAAACTATGTCTATGTCTATGTCATGTACAAATGAGAAAGTGGAATCCCGTCAATTAGGAGGGCGAACCTTAAAACTGTTAATAAACATTAAAATAAGCAATATCGTAAACATGTATATGCATATAATATCTTGCAATATACACCAAGATAAACTTCTACAAAAATAAGTTTTAAAAGCCCGTTGATATTCGTTTGCGTATTTGACGATTATTTAACTTTCGAAAGTATAAATCCTTTTCCTATACTCAGACATTCCTGAGCCTTGCGCTTTTCTAATTATTTTGACTAAAATTATTACCGTTATCATTTTATTAGTTAATGGGAAACGGGTGCCGATCAAGTACGTGCCATAAATTAAAGCGACAATGTACGATTCCGAACTTATCACGAGATTGTTTCTGAAATAGTAGTGACATAGTGGAAACAATACGCGAAATCGCGCATACACAGAACGGAAAATATGGACAAGGCAGTAAACAATCCGCATGCGCAGAACGATTGATTTCAGTACTTCCGCTAAGTGCTTCGAGTACAACGTCAAACTCGGGCCTGTAATCTAACACCCGAGAATTGACCAATGAAATCTGAGAAGTAGGACTACCGGTAGACGCTGTTCCTTGATTGACAATGTCAATCAAGAAAGGGAGGAACTTGATGATATCGTTCTCTCCCAGTAAATCCCGATGTCAAATAACGACGTTATTTGGACGGAAAAACGATGGTTTGAAAGCGTCCAAATAACGTCGTTTTGACCATATACGGAAAAAACGACGTTTTCGTGTTTGCAGTGTTTGCTTATGTTGCCAATTCTTTAACAGAGTAAGTAATATCCAAATTATATAGCCTGCACCTTGTTGCCTTTGAGAGAGTCTGTGTCTGTAGAGCTGGTTTTGTCCTTGTCTATTTGGTATTCACTCGCTGGAACACAAATATTGAATATTAGCATTGTATTGTGATGTTGAGCATCCGGGTGCATATATGACATGTAAATATGTTTCCGATTATAGTACTTGTTGTTCATGCATATGTCCCTAGCAATAATCAATTTCATAAATATTTGGTTTGCTTAATTTCTCTTTTGAAAAGCTTCGTTGGTCTGTATAATTTAGCACGCGCACGGTTGGGTGCAAACCAAATTATGTTTATTTCTCATAAATTAAACCACCAGCGGCGGTACTGGAGTATATATCTAATACAGAATAGTACATCAAGGATGCATTTCCATGTAAAGATTATGTATTTATGAAGCTTGAGTACATGAACTGGTTGAGTGACGTATTTTACGTGATTTACATCATTAAAATATAAAAGAATCTACACAGTGATACAGGTATAAATGGCGAGTTGTGATTTATTTAAGAACGAAGTCAGTAATTGTAGATTTCACTTGCTCTTTCCGACATTATGCGTATTTCGCACACGGTTAAGAACGAATTGTAATTCATCTATTCATCTACCCGTGTTGTATCTACTTACATGTTCATTAATACCAACACCACAGGACTAAGTAAATAGTTTGTTGAAAGTTGTTTCGTGAATACACATATTGCGTAACACATTCCAAGAGCACAAACCCAAACGGGCCGTCCCTTTGTGACAGGTATTGATTAGAGAATGAATTGCCACCACATTATGTCCCGGCACTTTTATGACATGTAATGAACCTAGTCAGTCCATGGGTCTGAAACAACTTTATAACATCAAAGCAACATGAATACGTAACTCGTATTAAATCAAAACTTGACTTATAGGTTATAACATGAATATTATTGCACTTTTGATGATAAAAGTGCAACTTTTGTTTTGGGATGAAAGTACAAAAAATACCATTAAAAAGACATGATTAAAGAATCTCAGAAGCAACTTACTGTATTTATGCACGACTTCAAACAAACTGAAAAAATATACATATGTTTATAAAGCTATATTTACATGCATGGCACAAAGATTAACATGAAATAATAATGTTGGTCATGTTTGTTAAGTTCTACATTTCATTGTTATTGGTATTCTGAGGATGTTGTAATTACACAAGGGTTCTGGTCTTCTTTGACGTAGAATACATGAACTGGTTGAGTGACTTCTGCCATCAACGTGAGAGGATTACCCACACATATACCCACAATCCTTTGACAAAGAGAAAAAAAAGGTTCATAAATCGTACAGATATCATATCTACTTGGTACTAAAAGTTCACTATCCATCTACTCTGATAACAAACTGTTACATTTTATATCCCCAAGCACCAATACTCAGTATGCTCATGGAGTAATTGTCAAAATCAGAAACCCGAATGAAATCCTGTCTACATGGTCACACCCGGTGATAGTTAAGAACTACAGATCTACTCTGACAACATGGCAGTCTGTATTCATTCATCCCAAATGTTCCCCAACAAACTTCCTCTTAATTATTCTTAGAAAAACAAAAAAGTGGTATTTTGGGAGATGTCCTACTGTGAATGGGAAATTGTTCATGCTTTTAACATATTTTTTATTCAGTAAATGAATCGGGATTGCTAAAAACTGCCCCAGAAACAAAGTTATAGTTATCAAGTGATATTGATATGTGTTGGTTTATATATATATACATATTAAAAAATATAATACATATATAAATTAAACAGAACACAAACGAGTGGCCAACAGTTTGGTGCGGTTGATGGAAAAATATTCAATTAGTCAGAAAAGCTATTTAAGTCTTTAATACTTAATACATATCTTAAATTATGAATTAATTCTTAAGAACGTAGGATGTACATAGGGACTAAATTCAAAATAGCTAAATTGACAGATTTTGTTCCCTATAAAGAACTGAATTCAAACTCTAACCTTTCGAACAGAAAGATGAATCGTTTCTTAAAATATTGTAGTTAGGGCATGTGAAAAAAATGCAGTATATGTGATAGCCACAAGAGCATGCATGATGCGTTATCTGAGATGTGTCTTTCAAGCCGATGGAAGTTTATCACTACAGCCGAGTCCGGGGCGATAAAGGATTATGTGACAAAATCTGGTATAACTGAATATTAGTAACATTGTCCAATTATAATAATAGTTTAATAATCCTCAGGTGACTATTCCAATTATTAATGATATCAGGAAGGAATGACTTGGCATAGCATTCTGTTCAGCAACTTTTAGCCTGTAAATTGGTTCGATTTCTTTAAAAGTAATCACTAACAGAACAGATGTTTTCAATCTTGTGAAATAGTGTTTTCTTTTGGCTATGTTAGTTTCGCTGTAAAGTTCCTCATGACCCCTTGTCGCCCCACAAATAGTCCGTGTAAACTTTCTAGGATTGATTCTTGTTCTTTGGTACAATTATCCCAGATATGGGAGCAATCACATGGGCAATATATGCTTGTAAATAACTTCTAACGACTTTAACTTGAAATTGAATAGTTTATGTTTTCTTTGTATTTCATTTTACATGCTTTAATCCAATAGGTAATTTTCTCCAAATTGGCATAAATATTTTACGCAGTAGTATTTGGAGTTGTCGATTTGGGGAATTGTCTGGGCCCCATCGCAAACGGTGTCTAGCCGGGAGAGCCACATTTCAGAAATGGCTATTGCCGGTAAAGCCACATTTTCAGCTGAGTGCATTTCACCTATTCTAGCAGGTAATTAATTAATCTGATTACCGATACCTTTATATGAGTGTCCCACATTTAAATTACTAAGCGTGGTGTTCTTTAGAGATACCTTTAAATGAGTGTCCCACATTTAAATTACAAAGCGTGGTGCAGAAAGAAGGTCTGGTGATGGACTATAAGGAAGATGAGGAGGTGAAGAAGCTGGTGAGAAGAGCTGCTGCCCTCCCTCTAGTACCTCGTGACAAAGTGGATGATGTGTGGCTTGATGCCATTGCTGACTCTCCTGCTGGCCCTAAAGTGACTGCCTTCATGGACTACGTGACAACCAGTTTAGTTCAAGGAGGGGCCTTCATGCCAGAGATTTGGAACCATTTCGAAAACCAAGGCCACCGTACCAACACTCACCTGGAAGGGTGGCATACCAGTGGTCACGTGGGCGACCACGTGGGCGACCTCCTTCATCTGCAGTAATGACATTAAATCCATTATGATATTCATATGCTATTCATATTCATCAATGTAAAGTTTTGATGAATATGTTATCATTGTTGTATAAAAATTGAGAAAACAAGACTTGTTTTGTTATATACGGTAACCTGTTAGAATCACAAAGCATGTTTTGACAGCATAGCCGCCAGAGCCACATTATACAATCACGCAACCATAACCATTGCCGCGAGAGCCACATCAATTTGGGCTATCTATTTTCGAAATGTGGCTTTGCCGGCCTGTAACCTCGCAAACACAGTAAACATAAATTCTAAGGGTGAAAATAAATACAATAGTTTGTTGGTTCGACATGCTAAGCTCCATAGTTTTAGTTATAATGTAAAAATAATAGTGATTTTGAATTATATTAAAACTTTTATACATTTATGTATTTGACGTGAGAGGGGTAGCGACACACATATACAAACATGCTCTATTTTATGATAATGATTGTACAATTTGGATTGCTTTAAACCTGTTTCGTCAAACAAATATAAGATTTGATGTTGTCATATCGTGAATCAATTTATTTAATATTCACTTGATGACTCTGTTGTTTACTAGTCTTGTAAGTAAATTTTATTTCTTCCAAATGTTCTATTGCGAACACATATAGAGTCAGCACTCATGATTGTCAAATCTATTGCACGAATGAATGAACATATCATCATAAATAAACTTCACTGTGTGTTCTGAAGTCAAATCTCTGTAAGACACAAACACATTTCGATATTAAATGTACTTGATTAACTGATTCTTGTATCATTTTGCTTTGGTAATTAAATCTGAAACGTTTTCATTCTAAACAATTCAGAAACAAGCTTAGGATACAAACATATTTAGGCATAAAACCCCGTTTAACTCATCGGGCTAGGATTAAACACTATTTACAACGTTGTTACCAATTAGACGTCTTCTAGGGAAAGGAAGTGCCCACTACTAATATAAAGGCAGAAATCATTAGATTATTTTATGCTATTTGAGTATACCAATATCTTCAAAAGTCATTTCACAGAAATTGAAAAATAATCATCGTAATTCCAATACAAGATTTACATGAAATGAAGGATACGAGAAAAACGTTTTCTGTTGTGAGCGAAGACTCAACAACAATGACAAATTATATGGAACTTTAACTTGAATGATAAAGGAAAACATTACGCATAAAACACTTACATGTATAATGAATTATTACAAATACATTCGCCTACATTCTGTGAAAGAGTATTCTTAGTTGTACAGATCTGAGTTTGAAGGTGAATAAGGTAAGACTGTTGCATGCTAGTAAGTGTGACCTAGAGGATTAAATTGAAACAACACTTGTGATATTGTTACTGTGAGGTACGATGTTACAAATTCACTTATAAGGACATATCCCTCTTTTAAGAATGCATGTAGTTCCCCCGGATAGTACCATACACGTGTGAATTTCAGGTTTGTGCATGTTGTCAGAATGTTTAAAAAGCTGCAATTCTGTACAAACTCCAGAAAAGTCATAGAATGAAACTTTAGGCTTGGTTGGATATTCAACTGAACTGAATTATCACAATAACATGTCGTTCTATCCCTATGTCGTGTCACGCTATCAACTTGTCGTGTCGTACTATCGCTCCATCGTCTAATTCTATTGTTTTGTCATTGTGTTTCGTATTATCGCTTTGTCGCGCGATATTGTGTGGATTTCCTTGAGCGATATGGCGAGGACCCCTCTCAGTGACCATCTTCTTATAACATGTTGAACAAAATGCAGGTGTGCAAGAGAACTACCACAACAGGAATACTTCTGTCACACTCCTACGATTCGATTCCTGATCTGGCTTGAACGTTGTTGACTGCGTCGTCAAAACACTCACTCGCAGGGAAGAAATAGAACTTCTTGTAGCCATCTGACACAAACATGGACTCTGAAACATTCTTTCTGATATCTTCTCACTAACAAAACAAGGATCCTGTAAAAACAAGGATGTAAAATCTTGGTGTACATGTATATGTAGGCCTTATCAGTGACGGGATGTTCTCTCCCTCAGATGCGGAATGATTTTCCCACCCGCCATCTCTGTAGACATTTAGGATCTTCATCCTTTGTTGTGATAGGAACCAGGAACGGACTATGGAGAGGATAATCCACAAGCTCTTCAGTTTGGTGGTTCTTTTGACGATACTGCAGAGTGGCATGGGAAAGTATCTCTGTTGTGCTTTTATTACCCCAGTATCTGCAATAAAAAAACATGTATCATCCATATGATACGGATTCTTTACCAGAGTAAATATCGTTTTGGAATTTATAGATTAACTGTATTATTACAAAGAATGACATGCCCTTTAAATCAGCTTTTCACTGAGCATCGAATTTCAAACGGTAGGGGATGTCAAGTTAGTGAGTGAGTGAGTATGGGTTTTGCCGCTTTTAGCAATTTTCCAGCAATATCACGACGGGGGACACCAGAAATGGGCTCCATACATTATACCCAGTTCGGGAATCGAACCCGGGTCTTCGGCGTGACGAGCCACCAGTCTACCCGACCGCCTCAGGGGACGTCAAGAAACATACGTTGGAGTTACTGTTATTAAATAAAATGGAGATGACCAGATAATTGTCAATGTAATATTTCTAACACATAACTGAATCATACGCGAATCTGCATAACTCGTGAGGATCACAATGACTTGATTATTTGTGATTAGTATTTAATATACATATCTTGAATCTAACAATATGCATTTAATTATGTTTAAAGATAACACTTTTACTTTACCAGCTATCAGGTAAAGGATACATATATTGTAAATGTTTGTCACATGGGCCATGGAGTAAGCACAGCGGGACCCAAAGCCATGCTCATATTTAAATATCCAAAAAACGCTTGCTGAAAACATTGTATGGATTCACATATACAGTTGATCAAAATATTGAAGAGTAATGAAGTAACAAAACTATTTCAGGGCAAACGTATGTTGTGTAACACAGATAGTTGTCAACTATATGTTTACCATTTCATCTTCGCATATCACAGGAATTGGCGTTGTTTCAGTTTTGACCTATAATTTCGCTTTGAAGGCATCGGCGTGCAGAATGAATGGAATCTCAGTGAGGTTGTAAGTATTATCATCAGTTTGGGTGTACAGTCAGCATTTCGAATCATCAACCTTCCAGTCTTGAAACTTCATGTATGTTTTGATACTAACTTTTAGGGGAAAGGGGTTGTGGCTGGAAATTATTTAACAAGGACATTTCTTATGAATATGGAAAGTGTTTTGTCGCTTTTATTTACAAGTTGAAACACGCAGACGGTACAAATTATAAGATGGTGTAAGGATGTGTGTGTAATTTATGCAAGCAGCTTGACTTTGATGATGGGTATTAGTATTTTAAACAAAAGGATTTCTTGGAAGGGAAATAATGTCGTTAACCATTGCAACATTTAGAATAGCCAGGAATAGAAAACGAGCTTTAAAAGAAGATTGTGTTAAGACATCTTAAGAGCAGAAAAACAAATATTGTTTACAGGATACACAATTTACAGATGATATGGAGACACAAATATATTAATGACACTCAAATGAGTGCAGAATTAGTTCATATTCAAAGAAAATTTTGATTTCGATCTCGCAGAGAGAATAACTACGTTGGTAAGGAAGGTTTTCACGAACGCCAGACTTAATTTTCTCACAAAACACCTTCGCTCACACACCACATAATACATATAGTGCGGTCCAAACCATCATTCTGTCTAATTTCTGTTGTCGAGGACGTCAGAAACTTGTCTTGTCGAAAGTCCACCCCAAGCTATAGATTAGATCATTCACGATATCGATTTACACTACAACTGACTGATACTGAATACGCAAAACTGCTAAAAAGTAATTACGAAAGCTGAAATGCAATATACCAAATACATTGACAGTGATAGCATTACTGTATTAAACTTAAATGGAAAACTGTCTTGGGAAACACTTTTACCAATGTTAAAAGTAAAAGTATTAAATCATAATATCACAAAATGAAAACTAAATAAAGCAACAAAGATGCACAGTGTTTGCTAAATGAACGTGGACTAATTGTTATTTGCTAATTTAAACGCAAGAAATTCCAGACATAAATATAACAAAAACTAAATTAGATGAAATCACTAACACAAATATCGAAGGTTTTAGCATTAGATCAAAAGGCAATTGGACTGAAAATTGGAGAAACCAACTAAAACTGTTTGCCCCTGAGAGAAAGACTGTTGAAACCTGCGACGTATTAACTTTGAAAAGTATTTGATTCAGTTAAGTGGAAGTCTATTGATGAAGTCCTAAACGTCATTAATGTCGACCGTCCTGTAAAAAGATGGTTAAATACGTTCTAAATAAATAACAGCTCTTCCGAATTTTGGTCAGTGGATATATTACCGACTTATGCGTACTGACACATAAGTGACCAAAATTATGTCCGATGCAATTCCATATATATATTTCTTGTTATGGAATGGGTGGTATTGTCACTTTTAGTAATTATGCAGATCTTTTCAGTTACGTGATATGAATAATAGAGCTTAAAATATCAATGTAGTTCTCGTTCTGTGCATATCATTAACTGTTACATCAATAGCCAACAACATAATAGTTCATGCTTACAGTTTTACACAATATAATGGAGCCAAAGTGAAAACACATACTAGTGTACAGTGCTACAAAGTTGCATGCCTAGACAGATTCATGTACAATGTAAGCAATTATAGAACAAATTCGGAACAGTTAAATAACAGTGACTGCAGACTGATAGCAGTCCAGATAAGAAGGGTGTATATTCAATGAGTCAGACCTTAAACACTTGACAGTTGTAAGAGGTGGTATATGCGTCAGGAAATTAAAACAGTTCACAGCCATGCTATTTATTTTCGTAGAAAAGTCTCAATTATTTACAGAGTTTTTTATCGTCCCATTTACAGCAAAGATTTGTCAATATATTTTCAATGTTCTGAATATGATTTATTTCAATGTTTAACTGGGGAGTTGAGAATAGAAATGAGTGAACCCTCCAGAAATCAAGGGTTGCTTACGATGTATTTTACATGTTGAGCAAATGATACATATTCAAGTTTTATATTCTAAGAGATTAAGCACAAGCATAGATATTTACGACCCAACAAGCAGATAAGACGCCGTACTTTGCAATAATGTTGACAGATTTGTCTCCCTTTCCATCGAGAAATTACATCCACAAGCAGTGTGTGTGTTGACTGTCGACTCGAGGCCCCTCTCTCTCCCACCTGCCCATTGTCACACAGCAGGAGACGGCGTACAATGCAACAGTGTGACGGGGAAGTCAATAGATGGCTTTTGACCTTTGTTTTACGGACTTCGTTGGAGGATATAATTTTATTAGAGCAACGGAAAGAGGCGGTAATGTGTTGACTGCAAGAGAAGTGACATCCCGACATGTTGCTCCTAACTACAACTGAAGGCTATATGTCTGCCTACAGGTCAAATCACTGCTTAACTACACCTGCAGGGTAAACTACATTTGACGGTGATTCTCCTGTCTATTAGATAACTACACTTGACGGTGATTCTCCTGTCTATTAGATAACTACACTTGACGGTGATTCTCCTGTCTATTAAATAACTACACTTGATGGTGATTCTCCTGTCTATAAGATAACTACACTTGACGGTGATTCTCCTGTCTATTAGATAACTACCATTGACTACATCAGAACGTCTCCTCAATTGTAATTAAGAAGTTGTTTGTTCTCGTTTACAACACCAGCTACTAAATACCACTCAAAGAAAATGTTCACATTCACTGCAAACGAGAGACACAATGTTGTCATAGTTAATAGATGCGTATCATCCTGGGATCCTCCAATGCCCTTAAACTTAGAACATGCTAATCATACGTATTCATTGTATTTTCTTTCCGAAATGATTTCATCAAAATATGAACATCTTTCCTTTGAATAATCATATCAACACTCCTCGTACATACTGCATGCTGACATATTGAATAAAAGAGTAAACACAAGCATGGGTACATCCATCCGAACAGCAGAGTAGACGCCGTACTGTACAGTAGTGTAGACAGATTTGTCTCCCTTTACATTGAGGATAACAACCCCTTCTCTCTCCCACCAGCTCATTGTCCCAGACGACTGTGTTCAATGCTTCAGTCGGGCGTTAATGTGAATGCTTGACTTTTGATCCTTATTTTCAGTCAGTGCAATTACACGCAGGCTGTAGAAGGATATAACTATGTACAAACAACGAGGTGTGTGACGTGAAATTGTATGATTTTTGTTTAATTGTTGTTTAACGCCTCGAGTCTGACCACCCGATCCCGTTAGTCGCAAGTACCCATACAACAAGTATGGGTTGCTGAAGACCTATTCTACACCGTAATCTTTTCACGGGTTTGAAATTGTATGAAACGTCGCATTCAAAGTTATTGCACTTACGTAGCTACGTGCATTCATGTGTGTGCGCGCGTGGGAGTGCGCATGTGTGTTTGCATGGCTGATTGTTTGTTTGTTGGTTGGTTTGTTGTTTAACGTCGCACTCGGCAATATTCCAGCTGTATGACGGCGGTCTATAAACAATCGAATCTGGACCAGACAATCCAGTGATTGACATCATGAGCATCGATCCACGCCATTGGGACCGATTACATGCATCAATCAAGTCAGCCAGCCTGGCCACCCAATCCCGTTAGTCGCCTTTTACGACAAACATAGTCGCCTTTTACGGCAAGCATGGGTTGCTGAAGACCTATTCTACCCCGGATCTTCACGGGTATGGGTGCTTGTACTAGTCCGAAGAGACCTGCACTATGACTGTTCTGTAGCATATATAGAAAATAGAAGGGAGAATTGTATTGTGTAAAAACGGATTTCATAGAGTATATGTTAGTCTGTCATCCGGACCATCATATACCATCATAAAACGTGTTTTGGTAGGACATTGTTTCCCGTTTTGCTCAATAGCGAATGTACCAACTTCAGAACGCAAAACAGGGCATACTCGACAGATGAAATTCAAATCCCCAGGTAATAATCAGTCTCGAATATCTGGCGAAACCATGCAGCGTAAAAGTCAAAATGGTGATGACAATTACATGTTTGGATCATTTTAATCAGTGGTCAGTGATCTATTCTGTAATACATGTATAGCGAACGAAATACTCCCATCGGCATACACATGTCAATGAATATCTTTGACACAAATCGGAGTGTGGGAAATTTGTTTGGATACACCTCTGTTTATTCTATTTTTAACTTGATTGTTGTCAGAATTATTAATAACAGTTTTAATGAGAATTTGGTGGTACAAATGTATGTTTAATGTGCCCTGAGATATACAGGGAGTAACAATTTTCAAAATGAATACAAATGTGTTTAGTTTTTACCATGGCTACTTTACGACCAACAAAGAATCAGACTTTAATATCAGTATAGGAATAATTGTTCACTTATATCTCCGTGACACTTGAAGGTGATATTCCTGCCCACAGGTCAACTTCAAATGTAGGTGGGACCCACGTCTTCTAGTAAATACACAATGCAGGTGATACGTCAATTCCAGAAGCAGAGTGAGTGAGTGAGTGAGTATGGTTTAACGCCGATTATGGGAATGTTCCAGCAATATCACGGCGGGGGACACCAGAAATGGGCTTCACACATTGTACCCATGTCGGGAATCGAACCAGTAGGCCACCCGACCGCTCCCTCCAGAAGCAGATGATTTTGTAGATAGGATCCCTGCCTAAAGGTCAACTTAACCTCCAGGTGAGACAGCTGCCTACCTCCTGTTATTTTAATGAAAATTGTGTGAGTGGCGGATGGTGCTACCAGTGATGCAGGACATGGTTTCACGACTGTTGTGCCTCTTACACGCTATGGGATCTGGTTCGGCATCTATTTGACATTTTTCTGGCATTGTCGTTTTGACTGTATACTACACTTGCAGATTACGAAGATTGACAATGATATAAAGATATTTACATTCTCTGCGAACTTTGGGTACTTGGCAAACAATGTTGTCACGTGTGTGTAAGATCCCCACCTCCGGGTCAAATAAGTCAGATTCCGCTGACTGTCTTATTCCCGCCTGCTGTACTAAATATGACACGTCGGATGTCAACATGATGCGTGATGCCACCCTATGTTATGTCAGTTTAGTAACGGTTTTGTTTGCTTGTCAGTTTACATCGAAGGTGATGCTATTTAACTCCGTCATCCACAATCTTAGTAATTGGAAAGTATTCCCCCAGTAGCAGTGAGTACAAACATGTCAAGATGACCAGTTTTCTGTCAATTTGGAGAAAACGTCACGCTTGGTTTTGCCACACATGGTGTTGTGAAACATGGACTCTTTTAAGAAGAAAAAATAATCTTAGACCCTAAAACAGAAGAAGAAAAACATGACTCTACCCCCAAAACCCGACCTCTCACCTAAATATCAAATGGTAAGACATTGTCTCAGCATCCTATATAGCTACATGGCACATGCCAACATGTATATATATATATTTTTTGGCATGTGCCATGTAGCTATATGGGATGCTGAGACAATGTGTGTATATATATATATATATATATATATATATATATATATATATATATATATATATATATATATATATATATAAGCATGTAACGGTGTTCAGCCATGCCATGTCACTTGCTACAGCACACCTACTGAAATGTGACGACAACCTCTTGACTAACCACATGCCTTCATTACCTACCTTTCAGCCATTGACAGATGACATCTTATACTAAATAACTCAATTTGTGCCTCGTGTTGAATTCCCAGTGTTGAAATAGAAATAGGTTTGTGATCACATACAATTGCAACTGTTAGGATTGAAAGCCAATGAGAAGTGAATATTTCCTGACAGCTACAATAAAAGTATGCCAAAACATTTAGTTTACCAGAGTAGACGTTTTGTTCAGGACCTACTTGACCACTGATACACAAGGTCATCTTCTTACATGAAGGCTTACATTGGAACACAGTAAGGTTACCCTGATTAACACAATGGGCTATCTTCTACAAACAGTCCAGTAGTCACTATTTGGCTTTCTCATTTCATGGAAACCTTGTTCAAATGAAACAGACTAGGTCGTCTTTAATTGGAACCTAATGCCGCCCATACTTAAAAACAACATTAACCCTGAATGTTTAAATACATGAAATGCAGTATTTTGTGAAAAAACTTCTCTTACCCAACATTTTGTGATGTTTTTGAACATCGGTGACTTGTCAGTAGGTAGTGAGGTGTCTATCATTATCATTGCTAAATTTATTCTGACCAAATCGCGTGTGTCTTAGTATTTGATGTCATCTGTCAGATCTTCACATCACCATAGTAACCCAACACGAGGTAAATACCTCACTGGGTGAACGTGTGCTTGTCATCTCGGAGAGGTGAAGAGTGTCTTTGCTTGCAGACAGTAGTAGTCATGTCGTAGGACAAGAGTCATCATTATTTATTTTCCATTTTAATATAATGTCTGAGTTTGTATTTATGTTAGGTTTTAAATGCCTATTGTGCAGATCTGTTCTCAAATTAAACCGATGCAATAATTCTTGAGTGTTTTGTCATTTCAAAGAAGACTAAAGAGGCTTTTCGTACTGGCACTACCCGCTTCCATGTTCCCCTAAGTTGGCCGAATGGGGTTTCCAGGGCAGAATAGCTCGTAAGTATCCTGAGCTTGTCAAAATGAGGATTGGATGGTTACAAAGTGTGATTGTGCATCATCCTGCCCCGACTGCATGGATCATTGTTTAGTCCAGATTCCTTATTTACAGTTTGTCATGCATGATATAGCTGAAATATTGCTAATTTATTCACATGCAACATTTATTCATTATACACTTGATGAGGCCTAATAGACTGTGTTATTATCTACAACAGAGTTGCATCCCTTAGTTATTCAATGATCTGCTGACCATTTGTTTGAATGCCCTTTTCGCCCTGATACCAACCCTGGGTTTGTCAGTTCATGGTTCCATCAAAGTGGCAGTCATTTCACTTCCCGTGCAAGCTGGTATAGCTTATCACTGAAATATTTTTTTATTTACTGAAATGAAATATTTCATGATATTCAAAGGCTTGAATAGTCTCCTTTCATTAGGTTTAAATATATATCTTTTCATGTTTATAAAGAACACCTTTCAGAAATCTGTTAAAAACTGAAGAAAATATACAATAATTATGGGAAATCAATTAATTAATTTCTATGTCCTATGTATATAATGCTTCATTGTGATTCCTCGTTATAATAGGTCACATGTAATAGTTGTAGCGGACATGGTGGATTGGGTGAGGGGACCTTGTGACTCTTGATGGCGTGTCAATGTACGCGATAGCTTGGATTGTTGTTCACAATATCAGTCACTTGATCGTTTGGTCCAGACTCGACATTTACAGGCTGCTAGAATATTGCTGCGTGCGGTATTAAACTGTTGTTCTGCTGTTTCAGTTGAATATGCCCAAATCTGTAACACCTTCATGTGGAGTTCATTGTAGAAGAAATTGTGTGTCATCTCTCTCTTTTCTTCGACCACTGCTGTGGTCTTGTGGTAGAGCGTCCAGCGTAGAGGTTTGGGGTTCCTGGCTGCGTCATACCAAAAGACATAACAAGATGGTACTTGTTGTTACCCTGTCTGGTGCTCGGCAGTAAGGGGCTAAAAGAAGGACTGGTCGGCTTAGAGTCAGTATACTGTGTCGGAGTCAGAGGGTATTCATGTTAAACTGCAGCATCGTATCTCAGAGGGCTAGAACTATAAATTGGCATCAGTCCAGACTAGTACATGCAGCCACCAATACACACATCGCTATATAAGTGCAATAATCTTGAACACCATGTTAATCCCAATGTCACCTCACCTCTCTTCTCTTCTCTGAAGATCCGGGTTAGAATAGGTCTTCAGCAACCCATGCTTGCTGACACGGGCAACTATGCTTGATCAGGTGGTCAGGCTTGCTGACTTCGATGCATGTCATTGTATCTCAATTGTGTAGATAGATGCTCATGATGTCAATCACAGTGTAGTCTGATACAGACTCGATTATGTACAGTCTGTCATCATAAAGCAGGAAAGTTGCTGAATGCGGAGTTAAACAAACAAGCAAACAAATCTGTAAACAACAGCATGTGTCCTTTTGGTGTCTCCATTTAACATGGTAACGGAAACCCATTATGACCATGGACACAGTAGGTAAATGTACAACTGGCAAATGAATTGCAAGGGAATCAAGCACAACTTGGCTACCTTCCATTTGAACTGACATATCGGTTTTGTTTTTATTATATATGATGCTGGAAAATACAGAGGTTTTTTTTATAAACAACGACACTGATTTACACAAATACTGATGACTTGAGAAATGTTATCGAACGTAATTCAGTGACCGACTGGTTGCAACTTCACCATTATAATGATTAATGATTAAATCATAACGTATTCACATTCCAATTTGTTGCTGTTACCAATGGTTTCAAAGGGATAAATGCCGCTTACTGGTCTAGTAGAGCATCCGCCTAGAGAGCAGAAGATGGTTTCGATCCCCGGCCCTGTCATACCTAACAACGTTAAAAGTGGTACTTGTTGTTACCCTGTCTGGCGCTCGGCATTAAGGGGCTAAAACAAGGACTGGTCGGCTCGGAGTCAGTATACTGTGTCTGAGTGGGGCATTCATGTCAAACTACAGCATGGTATTTCAGTGGGCAAACACTATAAATCGGCATCAGTCCGGACTAGTACAAGCAGCCACATTATACCTCACCTCACCTCATAGGGATTCATGATATGTTTGTTTGCATGGCACTGTAATCTTTACAATCTCCGAAATTATATCTAAGCCAATGTATTTCTTAGTCATACTACAAGTAAGTACATGATTATGAACAATGTAAAATACATCAATAAGATATAAAAGAAAGACACCAATATACTTTGAGATATTCACCAGATTTAATTTTAAACAAACATTTTTTGCGCAGGTCAGCATTTTACATACCTCACTAAATAAATATTGACTATATAGATTAAATTAAATGTGGTCTCAATATCTACATGTCACACATGTACATATACAATTACCGGGGTAGAATAGGTCATCAGCAATCCATGCTTGCCGTAAAAAGCGACTATGCTTGTCCCAAAAGGCAACTAACGGAATCGGGTGGTCAGGCTCGCTGACTTGGTTGATGCATGTCATTGATCACAATTGCGTGGATCGATGATCATGATGTCAATCACTGGATTGTCTGGTCCAGGCTTGATTATTTACAAAACGGCCGTCATATAGCTGGAATATTGGAGTGCGGCGTTAAACAACAAACAAACACACAAACAAAACAAACATATACAATTACATATATACGTGACTAGGTACAGAACACCACTAGGATCTCTGTATCAAGTACATCACCGTGGAATACTCATTTCTTGTTTGTTAAACATTTTGCCAGCATCAAACATGGAGGTTGACTTTCATTTTCTGTGGCAGTTTAGTTTCCAACTACATCAACAATCTCATCTAAACAACCTAATGTGTGGTTTTGAAAAAATAATATTAAAGCATTAACTCAATATATGCTGAAGAAATCTGTTTTGAAGCAACTTTTTTTTTACATTTGGTCTGTGCTCATTTTTGTCTGGGCATAATTTCAGCAATAATTTCATCACAACAAAAGTCATGTGGGGATTAAGAATACTAATTTTATAGTATTAAATCAATATAAGCAGAAGAAATCTTGTTTTGAAACAATTTTTACATTTTGTCTGCACTCACTTCTGTTTCACATCACATTTCAGAAAGTTGTTGCTGTGGCATAATTTCAGCAACTACAGCAATTATTTCATTATAACAATATTTGTGTGGGTATTTAAAACAATTGTTTTATCCTTTTAAATCAATATTAGCAGAAGAAATCTTGTTTTGAAACAATTTTTACATTTTGTCTGTGCACTCACTTCTGTTTCACATCATATTTCAGAAAGTTGTTGCTGTGGCATAATTTCAGCAACCACAGCAATAACTTCATTACAACAATATTCGTGTGAGTATTTAAAACAATTTCCTATCCCAGGAGAAACCAGGAAAGTAGTGAAACCAGACATGTGAAGAAACCGAACACTCTTATGTCCGCTTCATTCACTTTCCCCGCCTGTCATTCAAACAGTTGATAGAAATCTCTCAGTTACACGGACAACTTTACATAACCAGTTTATTTCCTATCTCAGCGCTTGGTAGACGAGGGCCCTCTTGATGTATGTCATGTCGACGTCCTCCCCGCTGATCAGACGCATCGCCGCAGTGTAGCCAGATGGCGACCACCCAGCACTAAACATGGGGACAAGACGTTCCCGGAACACCTCATCATACTTGACAAGAACAATCCCCCTGTCCAAGTCAATGAAGGCCACTCTCCCCCTCCCCACATCCAGCACCACGCCATAGTGAAGGGTGGCCTGTGTGCCGGGAGTGCGGAACATGGTGTTCTGGTGACACTCGCCCTGCTTCCTCTCCCGCCACACCCTGGTACAGATACTCCACCCGTGTCTGACACATCTCTCTACACAGACACTCCAGGAGCGACGCTGTCGAGAAACCCACAACCGACTGTCCACCTGACCTGCCTCGCATACCCCCATCTCCAGGACATACCACGGCACTCCCCCCATCACCCGCACCCTGGTCTCTGTCTCCCAGTGTGTTGGTGTGGTGGGGAGGGGGTTGAGGGTGGAGGGGGTTGGAGGAAGGGGGATGGGGGAGCTACAGGTCCCCATTTACGTCTGTAGCCTGTTCCGCCCCTCATCCCGTGTGTCGGGCTCCGAGCTGACCAGCTCACCGTCTGTAGTTACGTGGCACCAATCTGTGTTGGCCCGAGCCGCGTCCAGGTGGCGTTTAGGACCTGGAAATAAACATTGTATTTGTTGTGTGGCAAGTTTATTTCACTGTTTGTTACAAACTGAGACACAGAAAGAGATTTACTGAAAATATCGGCTGATTGCTTTTCTCTAAACAGCGCGCTGAATGTTCGTCTGTGTTTTTCATCAGTACATATAAACCTATCACTGATATGTCCCATTATACTGGAGGTACTCGAATTTCATGTAATGACCTCTTGCTGAGTTGGAGGTTTTACTTCTTAAAAGTAAAACCCAGTAGCAGGTCTTACTTTTGAAAGTAAGACCTCTTATCGGGTCTTACTGTTTAAAGTTAAACCTTGCCCTGATTTCGAAACAAACCAAGTTTTAAAGCAAAACCGGATTTACGATATTAGCAAATGTAGCCCACATGAACACTTCAGTGTGATATTTTATACAAAGTTACAGTATAGGTTGAAATCAGACTTTAGTGTTGAAAACATGTAGAGAAATTTAATGTAGTAAGAATTCTCAAGTTTGTTTCGAGAAGCCCGTTTCAGATACCTGATTTTCTTAATCCTTCAACAACAAAAAATAAACAAATTTTTCAACAATTCTTTATTTCAGTTGAAATTAATAGTTAACGAATACTGCTTGTCTTTGCATTTAACACACAGTTAACAGAAACTTTTGACTCTGTTTCAGAAGTTTGAGCAGTTGGTTCAGAATCAACTTTTCTCTTCCTGTGGGGGACAACGCCAAACAGGTCGGAAACTGATGGCTTTTGGTCATCTAAAGACCTCTTGTACACCCGAACGGCTTCACTGTGGTGACCTGAAATTCAATTAAATAAAGTATTAAGCTGAAGAACCAAATTCAATCTATTACAACAGATTCCAATCCTCCAAAGTGAGAATGCATTTAAATAGTAGTTATACATACATGCTGCTTAAATACATTCTCGAAACTGTACAGTTCCATGGTTCAGTATTTAGAGAGGTAATATAGACAGTTTCTTCAGTGCTGTGAAGTAGAATGCATTAGTTTCCTCGCCTGCTGCCTTACTGCAGTAAAAGAAATAAACATCTTGGAATATTTTCGAATTTCTATCGACAGTTACAACATGACTTGATATACAACAAGTGCACTATATTAGCTAATTACAATGTAAAACTATTACTACGAGAATTCAAAATACATTTCATTAAGAAACAAATAGAATAATTCACAAACAAAGGCAATATTAAATTGTTTTAGGATACTTTTGATTTACCCCCATTGTGCAGATATCTGCCAGACGTGGACGATGTTCGTGTATGAAATACGATCTCAGTGAGTAAATTTCCCAACAAAAGTGTTTGTGTGTGGATTCTATATAAATCTTTTACGAAAGAAGATAAACATAAACCACAAAGTTCCATGTTTTAGGATATTTTTGACATTTTTGTGTTCATCATACACCGCATGAACAGGTATATTCTATGTCCGCTTCAGTCACTTTCACCGTTACACCGTCACAGTCTGTGTGTCGCGGAATGTTCACAAGCGCTGGTCAGTGATTGATGTCGCAAGTCCGTCAACAACGTCAGCTTTCTGAGTTATTCCAGTATAGAATGAATAAGATTCATGATTGTATAATTGTACTTACACAAGAATTCGTATAGAGATTCAGTCAACGCTGACAAAGGCATATTGCAGTAAAGAAGGGGTTTGTTGTTTAAGGCCGCACTCAGCAATATTACCGCTACATAGCGGCCGCCTGTAAATAATCGAGTCTGGACCAGACATTCCAGTGATTGCAATAATGAGCATCGATCCACGCATTTGGGTTATGATGACATGCACCAAGCATGTTAGAGAGCCTGACTCCCCGATCCCGTTAGTCACCTCTTACGACACGCATTGTCGACCTATTCTTATCCGAATCTTCACTGGTGTAAAGGTTTAGCATATTTAAATATAACACCTTTGTGACATAGTTCTAAATTCTCCATAATTTCAGGAATGGATCACTGGTAGTATGAAATTGATAATAATTTTTTTCAGATATTTGCTCAGGCTAAAAGATGATGTAATACTATTGTCTTATCTATAACAAATGTCATGTTAAACCAATTGAATAACCTTTGATTGAGAACATATATATATCGTTGTTCAGGGTTATATCGTTCTTACAATATCCATCAGTATGTCCTAAAATAATGTGCGATTGATAAAATACTGGTTTAGGGTCCATCACTTTTTAAAGAGCCTTGCACAGTGCACTGTGCAGATCAACTTGGGAGAGAAAAAGAGCATTTTTCTCACTCGCAGAAAGAATTTATTATGCATTCAAATTGCTTCTTTACACATTATCGAACGTTCACAAGTTAAAAGTCAAGAATATTTGTAATTGTTTCCGCCTGGAATACATTTGGACACTTTTGTTTTAAGGAAAGATGTTGGCTAATATTTTACGTCCGTTTCAGTCATTACAAAGAATACTACAAGAAAAAGGAACCAGCCTGGAGCAGAGTATTCAGTTGACCAAAAAAAACCTCTCCAAGGCTTACACCCCCGATAGGTTTGAGTAGAAATATTAGACATTCAGTGTGTGAACGCAAAGCTCTCAGGAATTAAAACACCAGCTACGCCACACGACTGTTAAAGTTGGTTGTTTGTTTGTTGTTTAACGCCGGGCTCAGCAATATTCCAGCTATATGATGGCGGTCTGTAAATAATCGAGTCTTGACCAGACAATCCAGTGATTGATATCATGAGCATCGATCCACTCAATTGGGATCGATGACATGCATCAACCAAGTCAGCGAGCCTGACCACCCGATCCCGTTTGTCGCCTCTTACGAGGCATAGTCGCCCTTTTTACGGCAAGCATTGGTTGCTGTAGACCTATTCTAACCCCAGATCTTCACGGGCCCGACCGTTAAAGAACCGCATCACTCTTATGTATGTACAATGGTTGGCTGTGCAGAATTGAGTCGCCATGACATGACTGTGATGCATTAATCTCAGCCCAACATATTCTGGAAGAGACGAAGTACAACTCATCTCCTGTAAACAGGTAAAGCAATCAGGTATCCCTTTGAATTACACTGTGGTGCATATCGTGGATGTTAGGATATGTGGATACCGAGCTCGGTCGCTATCAATGATTCCACTAATACAGATATCAGCAGCTATCAGAAGGGAGTCAATGAAGACTGAGATCGGTGACTGTCAGTGGCGAGTCTTTGAATACTGAGGTCAGTGATTGCCAGTATTGAATCTGTGAATACTGAGGTCAGTGACTGTCTGTAGCGAGTCTATGAATACTGAGGTCATTGACTGTCACTATTGAATCTATAAATACTAAAGGTTAGTGACTGTCAGTAGGGCGTCTATGAATACTGAGGTCAGTGACTGTCAGTAGGCAGTCTATGAATACTGAGGTCAGTGACTGTCAGTACTGAATCTATGAATACTGAGGTCAGTGACTGTCAGTTCGGAGTCTATGAATACTGAGGTCAGTGACTGTCAGTACTGAATCTATGAATACTGAGGTCAGTGACTGTCAGAAGGAAGTCTATGAATACTGAGGTCAGTGACTGTCAGAAGGAAGTCTATGAATACTGAGGTCAGTGACTGTCAGTAGTGAACCTATGAATACTGAGGTCAGTGACTGTCACTATTGAATCTATAAATACTAAAGGTTAGTGACTGTCAGTAGGGCGTCTATGAATACTGAGGTCAGTGACTGTCAGTAGGCAGTCTATGAATACTGAGGTCAGTGACTGTCAGTACTGAATCTATGAATACTGAGGTCAGTGACAGTCAGTATTGAACCTATGAATGCTGAAGTCAGTGACTGTCAGTATTGAATCTATGAATATTGAGGTCAGCGACTGTCTGTAGCGAGTCTACGAATACTAAGGTCAGTGACTGTCAGTACTGAATCTATGAATATTGAGGTCAGTGACTGTCTGTAGCGAGTCTATGAATACTGAGGTCATTGACTGTCAGTATTGAATCTAAAAATACTGAGGTTAGTGACTGTCAGTAGGGAGTCTATGAATACTGAGGTCAGTGACTGTCAGTGACTTTATGAATACAGAGATCGGTGACGGTAGCAAGTCTATGAATACTGAGGTCAGTGACTGTCAGTGTTGAATATATGAATACTGAGGTCAGTGACTGTCAGTACTGAATCTATGAATACTGAGGTCAGTGACACTCAGTAGGGAGTCTATGAATAATGAGGTCAGTGACTGTCTGTAGCGAGTCTATGAATACTGAGGTCAGTGACTGTCAGTACTGAATCTATGATCACTGAGGTCAGTGACTGTCAGTTCTGAACCTATGAATACTGAGGTCAGTGACTCTCGGTATTGAATCTATGAATACTGAAGTCAGTGACTCTCAGTACTGAATGTAAGAATTCTGAGGTCAGTGACTCTCAATACTGAATCTATGAATACTTAGGTCAGTGACGGTAGCGTGTCTATGAATACTGATGTCAGTGACTGTCAGTATTGAATCTATTAATAATGAGGTCAGTGACTGTCAGTATTGAATCTATGAATACTTAGGTCAGTGACTGTCAGTACAGCATTTATGAATAGTGAGGTCAGCGACTGTCAGTAGGAAGTCTATGAATACTGAGGTCAGTGACTGTCAGTATTGAATCTATGAACACTGAGGTCAGTGACAGTCAGTAGTGAACCTATGAATGCTGAAGTCAGTGACTGTCAGTATTGAATCTATGAATATTGAGGTCAGTGACTGTCTGTAGCGAGTCTACGAATACTGAGGTCATTGACTGTCAGTACTGAATCTATGAATACTGAGGTCAGTGACTGTCAGTCCTGAATCTATGAATACTGAGGTCAGTGACTGTAAGTTGTGAATTGATGAATACTTAGGTCAGTGACTGTCAGTACTGAATCTATGAATACTGAGGTCAGTGACTGTCAGTAGGGAGTCTACGAATAGTGAGGTCAGTGGCTCTCAGTACTGAACGTATGAATACTGAGATCGGTGACTGTATGTAGCGGGTCTATGAATACTGAGGTCAGTGACTGTCAGAAGGGAGTCTATCAAAACTAAGGTCAGTGATTGTCAGTACTGAATCTATGAATACTGAGGTCAGTGACTGTCTGTAGCGAGTCTATGAATACTGAGGTCATTGACTGTCAGTATTGAATCTAAAAATACTGAGGTTAGTGACTGTCAGTGGGGAGTCTATGAATACTGAGGTCAGTGACTGTCAGTGACTCTATGAATACAGAGATCGGTGACGGTAGCAAGTCTATGAATACTGAGGTCAGTGACTGTCTGTAGGGAGTCTATGAATAATGAGGTCAGTGACTGTCAGTACTGTATCTATGAATACTGAGGTCAGTGACTGTCTGTAGCGAGTCTATGAATACTGAGGTCATTGACTGTCAGTATTGAATCTAAAAATACTGAGGTTAGTGACTGTCAGTGGGGAGTCTATGAATACTGAGGTCAGTGACTGTCAGTGACTCTATGAATACAGAGATCGGTGACGGTAGCAAGTCTATGAATACTGAAGTCAGTGACTGTCAGTGTTGACTATATGAATACTGAGGTCAGTGACAGTCAGTAGGGAGTCTATGAATAATGAGGTCAGTGACTGTCAGTACTTACCTATCAATACTGAGATTGGTGACTGTCGGTAGCGGGTCTATGAATATTGAGGTCAGTGACTGTCAGTACTGAACCTATGAAGACTGAGATCGGTGACTGTCCGTAGCGGGTCTATGAATTCTGAGGTCAGTGACTGTCAGTACTGAACCTATGAATACTGAGGTCATTGACTGTCACTTGTAAATCTATGAATACTGAGGTCAGTGACTGTCAGTACTGAATCTATGAATACTGAGGTCAGTGACTGTCAGTAGGGAGTCTATGGATACTGAGGTCAGTGACTGTCAGTAGTGAATGTATGAATACTGAGGACAGTGACTCTCAATACTGAATCTATGAACACTTAGGTCAGTGACTGTAGCGAGTCTATGAATACTGAGGTCAGTGACTGTCAGTATTGAATCTATGAATACTGAGGTCAGTGACTGTCTGTAGCGAGTCTACAAATACTGAGATCAGTGACTGTCAGTACTGAATCTATGAATACTGAGGTCAGTGACTGACAGTACTGAACCTATGAATACTGAGGTCAGTGACTCTCGGTATTGAATCTATGAATACTGAAGTCAGTGACTCTCAGTACTGAATATATGAATACTGAGGTCAGTGACTCTCAATACTGAATCTATGAACACTTAGGTCAGTGACGGTAGCGAGTCTATGAATACTGAGGTCAGTCTCTGTCAGTATTGAATCTATGAATAATGAGGTCAGTGACTGTCAGTACTGAACCTATGAATACTTAGGTCAGTGACTGTCAGTACAGCATCTATGAATACTGAGGTCAGCGACTGTCAGTAGGAAGTCTATGAATACTGAGGTCAGTGACTGTCAGTATTGAATCTATGAATACTGAGGTCAGTGACAGTCAGTAGTGAACCTATGAATGCTGAAGTCAGTGACTGTCAGTATTGAATCTATGAATATTGAGGTCAGTGACTGTCAGTAGTGAATCTGTGAATGCTGAGGTCAGTGACTGTCAGTATTGACTCTATGAATACTGAGGTCAGTGACTGTCGGTATTGAATCTATGAATACTGACGTCAGTGACTGTCAGTACTGAATGTATGAATACTGAGGTCAGTGACTGTCAGTACTGAATCTATGAATACTGATGTCAGTGACAGTCAGTAGTGAACCTATGAATGCTGAGGTAATTGACTGTCAGTACTGAATGTATGAATATTGAGATGAGTGACTGTCTGTAGGGAGTCTATGAATACTAAGGTCAGTGACTGTCAGGACTGAATCTATGAATACTGAAGTCAGTGACTGTCAGTATTGAACCTATGGATACTAAGGTCAGTGACTGTCAGTACTGAACCTCTGAATACTGAGATTAGTAACTGTCGGTAGCGGGTCTATGAATACTGAGGTCAGTGACTGTCAGAAGGGAGTCTATGAATACTAAGGTCAGTGACTGTCAGTACTGAATCTATGAATACTGAGGTCAGTGACTGTCAGTAATGAATCTATGAATACTCAGGTTAGTGACTGTCAGTATTGAACCTATGAATCCTGAGATCAGTGACTGTCAGTACTGAATCTATGAATACTGAGCTCAGTGATTGTCAGTACTAAGTCTATGAATACTGAGGTCAGTGATTGTCAGTGCAGAATCTATGAATACTGATGCCATTGACTGTCAGTAGTGAGTATATGAATATTAAGGTCCGTGACTGTCGTTAACGAGTCTATGAATAGTGAGGTCATTGACTGTCAGTACTGAATCTATGAATAGTGAGGTCAGTGACTGTCAGTAGGAAGTCTATGAAAACTGAGGTCATTGACTGTCAGTATTGAATCTATGAATACTGAGGTCAGTGACTGCCGGTATTGAATCTATGAATACTGAGGTCAGTGATTGTCAGTATTGAATCTATGAATACTGAAGTTAGTGACTGTCAGTATTGAACGTATGAATACTGAGGTCAGTGACTGTCAGTAGAGAGTCTATGAATACTGAGGTCAGTGACTGTCTGTAGTGAGTCTATAAATACTAAGGTTAGTGACTGTCAGTATTGAACCTATGTATCCTGAGATCACAGACTGTATGTAGGGAGTCTATGAATACTAAGGTCAGTGACTGTCAGGACTGAATATATGAATATTGAGGTGAGTGACTGTCAGTAGGGAGTCTATGAATACTGAGGTCGGTGACTGCCAGTATTGAATCTGTGAATACTGAGGTCATTGATTGTCAGTATTGAATCTATGAATACTGAGGTCAGTGACTGTCAGTACCGAACCTACGAATACTCAGATCGGTGACTGTGGGTAGCGCTTCTATGAATACTGAGGTTAGTGACTGTCAGAAGGGAGGCTATGAATGCTCAGGTCAGTGACTCTCAGTGGCGAGTCTATAAATACTGAGATCGGTGAATGTCAGTAGGGAGTTTACGAATACTGAGGTCATTTTCTGTCAGTGGCTGTAGCGGCTCTATGACTGTCAGAAGGGAGTCTATGAATACTGAGGTCAGTGACTGTCAGTACTGAATCTATGATTATTGAGGTCAGTGACTGTCAGTACTGATTTTATAAAGATTGAGGTCAGTGACTGTCAGTAGTGAATTTATGAATATTGAGGTCAGTGACTGTCAGTACTGAATCTATGAATACTGAGGCCAGTGACTGTCAGTACTGAATCTATGAATATTGAGGTCAGTGACTGTCAGTAGTGAAGTTATGAATACTGAGGTCAGTGACTGTCAGTACTGAATCTATGAATACTGAGGTCAGTGACTGTGAGTAGGGATTCTACGAATACTGAGGTTATTGGCTGTCAGTACTGAATCTATGAATACTGAGGTTGGTGACTGTCGGTAGCGGGTCTATGAATACTGAGGTCAGTGACTGTCAGAAGGGAGTCTATGAATACTAAGGTCAGTGACTGTCAGTAGGCATTCTACGAATACTGAGGTTAGTGGCTGTCAGTACTGAATCTATGAATACTGAGGTTGGTAAATGTCGGTAGCGGGTCTATGAATACTGAGGTCAGTGACTGTCAGTACTGAATTTATAAATACTGAGGTCAGTGACTGTCAGTACTGAATCTATGAATACTGAGGTCAGTGACTGTCAGTACTGAATCTATGAATACTGAGGTCAGTGACTGTCAGTACTGAATCTTTGAATACTGAGGTCAGTGACTGTCAGTGGCAAGTCTATGAATACTGAGATCAGTGACTGTCAGTACTAACCTATGAATACTGAGTTCTGTGACTGTCGGTTGCGGGACTTTGAATATTGAGGTCAGTGACTGTCAGTACTGAACCTATGAATACTGAGATCGGTGATTGTAAGTAGCGGGTCTATGAATATTGAGGTCAGTGATTGTCAGTACTGAACCTATGAATACTGAGATCGGTGACTGTCCGTAGCGGGTCTATGAATACTGAGGTCAGTGACTGTCAATACTGAACCTATGAATACTGAGGTCACTGTCTGTCAGTACTGAATCTATGAATACTAACGTCAGTGACTCTCAGTTGGGAGTCTATGAATACTGAGAACATTGACTGTCACTACTGAATCTATTAATACTGAGGTCAGTGACTGTCAGTACTGAATCTATGAATACTGAAGTCATTGACTTTAAGTACTGAATCTATGAATATTGAGGTCAGTGACTGTCAGAACTGAACCTATGAATACTCAGATCGGTGACTGTGGGTAGCGGTTCTATGAATACTGAGGTCAGTGACTTTCAAAAGGGAGGCTATGAATGCTGAGGTCAGTGACTCTCAGTGGCGAGCCTATGAATACTGAGATCAGTGACTGTCAGTACTAACCTATGAATACTGAGATCGGTGAATGTCAGTAGGGAGTTTACGAATACTGAGGTCATTTTCTGTCAGTGGCTGTAGCGGCTCTATGACTGTCAGAAGGGAGTCTATGAATACTGAGGTCAGTGACTGTCAGTACTGAATCTATGATTATTGAGGTCAGTGACTGTCAGTACTGATTTTATGAATATTGAGGTCAGTGACTGTCAGTAGTGAATTTATGAATATTGAGGTCAGTGACTGTCAGTACTGAATCTATGAATACTGAGGTCAGTGACTGTCAGTACTGAATCTATGAATACTGAGGTCAGTGACTGTCAGTCCTGAATCTATGAACATTGAGGTCAGTGACTGTCAGTAGTGAAGTTATGAATACTGAGAACAGTGACTGTCAGTACTGAATCTATGAATACTGAGGTCAGTGACTGTGAGTAGGGATTCTACGAATACTGAGGTTATTGGCTGTCCGTACTGAATCTATGAATACTGAAGTTGGTGACTGTCAGGAGCGGGTCTATGAATACTGAGGTCAGTGACTGTCAGAAGGGAGTCTATGAATACTAAGGTCAGTGACTGTCAGTAGGGATTCTACGAATACTGAGGTTAGTGGCTGTCAGTACTGAATCTATGAATACTGAGGTTGGTGACTGTCGGTAGCGGGTCTATGAATACTGAGGTCAGTGACTGTCAGTAGTGAATCTATGAATGCTGAGGTCAGTGACTGTCAGTAGTGAATCTATGAATGCTGAGGTCAGTGACTGTCAGTAGTGAATCTATGAATGCTGAGGTCAGTGACTCTCAGTAGGGAGTCTATGAATACTTAGGTCAGTGACTGTCAGTGGCGAGTCTATGAATACTGAGGTCATTAACTGTCAGAATGGAGTCTATGAATGCTGATATCAGTGACTGTCAGTAGTGAATCTATGAATACTGAGGTCAGTGACTGTCAGTAAGGAGTCTAGGAATACTGAGGTCAGTGACTGTCAGTACTGAATCTATGAATACTGAGGTCAGTGACTGTCTGTAGCAAGTCTATGAATACTGAGGTCAGCGACTGTGAGTATTGAACCTATGAATACTGAGATCAGTGACTGTCAGTAGGGAGTCTATGAATACTGAGGTCAGTGACTGTCAGTGGCGAGTCTATGAATACTGAGGTCATTAACTGTCAGAATGGAGTCTATGAATGCTGAAATCAGTGACTGTCAGTAGTGAATCTATGAATACTGAGGTCAGTGACTGTCAGTAAGGAGTCTAGGAATACTGAGGTCAGTGACTGTCAGTACTGAATCTATGAATACTGAGGTCAGTGACGGTCTGTAGCGACTCTATGAATACTGAGGTCAGTGACTGTCTGTTGCGAATCTATGAATACTGAGGTCAGTGACTGTCAGTATTGAACCTATGAATACTGAGGTCAGTGACTGTCAGTAGGAAGTCTATGAATACTGAGGTCAGTAACTGTCAGTGGCGAGTCTATGAATACTGAGGTCATTAACTGTCAGAATGGAGTCTATGAATGCTGAAATCAGTGACTGTCAGTACTGAATCTATGAATACTGAGGTCAGTGACTGTCAGTTCTGAATCTATGAATACTGAGATCGGTGACTGTCACTAGGGAGTCTATGAATACCGAAGTATGTGACTGTCAGTACTGAATCTATGAATACTGAGGTCAGTGACTGCCAGTATTGAATCTGTGAATACTGAGGTCAGTCATTGTCGGTATTGAATCTATGAATACTGAGGTCAGTGACTGTCAGTACTGAATCTATGAATACTGAGGTCAGTGACTGTCAGTAGGGAGTTTGTGAATACTGATGTCAGTGACTGTCTGTCGCGAGTCTATGAATACTGAGGTCAGTGACTGTCAGTACTGAATCTATGAATACTGAGGTCAGTGACTGTCAGTGGGGAGTCTAAGAATACTGAGGTCAGTGACTGTCAGTAGGGAGTCTATGAATACTGAAGTCAGTGACTGTCAATATTGAACCTATGAATACTGAGATCAGTAACTGTCAGTAGGTAGTCTATGAATACTAAGATCTGTGACTGTCAGTACTGAATCTATGAATACTGAGATCAGTGACTGCCAGTGTTGAATCTGTGAATACTGAAGTCAGTGACTGTCAATATTGAACCTATGAATACTGAGATCAGTGACTGTCAGTAGGTAGTCTATGAATACTAAGATCTGTGACTGTCAGTACTGAATCTATGAATACTGAGGTCAGCGACTGTCAGTATTGATTCTGTGAATACTGAGGTCAGTGCCTGTCAATATTGCACTTATGAATACTGAGGTCAGTGACTGGCAGTATTGAATCTATGAATACTGAGGTCAGTGGCTGTCAGTACTGAATCTATGAATACTGAGGTCAGTGACTGTCAGTACTGAATCTATGAATACTGAGGTCAGTGACTGTCAGTACTGAATCTATGATTACTGAGGTCAGTGACTGTCAGTACTGAATCTATGAATACTGAGGTCAGTGACTGGCAGTATTGAATCTATGAATACTGAGGTCAGTGACTGTCACTAGTGAGTCTATGAATACCGAAGTATGTGACTGTCAGTACTGAATCTATGATTACTGAGGTCAGTGACTGTCAGCACTGAATCTATGAATACTGAGATCAGTGACTGGCAGTATTGAATTATGAATACTGAGGTCAGTGACTGTCAGTACTGACTCTATGAATACTGAGGTCAGTGACTGTCAGTACTGAATCTATGAATACTGAGGTCAGTGACTGTCAGTACTGAATCTATGAATACTGAGGTCAGTGAATGTCAGTACTGAATCTATGATTACTGAGGTCAGTGACTGTCAGTACTGAATCTATGAATACTGAGGTCAGTGACTGGCAGTATTGAATCTATGAATACTGAGGTCAGTGACTGTCAGTACTGAATCTATGATTACTGAGGTCAGTGACTGTCAGTATTGAATCTATGAATATTGAGGTCAGTGACTGGCAGTATTGAATCTATGAATACTGAGGTCAATGACTGTCAGTACTGAATCTATGAATACTGAGGTCAGTGACTGGCAGTACTGAATCTATGAATACTGAGGTCAGTGACTGTCAGTACTGAATCTATGAATACTGAGATCAGTTATTGGCATCACTCACTCACTCACTCCAGGAAATACTTACATGAGATAGCTGCAGGCCGGCATTCAGCTCCAGCAATATGTACAGTGATTCCAAAATCTGAAAAGAAAATTACAATTTTATGAATTCCTCTTCAACAACTAAGAGAAGTAACCGATAAATCGAGCTTCACATATTGGAACTTTTCTATGTGACATTAAGCATGAGATATGTTCCGTTATAAATGTTTCAAAGATTCCGACAAGCCGACGTTAAACAGCTCGTCCTTTGAACAAAGACATCAATCAGCTTGCTGTGCTCGATAAAGCCCTGCATGCTACTTTATGAACGATCTACCATGCAACAGTGAGCAGTAGGATAGCCATGTGCTTATTTCTCTCCTCACGAAGACGAGCCGGGTTTGATTCCCCACATGGCGTTAACTGGCCCAGCTGAGCTGGTGTTAACTGGCCCACACGAGTTGGCGTTAACTGGTCCAATTGAGTTGGCGTTAACGCCTGGATCTGGTCCCTCCGTAGGTGTCGTTCTGTCTCATTTCATACATGTTATATTGGCTTGAGATCTGGAGAAACAGCCAGCTATGGAAGCACAGAAATGCTATGCCGCTTCAAAATGACCGTTGCGACACTGTAACATATTGGTGGGTATTATCCTTCTGCAAAGTGACCTTACGTCCCTGCATTTGCCAAAAATATGGAAGAGAATGGTCTCGAACGATGTCGGTCCGTAGGTTACGCAATTTGCCATAAACTATTATAAGCTGTGTTCAAACATAAGTTGTGATGGCAACCCATACCATTACACTTATGCCCACAAACTGACGACGTTGAGTAACGCAAGCGTTACAAGCCTTGGACTCCCATGGTCGTGCACGGCGTCCAAGAGAAGGTTTTCCTCAGCTATTTTCCCTTTACGCCGAGTGGAATCTGTTACGGCAGAAAACCTAGGCTAGTTATTCTCTTGCAATGACAATTTATAAATGTGAGTTACGCTTGCGTGGACGACCATCGGAGCTACTCAGATGTAACCTGGACTCATCTGTAAACAAGCATACTGTCCCAAGCCTGTCTTCTGAACCTCAGATGCTGTCTACACCAAGCTAGACCTGCATGACGGTGACGTGGAAACAAAAGTGGATGTTTTGCTCCCTCAACCGGTTGCTTTCATTTTCGGCAAACCGGGCATGGGTTATTTACGGCAAGACAAAAGTTTTTTTTATGAGCACTTGTTAGCTAACAATCAGTGTGTGCTGTTTGCATTGCGTGAGTATCAGGCTCCCAACGCAAACATTCAAATCGTGCGCCGTGCATCTTAATGTTGAGGGGATGTTCATGAATATCTATTGAAAGATGCATTATTTAAATTTTGAATAAATTTAATTTTATTGAACTTTATATGAAGAGCACTTACTATTATTGCTTGCATATAAGCATTCGCGCTTTACACGCCCTTTTGCTTAAAACGGCGTAAAACATATAATTGCCATCCGTTTTTAATGATGGATACTGTTCTAATTACATGTTTTGTGTGGGTATGGCGATATTAACATTTAAACTCCACATTTGACATACACGTAAATATATGGTTCAAGGTGCCATATAAAAGAATTATTCAAGGTATACTATAAATAATATGAATGTACAGCTATATAGAATCTACAAACCTTTTTCCAAGGAGGCATTCTTTGCCGTCAGACCCGCGAGTCGCTGCTTGTCTTCTGTAATCACCTAGAAAACATTGAAGAGTACGTTAGGGCGTTCAGAGCCAGTGACAAGCTTCACAGTGTGGCATCTCATACATATTTGGATGTTACACATGCCCTGGCCTTGTTGGGCATCACCTGGTGCTATATCGTATTCACTGGACTTCAGTCTCCAGTAACCTAGTGTGTTGTTGCAGTACCCAACAGTAACCCAGTGTCTTGTTGCAATACCGAACAGTAACCCAGTGTGTTGTTGCAGTACCCAAGAGTAACCCAGTTTGTTGTTGCAGTACCCAAAAGTGTGTTGTTGCAGTACCTAACAGTAACCCAGTGTGTTGTTGCAGTACCCAAAAGTGTGTTGTTGCAGTATCCAACTGTGTGTTGTTGCAGTATCTAACAGTAACCCAGTGTGTTGTAGGAGTTCCCAACAGTAGCCCAGTGTGTTGTTGCAGTTCCCAAAATTACCTAAGGGTGTTGTTGCAGTACCCAAGAGTAGGTCATTGTGTTACTGCAGTACCTAACACTAACCCAGTGTGTTACTGCAGTACCTAACATTAACCCAGTGTGTTACTGCTGTACCTAACTTTAACCCAGTGTGTTGTTGCAGTACCCAACAGTAACCCAGTGTGTTGTTGCAGTACCCAACAGTAACCCAGTGTTTAGGTGCAGTACCCAAATGTAACCCAGTGTGTTGTTGCAGTACCAAACAGTAACCCTGTGTGGTGTTGCAGTACCCTGCAGGAACCCTTTGTGTTTTTGCAGTACCCAACAGTAACCCAGGGAGTTGTTGCAGTACTCAGCAGTTACCCAGTGTGTTGTCGAAGTACCTAACAGTAAGTCAGTGTGTTGTTGCATTACCCAACAGTTAACCAGTGTGTTGTTGCAGTAGCCAACAGTGAGTTGTTGCAGTACCCAACAGTAAGCCAGTGTGTTGTTGCAGTGCCCAACAGTAACCCATTGTGGTGTAGCAGTACCCAGCAGGAACCCAGTGTGTTTTTCCAGTACCCAACAGTAACCCAGGGAGTTGTTGCAATACCCAACAGTAACCTAGTTTGTTATTCCTGTACCAAACAGTAACAAAGTGTGTTGTTGCAGTACCCAACAGTAAGGCAGTGTGCTGTTGCAGTACCCAACAGTTAACCAGTGTGTTGTTGCAGTACTCATCAGTAACCCAGTGTGTTGTCGAAGTACCTAACAGTAAGTCAGTGTGTTGTTGCAGGAACCAATAGTTAACAAGTGTGTTCTTGCAGTAGCCAACAGTGTGTTGTTGCAGTACCCAACAGTAAGCCAGTGTGTTGTTGCAGTACCCAACAGTAACCAATTGTGTTGTTGCAGTACCCAACAGCACCCAAGAGTGTGGTTTCTGTTCCCAACAGTAACCCAGTGTGTTGTTGCAGTACCAGACTGTAACTCAGGGTGTTGTTGCAGTACCCAACAATAAGCCAGTGTGTTACTGCAGTACCTAACATTTACCCTGTGTGTTGTTGCAGTGACCAATAGTAACCCAGTGTCTTACAACAGTACCTAACATCAACCCAGTGTGTTACTGCAGTACCTAACATTTACCCAGTGTGTTGTTGCAATACCCAACAGTAACCCAGGGAGTTCTTGCAGTACCCAACAGTAGGCCAGTGTGTTGTAGCAGTACCGAACATTAACCCAGTGTGTTGTTGCAGTACCCAACAGTAAACCAGTGTGTTGTTGCAGGACCCAACAGTAAGCCAGTGTGTTGTTGCAGTACCAATCAGTATCCCCATGTGTTGTTGCATTAGCCATTAGTAACCCAGTGTGTTGTTGCAGTACCCAACAGTAAACCAGTGTGTTGTTGCAGTGCCCAATAGTAAGCCAGTGTGTTGTTGCAGTACCAAACAGTAACCCAGTGTGTTGTTGCAGTACCCATCAGTAACCCAGTGTGTTGTTGCAGTACCCAACAGTAACCCAGTATGTTGTTGCAGTGCCCAACAGTAACCCAGTGTGTTGTAGCAGTACCAAGTGTGTTTTTGCAGTACCCAGCAGTAACCAAGTGTGTTGTTGCAGTACCCAACATTAACCCATTGTGTTATAGCAGTACCCAAAAGTAACCCAGTGTATTGTTGCAGTACCCGACAGTAACCCATTGTGTTGTAGCAGTACCAAGTGTGTTTTTGCAGTACCCAGCAGTAACCAAGTGTGTTGTTGCAGTACCCAACATTAACCCATTGTGTTATAGCAGTACCCATCAGTAACCCAGTGTGTTGTTGCAGTACCCAACAGTAAGTCAGGGTGTTGTTGCTGTACCTAACAGTAAGCCAGTATGTTACTGCAGTACCTAACATTAACCCAGTGTCTTACTGCAGTACCCAACAGTAACCCAGTGTGTTGTTGCAGTACCCATCAGTAACCAAGTGTGTTGTTGCAGTGCCCAACGCTAACCCAGTGTGTTGTAGCAGTACCCAACAGTAACCCTGTGTGTTGTAGCAGTGCCCAACAGTAACCCAGTGTGTTGTTGCAGTGCCCAACAGTAACCCATTGTGGTGTAGCAGTACCCAGCAGGAACCCAGTGTGTTTTTGCAGTACCCAACAGCAACCCAGGGAGTTGTTGCAGTACTCAGCAGTAACCTAGTTTGTTGTTCCTGTACCAAACAGTAACCCAGTGTGTTGTTGCAGTACCCAACATTTAGGCAGTGTGCTGTTGCAGTACCCAACAGTTACCTAGGGAGTTGTTGCAGTACTCAGCAGTAACTCAGTATGTTGTCGAAGTACCTAACAGTAACCCATTGTGTTGTAGCAGTACCCATCAGTAACCCAGTGTGTTGTTGCAGTACCCAACAGTAAGTCAGGGTGTTGTTGCTGTACCTAACAGTAAGCCAGTATGTTACTGCAGTACCTAACATTAACCCAGTGTCTTACTGCAGTACCCAACAGTAACCCAGTGTGTTGTTGCAGTACCCATCAGTAACCAAGTGTGTTGTTGCAGTGCCCAACGCTAACCCAGTGTGTTGTAGCAGTACCCAACAGTAACCCTGTGTGTTGTAGCAGTGCCCAACAGTAACCCAGTGTGTTGTTGCAGTGCCCAACAGTAACCCATTGTGGTGTAGCAGTACCCAGCAGGAACCCAGTGTGTTTTTGCAGTACCCAACAGCAACCCAGGGAGTTGTTGCAGTACTCAGCAGTAACCTAGTTTGTTGTTCCTGTACCAAACAGTAACCCAGTGTGTTGTTGCAGTACCCAACATTTAGGCAGTGTGCTGTTGCAGTACCCAACAGTTACCTAGGGAGTTGTTGCAGTACTCAGCAGTAACTCAGTATGTTGTCGAAGTACCTAACAGTAAGTCAGTGTGTTGTTGCAGTACCCAGCAGTGAGCCAGTGTGTTACCGCAGTACGTGACATTAACCCTGTGTGTTTCTGCAGTACCCAATTGCAAGACTAAGTGTGTTGTTGTAGTACCCAACAGTAACGCAGGGAGTTCTAGCAGTACCCAACAGTAGGCCAGTGTGTTGTTGCAGTACCGAACAGTAACCAAATGTGTTGTTGCAGTACCAAACAGTAACCCAGTGTGTTGTTGCAGTACCCAACAGTAAGCCAGTGTGTTGTTGCAGTATTCACCAGTATCCCCGTGTGTTGTTGCAGTACCCATCAGTAACCCAGTGTGTTGTTGCAGTACCCAACAGTAACCCAGTGTGTTGTTGCAGTACCCAACAGTAACCCAGTGTGTTGTTGCAGTGCCCAATAGTAACCAACAGTAACCCAGTGTTTTGTTGCAGTACACAACAGTAGCCCAGTGTGTTGTAGCAGTACCCATCAGTAGCCCAGTGTGTTAAGCAAGTAGTAACATGGCAGTACTGGTGTTTGTTTCCGCACAAAATGTAACTCTACAATCAACAATAGATGTGAATAAACACAGTTAGCAGTATATAATGATACTACATATTCATATGTTACTAACTAAACTGTTAAACCAAACTTATGCAATGAATGTGGACAGGCAGCTAGCTAATAACAAATAGCATGGCACCTACCGTTAAAGAATATCCTGTTTTATTTTCCGCCCTCGTTTCAGGGATCGTCTCAGGATCTAAAACAATAAAACACGCGCACGTACGTCTTTATCAATGACTGTTCACATTCCACCTTCCTTATGAAATAAAAACAGCCTGCATTATGCCAGACCAAAAACATGAAGCAAAAATCATCTAAAAATAATATAAAAGCAGAGGTCAGTATTGCCAAGAAAATATTACGTATGCGAGTTTTGGAAGCCAAAGAAATAATGTTTGAAATACATACAAGTTGCAAATTGCCAATGGTGACGTATTGTTTTCGGTATCACACTGTTTGTTTCATCAACAATGTTCCCGTATGAGGACAGATCCAGTTTGCTGAGGTCGTTCACTGATGCATACGCTGACCTGAAAGTATTAACGATTAAGTCAGTGACAGACATAAACAGAAATAATTAACTCGGCCTTGAGTTCTGAGATATTCCAATGCATAGTTTGTTGAGAGTATTTTGATTTAGATCCTATGGTATCTACAAACCCGAGTATGCACTCCTCTTCCCGTGACCTACACACCAGTAGAGTGTCCCCCAGCCTGCTCAGTCTCCTGGCCACCTCCAGCATCAGAGTCGTTGCCCCGCTACCTGGCACACACTGGACCTGGACATCCTTACTGTTGATGTTCTCCACCAGAATGATACATTGTTCTTTGGTGAGGAATCTTATACAAGTATCGCCTTCACCATTTTCTCTAAGCACTGACTTTGTCTCAGCAACACCTGCCCAAAAGGCTGTCAGTACTGAATCATATCGTCTAGCATTCATAAGCAATGAATACTTTGGTACAAAATGAAACGAATCGTTTGCCAAAACCCCCAGGCGAGTGTTGAATGCGACACTATCCTTGAGAGTCGACGTATTGATCACTCCATGTATTGAGTTCACATCTTCATCCATGAATCTGATGAGTTTATCCCTCACTCCTCTAGCCACGGACGTATTGTATACCAACGCTTCCTCTGAGTCTTCATCGCCATCAACGAGTGACAGGACCATAGTTGGCTTTGTAGGAAAGGCTATGAACACATCACACACGGCATTACTTGGACGATACGATGTGGTAAAATCCAGAGCAACTGATAAAGTTTCTGATAAGAACATGAAACATGGCTCAGTCTTTGAATGGTTCTTTTTGTCTACATCTTCATTAGTCCTGGTATCCAAACCTAAGACAAACGCATGGTTCTCTACAAGTCCCGAGAGACAGTCTTTGATTATTGCTAGTTGGTCGTCAAGTTTTGAGGGTGTTATGGTTCGACCTTCTGAAAAAAGAAAAGAAATATTAACAGAAACTGTTTTCTAAGCTTGTGTCGTTGTAATGGAACTCAGGTACCTATTTTGTCTTGACCGAATTGTACTAATGTGTCTATATTTATTGGAACAACGGTACCGTTTACAATTCCTTAAACACATAACACCAACTTCCCCCTTGACATGGATAATATTCAAATTAAAGAGTTAAATTATGTGACCTTGAGCTCAGATTCTACTATCATGTCAACAAATCGCTCTTAAGTTTAGAGTTGAAAAATAGGGAACAATTTCGACTATTACTTTGGCAATACGACCAGAAATATTCATTGCTCTTAGTATATAGCTTGATCACCTTCAGGAATGAAATGTCTCCTGATCTCAAAGATGCTGTTTCCAATTTGCTTCAGGTCAGGTCGGAAGAAATCGTTTGTAGCCAACGCGAAATCATGCTCTTCCTCATTTGCAATTTCGTTCTGGATAATGGAAATAAAACATAAAAAATCTTATCTTAATACATGTACACTACAGTTGTCATTTCAAGAAATTTATTTTGAATCAGTGCTAGGATATGTTAAATGTACGTGTAGCGGTCACACTTTTTATGCGATCGTGTTACCTGAACAAGAGTAAGTATGTAGTGTAGTTAGCAGTAGTATTAGCATTTTGTTATTGGTATTTCAAGATTTCAAGTTGTACTTGGTAAGTCACTCCCCTTCCAGCCCCATTAGTTAAGCCAGGACAAATATTCCGGTTGAGCGGCTGGCCCTATTCTCCTCAGGGTCAGCCTTGAATGAATTGTAACCCACACCAGCACCCAAGTCACTACAATGACAAGTCATAGACAACTGACAGCAAGTTGACACATTTTGAAGACATTTTCCTTTCAAGGTATTTGAATGATGCCACTGATAAGCATTGGCTGTGTAGTCTTGGGGGTTTGATATGTAACCAATGCCTAGGGACCATCGCCATCGCCTTTGCCTGAATTTACTGCTTTTTATGGACACCGACTATACATACCAGCATATTCCACATTTTGACGAGGCTACAGTTTCAACCTGGAAATACAATGCCTCAATTGGAAAATTGTCATAAGACTACATGCAGCAAGCTGAGCATAGACGGGAACATGACATTGTCACTAAGCGAGGATGACAGCAAAACTGGTTTTGCTCATGGGAGACATAAAACAACTGCCTAATCTTTACTGCTACTATATGACAACAGGAAGACTGAAACGTATTTCATCAAAAATAGATTCTCAACAACGTGGTAGGCCAACACTTAGCTGTTTAATGAAAATATCTTTTCAGTTTAGAAACATTTCAAAATCTCACACTTAAGTTTCTGATTGAAACAATCTTGATTGGTTATTGATTTCGATCTCAATTCATGAAATAGAACTAAATACTGATTTTAAAATGGATTCTGAAAGTTGATTGAAAGAAATTTAACAGCATTTTACCATTCACATTACAAGAGTAGTGAATAGTATATAACAATGAATAAAGCAAATAGGATATGTTACCTACTTTTTAGCATACCACAGCATCAGCTATGCTTGATTGCATCGTGTCTTTTTGAAAGCATGGAACCATTCATGGATTTCCATCCGGGTGACTGACTTGTTTGTGGGATCATATTTGTAAGCCAATGGTCCCCGTGAATCATAAAACACTACACCCTTCACGTGTTTTACTAAAATATGAATAATGTACTCTCCCCCTGTTTCTAAAATGTTATTTCTAAGTTCATCACTGCAACACGGCTTTGTAACATTTGGCGGGCAGGGGATAAAACGTATGTCTATTGTATGTGCGTCAGTCACTTTCTTTCCATCAAAGTCACACACAAGAACAGCCTCGCAAATCTTCTGCTTCAACGTATCCTTCAAACAGTCTTGCTCATCTATACAAACAGGTTGACATTTGATTTCTTTAGATTCATAGCCATATTCCGTTTTAAAAACGCATTCCTCTCTGACACCATATAGGTAAGAACCACCATTTTCAAGTTTGCTCATTGCACTTATGTACTCAGAAAGTTTAAGACGGTTAATAATGTCAGTGACTGTTTCATGATCCCCTTTCTTTGGGCGAAAGTGACTTTTCATTTGAATTGATCTGCTTTCATGTAAGTTCTCAACATCATTTACAGTGTTTATGTCTGTAGTTGGTGTGTGGCAGGTTCCTTCGAATTCTCCTCTTTTTCTGATAAATGTCCGCAGTGTATCCGCGGGAATGTCTACAATGCAGTCATCAAGTGCAACCTTTGTATTGAAGTCAGATGTTGTGACAATGGAAGAAGCACTAACATAAAGAGCTATAAAATCATGGAAATCACAAAGTTTCATGTGTTTACTCAGCTTTTCCTTCCGATAAACATTAGAAAATAATTGACCATCATGAATCAAGTCGTGAAGTTTTGTATCCACAAACTCATCAAATGCGCCAGTAAAATGATCCCCTGGTGCCAGACCAACAAGATGAATCAGTATACATCCAGAGTTGGAGTTGCGCAAAGCTGACACTTTTTCCAACAACTGGTGGACTTTATGATCTCTCTTCTCCCTTTTCTTCTTTTTGTTATCTTCCTCTCGTCCTACACCATACAGGTACTTAACGTGAATCCCAATAGACAAGATGCGATCAGTGGAAGACGCATACTGGAGGAACTTAGTAACTGCTTCCTCACACCGTGGAATATGTTCACTGAAAGGGAAACATACGTAGACTAAGTAAACAAGTAAGTAGCAGGAGTGTCAGAACTACAAAACAGTCCCTCGAGCATCTTTCTGGTCAGTTCACAATACCGCTATATACATTTTCGTATAGTTATACATTTTTGGAAATCGTTTGAGTTTCTTATTTGTAATAGAAAAATACCAAATTCGGAATATAAATAACATAACTATACATAACCGACTAAAGTGCATATCGTTCACATCAGATATTCGAAATACTCACGTTAGACACGCTGTGTGAACGACCTGTTTAAGTGTTGATTTCTTACTGCGGGATGCGAAATCATTCCTGGCATAAACAAGTACAGGGACAAAACCAGTTGGTGCTGTACTTTCTTTAGAATATACTAATCCTTGTTCTGTGGCATAGACATAGACAGATTCAAAACCTCTTGGTAGGTTGCTTCCCTGTCTGGTATATATAACATTGTCACCATGTACGCACACAGTTACATGTTCATACGCTTCTGGTATATCACCACCCTCTGGTACATAAAACACTTCCTCATCCTTGTGATACACAGTTACACGTTGTGAGTTTGATAGTATCTCATCCCCACAGTAATCACATAGTAGCATGACATCTGGAAGCCTCAATCAAATGATCAAATGAAAATCACTCTAAACCTTCTGTAAGGCTGCATTTGTCAAACTCCGATATAGCTAAGGTTAGGTTGTTATGTATACATTTGACGTCAAACATGGATACACATCATGTGATATTCAGCCAATCACTGCATTGAATGCGTGTCTGCCAGTTGAACAACAACTACACTGTCATCGCCCCTCACGACAGGTAATAGAGCCCCAGTGACCTATTGAAATCCGGATCCCTACGGAGGTCTTAGTCTAAAATTGCAAACTATTACCCCCAGTTCGCTCTCTGAAGAAGATCACGCCGTAAACACATTTGGAAATTATCAAAACTCTTTTGGGATGAGTAATTACTGTATGCAACGAATGTATTTGTAACATATAATATTGAATACATCTGACACGTAAACATGCAAATCAATAATAAGGATATTCTGTAAAGAGAAGAAGCCCAAAGGCACAAAATCTAAATAACAGTAGCAAACAAAGGGAGTGGGGCTGGGATTTTGCTTTGAGATTAGGTACTTTTTTAGCTTGAGCTGCGAAACCAGATAGTTTTTTATTTAAAACTATGAGCCTGCATATCTTTTACGAAAAACACCTCGCAACAATGTTATTGTTGTGGCCATAAGTTTGTTTAAGCATAATTATCTTATCATCAATTTTCAAGCACAATGTATTCTTTTCGATAAAATTACAAACCCCTTGAATAAAAACAGCAAAGATTCTTTACAATCTTGTGAGGTATTAATAGTTATGCTATTTCAAAACTATTGGAGTGATTATTTAATTATTCATTGATGGTTACCTGAAAGTAAACGTGGTTTTCGAGTAAGGTAAACGAATCCTCACTTAACCAAATACCTCGTGCATTGACATGATAATCAAATAGTGAACACAAAACTGAAGCCAAAGAAAAGAAAATAGATATGCTGGATCAATGCATTCAGATCAGCCTCTATACGACAAAGAGGTTATTGAGCGAGTGTCCCAATCGTAAATGCAACATCTTCGATCATATTGTGTGATGATTGATAAAAATCGAATTTTGTGACGTATTTTGTAGCCTTAAGTCATTTTAGGAACCGCGCATGAACACATTGCCAGATTACAACGAACTATGTACTATACAGTGCTAAATGATGTGGAACCATGTTTCCAGCACTCTCACATCGGGAAAATCCCTACCTTGTTTTATTGTGAAAACTATGCACATCGATGTATTGAGGTCATTAAAAGCAGTTCCTGCAATGTGACTTCATTTGCACGTTAATCCTTTTGCGATTAGCAAGTTTATGGGATTAGCTTTTGGCATCGATAATATAATTTACTACATGGCAAAATTGTTTATTAACAGCCGTTGGATTTATTATCTATTTTCTTCTTTTCCCTCTTCCCCTCCTCTCGTATTGAAACGTTCCCCCTAGGGGAAAAAGCGAGCATAGCAAACTGAGTTTTAAGGTACACATCACTATTCAAGTCTTCATTGCAGTTAAAGGCCACAGACATACAGGAAAAATATGTTGTGTTGTAGATGATTTGTCTGATAATTTCTAAACTTCCTTGCATGAAATATGTTGTTGAGGACAATGATACATTGCTATTTACAGACGACATTAATACAACATTTGGAAAGTGGTACACTGTACATTGTACAGACCATGTGTTTATGAATCAATATCAAATATTGATGATACCATGTGTTCTGTGACAAAAATGATGCCTGATGCATTTTCCTATCTTGACTTATACCATATGTTCCCATATGTGCGTGCGGGGGAATAATCACCACTTTATTCATAAACACGTGCTTTTGATATATTCGGAATCGTATGATAGACTCTGTCCTCAGCGGAAATTATTTATGAGTGTAGAAATGTTTTGTCGTTTTTTATTGCTTGTCTTTTCTTTGAGGCCACACTCAGCAATTGTCCACTTGTCTGATGACAACCTGTCAATGATAGCATCTGGACCAGGTAATCTAATGATTGATATGATGAGGAGTTGCGGGGAAGGATGACACCAAGTCCACCAAGTCATCAAGTCTGACCACCGGATCATTTCGCATACATTGCTGGGGCCTAGGCTAACCAAAAATTCCTTATAGAGTTTCCAAACAATGTACATATTGGCATTGTGTCAATGTACCTCAGGAATAATATAGATTAACACGAAGACATCACCACCATCCCACCCCTACGATGTAACTACCCACACGTGTGTCCTCCCTGTGTGAAATCTTGAGCCCAAGGTTTATGCCAGAATATTTAATGATATATTATGTTTGTTTTACTCACAAATTGATTGATTTATAATGTTATGGCAGTGTAATATTTTGTTCAACAGTGGTACAATTGTATTTCATTGTATAGCATTGTTTCAGCTAAGGTTCAGAAGAACGTCATAGCATTATGTCGACACGTAACAATGCTATCATCTCTATTAGCTTTTCGCTTTTTAGCCCCAAAACAGATTTGACGCATCAGTGACAAAAAATATGGTCGTTGCATTTCCCTATATTGACTTGTACCATATCTTCCCGTGTTTTTTTCAGGTTAATAAATGACTTGATTTTGTATGTGTTCGCGACGGGTGCCAACGGAGGAGTAGGATACGCTCACGAGCATACGAACACCTGGTATCATCACTATTTGGAAGTAAATCATACAGTCGGAATTGTACAATCGACTCTGCCTTCAGCAGAGATTTCTTGTGGCTATGAAAAGGGTTTTGTCCTTTTACTTTCATGCATGGTTAAACAGAATACAAATAACTAATGGCAAGGCGTATGGATATGTGTCCGGGCTAACGCTACTTTGAAAGGTATTTCAGTCACAATCATAGCTGTCGTCTAAATATAGAAGCATTCTACAAGCACGGGTATAGTGCTGAAAGGCCAAAACGCATAACCGAGGCGAGTCTCAACCAATGAGTATAACATTCTGGCACTCAAAGGACCTATCACTGCAGAGCAAAGGTGACACACAGAAAGAGGCTCTTTTTTGAAGAGAAAAATATTTCAATAAAATACTTATTTCTGCGACATCCTATTTCAAAACGTCAATGTCTTAGTCATAATAATATCCATATTTATGAAGGAGAAACAAAATTTAAAGAACATAAAAAATGCTCCTATCAAGTGAAACACACATCATGTGAAATCAACCACACAGCAGCACAAAACAATATACAGTGAAATAGGGACATTTTCCCGAATGGTCGGCCATATAGCTTCACTGTCTTCATTGTGACAAGTTAGGTTTCTGTCAAAGTGTTTATTCAGTATCCAAAGGTCTGGACAGACAGGGATGCATTTCCTTCACCGAGCTCAGGCTGCGCTGATCGCATTTGGTGACTTTCTTATCTCTATTAAGGAACAGGCAGTGGCAAGCTAGGCCTGACGGAAACTGGCCCTTGTTTGGCAGATAGGTTTGATTGATGGTGTAATGGTTGTTCTCGCTTGTTCTCGCAAGATTTGATGAAACTTTATACGTATATAATTCGATGTTACCCGACTTATAATAATAATCCTTATATGCTCTTCAAAAAAGAAACGCATAGCCAGATGTGTATGAGGTAGGAACATACATTTATACGAGGAACCGTAAAAGGTATTGAGCTAATATGTTGTGGAGAGAACGGTTAGTGATTGTAGTCATCTCAGTTATCGGTACGTAGGAAAGGTCCAAGGTGAAGGTCAGCTACTATCTATAACGCTATGTTCCCCGTTGTATGCGAATCACATCCTGGGGAATGGTAGCCCACTCGGCCTGCAACGCAAACGCAAACGCCAACTGCTGCAACGTCGGGGGTTGTGGTTGACGTCTATCCAATTCATCCTACAGGTGCTCTATTGGGTTCAAATCCGGGGATCTGGAGGACCAGGGGAGAACATCAACGTTGTTGTGTAGACAGGCTCTTGTGATCCGTGCTTATGCGGTTGTCCTGCTGGAATACACCGTTGCCGTTGTCTGCAATTGGGAGGACGTATGGTTGGATAATTTCGTTGATGTATGTTAATCCGTAAGATTGCCCTGGATATGGACCAAACCTGTCCTGCCGTGATGAGAGATATAAGTCCACATCATAACGCTACCCCCATCAAACCTGTCCACTCCCTGTACGCAGTTTCCGGCGTAACGTTCTCCCCGACGTCTGAAGACCCTTGCTCTTCCATCCCCTCGACGGAGGAGAAATCTTGATTCGTCGCTGAACCAGACATCTCTCCATCGCAGTTGAGGCCATACCCTGTCGTTGCAGCCATACACCAATGCAGTTGTTGTTGACGATGTTGTCGACTCAATATGACGCGTGGAACAGGACGTGTTGCTCGTAGACCTGCTGCTTATAAACGAGTTCTTACGGCCTGGTCGGAGATTCTGCTCAGTCGTGTTATTTGGGATGCGGTTGTGATGGCTGTGGTCGTCCTTTTACATCGGTGGCGCAGTCGGATGTAGCGATTTTTGGCGGGGTGGTTACTCTCGTCCCGACCTTGGCCGAACACGTGTTGACCCATGCTGTTGAAACCGATCACATAGCCTTGTGATGGTGCTGGGGGCTACATTGAAAACCCTGGGTACAGCTGATCGGGATTCCTCTGCCTGCAAGCGGCCTATGACGTTGTTTCTTTGCATTTCTGTTAATCTTGGCATGTTGTTGAACTGTCACTGTTCGACTGACGCAGATGCAAGGCATTCGTAGGCCCTGCACTTAAAACCGTTCTTAGTGCTGCTGCACGTGCAGTGCGTTCAGCTACATGGCTCTTTTGTTAATTCACTGGGTGCGCTTTTTTTTCGAATTGTACGGGTTTCCCGACTAATGGTTTGCATGTCCTTGTTGTGATCATTTTGCATATGGCAAAAATATTTCCGTTTTACGTTTCATTTTTTGAAAGGGTATACCTTATGTTTATAACGTGTCACGTCAGGAAAGGACAACTATTTGTGACATACATATTATCTCACAATTTATTAATATTTGCACCTCTTTCCTTTCTCACAAGTCAATAGGCTTGAATCCCATTGACTTTTAAATGAATTATTTGGGTTCAACACATTCAGTTATTTTTGACGCTTTAAAAATATATAGAGATATGTGTATATAGATGTACATCGATTCATACATTAATGCCACACCTATATTTTTTACACAATTAACAGAAGCATTTATTTCCTTATTGATATCATATGTATTGCTTTTCTATTCTATGAACATTTACCTTGTCTATTTTCTGTGTTTAGCAGGGTTTATTTTCCGTACTGTTCGCACATTGTTACGTGTCAATTACAAATTGAAACAATAAGTAAACTGTCATACAAATAACAATTGCATTACAAAATGAATTAGATTTATAATTCAATACAAATTGCTGCAATTTAATTGCAATAGCAATACACACTAGCCTGTCAATACAACATTTAATTAAACTATGCAGAATTTATATAAAATATGTTCCATATATAACCCATGCATTAATTGTTATATGATGCAGACATTTCTGATGATTATTTTATGCCCTTACGCCGAGCGTCAGGCATATTATTATGTAGCTGAATGTGTGTCATCTTACCGCGACTGTAGTAGATCGTTCGTCATGCTGTCAATGACTCGTCTGTTTCTAATATTTACAAATTACAAGCTGTCGTAATAAACATCGCTATTGCAAACTGTCACAAAACACAACATTCTATCACCCAACAATATACAGTAACGTTTCGTTATTCAGTGAAACGTGCGGCCTAGAAATTACTGACCAGCAAAGACTTCATTCAGAACATAGATGGCAATGCAAGACAACTCTGTGACGTGGTTACTGACAACCACTCCTGGGATACTTCATATACTGTACCTTATTTTGCGTGACAACAAATAAAAGGTTGCTACCAGTGATTTCGATCGAGGTGTAATTTTAACCGAGTTGTGTTTGGACTCCTGTTATTTTGTTTTAACATACAATTCAGACAGGAGGTTTCTGGCCGCCTTAGGTAAACAGTCAATTCAGTAATGTTACGGTTGTATATGAATGACACATAAACTATGTGCATTAACTATCATGTTGAATAACATGACAGAGATATTGGTAGACGGCATTATGCAATCTTAACAGACCACTTTATATTTCATTCAAATTTTGGTGTTCTGGAGGGACAAGTCAAGATCGTTGTGTTCAGACAGTTCCCCTACCAGGGTTGTTTATAGCAACCAAGTGGTGTAGGTTACGATGGCTACTGTGTTCAGTTTGGTGGAAGGTTGTCACATGGTGTCTACGGTACTGACAAGTCTTTTGTCTTTTCTTGGTTCTCACTCATTCAAGTGGTTTACGGATAATACCAATGCATGTGTGCTATTATTAAAAAGGGTAGCATGAAGACACACTCACAAAATCTTGCGTTAATTATCTGGCAGTTGTGTTTGAGCTGCTGTATATGTTTGGAAGTAGACTGGATTCCCCGAGAACAAAATGATCAAGCAGATTATCTGAGCAAGCTTACTGATAGAGATGACTGGGCGGTTGCAGACTGTGTTTTTCATGTACTTGATGAAACATGGGGACCACATTCAATAGATCGTTTTGCTTCTTACTACAACAAGAAGACCAATCGTTTTGATTCTAGGTACAAGAACCCTAATTCTGAGAATGTGTAATTTTACTTCAGATTTGAGTAATGAGGTGAACTGGATAATACCACCAGTGTATCTGGTCTCTCGTGTGTTGTGCCAAATGCGCAAATACAGAGCAAAGGGCACGTTGGTTGTATCTCAGTGGTACTCGGCGAGTTTCTGTCCTTTGCTACACAAACAAGGTACATTTCTCAAAGAAGTAAAAGACTTGGTTTATTTGCCGTCTTGCAAAGAAGCTTATGTTCCCAGTCGTTTTTTGGGAGCTGTATTTGTTTTCTTCGATCAGTTGAATTATTGCATATTGCACGTTCAGATATCATGTTTTGTGAACATTATATGTCTATACTTATTGAACAGTCCAAGACGGAGATGGTGGATGGGTAGTCATAGGTGTATCTGATTCACTGCTATGTCCTGTTATGCACTTACAACGTTATTTAACGATGGCAGAGATTGCCGTGGATTCTCAGGAATATGTGTTCAGAGCACGAAGTACTGTTAATGGTAAATATGTTCTGAGGAAAGAAAACAAGCCACCGACTTATACAAGACTCCGTGAAATATTTCGTATAACTTTGTCCCCTTTTGTTGGTGATGTGTCAAGGTATGGCCTGCACAGTTTTGAGGTCAGGTGGTACTTCAGCGGCAGCAAACAATGTTCATTGGGTTTGTAATAGGTTGTTTTCCTGAAATCCCTTTATCTGTTTCTCATACAGAGTGAATGCCTCGGCGAGTGCCACAGGGGAAGCCACATTGTGTGTTTGTTGTTTATATCTGGCTTGACGAGGTTTTGGAAGAGAAATGAAATTTCATCGGTTGAACAGAGTGAATTAGACTGAAATTGATTTCTCTTGAAGGTTAAGCCAGATATAAACAGAGATTATTCCAGGTATAGGGCGCAACCGTGAGGGGTATATATAGGAACTGTAAAGCCCGGGTAGTTCAATCTCTCCTGTGGTGTCGCCGTTACAGTGCGGTCTGTTTACTTTATGTTTATCTCCTGTGCATTATGGTGATGATCATTTTCTGTTGGCAGGTGTTGGCAGTCTTGCTTCAAGACAAATGTCGTCACAGTGACGAGTATGGTTCTGAACCACAAAACATGGATGGTACCTGGTAATTGCATATATCTTACAGTAAGATGTTACACTGTCGGTGACTGGCGTGGTTCTCAAATTATATGGATCAAGGCTAGTGACGCTACTGGGTTTGTAACGGGACATTTCAATGCAGAGTAAATGCCTCGGCAAGTGCCACAGGGGAAGCCACATTGTGTTTTTGTTGTTTATATCTGGCTTGACGAGGTTTTGGAAGAGAACTATCACTGGAATGTTCCCGAGAGCGGCATTAAACAAAACATATATAAATGTACCCTCGATATATAGTATATGTCGATCACAAGACGCTCAGAAACGACATGATCTATAAATTTCTACAGCGTAGCTCTATGTTTTGGCATTTGGAATTCCCCATTCTATTCGTGCTCGAGATGACGTAATAAAACTCTGACTGACTGTGTTCCTGATGCGTCCTCAGATCTACAGGCAATGAGGTTTTGAACACTTTCCTTTTGGGGGTAATTAATGAAAACGCAAGTACAGATACATATATCATGGGAAAGTTTCCAATTCTACCACGTACAGCGATCAAATGTCAAATACCGATACAACAGCTAAAAAATTATTTGAAATGATTACATGTTTGAAACATAACAAGGTCTCTGGCATAAGTGTCGTATCGGAAATTAGTTTTTATCATGAACTCTGTGGAGTTGTTCGTTCCTATGTAAATATGTTGGCCTCTTCAATAAAGTCTTCACATCAGGTATCTCACAACAAGCATGACTCATGTCTTTATTTTAGCCAATATAAACAACATTACAATTCACTAGATACACATTCACGGAAGCCGATAACTATCATTAACTGTCCTTAGAAGCATACGGAATACGCGACGCACACAGTTCGTTGAAACTAAAAATATCATTTTCAGTGAAAATCGTATCAATGTGAGACAACATAGTTGATGTTTATAAATATGTAAAATTTAAAACATTGCGTCGTGTATTAATATATTTTGCAAAGGCACTAGACAACGAATGGTGTGTAGGACTGGTGAGACAAACTTTGGTATATTAGATAATAAAATATCGTTTTCAGTTAATAAACAATGGACAAAACATATTTGTTGTTCATATGCAAATTTTAGAAGTTGGATATTACGTTGTAGCAGGATCACACAGAGTGGTAATAAAATATTCCCTTTCATTAAGATCACGTCGACAAACCAGATCTCGTCATTCTGACATGGAGGTATGAAAACAAAAGCTTTAGTGTGCATTATTAGACTTAGATTATTAGACACAAATTTGCAAGTTGGCATATGTTAATGTTTGACAATCTGATATACCTAGGTGACCAATCAATAATGACGTTTAGTATATTTCAAATCTATTACGATCAATCTCTAAAACACGTTCGCTAATTCACTTCGTATTGTGTCAGATCAATAAACGAGGCTTAAAATAGCCCTCCAATGAAATAGACATTTTCAGCGAAGTTACTCATAAGAGGTATGGTGACGTCACTTCCTAAACGAAGATATGGTAGCGAATGGGTCCAGGATATTGATCATAACCGAATGAAGATATATCACACTGGGTTATAGAGGATGGGTTGACATGGACGTATCGACTGCGTTGAGCGCTTCTTGCTCCCCACGTATGTCGTCTATTGGTATATCCGTTGGTACATCTTCCGGAATGAATGCGTTCACCAATTTCTGGGTGGAGGGAAGAAATAAACAATACATTATGCACTTTTTATTATTTATACATAAACTTTATATTAATTAACATATGTGTCCATTGAATGTCGACGCCTGGGAATAACCAGTCTCGATTATTCTTTTGAGCATAAAAGGTAAACTATAGGTGAAATTACCTGAATATTTATGAATCATTGAACATCAAATATTACATCAGGTGTTCGCGAAAAGAGCAGCATGTCATGCTTATGTGTCTTGGGATGTAATAGGGTACTGTATGTTTTTATATAGGTTTGTAGGACTGAGGTTAATTTGTGTCCATCTCATTTGTACCTGGAGCATAATGCCTTATCTTATGAAAACATCATAACCCACTCCCACATATATAGTCACTCACTCACTCACTCACTTAGGAACCAGCTTCAGTTACCTGTTTAAATGTGTCCCCTTCCGACTTCCATACACAGTACACCATCCAGCAAGGCGTAGGTACAATTATGAAGAGAGATATTAGCCAGCCAATCACAGTAGCCCATTCAGGGTAGAAGTAGTCACCGTATTTTGGAGGACGGTACTCGTAGAAGGCGTACAAAAATATAGTCTGGAAATAGTGAATACTTACAACTGTGGCATATGAACATGAAATAATTGTGATCGTTCTTTGAGCGAAGAAGACAAGTATTTGGAATGACGATACTAAAAACAACCACTCCAATGAGACGGGGATCTAGTAGGAAAACACTATGGGATCGCTCTGTTTAGCGACAAGTCAATATCATATTCGTAGGGAGCAGCACAAAGATAGGGTTACCGCAACATTCACCTAACGTACTCTAATAATTACTTTGCTCTCCTGGCCCTGAGCATGATTTGGAATACTGCTATTCACCCATTCCTTGTAATAATAACAACCACAATAACCAATTATCACAACAGTAATTATAATATCATCTGCAACGTGGCACGGTAGAAGAAGGAGGATCAGTCAGTTTACTTGGGAGAGGAGTTATTGACCATCTCATGGATGGTCAGGCCTACACGTACTTGGGAATGCAAACTCCAGAATGCCATATCAAGGACAAATGACAAGGACAGAGGACAAATGTAGACTTTAGAAAATCTGGAACCGCTCGAAATACAGTCTAATTCAAAAATAGTTATGCTGTACCCGTCCTTTCGTATTCTTTTGGTGTTGATTGGACGAAACAAACAATTCAGGGTATTGACACTCTCACACGAAGAATCATGGCGGACAATAGATCCCAACACCCTCGTTCTTCCCTAAATCGCTTATACTCGCTTTGATTAACGTGGAGCCTCTTTGTGATATAATATTGAGCACATGTGCACATATTTATTTGTCTTGTGATCCTCTAATGAAGCATGTCAAGACTCTGATAAAAACAAGACATTCCACAGTTTTCTTAAACGAGCCAAGGATGTGGGACATAATCTCAATGTCGGACATAATCCGACATAATCTCAATGACCCAGAATATGTAGTGGGCGGCATGGAAAATGATAAATACAAAATTCTTTGGAATAGGCCCGTATACAGCCTCAGACGTATCCAGGCCAACAAACCTGATCTTGTCCTTTTTGATAAATCCAATGAAATCATTTATATCATTGAATTTTCTGTCCCTTTTGACACCAACGTGGTTGACAAGGTTGAGGAGAAACATGGCAAATATGCGGATCTCGTTTTCGAAATGTCACGCTTGCATCCAAAGTACCAAGTTTTCCGACTCTCCATTGTTCTCGTTGCCTTAGGTTTCGTACCTCCCAATCTGTTGACTAACATTGAGAGAGTATCCGGGTTTGCTACGAGGAATACAGCCCTTCTGACCATCTGGGTAATGCAGATGGTTGTGTGCAGTGTTAGGGAGTCTTCACATTGCCCGAAAAGTTCTGGGTGGGTTTGACTAGGCAGCTCTTCCTGGGAGAAGTCCCATTCGCTGTCTGTGCTGCGTGTAGAGGGGGCAAGGGTCCTGTTGCGCCCCCAAAGTGTTGCAGAATTAGGTGATGAAAGGTTCAAATCCCACATTCGGACCAAAAGTGATTCTTCATTTGGCATGATTATTGCCGTGCTCGTGTGATCACTTCGACCTTTCCAGCCACAATACCGTGAGACCAACTGACAAACTGGAAGCGACGTCACTCACTCACTCACTCATTCAAGATTAAACATGGATGAACGTCCTACCATGAGAAGCCCAGGTGTGATGTATTTCATGAGGAACGTCAACCACTTTGGAATGGTCTGTCCATACATCTCCAACGTACACTTGTCCAGTCTCCTTATACCTGTAATGTACACGCCCTCGTCATACACAGATGCTTTCACAGGACATGAATCGTTTTCTTTTTGTTCTATTGTCAGAAAGTTGAAGGTTCTCACTGAGTTTCCGGGTTGGAATAGGTCTCCAGCAATGCATGTCTGTCGCATGGATCGGGTGATCAGACTTGGTTTGTTTCTTTGTTTGATGTTTAACGCCGCACTCGGCAATATTTCAGCTACGCGACACGGCAGTCTGTAAGCATTTGGGTCTATCAGACTTGATGACTTGATTGAACCAGACTCGATTATTTAAAGCTGTGTGCCTGACCCCCAGATCCATTTATTACCCTCTTACGCCAAGCACAGGTTGCTGGAGACCAAGGGACTCAATGGGGGTATCAAAAACTTTGGACCCGTGAAGATCCGGGGTAGAATAGATCTTCAGCAACCCATGCTTGCCGTAAAAGGCGACTATGATTGTCGTAAAAGGCGACCAACGGGATCGGGTGGTCAGGCTCGCTGACTTGGTTGATGCACGTCATGGATCCCAATTGCGTGGATCGATGCTCATGATATTAATCACTGGATTGTCTGGTCCAGACTCGATTATTTACAGACCGCCGTCATATAGCTGGAATATTGCTGAGTGCGGCGTTAAACAACAAACCAACCAACCAATCAAGAATTTTGAAAGTCAAGTGCTGCGTGAGTGCGTGAGTGCGTGCGTGCGTGCGTGTTTGTTGTGTTTGTTGTTTAGTGCGGCACTGAAGATAATCGAGCCTGGACCAGACAATGCAGTCTACGCATCGATCTACGCAATTGGGAACGCTGATATCCAATCCACCAAGTCACCGATCCGGACCACCCTATCCATTTAGTCGCATCATACGACAAACACTTCTCGTCGGGAATCCCCATGCTACGACGAATATATTTACCAAACACCCAGGCCAGTACTAGACACTCCACCACCCCAAACAGCATCACGGGGGGCACCGATGAGTACCAGTCTACGAGGGTTAGGGCGTAGATACCACCCTACAGCGACAGCATGTAAACAAGAGACGTGTTTTGAAACCAATGGAAATGCTTATGATGAAAGAAATAAAGGTCTCCATGTGAACACGCAAGATCTGAGAATAAGCCGCAAACATACCATGATTAATAATGATATTATTCAAAGAATATTATTCAGATTGCTAGTTTAACTATGAGAATGAACCTTCTGTTATACGATTAAGAAAATCCTATAAATTGAGTTTATTTAATATTGGTGACGGCATACACATGATCTCATATTTAACGATCCAAAACAATCCACTTCAACACATATTTGAATTGTTTGGGTCTCCATTCGACACTTACAAATTATGGACTCATTCTGGTATGCAACATTGTATTTATCAACATTTTGTGGACACTTTCTCCATATACCGGCATCTCTTCTGAAGAGTGAGTATATCGATAAAACGGGTCAATTATCAATAGTCAAGCAACATCATGACGTGAGACACCAATATTAGGCTTCAAATAAGTTGGGAATCGAACTCGGCGCTTCTGCGTGACGAGGGAAAGCATTTATCACGAGGCTAACCCATAATCCGTTATATGAAGAGAAGATCTTGTGACACGAGCTCGTCATGAAAGTAAATTCGATATGCGTGCCACAATAGTTGACAGCCTGTCCTATGAAAATCGAGATGCAAATACTCCACTGGTGGTTTACCGTCACAAACACTTGCAAAGTCAAGTCAAGTGTCCGCCTCAACAAACACTCGAACATATGGTTTACGTCAAAATAAAGAATTGCATCAAACATCATGTTTGTTACTGATGCGTCAAATTAAGCTGTTCGCCGTTTGTTACAGAAGGCCATCGAGCGACAACCAACGGCTGGAATACCTAAAGTAGCACGTGACCAAAATAAGTCACAGTGAAATGCTCCTTCTGCTCACCGTCTGACTCCGTGGTGTAGTGGATAGACCGCCTGCCCACAAGGTCTTTGGGTCGATCCCCGCCCGCGTCATACCAAAAGATGCCCAACGTCGGTACTTGTTACCCTGCCTGCCGTTCGGCATTGAGGGTTAAAATAAGGACAGGAAGGATCTGAGTCAGTACACGGTGTCTGAGTAGGGTATCCATGTTAACCTGCGGCATTGCGTCTCAGTGGGCGAGCTCGGCATTAGTGCGGACAAGTACAAGCAGCCACAACCAACACACGCGCACGCAGGTCGCTATATAAGTGCAATAATACTGAACGCGACTTTAAAACTATTTCACTTCCCCCCAACTTCCTGCTCATGACGCCAGTGTAACAACTATCAATTTGTAGAAATTCATAAGACGCTAAAAATAGACGATAATTTTATTCCACGCTCTTGGATGAAGCAGTGCCTGGCGAACCCTGATACCTAAACGTTATTTCGTCCTACCTGAGTAGTATAGGGAAGAGCCAGAAGGAAGCAAGGAAGAAACACGATCAGGAGGAGAAGCCATCGCCGCTTGGCCAGTGAAGGGAACTGGTCAGCTAGTGTCTCCTGTGTTATCTCTAAACTCGGTACCTGCAACGAAGGGTTCGTTTTAAATTGTAATTGAATTTATACGTGAACAAATAACAGAGTATATATCAGTACACGCATGTCCATCATCACAATTGGAATCATTTTTGACTTATTGATGCAAAATATACCATGTTGTTAGTTCATAATTTCTTCTCGTCGATATATGGATGAAACCATTCGTTAAGACCCGGCGTCGAATTGGTCTTCAGCAACCCATGCTTGTCGTAAGAGACAAATAACGGGATCGTGAGGTCAGGCTCACTGACAAGGTTCATGCATGTCATCGTATCCCAATTGCGTAGAACGATGCTCATGATGCCAATCACTGGATTGTCTGGTTCAGACTCGAGTATTTACAGACCGCCGTCATATAGCTTGAATATTGCCGAGTGTGACGCTAAAGAACAAATAAACAAGTATGGCTGAACACTGATTTTGGGACGCATTTTCACTCCCTTACACTTACACTTACGGCAAGCATAGGTTGCTGAGGACCAATTGTAACCATGAATCCCTATATTCCAATCTTGTATGGTTGTAATAAACTAGCTTCATATACCGTTGTATCAAGGCCTAACGTCATCATCATCAGGAAGACCAACACCGACCATAACTGGGGCACGGGGAGATAACTCACTGCTTCCGGTAACACCGAGAACGCCAGATTAAGACCTGCAGGCAGGAGTGAATTGGTTGCATACGCACATGTGTATGCATCTTACACTGAAGTTATACATGATATACAGAAAGGCATTTATTATCAAAAACTGGCCTCTACAGTTAACCTCTCTGTCACAGAAGCTTGTCAGCTGTACATTTTACACTTAAGACCCTGTTTATTACTGTATACTAACTAAAAAGAAGAATGATGTTGGGTGCTAAATAGAATCTCACCCGAGTGTCTTTTGAGATCAAATATATCAACGCTAGGCGATACAAGATTAACACTCCTCAGCAAGCCTCGATTTTGATATATTTAATATCAACAGACACGAGGATGAGATTCTCTATGCATATATGTTCTACATTAATAACAAGCTAACAAACGTCAGTGGATCAGACTTATGTACATGTAGATGCCCAAAGTGAGATGCCCAGAGTTATAGTACGACGTGGATGTGCAGTTTACTATTATTATTCGTTAATCTGGTGTACCTGATGACTGGAAGTCGTCCATGTTAACCCCGGTCACGTAAGCCATGTGCCCCAACACCGTGAAGATAGACAGTCCACAGAAGATGGTGATCAGAGGATCCACAATACACAGAAACAGCGCAACTCTGGGAATCAGCAATATTCAATGACCACTTCTGTTTGTTATGACTTAAGTGAGCTGGGCACATTATAAATCATTTGGCAGTGAGCTTTCTCAGTAAGTAAGCAAACCAAATGTAAAATGAAGATTTAAGGAGAGATTATAAAAATCGTAGTTTATTGGTTCTTATTTCTCTTTCCGATATCATCCTTGTTTCAAGGAAACGTTTTAGCAGTTTAAAGGTGCTTCCTTCGACATTTCTGTCAATGAGTTTATTGTGTGCTGTTATTCTTGAAACAAGGAAAACATCCATTTGCACACATGTTATATGCCTCTAAGATCGTAACATAAATATCGTTAACATTATGGATAATGGAACAAATGTGTTGATATGAACTTACCCGCCAAACATAGGGATGCAACCTCTCGTGATTCATAGTTATATCACCATTATGGTATAAGTCGGGGAACACATGTGTTAATATGAACTTACCAGCCAAACATAGGGGATGTTTTCGCAACCTCTCAGAACATGCACAATTATGTCAGTATTTTTCTGAAAAACTGTAGAATACGTGTGTTAAAATGAATGGACCAGAAATATATAGGCCATGAAAAGGAGAATCCGAACATTTGGTTCAAACACGTTTTTTAGGACATCCCCTGACAAGCTAACAAGCTTATTTTTGGTGAGTAAAAACCTTGCATCAATGTTTCCATTACTTTCTGGAACAAATTATTCAAACATACAGGCCCCACTGGCATATTAAATATCCAACCTCTTACCTGTAGCAGTTACTGCTTCGCTGATTGTGACTGGAAATTGTGTTGGCGATCCCTGTACTGGTTCCCATCGAGTGAAGGGCATAGCCACATGCTTCGATCCATATCTACAACACATCAAGATCACAGATCATCGTAGTACCATGTCCTCCGTAATGCCATTATTGGTATATGAGTCATTTCAATGTTTGAAGTTTAACCCGCATTCTAATACCATACAATTATACTCTCAGAGAACAGAGGTTTTGTAAAACATGTAACATGGGCTATCTGGAGGACCAATATCACTTCTTGTTAATTTGTAATGTATGTGGTAACCTTCGCAAGCAGTATATTCCAGAAAAGTTTCATGTCCATCCAACGTTATCTGAGTTTAATATTCTCATGTCAAACCGAGAAAAATCTTTAATTAGAAATACATCCAAGTTTGTACATCGCCGTTTGGCCATACTGTCTTCTGAAGACCCTCAATCGTATCATGGGCCATCGGCCTACACAAGTACAGAATAAAGAATTATTATTATTGTCATTATAAAATACCACACAACCTTCAGAGGGCAAACAAGTAGAAAGAACATTTTCTCCACACGCAATCATGAATAGTTTATGATGTAACAGCTGATACGGTGAACTTTGCCATGGCACTCACTTTAGGGCTTTTTAGCTGTCCAAAGTCTGGTCTCATGAGATATAATATTCCATCTGTCGCCCCTGGCAACAAGGAACCCCGTATTAGGAAGACAGCACACACAAGCACGGGGCACATGAAGGTGACGTACACGATCTGGAAATGATATATATTTAGACCAGACTACACGGTAATTAACATCATGAGCATCGAACTGCGCAAGAGTGATGATACATGTAGGTTGCTGGGATGATACATGTAGGTTGCTGAAGACCCATGATAAACCTCTAATGACGTCATCCTATTATTTTCACGGGCCTTCTTTCCGAAGAGTTACCGCTCAGAGGGACTTCATCTGGATTATTCCTCTGTCCCGGGGATAGAGTCCCTCGCTAGAAATTTATTTTGCTTTGTCTGTGTGCATTTTAGGGCTTTAAAACTTGCAGGAAACAGAAAATATTCATTTGGCAACAAGAATGAGCGGCTCTTTATATGTTTACTGCTCCCGCGATTCGAGTGTTTCCCCTCACAACTAAAAATATTGACCAATCAGAAAGCTACTTTCACACCCATTCTGTACGGTCTGATGTCGGCCATTTGTGCTCATTTGGATTCAAAGTGGCGAGGCGATGGCTTTCGGAGTGTCATGTATTGGAATTGATAAAATAATCACCCCAGACAAGGTAGATATTAAGGTTTTGTGCAGAATTTCGATTTTACTTAAGAAAGGGCAATGCACGGAGTGTCTGGCCTTGTGTAAAGATAGATTCGGATAGTGCATGTCTGACACTCGTGATAGTAATTGATCCTGAAATATTGAAGCAACGGCGCAAGGGCCTGTGGTTCGTACCTCGTATACCGAGTATATCGGTCTGGGAGCAAATAAATATTTGTTTTGTTCTGTTCTGTTGACTATATGTGCAGAATGATGTAAAATCGAACGACAAAATGTCTTCTCTACATTTCAGTTAAAACTTGCAACCTCCGTATCTGTAGCCCATTGAGTGAACCACAGGGCCTTTAAGAATCTTGTTTTCAAGTGCATGTTCGCCAGCAAGGTTGTTTCAAACCTTTCCTTCGATGACATTAGTGAAGGGATGCGTTAAACTGACCGCGCGACCCACTCACAGTCAGTAGATAATATTTGATTTACAAACATTGTGCGGTGCAAGGCAACACTCGTATTTTCGTATTACATCCTTAGCCTTTTCGCGAACACCTGGTGTCATTACTGATTTTCATATAATTGCTTCGTTGTTTTTGCTTTTACACCTTGTGGAATCTGGTTCGTTGGGGTCTGTTTTTTCTCTGGCGTTTTATATGTACTGACGTATGCCTAAATTCGCACCATATACCTTGCCCGTAACACGGATGCCCTTAAACAGCATGATGTACATGGTGACATAGGTGAAGAGTAGACATCCAAACAAAGGCCACCGAATGGAGCCTGTGTCATCAAGTCCACTCGAGATGTCCAGTGCATTATACCTGAAACAGATGTGTTGCTTGTTAACAAGTTCTTGGTATCTTCAAGGATGGACTATCATCTTGGTAAATTTATTTTATCATTGCCTACCTTTCTACGTTCAACCACATCAGGAATACCTCGTGACAATCCAAACTTTTATCTTACCCCGATTTACACGAATCAACGTCCATTGTTTCTCACGTTGCTGGTGGCAGAAATGGAAATAATATCAGGTTATATCTTCAGCTTAAACCATTCCAGGAAGGAGTAGATATCCATAATGATCATTAACTTAAGGCATGTAGAAATAATAAGCATCTTTACAAGTCACTGCAATATCGGTTTTAAATAATATTTACTCATAAAGACAATTTAAAGACTTGCCTCCAGAATTCTTCTGAGGCACTAGCAACATTCGCAGTGGGCCCATTCAGGTGACCCCACTGTGTAGTGTTTATAGCACCTTGCAGAGGAACAGTGTCATTGACTGTGGTGTTCATCCCTCCCCGTCCATGCAGCGTCGACTCCACGCAGCTGGGTGTGTTCCAGGGATTGCCACAGGTCGACCAGGGCAGGGGATTGAAGAAGGAGTTGAAGAAGTAGTAGAGATACCAGGAGAAGTACATAGACGTGTACATGGCGTAAACCCACGACACCAACACCGTGCCTAGGCCAAGACCTGGTCAAAATACACACATGTATCATGTATTAAATACAATTAAGTTAACAGTCATTATACGTAATTGTATTGCTTCCATCAACCGTTTCCTCTCGACCAAATTCATTTAAATGTACTTTCCATTTCTAATATATTTCCATGGCCATATAGCTTATATAGATATATGCGACCACTGTTTCGTCAGCACATATGTTGGGAAATGTAACTACACCTGCTAGGATGTCGATATTCAGCCCGAAGTCTGCAGGAAAAAAAATGAAATTTATATTTTTGATCTTGTTATTCCCAATACAATGACTTTGTTGAGGTAGCTTGCACTCATAAAACGATATCAGTATAGAGAATCAGACATTAAATATTGCACCGAATTTCAGAAAATATAGATTTTAAAACACAAATCTTATTCAGCACAAAATATTATTTATCCACAAGTTGTCAGTGAAAATTTCCAAAGCACTTGATACAGTTACCGTATTCGATAATAAGCGCCCCGCTCTAATAAGCGCCCACGGTGATATTTGGGATCGGGTTGTCAGGCTCACTGACGTGGTTGATGCATGTCATCGTATCCCAATAGTGTGGATGCTCATGATGTCAATCACAGGACTGTGTTTTCCAGATTCGATTATTTACAGACCATCGTCATATAGCTGGAATATTGACGAGTGCGGCGTTAAGTAATAAACAAAACAAAAAAATGGTATGGAATTCTGGATAAATCCCCGATACATACATATATTGTATTTGTCACCTTTCATGGCTGGACAAAACTTCCACACCTCAACAGGGCCTCTCTGGTAGTATTGCCCAATGACGACCTCCAGAAAGTACAGGGGTACAGCACAAAGTCCCACAAACACCAGGTATGGGATCAAGAATGCTCCTGAAAAGAATAAACAAAATAATCTGTGAGTCGTTGAGAGTATTTCTGAGAAATACAGTTTTTAACACTGTCCTATTTTGTAAGAGACAAACACTTTAAGGGGACTACACTCTTTTTCATAATATGTATTATGAGGCATAATTATTTTGTCGAGTATTTTGAGTGGACAAATGATTTATTTCAAGACGAAGTATACCAGATATATACTAGTAAATCACATAGTTCGTAAGTATTTGTAAAGAACATTACATTTGCAGTTTCATATATCTATATTCTTTTGTTGCTGACAAAGAAACTGGTATATATTTACATAGTCAGTGTGGTACAAAAGTGTACGATTGAATCTTAATACAATGAAATAACTACAGAAAATATTCCGAAAATCTAATTTCATATATGTTAGCACCGAAGCGTAGTAGGGCCACGGTGAAAATTGTTTTTGTTCTCTCCTACTTACCATCTCCTAAGTAGGACTTACCATCTTCTACGTAAGACTTATTATCTCCTACGTAGGACTTAGTATCTCCTACGTAGGAGATAGGAAGTCATACAAACAAACATAAACAGTGACTATTTTTTTACCAATTAATGTTGAGACTAGTTTCCCTTATAGAATATTAAACTTATATTTTGGGGGTTGCTTTATTTTTTGTTTAAGGTGGCAATTCAACTCGTTTAGTGGATCATCTGGTTGTGTACCTCCGCCGTTTCTTGCGCATAGATAAGGAAACTTGAGCAGAGTTCCCTCCCCGACACTGTATCCCAACAAGGTGACAATGCCATCCACTCGATGGCCCCATGTTTCTCTTGTTTCTGGAAATAAGGAACCAGTGGTGTAATATACGTCCTAGCTCAGGCGTTAGAGGATATTAGAAGTTAAACACCAAATAGCAATGCCAATCGGAGTTGAGACAAGGCGAGGTGAAAATGAGGTTTAACGTCAGGTTCAAGTTATTTTCATGTATATCGCGACGTGTATACCCGTGTGTGTGTGTGTGTGTGTGTGTGTGTGCGTGCGTGCGTGCGTGCGTGCGTGCGTGCCTGCGTGCGTGCGTGCCTGCCTGCCTGCCTGCCTGCCTGCGTGTGTGCTTGCGCGCGTGTGTTTGTGTGTGTGTGGAGACTCCGAACGAGCCAGTCATTACTTTAGAATCCTTTCTTTCTGATGATTAAAGGAAGGTTTTATCCCCCCAAATGCCGAGCGCCAGAAATGTATTTTGGCATTACGCGGTCACAGGATCGAACAAATAATCTTCCACTCTCCCTACAAACTTTCTATAGAATTCACCAAAGAATCAGTATCTTGGATAAGAACAGCCGAATTGTGTAGACCTGGTGTACCTGTTTTCTCAGTTTCCAGTTTCCCTTGCTTTGTCATGGTGGAATAGACGCCTTTTTGTTAGGTTAGAAGTTCCACTGAGGAGGATGTACTATATATTGTATTCACCTGTAAAGTAATCAAACACAAAATGTTTCAAAATAATAACAATCCAAATATCAGTGGCGACAAAACCCTTTCCACATTCGTTGGGCATGTCAACTAAAACCCGAGCCCAAAGTAAGATTCATGCATATCAAAAGCCTGTCAATGAATCACAATAAAATAGTGATTATAATATAAGTGTTCGCGAAAAGGTGACCGTATCTTGCCCTACCGGTGCACCCATCACAAATACATGCCAAGGCAAGTCAACTGTTCTTCTGAAAATAAACGAGTACATTTGGTAAAATAAACGTTTAGTTACATAGAAATAAAAATCATACAGTAAAGTATTTATATTTTTCAACATGGTCATCATACCACAACTGAAATTGTTGTGTATGTGGCTGAACATGAATTGGTGACAGGATAGTTATGGTTAGGGGGAAGAATATGTTCGAAAGGATTTATGGATGTGTACATCGTAAATAAAAGCGACAAAACCCTTTCCATAGCCACAAGAAATCTCTGCTGAAGACAGAGTCCACTGCATGATTCATGAGAAGGTGTTTATGAATAGCTTTTGAATAGTGATGATACCAGGCGCTCACGAAAAGGTGAGCGTATGATGACCCACTGGTGCCACCCTACACAAACACATGATCAGGCAAGTCAATTGTTTACCTGGATAAAAACTTCGGGAACATATTGTACAAGTCAAAATAGGGCATTGCAAAGGACATCATGCACGTGTGTGCTTGTGTGTGTGTGTGTTTGTGGCTGCTTGGTCTAGTCCGAACTGATGCCGATTTATAGTGCTAGCCCACTGAGATATCATGCCGCAGTGTAAAAGGAACATCCCACTCAAACACAGTATACTGACTCCGAGCCGACCAGTCCTTGTTTTAAGCCCACTGAGATACCATGCCGGATAACACTATTTACATATTTAACTTTCAGATTATGTAGAAACACGATTTGTTATAATACAGAACGGTAAACAGGGGCACCAAATCACACAACGGGCCATTCTCGGGCAATAATAACATATAACTGAAACATATAACTATAGGCAGTTCTTATAATTAAGGAAATAGTAGTTTTGTAACTGAAATGTTAGACATCTGCAATTTATCTGTGTTGAGAGATTAGCTAAATTGAAAATAGCATCTTTGTAACGGGCTTCACAAAACCAGAGGATGATGTGAAGAGGTGTACTTTCATTTCTTTTGAGGCGACTCAGTTGATACATAAACTAAAATAATATGAGACATTAATTACCTTTTCTGGCGTTGATAGTGATGAATAAGATGTGCAGTCTGATTAACACAAACTAAAAATCCTGAACAGTTCCCGACAATTATTGTACTGACTGCACAGATACATGTGCAGATTATGGATGCCGTGGATATGTGACAGGAAGCGCATCACCTATTATTATGCATGTATACAAACGGAAGTCATCATGTATATTCAAACAGCGGATAATTTCGAATCTCCGTGACTAGAGTGTGGTTGGTGGAATGAATCAGGTAATTCCAAACCAAAATGAGCAATGTTATATACAGTGCGATGAGTTTTCAATATGGTTGCCATGTACGTGCATGGACTAATGTCACGTTTCACTTGAATATCGCTAGGTGTGTCGTTAAGCAAAAATAAAAAGATAGAAAGACGATACATTACAATCATACTTCGATTGTGACTTGTCTGTCCGACCATGTCTTTCTGTGAATCCATGTAGGGTGTTGTTTCGGCCAAGACAGTAATTTACAAACATCATTAAAAAATGTTCAGTAAACTTGGAGGATATTTTTCTTTCAAATCCATCTCTATGCAGTATTTCTTCACGTGGCACAAAAAATGCAAAGCTTGTCCTATTTAGATAACTGATACTGGATTCATATCTAATTTAACACCTAAAAGAAACTGCACAAAACGTTTTGAAGACCTATCATGTCTTACTAAAAACGTCATAAACGGCACTGAGTGTACCTTTTGTGGATTGATATATGTTTGAGAGACACAACAGAAATTATCGACACCAGTCAGCCAGCATAGATCGGGCATCAACAGAACTGTTTCCAATTGTGTTTACCAACATGTCCTGTTTCCTTTACACATAGATACTGGAGTGAGTGACTATGGTTTTTCGCCGCGTTTAGCTATATGCCAGCAATATCACGGTGGGGGACACCAGAAATGGTCTTCACACATTGTACCCATGTCGGGAATCGAACCCGGGTCTTTGGCGTGACGAGCGAACGCTTTAACCACTAGGCTACCCGACCGTCCCCATAGATACTTGAAGTACTTCTCATTGTTCTATTTATGTCATCTAATATATATCAGTTATACATTAACGGCTGTTACCGTGCTAAAGTCATCCTCTTATTTAGCCTTATATTGGTCATTGTGTCAATTTTTTATCAAAAATATTAAGAGCAGCAATTTAAAATACTTAAACATCCAAACACAAGGCTGATATCGAGCACTGTTCCAAACGTGATGGATCGTAAGACTGCATCGTGATCACTTCAGAAATACAATTTCTTGCAGATGTTTTTACTACTAGTAAGTCTAGTCCTTACTCGCTGGTGGAGAGAAGACAATATCGCTGATGCAGATATCATGATTTTGAATGTTATTACTAAAGACAAGCACACGTCATTATTATTGCAGTGAAGATAAAAACACTAAATACACGTTTATTAGAAAATTTTAACAGTTGTTCTCTTCATTTTAAAAAAACATTGCTTTCACATATACATGTAGCACGAGCCGACTCGTCTGTCATACAGACCTATGTGACAGTTTTCAATCTTGTACTGAATTACTCTGGTGTTACTTAGCGAAGCTTATTGGCGAGGGTGTTATACCTCGTTTTTTGTAAATAATCCTATTACCGCTGTTGCTGCTTGGTGAATATTATTACCACTGATATTATATTTTATACTGCTATTGTAATTGTACTGTCATTGAATTTTGTATTGACACTCTATTTTGTACTGCCATTGTATTTGAATTGCAGTAATTTGTATTTATTTGTAAACCTGGTTCATTTCATTACACAATTGTTAATTTATACCATTGGTTGTTGATTGTTGGTTTCACACTGAATTCTTTCATGGGTAACTTATTGTTTCAATTTGGAAGTCGACACTAACAATCTGGTTATTCTTATCCAACAAAGACAAAGTTTCAGTTAGTCACAAGTCACTAATGAAATTGACCATTCCAGAGCAGAAGATTAACACCCATGCTAAAATATGACTAGGTGGACAATCAAAGTCGATTTTGAATTTCCCAAATCAAAACAGAATGAGACTGCCAATTCTGATGTGGTCTCAAACGGCCTTCAAGATATGTTGATTCTAAATATACACCAAACATCAGAACTATGGGAACTATAAATGAAGGCTTGGAGTAATATATAATTGTCTGATTCAGAAACACGATTTAAAGGGTGCCAACGGTTGTGAAGGATACTTTCACCGTTGCGAGAACACCTGGTGTCATCGCAATTTGATAGTGATTCATAAACACATGATCATGATATTCGTTCAATAGAGTCTGCATTAAGATTTGTCTTTTCATTATGGAAAGTGTTTTTTCTGCTTTTATTGAACATCTCGGTTTTGGCCAGCATGAAATTGAACAAGTACCCATTTTTTAATAGCGTATACCATAACACTTTTTACATATTTCACTTTCAGATAATGTAGAGACACGATTTGTTAATATTTAACATACAGAACGGTAAACAGGGTCACCAACACACAACGGATATCAAATTCGCGCCATTGTCGGGCAATAATAGCATATAATTGAAAAACTACACACACATTTTTCAAAGACATGCTTAAAATCTGTTTTCAATCGTAAAAGAGTCTTACAAAATCAAATGAATAAGATATTTATTTCAGTTTGTTTATAGATAATTGGGAGGCTAAAAAAAGTACATAGATGTAAAAATAGGTGGTGGAGAGGACATCTTACAACTTTTCGCCGCAGTCATGAAAAATGTGCAAGTAGTGAAAAGGGTTTCACAGGTAGTGCAGGATACGTTCGCCTTTTGGCGCGCATCTGTTGCAGTCACAAAAGGCATTTCTTATAATTAAAGGGGCGGTCGGATAGCATAGTGGTTGAAGCGTTCGCTCGTCACGCCGAAGACCCGGGTTCGATTCCCGACATGGGTACAATGTGTGAAGCCCATTTCTGGTGTCCCCCGCCGTGATATTGCTGTAATATTGCTAAAAGTGGCGTAAAACCATACTAACTCACTCACTCTTATAATTAAGGAAATGGTAGCTTTAATAACTGAAATGTTAGACATATGCAATATATCTGTGTTGAGAGATAAGCTGAACTGAAAATAGCATCTTTATATCGGGCTTCACAAAACCAGGGGATGATGTGAGGAATTACGCACTTTCATTTCATATGAGGCGACTCAGTTGATAAATAAACTAAAATAATATGAGACATCGATTACCTTTTCTGGCGTTGATAGTGATGAATATGATGTGCAGTCTGATTGACACAAACTAAAAATCCTGAACAGTTCCCGACAATTAATGTACTGACTGTCCAGTTACACGTGCAGATTACGTATGCCGCAGACATGTGACAGGAAGCGCATCACCTATTATTGTGCATATATACAAACGGAAATCCTCATCTATATTCAAACAGCGGATAATTTCGAATGTCCGTGACTAGATTGTAGTAGGTAGAATGAATCAGGTAATTCCAAACCAAAATGAGCAATGTTATACACAATAACGAAACAAATGCGAGGGTTAGTCCATGTGGTTGTCATGTCCGTGCACGGACAAATGTCACTGGAATATTGCTGACATTAGTTTTTAGTTTGTGTCAATCAGACTGCACATCCTATTCATCACTATCAACGCCAGGAAAGGTAGTCTCATATTATTTTAGTTTATTTATCAACTGAGTCGCCTCAAATGAAACATAATAAGGAACTTGTCTTCGTCATAAAATTGAGGACAGTTCCATTGCATTGTTTCAGCAATTGAAAAGCATAATTATCTGACATGGACACCCTTTAAAACCACGTGAATTGAATGCTGTATCATCGCAACAGACTGTACACGTTCTAAAACATTGGCATTAGGGCAATTTTTGGTGGAGGATATGCATGTGGGGAGTCTGACAACACAGTAAATTCATCAATTCGAAACATCGTGGCCTAACTTTTGTGTTCCCAGTACTTCCTTCATGTGTCATTCTATCATAATCCATGTAACTATCATCAACCAGTGTTTTTAAGCAAACTCATTTCTGAGCATTTTTAAATATTGGCTAGTATTGCGCACAACCACCACTAGCTAAACTGATGACGTAAATCCTGCTGGTGTATTATGCAGGAAGCCGAGGTACTGATCCCCATGATCCCCAGCGAGGTGGCCTAGCTTTGGTTACTGGTGGCCTATAGCCCGTGTTTTAAAACTGTTTATATGATATTGTTATGCTCAAATGTGTTTCATAAATTGTTTTTAAATATGTCGTTGCATACATAACTAAATTGTGAATATATTAACTTGGTCTCGTTGCTAAATGAATGAAGTAATGTCGATGCAACGTTTAATTTTAACTCACTCACTCCTTCATGTGTCATGACCACTTTTACTCATAATCAGTCATTGTGTTAACACTATCTACATCTTGGGTGAAGGTCAATTTAAATGAGGCACATAATCACACATCTTGCGAAAAACAGGATGGGGTATATTAGTATAACTTTGCGCTCTTTGGAAATGGTTTTCCTTATCTTCAATCAAAACAACAACATATATGTATGATGTTCACTCCATTTCCAACGTTGGACGCTGAAATAGTGAAATACTGCTATCATGAAGTGGATATTTGCGATTGTAATGATATATGTTATCTTTTGAGAGTGTTGGTGGGCATTCCTTCGACTTGATAAACTTCACAGCCTGTGTTAAACTTGTGAACTTTATATGGTATTTGATGTCGCTTTCGGTCGGTCAGATACCATAGCAAGTCCACTCGTTTCATATGAAATGGTATCTAACGAGAATGAATGTAGTATTCTATATATATGTACATGTAAGGACAGCAAAAGTAATTAGATAACAAAAGTAAGAAACTTAACAAAATAAGCCAACAGATGACTGGCGCTGATAGGCGATCAGCAATAGACAATGGAAGCCAACACTTTACAGTAATTACAGCTGATAGTTATGGACAACTTGACTAAATTATTACTGATAGGTAAATGGCAATGGACAAGAATATCAGACCTCTGTCAAGAAACTAGACCTGAAATCCGAACACATCCTCGACATCCAGGACCATAACATCATGTGGGAAGCCACCAAAGTCCTGTCTACAAACAAAAACGACAGAGAAAACTACAATAAGCCATTGACTTCAGGAGACCTCAGCCAGCCATGAACCGTGACCAGGGAACATATCTGCCTAGTCCTTGGGTCTTATTGTTTGATCTTTGTCAGTGCAATTTATTATAGCTTCCTTTTGCCGATTTGCTATTTCTGTTTCCTTTGCCTACCAGAGGTAATTACCCCCTGGCATTCCGTTAACCTGTAAGTGCTAATTACGGCCGGCATCCCGTTTGCCCATTGTCCGTTGCCGAACGGACTGAAAAAAAGCAACCGTATCGATCAACATCGCAATGGACGCCAGTGACAGACATGGCATATCAGATACTACTCTGCACAGTGTTATTACACCAGAATAAACTTTCATATATATATGAGTCAAATCACACACCTTTGTGAAGACTACTCTCGAAACAGCTGTATGTGTAATCCATGTGCAGGTATTATTATATATTTGTCAGGTGCTATAGAGTTAAAACCTGGGACATTGAATAAAGATCTCAAATCAGCAATCATTTAGCAAATTAAAGATTCAGAGGATAAACTAACAAACGAGATCAGTTCAATGAGGAACCACATTCGGTTGTTACGTGGTGACATCACCGATCTTGAAAAACAACTCAAGGAGACCAAAGAAGAAAACATCATGAGGTTAGATATTGATGCTGTTAATGATAATGTTGATGAGATCCATAATGGTTTTGATGCTATTGATTCACGCATACGGGATCTTGAGAGACGTAGGAGAAGGAACAACATTATTATCTTTGGTATCCCTGGGAGTGAAAACGAATCATATTCTGTTTGCGGAAATAAAACATTGGATGTTCTGAACTCTGCCAGAACTGATGACAATGAACTATTAACACTGAGGGACATCGAGAGGGCACATAGGATAGGACGCATGTCGTCCGATAAACCACGCCCAGTTATTGCAAAAAATGGTTCATTGGGACGATAAATTAAAGACTCTGAACTTGAGAGCTTCTCTTAAGTCCGGAGGCTACGGTATAGCAAACGACCTGACGATGACCCAGAGACAAGAGATAAAACAATGCAAAGAGAAAGACCCAAGCAAACATTATTTCTATAAAGGTGGTACACTGTTGTCTGCTCCTGTACGTGATACGTACGCTTCGCGAGAAAATACCGAGGTGACTCGCCCCGAGTCACGTGACGGCAACAACCCACGTCGGGCCGACAGAGGTAACGCAGGCAGAGGTGGGAGACCGACACAGAAGAGATAAGGGTGTGGCCAGGGCCCGGATATACATGGGTCGTCGTCTGAACCTACTTGTAGTACCATTAATGCTGTGAAACTAGTGTTTTGTAATATATCAGGATTGCTCTCAAAGTTATCAGACTGTGAGTGTCTATCATTTTTAAAAAAACATTTGACATAATTGGTTTGACAGAAACATGGACCCAGAAACTGATTTTTGATGATACGTTCTGCGAATATACCAACTTTATTAAGACAGGAGACAAATTAGTAAATTTTGGAAGACCTTAAGTTGGAATTTATGTTATCGTAAAAAGGAATCTTATAGCTTATGTTAAAAACTTTTGGATCACAGCAAATGGTGTATATCTTTTACTTGACAGGTCACTGTTTGGACTTGAGAAACACGTGTTATGCTTCTGCGTGTATATTCGCCCAGAAGGATCTACATGGTACGACAGTAATGTTGGATCTAAAAACGGTATATTGCTATTTCAGGATGAACTGCTTGACATCCTAGGTGATGTTAGTGACGTTTCGTGCATTTTAGGGGGCGACTTTAATGCAAGAACTAGCAAAGATTATGTAGAGGATGATATACTTTAATATCTCCATGGCCAGGATACCTCATACTGGGACTTTCTCTTAGACAGGTTTAATCTGTACAGATATGCAAACGATACTGTTCTTAATAACTTTGGAAAATGTTTATTAATTTATGTGCTGTTTTAAATGTACACATCATTATGAATGGCCGCTGTGGAAGTGATTCCGGGGAAGGTGATTTTACATATGTTGGCAATGCTGTGGCAAGTGTTATCGATTACATTATTAGCTCCATAGATATATTTGACTTGTGTCAAAATGTTGGTACTGAGTCACGCCACGAATCACACAACCTGCCTATCACAATGTCTTTACGAGCGCTTCGTGAGAACACCCGGTATAATCGCAATTTGATGGTGATCGAATACTATATTTATTTCAGTTTGTTTAGAAATATTTGGATGTCTAATAAAAAAGTACGTAGGCGTAAAAATAGGTAGTGGAGAGAACATTTTTACGGCTTTTCGTCGCAGGCATTAAAAATGTGCAAGAAGTGAAAAGGGTTTCGCAGGTAGTGCAGGATACGTTCACCTTGTGGCGAGAACCTGCTGCAATCACAAAAGGCATTTCTTATAATTATTGAAATGGTACTATTTATAACTAAAATCATGAAAAGTTCTCAACAATTATTACGCTGCGGCCCAGTTACATGTGCAGATTGCGTATGCCTCGGACATCCGAATGAAGCACATCACCTATTATCATGCATGTATGCAACCGAAAATCATCATCTATATTCAAACAGCAAATCATTTCAAATCTCCGTGACTAGAATGTGGTAGGTAGAATGAATCCGAATAATTCAAACCAAAATGAGCAATGTTAAACACAATGCGAGGGTGTTTCAATTTGTTTGCCATGTACGTGCATTGACTAATTTCATATTTCACTTGAATATCGCTAGGTGCGGCGTTACACAAAAATAAAAAGATAGATAGATGATACATTACAATCATACTTAGATTGTGACTTGTCTTTCCGATCAGGTCTTTCTGTGAATCCATGTAGGGGGTTGTTTCGGCCGAGAAAGTAATTTACAAACATCATTTAAAAATGTTCAGTAAACTTGGAGGACATTTTTCTTTCAAACCCATCTCCATGCAGTAATTCTTCATGTGGCACAGAAAATGCAAAACTTGATGTGCAGTCTGATTGACACAAACTAAAAATCCTGAGCAGTTCCCGACAATTATTGTACTGACTGCCCAGATACATGTGCAGATTACGTATGCCGCGGATATGCGCCAGGAAGCGCATCACCTATTATAATGAATGTATACAAACGGAAATCATCATCTATATTCAAACAGCAAATAATTTCGAATCTCCGTGACTTAATTGTGGTAGGTAGAATGAATCCAGTGATTCCAAACCAAAATGATCAATGTTATACACAATGCGATTGGTTTTCAATATGGTTGCCATGTACGTGAATGGACTAATGTCACGTTTCACTTGAATATCGCAGGGTGCGGCGTTAAACAAAAATAAAAAGATAGATAGATAGACGATTCATTTCAATCATACTTTGATTATGACTTGTCTGGCCGATCAGGTCTTTCTGTGAATCCATGTGGGAGGTTGTTTCGGCCGAGACAGTAATTTACAAATATCATTAAACAATGTTCAGAAAAATTGGAGGACATTTTTCTTTCAAACCCATATCTATGCAGTTTTTCTTCATGTGGCACAAGGGGCGGTCGGGTAGCCTAGTGGTTAAAGCGTTCGCTCGTCACGCCGAAGACCCGGGTTCGATTCCCGACATGGGTACAATGTGTGAAGCCCATTTCTGGTGTCCCCAGCCGTGATATTGCTGGAATATTGCTAAAAGCGGCGTAAAATCAAACTCACTCACTCACTCACTCATGTGGCACAACAAATGCAAAGCTTGTACTATTTAGATAACGGATCCTGAATTCAAATCTAACTTAGCACCTAAAACATACTGCACGTTTTGAAGACCTATCATGTCTAACTAAAAACGTCCTAAACGGCACTGAATGTACCCTTTGTGGATTGATTTATGTTGGAGACAAGTCAGCCAGACAAGTTTGCAATTGTGTCTACCGACATGTCCTGTTTCCCTTACACATAGATACTGGAGTGAGTGATTATGTTTTTTTCGCAGCTTTTAGCAATATTCCAGCAATATCATGACGGGGGACACCAGAAATGGGCTTCACACTTTGTACCCATGTCGGGAATCGAACCCGGGTCTTCGGCGTGACGAGCGAACGCTTTCACCACTAGGCTATCAGACCGGAAGTACTGCTTATTGTTCTATTATGTCATCTTATATATATATACATTAACATATACATTAACGCTTGCTACCGTTCTAAAGTCATCCTCTCAATCAGTCTTATATTGTTCATTGTATCAAAATTTAATCAACACTATTAAGAGCAGCAATTTAAACTAAAACACCCAAACACAAGGCTGCTATCGAGCGCTATTGCAAACGTGATGCATCGTAAGACTGTATCGTGATCACTTCAGAAATACAATTTCTTGCAGATTTATTTACTACTGGTCTCAAGTGGCTTTCAAAATATGTTGATTCTTAATATACCCCAAACATCAGAACTATGGGAACTATAAATGAAGGCTTGGAGTAATATATAATTGTCTGATTTAGAAAATACGACTTCAAGGGTGCCATGGTTGTGTAGAATACTTTCACCATTTCTATAACACCCGGGATCATTACAATTTAATAGTGATTCATAAACACATGATCATGATATTTGATAATAGATTCTGCATTTAGCTGATATTTCTTTTGACTATGGAAAGTGTTTTTTCTGCTTTTATTGAACATCTCGGTTAGTGCCAGCATGAAATTAAACAAGTTCCCATTTTTTAAAAGCGTATACCATAACACTATTTTCATATTTAACTTTCAGATTCTGTGGAAACCATTTTTTAGAATTTGAAATACAGAATGGTAAACAGGGGCACTTAATTCCACAACGGATATCAAATTCGCGCCATTTGGGGCAATGATAGCATATAATAGAAACACTACAAATAACAAATTTTCAATGATATGACCAAATATGTTTTTCAATCGTAAAAGTGTCTTACAAAATGACACGAATAAGATATTTATTTCAGTTCCTTTAGAAATAATAGGGTGTCTAAAAACAAAGTGTGTTGGTGTAAAACTACACTCTTCATAAAAAGAAATGCACAGGTAGTATGTACTTCTTCGAGCCTGACTACACAAAATATCCAGTATATAAATTGGATATATGTGATTGGAAAATGTTGGTGGCCTGATATTCGACAAACGGTGCGTTTAAACGCAGCCATTGCAATGATTTGCAATGTCTCAAAGCGCATTGTTTTCACACTTGTTAAAAAATGTCATGGAGGAAAACAATAAAGCCATATCCACGTACAAGTTATGGCATTATAAGGCAATAATTTCTCATCCAATTCGAGAATGCGCACAGCGGTGCCGATCGGAACATCGCCACATGACGTATCGAAAGAGGGGAATCACAATCTTCTGGCACAGCACCATTTGCCGCCTTTGGGACCGATACACACAGTTTAATTCCACTGCAGACCGTTCGAGAACCGGCCGACCAAGAGTTACCACCCCTGCAGAGGATCGCTACATTCGACTGTTCCACCAACATCATCGCAATGTCACAGCTACGGAAACTGCAGGACGTTTGAGGAAGATATCGGACCAAACCATCTTCGCGAGGCTGGAATCCGACCCAGAAGACCACTTGCGTTGGCGCCATACCTTACAACAGCCTTGGAATTTGAGAAACTGGAGACGCGTGTGGTTTATTGATGAATCTCGGTTTCTTCTTCACCGGCGAGATGGAAGACAATGTGTTTATCGTCGTCGAAATGAGCGTTTTGCCCCACATTGTGTATGTGAATTCGACAATATGGGTGGCGGTAGTGTCATTGTGTGGCATATGCTACACGACGACATCTGACTTGGTTGTGGTTCAGGGAAATTTGACAGCAAATCGCTACATGAATCAAATTCTTCGACCTTACATTCATTCCAATCACTGACCGCCAAAGTAGCTGTTTCAACAGGACAACGCTCCAACGCACACAGCTCGTGTCAAAATAGACTACCTTCACGGTGCCAACATCAACGTCGACGTGTACGTCAACGTCAGAACACGCCGAGGACACTCACACAACTGGCCAACGCGTTACAAGCAGAATGGCGGAGAATTCCACGGGACAGAATTCGTACACTTATCCAGTCAGTGCCGAGGAGATCAGAGCCGTGATTGCTGCCCGGGTCAGCACAACGGGCAGTTCAGCGCGCCCTTCTGGCCTCATGTGACATGAAAATGAACAGTTTTCAATGCTTTTGTACAACGGCAATCGAGCTCCAAAATGTCATACTTGTATCTATGATATTAAATTCAAAATATATACTTTATTAGGTACAATACATTTACTAAACATCTACCTGTGCGTTTCTTTTTTTTGAAGAGCGTAGATGGTGGAGAGGACATTTTACAGCTTTTTGTTGTAGTTATGAAAAATGAGAAAAGTATAAAGGGTTTCACAGGTATTGCAGGATACGTTCACTTTTTGGCGAGAACCTGTTACAATCATCAAAGGCATTTTTTTTAATTAAGTATATTGTAGTTTTAATAACTTCCTTTTCTGGCGTTAATAGTGATGAATCTGATGTGCATTCTGATTGAGACAATCTAAAATCATGAAACGTTCTCGACAATTATTATACTGACTGCCCAGTTACATATACATATTACGTATGCAGCGGACATCCCAGTGAAGCACATCACCTATTATTGTGCATGTACACAAGCGAAAATCATCATCTATATTCTTCTCGGCTTCACACAACTGGCGGATGATTGTGAGGACATATGTTCTTTCTTTTCATATGAGGCAACTCAGTGGGTGAGTGATTGAGTTAGTGAGTGAGTGAGTTAATATTTAACGTCGCATCGGCATTATTTTAGCCATATAGCGAAGAGGTCAAGTGAATATATTCACAATCTAGTTATTTATGTAAAGCCATAACAATATCATGTAAACAGTTTTCAAACACGGGCTATAGGCCACCAGTAACCAAAGCTAGGCCACCTCGCTGGGGATCATGGGGACTTACAGTACCTCGGCTTCCTGCATGATACCCCAGCAGGATTTACGTCAACACCTTAGCTACTGTTGGTTGTGCGCAATACTAGTCAATATTTAAAAAATACTCAGAAATGAGTCTGCTTAAAAACACTGGTTGATAATGGTCTTCAATAATGTCAGTTGATAATAGCATCACTCCAAATTTAAAAACAAGCATTTAATTATTCACATACATATTCAAAATGTATTATGCAGATCAATTTCGTTAAAGTAACTTCAGATGAGATGCCCGCTGACACGGGAAAAGAGATCTTTCACATTTACGCTTTAAATACTGTGAATCCCTTGCGATTGTAAAGTCCACACAGTCAAGCAATATATGCTTGACGGTGAACCTTTCATCACAAGGAATACACACAGGAGATTTTTTAGTTGGGTTAGAGTGAGGTCTACCTCTAGCTTCACCATCTGCCGGAGAGGAGAAGACAGAAGTCGGGAGGGTGATATAATATTTAGATCTATTTTAGCTGCCACGATGTATGGTAGAATTCTGATTCAAAGTGGTGGAACCAGGTTTGACAGATTTCGAAACAGGTTTTCACACTGAGGGTGGAAAACGCAATTGTATGCTGGATTTGATTTATTTTGGGTGCAATTTTGTGATATATTGTAGTGAAAGGTGGATGCGGCTCTGTTCGAGTGAAGGTTCATGAGACTATACATGAAAACTGACCACGGGAGAGGTCCTAAAAGCTCTGAGACAGATCCTTAGGCCTTGATGGTGTTGTATCTAATTTGTCTAAATTGTATTGCAAGTTCCGCCAAAGACAATGGAACAATAGTCTTGTTTGGAGCGTATTAATAATCTGTACAAATAAAGGAGGGTTGTCTGATCCCCTCCACACTCGGAACTTGAAACGACCTTTAATAAGTCAAATGCCTTCAGGCGCTTTGCGGGGCGGTCGGGTAGCCTAGTGGTTAAAGCGTTCGCTCGTCACGTCGAAGACCCGGGTTCGATTCCTGACATGGGTACAATGTGTGAAGCCCATTTCTGGTGTCCCCCGCCGTGATATTGCTGGAATATTGCTAAAAGCGGCGTAAAACCATACTCACTCACTCAGGCTCTTCGCCTCTAGATATTTAGTTTGTGGTAAGAAAGTGTGATGCCAGTCAAATATGAGACCCAGGAATTTGGCTTCCACTACTACCTTGATAGGAGCACCATCTAAAAATGAATATAAATCTGGAATCTTGTTGGGTTTATATTTCGACAAAAGTGAATACAGTTTGTTTTAGATTTAGAAAATTGGAAGCCGTTTTTGACCATTTCTGAATTTCGTTAAGACAGAGCTGTAGCTGTCTTTCTATTGTACTCATATTCTTACCGCGACAAGAAATGTTCACAAAAAGTGAAACATCAACGCTATTGTTTAATACTTTAGTGAGACTATTAATTTTAATGCTAAAAAATGTGACTGATGGTATGCTGCCTTGAGGGACGCCCTGGTCTTGATCAAAATGACCAGACAGGTTAGAGACCACTCGTACTTGAAATTGTTTAAGAATTAAGATATGAACTGAGGTAATTTGTCCCTCAATCCAAATTCAAATCTTTTAAAATACCATGTTTCCACGTTGTATCATATGCCTACGCTAGGTCGGAAAAGATTGATACAGTATGTTGTTTGTTGACAATGAAATTTTTATCAAATGATTCTAAACGCACCAAATGTTCAATCGTACTTCTGGTTTTTTTTCTGAAACTACACTGGATGTCACTCAGGAGGTTATTGGTCTCTAGGTACCAGACTAATCAATTGTTGACCATGCGCCCCATGGTTTTACAAACTCAGCTAATTAATGATATTGGACGGTAATTGGATGGACCTGTATGATCCCGTCCAGGCTTCGGAATAGGAGTAATAATATACTGAACAACAAAAGTTCCTGTGACATTGAATATGATTTAATGCAAAGTTAAGTTTTTTACCAAATCTGAAACAATTTCGGTTTGCAACAGATAAAAGACTCCTGTAAGTGTTCAAATGGTTTAATTAGCCATACTGACTTCAGAAAATGCGTGATTTCATAAAAATCATGTACATGCCAAAATGTCAATTTACAGATCAATAGCGTATGTGTCCACCTCTGGTTGTGATGCAAGCAACACATCTTCGTTTCATGAAATGTACCAGGCGTCGCACAAAGTCCTGTGGGAAATCTGTCCATATCTGCTGGAGCATGTTTCGAAGTTCCTGGAGTGTCTGTGGAACACGTGGTTGACGTCGAAGGCGCCGATCCATCTCATCCCACATGTGCTCGATTGGTGAGAGACCAGGCGAGCTAGCCGGCCAGGGGATGGCATTCACGTTGTTTTGTTGAAGAGAGTCCTGAACAAGTCGAGCATGTTGAAAGGTAATGCCTGGGCCATGACGAAGCGCAAAAACGGTAGAACAACAGAGTCGAGGATCTCGTCGCGGTAGCGATGTCCATTGAGATTTCCCTCTACCACTATCAAACAGGTCCACTGTCTTGCTGTAATCCCACCCAATACGATATCGCTGCCGCCCCCGAACCGATCTTCGTCCATGACACAATGATTGACGTAACGTTCACCTCGACGTCGGTACTCTCGAATCCGTCCATCGCTGTGGATGAGGTGAAAACGAGACTCGTCAGTGAATAGAACTTGCCCCATTGCATGGTCGTCCAGCGTAGACGCTGTCTGCACCACTGTAGACGTGCTTGACGGTGGTTTCCTGTCAAAATGGGACGTCTGGTGGGTCTCCTGGCGACAATGCCTGCACATCTGGGGCTACGACGTACGGTTTGTGAAGATATTCGTCGAAGTCCATGGATGCTTCTTGCAGTCACTGTTGCTTGGGATGCTGGAATCGATTTCGTAGGTGTGTTGTGCGAATCCTTGTTGTCTTGTCGGTTATTGGTTGCGCGTGGCCTGCCACTCAGAGGATGGTCTCTGAATGCATTCGTCTGTTGCCAACGTTGCCATAAACACCAAATGGTGTTTCTGTGGACGTTTAATTGTCTTGTAACATCACGTTGACTCGATCCTGCTTCAAGCATACCAATGGCTCGCAGACGCTCATTTGTCAGTTGTAAAGTTCCACCTTGTTGAAGGTGGTTTGTATTGTTGGAAAATGGTCACTTCCACAAAGGTCATCATGGACCGACCATTCAAATGCGTCTAGAATATTTGAATCTCTCAGTGAAAGATCGAGGGCAGAGAATGTGCCAGTGACAGGATGGAGATAGGTATTAGAACCATCATTGAAGATGCATAAATCATTATTTGAGATAAAATCTTCAAAGATTCTTCACTATTATTTGTATGAGTAGATCTGAAGATCTGATTGATAGATAATTGAGGAAGGTGGAAGATACAGTGAACACAGTGTAAATACATGGAAAGCACCATCTTGTAGAGTAGTGTTGAGTGGAGCAGGGTTATGGATTATGTACTGATGGATATCAAATAGATCTGTGTTTTAAAATATGTTTCTTGGAGACAAAATGCTGACGGTTTAAAATCTTGGATTAAATGTTGTATTTCATTAAAATTCTTCTTAAGACCTATGCAATTCCATTGTATTATGTTTTTTTGTGGATTCATGGTGGTGCTTCCACAGGAGAAATGTCACGCGAACGTGAGGAAGACTGCTGCTTTTTTCAAAGACTTTCTTTCCTTGTTTGTAAGATTAACAAGTTCAGGTGCTGTTTTAGGAGTCTGAGACTCAAATTATTTTGACAGGTTTTGGTTTTGGAGGTGTTACAGACGAAGATGGCACAGCTGGTTTTTGGATTGAAGCTGCTGGAAGCGGGTGTACAGACTTGACCCATGTCAGATCAGTCTGGCAGTCGATAGAGGCAGTAGTGACGGGAGGACGAGAGACAGCAGCAGAGAAGGTGATGGTGGAAGTGCTTGAAGTGAGCCCTTGAACCTTCTTCTTTGCTTCGTTGTACGAGACATTTTGTTTGGTCTTGTCTTTAATGATTTGGGACTCGCGGTTCCACACAAGGCATGATTTTGAAGAAACCATATGATTCCCACCGCAGTTTGAACACTTCCCATCCTTCCTGCAGTCAGTGTCCTCGTGTTTGTCACTGCAGCGGTAACAAACAGCAGGGGCTTGGCAGGTGTAGCACCGGAGTGGATGTTACAATAACCAGCTTTGATCGATTGAGGGATAGACGTTCGGGCGCAACTTAAAAGGTAGGTGCACCCCTTTTCCCAACCCACCATGGAGTGCCAACAAGGACAATCTTACATTGTAGCGGATGTCCAAGCTGCAAAGGCCGAGGATAAAGGGATGGTATACTCCAGTAAATTTGACGCGAAAAGCTATAACTATCCACCAAATTAATTGGAGACGTACAGAATTCGGAGGGCAGCATCACCAGATTGGCCCAAGAGCCACCGCCTTCTAGGCATAGGGCTCTGAGCTAGTTTTATAGATTGATACATATAGTCTCGTCATTTTGAATACCAAACGTTTGTGCGAGAAAACGTGTATGCACAGGGCATGACATGACCAGCCGATTGATAGAATCGGGCCCATTCTACAGCCCGTCTGGGCAAAGTTAGGTACGAAGTGGTGTGTTAGACTAAGGAGGACTTTTGCCGAAATATGTTCGCCCCCAGAATAACATCTCCCCCATGCGAATTTATACCGGTACAGTTCCGCCCCTCTCGAAATAAACTCTCCCCCACCCTACGAAATAAAATCTCGCCCCAGAATAAATCCTCCCCCCGTCGTTTTATAAATACTTGCCATGCAGTTCAATAGTTGAGGACATTGCCTAAAAGTCGGGATTGCCTAAAAGTCGGGCCGGGCCGGGCCAAGACGGGCCAAAGTGTTATTGGCTAATTACACATGTACTTCATTATCGGCGATCATACCTACATAGTATTGATGCAACATACACACATGACATTAGTGAACAATCACCAACCAAACACGTGCACCATAATTAAGTATTTCGAAGTAAATCGCTTGAAAACCAGAAAGTGGAGCTGTGTGTAGGCGTCGCTGATCTAGCTAGGTAACATGTAAAAGATCAATCGTTAAACGAAATAAGATTTGAAACGTAGCAAATACTTCAAGCTATCGTGTACAAATTTCCATCTGTCGGCGTAGCGTTTATATTTATGGGAACGTGCTATATCTAAGTAAATACCACTTTATAATGTCACTGTTCCTCGTATTTAAAGCAGACACGTTGGTTAAAGTAGACCTCTTCTCCTCATACTCTCAACAGTCTCACAAGTGTTCGGTCCGACTAGGCCCGGGCTGTCAAAATCAACTTAAACCTCACAGATGTAACATGAAATGGATTCACACCTATAAATTAGTATTTTATCTACCTATATACCACTTTATAGTGTTTCATATCGCGGTATTTAAAGAAAGCAAGGTGCTCAAAGTGAAGCCCTTTTCCCTCTACATTCTCAACATAGTCTCTATCAGAAGTGTTAGGCTTCTGTTGGGTCCGACTTGGCCCGGGCTGTCAAAATCCGCTTTAAACACACAGATGTATCATCAAATGTGTTTACATCTATAGACAAGCCAAACACTTCTGATAGAGACGAGGTTACATTAAAGATAACTATTTAAAGAATCAAGTACTTAAAGACATTGCAACAAACCGAATAATCAGGGGGGGTGGGGGGGAGACTTTATACTGAGGGGGGCGCGAAATATATCCGCCCGGGGGAGATTTTATTTCAGAACAGATGATCCGGGGGAGAATATGTACCGGTATAAAATCTCCGGGGGAGAATTTGTACGGGGGAGAGTTTATACCGGGACACCGGATCCGTCGCCCTCAACCACCAGACTCTCTTCCTCTGCCGACACGGGGTCGCAGCCCATGGCAAACAGGCTGCCCAATTCGGTTGCCTTTTACGACAAGCAATGGGGTGCTGAGGACACAACGTGCTCTCAACGGGCCCCAACGATAGGGCATCTCCGTTGATACATAGACTAAAATAATATGAGACGTCGCTTACCTTTTCTGACGTTGATAGTGATGAATCTGATGTCATCTGATAGACAAAAACTCAAAATCATGAACAGTTCTCGACAATTATTGTACTACCTGCGCAGATGCTTCATAATGTATGCACCGATCACCCGACATGAAGTAAATCACCTATTAGTATGCATGTATACAAACGAAAATCATTCAAATGGCGAATAAGTTGAAATATCCGTGACTGGAGTGTGGTACGTATAATTATTCCAGAAATTCCAAACCAAAATGACTTATTCATGTTTCACTGGAATATTGCTGAGTACGGCGGCGTTAAACAATCAAACAAACGAAGATAGATAGACGATACATTTCAATCATACTTTGATTATAACTTGTCTGTCCGTCTAGTCTTTCTGTGAATCCGTGTGGGAGGTTTTTGTAATAGTTTACTACTTACACTGCAACATTAAAGCAAGGTATTACCAAATACAACGGATGAATAGATTATTAACTAGGCAATGATGTGACTTAAGGCGTATTTCTAGGACATTGACAAATAGACATAAAAAATGTCCTGAAGATATACTTATAATTATATAGAAGAATGTCCTGATATATCTAGGTTTTCTCCCATTATACGAAATCGATCCACATATAATAGAGAACCAGAATGATTATATAATTATATTTCCCCTAATATTCGTTCATAGTAAAGATAATTTCGATAAAGAGGACAAAATATTAGGTTTCATCAGTAGAACAGCACCCAAACAGATACCCGCCTCAAGTCATGAATGGCAAAAGGTCGTCCCTATAAACGCGCACCTAGTGCAATCTTTAGACATCAATGTTTCGCAAATGAAACAATAAAATACAAATGCAAAAAAATCATTTTGTTCACATTTTTGTATATATTAATAAGAAAGTAATGAGACAATTTTCGTTCAGGTATGCATTAACTTTAAATTAAAAATATGGTGGTTTTTTTCTATTAACCTATTTACGATTTATATATATATTATTTGCTATAATGAATATTTCACTATTCTCGAAAGGAAATATGTATATGTAGAAATGAGTTACACGTATTGGTTGTGCCTGTCAACGTGTAACAGTAACTATACATAAACTAATACAGGTGTCATCGTTTATCTGTTTGTCAGGAGTAACGTGTGATCATAATAATAAAATAAGGGAGAGTATTGCAATTAGTTGTACAAACTGAAGTTCTATACGATTCGGCACTTACACATTCGAGCTGCATACAACTTGGATCTCGTGAAATCTCTGACCAAAAGCTTGTGATTTACTGCATTACCGAGGGAATACTGGTTGCCCAGTGAATTTTCAGACCCATATTTTTAAAAAAATGGTCACTGTGCGAGAATTGTCATCGTGTGGCACTGGGTCAGCCTCTGACTGTTACAGTTTCACGGAATTGTATTTTATTGAATTTCCTACCCCACGGTGAAAAATGAAAATGTTGTCCAAATTTCTGTTTCGCTTACGAAAAAACCTCCAAAATGTAGCCACTTGTTATTGTACATTGAATAAGTACCGCGCGAGGTAAGTTTTATTTCACAGCATTATGTAAACTGTGAGCGAACAGAATACTGCCTCATATCTGAACGACATAATGGCATAAATACTCTTCAAAAAAAGAAACTTAACATAGATGTAAAACCACTTTTTGCCAAATATCTGAAATGATTACATTAAATGAGAACCGAATAAGTAAAACAGAAAGATGATGTGTCTATAATTCGCGAAAACACATGCAAAGCACATAAACGTAGCGTTTTGGGATCAATTTTACAGCTTCATCCAAACGCAACCGCCTGTAAAAAACGTGCAGCACAGGATGCTGCATTTTACTGACGAGTCCCGTTTCCTACTCACACGTGCTGATGGGCGCGCACGTGTCTACAGACGTCGGGGTGAACGTTACGCCCCCAACTGTGTGCAGCAGGTTGTCCCATTTGGCAGCGGGAGTGTCATGGTATGGGCCGGAATTCATTACGGTGGTAGGATGCCTCTTGTGCATGTGGCAGGTGCATTGACAGGTGTGCGTTACAGAGACTTGATCCTACAGCCTTACGTACTTCCTCACGTCAACGTTCATGGCGGACAGTTCCAGCAGGACAACGCTCGACTGCATATTGCACGTGTTTGTCAGGACTTCTTACAGCACAACAACATCCAGACATTACCTTGGCCAGCCCGGTCACCAGAGTTGTCCCCGATTGAGCATATGTGGGACGAGTTGGATCGACGCGTTCGCAGAAGGAATCCACCGCCCCAAACACTTCCGGCGCTTCTTGATGCACTTCAGCATGAATGGCAGCACATCCAACAGCGTGTTATTGACAACTTGATTGCATCTATTGGTCGTGTCAAGCGGTGATTGATGCACGTGGTGGGCACAACCGATACTGACATTTGTCTGTCTAGGTGACACGATTAATGTTTTGAACATTGTGTACATTGATCTTCAAACAGTGTTTCAATTATAGTTTCTGTGTCCTTTTTTGAAACAATCGCATTATATTACATTTTGAAAGTCAGTGAGTGAGTGAGTGAGTGAGTGAGTATGGTTTTACGCCGCTTTAGCAATATTCCAACAATATCACGGCGGGGGACACCAGAAATGGGCTTCACACATTGTACCCATGTCGGGAATCGAACCCGAGTCTTCGGCGTGACGAGCGAACGCTTTAACGACTGGGCTACACGACCGCCCCTGAAAGTCAGTGTCAAGTTTCTTTTTTTTGAAGAGTATATATTACAATTGTATGGTTATGTATAACGTGACACATTCGATACGAAAACTTTCTTGTTTTATGAAGCAAAATCAATTTTCCGCTTTGACGTCACAACACTACGGAAAGGTCAACTGATGTACAAATAAAGAGGGCCATAACTCCGCTATCCGTATCCGCCATATCGTGGTGAGAGTTTGCTGTGGCTCACGACAATATATTCTAGCATTTGTTTGTTCATATGTAACTGAAATGTTCCCACACATCTATGGATATTGATCAGCAGGGTTTTAAATCGATTTCGTTTCCAGGACATTGACAGATTGTCATCCAAAATGTCCTGAGGATATAGTTCTAATTTGATAATAATTAGGAAGAATGTCCTGATACCCAGGGTTTCAAATCGATTTCTTTACTAGGGCATTGACCGATAGTCATCCAAAATTCCAAATATATATCTATAATAATAATATAATAGATTGCCCTGATATACACAGGTTTTCTCCCATATTACGAAATTAGAACCACATTAAGTAAAAAAAACAGACTGAGTGTATAATCATATTTCGCCTGAAACACGTTCATTGTAAAGTAGAGTAAACTACGGTTATACCGAACTCAAAGGGACAACTAATTTTAGTTCGTTATAACCGTAGTTCGTTATAAGTACATATACAGCATAACAACAGCAAGTAGTCGGGACCAAAAAGTAAGGTCGTTATATCCGTCAGTTCGTTATAAGCGTGTTCGTTATAACCGTAGTTTACTGTATTTAGATTTTAATCAACAGTTCATCTGTTATGTTGTTGTTCATTTTCAATCATAGGGTAACAACATTTTGTATCTCTCTCAAATACATTCATGCCTTAAGACCATGTACCTCACACGGTAAGATATTATTCAGTGGCCGCTGGACCCAGGAAGATCCGGATGACAATGCATATCGAAAGAGGCGACTTACGGGATCGGGTGGTCAGGCTCGCTGACTTGGTTGATGCATGTCAACGATCCCAATTGCGTTGATCAATGTTCATGATGTCAGTCACTGCATTATCTGGCCCAGAGTCGATTATTTACACACCGTCGTCATATAACTGGAATATTACTGAGTGCGGCGTTAAACAACAAACAACAACAGTGACCGCTGTCCATTTTCAATTACAGTGTGAAATGATCCACAAAACATAGATATATGTAGCTTAGTTACTAATTACCAGTAAACTGTCAGATATACGAGAATATGTAACATGATAAGTTTGCGAAGATGTTTCACATTCGGCAGTATATAGCCACTACATGCATGTCATCGTATGTAAATTGCGTAAATTAAGGTGTGTTGTGCGAATCCAGTTGTCTTGTCGGTTATTGGTTGCGCGTGGCCTGCCACTCAGAGGATGGTCTCTGAATGCATTCGTCTGTTGCCAACGTTGCCATAAACACCAAATGGTGTTTCTGTGGACGTTTAATTGTCTTGTAACATCACGTTGACTCGATCCTGCTTCAAGCATACCAATCGCTCGCAGACGCTCATTTGTCAGTTGTAAAGTTCCACCTTGTTGAAGGTGGTTTGTATTGTTGGAAAATGGTCACTTCCACAAAGGTCATCATGGACCGACCATTCAAATGCGTCTAGAATATTTGAATCTCTCAGTGAAAGATCGAGGGCAGAGAATGTGCCAGTGACAAGATGAAGATAGGTATTAGAACCATCATTGAAGATGCATAAATCATTATTTGAGATAAAATCTTCAAGGACTCTTCACTATTATTTGTATGAGTAGATCTGAAGATCTGATTGATAGATAATTGAGGAAGGTGGAAGATACAGTGAACACAGTGTAAATACATGGACAGCAACATCTTGTAGAGTAGTGTTGAGTGGAGCAGGGTTATGGATTATGTACTGATGGATATCAAATAGATCTGTGTTTTAAAATATGTTTCTTGGAGACAAAATGCTGACGGTTTAAAATCTTGGATTAAATGTTGTATTTCATTAAAATTCTTCTTAAGACCTATGCAATTCCATTGTATTATGTTTTTTTGTGGATTCATGGTGGTGCTTCCACAGGAGAAATGTCACGCGAACGTGAGGAAGACTGCTGCTTTTTTCAAAGACTTTCTTTCCTTGTTTGTAAGATTAACAAGTTCAGGTGCTGTTTTAGGAGTCTGAGACTCAAATTATTTTGACAGGTTTTGGTTTTGGAGGTGTTACAGACGAAGATGGCACAGCTGGTTTTTGGATTGAAGCTGCTGGAAGCGGGTGTACAGACTTGACCCATGTCAGATCAGTCTGGCAGTCGATAGAGGCAGTAGTGACGGGAGGACGAGAGATAGCAGCAGAGAAGGTGATGGTGGAAGTGCTTGAAGTGAGCCCTTGAACCCTCTTCTTTGCTTCGTTGTACGAGACATTTTGTTTGGTCTTGTCTTTAATGATTTGGGACTCGCGGTTCCACACAAGGCATGATTTTGAAGAAACCATATGATTCCCACCGCAGTTTGAACACTTCCCATCCTTCCTGCAGTCAGTGTCCTCGTGTTTGTCACTGCAGCGGTAACAAACAGCAGGGGCTTGGCAGGTGTAGCACCGGAGTGGATGTTACAATAACCAGCTTTGATCGATTGGGGGATAGACGTTCGGGCGCAACTTAAAAGGTAGGTGCACCCCTTTTCCCAACCCACCATGGAGTGCCAACAAGGACAATCTTACATTGCAGCTGCAAAGGCCGAGGATAAAGGGATGGTATACTCCAGTAAATTTGACGCAAAAAGCTATAACTATCCACCAAATTAATTGGAGACGTACAGAATTCGGAGGGCATCATCACCAGATTGGCCCAAGAGCCACCGCCTTCTAGGCATAGGGCTCTGAGTTAGTTTTATAGATTGATACATATAGTCTCGTCATTTTGAATACCAAACGTTTGTGCGAGAAAACGTGTATGCACAGGGCATGACACGACCAGCCGATTGATAGAATCGGGCCCATTCTACAGCCCGTCTGGGCAAAGTTAGGTACGAAGTGGTGCGTTAGACTTAGGAGCACTTTTGCCGAAATATGTTCGCCCCCAGAATAACATCTCCCCCATGCGAATTTATACCGGTACAGTTCCGCCCCTCTCGAAATAAACTCTCCCCCACCCTACGAAATAAAATCTCGCCCCAGAATATATCCTCCCCCCGTCGTTTTATAAATACTTGCCATGCAGTTCAATAGTTGAGGACATTGCCTAAAAGTCGGGATTGCCTAAAAGTCGGGCCGGGCCGGGCCAAGACGGGCCAAAGTGTTATTGGCTAATTACACATGTACTTCATTATCGGCGATCATACCTACATAGTATTGATGCAACATACACACATGACATTAGTGAACAATCACCAACCAAACACGTGCACCATAATTAAGTATTTCGAAGTAAATCGCTTGAAAACCAGAAAGTGGAGCTGTGTGTAGGCGTCGCTGATCTAGCTAGGTAACATGTAAAAGATCAACCGTTAAACGAAATAAGATGAAACGTAGCAAATTCTTCAAGCTATCGTGTACAAATTTCCATCTGTCGGCGTAGCGTTTATATTTATGGGAACGTACTATATCTAAGTAAATACCACTTTATAATGTCACTGTTCCTCGTATTTAAAGCAGACACGTTGGTTAAAGTAGACCTCTTCTCCTCATACTCTCAACAGTCTCACAAGTGTTCGGTCCGACTTGGCCCGGGCTGTCAAAATCAACTTAAACCTCACAGATGTAACATGAAATGGATTCACACCTATAGATTAGTATTTTATCTACCTATATACCACTTTATAGTGTTTCATATCGCGGTATTTAAAGAAAGCAAGGTGCTCAAAGTGAAGCCCTTTTCCCTCTACATTCTCAACATAGTCTCTATCAGAAGTGTTAGGCTTGTGTTGGGTCCGACTTGGCCCGGGCTGTCAAAATCCGCTTTAAACACACAGATGTATCATCAAATGTGTTTACATCTATAGACAAGCCAAACACTTCTGATAGAGACGATGTTACGTTAAAGATAACTATTTAAAGAATCAAGTACTTAAAGACATTGCAACAAACCGAATAATCAGGGGGGGTGGGGTGGGGGGAGACTTTATACTGAGGGGGGCGCGAAATATATCCGCCCGGGGGAGATTTTATTTCAGAACAGATGATCCGGGGGAGAATATGTACCGGTATAAAATCTCCGGGGGAGAATTTGTACGGGGGAGAGTTTATACCGGGACACCGGATCCGTCGCCCTCAACCACCAGGGAACCACCAGGCTCTCTTCCTCTGCCGACACGGGGTCGCAGCCCATGGCAAACAGGCTGCCCAATTCGGTTGCCTTTTACGACAAGCAATGGGGTGCTGAGGACACAACGTGCTCTCAACGGGCCCCAACGATAGGGCATCTCAGATGATATATAGACTAAAATAATATGAGACGTCGCTTACCTTTTCTGACGTTGATAGTGATGAATCTGATGTCATCTGATAGACACAAACTCAAAATCATGAACAGTTCTCGACAATTATTGTACTACCTGCGCAGATGCTTCATAATGTATGCACCGATCACCCGACATGAAGTAAATCACCTATTAGTATGCATGTATACAAACGAAAATCATTCAAATGGCGAATAAGTTGAAATATCCGTGACTGGAGTGTGGTACGTATAATGATTCCAGAAATTCCAAACCAAAATGACTAATTCATGTTTCCCTGGAATATTGCTGCGTTAAACAATCAAACAAACGAAGATAGATAGACGATACATTTCAATCATACTTTGATTATGACTTGTCTGTCCGTCTAGTCTTTCTGGGAATCCGTGTGGGAGGTTTTTGTAATCGTTTACTACTTACACTGCAATATTAAAGCGAGGTATTACCAAATACCACGGATTTATAGATTATTAATTAGGCAATGATGTGACTAAAGGCGTATTTCTAGGACATTGACAAATAGACATAAAAAATGTCCTGAAGATATACTTATAATTATATAGAAGAATGTCCTGATATATCTAGGTTTTCCCCCATTGTGCGAAATCGATCCACAAATAATAGAGAACCAGAATGATTATATAATTATATTTCCCCTAATATTCGTTCATAGTAAAGATAATTTCGATAAAGAGGACAAAATATTAGGTTTCATCAGTAGAACAGCACCCAAACAGATACCCGCCTCAAGTCATGAATGGCAAAAGGTCGTCCCTATAAACGCGCACCTGGTGCAATCTTTAGACATCAATGTTTCGCCAATGAAACAATAAAATACAAATGCAAAAAAATCATTTTGTTCACATTTTTGTATATATTAATAAGAAAGAAATGAGACGATTTTCGTTCAGGTATGCATTAACTTTAAATTAAAAATATGGTGTTTTTTTCTATTAACCTATTTACGATTTATATATATATTATCTGCTATAATGAATATTCTCGAAAGGAAATATGTATATGTAGAAATGAGTTACACGTATTGGTTGTGCCTGTCAACGTGTAACAGTAACTATACATAAACTAATACAGGTGTCATCGTTTATCTTTTTGTCAGGAGTAACGTGTGATCATAATAATAAAATAAGGGAGAGTATTGCAATTAGTTGTACAAACTGAAGTTCTATACGATTCGGCACTTACACATTCGAGCTGCATACAACTTGGATCTCGTGAAATCTCTGACCAAAAGCTTGTGATTTACTGCATTACCGAGGGAATACTGGTTGCCCAGTGAATTTTCAGACCCATATTTTAAAAAAATGGTCACTGTGCGAGAATTGTCATCGTGTGGCACTGGGTCAGCCTCTGACTGTTACAGTTTCACGGAATTGTATTTTATTGAATTTCCTACCCCACGGTGAAAAATGAAAATGTTGTCCAAATTTCTGTTTCGCTTACGAAAAAACCTCCAAAATGTAGCCACTTGTTATTGTACATTGAATAAGTACCGTGCGAGGGTAAGTTTTATTTCACAGCATTATGTAAACTGTGAGCGAACAGAATACTGCCTCATATCTGAACGACATAATGGCATCAATACTCTTCAAAAAAAGAAACTTGACATAGATGTAAAACCACTTTTTGCCAAATATCTAAAATGATTACATTAAATGAGAACCGAATAAGTCAAACAGAAAGATGATGTGTCTATAATTCGCGAAAACACATGCAAAGCACATAAACGTAGCGTTTCGGGATCAATTTTACAGCTTCATCCAAACGCAACCGCCTATAAAAAACGTGCAGCTCAGTATCCTGCATTTTACTGACGAGTCCCGTTTCCTACTCACACGTGCTGATGGGCGCGCACGTGTCTACAGACGTCGGGGTGAACGTTACGCCCCCAACTGTGTGCAGCAGGTTGTCCCATTTGGCGGCGGGAGTGTCATGGTATGGGCCGGAATTCATCACGGTGGTAGGACGCCTCTCGTGCATGTGGCAGGTGCATTGACAGGTGTGCATTACAGAGACTTGATCCTACAGCCTTACGTACTTCCTCACGTCAACGTTCATGGCGGACAGTTCCAGCAGGACAACGCTCGACCGCATATTGCACGTGTTTGTCAGGACTTCTTACAGCACAACAACATCCAGACATTACCTTGGCCAGCCCGGTCACCAGAGTTGTCCCCGATTGAGCATATGTGGGACGAGTTGGATCGACGCGTTCGCAGAAGGAATCCACCGCCCCGAACACTTCCGGCGCTTCTTGATGCACTCCAGCATGAATGGCAGCACATCCAACAGCGTGTTATTGACAACTTGATTGCATCTATGGGTCGTCGGTGTCAAGCGGTGATTGATGCACGTGGTGGGCACAACCGATACTGACATTTGTCTGTCTAGGTGACACGATAAATGTTTTGAACATTGTGTACATTGATCTTCAAACAGTGTTTCAATTATAGTTTCTGTGTCCTATTTTGAAACAATCGCATTATATTACATTTTTAAAGTCAGTGAGTGAGTGTGTGATATTTAGCTTTAGCAATATTCCAGCAATATCACGGCGGGGGACACCAGAAATGGGCTTCGCACATTGTACCCATGTCGGGAATCGAACCCAGGTCTTCGGCGTGACGAGCGAACGCTTTAACGACTGGGCTACACGACCGCCCCTGAAAGTCAGTGTCAAGTTTCTTTTTTTGAAGAGTATATATTACAATTGTATGGTTATGTATAACGTGACACATTCGATACGAAAGCTTTCTTGTTTTATGAAGCAAAATCAATTTTCCGCTGTGACGTCACAACACTACGGACAAGGTCAACTGATGTACAAATAAAGAGGGCCATATCGTGGTGAGAGTTTGCTGTGGCTCACGACAATATATTCTAGCATTTGTTCATATGTAACTGAAATGTTCCCACACATCTATGGATATTGATCAGCAAGGTTTTAAATCGATTTCGTTTCCAGGACATTGACAGATTGTCATCCAAAATGTCCTGAGGATATAGTTCTAATTTGATAATAATAAGGAAGAATTTCCTGATACCCAGGGTTTCAAATCGATTTCTTTACTAGGGCATTGACCAATAGTCATCCAAAATTCCAAATATATATCTATAATAATATAGAAGATTGCCCTGATATACACAGGTTTTCTCCCATTTTACGAAATCAGAACCACATAAAGTTAAAAAACAGACTGAGTGTATAATCATATTTCGCCTGAAACACGTTCATTGTAAAGTAGAGTAAACTACGGTTATACCGAACTCAAAGTGACTACCAATTTTAGTTCGTTATAACCGTCGTTCGTTATAAGTACATATACAGCATAACTACAGCAAGTAGTCGGGACCAAAAAGTAAGTTTGTTATATCCGTCAGTTCGTTATAAGCGTGTTCGTTATAACCGTAGTTTACTGTATTTAGATTTTAATCAACAGTTCATCAGTTATGTTGTTGTTCATTTTCAATCATGGGGTAACAACATTTTGTATCTCTCTCAAATACATTCATGCCTTAAGACCATGTACTTCACACGGTAAGATATTATTCAGTGGCCGCTGGACCCAGGAAGATCCGGATGACAATGCATATCGAAAGAGGCGACTAACGGGATCGGGTGGTCAGGCTCGCTGACTTGGTTGATGCATGTCAACGATCCCAATTGCGTTGATCAATGTTCATGATGTCAATCACTGCATTATCTGGTCCAGAGTCGATTATTTACAGACCGTCGTCATATAACTGGAATATTCCTGAGTGCGGCGTTAAACAACAAACAACAACAGTGGCCGCTGTCCATTTTCAATTACAGTGTGAAATGATCCACAAAACATAGATATATGTAGCTTAATTACTAATAACCAGTAAACTGTCAGATATACGAGAATATGTAACATGACAAGTTTGCGAAGATGTTTCACATTCTGCAGTATATAGCCACTACATGCATGTCATCGTATGTAAATTGCGTGGATCGATGTTCATGATGGCAATCACTGGATTATCTGGCCCAGACTCGATTATTTACAGACCGCCGTCATACAGCTTGAATATCATATTGCTGAGTGCGGCGTTAAACAAAAAAAGAAAAGAAACAAAAACATGTGAGTAAGGTTTATTATCGAATGATTTAAGGTCGATGTAAAAAGGCGGGCACTGAAGGCGTGCACGAAACCTATGATTGTGAGTTCGAATCCCGGTTCCTATCGATTGTATGTTCGAATCCACATTCACATATGGCGGCCTGTGCAATTCTCGACTTGTGAACCGGAGCGTTGTCAGGCAAAAGTTAACATCCCACTGCGTTTCTGGCGAATAGAGTTTCGCAATTCTTTCATTACATTAGCATGGTACTGTCCATTGATTGTAGTTTTTGGTGGCATGTAATCAATCAGTAATATGCCTCTTGCATCCCAAAATAAGGTGGCCATTACCTTGCCAGCCGATGGTTGAGTGCGAAACTTCCTCGGAGGCGGAGAATTGGGGTGCTTCCATTCCATGGATTCCAATTTAGTTTCTGGGTTCCAGTGGTGGATCCATGTTTCATCACCTGTCACTAGACGAGAAAGAAATCCGGCTTCATCAGCAGTATAGAGATCAAGGAGGTCCTGACAACTTTCAGTTCTCTAATGGCGATCTTGAGCTCTGAGGTTTCTAGGTACCAACCTTGCAGATACCTTGGACATACCAAGATGCTCATGAATAATGGTTCCAACAGTTCCAACTGATATTTGGAATTCCCTAGAAAGGTCAGATACTTTCACTCGTCGGTCAGACAAAATTCTTGTTTCTATCGCAGCAATGGTTTCCGGTTGGCTGACATCTGGAGGCCTGCCTGACCTTGGGTCATCGTCTATGTACTCCTACCCCTTTTAAACTTTAGAGACTAACGGCAAACTGTCAGGATCATCCTTACCCATCACTTTACACATGCGATCATGGAATTCTTTTGCTTTGCATCCCTCCTTGGTAAGGAACATTATTACAGCGCGTTGTTCATGTTTGAGAGAATCCATGATTGTGACCACCCTTAGGTGAATGAAGCCAGCACATCTAACTTATTGTTGTACCTGGAACTTGTTTGTGTAAACAGAAATGCCCAAGTTGCAAAACTTATTTAACGGCCCTCGTGTAGGGTCCGTTACAAATTTCTCGGATCAAAATTATCACAACAAGGACATGCAAACCATTGGTCGGGAAACACGTACGATTCGGGAAAACGCACCCGGTGCATTAACGAAAGGGCTATGGAGCTGCACGCACTGCACGTGCAGCAGCACTATTAACGGTATTAACGAGCAGGGTTTTTAATCGCCTGGCATCTGCGTCAATCGAACAGTGACAGTTCAACAACGTGCCAAGATTAACAGTAGTGCAAAGAAACAACGTCATTGGCAGGAAGAGGAATCCCGATCAGCTGCAGCCAGGGTTTTCAATGTAGCGCCCAGCACCATTACAAGGCTATAGGATCGGTTTCAACAGCATGGCTCAACACGTGATCGCCCAAGGTGGGGAAGACCAAGAGTAACCACCCCCACCCAAGATGACTAAATCCGACTGCGCCAACTACGTGAAAGGACTACCACAGCCACCTCAACTGCATCCCAACTACCCGGACTGCGCATAATCTCCGACCAGACCGTACGAAACCAACTCAGAGCAGCAGGTCTACGAGCAAGACGTCATATTGAGTCGACAACATCGGCAACAACGACTGCATTTGTGACATCAACATGGTATGGCCTCAATTGCAATTGAGAGATGGCTTGTTCAGCGACGAATCAAGATTTCTCCTCCGTCGAGGGGATGAAAGAGCACGGGTCTACAGACGTCGGGGAGAACGTTACGCCGGAAACTGCGTACAGGAAGTGGACAGGTTTGATGGGGTAGCGTTATGATGTGGGCGGGTATTTCTCATCATGGCAGGACAGGTTTGGTCAATAGAAAGGGCAATCTTACGCCTCAGCGATACATGAACCAAATTCTCCCACCAAAAGGCAGTACTTTAAACACTTAGGACACTGCTTATTACCGTCTACAAACTGAAAAAGTTGGAAGAATGATGTTGGATGATAAATACAATCTCACCATCGTGTCTTTTGATATCAAATATATCAACAACCGTTGATGAAAGTGGAAAAAATCCTCGGCAAGCCTCTGAGTTTTCCCACTTTTATCAACTCGTGTTGATATATATATCAAAAGACACTCGGCCGAGATCTATTTACCAAGATCATCTGTTGAACCATTTTGAGCGATCAAAGTATGATATTGAAAATTCATGGCAGCATTTTGTTTTATCAGAAAATCAAAGCCTAAAATCATGGGAGATTTAAATAAGTACTAACTTCAAAACGTTATTCTATTTAAAAGTCAACAATGGTGATGGGAACATCTGTCTTGAATAAGTATTTCTTTCCTCAGACTTTAGTCATTGAAAACTTCAAGACTTAGAATACTAATAGTAGCGATGAAATATCTATTTTCTCAAAATAACATGAATCCTATACCAGGTTTTGGGGATGCATCTTTACCGTATAACAATACTTTGTGTACCCTTCTGACAAGTGTAAATTGGCATGGCTCCCACGGCCGAAAGCTATGTGCTCACAACGCCATTTAGAAAATTGTAAAATAGGACGAGAATCTGTTTTCTACTGAGAAAGTGTTATCCCAAATATGACATTTGCTACATTTGACCACTTTCTAAATGGCGTTGTATGCTCATACACTACTACTGTATGCCATCACCTGATATACTTCTGGGTTATGCTTGTCATGTTTCCATTTGCTCGACCAGTCAACTGTTGATTTCTCTCTATTCATAATTATCATATAGTTTTGAACACTCAACTAAGAGAGTTATCCTAAAATGTACGCGTTTTGAGATTTAAAACAGGAGCATTAATTTTTCTGAATGAAGAGTAAGCAAAATAATTTAGAAAATATACAGGGATTGGGTGTTGTGAGAAATTACATGAATATTTAAATAAGGAAATATTACAAACTAACAAAACTGTTCGAATATCACTCTTTGGCTCCCTATTAAACGCTTGTTTATTGACTAAGGTAATCAAGGTTGTCTAGCACTTACTATGTTAAATCTTAACTATATTTGGCAATATCTGCACGTTCGTGAGGTTATGTGAACTTATTTTAGATATGCACTAGATATGTAATATTGTTGTGAACATAGTATCGTATGTCAGTCGTGTTGTGTTGTTTTGTTTTATGTTAAAATCCAGTTATGATTAACATTTACTCTATCCTTTGTGAATGATTACTCGGGTAATGCATTCAAATAGAATAGAGTGTATTGTGTGCCAATATTATTTAGTCATATAAAAGTGTCGCATGCAAATTATGATCGTGCTATGTATTATTCAATTTTTATCCATGATTAATAATCATGTCATGTCATTTTCAGTATGATTGTTCTCAGTTGATTGTCGACCTTTATGTACGTGTTCGCTGTCTAATAAACGCCTCTTTATTCACTCAGATTTTGTGTTCGTGTTTGGGTTTGGCGTGTTTTCAGTTGAACATCGGAGTAGGAAGTTGATCTCGAAATTCCTTTTTGTAAAATACCGAAGACTGAAACCCTGATATGGATTGATATACACTCTTCAAAAAAGAAAAGTACAGATAGTATGTAGTTCATTGAACCTGACTACACAAAACATCCGGTATATATACTCAACAACAAAAGTTCCTGCGACACCAATATTTAAGTGTATTTCTCAAACAAGTAAAGTTTGGTTTTCAATATTGTAGTACATGTATGGAAGTCACAAAAACGCAACTGCTACAGGATAGCATGCATTCCATGCAAAAGTTGACTTTTATGCAAGCCCCATGCATTTCACTACCCGAGAATGCGTATGAAAACATGTGCGTTAACGGGATTCCATATGCATTGTTTAGCATCGTGCTGACAACAACCACTCAGAAAAAACAACAAAATTACGCAATTATTCAACATTACGAAATGCCACGCCTGTCCGAAAATGAGCGTCTGCAAGCCATTGGTATGCTTGAACTAGGATCGAGTCAACGTGGTGTTGCAAGACAATTTAACCATTTGGTGTTTATGGCAACGTTGGCAACAGACGAATGCAGTCAGAGACCATCCTCGGAGTGGCAGGCCACGCGTAACCAATAATCGACAAGACAACTGGATTCCAACAACACACCTACGAAATCGATTCCAGCCAGCAACAGTGACTGCAAGAAGCATCCCTGGCCTCCGACGAATATCTTCACAAACCGTACGTCGCCGCCTCAGATGTGCAGGGATTGTCGCCAGAAGACCCGCCAGACGTGCCATTTTGACAGGAAACCACCGTCAAGCACGTCTACAGTGGTGCGACAGCATCTACGCTGGACGGCCATGCAATGGGGACAAGTTCTCGTTTTCCCCTCAGCCACAGCCATTGACGGATTCGAGAGTACCGACGTCGAGGTGAACGTTACGTCGATCATTGTGTCATGGAAGAAGATCGGTTCGGGGGCGGCAGCGTTATGGTATTGAGTGGGATTACAGCAAGACAGGGGACCCGTATGATAGTGGTAGAGGGAAATCTCAATGGACAGCGCTACCGCGACGAGATCATCTGCGCTGTTGTTCTACCGTTATTGCGTCGTCATGGCCCAGGCATTACCTTTCAACATGACAACGCCCGGCCTCATATTGCTCGGCTTGTTCAGGATTCTCTTCAACAAAACAATGTGAATGTCATCCCCTGGCCGGCTCGCTCCCCTGATCTCTCACCAATCGAGCACATGTGGGTCGGCGCCTTCGACGTCAACCAAATGAGAATAGAAATTAGTGCAACCCCAAGATAATATATCCCCATACAGGTCAACAACACCTAAGGTAATATATCCCCTACTGGTCAGCCACATCAAAGGATGATATACCTCCTACTGATCAACAACACCTAAGGGTGATATACCCCCTACTGGTCAACACCTAAGGGTGATATATCCCCTACTGGTCAACCACACCTAAGGATGATATATCCCCTACTGGTCAACAACACATAAGGATAATATATCTCCTACTGGTCAACCACACCTAAGGATAATGTATCTCCTACTGGTCAACAACACCTAAGGATGATATATCCCCTACTGGTCAACCACACCTAAGGATGATATATCTCCTAATGGTCAACAACACCTAAGGATGATATATCCCCTACTGGTCAACCACACCTAAGGATGATATACCCCCTACTGGTCAACCACACCTAAGGATAATATATCTCCTACTGGTCAACCACACCTAAGGATAATGTATGCCCTAATGGTCAACAACACCTAAGGATGATATATCCCCTACTGGTCAACCACACCTAAGGATGATATACCCCCTACTGGTCAACCACACCTAAGGATAATATATCTCCTACTGGTCAACCACACCTAAGGATGATATATCCCCTACTGGTCAACCACACCTAAGGATAATATATCCCCTACTGGTCAACCACACCTAAGGATGATATACCCCCTACTGGTCAACCACACATAAGGATGATATATCTCCTACTGGTCAACCACACCTAAGGATAATGTATGTCCTACTGGTCAACAACACATAAGGATGATATATCCCCTACTGGTCAACCACACCTAAGGATGATATACCCCCTACTGGTCAACCACACATAAGGATGATATATCCGGTTATTGGTCAACAACACATTAAAATAATACTCCTGCCTACTGGCACGGTTCCATCGTTTGCAGGTGATACACCCGCTAACTGGTCAACAACACTTGTGGCTGTAATTACCGCCTACTGGTGTGAGATCTCACTTCCTGCCCAACAACACTTGCGAATAAGATACCTGCCGAGTTCCTGAGAGTACAAAAATATTGACATTCATTTGCTTCATAAATGCCTTAGAATCTGCACCGAAACGTCAACCGTAATGAAGTGAGTGAGTATGGTTTTACGTCGCTTTTAGCCACTTTCCTGCAATATCACGGCGGGGGACACCATAAATGGGCTTCACACATTGTACCCATGTCGGGAATCGAACCCGGGTCTTCGGCGGGACGAGCGAACGCTTAAACCACTAGGCTTCCCGACCGCCCCTCAACCGTAGTGAAGACAATGTTTGTCCAGAAGAACTTGTTCTTGATCATAACAACATTTAAAGTGCACCCAAACACAATATTCATATCCACTGTTAACTTTGTGCACGCGAGACACAATGCTGCTATAGATTAAAGATGGATACAACCCTGATATACTCCAATATCTTAAAGTTAAATCATATTAATCGCACGCATTCACATTATTTCTTACAGAAAGTATTTCATGAAAATATTTACATCTCTACTCGGAATAGCCCTATCAACTCTATCCATACGTACCCTTATACCCAATATTATCTTAGAGATTGAATGGTCTGAGACAGTAAATACAAGCATGGATACTAGCGACCTCACCGTACTCAACTGTAGTTTAGACAGATTTGTCTCCCTTTCCATCTTGAGATAACAGCCACTGGCAATGTGTGTTGACTGTCGACTCGTGACCCCTCGTCTCCCGCCTGCTTATTGTCCCACAGCAGGGCCAGTGTTCAAGGCTACAGTGTGGAGGGGAAACGAGTTGTTGACTTTTGACCCTTGCCTTTGCTATCCATGCAATAAACACAGAGTCTGTCAAAGGATATGGGAAATTGTGTTTAACGTCGCGTTCAAGATTATTTCTCTTACATATAGATGTACATGCACGTGTGCCTGCGTGTATGCGTACGTGTAAGCGTGCCTGCAGGGTAACAAGTGACATCTTTTAACGTGTTTTGCTATGACGCGGCCGAGGGGTTGAACCGCCGAACGTGGCAGACACTCTATCCACTGGACCATGGATGCAGCCTAAATCGACGAATGGCGGAGACTAATGAGTACTGACTTTAGGCCAATTTATAAAACGTGTATTTTATGTCCTGAAAAATAGTTTAACCTGTTCCCAATTTGCTCAAAAGAGATGCAATACCGGACCTATACAAGAGATGAGAGTCAAAACGTCAGAAAAAAAACATGCCGAATATCTACCGAAACTGATTCCATAGGAAGTAAAAGACAAAATAGTGATGAAATTTATTATGAATTGATCATTTTAATAAGTGGTCAGTGATCTATTCTGTAACAGTATCTTAACATATACTTCCATCAGCGTACACTTGTGGGTGAAATCTGTGACACAAATCGGATTGTAGGAGGTTGTTGTTGGGATAATCCTCTGTGAATTATATTAATTTGAAAGAACATTGCTGACGTCTTGTCAGAATTATTGTTAGTTGTTTGATAAGAATTTGATTGTACATATTTGCTGTACAATGCAATATACAAGGGGTAACACTTTTCAAACAGAATACAAATGTCCTTTGTTTTCACCACATTTATATTTATTTCCTTAGCACCAACAAAGAAGCATACTTCAATGTCAAACAACTTTTTATATGCCCGTCACACCTGTATGCGATATTCCTTCCTACTGGTGAACTACAGTTGTAGATGTTGATCCTGCCAACTGATCAACTGCATTTGTAAATAATATTCTTGTAGGTGATTTTCCTGCTTGCTGGTCAACTACACTCGGGGAGGCGATACTCCTGCCTACTGGTCAACAACACTTGTAGGATGAGATAATCCTGCCTACTGGTCAACTACACGTGTAGGCTGAGATACTCCTGCCTACTGGTCAGCGACACTTGTAGGGTGAGATACTCCTGCCCACTGGTCAACAACAGTTGTAGGATGAGATACTCCTGCCTACTGGTCAGCAACATGTGAAGGATGAGATACTCCTGCCTACTGGTCAACAACACTTGTAGGATGAGATACTCCTGCCCACTGGCCAACAACACGTTTAGGATGAGATACTCCTGCCCACTGGTCAACAACACGTTTAGGATGAAATACCCCTGCCCATTGGTCAACAAAACGTGTAGGATGGGATACCCCTGCACATTGGTCAACTACACGTGTAGGATGTAGGATCCCCGCCTCAATGTCAACCTAACCTGTAACCTATAAACATATTTACATTCATTGCATTCTTTGTGTACTGGACACAGTTTATTGTCACAGATAATGATGCATCAACGCACTGAATCATTCATTGAATATCAAGGGTTAAAGTCGTTATCATCTGTTAAAGTATAATGATCGTACGTATTCACTGTTATGTGATAGCTGACGAGTTAAATATTAATTGTGAGTAAATGCATTGACCGGAGAAATAAAACGAGACACCGTGGTTGTGTTGAAAGATGTGTCTCCCTTTCCATCTTGATAACAGCCAATCGATATCCTTCTATGCACCACCGACTGATCATTGTCCCATATTAAACGACGGCATACACATCTTCCCGAGGCAAGGAGTTAACTGATTGTAAAAGCCACGTTTCCGCCCTTTCCGAGGTCCCCGCCTATCGGTCAACTACACGTACAGGTGAGATTCCCGCCTATTGGTCAACTCCACGTCCAGATGAGATTCCCGCCTATTGGTAAACTCCACGTGTAGGTGAGATCCCCGCCTATTGGTCAACTGCACGTGCAGGTGAGATCCTCGCACATAGGTCAACTACAGGTGCAGGTGAGATCCCCGCCTATTGGTCAGCTACACGTGTAGGTGACATCCACGCCTGTTGGTTAACTACACATTTAGGTGACATCCCCGCCTGTTGGTCAGCTACACGTGTAGGTGAGACCCCCGCCTGTTGGTTAGCTACACGTGCAAGTGAGATCCATGCCTACTGATCAACTACACCTGTAGGTGTCATTCCCGCCTGTTGGTCAGCTACACGTGTAGGTGAGACCCCCGCCTGATGTTCAGCTACACGTGTAGATGATCATGAGATCCCCGCCTGTTCATGCCTACTGGTCAACTCCACGTGTATGGAAGATTCCCCCTTCCGTTTAACTACACATTAAGGTGAGATTCCCGCCTATTTGTCAACTACACGGCCAGGTGAGATGCCCGCCTATTTGTCAACTCCACGTGTAGGTGAGATCCCCGCCTGTTGGTTAATTACACATTTTGTTAAGATCCCCGCTTTTTGGTCAGCTACATGTGAAGGTGAGATCCCCGCCTATTTGTCAACTCCACGTGTAGGTGAGATCCCCGTCTGTTGATCAGCTACACGTGTTTTTGATATCCCCGCCTGTTTGTTAACTACACATTTAGGTGACATTCCCGCCTGTTGGTGGGCTACACATGTAGGTGAGATCCCCGCTTGTTGGTTAACTACACATTTAGTTGAGATCCCCGCCTGTTGGTCAGCTGCACGTGTTTTTGAGATCCCCGCCTGTTGGTCAACTACACGTGTAGGTGAGATCCCCGCCTATTTGTCAGCTGCACGTGTAGGTGAGATCTTCACTTATTGACAGATTGGTATCGTGTCGCACGATATGATTATTAAACAGCCACCAGTTGGTTATGCCACATGAACCGGCAATCGAATCAGTGAATGTCTGTTCGATGAGGCCTTAATTACAAAACGACCGCCTCTACTGGTAGAGCGTCCGCCCGGAGAGCGGAATGTCCGAGGTTCGATCCCCGACAGCGTAATACGCGATGCATTGTGGGATTAAAACAAGGACTGGTCGGCTCGGAGTCAGTATTCTGTGTCTGAGTGGGGGTATTCATGTTAAACTGTGGCATGGTATCTCAGGGGACTAAAACAAGGACTGGTCGGCTCGGAGTCAGTATACTGTGTCTGAGTGGGGTATTCATGTTAATCTGCGACATGGTATCTCTGGGGGCTAAAACAAGGACTGGTCGGCTCGGAGTCAGTATTCTGTGTCTGAGTGGGGGTATTCATGTTTAACTGCGGCATGGTATCTCAGTGGGCAAATCAGCATCAGTCCGGACTGGTGAAAGCAGCCATACAGGTACATGCACATCGCTATATAAGTTCAATAATCTTGAACGCGAAATTAAACCCAATTTCACCTCCCCTTACCTCCCCTCACCTTAATCAAACTCCCGTACTCGATGCTAAAACATTGACTGATGTATGTTTAGAACCTATATCCTGGCTGGCACTCCGTCAAACTTGTAAATCTTAATCCTTACTTCGAAATCAAATCGAAATATCTCCGACTCTCTCTTTATATATTCATTAGTCCCAATGTTCATCATTAGTACACAAACAATCTATGCAGGTTCAACAAGTAAACCGTAGAGGAGACTTCATTGTTGAATTATAAAACACTTTGCATAATGTTACCAGTTATTTCGATACAGTTCCCATGCATGAAAGCACAATCAGTGATTCTCTTGTCAGGAATAGATCTAATTGGCAGTATACTCAGCGTACATTGAAGGTTAGCTTACATTTGTACGGCTGTTATTGCGGTATTTCCGCCATTTATGTACAATTACTGATACAGTAACACCGCAAATACTGTGCTACTCGCATGACTGTTTCAGTAAGCATGTTCACAAAGATGACTTTCAGTAAATAATGTGTTTATTTGTTTGTTTAAAAAGTGGTTGATATGAGCAAGGGCTCACACTCACAATCAACCAAGTCAGGAGGCACGTTCGGCTGTGCAGAGTTGCGTCCCAGAAACATATGATTGAGGGTTCGAATCCCGGTTCGCAGCGATTATGTTTCTAGGTTTGTCAGCACCATACCCGTGGTCGTGGGTTTCACCGAAGTTGGAAACATCTGAGACCTGCATCACTACGGGCTTTACTCCCACATCAAAGTGACTTGCCATGATGTAACTGGAATAATGTTCAAAGCGGCGTTAACCCAAACTCACTCACTCACTCACTCACTCACTCAACCTAATCACCAAGCTTGACCACCCGATTTCAGTTTAAGAAGTGACACACAGTGAGACACTGAATACCTTAAATCTTATTTCTGTCCAATCCAGCAATATCATCACCAAGAATGGAACAATGTGAGCAATATAATATAAGGAGACACCAAGAGTTATGTTTATTAATGTGTCACACGTACAAGCATATACATTAATATCGGTATATAATTTCAGACATATACATATGGAAATTAGGTAAGCAACACCCGTATAAATTATTTTCTGAAAAGAAAGGGTTGAGGAGAAACATAGCCAAGATTACCATGAAATAATGTGCTTTTTTGGAGATGTTACAGATTTGGAAATGACTTAATTTCATCCAAAAAATTACGAATGTCACTTTTATTGCACAGACTGTCGGTACCATGCACACTTCTGGTTCACGGAATTGAAGACTAATGTCCTGCAAGTCCATATATTGACTTTCCATCAATATCTTGTGTAACGTCCCTGAACCCGAACACCTGCTTCAAGACGCCTCCTCATTCTTTGGATCAATCTCTGGATTTGATTCTGAGGAATTCTGTTCCATTCCTCATGCAAAGCAGCAGTCAATTCATTGAGCGTATGGACAGGTGGGTCTCTTTGTCGAACATAAACAGGTCGTGTGAGGGATTCAAAAAGACGAATTGATTAGGCATGCTGCACTATACATTATGACACAGACACGACGCTTTAGACCACCGGGTCACGTTGTCCCTGTTAATGTATAGTCTTTGGTGTCAATACTATAGATATTCAAGAAATATCATTGTAATGTTTCACGTGTAAAGAACAACGGTATATTCCCACGTGAAAGACACAACGACGTTAACGGTAACGTCAGTCCCCTTTACGTCTTATGCCGATATCCAAGGGCATACGTTTCGCACTCGGATGGTAGCTCGGGGTAGAAAACACTCAGGGATGAAGTTTAAGATCTAGACGACAACATGTTTAGGATGGAGCCGCACAACTCTGTATCTCCCTCCTGCTACTTTTCAATCCGGAGTATATTCATAAATTCTATTGGTATGTCTTGTCCAAGCTTGGCTACTTACAGACTGTTTATTGTTGCAGGTTGAAATAGGCCGAAAAGGTACAGGCAGCTAATAACGTGACAGAACGCACACCGGGACTGAGTGGCCAATGTTCCCGGTACGGAGATCCGCTTCTGGCGATGATCTGGGCCCGTCTCTTGACTGACCATGTCAGTCAGGTTTATTACAGACAGGTATTACATAAGGTCGGGCAAACTCGGTGACCCACGCGTATGGATATACATATGATCCGGCGACGTGAGCTGGTGTAAACTGACATTTATAGATAACGCTTGAGATTAAGGATTCTGTTCGGAGGGGGCCTATGATTAGAAGGGATACGCCAAATGTATGCTGAACATATTAAACAGACAAGGGTATAGAATTTCGGTGCACTTGGAAACATATTGAACCAATTACGTATTTTAGATAAATGAAGTTTTAAATAAAAGTTTTGAAATGGTTTGCACTATAACACTGACAACGTCACTGTTAGGAAACAGCAGCAACATTCATAAAGACGTTATGCACTTGTATCCCACTGAGATGACTTGAGACACGTAACAGTTACTTCTTTCGATTTTTAGATTTTCCATAAGGAAAGGTTGGTTGTAGAATTTTCTACAATTAGGTAAATTTAATATCATGGATCGTTTAAACCAGAACTGGTTTGCGGATATGCGACACCGAGGTATCTGGGAACAGTAACAGTCACTTGTTTCAGTGTTGCAGTGTTAACGTTATGTCAAGACAGTCTGTAACTAGCCAAGCTTGGACAAGACATACCAAGAGAATTTATAAATATACTCCGCATTGAAAAGTAGCAGGAGGGAGATACAGAGTTGTGCGGCTCCATCCTAATTAAACTTTATGTCATGGAGTCATAGGCCGCGACGATGTGAATGATTGCTCATAATATCAATCACTGAATAGTCTGGCTAAGACTCCATTTTTTACAGGCCGACGTCATGAAGCTTGATTATTGCCGAATGCGTCTTTAAAAAAACAAACACATACATACGCACAAAAACACACACAGCGACTCCCTCAAGCTCTCTCTCTCTCTCTCTCTCTCTCTCTCTCTCTCTGTCTCTCTCTCTCTCTCTCTCTCTCTCTCTCTCACACACACACACACACACACACACACACACAAATTAACCAAGAGTACGCGTTATATTAAAATTAACAATTCTATAAATCGTAACAAAGACAAAATCATTGCACAAAAGTTTCAGTGTAGTTACCAATGCTTGTCTCGCTAAGCGACCGCTGCTTATCACTAGAACGGAAAACAGCGACGGACTGTAGATGTTTGAAGTGAAATTATGTGACTATTAAAACTTATCACTACCGAGACTTGTCCATTGGACTTTCACGATGAAGGGAGTGCTGCTTGTTCTTTGTGTGCTTGGTTTACTCGGTGAGTATTTGGTCATCGGTCATTCTCTGGTGTTAACGTTTTACATTTATTTGAACTGGGTCGATGTTTCTGCTGGTAGAATGAAGTCCTAAGCGTCATAAGCTCAGTAGCATTTATCAAATATGCTGAGTCAACAAAATAAATGTTTGGGTCGAGACATTAAAACATCCCCTACTATGTTACAGAAGTGAACACATTTCTGAAACGTTTTTTAAAACTTATCAGCAGCACAATCTCTGCATTTGTACACAGCAGACATAATTCAAAATTATAATTATATATATTTTATTATCATTTTCACCGTTATTTTGCATTATTACGCCCAGTGGATTCCTACTCGTCGCATTATCGACATGGGTTATTCTCTTGCGTTGATGTTTTATAGCGAGTGAGTGTGTATGGTTTTACATCGCTTTTAGAAATATTCCAGCGATATCACGGCAGGGGACACCAGAAAAAGGCTGCACACATTGTGCCGATGTGGGGAATCGACCAGGGTCTTAGGCGTGACGAGCGAATGTTTTAACCACAAGGCTACCCCACCGCCCGTTGACGTTTTATATATGTTAATATGATTGAAAACATTATGTATTACAAGTACCCAGAATGACTTACATAAAAGATAAACTGCTTGATCAAAAATCTCAGTCTCAGGTCTCAGGTGGATAATGATTTTGAAAAGAAATGTCTCAGGTGGATAATGATTTTGAAAAGAAATGTCTCAGTCGTTAGTATAATCGCCCTAAAACATTAGCAAATTAACAATATGTTTGTGCACGGTGCACATATTCAGGAACGCCTCCGTGGTCTACTGGATAGATCCTTTGCCCGGAGAGCGAAAGGTCTCCGGTTCGATCGCAGCGTCATTCCAAAAGACGTGAAAAGATGGTACTCTAACAGTTTCACAAACACAAACACAAGTTCGTTGCTGTATAACTGCAATGATCTTTAACTCGACGTTCTTTACGTTACGTATTCAGAAAGAGGTTACTACAAAGTTAATAATCGCCTGCAAGAATACCTGAGTCACAGCACGGAGATAATTTGAAAGAGTGCCAATTGTGGCGCACTTCGTATAGGATCGCACCACGTCCATAAGTCCGATTGGTGCAGACCGACCAAGGATAATAATTCAGTTGAATCTGGATTCTAAGACATATACCCGCAATTTGACGCTGCGAACGAACAACTGCCCATGCGCAGTGAACCTGAGATGACAATATGCTTAAAAACGTCCGAATAGAAGATCACGGTATTAATGCGAGCAAGAGAGACACATTTTCCGCATCAATATCGTGCTCGCATTAATTTCGTGATTTAGGGTAATGATGATGATGATGATGTTGGATATTTAACGAGCGCTTCCGGTGTTGCCGATTTCGCACTCGATTTACGGTATGTTCTCATACAGAAATGTTCAGTAGTGTATTTAGTCTACTCGTGTGGACGCTATGGCCATAGAGAAACAAAGATTGTGCGCTTGATCAGTTTAGGAGAATGCCGTGTGAGTATTCACTAAGCATGTTTCGTATCACCAGGTTCAGCGTTAAGCCAGTGTGACGAGCACCTTGCCACGCCCCTTGTAGCTCGTTGCCTGGACATGATGACGACCTGGGCACGAGCCAAAACAGCCCGACAGCTGCAGAGAGGATGCAGGTAGGAACAGATATATGCGTTTATGGTATGAGCTGGACAGTAACTATTTAATTTAAATAAATAAAAAAACGAAGAAATTATGAAATAAATAAGGTTGATAACACAAGCAATGTATGTCCAACGCTGTCAATGTACGGTGACAGATGGACATGTCCACATTTCAGTCGACTCCTGCGATAAGCATAAGGTATTGGGGGCCTGTCTATATCAGGAATGCAGTATAATAACATGCCATCAGTATAAAAGAACACGTGCGAATAACTTTGGGTCCGTTTGCAATTTGGACGTATGAACCGAGTGATCCAAGAACAATGGATTTAAGCCGGTTATAGTGAGTGAGTGAGTGAGTGAGTATGGTTTTACGCCGCTTTTAGCAATATTCCAGCAATATCACGCGGAGGGGGACACCAGAAATGGGCTTCACACATTGTACCCATGTCGGGAATCGAATCCGGGTCTTCGGCGTGGCGTGCGAACGCTTTAACCACTAGGCTACCCGACCGCCCCTAAGCCGGTTATAAATCGCCTTAGAACTGATCCAGAAGGTACTGGAGAATGACATTTGCATCACCCCAAAATAGTTGGTCACTGGACATGCTGGACGTGAGGTGAAATGGGTTTAACATCGCGTCCAAGATTATCGCACTTATGTAGCAACGAACCTGCACCTGTTGTTGTTTTTTGTTTTACGCCGATATTCCAGCTATATGATGGTGGTCTGTATCTAAAAGACAATCCAGTGATTGATATAGTGAGCATCGATATACGCAACTGGGATACGATGACATGCATCAACCAAGTCAGCGAGCCTGACTACCCGATCCGGTTTGTCGCCTCTTACCTGAGAGATGCCATGCCGCAGTTTTAACATGAATACCACATTCAGACGCAGTATACTAACACCTAGCCGACCAGTCCTTGTTTTACCTCATTTATGCCGAGCGACAGGCAGGGTAACAATAAGTATCATCTTATTTCGTTTTTGGGTATGACTCGATAGGTGATCGAAACCCCGAGCTTCCGCTCTCCGGGCGGACGCTCTACCACTAGACCACGGAGGCGGTCACATGCTGCATGTTGTGAAGAAGATGTGTTGTTTGAAAGTCAAGTGTTTTCCTGAACACACACGGGAAAATATGGCATCTTTAAGTGGATATCAATTTTGTCACGGAAGCGTCATTCTTGGAAGTGTCCACCATACGTCTAAGACTATAATATCCTACTTTCAGTGGGGCCTACGCTTATGTAGCGTGTATGGAGATGTACATCTTGGAGTGCAGGGAGCAGTTCTCGAGTCCAGCCAAAACGATAGAGTTGCTTGAAAAAATGAGGGGTCAGAGACTGAAAATTGATACATTCTGTAAGTGTTTTATTCATTTCAACATTTTCGTAATTAAAACAGTATACACTGTTAAAAAATGCGTTAAGAATGTAAACATACAAGACATGTTTAGATATAAGCAGGGGCTGTCGGGTATCCTAGTGGTCAAAGCGTTTGCTTGTCACGCCGAAGACCCGGGTTCGTTTCCCGACATTGGAACAATGTGTGAAGCGCATTTCTGGTGTCCCCTCCGTGATGTTGCTGGATTATTGTATAAAGCGACGTAAAATTATATTCAATCACTCACTTACTTACATCTTTACATGTTTAGGAATGTGTTTAAATCCTAAACGGAATGTACATTTGTGGTGTTCTATCTAAACACGTTTAGTGTTAAACTGACGAAATGAGTTATCGTCTCACAGCCTAAACACCACCAGAACACGTCTTAAACATGTTTACGTCAAAGTGCACGACATACACATATAGTGACATTCCACACACATATAGTAACATTCCACACATATACAGTTGCCTTCCACACATATATAGTGAACTTCCACACATATATAGTGGCCTTCCACACATATATAGTGGCCTTCCACACATATATACAACCAAGTCCCGTTAATCCGACATCGATGGTTGCATATGATTATGTCGGATTAACGAGTATGGCGGATAAACGAAATTTAGTAGTATCAACGTTCGTGATTGAAAATCGGACAGCTACACGATTGCTAAGGATTCAAACACGTAATAAAAAATATCAAATAAATATTCATATTGTTATGTTACATTGCCTTCCACACATATATAGTGACCATCAACACACATATATAGTGCCCCCCCCCCCCCCCCCCCCCCACACACACACACATATATAGTGACCTTTCATACATATATAGTAAACTTCCATACCTATATAATTGCCTTGCACACATATATTGTGACCTTCAACACACATATCGTGAACTTCTACACATATATAGTTGCCTTCCACACATAAAGTGTGACCTTCAACACACATATCGTGAAATTCTAAACATATATAGTGACATTCAACACATATATATTGAACTTCCACACACATATAGTGACCATCAACGCACATTTAGTGGCCTTCCACTCATATATAGTGGCCTTCCACACATATATAGTGACATTCCACACATATATAGTGACCTTCCACACATATATAGTGACATTCAACACATATATAGTGGCCTTCCACACACATACAGTGACCTTCCACACATATATACTGAACTTCCACACATTTATACTGAACTTCCACACATATATACTGAACTCCCACACACATATAGTGACCTTCCACACAAATACAGCGACCTTCCACACATGTTTAGTGAACTTGTTCTCTGCATCTTGTTCAAATATTCAAAGAGTTAAAAGTTATTGAACTGTGTATTATTTTTTTTATGTTACAGGTCATCGTAGACTTGCATCGTGTAAACGATAAACACCACCTTGATCGATGTTACCGGTCTCATCCGTCTGATGGAAAACCGCTATGTTGTCTGTACAATATACAACGATCCGTGTTCTTTCAGTCAATATTAAACCTCTTCTTATGCAGTGTTCGTTACACATTTCTGTGAACTCGTTATTTGGAATTCCCCATCCTCAATGCATATCTAATATATTACTATGAGACATGCAGAATAGGTTTAAGTGTCATTTTCAGTATAGACGTCATGAAGCCATATTTGAAACGTAGATCGAAATGTCCTTGTTCCTGGCATAGTGTTCCAACCAAGAGTCAACATTATTGGCTTTTTGGAGTCAGAAGTGATGACCACAACATACATGAATTACCATGCTTAGACTCAGTGTGTGCTTCCTTATGAGTATTCTGCGGCGGAATAGGTCTCTGGTAATACATGCTTGTAAGAGCCGACTAGTGGGGATCGGGTGGTCACATTCTATTGGTCTGGTTGATCGGGTGGTCACAGACTATTCGTCTGGGTGATCGGGTGGTCACAGACTATTGGTCTGGTTGATCGGGTGGTCACAGACTATTCGTCTGGGTGATCGGGTGGTCACTGTCTATTGGTCTGGTTGATCGAGTGGTCACAGTCTATTGGTCTGGTTGATCGAGTGGTCACAGTCGATTGTTCTGGTTGATCGGGTGGTCACAGAATATTGGTCTGGTTGATCGAGTGGTCACAGTCTATTGGTCTGGTTGATCGGGTGGTCACAGTCGATTGGTCTGGTTGATCGGGTGGTCACAGTCTATTGGTCTGGTTGATCGGGTGGTCACAGTCTATTGGTCTGGTTGATCATTGGTCATAGTCTATTGGTCTGGTTGATCGGGTGGTCACAGTCTATTGGTCTGGTTGATCGGGTGGTCACAGTCTATTGGTCTCGTTGATCGGGTGGTCACAGTCTATTGGTCTGGTTGATCATTGGTCATAGTCTATTGGTCTGGTTGATCGGGTGGTCACAGTCTATTGGTCTGGTTGATCGCGTGGTCACAGTCTATTGGTCTGGTTGATCGGGTAGTCACAGTCGATTAGTCTGGTTGATCGAGTGGTCACAGTCTATTGGTCTGGTTGATCGGGTAGTCATAGTCTATTGGTCTGGGTGATCGGGTGGTCATTGTCGATTGGTCTGGTTGATTGGGTGGTCACAGTCTATTGATCTGGTTGATCGGGTGGTCATTGTCGATTGGTCTCGTTGATCAGGTGGTCACAGTCTGGTTGATCGGGTGGTCACAGTCTATTGATCCGGCTGATCGAGTGGTCACAGTCTATTGATCTGGTTGATCGGGTGGTCACAGTCTGGTTGATCGGGTGCTCATAGTCTATTGGTCTGGTTGATCGGGTGGCCACAGTCTATGGTCTGGTTGATCGGGTGGTCATAGTCTATTGGTCTGGTTGATCGGGTGGTCACAGACTATTGGTCTGGTGGTTTATACGATTCTGCTGATTCAACAAATGCAAATAGACTGCTAAACCGTGTCCATGTTACAATATTGATATCATGAGTGATTGAGTAAATGTTATTTGATGTATTCCGTAGGCAATATTACGGCTATACAGGTGAACGATTGACTTGCCTTTGTATGTGTTTGTGACGAGTGCCACCGGTGCCACAGACATGCCATCAACCAGGCCACACACTGTTACCTCCCAACCCTCGTGTATGCCCGCTCATTTGGTCTTTGAATGGCATTTAGAAGTGATAAACACAACAGAGAGAATGTAGTGATGTTAACATTATTATGACGAGCACTACGTTTCGGGGTATATGCTTTCTCCTTTATCTGGTGACTGATGATACTCTGAAACGTTGTGTTCCTCATAATACAAAGTTGACATCCATACAGCCACACATCCATCTGTCTATTATTTGCATTCGGTGCCTCTAGAACAACTCTCTTTCTCACCATCATTTATTAATTAGACGGCTATGTGTTGAGCTTGTTCACTAACCCGAAACGTACTCTATTGATTATGTTTACTGAAGAGGAACAAACCCATTGTCCTTTTAATGATTGGTGATTTTGCGTCGTGAACCTGGTAACAACCATAGTATGCACACTGCTGTACCACAGCCTGTCTGAGGTAAGTGTTGTACATATGTGTTACGGTTGCACCATCCGAATAACGAAATTAAATATGAATCGAGGAATGTAGTCCCCATTCTTAGCTGTATTTACCGTATCCCCTCATTCGCTCATCACAATCGGTTCTGTATGTCAATACCCTGTGATGACCTGGTAGCCATGGTGCAGGGAAGTCAATGGCCGCCGCATAGTGTGTTCTAGAACTAGCCGGCCCGGTAGTGATGCTTAGTTTAATGATGGTATGTCATGAGGTCTGGGGAATCCATATGGAAACTAGATTTACTAATTCCATGTGAGTCTACTTTCCATAAACGCTTTCCAGATGACTATCACATAACACAACACAATAAGGCGACAACAGTACCCTTATAAGAATGATGCTCTCTCTATTTATCATTGTAAATCTAATTTTAATTAACCATTTAAATGCCATAAGCAATGTAATGTAATAGGTAATGTACATAAGCAATATCACTACTGCTGTTGGTATTCTGTAGTTTACCGAATAAGTCCAAGGGCCTCGAAGGCATTGACATGATTTATCAACAGAAAAACACCTCCGTCTTCTACTAGCTTGAGGAAAACTAGTTGAACTCGCTTATCTCCATGAGGCAGTCAAATTTTGAACTGTTCATGATAGTTCACATATTTCGAATCAATGCCTTCAACTTTGCAAACCGTAATAATCATACGTTTATGCTTATCGTACCTTTGACTGATATGATATAAGCAATTCTTGACCACCCGTAGGATATATTTGTAAAGTCACCGTTATAGATGGTGTTCAGTCTATCGGTTATCGGATTCCAATCTTGGTTTGCCGGAGTTACAGATCAGTGCAGAAATGTGAGTCATTACTTTGTGATTTATGTGCGCAATAAAGTAAGTGTGCGTGTGTGCGTGCGTGCGTGCTCGCGTGCGCGCGTGCATGCATGCGTGCGTGCGTGTGTGTGTGTGTGTGTGGCATGTGCAAATTTATTGCATTTAACCAGGTATTTTTAAGGTTATAGCTTTTGACATGTTACAATACCTTTTATTTACTAGGTTTTCGGTGTTTGCTTGGAATCAAATCATTGGATTTATGAAGCTTCAAAACATTTTGAGTATTTGATTCCTGAATATTGGAAATAATATCCGAGCCCATTACATATCGATTCCCTGTGTCGTTATGACATTTGAAATTAAAAAACGCAGTACGTATGAGTAGGCCTATATCCAATGGTTTCTGAGGATGAAATATTTACAGAGAGCCACGACGGACAAGGATGCTATGATTATTAAGCTTTTGACTGAAATATAAAAAAACACGCCTTGCTACTCAATAGAATTGACTACGTGAATTGAAAAATAAAAGGTGTGTGGGTGGGTGTTTTAATTGAAAATATCTTGATTACTCGAAGAACAGATATGAGTTACAACATCTTTATTTATGGTGTCTAATGTTTACTAAACAATGATTCAAATGTTTCAGTATCGTCATGGGAAAACTTATCAACATCTTAAAAGAGGGTTTTATGTGGTCAGGTATATTTCGAAAGGTGAGTGTTTCAGACACTATATTGAACTAAGATGCATCAGTATTGTGGCGATTTCTCCCATAACAGTATGCAGAAAAGAGATGAGTGGTTTTGTGTTTTATTGATTCTGATGTATTTCTATCTATTGGTAACCCAGGACCTCTTGATGTTGAGATTGCATTCTTTGGGCTTTTATTGGGCCCCTTACATAAACCATTTGTTGGTATAGTGATTGGGCGTTAAAGGCAAAAGTAACGGTTAAAATTATATGATGGGTAACTGCAAAGATTTAGATCATTCTGATATAGTTTCATGAACATAGATTAAAATCATACTGCATAATACATATTGTCCGTGCGCACTATGAAAAACACTGACTCACCATTCTTTTATCCCTTCTGATCCAGCGCGATAGAAGACGATAATAATAATAATTACTATCATTAACATTAATACACATATTTTATATTGACATATTTTATATTGATATTAGGGGCGGTCGGGTAGCCTAGTGATTAAAGCGTTCGCTCGTCACGCCGAAGACCTGGGTTCGATTCCCGACATGGGTACAATGTGTGAAGCCCATTTCTGGTGTCCCCCGCCGTGATATTGCTGGAATATTGCTAAAAGCGGCGTATAACCATATTCACTCACTCACTTTTTTAATATTTCTAAATCTGTATCATTGTAATTTCATTTTGTTCACTTTGTTTCAGACATTATGTCGTCAATGGATGATTTTCACATTAATGGCTGGTGTTGTGGTTTGTTCCTACATGTATGCTACGCAATCAAGGACTGAAGGAAAATCAAAGAAAACAGAAGCCAGGAGCAGACATAACACGCATCTGCGTTTTACATTCAGAAAACAAGAAGAAAGGGGGACAATCGAAGACAAATATGTAGTTTATACATGTAATACAAGTCACTGTGGAGGGTATGCATCCAGACAAAAGGGGATGGTAACAGCGTATGTCTTGTCTGAAATGCTTGGACGCAAGTTTGGCATTAGTATGATAAGGCCGTGTGACTTCTCTGAGTTTATAGTTCCAAGGGACGTTAATTGGACTATAGATATGAACTTATTTGAAGGCAAGAGAAAGGACTGGTTCGTTAGTTTTGGAAATCGTAAGCTTGTTTTATTCGAAAGAAGTGATTTGGAAGCATTGTTTCAGAAAGATGTATTGATGTACACGGGAAACATCGATTATGTCTATTCTCTTATGAAAAACCCTTTGTTTAAAAGAGTACTTTGGGCCAAGAAGTTAAGCCACCTCGATATATTCAAAAACGCACTGGAAAAATTGTTTAAGCTTTCACCTAAAACACAAAATACACTGAATGGCATACTTGGAAGCATTGGCCCAAATAACCACAAACTGGTGTGTGCGCACATACGTATGGGTAAAAGTCTGACAATTCCAAGAGATAGCATAAGGGCGAACCGTCCAAATCAAACAGCTCTGGTCAGGTTCTTCAAAAAGAGGTTACACCTGGGTCGTGATAAGTTATTCATAGCAACGGATTCCGATGATGTCAGGAAACAATTTCGTAAATCTTTCCCCAAATCCTATCTAGAGGTAAAAGGGGATGTTCTTCATATTGATAAACCACCGATGAAATATGAGTGTTCTTCAATGGAGAAGGTGATTCTGGATCAGTATATTCTGTCCATGTGCGACACTCTAGTCACGTCCATCAGTGGCTTTAGCCGGCTTGCTGCCATTATGAGAGGGACGGATCACGAATTGTATTTGGCTCGTGGAAATAACATATCACTCGGCCACAGACATGTTCTGACCGGTAACTAAATGTTTTCCTTACTTATCCCATACACATCCTTACTGTAATTAATATACATGTACTTCGATTACAAGACGAAAGGTTCATTGTTGAACCACTGCGAAAGCAAATCCTGGGACAGACAAGATGATAAATTTGCATTCACAAAAGGTGTTTTTCTACATTGATCGGCTAAGAACAAGCGGATAATACCCAAGCCGGATGATCTGGTTCTCATACATGTTAAGTGTAGGGTTAGCGTATTGTAATGTACAATATCGTCGAAGGCACACGTGTATCAATAATGTGCAAATTTAACATTTGAAAGTGGAGATGAGTGCATGTGATACAGATATACTGCAGTATATATTATGAATCAATATAAGGTACTATCAAAACAATATAGTTTGAGGTTATTTGTACATTCAAAATTATATCGAATTTTGTTCACACTGTTACACCGACTCTAATTGAACGTATGATTAAGTGTTTTTGCTCTTAATGTAGAATAGTTGTTTGTTGTTTATCTCATCCCTATAAATTTGTAATCTGATATTGTAAACTGAGGCGGTGGGGTAGCCTAGTGGTTAAAGTGTTCGCTCGTCGCAAGGACCCGGGTTCGATTCCCGACATGGGTACAATATTTGAAGCCCGTTTCTGGTGTCCCCCGCCCTGATATTGCTGGAATATTGCTTTAAAACGGCATGGAACCATTCTCACTCACGCACTCACTCACTATTGTTAACTGTGTATATAGAGCGTGTTATTGGTTACCAGTTGCTAGACTATCAGGATAGACTACTCCAGTCACAATGTTATAAATATTCAGAATCAACACTAAAACATATATCACTTTCTTATTACGCTTGTATATAAACAAGACAAAGATATATTTTCTTCACAAGGAGTACACAAATCTATACAAAATTAATCCATTTGACCAAAGACCATAAAATAAATATTTCTTTTGGTTTCTGATTTCACCAATAAATGTTGATTGTACGTTAAGAAGGTTGATAATGCTTCCAATTACTAGATCAAGATTCGCCTTGTTACATGTGTGTTTGTTATCGCCCTTGCTTTTTAACTTGTTCAGAAATGATTTATTATATACTCTCAACAGTCTTAATATTGGTGTAACTGTAGGCAATTTTAATATTGCAGCATTAGCATATGCAGATGATTTAGCATTGCTAGCTGAGAATGAAGCTGATCTCAGTCTACTGTTAGATGTTTTACATACTTGGTGTTGCACAAATAAGATAGAGATAAATAAGGAAAAGTCTAAAATTGTCCATTTTAGAAATCCGTCTGTCATACAGACGAAGCATGTTTTTGATGTCGGAAATATGATTTTAGACATTGCTGCTAAGTATAATTATCTTGGTCTACTGTTCACAGACCACTTAGATTTTATTGCAATGGCACGTGCAGCAGCAAAGTCTGCTAATAGGGCTTTGGGTCTGTTGATATCCAAAGTTAAGACAATAGGCGGTATGCATTTCCAAACCTATTCCAAATTGTACGATAGTATGGTGCGGTCTGTTCTTGACTACGGGGCGGCTATAGCTATCTGGGGTAATTATGATGTGTCAGCAATAAATGCTGTACACCATAGAGCCATTAGATTTTATTTGGGACTCGGCAAATACGCCCCTAACGTCGCTATAAATGGGGACATGGGATGGATGCCGCCTGTTGTCAGACAGTGGAAAAGTGTAGCAAGACAATGGTGTCGCCTTAAGAATATGTCTAGTAGGTTAAACAAACACGTGTTTAACTGGGCTGATAGATACGCTGTAAATGGTTGTAAAAATTGGAATGGTAGGGTAAGAAAGAAGTTTAGTAATATGGATTTAGGACATCTATTAAACGCCACAGGTTTTATTGATAAATTTTCCTTTTGTACACAGGTGGACCAATGGTGTAAAAATGAATATTGGAGTGATATGTTAAGAAAGGAAGAGGGGCGAAATGGGCTTAATAAATTGAGAATGTATCGATGTTACAAACAAGTATATGGGACAGAATACTATGTTTTAAATAAGATGCCCAGAAACTATAGATCGGCACTAGCCAAGTTTAGATGTGGAGTGGCTCCTATTCGAGTGGAAACCGGTCGATACGAAGGTGTACCTGTCAATAATAGAAAATGTTTTCACTGTCATGACAGCGTAGAAGACGAGGTCCATGTTTTGTTTCACTGCGCATTATATGATGATATCAGGGCAACTCTTTTAAATGAATGTATTGCTAAATCTTATAATGTTTTAGATATGCCTGATATCGACAAACTTTGTTTTATTTTCAGTGACTCCAGTGTGTGTTTTATACTTGCCAAAGTCTGCTTTTTAATTCTTAATCGTAGAAAACATCTTTTATATGGATAACTTTTTACTATATCATCTTTATATCATTTATGTATAAATTCTGTGACAATTCGTCTCTAATAATTCTATTGAATGGTTCTGTACATTTTATCTAAGCTGTTTTATGTATGTACAGGAGTGAGACGTTAATAAACTATTGTCTGTCTGTCTGTGTACTGTTCTCAAACTCGCGCTCCGTCAGTACGTGATGACCTCAGTGTGTACATACATCTCTTTGTAACTCATCCATGCAAAGCGTTAGCGTGCAGTTCCTTCGGATACGTTTGTTTATTCGACGATGTTAACATCGTAGTGATTATCTGGGTCAGTCGGCCATCCCTTAGGTAATGTGCAGGTGTCACTAGGCTGGGTGAAACAGGCCACACGATCAAAGTACTGGCGCATCAACGACATACTTAACAGGTAACCTCCCTGCCAATGAAATTATTATTTGCTGTCTGACAAAAGCACAGTTGTTGCTACTACCTTCCTTTCTCTACTGCGGGTCATATATGAACTAATGGACACCTGAGCTTATAAGGTCACTGTGACCTAAACACAGTGACCCGGATGTTGCTTTGTGCGTTGGCAGCTTCAAAAAGGTGTTTCGTTCCAGGGAGTAATATCTCACGTACAAATTTTCAGTGGATTTTTTTGCCAAGGATATAATTACCATAGCCAGTATCTTACTAAAACTGGACTATTTTCCCTTATGGATTTCTTTCCTCAGGAAACTATTTGACCCGGAAACATTAATCTTTTACATATACACCCTGTACGAGTCAGCGCGAAACAGTTTTCATATTATACTGTGTACATTACGAGGTGTTTCAGTGTCATGCTACTATGTGATTATTGTGGAAATGAAATACTACCAGGCTCTGATCGTGTAACTGTGTATGACAAAGACGAAGAAGTGCGTTATGTGGCACGTGGTGATCATATACCACCAGGATTCAAGTGTGTCACTGTCTGTATGAAAGACGGCTGTGTCAAATATCTCAGAGCAGGAAGCAGCGTACCAGTGGGTTTCGATATTGTTTCTGTTTATGAGAAACATCGGGATATACTGTTAACAAAGAGAAGGGATACTAGTCATATACAATCAGGAGTACAATGTGTCCACGTCTGTGTCAGATCGGACGCTGTGCCATACAGCAGGGAAGGTTACATTACAACATCAACTGATATGCGTCTAACAGCTCCACAAGTACTGCACACAGAGTGTCTGTTGTAAGTAGGACACACACTGCGAGGACTGAATACATGTACTTGAATATGGCGCTTGAACACTCTTATTGTGATAATATAAAATTATTATTGTTATTTTTATTTTTATTTATTATTTTATCATAATTTATATTATAATTAAAATATTACGGCTTTACATTTCTATTTTTTTCTGATGAAATAGTTTGGGTAAATGTGCTATTGTATTAACTGGTGCGGAAAACAACAATAACTCTCTCCTTTGACTTACTTGTCCACTGTCTTGTGCAAGTACATTTACTACAGAATTAATTTTAGAAACCTTTAGCTAATAAACCTATGCTTATGAATTTATGGTACAGGGTGAGAAAAGACGTTGATATTAATCACAAAATAATATTATATCAAAATGCACTGACTTGCGCATCATAATCCCGTTATAGAATCCTAGCAACTGCTTATGATACAGAAATGCAATTCTGTACAATATCTATCTTAAAGTAGTAGGGGCGGTAGGGTTGTCTATGGTTAAAGTGTTCGCTCGTCACGCCAAATACCCGGGTTCCATTCCCCACATGGGTACAATGTGCGAAGCCCATTTCTGGTGTCCAGTGATATCGGTTGAATATTGCTAAAAGCGGCGTAAAACGATATTCACTAACTCATTCTGGAAGGATTAGATATATGGTAAGGAGAGAGGGTTTTTTCTTGTCAATATGACAAGTTATTGTTAATAGGTATTCGTTGTGTATGTCCTGCCTGAACTATGTTTCCTGTCATCAATATACTTTCTTATTGTTTACTAAGACTAAGACAGTTTAACTCTTACTTTTCAGTGAACACAGAGCCAGGTGTGAAGAAGCAGTTCGTACTTTTGTACAGCTTGTCTCTTCAGCAAGCAACGTCCTGTCGATGGGAATTGACGTTAGCTACCTGTACGGTGCCGCTGTACACGAGAAAGACGCTAGAAAGAAAAAGAGAGAGAAAAGGGAAAATAAAATTCAGGAACTGTCAAGAAACGTCTCGGCACTGCGTAATTCAAACGGGGGATACGTGCTGATTCATCTTGTTGGTTTAGTACCAGGTGATTTTTTCACTGGCGCATTTGATGAGTTTGTGGACATAAAGCTAAATGGCTTGATTCAGGACGGCAACATGTTTAGTGATGTGTATAAGAAACAACGACTAAGCAGTCACACAGAACTACAATGTTTTCATGACTTTCTGTCTCTTTTCGTCAGTGCCGCTTCCGCGGTGACAACTTCAAACTTCAATACAAAGATTGCACTTGATGATTGTATAATAGAACCGACAGCAGAAACACTTCGGAGCTTTTTGAGAACAAAAAGAAGATTAAGTGAAACCTTCCACAGACTTTCAGGAATCGTATGTGCGGATGACCTCAAGCATGTGCACGAAAGCAGATCAATTGAAATGAAGGGTCACTTTCTTTCAAAGGAAAGTGATGAGGAACTTGCTTGTTCCATACTTAATAGTTTTAAACTTGCAGAATATATAACCGCATTCACCAAACTTGAAGGCGGGGGTTCCTATTTATATGGAGTAAACGAGATTTCTTGCACGGAACATGGGTATGCATCTAAAACATCCCGACCCGACCCTGTTGTAATCAATAATCAAGATTATTTAAAAAAGACTTTGGAGCAGAAGATTCGCGATACTATTCTTGTCTGTGACTATGATGGGAACACATTACCAGATGCTAATGTAGCTGAAGTTCATTTTATTCCTTGCATGTCACATTCTAAAGAAACAAAAGACAGACCTAATGGTCAACCTGTTATCATTCACGTTTCTGTCAGGTCAGTTAGTGGGATTGTGTTTTATGATAAAATGGGACCATTGGCCTACAAATATGACAACACACAAAGACTAGTCACCCAAATGGATATCAAGGAATGGATCCGTGCGTTTCTAAAGACGTCGGTGTAGGTGATATGGCAGGTAACCATTCCTGTGTCATCCGTCTCCCTTACAACCATGAGAGCAGTTTCTGTTACACATGTAACATGTACTTTACGGAACAGGTCACCTCACCTCACGGTGGCATCTCCAGGCCGAGTGTCCTGTCTCGTCATGGAATTTGTTTCGGTGGATAATCGCGTTGGCGTTTTAAATTTAGTAGATGTCCATCTCCATGTATATAAAGTTGAATCACATGCATCGTTTGTTATTGTTTTCTTTTTGTCAGAATCAGCATCGTCAAGTCTTTACAAAAGTATTGATGCCTGGAATGACTCGTTTTATAATGAAACCAAACACTTGCTTCGAAATATATGTGTATCTCTTTATATTGATTTTAAGAGGGCTACCTATTGCTGATACGGTGCCGCACTGAGATGATGCTCACACTGTGATAGGTTTTATCACTGCCAGTAATCTCACTGATGTAACGCCTGGGCAAGATGTTAAATACCGTAGCATGATTATGGCTTTAGACAAGGAGACGCATACAAATTATCTAGAAAGGGTTGCAGGGCTATCTACACTGAAGGGGTTATTTCAGAACGATAGTTTAAAATGCTTCAGCCTTACGAGTGTTCTCAAGAACCTTATACGGAAATAGTTCCCACTGTCCCCGTATCAAGAAAAGACAATGTTTTCATAAACCTATTTGTTTACCGAGTACAACAGCGGCAGTATCAGCCATTATTTGAAGTCATACGTCGCGTGTGGCTATCGTCTTGTAACATGTGTATGCTGAATATACTAAATTCGCTGAATATACTGACTAAAATAAAATGATAATGTGAACTATTAACTTAAATGTATTGACTAAAATATAATGATAATGTGAACTATTAACTAAATTGTATTGACTAATATATAATGATAATGTGAACTATTAACTATAATGTATTGACTAAAATGTAATTTTAATGTGAACTATTAACTAAAATGTATTGACTAACATATGATGATAATGTGAACTATTAAATACAATTCCAGATGCATTTCTTGTGCTTAAAATCATACTCTGACAAAGGGATTAAATTTGAAAATGAAAAATTGAGATTTGCTGAATTTATCTGAAGTAATGTCAGGTAGTTGGACGGAAAAGAGCATATTCATCATCACACAAACACGTTCGCCTCTTATTTAGATTCTCAAGCCTTTGTAACTTTACGGGGATGTCATCGAAGATATGTGGTATGAAATTCTGAAATGTCACTACTCCCTTGCTTCCCGAGTAGGATGTCGGTTAGTAAAGGTGACAAATCCCTTTCAATTACCATAAGAAACACCTACTAAAAGCTCCGTCCATTTTCCGATTCCGAACTATATCATAAGCATGTGTCTATGAATCACTATCAAATAAGATGAAACATTGTTCTTTATTATATGATGCGAAGTTTTACGCCATATTCATTACCCTAAAAGCGGTTACGTGTCATTGAACAGAAGCGCATAATGACACAATGTTGTCTGACAATTTACGTCATCACATGCCTGGCAATGATATGGGGCATTTTGCATGATGGAGCCAACATGGATGCGGTCATTAAACAGGGGATGTAATAACCAGACCCGTATTACACCCCCTGTCGGGCTGATATCAGCGCATGGGTTAAAAATTAGAGTTACGTCCCTTAGTGCGTCGTCTGCTCAGTTGGCTTTCCCGCGACAATGACTTCCAAACAAGGTGAAGATGTTTTGCATGCATTTGCAAATAGATACATTTTACAATTTTATGTCATGGTATATATGATAAAGAGGTTATTATATTGTAGTTTTGATATCATACCCCATTTCAGCTCGAGACCCCAATATCAGCTCGAGGGTAGAAGGCGAGGGCGCACTGTATTAACACATATATGACAACAAAGTGCTAACTTAACATTTCAGTATGACAATCGGCGCCTATAGGACACAGAGATCCACTGAAGGATACATAATGTCATGATCTATATAGGGACGATACACCAACTGTGCGATTTGATACATAATTATCATGATAGACCCGTCAAGAACTGGGGTAGAATAGGTGCTCAGCAACCCATGCTTGCCGTAAGAGGCGGCCAACTGGATCGGGTGGTCAGACTCGCTGACTGAGTTGATGCATGTAATCGATCCCAATTGCGTGGATTGATGTTCATGATGTCAATCACTGGATTGTCTGGTCCAGACTCGATTATTTGCAGACCGCCGTCATATAGCTGTAATATTGCTGAGACCGGCGTTTAACAAGAAACAAACCAAAACATATCATGATACCTTGATCAGATAGATATCACGGTACTTGCATGTGCACTTATCTGTAGTGCGTGAGCCATGTTTTTAATACACAGGATGGCCAAATACCTGCATACTAATGATTTACAGTTGGCAGTGTCAAGTATGGCACAATGGATGAAAATATTTATGTTTTCACTGCTCATTTTCTCCAGTAATTAGTGTTTGGTGTAACATTTATTAAAGAATACATTTAAGGTAAGAATCTAAAAATTTTACTTAGTGTGCGATTGTGATCGATACTTGAAGGAGAAGTAAAACATCGTGCATCATCCTACTACTATGTTATATATATCTACTTCAGTATCATTAACAACCCTATCAAATTATGATTTGTTAGTTCTACGTTTGTACTGACACAGATAGAGAATCATTAGAATATCTGCTAGAATGTTCTTCTCGATAGGCGGTATGAAGTGATGTCAGGTGAATTTAATGTCTCATTCAAGAGTATTGCATTTATAAAGCGACATGCATGTGTGTTGCTGCTTGTACTAGTCCGGATTAATACCGGGTTTATAGTGCTAACCCACCGAGACACCATGCTGATGTTTAATATGTATACCCCACTTAAACACATAATACTGACCCCCAGCCGACCAGTCCTTGTTTTATCCCCTTAATGCCAAGGCAGGCACGGAAAGAGAAATACGATTGTTTAACGTCTTTCGGTTTGACGCAGCTGGGGATCGAACCAGGACCTTCCGCTCTCTGGGTAGACGCTCAATCATTAGACCACGGAAGCGGTTCTTGCACAAGTAACAGTACATATTCAAACCAATAACGAAATGAGTTGACACAGTTACGTGAAACAATCACTTTAATTGGGGTTTCATATTAGTTGTAGAGTGTTTCTCGTAGTCATAGGGATCGATACACGGATAGGTTTAGCTATCTTTTTAAGTTTGTTAAAGTCGGCGATGTGTTTCTGGAGTAGGGTGATTGACTATTCCGGTCTCATGCAGTATGAACCAAAAGTATCGTTGCAGCCACATTCTCTTCTCGTTGCGCGAAACAATATTGTGACTCCAAATCTAATCCATAAACTTTTCTAATACAAATCAACCATGGCCAACAAGTCAAAACTCAGTCAATTATAGGGGAGAAACTGGGATTCAAACTAAGAATCACTTTGATTCTTGCACGTTTAAGGGAATCTGCAAACACTGGAAAGCGAATTATGACGACTGGACCAACCTTTTACTGCATCTTGGAAACAGAAATATGTTGGACTGTAATGTTCTGCAACTGCACATGTCCTTGTTGTGGTCATAAATCTCAGCGACGATAAGCCGTACAGATAAATAAAAGCGACAAAACCCTTTCCATAATCATTAGAACAGTCCTTCGTACGATTCCGAATGTAACACGAGCAGGTGTTTATGAATCACTGTCAATACTATAATATCAATACTGATAATACTATGTGAAAAGTGAGCGTATCCTGTACCACCGGTTGCAGCGATCACAAACACATGCCAAACAAAGTCAATTTTAAAATAGGGCATTACATCGAACTCCCTGTTCCTCATAACTCACGACATTCACAACTACACATGGATATATGCTAACTTGTCTTGACTTTCCTAAGAAATGTTTACCAAAGTGGTAAACGCCAAAGACCTGCATGCATTTGTTGACATAATCACGCTATCGTAGTCCACGGGAGGTAACTCCTGTCACCATACCCCAACAGTAAGTTCATACTCGCTGAAAGTGATGGTCATTGTATAACTTGCCGCATATAGGTCACCCGATAACCCATACCTGCGGTGTGAGATTATTACACTGGCCTCAACAAACAGTATGGATAACCATACTCCGTGGTGTATGTTTGTTGTTTAACGCCGCACTCATCAATATTCTAGCTATATGACGGCGGTCTGTGAATAATCGAGTCTTGACCACTGACATCATGAGCATCGATCCACGGAATTTTGATACGATGACATGCATCAACCAAGTCAGCGAGCCTGACCACCCGATCCCGTTAGTCGCCTCTCACGACAAGCATACTCCATGGTGTATGTAGTACACTACACCACAGACCACTCTTATTTTATGTAATATGGTGACTTGTTTTATATATAGTTTATCGCATGAAAGGTCATGGTACATGAAATCTAATTGGACCACATTAATCAGCTGTATCAAAACGCATGAGGCAGTGGTGTTGCCGACTCGACCGACTTTTGTTATACGTGCATACAACAGCTTCAACATAGCCGAGCCAACTGAAATGGAAAATTGTGGTAAAAGGGAAAATATACCGACAGAGACTATTAATAGAACAACAGATTAATTATGGCTATGGCTATGAAGTCAGTGACGAGGATTGTGTCTTATGTATCGTATTTTGATGTATTCGACAGTTGTAAACAAAGCATAGATTTAACGGGGGGTTATATTTTTGCAAGGGAGTGACATCGCGATTGAGATATTTCTGTTCATAAATAAATCATGTCCCTCATTTAAGCAATAAAACATGCATCGATAAAGTATGTACCATGCTTGCTTTAATTGTATATCGATAAATACCTCGGCACGACATTTATAAACCTGCTGCCAAGAATCTTACTATCACATTGTAACCCTGTGAGAGGTTCTACTTACAAGTGAGACATGCTCAGATATTTTACAGTTTGATTTGGAAGGCATAGGCTTTTCAATTGACGTTTTTTAAACCTGCTTTGGGGTATTACATATGAATAATATTTCAGTCAAAAGCTTAATAATCATAGCATCCTTGTCCGTCGTGGCATTTCATCCTCAGAAACCAATGGATACAGGCCTACTCAAACGTACTGCGTTTTCAAATTTCAAATGTCATAACGACACAGGGAATCGATATGTAATAGGCTCGGATAATATTTCCAATATTCAGGAATCAAAATACTCAAAATGTTTTGAAGCTTCATAAATCCAATGATTTGATTCCAAGCAAATATCTAAAACCTACTAGTAAATAAAAGGTATTGTAACATGTCAAAAGCCTTTGCAGGGTAAAAAGCTATAACATTGAAAATACCTAGTTAAATGCAATATACTTGCACATGCCACACACACAAACACACACACACGCACGCACGCACGCACGCACGCACGCACGCACGCACGCACGCACGCACATACATACATACATACATACATACATACATACATACATATGAAGCACTGGTACGAGCACACATTATATTGACATATATCTAAAATGTAGGTTCTTCGTGCGGCGTTAAACAATAAGCAAACATTTTTGTTTTGAATCTAAACTTTTACCATAACTTCGATTCGGCTAAGAGACTTGAGGTACAATTATAACTATAACAAACACATATACACCCAATTATACTTTCGATTACGACGACTACGATCGTCCAATCCTTACATGTACACAATCAGTTTAAGTCTATCGACTTCTTGAATCACTCTTTGGCAGAATGAGCCCGACATCTTGAATAAATTGGACATACTCTTTCATCTTTTCTACATCACATTTTGTAAAAACAAGCTTTGATATCCTGGATTGATTTGAAGTTTGTTGTTTAACATTTTGAGTAAAGCAAAACATCTAATGTAAGCCGACTCGTGGGTGGGGGGTTGGGTTGGGAATTGAAGGTGCCGTAACTTAACATAGACTTACGGCAGTCTTAGCACTAAGATTGCTTTGTGGAACGGGGCCCAGGAGGTTAAATCACCGACGTTCCGCTCTCCTTGAAATATTTGCACATCCTCCAAAGTTTGAAAATGTATAAATACAAGTACGTGCATCCGATTATTAGAATTTGAGTGACCCGAGTCAGCCACATCTCTGGAAACCAGGATTGACTCAATTCAACCTGAACTAACCAGTGTTCACCAAGGATAGCATAGTGTAATAAAACGCACAAAATGCAACCCCAGATAAAATACAAAATGATTGCTACGAGACTGAGAAACACTACAGCCATGTGTATTATTATAACACATGACTACCTGTATGAGAGGTTAACAAGTGTTACTTTGCCTGACAAAGCTGCATGTTTTATGCAATCATGGCAGTTATCATATTGTATCGTAATGAGTTTGACCCTTACATAACGCAACATCATGTCTTGACTATTAATTATGAATAATTATCTAAATACGTTACCAGTTAATTGAATGTGTATTTGTTTACTTTTTTTGTTACATTTAATAAGAATTCCTGCTTTGCCGGAGATTCTCTCTTTTTGTTTTTGAAGGTGTGGGGATCCCGGAGCTATTTTCCCCAAAACAATTCCAGGTTTTAAAGAGGTACAAGAAGAACAAGAGATTTTCCAGAAATGGGGATAATGCTGTAATTTGAGGCATCAGTGACAAAAATCAGGTCTGATGCAATTCCTCATTTGGACTTGTACCACATGTTCCCGTGGGTGTTTTTCAGGTGAACTATTGACTTGCCTTTGTATGTGTTTGTGACGGGTGCCACAGGGAACAAGAGATTTTCCAGAAATGGGGATAATGCTGTAATTTGAGGCATCAGTGACAAAAATCAGGTCTGATGCAATTCCTCATTTGGACTTGTACCACATGTTCCCGTGGGTGTTTTTCAGGTGAACTATTGACTTGCCTTTGTATGTGTTTGTGACGGGTGCCACAGGTGGAGCAGGATCGACTCACCTTAATCGCGAAAAACTGGATTCATCACTATTTGACAGTGATTCATATACACGTGCTCATGATACAGTCGGAATCTTTCAATCGGGATTTCTTATGAATATGGAAAGGGTCTTGTCGCTTTTATTTGTACATGCATGGTTGATTTATGCTTGAAACTGTATGTTTTTCATAACTGTTGATTTATATTCGGACATATTTGTTAACGTTGAAATACAAATACCAATACCTGAAAACAGTGCTGACGACTCTGCTGATTCAACAAATGCAAATAGACTGCTAAACCGTGTCCATGTTACAATATTGATATCATGAGTGATTGAGTAAATGTTATTTAATATATTCCGTCAGCAATATTCCGGCTATACACGGCGGCCACCTCCGCATATGATGACAGACATGCCATCAACCAGGCCACACACTGTTACCTCCCAACCCTCGTGTGTGCCCGCTCATGTGGAATGCATTTGGTCTTTGAATGGCATTTAGAAGTGATAAACATAAGAGAGAGAATGTTGTGATGTTAACTTTATTATGACGAGCACTACGTTTCGGGGTATATGCTTACTCCTTTATCTGGTGAATGATGATACTCTGAAACGTTGTGTTCCTAATAATACAAAGTTGACATCCATACAGCCACACATCCATCTGTCTATTATTTGCATTCGGTGCCTCTAGAACAACTCTCTTTCTCACCATCATTTATTAATTAGACGGCTATGTGTTGAGCTTGTTCACTAACCCGAAACGTACTCTATTGATTATCTGTTTCAAGTTGCGTCCTGTTTCTTTACTGAAGAGGAACGAAACCATTGTCCTTTTAATGATTGGATGATTTTGCGTCGTGAACCTGGTAACAACCATAGTATGCACACTGCTGTACCACAGCCTGTCTGAGGTAAGTGTTATACATATGTGTTACGGTTCCATCATCCTAATAACGAAATTGAATATCAATCGTGGAATGTAGTCCCCATTCTTAGCTGTATTTACCATATCCCCTCATTCGCTCATCACAATCGGTTCTGTGTGTCAATACCCTGTGATGACCCGGTAGCCATGGTGCAGGGAAGGCAATGGCCGCCGCATAGTGTGTTCTAGAACTAGTCCCGGTAGTGATGCTTAGTTTAATGATGGTATGTCAGGAGGTCTGGGGAATCAATATGGAAACTAGATTTACTAATTCCATGTGAGTCTACTTTCCATAAACTCTTTCCAGATGACTATCACATAACACAACACAATAAGGCGACAACAGTACCCTTATAAGAATGATGCTCTCTCTATTTATCACTGTAAATCTAATTTCAATTAACCATTTAAATGTTGCATGTACATAAGCAATATCACTACTGCTGTTGGTATTCTGTAGTTTACCGAATAAGTCGAGTGGCCTCGAAGGCATTGACGTGATTTATCAACAGAAAAAAACCTTCATCTTCTTCTAGCTTGAGGAAAACTAGTTGAACTGGCTTATCTCCATGAGGCAGTCACATTTTGAACATTTCCTGATTGTTCACATATTTCGAATCAATGCCTTCAACTTTGCAAACCGTAATAATCATACTTTTATGTTTATCGTACCTTTGACTGATATGATGTAAGAAATTCTTGACCGCCCGTAGGATATATCTGTAAAGTCATCGTTATAAATGGTGTTCAGTGCATCGGTTATCGGGTTCCATTTGTAATTTGAAAACGCAGTACGTTTGAGTAGGCCTTTATCCATTGATTTCTGGGCATGAAATATTTACAGAGAGCCACGAAGGACAAGGATGCCATGATTATTGAGCTTTTGACTGAAATATTAAAACCACGCCTTGCTACTCAATAGAATTGACTAAGTGAATTAAAAAAATAAAAGGTGTCTGGGTGTGTGTTTTAATTTAAAACATCTTGATTACTCAAAGAATAGATATGAGTTACAACATCTTTATTAATGGTGTCTAATGTTTACTAAACAATGATTCAATATTTTCAGTATCGACATGGTAAAACTTATCAACATCTTAAAAGAGGGTTATATGTGGCCAGGTATATTTCGAAAGGTGAGTGTTTCAGACACTATATTGAACTAAGATGCATCAGTATTGTGGCGATTTCTCCCATAACAGTATGCAGAAAAGTGATGAGTGGTTTTGTTTTTTATTGATTCTGATGTCTTTCTATCTATTGGTAACCCAGGACCTCTTGATGTTGAAATTACATTCTTTGGGCTTTTATTCGACCCCTTACATAGACCATTTGTTGGTAAAGTGATTGGGCGTGAAAGGCAAAAGTAACGGTCAAAATTATATTATGGATAACTGAAATCACATCATACTGCAACGATTTAGATCATTCTGATCAGATATAGTTTCATGAACATAGATTAAAATCATACTGCATAAAACATATTGTCCGTGCACACTATGAAAAACACTGACTCACCATTCTTTTATCCCTTCTGATCCAGCTCTAATTATTATAATTACTATCATTAACATTAATACACATATTTCATATTGACATATCTTATATTGATATTAGGGGCGGTCGGGTAGCCTAGTGGTTGGAGCGTTCGCTCGTCACGCCGAAGACCCTGGTTCCCGACATGGGTACAATGTGTGAAGTCCATTTCTGGTGTCCAACGCCGTGAAATTGCTGGATTATTGCTAAAAGCGGCGTAAAACCATACTCACTCACTCACTTTATTGATTTTACTAAATCTGTATCATTGTAATTTCATTTTGTTCACTTTGTTTCAGACATTATGTCGTCAATGGATGATTTTCACATTAATGGCTGGTGTTATGGTTTGTTCCTACATGTATGCTACGCAATCAAGGACTGAAGGAAAATCAAAGAAAACAGAAGCCAGGAGCAGACATAACACGCATCTGCGTTTTACATTCAGAAAGCAAGAAGAAAGGGGGACAATCGAAGACAAATATGTAATTTATACATGTAATACAAGTCACTGTGGGGGGTATGCTGACAGACAAAAGGGGATGGTAACAGCGTATGTCTTGTCTGAAATGCTTGGACGCAGGTTTGGCATTAGTATGATAAGGCCTTGTGACCTCTCTGAGTTTATAGTTCCAAGGGACGTTAATTGGACTATAGATATGAACTTATTTGAAAGCAAGAGAAAGGACTGGTTCGTTAGTTTTGGAAATCGTAAGCTTGTTTTATTCGAAAGAAGTGATTTGGAAGCATTGTTTCAGAAAGATGTATTGATGTACACGGGAAACATCGATTATGTCTATTCTCTTATGAAAAACCCTTTGTTTAAAAGAGTACTTTGGGCCAAGAAGTTAAGCCACCTCGATATATACAAATACGCACTGGAAAAACTGTTTAAACTTTCACCTAAAACTCAAAATGCACTGAATGGCATACTTGGTAGCATTGGCCCAAATTACCACAAACTGGTGTGTGCGCACATACGTATGGGTAAAAGTCTGACAATTCCAAGAGATAGCATATTGGCGAACCGTCCCGATCGAAAAGCTCTGGTCAGGTTCTTCAAACAGAGGTTACACCTGGGTCGTGATAAGTTATTCATTGCAACGGATTCCGATGATATCAGGGAACTATTTCGAAAATCTTTCCCCAAATCCTATCTCGAGGTAAAAGGGGATGTTCTTCATATTGATAAACCACCGGTGAAATATGAGTGTTCTTCAATGGAGAAGGTGATTCTTGATCAGTATATTCTGTCCATGTGCGACACTCTGGTCATGTCCATCAGTGGATTTAGTCGGCTTGCTGCCATTATGAGAGGGACGGATCACAAGTTGTATTTGGCTCAAGGAAATAACATATCACTCAGCCACAGAATAATTCCGACCCCTTACTAAGTGTTTACCTTACTTATCCCATACACAGCCTTGTCGTAATTCGTTTACAGTCAGTGATACAGGTTATCGGCTCACAATACAATAATAATAATAATAATAATAATAATAGTAGTAATAATAATTATAATATCCTGCACACAAGGGTATTTATTTTAAATCAGTGTTTTCTCATTCCTCATTGAAAAACTTGTAAGTCAGTTTAGTCGAGTATTATATATAGAAGGTCTATCAGTAAAATAATAGTCACAGAATTGTTCCGAGCCCTTACTAAGTGTTTTCTTTACTTATCCCATACACAGCCTTGTCGTAATTCGTTTACAGTCAGTGATACAGGTTATCGGCTCACAATACAATAATAATAATAATAATAATAATAATAGTAGTAATAGCAGTAATAATAATTATAATATCCTGCACACAAGGGTATTTATTTTAAATCAGTGTTTTCTCATTCCTCATTGAAAAACTTGTAAGTCAGTTTAGTCGAGTATTATATATAGAAGGTCTATCAGTAAAATAATAGTCACAGAATTGTTCCGAGCCCTTACTAAGTGTTTTCCTTACTTATCCCATACACATCATTACTGTCATTAATATACTTCGTTTACAAAACGAAAGGTTCATTGTTGAACCACTGTGAAAGCAATTCCTAAGACAGACAAGATGGTAACTTTGCATTCACAAAAGGTGTTTTCTACATTGATCGGCTAAGAACAAGCGGATAATACCCAAGCCGGATGGTTCTCATACATGTTGAGTGTAGGGTTAGCGTATTGTAATGTGCAATATCGTCGAAGGCAATAATGTGCAAAGTTAACATTTGAAAGTGGAGATGAGTGCATGTGATACAGATATACTGCAGTATATATTATGAATCAGTATAAGGTATTATCTAAACAATATAGTTTGAGGTTATTTGTACGTTCAAAATTATATACTCCGACTCCAATCGAACGTATGATTAAGTGTATTTGCCCTTAATGTAGAATAGGTGTTTGTTGTTTATCTCATCCATATAAATTTGTTATCTGATATTGTAAACTGGGACGGTGGGGTAGCCCAGTGGTTAAAGCGTTCGCTCGTCGCAAAGACCCGGGTTTGATTCCCGACATGGGTACAATATTTGAAGCCCGTTTCTGGTACCCCCCGCCCTGATATTGCTTTAATATTGCTTTAAAACGGCATGAAACCATTCTCACGAACTTATAATTACTCACTATTGTTAACTGTCTTGATAGAGCGTGTTATTGGTTACCTGTTGCTAGGCTATTACGATAGACTACTCCAGTCACAATGTTCTAAATATTCAGAATCCACACTAAAACATATATCACTTTCTTATTACGCTTGTATATAAACAAGAAAAAGATATATTTTCTTCATAAAGACCATAAAATAAATATTGGTTATGGTTTCTGATTTCACCAATAAATGTTGATTGTACGTTAAGAAGGTTGCTAATGCTTTCAAGTACTTGATCAAGACTCGCCTTGTTACATGTGTACTGTTCTTAAACTCGCGCTCCGTCAGTACGTGATGACCTCATTGTGTACATACATCTCTTTGCAACTGGGGCGGTCGGGTAGCCTAGTGGTTAAAGCGTTAGCTCGTCACGCCAAAGACCCGGGTTCGATTCCCGACATGGGTACAATGTGTGAAGCCCATTTCTGGTGTCCCCCGCCGTGATATTGCTGGAATATTGCTAAAAGCGGCGTAAAACCTCACTCACTCACTCACTCACTCTTTGCAACTCATCCATGCAAAGCGTTAGCGTGCAGTTCCTTCGGATACGCTTGTTTATTCGACGATGTTAACAACGTAGTGATTATCTGGATCAGTCGGCCATCCCTTAGGTAATGTGCAGGTGTCACTAGGCTGGGTGAAACAGGCCACACGATCAAAGTACTGGCGCATCAACGACATGCTTAACAGGTAACCTCCCTGCCAATGAAATGATTATTTGCTGTCTGACAAAAGCACTGTTCTTGCTACTACCTTCTTTTCTCTACTCCAGGGCATATATGAACTAATGGACACCTGAGCTTATAAGGTCACTGTGACCTAAACACAGTGACCCGGATGTTGCTTTGTGCGTTGGCAGCTTCAAAAAGGTGTTTCGTTCCAGGGAGTAATATCTCACGTACAAATTTTCAGTGGATTTTTTTGCCAAGGATATTATTACCACAACCAGTATCTTACTAAAACTGGACTATTTTCCCTTATGGAATTCTTTCCTCAGGAAACTATTTGACCCGGAAACATTAATCTTTTACATATACGCCCTGTACGAGTCAGCGCGAAACAGTTTTCATATTATACTGTGTACATTACGAGGTGTTTCAGTGTCATGCTACTATGTGATTATTGTGGAAATGAAATACTACCAGCGTCTGATCGTGTAACTGTGTATGACAAAGACGAAGAAGTGCGTTATGTGGTACGTGGTGATCATATACCACCAGGAATCAAGTGTGTCACTGTCTGTACGAAAGACGGCTGTGTCAAATATCTCAGAGCAGGAAGCAGCGTACCAGTGGGTTTCGAAATTGTTTCTGTTTATGAGAAACATCGGGATATACTGTTAACAAAGAGAAGGGATACGAGTCATATACCATTTGGAGTACAATGTGTCAACGTCTGTGTCAGATCGGACGCTGCGCCATACAGCAGGGAAGGTTACATTACAACATCAACTGATATTCGTCTAACAGCTGAACAAGTACTGCACACAGAGTGTCTGTTGTAAGTAGGACACACACTGCGAGGACTGAATACATATACTTGAATATGACGCTTGAACACTCTTATTGTGATAATATAAAAAAAAAATATTTTTTTTTATTTTTTTTTTTTTATTTATTATTTTATCATAATTTATATTATAATTAAAATATTACGGCTTTACATTTCTATTTTTTTCTGATGCAATAGTTTGGGTAAATGTGCTATTGTATTAACTGGTGCGGAAAACAACAATAACTCTCTCCTTTGACTTACTTGTCCACTGTCTTGTGCAAGTACATTTACAACAGAATTAATTTTAGAAACCTTAAGCTAGTAAACCTATGCTTATGAATTTATGGTACAGGGTGAGAAAAGACGTTGATATTAATCACAAAATGATATTATATCAAAATGTACTGACTTGCGCATTATAATCCCATTATAGAATCCTAGCAACCGCTTATGATACAGAAATGCAATTCTATACAATATCTATCTTAAAGGAGTAGGGGCGGTAGGGTTGTCTATGGTTAAAGTGTTCGCTCGTCACGCCAAATACCCGGGTTTCCATTCCCCACATGGGTACAGTGTTCGAAGCCCATTTCTGGTGTCCAGTGATATCGGTTGAATGTTGCTAAAAGCGGCGTAAAACGATATTCACCAACTCATTCTGGAAGGATTAGAAATATGGTAAGGAGAGAGGGTTTTTTCTTGTCAATTTCACAAGTTATTGTTAATAGGTATTCGTTGTGTATGTCCTGCCTGAACTATGCTTCCTGTCATCAAAATATTTTCTTATTGTTTACTAAGACTAAGACAGTGTAACTCTTACTTTTCAGTGAACACAGAGCCAGGTGTGAAAAAGCAGTTCGTACTTTTGTACAGCTTGTCTATTCAGCAAGCAACGTCCTGTCGATGGGAATTGACGTTAGCTACCTGTACGGTGCCGCTGTACACGAGAAAGACGCTAGAAAGAAAAAGAGAGAGAAAAGGGAAAATAAAATTCAGGAACTGTCAAGAAACGTCTCGGCACTGCGTAATTCAAACGGGGTATACGTGCTGATTCATCTTGTTGGTTTAGTATCAGGGGATTTTTTCACTGGTGCATTTGATGAGTTTGTGGATATAAAACTAAATGGCTTGATTCAGGATGGCAACATGTTTAGTGATGTGTATAACAAACAACGACTAAGCACTCACACAGAACTACAATATTTTCATGACTTTCTGTCTCTTTTCGTCAGTGCCGCTTCCGCAAACTGCAACTTCAAACTTCAATACAAAGATTGCACTTGATGATTGTATAATAGAACCGACAGCAAAAAAACGCTTCGGAGCTTTTTGAGAACAAAAAGACGATTAAGTGAAACCTTCCACAGACTTTCAGGAATCGTATGTGCGGATGACCTCAAGCATGTGCACGAAAGCAGATCAATTGAAATGAAGGGTCACTTTCTTTCAAAGGAAAGCGATGAGGAACTTGCTTGTTCCATACTTAATAGTTTTAAACTTGCAGAATATATAACCGCATTCACCAAACTTGAAGGCGGGGGTTCCTATTTAAATGGAGTAAACGGAACATGGGTATGCATCTAAAACATCCCGACTTGACTCTGTTGTAATCAATAATCAAGATTATTTAAAAAAGACTTTGGAGCAGAAGATTCGCGATACTATTCTTGTCTGTGACTATGATGGGAACACATTACCAGATGCTAATGTAGCTGAAGTTCACTTTATTCCTTGCATGTCACATTCTAAAGAAACAAAAGACAGACCTAATGGTCAACCTGTTATCATTCACGTTTCTGTCAGGTCAGTTAGTGGGATTGTGTTTTATGATAAAATGGGACGATTGGCCTACAAATATGACAACACACAAAGACTAGTCACCCAAATGGATATCAAGGAATGGATCCGTGCGTTTCTAAAGACGTCGGTGTAGGTGATATGGCAGGTAACCATTCCTGTGTCATCCGTCTCCCTTACAACCATGAGAGCAGTTTCTGTTACACATGTAACATGTTCTTTACGGAACAGGTCACCTCACCTCACGGTGGCATCTCCAGGCCGAGTGTCCTGTCTTGTCATGGAATTTGTTTCGGTGGATAATCGCATGGCGTTTCAAATTTAGTAGATGTCTATCTCAATGTATATAAAGTTGAAGCACATACATCGTCGTTTGTTATTGTTTTCTTTTTGTCAGAATCTGCACCGTCAAGTCTTTACAAAAGTATTGATGCCTGGAATGAATCGTTTGATAATGAGACCGTACACTTGCTTCGAAATATATGTGTATCTCTTTATACGGATTTTAAGAGAGATACCTATTGCTGATACGGTGCCGCACTGAGATGATGCTCACACTGTGATAGGTTTGATCACTGCCAGTAATCTCACTGATGTAACGCCTGGACAAGATGTTAAATACAGTAGCATGATTATGGCTTTAGACAAGGAGACGCATACAAATTATCTACAAGGGGTTGCAGGGCTATCTACACTGAAGGGGTTATTTCAGAACGATAGTTTAAAATGCTTCAACCTTACGAGTGTTCTCAAGAACCTTATTCGGAAATAGTTCCCACTGTCCCCGTATCAAGAAAAGACAATGTTTTCATAAACCTGTTTGTTTACTGAGTAAAACAGCGGCAGTATCGGCCATTATTTGAAGTCCTACGTCGCGTGTGGCTATTGTCTTGTAACATTTGTATGCTGAATATACTAAATTCGCTGAATATACTGACTAAAATAAAATGATAATGTGAACTATTAACTAAAATGTATTGCCTAAAATATAATGATAATGTGAACTATTAACTAAAATGTATTGACTAAAATATGATGATAATGTGAACTATTAAATACAATTCCAGATGCATTTCTTGTGCTTAAAATCATACTCTGACAAAGGGATTAAATTTGAAAATGAAAAATTGAGATTTGCTGAATTTATCTGAAGTAATGTCAGGTAGTTGGACGGAAAAGAGCATATTCATCATCACACAAACACGTTCGCCTCTTATTTAGATTCTCAAGCCTTTGTAAGTTTACGGGGATGTCGTCGAAGATATGTGGTATGAAATTCTGAAATGTCACTACTCCCTTGCTTCCCGAGTAGGATGTCGGTTAGTAAAGGTGACAAATCCCTTTCAATTATCATAAGAAACGCCTGCTAAAAGCTCCGTCCGTTTTCCTAATCCGAACTATATCATAAGCATGTGTCTATGAATCACTATCAAATAAGATGAAACACCGTTCTTTATTATATGAGGCGAAGTTTTACGCCATATTCATTACCCTAAAAGCGGTTACGTGTCATTGAACAGAAGCGCATAATGACACAATGTTGTCTGACAATTTACGTCATCATATGCCTGGCAATGATATGGGGCATTTTGCATGATGGAGCCAACATGGATGCGGTCATTAAACAGGGGATGTAATAACCAGACCCGTATTACACCCCCTGTCGGGCTGATATGGCTTGTCAATACATTTTGAATGGGCGATCAATATCAGCGCTGTGGTAACAAATTAGAGTTACGTCCCTTAGTGCGTCGTCTGCTCAGTTGGCTTTCCCGCGACAATGACTTCCAAACAAGGTGAAGATGTTTTGCATTCATTTGCAAATAGATACATTTTACAATTTTATGTCATGGTATATATGATAAAGAGGTTATTATATTGTAGTTTTGATATCATACCCAATTTCAGTTCGAGACCCCAATATCAGCTCGAGGGCCGAAGGCGAGGGCGCACTGTATTAACACATATATGACAACAAAGTGCTAACTTAACATTTCAGTATGACAATCGGCGCCTATAGGACACAGAGATCCACTGAAGGATACATAATGTCATGATCTATATAGGGACGATACACCAACTGTGCGATTTGATACATAATTATCATGATAGACCCGTCAAGAACTGGGGTAGAATAGGTGCTCAGCAACCCATGCTTGCCGTAAAAGGCGACTATGCTTGTCGTAAGAGGCGACTAACGGGATCGGGTGGTCAGACTCGCTGACTGAGTTGATGCATGTAATCGATCCCAATTACGTGGATTGATGTTCATGATGTCAATCACTGGATTGTCTGGTCCAGACTCGATTATTTGCAGACCGCCGTCATATAGCTATAATATTGCTGAGTGCGGCGTTTAACAAGAAACAAAACAAAACATATCATGGTACCTTGATCAGATAGATATCACGGTACTTGCATGTGCACTTATCTGTAGTGCGTGAGCCATGTTTTTAATACACAGGATGGCCAAATACCTGCATACTAATGATTTACAGTTGGCAGTGTCAAGTATGGCACAATGAATGAACATATTTATGTTTTCACTGCTCATTTTCTCCAGTAATTAGTGTTTGGTGTAACATTTATTAAAGAATACATTTAAGGTAAGAATCTAAAATTTGAAGGAGAAGTAAAACATCGTGCATCATCCTACTACTATATTATATATATCTACTTCAGTATCATTAACAACCCTATCAAATTATGATTTGTTAGTTCTACGTTTGTACTGACACAGATAGAGAATCATTAGAATATCTGCTAGAATGTTCTTCTCGATAGGTGGTATGAGGTGATGTGAGGTGAATTTAATGTCTCATTCAAGAGTAATGCATTTATAAAGCGACGTGCATGTGTGTTGCTGCTTGTACTAGTCCGGATTAATACCGGGTTTATAGTGCTAACCCACCGAGACACCATGCTGATGTTTAATATCTATACCCCACTTAAACACATAATGCTGACCCCGAGCCGACCAGTCCTTGTTTTATCCCCTTAATGCCAAGGCAGGCACGGAAAGAGAAATACGATTGTTTAACGTCTTTCGGTTTGACGCAGCTGGGGATCGAACCAGGACCTTCCGCTCTCTGGGTAGACGCTCTATCATTAGACCACGGAAGCGGTTCTTGCACAAGTAACAGTACATATTCAAACCAATAACGAAATGAGTTGACACAATTACGTGAAACAATCATTTTAATTTGGGTTTCATGTAGCTTGCATATTAGTTGTAGAGTGTTTCTCGTAGTCATAGGGATCGATACACGGATAGGTTTAGCTATCTTTTTAAGTTTGTTAAAGTCGGTGATGTGTTTCTGGAGTAGGGTGATTGACTATTCCGGTCTCGTGCAGTATGAACCAAAAGTATCGTTGCAGCCACATTCTCTTAGAATCAAACGCGCGAAACAATATTATGACTCCAAATCTAATCCATAAACTTTTCTAATACAAATAAACCATGGCCAACAAGTCAAAACTCAGTGAATTATAGGGGAGAAACTGGGATTCAAACTATGAATTATCGGAATCTTGCACGTTTAAGGGAATCTGCAAATTCTGGAAAGCGAATTATGACGACTGGACCACCCTTTTACTGCATCTTGGAAACAGAAATATGTTGGACTGTAATGTTCTGCAACTGCACTTTCCTTGTTGTGGTCATAAATCTCAGCGACGATAAGCCGTACAGATAAATAAAACCGACAAAACCCTTTCCATAATCATTAGAACAGTCCTTCGTACGATTCCGACTGTAACACGAGCAAGTGTTTATGAATCACTATCAATACTATAATATCAATACTGATAATACTATGTAAAAAGTGAGCGTATCCTGTACCACCGGTTGCAGCGATCACAAACACACAAGTCAATTTTAAAATAGGGCATTACATCGAACTCCCTGTTCCTCATAACTCACGACATTCACAACTACACATGGATATATGCTAACTTGTCTTGACTTTCCTAAGAAATGTTTACCAAAGTGGTAAACGCCAAAGACCTGCATGCATTTGTTGACATTCTCACTCTATCGTAGTCCACGGGAGGTAACTCCTGTCACCATACCCCAACAGTAAGTTCATACTCACTGAAAGTGATGGCCATTGTATAACTTGCCGAATATAGGTCGCCAGATAACCCATGCCTGCGGTGTGAGATGATTTCAATGGCCTCAACAAACAATAGGGATAACCATACTCCGTGGTGTATGTTTGTTTGTTTGTGTGTTTGTTTGTTTGTTTGTTGTTTAACGCCGCACTCACCAATATTCTAGCTATATGACGGTGGTCTGTGAATAATCGTGCCTTGACCAAACAATTCAGTGACTGACATCATGAGCATCGATCCACGCAATTTTGATACGATGACATGTATCAACCAAGTCAGCGAGCCGGACCACCCGATCCCGTTAGTTGCCTCTCACAACAAGCATACTCCGTTGTGTATAGTATACCACATCACAGACCACTCTTATTTTATGTGATATGGTGACTTGTTTTATATATAGTTTATCGCATGAAAGGTCATGGTATATGAAATCTCATTGGTCATTTATTAAAAATCTGAGACCACATTAATCAGCTGTATCAAAACGCATGAGGCAGTGGTGTTGCCGACTCGACCGACTTTTGTTATACGTGCATACAACAGCTTCAACATAGCCGAGCCAACTGAAATGGAAAATTGTGGTAAAAGGGAAAATATACCGACGGAGACTATTAATCGAACAACAGATTAATTATGGCTATGTCTATGAAGTCAGTGACGACGATTGTTTGTGTGTTATGATTTTTTTATGTATCGTATTTTGATGTATTCGACAGTTGTAAACAAAGCATAGATTTAACGGGGGGTTATATTTTTGCAAGGGAGTGACATCGCGATTAAGATATTTCTGTTCATAAATAAATCATGTCCCTCATTTAAGCAATAAAACATGCATCGGTAAAGTATGTACCATGCTTGCTTTAATTGTATATCGATAACTACCCCGGGACGACATTCCTGCTGCCAAGAATCTTACTATCACATTGTGACCTTGTGAGAGGTTCTACTTACAAGTGAGACATGCTCAGATATTTTACTTCTTGAATTGGAGGCCATATGTTTTTCAATTAACGTTTTCTAAACCTGCTTTGGGGTATTACATATGAATTGTAAGACCTATGTTTTACAATTGAATTCTTAGTGACAGACCTTTTGATATGAATATAATGTATATTTTCTATTGGTTAAAGGTGACAATCGAATTCCTTTAATATCGCGACTCACTGTATTGTTTCACTATACATACATACATACATACATACATACATACATACATACATACATCCATACATACATACATACAGACAGACATACAGACATACAGACGTACAGACATACAGACATACATATGAAGCAGTGGTACGAGCACACATTATATTGACATGTATCTAAAATGTACATGTAGGTTCTTAGTGCGGCGTTAAACAATAAGCAAACATTTTTGTTTTGAATCTAAACTTTTACGATAACTTCGATTCGGCAAAGAGACTGTTGAGGTACAATTATAATTGTAATAAACACATATACACCCAATTATACTTTCGATTATGGAATTTTACGACGACTACGATCGTCCAATCTTACTTGAATAAATTAGATATACTCTTTCAACTTTTCTAAATCACATTTTGTAAAAACAAGCTTTGATATCCTGGATTGATTTAAAGTTTGTTGTTTAACACTTTGAGTAAAGCAAAACATGTAATGAATTTGCGTCTCGACTCAAAGTCGACCCGTGGGTGGGGGTATGGGTTGGGAAGGTGCCATAACAACAGGTATGACATTTAGCTAAGGTAAATGAAGAAGAGGAAGAGACATCCTTGTGCAAAGCGCTGACCCTTGATACTGGCTTTATTTCAATCATCATGCATACGTTAGTGCGGATTTGGAAAGTGATCACCTATATTTGTTCTAGGTGGTGAGGTGAAATGGGGTTTAACATCGCGTCCAAGATAATTGCATTTATATAGCGACGTACATGTACGTGTGTGTGGCTGCTTGTACTAGTCCGGACTGATGCCGATTTATAGTGCTAGCCCACTGAGATACCATGCTGCAGTTTAACATGAATACCCCACTCAGACACAGTATACTGACTCCGAGCCGACCAGTCCTTGTTTTAGCCCCTTAATGCCGAGCGCCAGACAGGATAACAACAAGTACATTCGTTTAACGTCTTTTGGCATCACGCGGCCGGGGATCGAACCCCGGACCTTCCGCTCTTTCTGTTATGTCACGTCGTGTCAGCTTAATGTTTAGTTCGGAAATCCCGAACTGGTGCATCTCATTTACCGCTCAGGTGAAACCAAAGAACACGGGTATGGGGCTGACGATTTAAGCGCGATGTTCGATCCCATGGGTAGATATATCTGTACAGCACATTCCGGCGCATTAGACCACTTGGCCACCCGCCCCTCCCCTCTATACAATATGTGAAGGGATTTCAGGTTTCAGAATACAAACATTGTTTAGGAAAAAGATGTTACAAGGCTTACACAGTTTATGTAAGTGGTATGCAGAATTTGCGTAGCGGCCTGAGATCACAGCATACCGAATATATCCAAAATAGCGCTGTAAAATCAAAGAATGTACGTCCTTAGAATGCTACAATAGTACTAAGAATGGTAGTGACTGAATGTTATACACCACAGTCAACGACACTCCAGCTTTATGAAGAAGGCACCTAAACTAGTGTCAGGCCCAGGCAGTCACAGGTTGACATCGCACTCTTCGGTACTATCCAAGTACATCAATAGCAAAGGGTACCATATATATTAGGTGTATTCTTAGATACCGTTTACAGAAGGATATTTGGACATATTCAATTCATTTGTTGTACGATGTTCCCCAAACTTCAGCTCCGTAACTTAAGATCGGAACGACAACACTGTAAAATATTCTAAGGGCATCTTGAAATGACAGGTATCCATTTTTCTTTTGACAGCAGTTAATGAATCTGAGTGATTTGTTGGCTTGAGCTGTTAGGCTACTGAAGGTCTTACTCCACGACAACTTGGGGGTGAAAACTGTTCCTAAATATGAACACACAATGCCATTAAGAACGTGGTCAAATGTAACAAATGTTATCACTTTCGTAGTAAAGTACAGATTCTCGTACGTACGTTTACTAAGTTTGTCAGCACCATACCCGTTCTCGTGGGTTTCACCGAAGTGGTAAACGTCTAAGACCTGCATCACTTCGGGCTTTCCTCCCACATTAAGTTGATACGCCGCGATATAACTGAAATACTGTTAAAGGCGGCGTTAAACCAAACTCCTTATTACTTCCCTTGCATATAGGACAGATTATGCTCTTTCACCAACTCCTGAACAAAATCAATAATTTAAACAAAATTAGTTTTAACGAAGATGTCACTTAGAGGCTGCTAAACAGAGAATCGCACCCGACGGGTTCAATAGATATGGGCACCTTTGGTCAACCGAAGTATGGCGTAAATGAGTTAACATGTTCAAACAGTGGTCAAGCATGGTTAACCTGGCTTACCCACTGTTGTTCAACACGTGTTCACCTGGGTCGTCCAGGGTTTCGAAATCGACTGTAGGTACTGTGTTCTGAAGGTTCTGTTAGAGGTGACGGAGGTGAAACATGACACTGCCATGGAATGAGTGCTTTCCTTTTTGGATTATCTGCATGTGACGCAAGAAGAATGATTCAAGTCTATGAACAAGCTACACTCTTGGAGCGTGAGACATAATTGAAACTGGTGACATTTAACGAAATGAATCACTATCAAACCGAGATGATACCAGGTGTTCGCGAAAAGGTGAACGTATCCTGCTCCACCGACGGCACCCATTACAAACACATGTATAGGCAAGTGAATTGTTCACCTGAAAGAAAACGGGAACATAATTATGATACAAGTGAAAATAGGGAATTGCATCGGCCATTATTTTCGTAACTGATGGGTCAAATTACATCAGTTTCTTCGTTTCTGGACTATCTTTTATTCTCTGGCCAACACCAGAACAACGACATAAATATTTTGTTTAAAAATATCTCAAGATCTTTGTTCTTTTGGTAATTATCTAGATATGACAGTAGTGAGTGTGTAAGTGATATGATGTCACGGGCACGTATGTTACAGTAGTAGAAATTTAGCAGAAATTGTCATTGTCGCGGAAAGATTAAATTATATAGACTTTGGAAACGTATTGTTTTCCCCTAAAGTTGCTGGTATCCGTTGGTGAATAGTCTTAACATGTCTTTGCTTGTATTTGTGGTGACTTTATTGTGTTGCTGTCAACCCGATGTGCCAGTTAGAATATGTTAGTTATTCTTAGAGCTGTTCAGAATTGGGTTTACATGTGCATGGTTAAATTATGCTTGGAATTGTTTGTGGTCATTACTGTTCATTTGAATTCGGCAATAATGTTGGTTGACGTTAAAATATAAATTATAACAACGAAAACAACGCTAATGATTCAACCACATCAACTAATAAGGTTCTAAACAGTGTCCATGTTACAATATTAATTTAATCAGTGATTGAGTGAATGTTATTTAATATATTCCGTCAGCAATATTCTAGATATACCACGGTGACGTGTAAGGAGGCAGGCCAGTGTTAAAAGCAATGATCTAAGGTGACAATTAACCAGGCCACATACTCTATTACCTCCCAACCCTCGTTTATGTCCGCTCTCGTGGCATTCATTTAGTGCAGGGAACCTATTCTGCTCGAAAGCTTAAACTGTCTTTCTGATCATCATTTGATAATTTGATGGTAAAAATATACTTGAAGATAACGAAAAAACAATAAATATGCATTGGATATAAAGCCCTCAAGGTTACTGTTACCTTCACTGACACAGAGCTTGCTTTTGTACTTCGTTTGACTGGTGGCTTTGTGTTTGTTGAACATGCTCTCTACAGCCTGTCAGAGGTAAGTTCTGTACATAATGTGTAATGGTTGGACCATCCTCAACTCGTAATCAATGTTTAATCTTGGATTGTATTCCTTAAGCCCCTATCTCACATTCACGAATCTGAGCACGACTGAACACGATTTAACGGTTTTCCTTAAATCGTGTTAGAACGTATGAAGGTCGCTCACTCATTCGTGTTCATTCACGTGGCGTGGTCGGTCTCGCGCGGTCGTATGGTTGTCGCAGCTCGGCTTAAATCGATGCAATGTAAAAAATTATAACACGATTTAAGCCGAGCTGAAAAGTCGTGTTCTGTCGTATGAAGGTCGCATGAGGGTCGTTTTTGGTCGTATGAGGGTCGTCTTTGGTTAAGAAATTTGCATAAACCACAAGGTCGAGCACGAATCAACACGATTTTTCAACTTTTCTTAAATCGTGTTCGCAATTTCTTAAATCGTGTATGTGAGATAGGGGCTTTAGTCTTAAGCTCTGATAGGCTGGTGTTTCTCTTGCATTGACAATTTATATTTACCGTGTGCCCTCATTCGCTCATTGTTATCATCAGCGCTTCTATTGTCACAACCCCGTGGTTACCTGGTAGCTTGCCACAGTGCTACCAGCTCATTGATCGACGGATGTTGTATCCTTGACCTGTAGTTCTAGACAGGGAAACCAGGGTCCATCGAGCATCTTAAATTTAATGTTATGTCATGATGTAGGTCTGGAGAATCCATATGTAAACAAGATTCAATCTTGATCTGCTATCCATAAGCGTTCTGCAGATGACTATCACACAACGCAACACAATAAGGCGACAATATGAACCTTATATGAATTATGCTCGATTTGTCACTATAAACCTCCTTTCAATTAAAACTTTTAATGCTGTATGGAAAAAAAAACCTTGGGTACTATTTGGTTGTGAAAAACTGGTCATTGGTTATCTCCATGAGGCAGTCAATTTCACACTGTTCCTGATTGTTTACATATTTAGAATCAATGCCTTCAACATTGCAAACCATCAGGTTTCCGTCGCAAACTTTGACTGATGTTATAAAATCATTTCTTGACTACACGCTGGATATATTAGTTAAGCAATCGTTATTAATGGTGCATCGGTTATAATGTTCCAATCTTGGTTTACCACAGTTAAAGATCAATCCACAAATGTCAATCATTTCCTTGTAAGTGAGTTATCAGGTAATCATGTGTGTTGTATGTGCTATTATTTAACTAGGTTTTTTAATGTTTTTAATGTAAGGCTTTTGACTTTCTCACACAACCCTTCATGTACATTTACTGCATCTTCGATATTTGCTTTGAATCAAACCTCTGGGTTTATGAAGCATTTTGAGTATATGATCCTTGAATATTGGTGCCTCTAAATTGCTTACATTATACTCATAAAGTTTTGAACATAATCGCAACTCCGGCCATATTGGAAATATTATCTGAGCCTATCACATAGTGATTCTCTGTATCGTCATGCAAAATGCGAATATGTATTACACATGAGTATGCGCTATATCCAGTGATTTCTGGGGATGCAATATTTACAGCGCACCATGACAGACAAGGTTATTAAGCTTAAATGACTTTCGACTGAAATAATAAAACCAAACACTGCAAACACGAAAACGTCGTTTTTTTCCGTATATGGTCATTGGACGGAAAAACGACTAAAAATTCATTAAAATTGATTAATTGGCGAGCGTCTAGAAAGCTTAAGTGTACGGAAAAGGGTCGAGTTTTTCAAGCGTAAAATGGACGCAAAAACGATGCTTTTTGCCCCGCCTTGTACAACTGTTAACGACCAATGAGATGGCGCTGGTACCCCGACGCACGTGATGCCTAAGGCTTCGTTTCGGAAGCATTAGGTTTCGTATTTCTGGCATGCCTTGCTCTAGTATTTGTCGCGCGTAGTGCAGCGAGATTTGCTGATAAGCCAGTTTTAGGATATGTAACATGTTAAAGGAATTCAGACACGCGCCAAGAAGTCAAACCAAACCATGTTACCAAGTTTATTCTGTATTCTTGAAATGACATAAACACTGACCACTTCCACATTTCTGGGGAAAACCCTGGGAATTTCCTGGTACATGTACGAATTCATACAGAAGCGTTGTTATTCGTCACTTAGACCCTTTAATTTTGAATTTAGCGTCTTAGCTTATTCTGGGATTAGTCAGAGAGTTTGTTTGCATAGCCCGTTTAAGGATACCCTCGCTACAACCCATCCTGGAGAAATAAAAACGAAAAAAACAAACATAAAAACTATCGTAGTGACAATCTACAGCAATCTATGAAATTACCTTAGTATCTATTTGACACATCTTTACAATCACCTATCAATGATCGGCCAATTGATCAGTGATGACAAAGGCTTGAAATAACCACAGGTTTATTAACAACTTCGGAAATATCTCCCGTCACGTTTATCGTGTCGGCCATTTTGACGTATTGTACTTGATGTAAATGTATAACGATGCTCTGTCATTGTGATTGACTTACTGAGGCAATTCTTTAACAGATCTTCTCATCTACTGAGGATATTGTTTGGAATTCATTTATTATAAACAGACTAAAAGGGATGTTCCTCGCTTTTGGGGGAACTATTTTATTCCGGGATGGCCTATTAAAGCTAGTAGTAAGTGAAGGCACCATGCATGTATATGATCTGTTATTATATGTGTTTAAATTACTGTTTTGGGCGTTAATATAATACTCTGACGCCTCCACTAGACGAACAAACATGGCGGACACTCCATGTATTTACTATAGAAAAACGCTAGAACGGGTGGTTAAATATTTTTCTTAGCATTTTCATGAATGCTCTTGCAACGTATATGTCACGAGAATAACGTCCGTTGTTACTTTTATTGAAGGAAAACATTATTTAAGCTGTTTCGAGACTCGAAAGTGTTCGTCACATCGGTGAAATGTAAACAATGACACACACAACATTTTCAACAGTGATATGTGCGTTAATATTTCGTGTCAGCTCACTGTTATCACGAAATCGTATACATGATACGATCTTTATTTTGTAAATTTGATGAAGTAAATATCGCCGATTATGCCCCGTATTTTCCCACTGTGAAATGCGGTTTAGCGGAATTATTGAACGCCCAGCATCCTTTAACAATCGTGTTTAATGATAGTGTCTGTCACTGGTTCTGATATTTGTCCTCTGGATTTTATTCACATTAAAATCAATTTATTTGACATTTGTTTTCTTATTACACAATGAAATTAATCATAAGTATATCTAATAATTTTGGAATCATATTGTATTAATTTCAGTCTAGTGTTTCTGAACTAGATCTATGTGTGTTATTGTTAAAATGTCGGGTCTGAATGGGATAATAATAAAGAATGTGATCATAATTAATTTGGTACAGTGGCATACAAATCCATGAGTATTCTATATGATGCAATATAGCCACTGGGGAATCCGTGTACAGAACAACATAAAGAACTGTGCATACCATTATTATTGAAAAATAGTTATGATTATAATTACCATGTTAGATGAAATATATGTGTACGAAATTATCTACAAATAAACGACTCAATAATAAAAGAAGTTAAGTTACATTATTGTTCAAGCAAAGGACAAAAACCCAGCATGATCATAAAGGACCACTCGCTTATTAGGTTCTTGTTTACTTAAGAGCAGAGTTGGCCATGTTAGATGATATAACCAAAATCCAGGCGCTCCGGCGGGGGACTAACTGGTCTTGTTATTGTGTGGTATGAGCTGTGACGTAGACCCAAGAGAATAATGTAAAAAAATGAGACCAACTCAAGTCTATAATGATTGGGAAAGTCTAGATTTCAACAGCTCTAGTCTGAAATTAAGAATTGTTCTATGTTCCTTTTTAATTGCATTATTTTCATTTTGTAGACATGGATAGAGCAACCAGGAAAGAAATTGATGAAATATTAATATCACATGTTACCACTGATCCAGTCAAATTCATCACATAATAATATATTAGTATTTGATATTATGACATTTGATTATTAGGACATTATCATGTACATGCCCACTGTAGTAATGTACATACTAGTCAACTTGATTATAATTTTTATTATAGTGTAGCGCGGCATCAACGACTACTATATCATCCTCACTTGTCACTGATGTATTGACATCGAACAATGGACGACAATTCGAAAGTCTTATTTGAGCTATGAATAGCTTCAATAGGGAAAGTGCCGGTGTCAGTACAATTTTCGTAGTTAAAAATACGTTTCTACAAAATATAATCTGAAGCAGCCAAGAACAATATTTTTTATTAACGTTTACTTTCATGGACAGAATTGAGGCAATCTAGGCTTGACAAATAGTTCTAGACTTGATTTGGATTCCTTTTAAATTTATTCTCTATGGACTGGGAGGCGTACAAGAGCGACAGTATCGCATGAAGAACTGGAGAACTGGGTCAGTGTAATCGGATATGTTGTGGAGTTTCGGGTTTGGGCTGTTTGCTGAATAGAACAAGGGCTCACGAACATGGGCACAATGTAGAGATTAAACCATTAACACCTCTGTTTATATAAGATATGTTATTGTGACTTGAAATCTCTTTTGAACAATTGCGAGTTATTGTATACTCTGTATTCTTTCGTTATGGTAGAATATATATTTTCTATGTTGCTTGTTGAATTATCCACAAATAATGAGAACTACATCTCTCTGGATATATTATAATACTACTGAGGGGCATATATCTGACTAATGCACTAATATTTCTTTTTTAAATACAGTCCGTTACAGGAATTATCATCATTATATTACACTTTATATAGTTTAAAAGTCAAATAATGGCAAATTGTGTATCTTTCTACATTTTGAATTCATTATATTTTGTTATAAATGAATTATTAATTTCGTATTATGAATTAAATAAACTGAAATATGATAGTAAAAACACTCACTAACGTAACCATTTGTGAAACAATTAAATATTCAAAGTTTAGGGGTTTGAACATGTACATTGAATGACAGACAAGAAAGCAACCCAATAATTAAATTAAGAAATCAAATCATGTTATAAATATAACAGAATATATAGAATTGTTTGAGTGCTTGTTGTTAAACGCCGCACTCAGCAATATACCAGCTATATGACAGTGGTTCGTAAATAATCCAGTTAGCATCATCAAGAGCACCGATCTACGCAATTCGGATACGATGACATGCATCAACCAAGTCAGCGAGCCTGACCACCCGATAATGTGAGTCGCCTTTGTACAAGCATGGGTTGTTGAAGGCCTATTCAAATCCCGATCTTCACGGGTATTTTTTTAATAATAAGGTACCATGAAATTATGTATATGTCCATAATGAGTGTGTATAAGTAAATGGATAATATATCCAATCACGGAAATTAGATGGGTTAGACTGCAAATGGTTCAATGATGGGTTCTGTCCATATTTCAAGACATGCATTTGATATTCATAGCAACTCCACGAAAGCTACACAATGGCGACAAAACGGTACCAGCACCACAGATACCAATAATACATTTTTTGATCATAAGATACATATAATAACTTTCAAGTTAAAACATGTTTCTAAATAGAAAATTAGAAGGATTAAGAAGAAACACTTCCGACATTTTTCGTATTTTATTTTCGTTTGGAGAGAGAAGTAGTGACTGGAATCTGATGGGTGTAAACACGTTTTCCCTCCTGTCCAGGCCTCACTGCAATGCTATAGCCCCAAATGAAACAAGCCTAGATGTTTAACAGGTTCAGGCTGAAATTTCCAGCCCACGGGGGCTCCTTTTAAATTTAAATATAGTTTCTTGTTTTGATCAAATTATTATATTTTCAGAGACTAAGCGTTAGTCTAGCCGTGAGGTACAACTATCCAAACGATTCCATGCATGTCTATATATCTTTAGACAGATTCACCATGTTCCTATCGATATGTGTCAAAATACAAATGAATTAAATATTACAGCACTGGTGAATAGGTTATATGCGCATGTCAGCGTCGATCCTACAATATCCTTTTGCGCAAAATACATATATACTGATGAATTAACGTAGTAATACTACGCAAATATATGTGCAGATGTATGTACATCCGTATCATTGCGTGATCTTTATTCATGCTTTAAGCTCTTTTTCTACAGGAGATTATGTGGTGTTACATCACACCAGAAAGCCAGTTCCAAATTCAAGTAATACTTTCATGGTCCGTCTTGTATGTTGGAAACCATTATCGCAATATGGCTGAATATTGTTAAACGTGGTATTATCCCGATTACTCACAAAATTATACCATTGTCTTCATGCACGTTCTACAGTCATCTACGAACACTATCTGTAAGGAGGTATATCTATATTCATCCAAATGTCCATACATATAAGTTCATATATATATATATGTATAAAAGAAGTCACCCTGCACTCTTCCTTAAAAGCTAAAAGCTAAGCATTTCCTCTGTATGTATTTATATATGTAAATATCGTTTTAATGTCAACGCTGATGTAGTGAACGTACCACAGGCCTGATGTTAGAATAACATCTAATCTCTGAAAGGAACATATTTGACAGAAAAAACAGTTATTAAACAATAGTTGTAAAATATCATAAAAAGGAGCCGAGAGACCTTCTTCATTTTGCCAAATATTGGGCTGCATTGGACATATTTGTTTCGGGGCCTGTATGACAGACAAACCTGATGCGTTTAAGTATAAAGATAAGCAAGTACAGCTGTTGTATATATTCAAATATGTTCGAGATAACCCAACCAAATATTGAAAGATGAACTATTTATGTCATTATTTCAAATTAGATTGATAACACATCAGGAAAGCATGGCACTTTAATATACGTATCTTGTTAACCCAATAGTTTTTTTAAGTAAGCGCAGCATGTATATCGAGCGTATAGGTTTGGTGCTTGACTTATCACACATTACTTTCAGAAAGTGTGCATATTTTGTTTATCGGCAATAAATGACATAAGACGATTCATACGGGTAAATTCGATTTCCTTCAGAACTAGTATATATCACTTAAGGTTAGGGGAAAATGTAAAAACTATGTAATTAACAGAACTTTGGGCGGGTTTAAAGGATAAGGGTCCTTGCTTGGGCTTTGTGTTGGACGTGTAGACGACATTTCCAGGTTTGAAGTATCAAAGACCAAAATGATGTCTGATGCAATTCTCTGCCTCTTCGGGTGAACAATTTGCTTGCCTTTGCGGGTGCCACTAGTGGATCGGAATGAGCTCGCTTTTTTGCGAGCACCGTGTGTCATCATTTTTATGGTGGATCATGAAACATGCTCCTGGTCTTGTCGTAATTGTGCAGTTGGCGCTACTTTTGACAAGGGTTTCTTGTGATAATGGAAAGGCTTATGTCGCTTTTGTTGACTGATAAACATGAAAAGATATAATGTTAGTGTATATGGTCATGTAATTAAGAAACAAACGACGAGTGGGCTTTGTTTATTGTACGATAAACAACGACCACGACTCGTTTATTTCTGTATGAGATATCCACATTATTTACAGCCTCTTTTAAGGGTTTAAATTAGGAAAAGGTACACGTTTTAAAATATATACCCGTACTTAAATAATGATGACTCCTTGAATAGAATCCGACCGCGGCCATGCCAGATGAATCCATTTTACAGGTGGGGGTGGGGGTGGGTGGATGGGTTGAATTTGGTCTTTCTTTTGGTTTTTGGTCATATTCTCACAATTTTCTCGTCGATTATCTGTACCTTTTCTCCCAATACTGATTGCCATTTCGCTCTCACTTTCGGATGCGATTGTTCGGGCACTGCCTTTATCTACCTTCCCCAGCTACATCTATTGGAAGCAACACACTAGACACATACCTCACAAAAATAAAGGTCAAGTTTACGACGTTTTTAAGTTGCGAGTGCATGTTCGAATCTTCATCAATGATGTCATGATAGAACAATGTTTTATCGTGAAATAAATATCGCTTCATTCTTTGTTCTTTGCGATTTATCGCATAGCTATCTTATATAATCAAATATCAATTTCTCGTTGCTTTATCACGACGTATCCGTGTCATAGCCAATCATGTAGCAATGGCATACACAAATATCGTTGACTTCGACGTAAAATAGTGTCATGAAATATGATTATCCTTTGGTGTGCAATATTTCTGGTTGATAAATCTAACATATTCATACTTTTAAGAATAGCGACTATACATTATTATATCACTTATCAGGGCTCTGTAACATTTGCCAAATAATACAAATTTAAAATTACAACTGAACCTAAATGTATGTATGTTGTAATATCCTTAAGTTGCTGCGTTTTGCATTAAACAACAAACAAACAAATGAAACATAATATCTATAAGAATTATGTTAACAATTCTTGTGCTAAAAATATCTTCCACAATATCCATACCTCCTTCTCTATGTTTAATATGAAAACATAATAACTTCTTTTAATAATCTGAAGGAATAATAATGATAATAGCATAATAATATCATTATTTATTTTACTTGTCCTCAACTGAAGCAGACCTCCACACTATATATTCAGTGATGAAGCCCATGAACATATTAACTATGTAACATACATTAATGGAAATTAGATGACCAGTTGAAGTTAGCAAATGATATTATTCGGTCGAACGTCTATCAGCCAATACTACATTATTGAATTGTGAGTCTACGGTGATTTTTGAAAGGCTACTCTCATAAATGTCATGACGCATTTTAATCCAGGTTTCTATACTCGCATTAATGGGCTGACTTATTATTGCGTTAATTTCATGATTTACAGTTTTCATGAAGAACATTTCACTTTGGACCAACAGTATCGACTTGCTAAATATGTTTGATATTCATGCTAGCTCAAACGATCTATTGGTTTGATTTATTGTTATGGTATCAACAAAATAAGTAGGATTTTTTTTCCGTTTTTGTTGATTTGCTGTTTACATATCAAAGTTTGCCAAATTGTTACAAAATGTTTGGCCACAGCAAGGCGCCACAACATATTGTTTTAGGCACGGTACAACTGGAATGCGGGAGGGCCGTATTCCTCCTTGTGGGTGACCTGCTTGGCAATATGGTACTAGAAAACTGCAGGGGGTGAGGGCATAGTTGATGGTACAGACAGATAAGAGAGATCATTTTACAAATGTGAAACCTCATTGCACAAAGGAAGAGCCGGAAGCTGAAACTTGGTGAGATTTACAGAACAAAGGCAGTTACTTCTAGTTTCTTACTGATACTCGATGATATACTAGCCACATAAAGAAACTGTGCACGGAGAAAATATATTCTGGATTGAAATACAACACAGCAAGAACAAAATGATGCAGACGCTGTAGCAGCTGAATTATGGGACCATAAGAAAATGTCAACGGGACCTGAACAACATCTGTTACGATGACGTCAGAAGATCAAAATGGGGTAGGGGGTCAAACGACAAAGTCACAATGTCAATAACGGGTATGACCACCCTGTGCGTGAATCACAGCAGTGCATCAGCGACGCATCGAGTCCACCAAATGCGCATGGAAGGCCTGGGGAATGGCCTGCCATATCCTCCTCAAATCCTGTTCCAAGTCACGGACGTTATCTGGAGGATGTGGAAGACGACGCAGGCGGCGCTCCATCTCATCCCACACATGCACTATGTGGGGAGAGTTCTGGAGAATTTGCAGGCCATGGCAGTACATTGTTATGGTGAAGGAAATCCATTGCGACCCTAGCCGTGTGAGGACGAGCGTTGTCCTGTTGAAATGTCAATCCCGGGACATGACGTTGCAGGAAAGGAATGACCACAGGCCTCAGAATCTGATCTCTGTAGCCAACACTGATGAGATTGCCCTGAACAACCACCAAAGGGGTTCGATGTCGTGCTGTTATCCCACCCCAAATCATCACAGAGCCACCTCCAAAACGATTCCTCTCCACAATACAGTTGCGTGCATAACGTTCTCCCAAACGCCGGTAGACACGTTGGCGCCCGTCACTGTGGGAAATGTTGAACCTCGATTCATCTGTAAAGACAACATTTCTCCACCATATTCGAGGTTGGCGAACATGATTTCGACACCATCTTAGACGGTTGACGCGATGACGGAGTGTCAGGATGGGAAGTATGGCAGGGCGTCGTGGTCGAATCCCGTACTGACGTAAACGATTCCTGACAGTGCTGGGGTGGATATGGCGCAGTCCAGGAATTGTCACGCACACACAAACACACTCACACGCAAACGCACACGCACACGCACACGCACACGCACACGCACACACATCGCATTCTTCTTTCCCCACCATTATGTCTACGTCAGCCATCATGGATCCATGCGCATGCTTTCATACATAATCCATCCTCCCACCATTCCCCAACATCCATCGAACGATAACTATATCCACACTCATGTATCGGTATTCGTGCTTACATACATTCACCCTCCTACCATTCCCCTATATCCATCGCACTATAACTATGACTATAACCGCCTTTGTGCATCCGCACTTATGTTAACATTGCATTGTATGCATCGAATTACACGTTTAAAATATCGTAAATATTTTACAATATGTACATATTAAATATCAGCAAACAGAGATTATCATAACGCAATAGATTTCATCCGTCAAAACATCACAGAAAGAAAGGCAGCCTGGAATTTTCCAATGGCATCAGAATGCACTAAGAAGTTCAACTGGTCAGGAGGTGAAAGTTGCGGAAGATTACGATAAACTTACAGATTTCCATTTCGAATATCTAAAGTGTGAATAAAGATCACAGCTTGCTATGACGTGTACTGCATTCCTGCAGATTTAGCAATGTCATCAGCTATAAAATTTATGTTTAAATGCTCAAGTAGACAAAGACCCAAATGTTTATAGGCATGACCATATTATATTCTAAGCAAATATTTCCACATTTAAAAACAAAGCTAGATTGAGTCTTTGAAGGGCATTAAGAAGTGATACACACAAGGAAAAAAATATGAATGTCAACGTCTTTATTATGAGGAACACAACGTTTCGGAGTATATGCTCACACCTTCGGGTGAATAAATGCTATGAGGCAGAGAACATATATATGTACCTGTAAGAACAACAAAAGTAAAAAGATAGCAAGGAAGGAAATGTAAGAAGGGAAGCCATCAGATAATAAGCGCTGATTACCCCGGCCTCCCGTTTGCCCATTGCCCATTACCAATCATTTTTGGCTTTAATTTGTCCAACAACGTCTATTATCTCAACCCTAAAAATTACGAGAATATGTAGTTTTCTGAGAATGGGTTAGCTCGCTGACTTGTGTGCTGGCGATTAGGAGCCTCACTCACAGTGTGTGCTCAAATCCTGGACGGGAGTCAACCCAAAAAAGTACGAGAATCTGTACTTTACTAAGAAAGTGTTATCCCAATTATGACATTTGTCGTCAATAAAGCACAATAAATATATTCGGCTTTTGATGGGTTATAATATCACAGACATGTACGGATATTGATGACGACTTGGAGGAGCTTCGTAACGCACGTCTTCTCAATTCAGGGATTGGTAAATCAAAATTCATCTTCGGCGGGATGGTAGTTCGAGTTGGATAAGCATGTTAACTATGGTCTTCTTAAGGTAAAGAATGCCGCGCATGAATGTATTAACGAGATTCCCAGGTACATGGGGCCTTTTCGTCACCAGGAACACGCACAGTGGAGACTTAAATGGGGATAGGGTGTACACAATGTCATCAAACCAGACAACGTTGGTCTTTGACTAATTGTGGCGTAAAGCACACTTATTCATTTACTTGTATCGGAAATTTAATGTTGAAGTGACTTTATTGGGTAATCAAAAAAGAGACAGCGACCTATAATAGCCAAATTTCATACGATTTCACTTGTCAACCATCTTGGATGCAAGGCGAAAACATTTCAGCGTGTTTGAATGCCCCCTGCAGAGTTGGACGAACATTCTGCGGTAGCGCGGAGTTGACCAGAGGCTATCAGCAGTCAGTATTTCCTGCATATATAGCATATGAACTTTTATTCTCCAAATGAGGATCCACGATGTTCGAAGTGTGTAATCAAACCTCACATTAGTTTTTGACTGACTGTGGCGTCAAAACAAACTCATCATTTTAATTGAACTGAATGTTCATCTTGATTGTTATGGATAGTTACGGAGCCGTGATCCACTGTACAAGGTGTCATTACATAATAATAGGATTACCAGAAAAACGGGGTGTAACACCCAAGCCAATAAGCATCGCTCAGCAACACCAGAGTAAGTAAGTACAAGATTGAAAACTGCCCAATTATTATGTATGACAGGCTTGTCGGGTATTGCTACATGTATATGTGAAAACAAAGTTATTAAAATGAAGAGCAAAACTGACGAAAGTTACCAATGAACGTCTATAAGAGATATATCGTCACTGCAAAAATAATGAGTGTTTGTCTTTAGTATTAACATTCAAATACGTTATATCTGTATTAGCGATATTGTCTATGTTCCACCGGTGAGTAAGCCTTACCCTTACTATCTCGTAGTATAAATATTGAAAGAAATTTGTATTTCTGAAGACATCACGATACAGTTTGGATCGGTTTGGGTGGCAGCCATAGACTAGGTTCATCTCGGAATCCCCCATATCACCGGGGCTCCTCTTCAATTTAAGTAGAGTTACTTGTTTCTTTCAAAACTATACAGGTTTAGAGAATAAGCATTAGTCTGAATAGGCATCAACAGTTTGGAATTGTACGATTCCAAACTTTCACGAGACTGACTGAATCATTGTCAAATAGTGGTGACATGAAATCTCGGAAACAATACGCGAAATCGCGCATGCACAGAACGGAAAATTTGGACAAGGCATTAAGTAATCCGCATGCGCAGAACGATTGATTTCAATACTTCCGCTAAGCGCTTCGAGTGCAGCGACAAACGCGGGCCTGTAATCTAACACGCGAGAACTGACCAATGAAATCTGAGAAGTAGAAATACCGGTTGACGCTGTTGCTTGATTGACAATGTCAATCAAGAAAAGGAGGAGCTTAATGATATCGTTCTCTCACAGTAAATTCCGATGTCAAATAACGACGTTATTTGAACGGAAAAACGATGGTTTGAAAACGTCCAAATAACGTCGTTTTTCCGTCCAATGACCATATACGGAAAAAAACGACGTTTTTGTGTTTGCAGTGAAATCTCGACTACTCAAAAAAAATTAAATACGTAAATTAACAATATAAAAGGTTTGTTGTGGGTATGTTTTTATTCAAAAATGCTTGACTACTCAAGGAATATATATTTGTTCAATCGTCCTTATTTATGGTGTCCAATGTTTACAACGATCTCATATTTTCAGTATTGTCAAGGAAAAACCTATCAGCATCAAACGAAAGACGTTTATGTGTTCAAATATATTTCGGACGGTGAGTGCTTCAGAATCGTTTTATTTATTCTTATTTGTTTGTGTCTATTGGTAACCCATATTTGATGAAGAGATCAAATTATTTGAACTATAATCGGTTTCTCACATTGATAATTGGTTGTCATGGCGTCAGTGTAATATATGTTCTAAAACTCATATAATATCAGCCTTCGGTCAATTCAGGGGGATAGAGAATTTGAACCCTGAAGATTTTTCATTTTATGGACAGGACCCCACTTTTTACATCAGTGTCCAATTGCTGTCGTGTCAATGAAGTTTGTTGGTTCTGTTGGTTTGTCCCAATCAACAATATTTATGTAAGTGGATTGATGATGTACTGGGAGTAGATGGGCTAACTGAAGTTAATAGGAAGGGTCCATGTGTGCGTTAGAGATACTACAAAGATACTACCATATTGTATTTAGTATGCATATGGACATATCAAAGTAAAGTGGAAGGATTTTCAAAACATATTATATTCATCACTTAGCGAGGGTTGGCAGCCCAGATTTCTTCCACATACAGAAACTTGACTCCGTGGAAGTCCTTCATTGACGAATATACAGTGTATTGTGTTCAATGGTGTTTTTGTGTGTCATGGCTTGAATCACATAATGAATAATACAAAGAGAATTAGTTACATATACGTAACAAGTAGCAGCACAGTCAATGAAAGTATGTGATACCCGACTTATATTTGTTCCATCAGACAGAAATCTAGAACATGTGTATAGACAACACTAACTACAGCACTAACTACAGGACACAGTACAATACATACAGCACTAACTACACTATAGGCATCACACACGGCAGTATACACCACAGTATACACTACATCACACACTACAGCACACAGTACAATACATACAGCACTACCTACAGCATAAGCATCAGACACTACAGTATACACTACAGCACACACTACAGGACACAGTACAATACATACAGCACTACCTACAGCATAGGCATCACGCACTACAGTATATACACTACAGCACACACTACAGGACACAGTACAATACATACAGCACTAACTACAGCATAGGCATCACACACGGCAGTATACACCACAGTATACACTACATCACACACTACAGCACACAGTACAATACATACAGCACTACCTACAGCATAAGCATCAGACACTACAGTATACACTACAGCACACACTACAGGACACAGTACAATACATACAGCACTACCTACAGCATAGGCATCACGCACTACAGTATATACACTACAGCACACACTACAGGACACAGTACAATACATACAGCACTACCTACAGCATAGGCATCACGCACTACAGTATATACACTACAGCACACACTACAGGACACAGTACAATACATACAGCACTAACTACAGCATAGGCATCAGACACTACAGTATACACGACAGCACACACTACATGATACAGTACAATACATACAACACTAACTACACTATAGGCATCACACACGGCAGTATACACCACAGTATACACTACAGCACACACTACAGCACACAGTACAATACATACAACACTAACTACAGCATGGGCATCAGACACTACAGTATACACTACAGCACTACCTACAGGACAGAGTACAGCACACAGTACAATACATACAGCACTAACTACAGCATAGGCATCAGACACTACAGTATACCCTACAGCACACACTACAGGACACAGTACAATACATACAGCACTTCTACAGCATAGGCATCAGACACTACAGTATACACTACAGCACACACTACAGGACAGAGTAAAATACATACAGCACTAACTACAGCATAGGCATCAGACACTACAGCACACACTACAGCACTAACTACAGGACACAGTACAATACATACAGCACTAACTACAGCATGGGCATCAGACACTACAGTATACCCTACAGCACACACTACAGGACACAGAACAATACATACAGCACTTCTACAGCATAGGCATCAGACACTACAGTATACACTACAGCACTACCTACAGGACACAGTACAGCACACAGTACAATACATACAGCACTAACTACAGCATAGGCATCAGACACTACAGTATACCCTACAGCACACACTACAGGACACAGTACAATACATACAGCACTACCTACAGCATAGGCATCAGACACTACAGTATACACTACAGCACACACTACAGGACAGAGTAAAATACATACAGCACTAACTACAGCATAGACATCAGACACTACAGTATACACTACAGCACACACTACAGGACACAGTACAACACATACAGCACTTCTACAGCATAGGCATCAGACACTACAGTATACACTACAGCACACACTACATGATACAGTACAATACATATAGCACTTCTACAGCATAGGCATCATACACTACAGCACACACTACAGGACAGAGTAAAATACATACAGCACTAACTACAGCATAGGCATCAGACACTACAGTATACACTACAGCACTACCTACAGGACACAGTACAGCACACAGTACAATACATACAGCACTAACTACAGCATAGGCATCAGACACTACAGTATACCCTACAGCACACACTACAGGACACAGTACAATACATACAGCACTACCTACAGCATAGGCATCAGACACTACAGTATACACTACAGCACACACTACAGGACAGAGTAAAATACATACAGCACTAACTACAGCATAGACATCAGACACTACAGTATACACTACAGCACACACTACAGGACACAGTACAACACATACAGCACTTCTACAGCATAGGCATCAGACACTACAGTATACACTACAGCACACACTACATGATACAGTACAATACATATAGCACTTACTACAGCATAGGCATCAGACACTACATCATACACTACAGCACACACTACAGGACACAGTACAATACATACAGCACTTACTACAGCATAGGCATCATACACTACAGTATACCCTACAGCACACACTACAGGACACAGTACAATACATACAGCACTAACTACAGCATAGGCATCAGACACTACAGTATACACTACAGCACACACTACAGGACAGAGTAAAATACATACAGCACTAACTACAGCATGGGCATCAGACACTACAGCACACACTACAGCACTAACTACAGGACACAGTACAATACATACAGCACTAACTACAGCATGGGCATCAGACACTACAGTATACACTACAGCACTACCTACAGGACACAGTACAGCACACAGTACAATACATACAGCACTAACTACAGCATAGGCATCAGACACTACAGTATACCCTACAGCACACACTACAGGACACAGTACAATACATACAGCACTTCTGCAGCATAGGCATCAGACACTACAGTATACACTACAGCACACACTACAGGACAGAGTAAAATACATACAGCACTAACTACAGCATAGGCATCAGACACTACAGTATACACTACAGCACACACTACAGGACACAGTACAACACATACAGCACTTCTACAGCATAGGCATCAGACACTACAGTATACACTACAGCACACACTACATGATACAGTACAATACATATAGCACTTACTACAGCATAGGCATCAGACACTACATCATACACTACAGCACACACTACAGGACACAGTACAATACATACAACACTTACTACAGCATAGGCATCATACACTACAGTATATACACTACAGCACACACTACAGGACACAGTACAATACATACAGCACTAACTACAGCATAGGCATCAGACACTACAGTATATACACTACAGCACACACTACAGGACACAGTACAATACATACAGCACTTACTACAGCATAGGCATCAGACACTACATCATACACTACAGCACACACTACAGGACACAGTACAATACATACAGCACTAACTACAGCATGGGCATCAGACACTACGGTATACACTACAGCACACACTACAGGACACAGTACAACACATACAGCACTTCTACAGCATAGGCATCAGACACTACAGTATACACTACAGCACACACTACATGATACAGTACAATACATACAACACTAACTACACTATAGGCATCACACACGGCAGTATACACCACAGTATACACTACAGCACACACTACAGGACACAGTACAATACATACAACACTAACTACAGCATAGGCATCAGACACTACAGTATACACTACAGCACACACTACAGGACACAGTACAATGCATATAGCACTCACTACAGCATAGGCATCAGACACTAAATCATACACTACAGCACACACTACAGGACAGAGTACAATACATACAGCACTACCTACAGCATAGGCATCACGCACTACAGTATATACACTACATCATACACTACAGTATACACTACAGCACACACTACAGGACACAGTACAATACATACAGCACTAACTACAGCATGGGCATCAGACACTACAGTATACACTACAGCACTACCTACAGGACACAGTACAGGACACAGTACAATGCATATAGCACTTACTACAGCATAGGCATCAGACACTACATCATACACTATAGCACACACTACAGGACACAGTACAATACATACAGCACTTACTACAGCATAGGCATCATGCACTACATCATACACTACAGAACTAACTACAGCACTAACTACAGGACACAGTACAACACATACATCATACACTACAGCACAAACTACAGCATACACTACAGCTCTAACTACAGGACACATTTCAACACATACATCATACACTACAGCACTAACTACAGGACACAGTACAACACATACAGCATACACTACAGGACACAGTACAACACATACCGCACTATCTACAACATTGGCATCATACACTACAGAACTAACAACAGCACTAACTACATGACACATTTCAATACATACATGATACACTACGGCACAAACTACAGCATACACTGCAGCCCACACTACAACACTTGCAGAAGACACTACAACACTTGCAGCAGACACTACAGCATACGTGCAGCATACTCTACAGCACATATTACAGCAAATACTACAGCACACACTACATTAAAGCAAAGATTTTGTGTTATACTGCCACGCCTTATGCATTCGCTACATTCTGATCAGGTATGGTCTTCGTGGGCATATAGAGAATCTCACTATGCGAGCATTGCCACTTTTATCAATGAATGTTGATATATTTTATATCAAAAGGCACGAGGGTGAGATTTTATTCATCATCCAACATTATTCTTCCAACTTTTTAAGTTTGATGACATTATTAAGCAGTATTTTAAGTGTTAAAAGTAACCTTAAGTAGCAGAGCCATTAGTGATGACATTTGATTGTGACGTCATGGTAACCAATGACGTCACAATGGTCTGCAAAGCATTGTGGGGAGGGGGCGGCACTGGTGGCCCAGTCGTCAAAGGCGCCGCGATTCGCTGTGCAGAGTTGCGTCCCTTGGGCACGCCAGAAACCTATGATTGTGGGTTTGAATCCCGGTTCGCCCCGATTATGTTTCTACGTTTGTCAGCACCTTATCTGTGCTCGTGGGTTTCACCGAAGTGGTAAACGTCTGAGACCTGCATCACTTCGGGCTTTTCTCCCACATTAAGCTGACACGCCGTGATATAACTTGAATACTGTTAAAAGCGGCGTTAAAACAATCTCACTCACTCACTCACTCACTCACTCACTGCAAAGCATTGTGATGCAATTTCATTGCAGCGATATATTCGATGTAGACATCGCTTGATCTCACCCAAGCGGTATCTCCTGTGGGAGCCAGTTTTGGATGATAAATAGTAACATCATACTGCATTTGACAGAATATTTATTGTCGGTGAGCACTATGGAATACACCGACCCATTTATCTTTTATCCATCCTGATTCTAGCGCTGTAGAAATCTATAGTTATTACTACCATGAACATTCTTACACATATTGTCTGTATATTATTAACTATATATCCTAGTAATTTCATTTTGTTCATTTTGTTACAGACATTATGTCGTCACTGGATGGTTTTCACATTAATGGCTGGTGTTGCGCTTTGTGCATACATTCATGTTATGCTATCGAGGACTGAAGGAATATCCAAGCAAACAGTAGCCAGAAGCAGATCTAACACTCCTTATCAGCGATTTTCAAATAAAAAACAAGAAGAAAGGGGGACAATCGAAGACAAATATGTGATTTATACATGTAATATAAGTCGCTGTGGGGGGTATGCTGACAGACAAAAGGGGATGGTAACAGCATATGTCTTGTCTGAAATGCTTGGACGCAAGTTTGGTATTAGTATGATAAGGCCGTGTGACTTCTCTGAGTTTATAGTTCCAAGGGACGTTAATTGGACTATAGATATAAACGTATTTGAAAGCAGGAGAAAGGACTTGTTCGTTGATTATGAATTAAGTACGGGCGTTTTATTCGAAAGAACCGATTTGGAAGCAATGTTTCAGAAAGATGTATTGATGTACACGGGAAACATTGATTATGTCTATTCTCTTATGAAAAACCCTTTGTTTAAAAGAGTACTTTGGGCCAAGAAGTTAAGCCACCTGGATATATACAAATACGCACTGGAAAAACTGTTTAAACTTTCTCCAAAGTCTCAAAATGCACTAAATGGCATACTTGGTAGCATTGGCCCAAATTACCACAAACTGGTGTGTGCGCACATACGTATGGGTAAAAGTCTGACAAATCCAAGAGATAGCATATTGGCGAACCGTCCCAATCGAACAGCTCTGGTCAGGTTCTTCAAAAAGAGGTTAAACCTGGATAATGATAAGTTATTCATAGCAACGGATTCCGATGATGTCAGGGAACTATTTCGTAAATCTTTCCCTGACTCCTATCTAGAGGTAAAAGGAGATTTTCTTCATATTGATAAACCACCGGTGAAATACGAGTGTTCTTCAATGGAGAAGGTGATTCTGGATCAGTATATTCTGTCCATGTGCGACACTCTGGTCATGTCCATCAGTGGCTTTAGCCGGCTTGCTGCCATAATGAGAGGGACAGATCACGAGTTGTATTTGGCTCAAGGATATAATATATCACTCAGCCACAGAATAATTCCGACCCCTCCTAAGTGTTTTCCTTACTTATCCAATACACAGCCTTGTAATTCCATTACAGGTTAACCTTCCTGCCAACCTTATTGCTGTCAACTTCTTTTCACTACTGTGGAGCTTATGAACTGAATGCATAGTTGAGTTGCAAGGTCATATGACCCAAACACTTCGACACAGTGACTTGTGGTTTGTCTGGACACAGCTAAAGTTGGTCAGTCTAGTCACGGTCCAGTGACTGCACCGCTTCCCTCGCTCTTAAGTGTTCGTCTTCCGTCACCATTCGGCAATGTCTAGACTAACATTTAGTCTCTGAAAGCTTATATTACACAATATCCTTCTTGACTCTAAAAATGATAAGAAAATCCCTGTGCTGATTTCAGAACTAGCTTGATCTGGCTAGACTTGCTTTTGTAAGCGTTTCTAGATTACTATTTTTTCATAAAATAGATATATTCCACAGTCATGGTGCAGGACTAGGCAATGTCCGGCGGTCGTCGTTGTCCAGTGTCTTTATGTACATTATTAGTGAATCTGTGACCCGTGAATTATATTTTCTTGCTGCATACTCATTGATTTTATATAAGTTATATCATATATGTTTGCTACCTTATGGGTACTTTTACCTACTATGGGTATTGAAAATGTTGTTGTAACTTTGTAACGTTGATTTTCACGCATTAGCGGGATTATCTAGTACTTGTAGATATTTCTCCTGTATGTATGGTCATTTCTTCCACCTCAAAAAGTGTACATATCTAGTTGTAAATCGTTAGTAGTACCGTTGAATAGCCTATGTTCAGCCCTTTATTTTAGTACAGTAAACTACGGTTATAACGAACACGCTTATAACGAACTGACGGACGTGGCAGATGAGATATAGGGCTGATAGGAGCAGGACGCATCGCGAGATGCTCCTACTCATAGCTTGCGTGTTTTCGGAGCCCTACGTGGGCTATACTTCCATGTGCATACTTCCATACCAGGGAAGTTAGGGCTATACTTCCATGTGCATACTTCCATAACACGGAAGTTCAATTTGTACATAATGTGTTTATTGTAAATATCTTGTGGGTTTATTAAAAGGGTTGATTGTCCGTTTTCAGTTATAGTTTTCATTTGAGGGGTTTCTTCTCCTCAGGCAGTTTTAATCTAGTGCTGACGTACTTTGGTTGTATTGAGCTAAACGTATACCTAAGGCTTTCATACTCTAGTTGTTCTAGTTATCTGTGGATAACCAACCTTCCCAGCGATTGCCTAGTTTAGGCCTAGGCCCTAATATTCACTATTGGGAGTCAAGGTATTCTTTCGGCCAAGTACCTTATTAATGATTGTGAGTCTACATACACTTTAAGTCAAATAACTTGTAGTTTTGGTGGGTTTAGAATGTCCTTGCCCAGTCAAAGTGACTGAGTCTTTAGTCAATAAGACCAGTTTCATATTCAGGGGTTATCGTCTATTCTATTGTCCAAGAGACTTGTTTTAGGGATAGGTCCTCTGTGTTTATTTTCCGCTATTTAACCCACCCGATGTTATTCACTCATTAGAGTGTTGAAATAACTCTCAGGTGATAATTTCTCGCAGCCGACTTATTTGTCTGTCTTTGCACCTTGTAATATTATCTTGTCAAAGTGTTGATTTAGCTACTCTCTTTTATTACTGTTATACAGTTGCTTGGGGTCGGTGGGGTTTCCTAGAGGTTCGCTAGTCATGCCAATAGAAAAATACATTATATTCATATCAAAAGGTCAGTTACTAACAGTTCAATTGTAAAACCTAGGTCTTACAATCCATATGTAATACCCCAAAGCAGGTTAAAAAACGTCAATTGAAAAACTTATGCCTTCCAATTCAAAATGTAAAATATTTGAGTATGTCTCACTTGAAAGAAGTAGTGGCGGTCGGGTAGCCTAGTGGTTAAGGCGTTCGCTCATCGCGCCCCGGGTTCGATTCCCCACATGGGTACAATGTGTGAAGCCCATTTCTGGTGTCCCCCGCAGTGATATTCTGGAATATTGCTAAAGGCGGCGTAAAACCATGCTCGCTCACTCACTATACAGTTGCTTACCTAATCAGCTTGGGTATTTGCTCTGATTTAATTAATAAGTGATCATTGTCATTGTACATTGGGTTTTTCATTCCTTATATTGTCGTCTATTGATACCATTAGCTGATAGTAATAAAACTTATGTACCTATTACCACGTTTACAATTATTACTTTAATATTGTTTGATGGCACCCTGGTCGCTGGAGCGCAGCTCCGTGACAGTGGAAAACTGTTATCCAACAGTTACATGTTTTCCCACGTTTTTCCACGTGGACATTACAGGGTGTGTCAGCGTCATGCTACTATGTTTGGTTGGTTGATTTGTTGTTTAACGCCGCATTCAGTAATATTCCAGCTATATGATGGCGGTCTGTAAATAATCGAGTCTGGACCAGACAATCCAGTGATTAATATCATGATCATCAATCCACGCAATTGGGATCGATGAAATGCATCAACCAAGTCAGCGAGTCTGACCACCCGATCCCGTTAGTCGCCTTTTATGACAAGCATAGTTGCCTTTCACGGCAAGCATGGGTTGCTGAAGACCTAAAACCCGGCTCATCACGGGTTTATGCTACTATGTAGTTATCGTGGGAATGAAATACTACCAGGCTCTGATCGTGTAACTGTGTATCACAAAGACGAAGAAGTGCGTTATGTGGCACGTGGTGATCATATACCACCAGGATTCAAGTGTGTCACTGTCTGTATGAAAGACGGCTGTGTCAAATATCTCAGAGCAGGAAGCAGCGTACCAATGGCTTTCGAAATTGTTTCTGTTTATGAGAAACATCGGGATATACTGTTGACAAAGAGAAGGGATACTAGTCATATGCCATCTGGAGTACAATGTGTCCACGTCTGTGTCAGATCGGACGCTGCACCATACAGCAGGGAAGGTTACATTACAACATCAACTGATATGCGTGTAACAGCTGAACAAGTACTGCACACAGAATGTCTATTGTAAGTAGGACACACACAGCGAGGACTGAATACATGTACTTGAATATAACGCTTGAACACTCCTATTATGATAATCTTGATACATTTTGGTAATTATTTTTTTATGATTGTGTCATAATATCTACCATATATTTACATAAACATTTCTTTCTGATGAAATAGTTTGGGTAAATGTGCAGTTGTATTAACAACAGTTTTCAAAAGAGAGTGACATGAAAGACTGTCTGTTGTATACTGATGCGTAAATAACACTAACTCTCTCCTTTGACATACATGTCGACTTCCACATAGAAACAATAAGTTAACCCAGAAATCTACACGTACAGGCAAGGAAGAAATAGTATACAATTAACAAGTGTAATTAAAAATAACTAGGTTTACAAATTACTGCACAGCAATTACAATGGCAGTACACAATAGACTGGCAGTGGTCATAATATTCACCTACCAGCAACAGTGGTCAAGCTTTAAAAATAGGCCCTGGCTGGATATCCGGGATGAAAACAATGCTCTTCACACAGCCGCTGGTCTTGATGTAATGTGAGATGAGAGAGGCACGCTCCAGTTATATAGTCTGAATACCTTCTGGAAGGTTCTATATCATGCTGGTTTGTTCTGTAGCCGTTCTAGAAATTTCAAGGTTTCATTTGACCCCAAATTATCTAAATAGAGTAACACCCACTCCACTGCTTACATTGGACAGCAATACATTCCTGACTACTAATTATTGTTAAAACACAATGTTATGAACGGAAACAATGTAATACAACATTTCTTTCACAATACATTACACTGCCATATAACACGTGTTAATTGTAGAAGCCTGAGGCTAGTAAACATATGTATTTCTGGTATAGTTGTCAAATGTAGGCTGAAAAAAGACATTGATCTTAATTACAAATTGATCTTATATTAATATAAAAAATCGAAATTGATAATATATAAAATGAAAATATATTGAATTGCACATCAAAAGCTCTTAATGGATTCCTAAGATTTACTTGTTTTATGAAACTACAATTCTATAAAATATCTATGTTAAAGGATCATAAATATGGTGATGAAAGTTCTTTATATTTCTAGTTTATATGACATCAAATATAAGTTGTAATAGATTTTCGTTGGGTTTCTCATGCTTTTTAGGAACCTCCTATCGTTGTTGTAGCTAACCTTGTTTAATATTTCGAGTCTGTTTTTGTCTCTTTATTATATAGCAAAAAAATCATATAAAACCGATGACAAAGTATTGACCTCATATACAGTCCACAATTGTATGAGATATGTTGTTCAATTAGGGTATCTACATGAGGCAGTCACATTTAATCTGTTCCCGTTTGTTCACATATTTCGAGGCCTTCACGATGCAAAACATTAGCATTCCCTCACCAATCTGACTCTCATAAGATTGCTGGTATCCTGAGAGAGAAAGTGACCGTTAATATTAAACGTTAAAGTAGGCTTTGTGTTTATTTTACCTGAATCTTGCCTGTAATTGAAATTGGCTATTGGTTGGATAAGTCATCATCAGCAATGGTGTTACGTGGTTGTTAGGTTCCAATCTGGGCTTTCCTTCAGAATTCGAACACCTGACTATCAACACATATGCTATGCATCGGTCTGGATATTGTTATGAAATGGCATCTGGAAACCTATATCAAACATCAAAAGAAAGGCCAATTTCTGGTCAAGTATATTTCCCAAGGCGAGTGGTTCACATAGTATTGGGAACTTTACTGCGTCAGCAAAGAGAAGTGCGGGTTGTGGATTCGGCACTGATACTGATTACTCCTCATCCATTAGTAACAGTAACGGTTATACTACCACAGTCAAAAGAATCATTATATTATCTACTAGAATGTTTTTCTTGCATAGGTGATGTCAAATGGAATTTAATGTCTCATTCAAGAGTATTGCACTTATATTGCGACGTGTATGTGTTTGTGGCTGCTTGTACTGCTAGTCCGGACTAATACACTAAGCGGCAAAATAAAATATAGGTTGTCATTTTGTCATTTTCCTAAAAACAGCGATAATTAGTGGAAAGTGGGTATTGGGAATATGACTGCCCAGGAACAGGTACCAAAAACACCTCAACCGAACGCGCCACCTTTGACGGTGCTCGTGCGGTGACAAACAATTGGTGAAACAGGTTTCCCGCCTATGGCATAAACTGCACATGCATGTGAGCTGTATAAATGCGTTCGTCTGCAGGGTATAACCACACTTGATGAAAGCACACAAAATAAATGCCACGACTGTCACAGGAGCAGAGAGAGAGAGTCATCGGTATGGCCGAAATTGGGGCAACACAGGTCCAAATTGCCAGAAGGTTTGGTTGTACACCATTGACAGTAGCCAGGCTGATTCAACGGTACAGGCAGGAAACAGGACAGGCCCAGAACCGGACGACCCCGAGTGACAACACCACTGGAAGGCGGTCAGATACGGTTCATTCACCTGCGAAACAGATTCGTAACGCCGAGTGACAGGCATGGAAACACAAAATACCATCATTTAACGTCTTTCGGTATGACGCGGCCGGGGATCGAACCAGGACCTTCCGCTCTCGGGGTAGACGCTTTTTGACTGGACCACAGAGGCGGTTCTCGCAAAGGTAACAGTACATATTCAAATCAATAACGAAATGAGTTGACACACTTACTCAAAACAATCACTTTAATTGGAATGTCAGTAACATGTGGGAAACTGGAATTCAAACCCAGAATCATCGGATACTTGCAAGTTTAAGGGAGTCAACTCTGCAAAGTGAATTATGGCAACGTAGACGACTCGACAATCCTTCCCACCCTTTCCTCATTCTCCACCTGTCCTTGTTCTACACCAACTCCTCATTCGGCACCCTCTCCTCTTTCGCCACCCTCTTTTCATTCCCACCCTCTCCTCATTCTCCACATTTTCCACGTTCTCCCCATTCTCGACCCTCTGATCACCAATTCTCCACCCTCTCCTCATTCTCACCTCTCCTCGTTCTCCACCCTCTCATCATTCTCCACCCTTTCCTCATTCTCCACCCTCTCCCATTCCCACCCTCTCCTCATTCTCCACCCTCGCCTCATTCTCCATCTTCTTCTCATTCTCCATCCTCTCTCAATTCTCCACCTTGTCCTCATTCTCCACCTTCTCCTAATTCTCCTCCCTCTCCTCATTCTCCACCTTCTCCTCATTCTCCACCCTTTCTTCATTCTCCACCCTCGCCTCATTCTCGACCTCTCCTCATTCTCCACCCTCTCATCATTCTCCACCCTCTCCTCATTCTCCACCCTCGCCTCATTCTCCATCTTCTTCTCATTCTCCATCCTCTCTTTATTCTCCACCTTCTCATTCTCCTCCCTCTCTTCATTCTCCACCTTCTCCTCATTCTCAACACTCTCCTCATTCTCCACCCTCTCCCCATTCCCACCCTCTTCTCATTCTCCACCCTCGCCTCATTCTCCATCTTCTTCTCATTATCCACCTTCTCTTCATTCTCCACCTTCTCCTCATTCTCCTCCCTCTCCTCATTCTCCTCCCTCTCCTCATTCTCCACCCTCTCCTCATTCTCCCCCCTCGCCTCATTCTCAACACTCTCCTCATTCTCCACCCCCTCTCCATTCCAACCCTCTCCCCATTCTCAACCCTCTCCTCATTCTCAACCCTCTCCTCAGTCTAGGAAACAAAAATATGCACATGTCGTTGTTGTGGTTAAACCGTAAATCACAGCGACGATACGCCTTATATATAAATAAAAGTGATAAAACCATTTCCAAATCCTCAGAAACGTCATTCGTACGATTCAGAATGTTCGCGAAAAGGTGAGCGTATCCTGTACCGCGGGTTGCAGCGATCACAAACACATGCAAAGGAAAGTCAAATTTTCACCTGATGAAACAAGTCCAAATAGGGAATTTCTTAGAACTCAATACTCCTGCACATGATTTCATGCTAACTTATCTTGACTTTCCTCTAAAAATAAACTAGCCAATGTGGTACACGCCTTAGACATACATGCGTTCGTTATATACGTTTGACATAATCACGCTAACGTAGTCCACGGGAGGTAACTCTTGTTACCATACCCCAACAGTGAGTTCATACTCGCTGATGGGTGTCTGTCATTGTATAACTTACCGAATATAGGTCACCCGATAACCCATATTTGCGGTATGAGATGATTACACGCATACATGTATATGGATAACCATACTCCGTAGTGTATGTGATATATAGTGAATAGTGAGTGACGCGGTAGACGTTAGACTCTTCGAGCCACCGCCAGCTGAATATTTGCTGTACACCACCACACCACAGACCACGCCTCTGACATGTGATATGATGACTTGTTTTTATTGCCTGAAAAGTCATAGCACATGCTCATACCTTGAGGTGCTGACTGTGACTACCACACACATTAAGTGTTAAGACATCTATATGTCTGCACATGCACTCTCTGAGAATCGCCTTTCCCTATAGTCAACACTTTAAAACCAAATGATAATGCGCGTGTGAGTGAGTGAGTGAGTTGGGTTTAACGCCGCTTTTAACATTATTCCAGTTATATCACGGCGAGTCAGCTTGATGCGGGAGGAAAACCCGAAGTGATGCAGGTCTCAGACGTTTACCACTTCGGTGAAACCCACGAGCACGGGTATGGTGCTGACAAACCTAGAAACATAATAAGGGCAAACCGGGATTCGAACCCAAAATCATAGGTTTCTGGCGTGCCCAAGGGACGCAACTCTGCACAGCGAATCGCGGCGCCTTAGACGACTGTGCCACCCGTGCCCCCCGGCTGCCAGAGAAAAAGGTTCCAGGGAGGATACAAACGAAATCAACAGGTTGATCTGTAGTTTGCAAAAAACATGATTTGGTTGCATGATTTCGGTTGAACATAGTAACATTCTTCTGAACATGTTTGAAATTTGAACCGGAAGTAAACACAGATAAGAATGCGGCCCAGCCTCAAGTGACAATGAGACTGACAACACCAAGGACTTGTCTATAAAGTGTTGCAATGTGATGGGGTTTAACAATAAGCTCAGTACTGATAGCTTTGAGTTTTTTGCATTGATCGCATAGTTTGGTCTTCTCGTATCTGAAACAACTGCACTATGGAAAGCATGGAGATTATGTTCCCCGCGTACAGTGTATTACGAACTACAGAGTTTAACTATCAAGGGGGCGTGTCTGTTTGTATCCATACTTCCCTATACGGGGGGTGGTCGGGTAGCCTAGTGGTTAAAGCGTTCGTTCACTACTTGTGCTACTTGTGATGGTCAAATTAATAACTTTGGATTACTTAAAGTTCTGTCGTTTTTAATGGGTTTTTTTTAATAAACATCGATAGATTTACATTAACGATATATATACATTGAATACAATGAAATTATTGCTATCGGGCTTTAAAACCCTACACAGTAGCAGTACCCTGCAGTAGTTTGGTGCCATAAAGATTACTTACAGCTAGGTACCGAAGTTGGTCAGGCGAAAAAGGTATATCATAAATACATTTACTTACAACGGAATGTTATAATAATGTATTCTAAGTTTCCTTTACGTCACAACAAATTTCAGTTTTGTTTCCTTACCAAACCTGTAAGATAAATATTTAACACATCAGCAAATCTGGTGGCTATTCAGGTCGAGTGAGTGAGTGAGTTGGGTTTTAACAGTATTCCAGTTATATTGCGGCGTAGTACCTGAACGTGAATATCAGGAAAAATACAACATTTCAACCAACAGCTTATCGATCGTACTTTCACGCATCACTATCACAAATGTGACATGCATCATGCACGAGGTGAGGGCACGGGCTGGCCAGTCGTCTAAGGCGGTGCGATTCCCTGTGCAGAGTTGCGTCCCTTCGGCACGCCAGAAACCTATGATTGTGGGTTCGAATCCCGGTTCGCCCCGATTATGTTTCTAGGTTTGTCAGCACCATACCCGTGCTCGTGGGTTTCACCGAAGTGGTAAATATCGGAGACCTGCATCACTACGGGCTTTCCTCCCACATTAAGCTGACATAACTGGAATACTGTTAAAAGCGGCGTTAAACCCAACTCACTCACTCACTCACTCACTCACTCACTCATGCACGAGGTCTGAACGTCCGGGACTCTATCTTTATGTTGTTGCAGTAAGAGGCATACACTTTTCGATTATGTTGCTTGTCTTTGTAACAATAGCTCGACAAGGGTAAGACCTTGTAGTGACCTCTCTTAAAAAATGCAAAGTACAACAATGTGCTTGTCTCCGTTTCTGTTGATACCAAACTGAAGGACAAAGGTTTGTAATCTATCTTGTCTCCTCTGTCATCTTCACTCAAAGCTCATGTGTGCACCGCCTGATATAGTTCGTACTAGTTCGCTATAAAAGTCACGTTACCCCGATTTAAAAGTTCATGTTTACTGTTGAATAAAATACGTTTACAAAAATGGGCATATTGTCTACCCATTACGAACAAACGACAAGGAAGACGAAATATTATTGCCCTCAAACAATGAGTACGGTATGTTTGTTTGTTTTGTTTGCTTTTGTTGTTTTGTCGTTTTAGGACAACATAGATTAGTTGCAAGGTATTTGTCACAATACGTGATGACCATAGCTATGGTTACATCAATGAAATTAATGTCCAACCTTAAACCATGTGAAATACTGGACTAGATAGCAGCTTTGTGAAATTTGGGGATACTACATTCAGACAAGAAGTAGGCATTCCCAGGGAGACCAACTGTACTCCCCTCCATGATCTTGACCGGTCATTCCGGGGGTAGAATAGGTCTTCAGCAACCCATGCTTGCCGTATAAGGCGGCTATGCTTTTCGTAAGAGGCGACTAACGGAACTGGGTGGTCAGACTCACTGACTTGGTTGATGCATGTCATCCCAATTGCCTGGATCGATGCTTATGATGTCAATCACTGGAATGTCTGGTCCAGACTCGATTATTTACCATATGTTTCCGTGTATTTCTTCAGGTGAACACTTTCCACGTCTTTGCATGCGTTTGTGACGGGTGCCATCAGTAGCGCAGGATACGCTAACCTTTTCGAGAACAACTAGTCATCATATGATAGTGATTCATAACTACATAATCTTAGTATAGTCGGAATCGTGGACAATTGTCACTGCTTTTAGTATAGATTTCTTATGATTGTTGAAAAGGTTTTGACATTTTTATTTTATGAATATGGAAAAACAAAATTCGCTTTTATTTACAATTTACAATTTTGATTTACATAGATACATTGTTCGTTTTTGTAAGGTTATACCATATTAAGCATAATTTGTTTTGTATAAATGACACTAAATTGATAATGCTCTGGGTTTTGTTTTTTAAAAATAATGCTTTTGAAGATTGGTAGATTGTAACGATGGTTGAAGCCGCGTAATCTAATTGTCCCACTGAGAATGAATGTGTGAAGTATTATGACTACCAATGTTTTATAGCAATCGATATATATAATCATGTGCTTGATTTTGATACAACCGGCTATTATTGCGACTAATGGGATGGTGTGAATCCCATGGTACCAGGTATGGTGACCTATCGTATGTTCTTGGCTACCTATAGCTCTAGTCTTAGTGTAAATATCTTTTTTTAATCTTATCATGCTGGTTATAAATATCAAGCCTTCGTCGACACCTTTTTTCCATAAAATATAAGTATGTATAACCATTTCTAGAAGTGCAATACGGCGGTCTGTAAACACATTTAAGTATACATGGTATTCACGTCATGTCAATTAGTTCAATGACTTTCAAAGCCATTATTTCACGTGCTGGTAGTTTTCATCAAAGTGGTAAAGTTCTAAGACCTGCCTCTCTTTGGGCTTACCTCCCACATCAAGTTGACGCGCCGTGATATAACTGGAATATTGTTCAAAGTGGCTTACAATCAAACTAACTCTCATTTCAAAGCTATGTCATATTTATTTTGATTTAAAAATTCCTCCTGGCAGATCCACTTAAGTCGCTGTGTACATGATTACTAATTATGAAAATATCTCTGATAAATTAGTTAATGTCTGCCGTATCCTACAATCATGGAAAATCTCTGTCTAAGTGTCAGATTCAGATAAAGGAAAAAAAGGTAGTAACGACGTATATGCTTCCAGTGTCATTATCAGTTTGTATTAGTCATAGATCCCCGTTATCAAACGTCCGAATAGTACACTGGGACTGATACAAGAAGACTATTTCGGGGGTGCTCTATGGCGGCTTGGGGTCATAGTCAAAGTCAAAGTCAAAATTAGTTTATTTGTGTGTAGGCCTTTGGCCCACAAGAGTGAGTGAGTGAGTGAGTGAGTATGGTTTTACGCCGCTTTTAGCAATATTCCAGCAATATCACGGCGGGGGACACCAGAAATGGGCTTCACACATTGTTCCCATGTCGGGAATCGAACCCGGGTCTTCGGCGTCACGAGCCAACGCTTTAACCACTAGGCTACCGCCCCTTGGCCCACAAGAAATGCAGTGCCAATAATACAATGTGAAGCACATTACATAGATTTTACGACTTAATGTCTTTGTTTATACGCATAATACACATAATATTGCAGACGTTCATCCTGAGTTGTACACAATAATTGTTTGAATTTATATATCGTTGGAAACTTCCAATACAATTCTGGCAAATAAACTTTACACAGCTCAGTATAATGTTTACAGATCAATACGAAATGATATTACAAACAGGACACACACGTAAACATGATTCAATAGATTGCCATCTACCCTCGTTCTGCCGTAAAGGTAAAACGTTACATCTTAATTTAATAAAAACACTGCTTACATGTTTGCCATTGTAGATACTCAAATATCTTTCAGGTTCAAACAGTGTTTTATATTCTTTATACATCATATATCAGGTACTACTGTTGAGTGTTGACATCCAGTTTTGACGAAATTCATACAATCATACAAAACCCAAACCATGAGAAAAAAAAATGTTACGAACAGATGCTACCCAAGTATTACGACAAATGTTGTCGAAATACATCAACATGTTATATACTTTTCTTGGAATACGCCCTTCGTGCATTCGGGTTAATTTTAACCAATACTTTATAATGCGGGCCTGCGCATTGACATAAAGCTGGGAGCGGTCGGGTAGCCTAGTGGTTAAAGCGTTCACTCGACACGCCAAAGACCGGGGTTCGATTCCCGACATGGGTACAATGTGTGAAGCCCATTTCTGGTGTCCCCCGCCGTGATATTGCTGGAATATTGCTAAAAGCAGCGTAAAACCATACTCACTCACTCACTCACTCACTCACTCACATAAACCGGGTCGCGACAACATTCACCATAGACAATGGGATTTGGCGTTTTTTTTCCCACCTTTGAAAAACTTTTACATGCCAAGAGATGAACTCTTTATTTGATCATACCGCTGGTAACCCCATACTTCTGACCCATATAAAAGTATTGGTAACACCTGTGTATCAAATATTTTAAAATATACTTTTGGATCAATCATTCCTATTCTATTCAAATTTATGTTTATTTCCATCAAAGCCCTTTTTCCACGATTTGCTAGATCAGCAATACACTTTGTCATCTTGAAAGTTGAGGAAAATATGTCTTTGTATGTCCATTTCTCCTTGGCAGATTTTTGTATGTTAACAGTTAATCCCCATGTATCTGTAAACCCGCAATAGATTCTGAGACAAGGATGACGTCATCTGCAAATAACAGTAACAAAATTTCATACATATCTGGAAATAATTGTATGCCATGTTTACCGTTTTCATTTATAGTTTTTGAAAGTTCCCCTATAAATAATAGCAAAGGGCTAAGTATGCAACCTTGGCGTACACCATTTGGACAGTCATAGAAATCGGTACATGCGGAAGTTTGTCGAACACAAGATTTAACAGAAGAGTAAATGGCTTTTTTCCACCCAGGCAATTACATTGCAAACAGTACCATAGTTTATTTCTACATAGTCGAATGTTTTCTTAAAATCTATAAATACAACATATAGTTTTTGCCTTTTTTAATCAAACACTTTTCTGTAATAGAGTGTAAAGTAAAAATATGATCGATGGTGGAATACCCAGATCGGAAACCTGCCTGCGACTCTGGTATTTTGTCCTCTAGTTCTGCCCTATTGGAAAGTCTGTTATTGAGAACACCCGTACATATCTTACTTATAACACTTAATAGTGAAATTCCCCTGTAGTTGTCTGGAATCTTCGTATCTCCCTTCTTATGTAGCGGTACTATAATAGACTGGATCCAAACTGAAGGAAATATACCAGAGTTCTAGATCTTATTAAAGAGGCAAATACAAAATCGCATAAAACTGTCTGATTTCAATTTCAATCAAAATCTCATTTATACCCGCAGATTTGCCATTTTGTATATGATAAAGAGCCTTTTCTATTTCTTCCTCTGTAATAGGCGATTCTAGGATAATATAATCAATTTCATCTAAAGGCGGGTCTTCAATATTAATCTGATTGTCCTTGAGGTTTGTACTGTCGGACTGAAACATTTCACTGAAATATGTAAACAACATATTCTGACTGATAGTGTTAAAATGACGGGGTACTGTTTCCCTCGTGTTGTGACCCGTGAAGATCCGGGGTAGAATAGGTCTTCAGCTACCCATGCTTGCCGTAAAAGGCGACTTTCAGGTGGTCATACTCGCTGACGGGTTGGAGCATGTCATCGATCCAAATTGTATGGATTGATGCTCATGATATCAATCACTAGATTGTCTGGTCCAGACTCGATTATTTTCAGACCGCCCTCATATAGCTGTAATATTGCTGAGTGCGTTGTAAAACAACATACCCACCAACCAACCCTCGTTTTGTAAAGTCTGTACATTGTGTTCCATGTTTGCTTTCATGGTTTATCTTGATAACTGCTGCCCCTGCACGACATGTGAAGAGTTATCTGTAATACCAGACAGATAAACGAGAACACGCGATACTTGGCTCATAACTTGCAATACGTTATCACGAAATGTCAATCAAAAAACTCTACTTGACGTTATAAAAATCAGCCTCGTGATTAAACCAGAGCAGGTATTCGTGTAACTTTGATTGTCACAATCGACCACATTTAAGGTCAATCGTCAACTGACTTGACAAACACATACCCGAATTGATATCTGGACAAAACAAAATACTTTGATACATTGCATAGCGATATAGTTCAGAGGTTCAGATCAATTTGTCCAAAATGAAAGCCAATGTCATCTGAAGTTTACTGAGAAAACACATTGTGAAATCTAGGACTTTTTCATTGATAACATCTGTGTATAACTTGGGAGTAAGGCATTTAGGTTAGAAGTACATATTCAGATTTATGCATAATTGTGAGTGAGTTGGGTTTAACACTGCTTTTAACAGCATTCCAGTTATATCACGGCGTCTCAGCTTAATGTGGGAGGAAAGCCCGAAGTGATGCAGGTCTTAGACGTTTACCACTTCGGTGAAACCCACGAGCCCGGGTATGGTGCTGACAAACCTAGAAACATAATCGGGGCGAACCGGGATTCGAACCAACAATCATAGGTTTCTGGCGTGTCCAAGGGACGCAACTCTGCACAGCGAATCGCGGCGCCTTAGACGCCTGGGCCACCCGTGCCCTCCGATTTATGCATAAAGATTCGGAGTTGCAAAACACACTCCGCAAGACTGTATGACAAGAGAGATGACTTTACTACAGTCAATAGTCTACTTTCCCTTTATGTCGAGCAATATTCCTGCAGCTCCAGTCCTTTGTGTCACCATTTCACAGCGTTTGAGGTACAATCGAGCACGTGCATTCTACCAAGTTTTCAAAGAGCGCCATACGATTCTTGCTCAGAAGTTGTTTGATCAAAGTTACAACATCCAAGGCTTCAGTAAACGTTTTATGGTTGGCATGCGGAGGGCATTTCTAAATTTGACACATCATTGACAAAAATGATAACTTGTACCATATGTTGCCTTGTTTTTTTCAGCTGAACAATGGACTTGCCTGTGCATGTGTTTGTGACGGGTGCCATCGTGTATTGTTTTTGGTTTCGTGGCAATCTATCATGAAGATGAACTTCATTGCCAAAACGTCCTTCGTTATGCAACCCTCAGCAAGCCATAGCTGTCATTAACAATAACATTAATGCACTGCTTTTCCATCATTAGCTAAAATTCCTAACACAACCTTCTCAATACACCTGTAATGATCATTTAAGTGAGTGCGTGAGTTGTGTTTAACGCCGTTTTTACTGTATTCCAGTTGATGCAGGTCTTAGACGTTTACCTCTTCGGTGAAACCCACGAGCAGGGATATCGTGCTGACAAACCTAGAAACATAATCGGGGCGAACCGGGATTCGAACCCGAAAACAGATTTTTGGCGTGCCCAAGGGACGCAACTCTCCACAGCGAATTGTGGCACCTCAGACCACTGGGCCACTCGTGCCCCCTTTTAATATAATGGCTACTATAAACAGCTGCACACGTATAAAATGCGTTCCCCCGTGACGATCCGGGTTAGAATGCCACTCTTCATTGGAAAAGGGAGGGAAATGTACAACGTTATGATTTACGCAAATACGACAAACAAATCCTTATAATAAAACATACGTTTCTACGTGTCAGCTGCGCTGGGTAGGGGAGGTTTCCGCTCCGAATGTCAGAGAGGACCGGTGACGCTGTTGCTAATGACCAGTGACAGCATGTTTAGGCAGTCAGTCAAGATTAATATTATTCTCACTCCAATTAGAGATACATATCCTTATTATAGTTTTAACTCACATGGGGAAACCAGTACTGGGTACCAAAACGCACCATAATTGAATTTCTAATAACTAAATGGTAGGATAAAGCTACATTTGAGAGCAATGGTACAAACCGGAAATAATTCAATCTGCACAATCCTCGTAACAGGTAGGACAGTCATTATTTTCATCATGACATTTCCAAGAGTATTGAATTTTACAAGATATGCACACGTATGCAAGGCATGTAAATAGGTATATAGTGTTTGTGCAACTTTTTTGTGTGTTTGTTCAATTGTTGGGGTTTGGTCATTTTTTTCTATTCCAATTTTGTCTAATGTAATCAAGTTTAAAGTTTGAAAGTTAATCAACAGCTGTTTATGCCACCCATTCATTGCCCTACTTCTTAATCTTCATCTACGTATTAAGCTCTTGACATGGTGTCCCTCCACATGATTTTGTTGGAATATACTCGTCTTTTGTTTTCAGAAACAAGTTTAGGTAAATAACACTAATCTAGTATTGCGATTATATTTCCAGCTACAGGAATACTTGATTTTCATTTTTGTCTTTGCATACATGATTAAGATTAATTTTCTGAATTAATTATGGAGTATGTTTGTTGCTCGACGGGCGTTGTAAAAGAGTGAGATACCCTCGTAGGTCCAATCCATATACGTGGTATAGCCCATCACATGTTGAACGTCCTTAATATAAAAAGCAGCACTTATCGTTATCTTCATGAAAGACAGGACGACATTGTTTACCGCCATGTTTGAATCATGTGCGTTGCGTGTCATACAGGGGTACGAGACAAGGGTCACTTGTTGTGTACCAACATTACAAAGTCCACCTTTCATTGTTTATTGGGAGCAAATATCGTTCAAATAATAATAATAAAAGCAACAACAACAATGATGAAAATAGTAATAGTGATTTGACTGATCCCTGAAGCTTCCGCACTGTTACTAGTCTGAATACACGATACAAAATATTCACAGGGTGTCTTATAGATCGTGTGTCATCATACTGCGCATCCAATGACATTATTTACATGGAATAGAAAGGAGCCAGAAAGGGATGTTGGGGTTGTAAGGATCAATTGCTGGTTAAGAAAATGATTCTTGAAGAGGCTAAAACTTACCACCGTAACCTCTCAATGTGTTGGATAGACTACCGAAAAGCTTATGATTCTGTACCTCTCGAATGGATTTTGAGATTACTGGAATGTGTTGAGCTCCCCGAGCGACTGCTTGTTTTAATGTTTTATTTTTAAGTCTTAATGAATTGCTGGACAACTCAACTAGAGATGTATTCGCAGGGGCAGGTGGTGACTTTGGAACCCAGTTCTATTAGAAGAGGAATATTTCAGGGCGATTCTTTTAGTCCTTTGCTTTTCTGTTGGTCACTACATCCTTAAAGCTTTTTGCTCAGCAAAGAGGAAGGGTGTCATCCGGGACCTCCTCAGCACAGATCTCCGACACCCCTTACTTACCTCCTTTACAAGGATGACCTTGAACTTATTGTCAATGGATCGACACTCACCCAAGAAACAAATTATCCATGTCGAGTTCTTTTCTAGGTATGTTCTTTAGATTTGACAAATGCAACTTTCTTCATCTCAAACGTGGCAAGGTAGAAGAGGGAGGATCAGTCAGGTTACTTGGGGGAGGAGTTTTTGACCATCTCGTGGAAGGTCAGCCCTATATATACTTGGGAATGCAGGTTAGGGACAAACTCCAGGATGCCAATATCAAGGAAATCTGGAGTTCTATCATGCTGGACGGAACAGAAATGTGTACCAACCAAGCGAAGTGCCATATCAAATTGGCCCAGACTCAGTTTGTCAAGGAGAGGCTATACATTGTCAGGGGGATGCCCTCCCTTGGCACAAACACAGTAGGGTCGGTCAGGTAGTTTAGTGGTAAAAGCGTTCGCTCGTCAGGCCGAAGACCCGGTTCGAATCCCGACATGGGTACAATGTGTGACGCCCATGAACACTCACTCACAAACACGGTATCTTAAGCGACATGAGGGAGTGGCGCTATCATTTCATTACCGTCTTTGCAATGCGTGTGGGTTTGACACAGAATATGTAGAGGGCGTCATGGACAATAATAAATGCAAACTTCTTTAAAATAGGCCCGTATACAGCCTCAGACCTATCCAGGCCAACCTACCTGATCATGTCCTTTCTTCTCGGTGCCTTAGGTTTGGTACCTCCCAATCTGTTGACTGACACTGGAAGAATACCCGGGTTTGCTGCAAGGAATACAGCCCTTCTGACAATCTGGGTAACGCTGAAGGCTGCAGTGTTGGGGAGTTTTCACATTCTCCGAAAGGTTCTGGGTGGGTTTGACTAGGCAGCGCTTCCTGGGAGAAGTCCCATTTGCTGTCTGGGCTGCATGTAGAGGGGGCAAGGGCCCTGAGCTGATGATGAGCCTGGCCAGCATGAATGTGCCAGGTTCACCCAAACCCTCTTTGCTACATTTATTTATTTTAATCTGTATTTAAGAAGTACAGGACGAGTGGGAGTCGTTTATCGTTCAATGGCGCAGCCCCTAATGGTTTAATCTCTCTGCAGTGTTTTATTGTACGATAAACAACGACCACTAGTTGTTTATCTCTTATAGACCGCCTCCGTGGTCTTGAGGTAGAGCGCCCGAGCAGAAGGTCCGGGGTTCGGTCCCCGGACGCGTCATACCAAAAGACGTTAAAAGATGGTACTTGTTGTTACCCTGTCTGGCGCTCGGCGTTAAGGAGCTAAATCAAGGACTGGTCGGCTCCGAGTCAGTATACTGTGTCTGAGTATGGTATTCATCTTAAACAGTGGTATCTCAGTGGGCGAGCACTATAAATTGTGATACAGAGTGACAAAACACTATCCACAAGATTGTATGACAAGAGGGACTTTAACTTTCTTTTTGTCACTTTTCGCTTCTTGTCGAACAATATTCCAGCAGCTCAAGCCTTTGATGTCTACAATTCACAACCTTCGAGCTACAATCAAGCCTGCTCTTTCTACGAAGATTTAGAAAGGGTCATACAACTCTTGCTCAGAAGTTATTTGATCAAGGTTACGACATTCAAAGCCTCAAAGGAAGCTTTCAAAAGGTTTTGTGGTTGACGTGTGGATGATATTTTAAAATTTGACGCATCAGTGACAAAAATGAATGTTTGATGCACTTCCCTAATTTGACTTGAACCATATGTTCCCGTGTTTTTTTAGATGAATATTGCCATGTTTTCAAGTTTTTGTGACGGGTGCCACCGATTGGGCAGAATACGCCCACCCTTTCGCGAACACCTGGTATCATCACTATTGATGGTGATTTATGGACTAATGCTCATGATCTGGTCGGAATTGTTCAATCGACTGTGCTTGTGGAAAAGATTTCTTATGAATATTTAAAGGTTTCGGGTTACTTATGTAGAACAAATTTTCAATCGTAAAACAACAACGTTTTTTTAATGTAAAGCATAATGATGTATGCATCATGCTGGAATTAATTCTGTGTACCGTTTTTAATAGCAGTAAGCACTGTTTGTTCAACCAAGCCAAAATAAATGTCTACTTTGAAGTTAGTGAGTGAGTGAGTATGGTTTTACGCCGCTTTTAGCAATATTCCAGCAATTTCACCGCGGGTGACACCAGAAATGTACCCATGTCGGAAATCGAAACCGGGTCTTTGGCGTGACGAGCGAACGCTTTAACCACTGGACTAATCGACCGCCCCTACTTTGAATTTATGTACAATTATGTACATGTAGACACAATGTTTGGACAATTTAAATGTGAAAATAATCAGACAAGACGCTTGGAATATACTTCACAATCACTTTGTGTCATTTGTCGAAGTACTGTTTGTTTTTCATTCTAGAAATAAACAGGAGTATCTGTTAATGCTTTTCATAAAGTGTTCATCGTCATGAACATTTTTATTCAAATCTGGTCTAGTTTATCTTGACTTGACCTTGGGTGGTTTATCAGTATTGGTGATTGTCTAACTTCCTTGATACGTATTGGCTGTGAATCACGTGGTGTGTGGACGCATTATCTGCTGTAGGCCTATAAGAATGACTACCGAGCACATTTCATAACAACATTTATTTGTTCTTTTACACAGTGTTATGTTACCCAAGGTATTGGTCAGATGTCATGTTATTATGCAATTACTGTGGAGATGAAATATCTCCAGACTCACACGTGAATGTGTATGTCAGAGACGATGACATCAGATATGTGACACATAGAGAAACAATACCAACAGGTTTTGAATGTGTGGACTTATGCATCAAAGGGGAGAGAATCACGTATCTCAGACATGGAAGCAAGTTACCAGCAGGTTTTACATATGTCTCTGTGTTCGCGAAGGACCAGGACATAATATACAGGAAGGAAGGGGACGACACACCAACAGGATTTGAATGTGTTCGTGCTAACGTCAAAACTGATTGTATACTGTATGCAAGAGACGGTAACACTTCTACATCGTTCACCAAGGATTTAAGAGCTAAAGAAATATTGCACAAGGATTGTCTGCTGTGAGTATTTCAAACACCTTATGCTGTAGATTCATACTATTTATTGCGTAAAAGATTGTTCTATTTTAACGGTTTTCAATTATGTATTTAACTGGGTGTAAATTACTTATCTTAGGATCCTTGCGCTTTTTGTTAAACATTTAAATTGCTATTTTGTAACAACATAAGGATATAATTACCTTAACTCACAGCGGTTGTTTTGCGAACGCTTGGTGTCTTAAATTTACAGTACTTTGTAACTCTCCCTGAACTATTCCTCAATGCGTTTGTGTCTGTTATAACAATACTCGTGTCGAATCCTCAAGACTATATTAGCGTTTGTTGCATGTGAATAGAGGCTTAACCATAATTTCCATTTCCCTTTATATTGTTATCAATCCGAACAATGTGTACTCAATCATGTTCTTCAAATTCCTTTGATGGCAATTAATTCTAAATCAGATGTTTTGTGGTCATATTAAGTGTGATAATTGATAAATAGCTATTCTGCTGTACGCATATGTCACATGTAATAGTGAAGACATGTAATTGCAGCAGATATATGGTTACAGTGCCTATGTTCATTCTCTAGATAAAACACTAAATAAGTCACATCTAATCACATAATTAATATTGCTGCGTGCGGCCTAAAAGAACAACAAACAAACAAAACAAACGTACTACAATATAGTGAACACACTATATGCGAAAGTATAGGTTATTTCCTGGAATTAATTATCATCAAAATAAACGTGATGTGAACTGGAAAAAGAAGTTTGTTCAAGGGGTTGTTTTGTAATTTGGTCCCGAGACACTTGTTATCTACCAGTTTCTAAGTCTGTGTATATTTCCCTTTCAGTGACCATATTCCACGGTGTGAGGAAGCAGTTACTAAATTCATCCAGTGTGCATCTTCCACTGATCGCATCTTGCCTCTTGGGATTCACGTTAAGTACCTGTATGGTGTAGGGAGAGGGGAAGATAACAAAAAGAAGAAAAGGGAGAAAAGAGATCGTAAACTCCACCAGCTGTTGGAAAAGGTATCCGCTTTGCGCAACTCAAACTCTGGTTATATATTGGTTCATCTTGTTGGCCTGGCACCTGGAGATTCTTTTACTGGCGCATTCGATGAATTCGCGGATACAAAGCTTCACGGCTTGATTCATGATGGTCAATTATTTACTGATGTTTACCGGAAGGAAAAGCTGAGTGGCCACAGAGTGCTTTGTGATTTCGATGACTTCCTAGCTCTTTATGTCAGTGCTTCTTCCATCTTGACAACATCTGAATTTAATACCAAGATTACACTCGATGACTGCATTGTAGACATTCCTGCGGATACACTACGAACATTTATAAGAAAAAGAGGAGAATTCGAAGGCACTTTCGCCACACTACCAACGGAAATACAAACTGTTAATGATGTTGTGAGAGTACACGAAAGCAGGTCGATTCAAATGAAAAGTCACTTTCTCCAAAAGAAAGGGAATCACGATATAGTTACATAAGTGCATTGAGCAAACTTGAAAATGGTGGTTCCTACCTATATGGTGTCAAAGAGGAATGTGTTTTAAAACGTGAATATGGGTACGAGTCTAAAGAAATCCGTCTCCAGCCTGTTTGTGTTGATGATCAAGATTATCTAAAGGATACGTTGAAGCAGAAGATTTGCGAGATTGTTCTTGTGTGTGACTTTGATGGAAAGAAAGTGACGGATGCACATACAGTAGACATTCGTTTTATCCCCTGCCTACCAAATGTTACAGAGTCGTGTTGCAGTGATGAACTTAGAAATCACAAGTCAGAAACAAGGAAACAGTTCATTATTCATATTCTAGTAAAACACGTGAAGGGTGTAGTGTTTTACGATCCACGTGGACCATTGGCTTACAAATATGATCCCACAAACAAGTCAGTCACCCGGATGGAAACCCATGAATGGTTCCATGCGTTCACACGAGGGAAATAGACGTAGCTGACACACCAGACAAGGAAGGAGGTTAAGATCCCAGTGAATTATTCATTGCTTGGTAATATTTTCTATTCTTGTTATGAGATTGGTAACATGCTGTTCAATTTTTTAAAAACAGAAGTTTCAGAATCCTGTTGTAATCCCTAGCAAATTCTAATTCATGAATTGTGATTACAATCAATAATCAGTCGAGAATCTTTCAGTCAGAATCTTAGATGTTATGTTTCAAATCTTTCATCAAAAGCTCTACAAAACTAAAAACACACATTTACTCTAAACTCCTAGTGTCAGATTTTGAAATATATTATGGCAAAGATTAATTGTTTTATGTCTAACATGAACAGAAATATTGCTGCTTGCTAGCTCGCTAAATGGTATGTTCTTTTCTACACTCAGAGTATTAGATGTACTCTTATGTTATATTTTAACTTTTCCAGGGCCAATACATATCCTCGTCAAAATGTGGAAGCTACTGGTATGTTTAGCCTCCGTCTTTAACAGCATTAAATGATTATCACTTTTCTGGTAAATATTTCCTAAAAAACAGAAGAAAATGTACATTTAACATATCCTACCACAAGGGTTAAAATCATAGAGTGTCCAACTTCAAAATGAATTCCTTGAAATGACAACTGTGGTAAACTAAGGATAAGTTTGACGTTTTCATTCCATGTTCCAGAAACAAATTTCAAAAGATGAGGAGCACGGCTTTGCCTTGGCAACAAACGATTTCTTCCGACCTGACCTGAAGCAAATTGGAAACAGCATCTTCGAGATCAGGAGATACTTCGTTCCTGAAAGTAATGGTGTTAATTACTAAGAGTAAAGAGGTTGTTGATAGTTCTGGACATAACACAAAATTTAATTTAATTTAAACATATTGACTTATTTATTGCCAATGTAATGATAAAATGTTTCGCAATTAGTCACGAGAGCCATTGGTAAACAATGAATCTCAGAAAAAGCTATAGCATTGTACAATTTCAACTGTCTTATAACCATGTGTTTATGAAACAGTGATGATGCCAAATGTTCGCAAAAAGTCGAGCGTATCCTGCCTCACCGATGACACCTGCGACAAACATATGCAGAAACAAGTCAACTGTTCAATAGACGCAGCAATGAATACTTATTCTTGGAGAGGTTTTTTAATGGCAAAAGTTTACTTTAGATGTTTTTGTACATGTAACAGGTACTTTTGTGCCAGTACATAGATTCTTGTGTAAAATTCAGTCAAAAAGATGCACAAAAGAGGGTCCTGAGTTCTACTACCATCACAGAGCATAATTTCAAACACAAAATGTGAAATGTTCCCGTCATTACTTCTATTTGTTTTCAGAGGGTCGAACCATAAAACCCTTGAAACTTGAAATCACGTTGGCAAACGTGAAAGACTGTCTCTTGGGACTTGTAGAAAACCATGCGTTTGTCTTAGGTTTGGCTGCTAGAAATTATGAAGGTGTTGACAATACAAACTACCAAAAGACTGAGCCATCTTTCATGTTCTTATCAGAAACTTTATCAGTTGCTCTGGATTTTACCACATCACCTCGTCCAAGTAATGCCGTGTGTGATGTGTTCATAGCCTTTCCTACAAAGCCAACTATGGTCCTGTCACTCGTTGATGGCGATGAAGACTCAGAGGAAGCGTTGGTGTACAATACGTCCGTGGCAAGAGGAGTGAGAGATAAACTCATCAGATTCATGGATGAAGATGTTAACTCAATACATGGAGTGATTAATACGTCGACTCTCAAGGATAGTGTCGCATTCAACACTCGCCTGGAAAGTTTGGCAAACGATTCGTTTCATTTTGTTCCAAAGATTTCATTGCTAATGAATACAAGAACATATGACAGAGTCCTAACAGCGTTGTGGGCGGATGTTGCTGAAACAAAGTCGCTGCTTAGAGATAATGGTGACGCAAATGATGACTGTATAAGATTTCTCACCAAAGAACAATGCATCATTCTGGTGGAGAACATCAACAGTAAGGATGTCCAGGTCCGGTGTGTGCCAGGTAGCGGGGCAACGACTCTGATGCTGGAGGTGGCCAGGAGACTGAGCAGAGGGGGGGACACTCTACTGGTGTGTAGGTCACGGGAAGAGAGGGACAGACTCAGGTTTGTAGATATCATAGGAGCTAAATCAAAATACTCTCAACAAACTATCCATTGGAATATCTCAGAATTGTTTCTGTCAATGACTTAATCGATCATACTTTCAGGTCAGCGTATGCATCAGTGGTATCCGTGAATGACCTCAGCAAACTGGATCTGTCCTCATTCGTGAACATTGTTGATGAAACAAACAGCGTGGCACCGGAAACAAGACGTCACCATTGGCAATTTGCAAGCTGTAAGTACATGTATATCAAAATGTCCTTGTTGTCTGTGTCCCTCAAAACATGCATATGCTATATATTCCTGGCGTGATACATCAGATAATCACGCATTTTATTTATTATTGTAACATATTTAAATTTTACGAATTGTGTTGAATAAGCAAGATCATTCCTTTTAACTTCAGATCTAACAGACATCAAGCAACTTAAGTACAGAAAGTGGATTGTACAGAGGGTAATGTATACTGTAGTTTCATTATGGAAATGTACGTATAACATAACTATAAAACGTCTTTAAAGTTCTTCTTAAGTTAATACATAACAGTGGAATGTACTCTATAAACCTCCATCAACCAAATGCATTTGATACTGTACGTGTAAACGATTTGCTCATTAATGAGTGGGGCATGTCATTACTAGTATGTAGCACATGGCACTGTAAACTTCTTAGATGCATTTTTCTCTCACTTTTAAGTTCCTATGAACTGAACTCCTAGACATAAATATAAATATATATACATATGGTGGTTGCTTTAACACAGATTTGTTTTTTCAGGAGACTGACAGAATCGAGAAACTAATGGATGTATTTACCAATGGTAATTTTTTTATTTCAATAACCAAAATAACTATGAAATTAAACAGTATATGACAAACGTAAATAATTTGGTATGTGGAGTGATTGGCGATGGGTTGATGAGTTGTAATTACGGCGATCTTCTGTTATTTTATCACATAATAAATATTCTTCATTGAAATTGTTCAGATCATTGGAGACAATGGATGAAATATCTCCTTGGTGACTTTGACGTGCTGGTGTTGCTGTTGGAGAAGCTCAGACCATATATTGCTGTAAGTAGATATTTTTGAGGGTAATTACGTTGTTAAGAAAAAAATTCTTTTTTTAAAGTCGCTTTATGACCACTCTGCAACAACAGTAAATGGAGCTAAAACTCTCTGCTATCTTTTGCAACATAGTTTCGGCACATTTGTATATACATGTAAATACTGTAAATTGTACAACTTAACAAGATTTGACTACAATCACCTTAAAGTCACGAATGAAGTTCAAACAATTTAATATCCTCTACGGATCACTTGTCATTTGGTAGTTTCAGTTTCGCCAAAATAAGGACAGTTTGGAGAACAAGCCACGTCAACATGCAAGGGACAGTCCTTTAACTGGTGCAGGATGTGAGTATTGTTATGTTTTTAGGGGGATGACTTTCCAATAGTCAACTCTCCCTTTATGTCGACAATATTCCAGCAGCTCCAGCCTTTCGTGTCTACATTTCATAACTATTGAGGTACAATCGTTCTTAAAATATTTCAAAGAGCATCATACGACTCTTGCTTAAAATTTGTTTCATCAAGGTTACAATATTCAAGGCTTCAGGAAAGCTTCCAAAACGTTTTATGGTAGACAAATGGAGGACATTTACAAATATGAAGCATCAGTGGCAAATATTATGTCCGATGCAAGTCCTTATTTCGACTTGTAACATATGTTCACGTTCTTTCGAGAGAACAATTGACTTACCTAGGCAAGTGTTTGTGACGGTTGTCACCGGGAGAGTAGCATACGCTCAACCTTTTCGCGAACATCTGGCATCATCACTATTTGAAAGTGATTTATAAGTGAGTGAGTGAGTTGGGTTTAACGCCGCTTTAAACGAAATTCCAGTTATATCATGGGGTGTCAGCTTAAAGTGGGAGGAAAGCCCGAAGTGATGCAGGTCTGAGACGTTTACCACTTCGGTTAAACCTACAAGCACGGGAATAATGCTGACAAACCTAGAAACATAATCGGGGCGAAACGGGATTCGAACCCATAATCATAGGTTTCTGGTGTCCCCAAGGGACGCAACTCTGCACAGCACATCGCGAGCCTTAGACGACTGGGCCACCCGTGCCTCCGACACTGATTTATAAACACATGCCAATTATATAGTTGAAGAGCTGCAAATTTGCAACGTCATGTGCCAATTATTATCGTGTTCTGGACACAAAAATAATGAATTAGATTGCATTGAGTTTAAAGCCAATATAATATGCAGCTCTTACACGTCTATTTTAGAGCCTTTTAGTCTACTTTGATCTATTTGGTTGTCGAATTTATATAAATTTGATTTTTCTGATGGCTGTCTGCATTGCCATTTATACATTTCTATGTATAGTGTAGGGTTGTGTAGCTACAAACAATATAAACCATTAACCGTAAAATTGATAAGATTAACATCAACCATTGCCATCGCTAAAATTATTGACAATACATTTGAATAACTGACAATTTGCAAAGTATTGTTATAGGCAATTGCTTTATTATTTGTGGTTTTTGTTAACGTTACATATATTTATTATTTTATTAACTATTTCCAGCAGTTTTCTTTGGTAAACAACACCCGGTTGTACCAGAAGCAGAGCTGGTTGCATGGCAAGAAAAAGTAGAAAAGAGGTTTTTTCCTCTTTTACGATCGGTAAGAATCTAAGTCTACATTAGAATACAAATAGCAAACCATAATTAACGTTAAACACTCATGAAGCATACATTATGTTTAAATAACACACGATTTGTACAAATATATTATTAATTAATCCGTCACTTTTATGATGGTTTGTTTCTTTGCCCCAGATTATGGTAAAGGACAGAACCAATCTCATCTACCAAGGCGTTAAACTGGCTTACCTTGAGACAGGTAAGTAGACATTATCATCATTTTCCTAACGCGGTTTCCCCTCTTATGCTTACTGGAATAAACCCATCTCTATAAATAGTTGATGACAGAAACGTTTGCAGTACCGATTTTACTGTTAGACTCAATATTCCAGTTCTATGTACAGATGTTTGAGGTGATGTAGACGTTACTAAACTTTTGTTGCTATATACAAATCGAGTAAGTTTCTATATATGATATATCCAATGCTCATATACCTTGTATTTTGTTTCGAAATCACAACTTTTCTTCCTGTGTAAGTTCCATTTTCACAATACAATTTGTCGTTTTAATTCCAGCCACCACAGAAGGAGAAGGGAAGTTCTGGAGCCAGGAGACGATGGCCGATGCTGAACTGGAGCTACAGAACACAGATGGCGCAGATGCAGAGGGGCGTACGTACCTGTCATGACTGTGATTTCCCTACTTTCAGCATAGTGACTAATTTACTAGGATGAACAAATAGCCAATATCTATTATCCAAAGGAACTGTTTAAATTATGTTCGTATCTAACAAGGTATTCGTTTTTAAGGTTCTATTCAAGGCATTAAAATGATGACACTGCGACGTTCTAATTTAATATCACAAGTAGGCTACGGAATATCAGTTCTTTCAAGGAAATGATCTGTCATTCACTGTCTTCTTTTGTGTTTCTAAACTAGAGAATTACCTTCTTTCAAATGAATTACGGATTATTAAAAGATTTCTTCCACAGGGAAGGTGGAATATGAACAGTCACGTATTTATTGTTGTTTAAGGTCCTGAGACGATCTATGTAACACGTCAGAATAAAAGAAATGTGTCTTCTTCAACGGTATGTGCCATGATGTGTTTTGTCAAAAGACTGCAATATGGTTTGGATATTATCTCAGTGTGCTTCTTGATTGTCCGCTAAAAGTGCATGGTCTTCAGCTTGGTTTAACAGTGATCTCCTTGTCAGTTGCATTAATTTAGCAAGGAAGATCAAACACCAGTACCACCGTGTTACGACTAGGGTCATATATTGGGTAACATTTGGGAATTGCATCCGGCCTTCCCAATCGTCTAACGTGATTCGATGCACACATGATCTTGATCATGAAGAAACGATTCATTACACACACAGAGTTTACATATAGGTACATTTCGATACTGACCATGCTAAACAAATACTCTTAGAATCGAAACTAATTTCAGGAGCCCCTGGGGAATATCCACACTGAAAAACTCCAGGACACAGATGTTGGCGAGGCATTGGGACTCCAGGACACAGATGTTGGCGTGGCAGAGAGTCGTAAGTATCTATATCACACTCCCATATCAGCTAATTGAATTACCATTTATAAACAATTGCAATAAACCTTCTATTTCTCAAATGTTGTGTTAAATATTTCCATATATGTTGTTAAGTGTTACTTACAGCATAGGAGTGAGTGAGTGAGTGAGTGAGTTGGGTTTGACGCCGCTTTTAACAGTATTCCAGTTATATCACGGCGTGTCAGCTTAATGTGGGAGGAAAGCCCGAAGTCATGCAGGTCTCAGACGTTTACCACTTCGGTGAAACCCACGAGCACGGGTATGGTGCTGACAAACCTAGAAACATAATTGGGGCGAATCGGGATTCGAACCCACAATCATAGGTTTCTGGCGTGCCCAAGGGACGCAACTCTGCACAGCGAATCGCGGCGGCTTAGACGACTGGGCCACCCGTGCCCCCTACAGCATAGGAAACATGACATATTCAGTCAGTCACGTGAAAAGATATCCACGGTTGTATGCACTACAGTAATGCATTTGTTTCCTCTTCAGGTATGCAAGAGATTGAATCTCTAAATGAAGAATTGGACAGTTTAAAATCGGTAACCATTCACATAGTCATACACTCTTGAAGATTTGTACAGAAATATCGAAACAACTATGAATATCTTTTGGTCGTTAATTCAAACTGCTAATATTTCGTATTGCTTCAAATCATATACAAGCTTAACAATAACTCAAACAGAGAAATGTTAAAAACATTAATACTATAACCTGATCGAAACTATGAGGGTGGTGACTCCAATGCTACTTCCACTGCTACTGCCAGTTCCTTTGGTTTCAGAACAGAGATCACAAAACGAGACAACTCGACAAACTACAAACTGATTGTTGGACACACGGCAAGTGTAAACTGATTTATGCTTATATCTACTCGCCGCCAAAAGGGACGCGAACCATAAAAACCTATAGAGATGTATGTACGTTAAGATGAGATTTCCCAGTGAGTACCAATTGATGACAAAACCAACAATCAGTCAAGTGTTACCGCAGCGTGACTTTATTCTAACACAATATGCTGCATGTGATATCCAAACTTTACATGCATCTCGGATCTTTACCGTCACATGCGATGCGTTCACGAGCGTCGGTTCACACAACATAGCAGTATGTTCGTCTGTGCATCGAACCAATCAAATATCGCTTGAATAATAAGTAAGTCTTCATATATTAACTAACAATATGGTATTCGCGTCTTTTGGCGGTGGGTATATTAAAGTGGTTTTTCACAAAATGCCTCCGATCTTAAGTGTTTCTCTAACATGGGCATAACTTAGAGAAAACGAGTATCTGATAATATAACGAAATTTACGATTGAGATATTCACACAAGTTAATTGTATAATATCTTATATCCTCCAGTTGAGTGGCAGAACGCTGTTGACTACTTGATGAGGTACCCGGATGTCCTATCCCTGTTTAAGGTGGAGCTACCAGGAGTGGACAGTGTTAGCAGTTTCCACCGAGAAGACCAAGATGAAGGCAACTTGCCAAGAAGAATTAAACACAGGCAAAGGACAATATTCGCGAAAGACTCAAAGCGAAAGGTAACAGTTATCGTCTTTTAAGGCGCTTCAATTGGTTTATACACATGCTCACTTGTATTGTCCGGTTAGGTTGTTGTTTTACGATGCAGTGTGTCGACTATATCATGGTGCCCGTCATGGTGGGTTACGGTGACACAAAGTCATCTCATCTCATGGGTAATGTTAGAAAAGTAACAAGGGTTGGTATCACAGTCAATCATCAGTGTAATCTAAAGGTAATGTACATAATGTACGGATGTCACTTCATTCATAATCAGTTTCTTGGTTTGTCAGCGCATTACCTGTTTTCGTGAGTTTCACCAAACAGGTAAACGTCTAACACCTGCATCAGCTCGAGCACGCTCCTCATCAACCTGACATGCTGTTATATACCTGAAAAACTGCTCAAAGGGAAATAAGGCCATATTTACTCACTCATTATCATTGGTAACAGCATAGAGTTTGTGTTAAATTTTGTCATTAAATTAAAACTACACGATTCCAAGTGGAAACGCGTGACACAAAGACCAGAGAATGTACAGATATGAAAATGTGTACGGTGTGCTAGAAGCGTCTTTTGTGATAACAAACCAACCAACATAATAACAACCCTTGTATTTGTTTCAATGTCGCCTACCTAATTACAGTTCCCCGACCCAACATCAAAACTGCCTGGAGTGAAAGGGGAAGGTCAATACACTGTGAAAGGTATGAACTGTTCATTGCCAAAGCATTGAATAAGTTTCATATCTTACTTGATATGTATTATAACTAAAACCAAGTTATCTTCTAGTTAGTTACATTTGGCTTAAATTGAATGTGATTAACCAGTTTTTACATATTCTTAAAATGGAAACAGAGAGTAAATTTGCCAAAAGCATATACGTCCTATATATCTATCACCACGTACTGTCAATAACAAGTTCTATGTTGTGTAATCTACAGATGGGTGTCACAGTCACTGCAGGTCTACAGGTCTGATGCATCAGTTGAGGAGGTACCAGCTGGGCTCCCTAAAGGACAGAGATTTAACTACACTCACATTGAAGGTATAAATGGGGACGAAAGGGAACATGGACACATGCTTATGAAATGGTCGGAATTGTACACTCGATTCTGGTTTTGGCAGAGATTTCTTATTTATGTGGAAGGCTTTTGTCGATTTGCTTTTATGTGAGAAGGTAAAGTCGGAAATAGAAAAAAATAAATTCATTTTTGGCTTTTAAATCTTCGCGTTAATTGTCTTGTTTACCAATCATGGCAATAACTTATTAACGTAGTTATTACTGCCTATGGTTTGAAAAGGAGAAAATGACAAATTTAGATTCTGAAGTCCAAAGGAACTATATTGAAATAAGCTATAACATTATGTAAATGAGATGTTGAAAAGATAAAATAATATTATTGAATAAATGAGGCATTTTTCCAAATGAAGATTTAGTTTTGTGCTCATAACGAACAAACTAAAACATATTACCATTGCATCAATGGACCCATGGATCCTATTGTTTATGTATTTGGGGACAACACCCTCCATTCTTCATTGCTTATATTTGGATCACCGGTGTCTTACGGCCAGTCCTTCATTGGCCTGATTCAATACAGAATCAGAATCAGGTGATTCAGGACAAGGCCAGGGCGGTTGGTGTTTGATGGCGTACAAACGTGAATGTTATGACACTTTGTGAAGTCTCACACTGGCTCTGAACGTCTTGACGTCGTCTTCTTTATCTTCTAGGTGATGGCAGGAGACGAGCAGCAACTCGCGTATCTGACGGCAAAGAATGACTCCTTGGAAAAAGGTTTGTAGATTTATATAGCTGTACATTCTAGGAGTGTAGAAAACCAAAATATACCTTGAATACTTATTTCATATGAGAGTTTGAAATATATATTTACGTGTATGTCACGTTGATGTGTTTTGATAGTATTATCGTTACATGCCATGATTAGGAATGGACTTCGCACCAGTTGTTCTCTGTCAGTGAGTAATGTTAAAACCAGTTGGCTATCCAATCGCTAATTTTTGAATAGCCAGGACAGTATGCAGTATCATACAGTATCATACAGTATCATACTGTTTCAAGCAGGGCCTAATTTAACACAGTACAGTAAGGCGAGCGTAACGGCGACAGTCGTGGAGATTCATGTAACTGTTCAAGGGGTAAATATACGCCAGATATTAAACCTCGGATTGCAGCAATCGTGAATACATGATTAATATAAACATTAAACTGCTAGGCTTGCGTAACAAGTTAAAGATATGCTTATCGGTTACTTTTTTTTAGCTGCTAATGCAAACTTTGACCTTATGAAAACAGAAAATATATAAACAAGGTATAAATATATTTAACATTTATCTTTCAGATTTTGGAAGCACTGTACATATTGTTGGACTGGAATGCAGGCCTGCACCTATCTCATGTAAGTATGTCCAGGAGTGAGTAAGTGAGTCAGTGGAGGCTCTCGGGATTTCGTATTCCACAGCTAGATTAATGTTTATAAGTATTACATGTATATGTTAAAAGTTTTTATTTTCTGAGCTAGTGTTGAATCAAATCTGTCTCTCGATTCATCACTGTTGTCGTAACTGCGTTAGATCGTCACTACAGTTACCTAAACGTATTGTCGTTCCTTGTCGTCATGGTCAGTTAAGCCATGACTTTGCAGCTCGTCTTGCCAGCATCGGGTTATCTCAGGAGTGATTGGTCGATCGACGCTTACTCCGAATTGTCACCCGACCGCCCCTACTCGCATAATAAAGAAACGCAACACCAGCTTTAACTCACATTAGGTTTACGTGCTCTCAGTCCATCAATACACGACAAGATCAGACCCGCCAGGCTCGTCACTTAGTGGGTAACTAAGAACGAGATTCGACCAGATAGACTGCAAAACAGCGCTTCCCTTTCCTAAAGGTGGCGGTATCATTTGAAAGCGTTCGGGCCTGACCTTTCTTTGTCACATGTCATCATGGACCATTTTAGTTGAATAAGAACAATATCAGACCATGAGCCTACTGACTGATTAAAAGTGTCTATTGATTAATTGGCGACAACAACAACAACGGACCTATCCCGAAATACCCTGCAACTGTCATCGCCCTCTTGATTTCCTGCTTGTTTGTGCCGACATGGCGGCTTTCTTTCTCCATCGTGTTAAAGCTATAACCATAAATTTAAAGGTTGACTTTGTAATATGTTTCTCAGGTTTTGGAGATGCATGTTTAGCTTATAACACTATTACTTGGCACCAGTCCAGCCTCGAACGGTCGTGTGGTGAAACTGGTGTTTCGCGTTCCTACACTGAATGTGTAATATTGACACTAAAACCTATCGAGATGTCTCAGCCATTAAATCTGTTGTTGGTGTACTGAAAGATACACCCCACTCCAGGCGAGGACCTTTCTACTTTAATCTAGACATGTGAAGATCCGGGGTAGAATAGGTCTTCAGCAACCCATGAATGCCGTAAGAGGCGACTATATGCTTGTCGTAAGAGGCGACTAACGGGATTGGGTGGTCAGGCTCGCTGACTTGGTTGATGCATGTCATCGATCCCATTTCCGTGGAGCGATGCTCATGATATCAATCACTGGAGTGTCTGGTCCAGACTCGATTATTTATTAGGGGTAAATCAAAAGTGTATCAACAATTCTTTTATACTGCCTTTGTTTGTGAATTATTCTATTTGTTTCTTAATGAAAGGCATTTTGAATTCTCGTAGTAATAGTTTTACATTGTAATTAGCTCGCTAATATAGCGCAATTGTGGGAGATATTCTGTACTGATGAAAAACACAGACGAACATTCAGCGCGCTGTTTGGTGACAAGCAAACAATCAGCCGATATTTTCAGTCAATCTCTTTCTATGTCTCAGTTTGTAACAAACAGTGAAATAAACTTGCTACACAACAAATACAATGTTTATTTCCAGGTCCTAAACTTCACCTGGACGCGGCTCGGGCCAACACAGACTGGTGCCACGTAACTAAAGACGGTGAGCTGGTCAACTGGCCGCCCGACACACGGGATGAGGGGCAGAACAGGCTACAGAAGTACTTGGGGACCTGTAGCTCCCCCATCCCCCTGCCTCCACCCCCCTCCACCCTCACCCCCCTCCCCACCACACCAACATACTGGGAGACAAAGACCAGGGTGCGGGTGGTGGAGGGAGTGAGGTTGTTTATCCTGGAGATAGGGATGTGCGAGGCAGGACGGGTGGAAAGTGAGCACTGTTTTTCTCTACAGCGTCGGTCCTGGTGTGTCCGTGTAGAGAGATGTGATAGACACGGGAGGAGTCTCTGTACCAGGGTGTGGCGGGAGGGGGCGCCGGGCGAGTGTCACCAGAACACCATGTCAACCACTCCCGGCTCACAGGCCACCCTCCACTATGGCGTGGTGCTGGATGTGGGGAGGGGGAGACTGGCCTTCATTGACTTGGACAGGGAGATTGTTCTTGGCAAGTATGATGAGGTGTTCCGGGAACCTCCTGTCCCCCTGTTAACTGCTGGGTGTTCGTCACCTCACTACACTGCGGCGATGAGACTGATCAGCGGGGAGGACGTCGACATGACAGACACCAAGAGGGTCCTCGTCTACCAAGCGCTGAGATAGGAAATAAACTGGTTATGTTAAGTTGTCCGTGTAACTGAGAGATTTCTATCAACTGTTTAAATGACAGGCGGGGAAAGTGAGTGAAGCGGACATAGAAGTGTTCGGTTTGTTCGGTTCTTCACATGTCTGGTTTCACTACTTTCCTGGTTTCTCCTGGAGTTGGAAATTAATTTTAGATACTCACAGTAATATTGTTATGATGAAGTTATTGCTTTAGTTTCTGAAATTCTGTCACAGTAACACCGAGTTGAGTGTACAAAACAAGACTTCTTCTGCTTTAAATATTGATTCTATACTATAAAAATAGTGTTTTAAATCCCCACATGACTATTGTTATGATGGAATTATTTCTGTAGTTGCTGAAATTATGTCACAGCAACAACTTTCTGAAATGTGATGTGAAACAGGAGTGAGTACACAGACAAAATGTAAAAATTCTTTCAAAAAAAGATTTCTTCTGCTGAGATTGTTATAATTGTTTTGAGTCCACATATGAATACTGTTTGGATGAAATTATAGCTGTAGTTGCTGAAATTATGCCCCAGTAACCACTTTGGATGAAATGTGATGTGACACAGAAGTGAGTGTACAGACACTTATATTTATTTAATAAATGTATTGCTGTAGTTGCTGAAATTATGCCAAAGTGATGAAATGTGTTGTAAAAATGTATTTACAAAATAAAAAATAAAAATTTCGATCATGTATCAAGACTTCAGACAAAATGTTTGAATCTACCGTTGTATAGTGTTTATAGATATTTCTGTTGTTGCAATAGCTATGCCACACTGGTAACTAGGTGATATTTGAGCCAAAAAAAATGCTAGTGCATACAAAATCACAGATGTTTTAAAGACAGATTTTACTTTTCAAGATGTAATAATGTACCGTAAATGTTTTAAATACACAAATATGATTACAATTTTGCTACTTGAACTCTAAATCTCCTGAATAAAAAACTTTCAGTTTTGTGATTTTAACGGGTTTTAATTTCACACCATTAAACTTCTACATTAAGTTTCCATGTTTGTTGTTTAACGCCACTCACCAATATTCCACCTGTATGACAGCAGTCAGTAAATAGTCAAGTCTGGACCAAACAATCCAGTGATTGACATCTGTTTAACAGCAGTCTGTAAATAATCAAGTCTGGACCAAACAATCCAGTGATTGACATTTGTATAACAGCAGTCTGTAAATAATCAAGTCTAGACCAAATAATCCAGTGATTGACATCTGTATAACAGCAGTCTGTAAATAATCAAGTCTGGACCAAACAATCCAGTGATTGACATCTGTATAACAGCAATCTGTAAATAATCAAGTCTGGACCAAACAATCCAGTGATTGATGTGCATCGACGTTCGCAATTGAGATATGATGACATGTAAAAACCAAATCAGCGACTTTGACCAACATCTCTTTAGTCCCCTCTTGCGATAAGCATGGGTAGCTGAAGACCAATTCTAACCCAGTTCTTCAGAGTGGGAGACAAGCATGGGTTGCTGAAGACCAATTCTAACCGTATCTTCACACGGGGAGACAAGCATGGGTTGCTGAAGACCAATTCTAACCGTATCTTCACAGGGGGAGACAAGCATGGGTTGCTGAAGACCAATTCTAACCCGGATCTTCACAGGGGGAGACAAGCATGGGTTGCTGAAGACCAATTCTAACCGTATCTTCACAGGGGGAGACAAGCATGGGTTGCTGAAGACCAATTCTAACACGTATCTTCACAGGGGGAGACAAGCATGGGTTGCTGAAGACCAATTCTAACCCGGATCTTCCCAGGGGGAGACAAGTTTTGGACTCAACCCAAAAACGTCCTGGAATCTATACTTTACTAAGAAAGTATTATCCCAAATAATTTTTACAAATTTTGACCAATTTCTAGATGGTATTGTGTGTTAATAGCTTTCAGCCATGGGAGCTGTCCCAATTTACACTTGTCAGAGGTGTACACTAAGTACGTGATCTAGACTACCAGTTGTCGGACTTTCATTTTTTGTGGAAGCCTCAGAGGCTGAGTGGGTTAGATCGCTGACTTTGTGTGCTGGCAAATTAGGTGCCTCACCCTAGCAGTGCGAGTTCAAATCCCGGATGCAACTCAACCCAACTAGTACTTGAATCTGTACTTTACTGAGAAATTGGTTAAAGCGTTGGCTTATCACGACGAAGAGCCGGGTTTGATTCTCCACATGGGTAAAATGTGTAAAGCCCATTTCTAGCGTACCTTGCCTTGACATTGCTGGAATATTGCTAAAACAGCATAAAACCATACTCACTCACACATGATTATCATGACCAAGTCTCTTCTGTAAGCCTTCTGAAAACTTTTACATTCTGAAATTGCTGGAAAGAAAATTAGAAGTATTCAAGGGTCAAATGTAATTTCATCCTCACCAACAACATGTGCCTTCAGGAGGGTAGCACGTGCTCGCCTATTGCGCAAAGCTCTGACGCCATCCTAAAAATTAACTATGTTTGGAAGTTTGTTGTTTAAGGCCACACTCAGCAAATATCCCAGTCTGTAAATACTCTGGACCAGACAATCCAGTGATTGCCAAATTGGGCTACGATGACATTCATCAACCAAGTCACATCCTGATCACCTGATCCGTCGCCTCTTACGACAAGCATGAGTTGCTGAAGACCCATTCTAACCCGGATCTTCGCAAGGGGAGACAAGCATGGGTTGCTGAAGACCAATTTTTCAAGGGTTTGGAAGTGTGTGCTTCTACCTCGTCATTACCAATTAATAATGAAAAGGGTTTAAGGTTTGTGTTTAGATCCCTATAATCGCAAGTCGGAGGGTGGGGGGTGGGGGTGGGGGTGGGGGGTGGGGGGGGTGGGGGGGTGTTCCTGTTTAGAGTAAGAAAATGTTACTTTTAGTCAGGGAAAATTTATACTCAGGAATAAGTAAGGGAGTGAATTGATATTCAGAAAAGAAGTCAGGAAAAGTTGCCCTTTGTCAGATAAAACTGGATTTTGTTGATCGACCGTGTATTTGTCTTTGCATAAAGTGATCATTATCTTAGTCTCTCCTGACTTTTTACTTTGGGAAAAACGTTCTAGTGTTCAGTTTCAGTTCAAATGGGTGGAATGGGAGGACGGAGGTCATTAATCATCTAATCTATTGTGTTTGTGTATTAAAATACAGCAACCATGGAAATCTGTCAGGGAACTGAAAGCTCGCTGTGGCTACCCTGTACAAGCTTCAACATGCAGTAATAGAGACTGCAACCTCAAAACATTCCATGTTCTTTTTATGTCCAAAATGATAGAATGATGACTTCTTTGTGGTACTGAGCAGAGCTTGTTAACATCAATGTAAGAGAATAACCAGTCTTTATTACCAGTATTCACCGACAGATTCCATTTGGCGTAAAGGGCAAAATAACTGTAAAAGATATACGAATGGACCACTGAAAATCAGGTAGCAAAGTCATTATTCTGCTACCCGAGAACATACAAAAACAGTCTCAAACAATGTTATGTTTTTCCAGCATATTTTATTTCAATGTAAATAGCAAATGTACAGACATGATTCCATTGTAATAACAATACCACTGACACATGGATATGACATTGACTACAAAATATGTCAGACTGCTTGTGTCTTGAACCTATGGGCAGGAGAGCAAACAAACCACGAGTCTATGTGTACGATGGTTCCAGTCAGTTCAGCCGTGGCAGCCAACACATCAACTCATACTGACTGACAGGTGATCAAGTTAGGTGTGGCACACATGAAGCCATCACCATTGGGACGCAATGGCTGCATTCATTACTAAACGAGACTGTCTCTTTGACATGTAAAAAGCCCCTATCCAACCAGCTGAACGAACAAGGTCACTATGAAACTGGTCATTTATTGGGGGAAGGGGGGTAGGGGGATCATTGGACTATCATGGTTTACTAACCCACTCACCCATTTTGTGCAACATCTTTTGGCATCTTTTTCAGCCTCCATATTCCTTCACTGCAATGTTGTGGACAATCTGGTGATGTGTTCATCAGCCAGGAGGGACGTAGATTTCAGCCTCCATATTCCTTCACTGCAATGTTGTAGACAATCTTGTGAGATGTCCATCAGCCAGGAGGGACGTAGATTTCAGCCTCCATATTCCTTCACTGCAATGTTGTAGACAATCTGGTGAGATGTCCATCAGCCAGGAGGGACTGCTGGAGCAGCTGCACTCTGTAAGTCAACCCTGTCCACGTGGATACCACAGCCTCCACATGCCATGTGTTACAATGTACAGTGGAGCCAGGACTATACAACACCTACAAATGACTAATCTCTCATGATATATGAACATGTGTACTGATTAAAAATATTCTTCTAATACTTCAAAGGACAAAAACTCCATAACCCATGAATTAAATCTTGAAAACGTCATCACAAAATGGTTTCCAGATTAGCAGGGTCCAGTCTTATGAGGTTGAGCTGTATCCAACACAAAATGATTCATGCAGGAAATAAGCACTGGTGGGATTGTCTGAGACCTTGTTAACTGACAATATATCTAATTTACCATAGTGATTTATTCAGTCACACAAACCACACCACAGTGAGTACACACACACAAAATATGTAAGCTTTTATTGAAGCAACAATGAAACTTTATGTGATATCTTTTGTACACATAAGATAAACCCTGTACACACACATACACATGACAGCAGAATGTTTGGGGATACATTCATCTTTTTTGTTGTTTCCATATGTCTCCTTGAGGAAAAGCAAAGAAAGATACAGATCACAACAACATCTATTCCATATAATCTTTTTGAACAAACATAAAATATACATTCACAGACATCACACAAGTAAGGACAATCTTATTTACACTTGTTCAGTTTATTCTCAGTGGGCTAACATGTACGATCATTATCATTCAATGCTGTCCCTACCATGTACAGTCATTATCATTCAATGCTATCCCTACCATGTACAGTCATTATCATTCAATGCTGTCCCTACCATGTAGTCATTATCATTCAATGCTGTCCCTAACATGTACAATCATTATCATTCAATGCTGTCCCTACCATGTAGTCATTATCATTCAATGCTGTCCCTGACATGTACAGTCATTATCATTCAATGCTGTCCCTACCATGTACAATCATTATCATTCAATGCTGTCCCTACCATGTACAATCATTATCATTCAGTGCTGTCCCTACCATGTACAATCATTATCATTCAATGCTGTCCCTACCATGTACAATCATTATCATTCAATGCTGCCCCTACCATGTACAATCATTATCATTCAATGCTGTCCCTACCATGTTGTCATAATCATTCAATGCTGTCCCTACCATGCAGTCATTATCATTCAATGCTGTCCCTACCATGTAGTCATTATCATTCAATGCTGTCCCTACCATGTACAGTCATTATCATTCAATGCTGTCCCTACCATGTAGTCATTATCATTCAATGCTGTCCCTAACATGTACAATCATTATCATTCAATGCTGTCCCTACCATGTACAGTCATTATCATTCAATGCTGTCCCTACCATGAACAATCATTATCATTCAATGCTATCCCTACCATGTACAGTCATTATCATTCAATGCTGTCCCTACCATGTAGTCATTATCATTCAATGCTGTCCCTAACATGTACAATCATTATCATTCAATGCTGTCCCTACCATGTAGTCATTATCATTCAATGCTGTCCCTGACATGTACAGTCATTATCATTCAATGCTGTCCCTACCATGTACAATCATTATCATTCAATGCTGTCCCTACCATGTACAATCATTATCATTCAGTGCTGTCCCTACCATGTACAATCATTATCATTCAATGCTGTCCCTACCATGTACAATCATTATCATTCAATGCTGCCCCTACCATGTACAATCATTATCATTCAATGCTGTCCCTACCATGTTGTCATAATCATTCAATGCTGTCCCTACCATGCAGTCATTATCATTCAATGCTGTCCCTACCATGTAGTCATTATCATTCAATGCTGTCCCTACCATGTACAATCATTATCATTCAATGCTGCCCCTACCATGTACAATCATTACCATTCAATGCTGTCCCTACCATGTACAGTCATTATCATTCAATGCTGTCCCTACCATGTGTAGTCATTATCATTCAATGCTGTCTCTACCATGTACAGTCATTATCATTCAATGCTGTCCCTACCATGTAGTCATTATCATTCAATGCTGTCCCTACCATGTACAGTCATTATCATTCAATGCTGTCCCTACCATGTACAATCATTATCATTCAATGCTGTCCCTACCATGTACAATCATTATCATTCAATGCTGTCCCTACCATGTACAGTCATTATCATTCAATGCTGTCCCTACCATGTACAATCATTATCATTCAATGCTGTCCGTACCATGTACAATCATTATCATTCAATGCTGTCCCTACCATGTACAGTCATTATCATTTCCATGATGTCTCTACCATGTACAATCATTATCATTCAATGCTGTCCCTACCATGTAGTCATTATCATTCAATGATGCCCCTACCATGTACAATCATTATCATTCAATGCTGTCCCTACCATATGAAGGCATTATCATTCAATGCTGTCCCTACCATGTGCAGTCATTATCATTCATTGCTGTCCTTACCATGTACAGTCATTATCATTCAATGCTGTCCCTACCATGTACAATCATTATCATTCAATGCTTTCCATACCCTGTACTGTCATTATCATTCAATGATGTGCCTTCCGTGTACAATCATAATCATTCAATGCTGCCCCTACCATGTGAAGGCATTATCATTCAATGCTGTCTCTACCATGTGTAGTCATTATCATTCAATGGTGTCCCTACCATGTACAATCGTTATCATTCAATGCTGGCCCTACCATGTACAGTCATTATCATTCAATGCTGTCCCTACCATGTACAATCATTATCATTCAATGCTGTCCCTACCATGTACAATCATAATCATTCAATGCTGACCCTACCATGTGAAGTGATTATCATACAATGCTGTCCCTACCATGTGCAGTCATTATCATTCAATGCTGTTCCTACCATGTACAATCATAATCATTTAATGCTGTCCCTACCATGTGCAGTCATTATCATTCAATGGTGTCCCTACCATGTACAATCATTATCATTCAATGCTGTCCCTACCATGTGCAGTCATTATAATTCAATGCTGTCCCTACCATGTACAGTCATTATAATTCAATGCTGTCCCTACTATGTACAATCATTATCATTCAATGCTGTCCCTACCATGTGCAGTCATTATCATTCAATGGTGTCCCTACCATATAGGTTAATTCAGATATATTGTGAGGGTGGTAAACGGACCCAGCTTGCATCATTACTGGTTTTCTTTCGAGATACAGCTGTGCCAATATATTACATCAGTTACAGTTGTGTTTCAATTCGGTCAAGAGGTACATGTTACAGAAGGAAAAGGCGTTACACACAACTTACTCACAGGGCGGTCAGGTAGCCTAGTAGTTAAAGCGTTCGCTCGTCACTCCGAAAAGCCGGGTTTAAATCGACATGGGTACAAAGCGTGAATACCATTTCTGGTGTCCCTCGCCGTGATATTGCTGTAATATTGCTAAAATCAGCGTAAAACCAATCCCACTCACTCACTCACAACTTACTCACAGGAAACCATCTTAGAGCTATGACTGCCGTTACTCCTGTACTTCTGATATTTACAAGTGAATGTAATCCTAGACTAAATAAGTCCGATGTTTGTGGTAAAGAAAGCTTTGCAGAAGGAAACTCACATGTGCGGAGTGACTGAGTGAAAATAATGAATCATAGCCGCATCGGTTCGGCTATTCACGGCAAACTGTAACACTATATCACTAGCTATCTCTCGCAATGATCAATTCATCAACCAGCCGTTGTAAACTGAACGGGAAACAAAGGGAATGAAATGTATACTTCTCAGTCTGAAGAGCCAGCAATGGATGATGTAATAACAAACTAATGTGATAAAATTAGATATTACAAGACAGAAGCGTCATGATTATGTATGACTTTGTTTATCACGTTCTGTTAGCCATGCATGAACAGTCAGTGCAATGCAGTTGTTATCATGGTGATAGAGTTAACTCCATTATCCCGTGAACCGCGTATATTCAGTCACAGCTGCGAGGGGGGGCACGGGTGGCCCAGTCGTCTAAGGCGCCGCGATTCGCTGTGCAGAGTTGCGTCCCTGGGCACGCCAGAAACCTATGATTGTGGGTTCGAATCCCGGTTCGTCATGATTATGTTTCTAGGTTTTTCAGCACCATACCCGTGCTCGTGGGTTTCACCGAAGTGGTAAACCTCCGAGACCTGAATCACTTCAATGGCTTTCCTCCCACATTAAGCTGACACGCCGCGTTAAACGCACGCACACACACACACACACACACACACACACACACACACACACACACACACACAGCTGCGAGGCATTTTACTTGTCGGTCGGGAAGCCACCTTAAATATTACCCGTAGTTGACCAACAGGCGGGGATCTCACCTGCATGTGTAGCTGACCAACAGGCGGGGATCTCAGCTGCATGTGTAGTTGAACAACAGGCGGGGATCGTACCTGCATGTGTAGCTGACCAATAGGTGGGATCTCACCAACAAGTGCAGCTGACCAATAGGTGGGATCTCACCAACAAGTGTAGCTGACCAATAGGTGGGATCTCACCAACAAGTGTAGCTGACCAATAGGTGGGATCTCACCAACAAGTGTAGCTGACCAATAGGTGGGATCTCAGCAACAAGTGTAGCTGACCAATAGGTGGGATCTCACCAACAAGTGTACTTGACCAAAAGGCGAGGATCTCACCAACAAGTGTAGCTGACCAATAGGTGGGATCTCACCAACAAGTGTAGCTGACCAATAGGTGGGATCTCAGCAACAAGTGTAGTTGACCGGTAGGTGGGATCTCACCAACATGTGTATTTCACCAACAGACAAAAGTCAACACGCCTTACCTTTTCATGAAGGCTGTCGTCTACTGTGAGACAATTAGCCAGTGTCACACTAGGGGATATCGATTGACCGTTATCAAGATGGAAGGGAGACAAATCTTGATACACTGTACTACACTCATATGCTTCGTGCTGTCTTTGCTTGTATTTACTCACACTGAATATGTAGCTCATCTTCGTATGAGAGGATGGTTGAGTTTATGTTACTGTTCAGAGTGAAGATGTTTACACTTTCTTGAATAACAATCGGGAAGAAAGTACACTAAATACTACGGTTATTAAACTTTAGCAGATTTCACACGCTCAATTTTCTGTGCGTTAAAAGATGCAATAGGTGTATACATCATTATCTATGACAATATGGTATGTCCAATACACACTCTTTATGCTTTTGTCAAACAGTGTGGTAGTCGGGGATCAAATCTGCAAGAGAGCTATAAAGTCGAATATCTAGTAAACCGGATTCCATCGTCCGTAAAAAAGCAAAGTAGTCGTAAAAAACACATAACTAGATCACTGACGTTCAACGATGAGTGTCAACGATAGAGGGTAGCAACCGCAACTCACACAAGTTTCATTCTTAAAGTATAAAATGCTAAATGATGCTGAAACTACATGTAGAGGTCATAGCATTGGTAGCATCATGCATCATGTTGGCAAGTGTCATGATATGTAAATTAGGCGGGTACAGGACAGTGGGTGGAATCTGACTTAGTTGATTTGTAATTGATTTGATCTTACCCACAAGTGTACTAGCAGGTTAGGTTGACCTTAATGCGGAGAGGTCAGTGGGCAGGAATATCTCCTCCGACATGTTTAGTTGGCCATGAGGCAGGAATATCGCACACGTGTAATTGACCAGTCGCCATGAGGTGTAATTAATCTTAAAGAAGGCATGTCACCTACAAGTGTAGTTGATCAGGAAAATACTCTTCAAAGTGAGTGAGTGAGTTGGGTTTAACGCCGCTTTTAACAGTATTCCAGTTATATCACGGTGTGTCAGCTTAATGTGGGAGGAAAGCCCGAAGTGATGCAGGTCTCAGACGTTTACCACTTCGGTGAAACCCACGAGCACGGGTATGGTGCTGACAAACCTAGAACCATAAACATGGCGAACCGGGATTCGAACCCACAATCATAGGTTTCTGGCGTGCCAAGGGACAGCGAGTCGCGGCGCCTTAGACGACTCGGCCACCCATGCCCCCAATACTCTTGAAAAAAAAGAAACACATAGCCAGATTTGTGTGAGGTAGGAAAATACATTTATACGAGGACCCGTACAAGGTATTGAGCCAAAATGTTGTGGAGAGAACACTTGGTGATTGTAGTCATCTCAGTTATCGGTACACAGGAAAAGTCCAAGGTGACGGTCAGCTACCATCAATAACGCGTATGTCCCCCCTTGGAATCGATAGCGGCCTGACATCACCTGCGAGTATGCGAATCACATCCTTGGGAATGGTAGCCCACTCGGCCTGCAACGCAAAAGCTAACTGCTGCAACGTCTGGGGATGTTGTTGACGTCGGCGTAGCCGTCTATCCAATTCATCCCACAGGGGCTCTATCGAGTTCAAATCTGGAGGGCCAGGGGAGAACTTCAGCGTTGTTATTGTGTAAGACAGGCTCTTGTGATACGTACTGTATGCGGTCGAGCGTTGCCCTGCTGGCATACACCGTTACCGTTGGCTGCAATTGGGAGGACGTGTTGGAGGGTATTTTCGTTGATGAATCGTTGAGCCGTAAGGTTGCCCTGGATATGGACCAAACCTGTCCTGTCATGATGAGGGACAACCGCCTCACAAATCTACCCCCTTCAAACCTGTCCACTTCCTGTACGCAGTTTCTGTCGTAACGTTCCAACCGGCGTCTGTAGACCCGTGCTCTTCCATCCCCTCGACGGAAGAGAAATCTTGATTTGTCGCTGAACCAGACATCTCTCCATCGCATTTGAGGCCATATCCTGTGTTGACGGCACAAATGCAGTCGTTGTTGACGTTGTTGACGACTCAATTTGACGCGTCGATCAGGACGTCATGCTCGTAGACCTGCTGCTCCTAAACGGTTTCTTACGCTCAGGTCGGTGATTCTGCGCAGTCTGGGTATTTGGGATGCGGTTTAGGTGGCTGTGGTCGTCCTTTCACGTAGGTGGCGCAGTCGGTTGTAGCAATCTTGGGCTAGGGTGGTTACTCTTGGTCGTCCCGACCTTGGGCTGTCACGTGTTGACCCATGCTGTTGAAACCGATCCCACTCTTTGTGATGTTGCTGAGGGCTACATTGAAAACTCTGGGTACAGCTGATCGGGATTCCCCTGCCAACAAGCGGCCTATGACGTTGTTTCTTTGCACTTCTGTTAATCGTGACATGTTGTTGGAGTGTCAATGTTCAATTGGCGCAGATGACAAGGAATAAAAAAACCTGCGCTTTGATACCGTTCCTGGTGCTGCTGCACGTGCAGTGAGCGCAGGTGCATGGCCCTTTTGTTAATGCCCTGGGTGCGTCTTTCCGAATCGTACGAGTCGTGTTTCCCGACTAATGGTTTGCGTGTCCTTGTTGTGATCATTGTGATCCGGGAAATTTGTCACAGACACTATAACACAATAAACCTCTTCATTTTGCTCCTCTTGGTCCGATAATTGAGGCTTTTAGGGCAAAATTATCCGTTTTGCGTTTCTTGCTTTCAAGTGTATATTATCTTTTTGTACTGTTTACCGGTTGGCAGAGCCATCGCTTCATGTGTGGTTGACCAGTGGGGATATTGATAATGAAATTTGCTTCTTTGTTTGTGATACTAAAAGTACTAAAAGCACTTTTCAATTCGTTACGAAAACAGCAAATGTACTATGTTTTCCTTATCAAACTGCTTACAATAATGCTTACAACACTCCTGTTTCGATACTATTACATAATAGATCACTGAGTTTCGGTGATCCATTTACATAATTTACATCACTATTTTGCACTTTTACGCCTTATCTGTATCGGCAGATATAACGCAGATTACTTCTGACGTTCTAAATTTCATCTCTCGTGTACACCCTGTATTGCATCTCTGGGGAAGTATGTCCGCTTTTCAGCAAATCGGGAACAGAGTAAAAAACATTTTGAAGACATAATCATTAGGATGTTTGATCATCAGACCTCATGTCAGTGCTTATGTACCTCAGCCTTCATGGGTGTCTGCCCGGAGAGCGGACGTTCGGTGATTCAATCCTTAGGCCGCATCATAGCAAAAGACGTTGAACGATGTCATTCCCGTGCCTGACGTTTGGCATAAAGAGGATAAAACAAAGACTGATCAGCTAGGAGTCAGTATTGTGTGTCGGAATGTTAGGTGTGCATGTAAAACTGTGGCATGGTGTCTCAGTGATGTTTACAAAATCGGCATAAGTCCGGACAAGTACAAGCGGCCACGCACAACAGCACGCACGCACACGTACATGCGCGTCATTGTGCAAGCACAATAATCTTGAACACGACGTGAAACTCCATTCAACATTTCCTTCTACCGACATTATATCTGTCACTGATAGCGAGGACAAGGGTCAAAAGTCAACCATTTATTTTCCCGACCTACTGTAGCATTGAAAACTGAACACTGCTGTGGGATCTTGAGCAGGTGGGAGAGAGAGGGGCCTCGAGGCGTCAGTCAACACACACCGCTGGTGGCCGTTATCTATTGAAGGTAAGGGAGACAAATCTTTCTACACTGCTGCAAAGTACGGCGTCCCATATGCCTTTTGGATTGAAAGTATCCATGATTGTGTCACTGTCTTAGAGTATTCATTTTGTCAGCATTTAGTAGATATATATTTATATTTTTATGAAATAATTTCGGTAAGAAATAAAGTGAACACGTAGGATTACTGAGACGTTTCGGTGTAGATTCTATACATTTATGGATCAAATGAATTTGAATAAATTTATACACTTAGCAAGTAGTCATCTAATCAACAAGTGTGGTTGGACAGAAGGTGAGTTCTCACACATTGAGGTGATGATCACAGCCACAAGTATAGTTGACCAATAGGCGGGGATCTCACCTACAAGTGTAGTTGACTAATAGGTGGGGATCTCACCTACAAGTGTAGTTGACCAATAGGCGGGGATCTCACCTACAACGTGTAGTTGACCAATAGGCGGGGATCTCACCTACAACGTGTAGTTGACCAATAGGCGGGGATCTCACCTACAACGTGTAGTTGAAAATAGGCGGGGATCTCACCTACAACGTGTAGTTGACCAATTTGCGGGGATCTCACCTACAACGTGTAGTTGACCAATAGGCGGGGATCTCACCTACAACGTGTAGTTGACCAATAGGCGGGATCTCACCTACAACGTGTAGCTGACCAATCTGCGGGGATCTCACCTACAAGTGTAGTTGACCAATAGGTGGGAATCTCACCTACAACGTGTAGTTGACCAATAGGCGGGGATCTCACCTACAACGTGTAGTTGACCAATAGGCGGGATCTCACCTACAACGTGTAGTTGACCAATCTGCGGGGATCTCACCTACAAGTGTAGTTGACCAATAGGCGGGAATCTCACCTACAACGTGTAGTTGACCAATAGGCGGGGATCTCACCTACAACGTGTAGTTGACCAATAGGCGGGATCTCACCTACAACGTGTAGTTGACCAATCTGCGGGGATCTCACCTACAAGTGTAGTTGACCAATAGGCGGGAATCTCACCTACAACGTGTAGTTGACCAATAGGCGGGGATCTCACCTACAACGTGTAGTTGACCAATAGGCGGGAATCTCACCTACAACGTGTAGTTGACCAATGGGCGGGAATCTCACCTACAACTAGTAGTTGACCAATTTGCGGGGATCTCACCTACAACGTGTAGTTGACCAATATGCGGGAATCTCACCTACAACGTGTAGTTGACCAATAGGCGGGGATCTCACCTACAACGTGTAGTTGACCAATAGGCGGGGATCTCACCTACAAGTGTAGTTGACCAATTTGCGGGGATCTCACCTACAACGTGTAGTTGACCAATAGGCGGGAATCTCACCTACAACGTGTAGCTGACCAATAGGCGGGGATCTCACCTACAACGTGTAGTTGACCAATAGGCGGGAATCTCACCTACAAGTATAGTTGACCAATAGGCGGGGATCTCACCTACAAGTGTAGTTGACAATAGGCGGGGATCTCACCTACAAGTGTAGTTGACCAATAGGTGGGGATCTCACCTACAACGTGTAGTTGACCAATAGGCGGGGATCTCACCTACAAGTGTAGTTGCCCAATTTGCGGGGATCTCATCTACAAGTGTAGTTGACCAATATGCGGGGATCTCACCTACAAGTGTGGTTGACCAACGGGCGAGGATCTCACCTACAAGTGTAGTTGACCAATAGGCGGGGATCTCACCTACAACGTGTAATTGACCAATAGGCGGGGATCTCACCTACAAGTGTAGTTTCCCAATTTGCGGGGATCTCATCTACAAGTGTAGTTGACCAATATGCGGGGATCTCACCTACAAGTGTGGTTGACCAACGGGCGAGGATCTCACCAACAAGTGCAGTTGCCAAATAGGCCACGGCCGTCATATAGCTGGAATATTGCTGAGTGTGACGTTAAACAACAAACACAAGCAGGCCGGGATCTTATTCCCATATTTACAGACGAATCAAGATTTTACCAAATTTTAGTTGAAAGAAAACGTGGTTGCCCATCTAGCGGCGAGCAGTACTATGCCAGTGCAACAATTCTTGATCATGATCGGTATCGGGGCGATGGTGTCATGGTGTAGGGCGGTATCACACATGACAGGCGGACTGATTTGCTTATGTGAATTGACATTTGACTGGCCAGCGATATATTGTCGAAATCTTGCATCCTGTCATTGTTCCATTCCCTAGAATCATCGGCAGACATGATGAGCATGTAAAATGACAATGCAAGACCACATCGTGTATCAATAACTTTCAACATAATTACATATTTTCAATGAACTTGGAAAATACTCAATTCCTACTGGTCTGTCTGTGGTTTCAAAACATAATAATCTCCTCTGATTGAAACAGCTAATTTGACAACCGCAACACCGCTTAAGCGAATATTTAGGAACTAAACACTTTTCATTCTCAACCATTGTGCATAGGCATTTTTGACTTAATGACATGTAGAATGATAGGTAAGTAAAAAAATAGTAAATTTTTTATTAATCAACTGCAGTGGACATGGAATGTGTACATCCTTGTTTCATGGTGGCTATTTTGACCTGTACCGTAAGTTTCCAGCGATAAACAATGGTCTTGCTTTTGCATGTGTTTGTGACAGGGCAAGGTACACTTACCTTTTGCGAACGCCTGGTATCATCACTGTTTATAAATGATTCATAAACATATGCTTATGATATAGCCGGCATGGCAAACCGACTCTGCTTTTAGAAAGGGTTTTGTCAGGAAGAAAGATGTTTAAAATGACTACTGCAAGTGTTGATGCCGTTAGTCTCATAGTGTACCATTGTAGAAATCTTTCTGTGATTATGATTATTGAAAGTGTTTTGTCCCTTGAAACAATCAGGTCTACACTATTACACATATAAAACAATATACCCGTATTATAAACACAGATAAACACATACATTTCATACGCACACTAATAAGATAAGATTCAGTACGTAGATTGTTGTAAATGCACTGGCTAGAATGTATTTATATACTAAATGTAAATACTAGATAAACTATATACACAGTGAATACATTACATATAAACGATATATAAACGACATGTAAACGACATGTGAACAACATTTAAACCTACCAGGTGTGTGGGCCAGGGGTTGGTATCACACCTGGGGACGATGCCGCGCCAAGTGTCTACACAGAAGTACAAAACACGTCTGCAAAGGAAATAACAATACATATGTATACTGCACATGCAGACATGCAAATAAGGACAAATATAGAATCATTCATGTATGCTTACCTTCAATCATTCATTTATGCTTACCTTCAATCATTCATGTATGCTTACCTTCAATCATTCATTTATGCTACCTTCAATCATTCATTTATACTTACCTTCAATCATTCATGTATGCTTACCTTCATTCATTCATGTATGCTTACCTTCAATCATTCATTTTTGCTTACCCTCGGTCATTCATGTATGCTAAACCTTCAATCATTCATGTATGCTTACCTTCAATCATTCATTTATGCTTACCTTCAATCATTCATTTATGCTTACCTTCAATCATTCATGTATGCTTACCTTCATTCATTCATTTATGCTTACCTTCAATCATTCATTTTTGCTTAGCCTCGGTCATTCATTTATGCTAAACCTTCAATCATTCATGTATGCTTACCTTCAATCATTCATTTATGCTTACCTTCATTCATTCATTTATACTTACTTTCAACCAGTCATGCATGCTTACCTTCAATCATTCATGTATGCTTACCTTCATTCATTCATTTATGCTTACCTTCAATCATTCATTTTTGCTTACCCCCAGTCATTCATGTATGCTAAACCTTCAATCATTCATGTATGCTTACCTTCAATCATTCATGTATGCTTACCTTCAATCATTCATTTATGCTTACCTTCAATCATCCATTTATGCTTACCTTTATTCATTCATCTATGCTTACCTTCATTCATTCATGTATGCTTACCTTCATTCATTCATTTATGCTTACCTTCAATCATTCAGTTATGCTTACCTTCAATCATTCATGTATGCTAACCTGCAATCATTCAGTCAAGCTTACCTTCAATCATCCATGTATGCTTACCTTCAATCATTCATGTATGCTTACCTTCAATCATTCATGTATGCTTACCTTCAATCATTCATGTATGCTTACCTTCAATCATTCAGTTTTAGGTTACCTTCAATCATTCAGTCATGCTTACCTTCAATCATTTATCACATGTATGCTTGCGTAGCCTTAACTCCTATATTACAATTATTTCTAAAACTACTAATCTTACTTTTAAGTTTAATGCTTATACATGTTTCAATGAATTTAGGATAATTATTTGGTTGTTTGAATCAATAATAATCCCCAATGTACATTCCGTGTATTTGTTTCTAAACACACATATATCCAAAATACATACAATATATACAATATTGCAAATACAATTAATTAATATAATCCTCTATCCCCCCAAAAAACACTAACCTTGGAATTTGGCTGAGGCTATTGTGCACAGGGTGTGACATTGACAAACTAAGCATGCAGTAAGCATGCTTAGAAAAAAGGGACCTGACTGATAGTGTAGTGTTTAAAGTAGACTGAGCAATGAAATATGATGACTAAATCTGCATTTAATTAGGTACATAAATTATACGTAAAAGGTAAAATACAAGAAATATTCAAAATCTGTAACTGCAACAAATGCACATGAACATTTTCCAAATTATATGATACGATGGTGTCTTTTGTCTGTGGCGCATCTATATGGCGTAATTGTGTCAACTGTTTTGTAGTCCATCACTGGGCTTAGGGTTTTTTCTTGTTTTCTTGGCGCGGGCACATATGTAGATACTGTAGGCATTATAATTGGCATACGGATATTAGCAATGTATTAACATGTAGGTTTTTGAAATAGTTCTGATGCGAGAGCTATGCCAGCGTTTGCAAACTGTAGATGTGTTACAGCACCATTAGAACTCGAAACTGGCAGATATATAAATTTAGATGTTAAGGACAGAGTTTGTTTTGACTGATCCATGAAATGATATGAATGAAGCGTCATATTGTTTAACAGGTAAAATTTCACTTTGTGAAATGAGTTTTATTCAAAACATGCATAAGAACTTACTTTAAAGCGCTGCTTCTTAAGATTACAACGCAGAAAGAATTGCATGTTTCATTTCGTTTTTAGCGTCTTTCATAACTTTATTTGGCGTTGTTATATTTACAACTCTTGTAATAATGTTCTTATGATATAGAGTGGCATATAAAATATTATATTTCTGTCTGAGCCTCGCCCAGCTGCGACTGTATGGACGAATAAGTGGTTAGACCGCGGACTGCAACTTGTTTGGCAGATAGGATTCCTTAAAATGTATAATCTTACTGTCAGTGTTCTTGTGAAGCTATTAAAACTGATAAATACCACATGTATTAGAACGCAATATGAGTATGAGAAGAAGTTTGTATTTATTCAATAATATAATATTTCTTGACTGACAATGAATCAACGCTTTCGTACATCCGAAACTAATGACATATGTCATACCCGTGTAAGACATGTGTAGTGACCTTTTCAAACCGAAGGCAATTTTATATGGGTCATGTGACTACAACTAGGTGCTTGTCATAATTAATACAGAACTCCAATCTCCCCGATCACCAGACGCACATTTCAATGGGCTGGAATCCTATTATATCCTTAACGGAGTATTGCGCTCCACATATTTTGTGATTGTGGACACGTAGAAAATAAGGAGGGATGTGCATATAAATATATATGGATTCAAACATAAAAGCAACACGCATACCTTTTACACACTCAACGCTAGCTCTTATCTCATTCTGTGCCGTCATCATCATGCATTGTTTTTTAAGTTGTTTGATTGCCATATTTTGGTCTTTTTTACTGTGTTTATTATTTTCCATACTCTTCACACATATGAATTAATCATTATGGTACTCAACACAATATGACATGCTACATCGTTCACAATTTATGAAACTAAACGATGACATATTTCAGGTGATTGCATAAAATAGTATCGTGGACATGTCGCGTTCCCGACATATATATCTCCTCTAAATAATACAATTATTCTGTATATAAACATAGTAAACGGTTTAGTTGGACGAACAGCTAAAATGTGTCACATTTCTCTGGACGATCAGCGCCTTGTTGAATGGAACAGGTACAGAGAAGTATGAATACCTAAATGCATTGGCGATGTTTCACGTCATAAGTAAAGGAGAGATTTAGCAATTACTGGCGTTGTCCATACAATACTTTTATGGAACACGAATTAAGCAAATTATTCATTTATATATATGTTACCAACCGTTTATATTTTCTCTACCTTTTCTTTGTTACTTGTCTAAGCATCACGCGCACTTTTATGGTCATTCTTGTCTCTGCTTTTACAAAATAATTATTTTCTCAATCACACTTTAAACAGGCTAAAACAAACGCCCTAATCTCACATCGCTATAGGATGGGTCTTGAGTGATCATTATATGAACGCCAAAATAAACCCCATTTCACTTGACCTCACCTTGTTTCATGGACAGTATTAGCGGTAAGGTATTCGGGATTATCCCGGGAAACAGATTACATTGGGAGCAAAATTCAAGTTAGCGGGGAAACTTATGTTGAACGTAACACGGAAACACGTTTCTCACAAAACTGCCTGATATTCTCAGTGAATGAAAAATAGGGATATGTATATTATTACTTCTTATATCTGCATTTTGCCTTGTTTTACTAGAACAAATTCTGCATTTAAGACATCTAAATTATCCTGCTAACTACAGACATGTTTTCCCTTTGAGCCAAAACGCCACCTAAATGATGTATAACTGCTCAATCAGATAACTGTGAACTATGTTTTGTACATCTCACAACAGTGATTTGCATTTGTAAGGGTGGAGCTAATGTGAATGTTTCCCAATAACAATAACACACGGCCATTTAGTATTAAAGACTAATATTAATACCCTGACGAAGTCTTCACTGCCATAAGATAGATGAACCAAAACGTTCTCTTGATGGATAGGCTACCTCTGTTTATCATAACGTTGGTTGCGTTATGATGTGCTTATGTTGAAAGTTGGCATGAAGTATGATGAGGCATGTGTTTTAAAGGGTCTGTATAGTTATCATGTTTGCCATTACCTTACCTCGCTGCTTTAGCCCCAATAAAAATATCGTTATCTGTGGAAGAAATGTTCTCAAAAGAGGGGGTGGGGGCAATATTTTGTGTCCTACAACACATTAATTTGCGGGCATATAATGGAAAATGGTATTATACATACTTTAAAGGTACATTTTGGTACAGGAAAATTGTTAAGACAGACACAATTTTTATGGATAACAACTTCTTTAATACTGTAAAAAGGCGACGTTTCGGTATAGATCCTTATACCGTTGTCAAGCAAGACTGAATGAGGGACATAGTGCAGAATATATATAGCAAGTGGATGATTAACAATAGTTAAGGAAAATTGTTTAGTGTCCAGAAACGTAGTTGCGTCTGTATCAAATACTTTAAGCTTAAGTAAAACGTCTTGGACAAATTCCCTTGTTCTGATTTTTGCAAACCGACCAGTATGCATTAAGGAACAGATCTGCAAGAAGGGGAGCTCAATTGTTGCCCATGGGGATGCCTACTTGCCTAAATGTCTTATCGCCAAATTTCACATTGATGTTATCAATGAGGAAGTTTATCACCTTTTTGTCTCTGTAAACTTGAGAGACGCTATGACGCTATCATCAAACTTTTGTCAATACATTGACCTGTGACCTGTGCAAGACCGGTGTAAATGAACAGACATTTCTTAGTCAGCCACAGACTACACATGTATTAACGTTTTCAATTAAGATTTGGTGTAGATATACAAGGATATATGAACGAAAAACATATATATTGGAAATGACATAAAATGATTGAAAATAACTGATAAAGACTGATTTATACACAACACGATCATATATAATCTGAATACGACAATTATATATGATTGACTTAAAAGTCTAGTATTTGCATACAATACATTGACACTCTGTATCTAAATACATTATCCGAGTATGTAATCGCAAGAGATATAGTACTTGTTAAGCAGTATATATATATATATATATATATATATATATATATATATATATATATATATATATATATATATATATATATATATATATATATATTCTTACGTAAAACTAAGCGCAATAACAGAATTGGCATTATCTATTTAGAATAATACTACAAAGAGTATATCTATCACACAACGACATGCCTTGCAGGTATTGCCAAAGGTAATAGCATATAGTTAAGATTAAACATGGTAAACATGGTAACGTTGCTTACCTGAGTGAATAAACAGGAGTTTATTAGTCAGCGACAGAATGATTTGTGACTGACTGTCGTTGGTATTAATACTTTTTCTAGCTATTACAGATAAACTCATTTTCTGATTAAAATTGTAATAGAGTTGTTATTGAGAAATTTATTGTGAATCTATCTCGACAAAATTGTTTAATTTAATTTGAAAGAGGCATTTGAGAAACGCGTTTCCGTGTAACGATCAGCATGACGAAACCTAGTTGATGAGTTATTTGTAAAACACGACTGTTCATCACTAGTATTCAGTGATCCATTGATATAAGTGTCCCGGCTAACCTGCAGTTTGCTCCCAACTGAATCTGTTTCTGTGGATCATCCCGACCGGTTATAGTCTTTACTTGAACACAGTCATTAGTTATGTCGTTATGTCGCATCTGTGTGACGTATCTGCTGTGAATACAGTCCTACGCCGGGCATATTTTGTAATCGGCATGGGAAAATATGCACATAATGTGGATATTAAAGGACATACACGGTGGATATCCCCGATTGTCAGATTGTTATGAGATGCCAGGAACTGTTACAGAAAGATAATGTTAAAACGGGTACCAGCAAAATTCGCATACTTAGAGCTATATCAGCAGTTGTATGCATGCCTTTACAAAATTTAGTTGTGGTATAGCATCTTTAAAATTCGAAACTGGCAGATATGTTAATTTAGATATTAAGACAGAGTTTGTTTTAACGACTATATTATGCCTTAAGCGTTATATTGTTGTTAACTGCTAAAATATAACTCTTTAAACCTGCCAGGACATGGGGTTTATTCAAACATGCATGATTATTTACTGCCAAAAACAGCTTTGTAATATTACAACACAAAGAGTATTTATTACATGGATAGATTTCTTACTACATATTTCATTTAGTCGTTTATCTTCTCTCATAACATAGTGGAGCAGTACTGTTTACTACTATTGTATTTATGTTCTTATGATGTGCAGTGGTGAATAAAATATATGTCTCTCTGTCCTTCATCCACAACTGGTGAATTTATAATCTATGCTGGAAGAATGCAGTGGTTAGTCCTGACAACGAACTATCGGATATGATATATAATCTTGTTGTCAATGTTCTTGTGAGGTTGTTATAACGGATAAATGCCAGTCGTATTAGAGTGCAGTAACACTATCAAAGGAAGTCTGTATTTATTCAATGATTAAACGCTCCCTGGCTGATAAAAAGCGCAAGATTATACAAATCCGTGCATGCTTTGGTAATGACATGTGTCTTTTCTATAAAAGACAAGTGTGATATAAATGTTCTCTCTCCGTACATAATACAATTGATTAATATTTGCGCCTTTTCTGCACATGCGACTTTATTAATGTACAAGTTTTCTATCCCTTTTCAAACTAAAGGCATTTTGTTATCCGTCATGTGACAGGTAATTCCTACCATGTGTTTATCTTAATCAATACAGAGATCCAATAGCCCCCTATCTTTTTTTCGGAAACCTCTATGTAAATATAAGTGACTACAACTGATTAAATAATTTGAAATCGGAATACTACCATTCACTCATTATACATTAGCATATATAACTCTGGAATCAACAAGCTTACACTAAAGTTACACTAGTATTCCTCTCTTTCACGTATGCAAGAATGCACAACTACATTATATAACTTCGTGAAAACACAACTGTGCGAAATGCATACAATATTTGCACACAGTGCTCAAGTCTTATCATATCGCATTTCCTAAACCCTAGTGACGGAATTTATAATTTGTCACTTTAGTAGCGTTTATGATCGATTTAATTGGACGAGCAGCAGTGTGCAGATATAACAAGGATATTGCATCAGATCTCCCTGGACAATCAGGACTTTGTCGGATAGAGCAGTTACAGAGATGACAGAGAGTTACAGTTACATTTACAATTTTGAATGTCATGTGTTAAGGGCAATTTAGAATGCATCACATGGAACACGAATTGATCAAATTATTCAATTTATGTCTCTGTAACTCGTCCCTACTCGCCTACAACACAACCCTGCTCTCAGTATGCTCCAAAGTGAATCGATTGCAGTGCGCTCTAAAGGTGAAGCCAGTGCGAACATTTCTCAATAAGGGTACACTTGTATTAAATTTCAACATAACAGTATAAATCAGTATGAAAGACTCATACTGTAAGACACGCTTGGCAAAGTGTTTACTCCCATAAGCTAAATAACGTTCAACCAAACCGGCCTTTTGATGTATGCGCCGTCCACATTTATCATTACTTTGGCTGTGTTATGATGTGATTGTGTTGAAAGTTTGCATGAATGTCATATTATAAGCTACAGTTCCGTCAGACCGTTTCGATATTTCTGTATTATAATGTGAAGGGTGGAAGTTGATGTTACATGAAAGACTTGGAAAAGTTATTTTTTGTTTAGGACCATTTTTGGCCCCGAAGAACAAAAACTGAAAGTTGTCAGATGTTAATGTGAATAAAAATTAGACCTGGTCATGTTCAACTCTTCAGTGCTGTTTTCGGGAAGCGTTTTTTTTCTAATATTTGAAAATGAGCAAGTCTTATGCTCCAGCTTATTTTGTTATGCGATACTGTTAAACACGGGACAAACATGTTATGAAACAATCACAGTGCTTGCTCGTGGACATTCTCCTGACGTTCCACCCATGTAAGCCTCACCTTTTTCAAAACTCCCCTTCTAAGATACGCATTTATGTAACCCAATTTCTAACGTCCAGAGTAAATAGAAAAGCTGATATATGACTCCCTCAGTGTTTACCCAGGGTCTCAAAAATGCCATAAACGCTCTGTGCGGTAACTTTCGACATTAAACACAGGTCTTATTGATCGCATCTTATCTCACTTGTTAGGTTCTATTGAATCATATCTACGTTGTCAACCTTTCCACTGCAAAACATGCTGGCACTTGAAAAAAGCGTTTGAACATTTGCCAAGTACCTTTGTCAATATTGAAGAGTACTGCTATAAGTAAAAGTGCATTTGAATACTATAATTGAATATTAGTATCTGATGACATCATGAAAATCACGTGTCTGGGATGAGTAGGATTTAAAATAATGATTAAAGTTATTTCAAATTGCGCTCATCTCCACTCAGAGGCAATATACCTTTAAGTGTTAAAATCGATATTGATTGCGAGATAATTCATAAGCTAGAACTCTCACACATACTGGGTACTGTTACCATATACTATACACCTGTTTGGTCAGTATGGCGGTTGTATCACAAGATGTATGAGGAAGATAAAATCTAAGTGATGCATGTTTTAGATATTTGCACATTTGGTGAAACCCTTGAGCACGGGTATGGTGGTGACAAACAGAAAATAACAATCAAGGCGAATGTGTGATTCGATCATTTTGATTCTTTGATGCATTGCCAAATAGCATCGAGTGAAAAGTAAATCACAAGTATCTTTCACAATTAATAATGGTGACTGTAGCAATTCGGTTCTAACCAACTTAATGGAAATTCAAAGAATGCGTTTTCACATGGCCCCCGACGTCAGCAGTTTAAAACTTTTCTAAATATTTTTATTTTTAAATCACCATGCATTAATGTTGTATGCATGATGATACTTTTTCTGAGACTAAACAAGAAATTCAGCGGAACTGTAATTTTGTCCGTTCTTAAACTGGATTTCAATTACAAGATTTCAATATTCCTATGTTGAATGGGTAATGTATTCAACAATTCAACAGGTGATGGTATAAACAAGTATTCACAAGTTTGTTGATGTGATAAGGGCATTGTTGTGTTGTTAGCTGTTCTAAGGTTGTACATGTATATTGTGTTTGAACTGACAGAGTGAGGTACTAGATGTTTAAGGTTTGACGGTGTCATTTTGTTGTATATTTTATGAAATATAAACAATTTAACTCTTCTCGTGAGCTTCAATAAGGGCTCTCAAGACTTTTCCAAATAAGTAAACCAGTTACAATTCTCGTGCTTCAAGCCTTAGATTTTCTTATCTGTCACACTGATCTTTGGTACAACAAACCTGATTTTCACATGCACATTCAAAATGTGGTTGAATAAACAGTACATACATCTTGTTCAACACACTACGACTGATCATAAACTAAAGCTTTCCCATTGAATCAATCAACTGTGATGTAGTTTAATGTCTGACATGTCAACTTGCCTGGTGATGATACTATCCCACCGGGGTTTGTATGTTTTGACATTTTTAATGTTTAAAAAAAATCTAAAAATAAGTTGGATGCTGATCTTTGTTGGAAAACGAATTGATTGTGTATTGCTGGGATTGTAAAGATTTAGCCAGTTTTGAACCCATTTGTGAAAAACAAAATTGATCGCGTAACGCTCACACACACACACACACACACACACACTCTCTCTCTCTCTCTCTCTCTCTCTCTCTCTCTCTCTCTCTCTCTCTCTCTCTCTCTCTCTCACACACACACACACACACACACACACACACACACACGGACACATGTATTCATGTCAGTATATAAGTGTAGTAATTTTGAACGCGACGATAGACTTCATTTGACCTAACCTCACCTCATTGATGAACACACGAAAGAGGAAGTAAAGGGTCTAGGACAGATCCCTGTGGTACACCAGCTTTTAACACTTCAGTATCAGACAATGTGACATTTAAAATAGACATGTTTGTTTGCGAGCTGTTACGTAATCAGCCAGACACTCTATTAATTCATAGCTACATAAAATTACCACAACATTTCACTGCCCCATACTCTATCAAAATGGTTTGGAAAAACAGAATACCATACGATAGAACTCGTTGTTATCGACTGCTTTGCATATTTGATTATATAATTCTACTCATTACTGGGCGGTCGAGTGGCCGTCTTGGAATCCTGTTTGGTATTTGTACAATAACGAATTCTCATGAAAATACTACAAAGTTATTTGTTTATAATTTGATGATAATGTTGGATAACCTTATTAAAAAGGTACATATTATGAATTAAGCGATCTGGGCACGAAACTCTATTAAATTGGAGAATCTTTATTATACCACCTTTTTCATATTTGTTTATTATGAATATGCTAATGCGTCAACAATACAAGTTGTCACATGTGGCAGCTTCACTTCACTGTCATCAACATCTGCTACCGACGAAAAATATGCGTTTTACTGAATAGTTTAACTAAATCAGAATATTGGCTTCCGCCATTACCATATCTGCCCAGAGGGGAAATAGATAATGGCGAAAACCCTCTTATGTCTATGCATAAAGATTCACAAAACAACAAAACAAAAATTATCTACAAGACTGTATGACACGATGCATGACTTAAACATACCAAATAGTCAAATTTCTCTTTATGCCAAGCACCATTTTAGCAGCATCACAAGGTTTGAGGTGCAATCGAGCAACGATTTCAAAGAGCTCCCGTGACTCTTGCTCAAGTTGTTGGATCAGAGTTACAACAGTCAAGGCTTCTGTAAAGCTTTCAAAATGTTTTATTGTAGGACATTTCCAAATTTGACGCAGCAGTGACAAAACTGATGTTCAATATAATTGCCTCTTTTATATTCTATTTCACCATAATATGTTCACTGTCTTTTTAAGTGAACACTTGACTTGCCTTTGCATGTGTTTGTGACGGGTGCCACCAGTGGGCCAGGATACACTCACATTTTCGTTACCACCTGACATCATCATTTGTTTGTTCTTTATAAACATATTATATAGTCGGAATCTTAAATAGACCATATGCTTTTAACAGAGATATATTATGATTATGGAAATGGGTTTGCTGCTTTTATTGCAATATAAACATTTATTTACACATGCAAAATAGAAGAAGATTTAAAAATTGATGTATATAGGGATGTGTCCAAAAGTCTTTTAGATATATATGTAACATAGGAAAGTGTTCAACACAGGAAAATTATCAAATATATTCAGAATTATAACGACACAGGTATTCTTCCCTTATGTTTCTCTGATATTCACAGTGATGACTACATAAGATGATTTTGGACTCAAAACAAACTCTTTGCAATATGGCCCCGATCCAAACTCAGCTATTATTAGATTGTATAGATGTCCTCTCACCACCATTAACATAAATGGTCATTATGAGTATTGAATGCTTCCAAGTCAGCAGTTATCAAACCTTTGGATTATACTTTAATGAAGAACTACAGACCGGTATCCAATGTAACATGCATTCTGAAAAAAGGCGGTCAAAGAGACACTAATGGAGCATTTAACTGCTCATGGAACAGAGACAGCATTGAATCGTGTTCTAATGATATCGTCATAGCTATTGACAATGACAATGTGTCTCTTTTGGTGTTGCTGGACCTTTCTCCAGAATATGACACGGTTGACCGCCAGCAGGTTCTGTTACGTTTCAGTGTGGTTTTGGACTGTCTCCTCATATCTGACAAGCAGGAAACGGTCTGTGGCTATAAGAAGCAGTCAGTCTGAAGTTGGCTGGCATGTGGAGTTCCTCAGGGATCTGTTTTAGGGCCTGTTCTTTCATTTAAGAAATATACGACAGATTGGAGTACAATAAAAGTCTGTAGGGTTAATATACCATGAGCGGCTAAGCCCCGACTGATACATATTCTCTCTTGCAGTGTTTTATTGTACGATAAACATCGACCACGAGTTGTCTATTTCGTATATGAAATATCAACATTATGTACGATGTTGATAATATGTACAAGCTTTTAAAAAATGTACCCATACTTAAATAACGATGATTGCCTGAATATAATCCGACCTCGACAAAATAGGACGAGTCCATTATATGAACAGGGGGAGGTTAAGTATATATATATATATATATATATATATATATATATATATATATATATATATATATATATATATATATATATATATATATTCAATGTAATATGTTACCTACACATTGCATACAATGTATACAATAATTATTCACCCCACAACGGTTTCGATAATTCCCTATTCAAGCACATCTCTATAACTGTAAGGAAAGTTTGCATTGCTAGATTTAGGCCTTGGTTGGGATACAAATTTAAATAGGCCCCTGGCGCTCTTATCTACCACAAGAGGCGTCGGCTATGTGGCTGTTCAATTGGCAGACATTCTCTCTATGCAGAGATTGGTTGAGTATCACATGATGTATATACGTGTTTGAGGTCGGAAGTATAAATATCGACCCGACCCTAGCTATAACGCAGTTTGTCAAAGGAACCCTATCATACAAGTTTTAGAGTATTTTCATTTGATGTGTAAACTGCAGGCTTCCAGATGTCATGTTACTATGTGATTACTGTGGGGATGAGATACTGTCAAACACACAACGTGTAACTGTGTATCTCAAAGATGAGGAAGTGTTTTATGAACCACTGGGTGGTGATATACCAGAAGCGTATGAACACGTAACTGTGTGGGTACATGGTGACAATGTCATATATACCAGACAGGGAAGCAACGTACCAAGAGGTTATGCATCCGTTTCTGTCTATGCCAAAGAACAAGGATTAATATACTCTAGGGGATATACAGCACCAACCGGGTTTGTCCCTGTACTTGTTTATACCACTAAAGAATATATTGATACAGCATCCTGCATCAAGTCATGTGAAACTAAAGAGATCATTCACAAAGCGTGTCTCACGTGAGTATTTCAAATATCTGATGTAAATGATAGGCCCTGTTGAAACGTTATTCTGTTATGTATAGTTTGGTTATTCATTTTCTGCATTTCGTATTTTTTTCCATTTCACTCAACCAATTTGCAAAAATGTATTTTATATAAATATCTAATCGTGATGGTGTTCGGTAGGAACTGCAAAGTATCAGGTAAAGAAGAGGATTTTTTTTAAATTATACATGTTCTGAACTAAACAGAAAGATGCAAAACAGATTGTTTTGTACTTCGGTAAATGCTATTACCAGAGTCTTTCCCTTTCAGTGAACATATTCCACGGTGTGAGAAAGCAGTTACTAAATTCCTCCAGTGTGCATCTTCCACTGATCGCATCTTGCCTATTGGGATTCACGTTAAATACCTGTATGGTGTAGGGCGAAAGGACGATAACAAAAAGAAGAAAAGGGAGAAAAGAGATCGTAAACTCAACCAGTTGTCGGAAAAAGTATCTGCCTTGCGCAACTCAAACTCTGGTTATATACTGATTCATCTTGTTGGCCTGGCACCTGGAGATTCTTTTACTGGCGCATTCGATGAGTTTGTGGATACAAAGCTTCACGACTTGATTCATGATGGTCAATTATTTACTGATGTTTACCAGAAGGAAAAGCTCAGTAGCCACAGAGGGCTTTGTGATTTCAGTGACTTCCTAGCTCTTTATGTCAGTGCTTCTTCCATCTTGACAACATCTGAATTTAATACCAAGATTGCACTAGATGACTGCATTTTAGACATTCCTGCGGATACACTACGAACATTTATCAGAAAAAGAGGAGAATTCGAAGGTACTTTCCCCAAACAACCTACAGAAATACTTACTGTTAATGATGTTGTGAGAGTACACGAGAGCAGATCAATTCAAGTGAAAAGTCACTTTCTCCAAAAGAAAGGGGATCAGGAAATAGTTGCTTACATTATTAAGAATCTTAACCTAAATGAGTACATAAGTGCACTGAGCAAACTTGAAAATGGTGGTTCGTACCTCTATGGTGTCAAAGAGGATTGTGTTTTTCAAACGAAATACGGATACGAGTCCAAAGAAATCCGTCTCCAGCCTGTTTGTGTTGATGATCAAGACTGTTTGAAGGATACGTTGAAGCAGAAGATTTGCGAGACTGTTCTTGTGTGTGACTTTGATGGAAAGAAAGTGACTGACGCACATACAGTAGACATACGTTTTATCCCCTGCCTACCAAATGGTACGGAGCCGTGTTGCAGTGATGAACCTAGAAATCACATGTCAGAAACAAAGGAACAGTACATTATTCATATTTTAGTAAAACACGTGAAGGGTGTAGTGTTTTACGATCCACGTGGACCATTGGCTTACAAATATGATCCCACAAACAAGTCAGTCGTCCGGATGGAAACCCATGAATGGTTCCATGCTTTTACACGAGGGAAATAGACGTAGCTGATACAGGATACAAGGAAGGGGGTTAAGATCCCATTTGATTATTCATTGTTTGGTAATATTTTCTATTCTTGTTATGAGATTGGTAAAATGTTGGTCAATTTCTTTAAAACAAAAGTTTCAAAATCCTGTTGTAATCCCTAGCAAATTCTAATTCATGAATTGTGATCACAATCAATAATCAGTCAAGAATCTTTCAGTCAGAATCTTAGATGTTATGTTTCAAATCTTTCATCAAAAGCTTTAAAAAACTGAAAACACATTTATTTTAAACTCCGAAGTGTTTACTATTCATATTGTTGAGGACCAAATTCTGACGTAATACGTTTCAAACCTTCTAGTGTCATAAATTGAAATATATTATTGCAAAGATTAATTGTTTTATCTCTAACATGAACAAAACTATTTTTGCTTGCAAGCTCGCTTATTAGTATCTTCCTCTCTACACTCAGATGGCATATGTACTCTCATGTTATATTTTAACTTTTCCAGGGCCAATACGTATCCTCGTCAAAATGTGGAAGCTACTGGTATGTTTAGCCTCCGTCTTTAACAGCATTAAATGATTATCACTTTACTGGTAAACATTTTGCTAAAGAAACAGAAGAAAATGTATATTTAACATATTCTACCACAAGGTTAAAATCATAGTGTCCAGCTTCAAAATGAATTCCTAGAAATGACAACTGTGGTATACTAAGGATACGTTTCACGTTTTCATTCCATATTCCAGAAACAAATTGCAAAAGATAAGGAGCACGGCTTTGCCTTGGCAACAAACGATTTCTTCCGACCTGACCTGAAGCAAATTGGAAACAGCATCTCCGAGATCCGGAGATTCTTCGATCCTGAAGGTAATGGTGTTAATTACTAAGAGCAAAGAGTTTGTTGATAGTTCTGGACATTACACAACAATTTATTTAATTTAATTTAAACATATTGACTTATATATTGCCAATGTAATTGTAAAAAGTTTCGCAATTAGTCACGATAGTCATTGGTAAACAATGAATCTGAGAACAAACTATAGCATTGTACGATTTTAACTGCCTTATAACCATGTGTTTATGAAACAGTGACAATGCCAAGTGTTCGTGAAAAGTGAGCGTATCCTACCTCACCGATGACACCTGTCACAAACACATGCAGAAACAAGTCAACTGTTCATCAGACACGGCAATGAACACTTATTTTTGGAGTGTTTCTCATGTGAAAAGTTTACTTTAGATGTTTAGTGACATGTAACTGGTACTTTTGTGCCAATACATAGATTCTTGAGTACAATTCAGTCGACAGGTGCACAAACGAGGGAACTGAGACACAAAATGTGAAAGGTTTCTGTTATTACTTTTTCTATTTGTTTTCAGAAGGTCGAACCATAAAACCCTTGAAACTTGAAACCACATTGGCAAACGTGAAAGACTGCCTCTTAGAACTTGTAAAAAACCATGCATTTGCCTTAGGTTCGGATCAGAGAACTGATGAAGAAGTAAAGAATACAAACTACCCAAAGACTGAGCCATGTTTCATGTTCTTATCGGAAACTTTATCAGTTGCTCTGGATTTTACCACATCACCTCGTCCAAGTAATGCCGTGTGTGATGTGTTCATAGCCTTTCCTACAAAGCCAACTATGGTCCTGTCACTCGTTGATGGCGATGAAGACTCAGAGGAAGCGTTGGTATACAATACGTCCGTGGCTAGAGGAGTGAGGGATAAACTCATCAGATTCATGGATGAAGATGTGAACTCAATACATGGAGTGATTAATACGTCGACTCTCAAGGATAGTGTCGCATTCAACACTCGCCTGAAGGTTTTGGCAAACGATTCGTTTCATTTTGTTCCAACGTATTCATTGCTAATGAATACGAGAAGATATGGTACAGTCCTGACAGCGTTTTGGGCGGGTGTTGCTGAGACAAAGTCGGTGCTCAGAGATAATGGTGACGCAAATGGTGACTGTATAAGATTTCTCACCAAAGAACAATGTGTCATTCTGGTGGAGAACATCAACAGTAAGGATGTCCAGGTCCGGTGTGTGCCAGGTAGCGGGGCAACAACTCTGATGCTGGAGGTGGCCAGGAGACTGAGCAGGCTAGGGGACACTCTACTGGTGTGTAAGTCACGGGAAGAGAGGGACAGACTCAGGTTTGTAGATATCATAGGAGCTAAATCAAAATACTCTCAACAAACTATGCATTGGAATATCTCAAAATGTGAACTGAGTTAATTATCTCTGTATGTTTCTGTCAATGACTTAAGCGATCATACTTTCAGGTCAGCGTATGCATCAGTGGTATCAGTGAACGATCTTAGCAAACTGGATCTGTCCTCATACGTGAACATTGTTGATGAAACAAACAGTGTGACACCGGAAACAAGACATCACCATTGGCAATTTGCAAGCTGTAAGTACATGTATCTTTCAATGTTCTTGTCTGCTTCCCCCAAAACACGCTTATGCTATATATTCCTGGTGTGATACATAAGATAATGCACACATTTATTTAATGTTATCACATAATCAATTATTACTACTTTCGTTGAATAAGCCAGATCATTACGTTTAACTTCAGATCTAACGGATATCAAACGGCTTAAGTACAGAAAGTGGATGGTAGAGAAGGTAATGTATACTATAGTTTCATTATAAAAATGTACATTTAACAGTGGAATGTACTCCATGTACCTCCATCAACTAAATACCTTTGATACTGTACGTGTAAACGATTTGCTGTGAGTGGGCCATGTCATTACTATTATGTAGTACATGGCACTGTCCTCTTCTTAGATGCATTTTTCTCTCACTTTGAAGTTCTTATCAAAGGATATTAACTCCCAGACAACTTGTATCTCTGCAATTCCATTTCATAAATATGGTCGTTGCTTTATCAAGAACATTGCAACAACATTTCAAATTTGATTTTTCAGGAGACTGACAGAATCGAGAAACTAATGGATGTATTTACCAACGGTAACTTTTTTATTTAAGTAACCAAAATAACTCTGAAATAAAATAGTCTATGACAATTATAGACTAAATAATTTAGGTATGTGGAGTGATTGGTGATGATGACGATAATGAGTAGTGAGGATAGCGATGTTCAGTCATTTTATCAAATATTCTTCATTAAACTTGTTCAGATCATTGGAGACGAAGGATGAAATATCTCCTTGGAGAGTTTGATGTGCTGGTGTTGATGATGGAGAAGCTTAGACCACATATTGCTGTAAGTAGATCTTATTGGGAGTAATTACGTAATTAGGGACAAAACTATTTTTTTCAAAGTCGCTTTGCGACCACTCTGTAACAACAATAAATGGAGCTAAAACTCTCTGCAAGTGTTTGTCACATAGTTTGAGCACATACTTTGTATATACATGTAAATACTGTAAATTATTCAACTTAACAAGATTTGACTGCAATCACGATAATGTTATGAATAAAATTCAAACAATTTAAAATCCTCTACGGATCACTCGTCATTTGGTAGTTTCAGTTTCACCATAATAAGGACATTTTGGAGATCAAGCCACGTCAACATGCAATGCGCAGTACTTCAACTGGTGTAGGATGTGAGTATAGTCTCTCCCTTTATGTTGACAATATTCCAGCAGCTCTAGCCTTTCGTGTCTACATTTCACAACTGTTGAGGTACAATCGTTCTTAAAAAGATGTCATACGACTCTTGCTTAAAATTTGTTTAATCAAGGTTACAATATTAAAGGCTTCAGTAAGTCTTTCAAAACGTATTATGGAAGACAAATGAAGGACATTTCCAAATTTGATGCATTAGTGGCAAATATTATTTCCGATGCAATTCCTTATTTCGACTAGTAACATATGTTCACGTTCTTTCAAGAGAAACAAATGACTTGCCTACGCAAGTGTTTGTGACGGGTGTCACCAGTCGGGCAGGATACGCTCACTTTTTCGCGAACATCTGGCATCATCACTATTTAATAGTGATTCATAAACACATGTTAATCATATAGTTGGACTCGTACAAGCGACTCCGCTCTTTTGAAGGGCTGCGAACATCATGTGCCATGTATTATCTTGTTCTGGGCACATAAAATAATAAATTAAATGGCAATGAGTTTAAAGCCAATATGATATGTAGTTCGTTCATATCTACTTTAGAGCCTTTCAGTCTACTCTGATTGATTTGGTTGTCGAATATATATGAATTTGATTTTTCTGATTTGCTATTCTGGAAAACGTTTTATTAATTTCTATGAATAGTGTAAGGTTTTGTAGCTAAACCATTAACCATAAAGTTGATCAGATTATTATCCACCATTATTATTATGCCATTGATAAAATTCTCATAATACCCTTGAATAACTGACAATGTGCAAAGTATTGTTTGGGCAATTGCTATATCATTTGTGGTTTTGTTAAAGTTATATATATTATTATTTTCTTAAATATTTCCAGCATTTTTCTTTGGTAACCAACATCCGGTTCTACAAGAAGCAGAACTGGTTACATTGCGAGAAAAAGTGGAACAAGAAAAGAGTGTTTTTCCTCTTTTACGATCGGTAAGAATCCAAGTCTATATTAGAATACAAACAGCAAACCATAATTAAGGTTTAACACTCGTGAAGCATTCAGTAGGTTTAAATGGCATGTAGTTTGTACAAATATTATTAATTAATGCGTCACTTTAATGATGGTTTGTTTTTTTTATCCCAGGTTATGGTTAAGGACAGAACCAATCTTGTCTATCAAGGTGTTAAACTGGCTTACCTTGAGAAAGGTAAGTAGACATTATCATTTTTTTCCAAAATAATGCAGACTGATGTGTGTTTGAGATTTATATCATTTGGTCCTATTATGCTGGTAATTGTATTCTTCCGTTGCTAACTGGAACAAACCCTTTTCATTTAATAGTTGATGACAAACACGTTTGCAGTACCGATTTTACTGTTTGACTCATTTTCCAGTTATGTGTACAGATGTTTGAGTTGATGTAATTGTAACTTAACTTATGTTTAAGTCAATTGGTGTAATATTTCAATAATAGCACAGTGTGTTCAACTTGATAACTTTCGAATAAAACCTCAAGAGACTCAGGTCGTGGAATGGGTGATTAAGTATGAATATTGAACAAATTGGCTGCATAAAGGTCCCTCTCAGGCTTACAAACCAAGAGTCAGGTCGACCAAGGCGAAGGGACACAAGTGTGGTGTCTTAGATGACAAAACCAAGTGTGACACAGATTCTAAGTCATAAATTTGTGTTACTTATATGAGCACACTTTATGGGATCAAAGGATGAAGAGTGTTGATATAAAAGCTTGTATTTTCGTTGTATATTTCTTGGAATGATTAATATATCCAAAATACACGAACTTTGTAAAGATGACAAATGTCAAAATATATCCACAATAATACATCTCTGGATATCTCTGTATATAAATAGTAAAGGGAGATAATTTACATTAGTATTTTGGTTTTGGTATTAATTGAAGGGGGCTTTCACATTAATGATTATTGGTTATGTGGACGAATACAAATAAACAAATTGACCATGGACATTCATAAAAATAGAGACACTTTTACAGCCTTTGCCATTCTGGAAATTTGTTTTTCTTGTATCATCAGCTTTATAGAGTTAAATGCTTCTACAGCAGTGCAAGAATTTGTCTGCCAACTCTTAATTATTAATAATTAATTATTATAGTATCAAGTTTTTGTTGTTTTTGATTTTGTTTTGTTTCTTGTTTGACGGCCGTCTGTAAATAATCGTGTCTGAACCAGACAATCCAGTGATTGACATCATGAACAATGATCCACGCAATTGGGATACGATGACACGCATCAATCGTGAGCACCCGATCCCCTTAGTCGCCTCTTACGGCAAGCATAATAAGCATAGTAAGCAAGCATGGGTTACTGAAGACCTATTCTACTCCGGATCTTCATGAGTCAAGTATCAAATATCAGAAAGAAAAGGAAACACATTTAAAATAGGACATATATATAAACATATAAATGTGTATACAGAAATGTACATATTTGTATCTATGCAAAGGAAGGTGGAATATGAACAGTCATTGTTTAAGACAAACGTACGTATTTATTGTTGTTTAAGATCCTGAGACGATGTATGTGACACGGGAGAATAAAAGAAATGTGTCTTCCTCAACGGTAGGTGCCATGTTTTGCAATATGATTTGGATATTATCTCAGTGTGCTTCCTGACATGGTCTCGATCTTGGTTTAACAGTGATATACTTGTCAGTTTCATTAGTTTAGGGAAGAAGATATTAAGTAACATTTTCTGCCGAATCAAACACCAGTACCACCGTGTTACGACTAGGGTCATATATTGGGTTACTTTTGGGAATTGCATCCAGCTTCCATATCGTCAAACGTGATTCGTTGCACACATGATGTTGATCATGAAGAAACGATTCATTACACACGCAGTTTACATAGTGGTACATTCCGACACCGACAATCCTAAACAAATACTTTTAAGATTGAAACTATTTTCAGGAGCCCCTGGAGGATATCCTAACTGAAGACAAGCAGGAACTTGAGGACACAGGTGTTGGCGAGGCACTGGAACTCCAGGACACAGATGTTGGCGAGGCACTGCAACTCCAGGACACAGATGTTGGTGAGGCACTGCAACTCCAGGACACAGATGTTGGCGAGGCAGAGAGTCGTAAGTATCTATATCACCAAACAATAACAGCTAGCTGATACCGTTTATAAACAATTGCAATCAACCTTCTATTTCTCAAATGTTGTGGTAAAACATTTCCATATTTGTTGTTTAGTGTTACTTTCAGCTCAGAGAACATGATATATTCAGTCAGTCACGAGAAAACATGTCCATTGTTGTATATATTACAGTAATTGTTTCCTCTTCAGGTATGCAACGGATTGAATCTCTAAATGAAGAATTGGACAGTTTAAAATCGGTAACCATTTACATATTCATACACTCTTGAAGATTTGTACAGAAATATCGAAACAACTATCTTTTGGTCGTTAATTCAAACAAATATTTCGTACTGCTTCAAATCATATAAAGCTTAACATTATCTTCAACAGAGAAATGTTGAAAGATTAATGCTCTAACATGATCGAAACTATGAGGGTGGTGACTCTAAAGCTACTTCCACTGCTACTGCCAGTTCCTTTGGTTTCAGAACAGAGATTCCAAAACGAGACAACTCGACAAACTACAAACTGAGGGTTGGACACACGGCAAGTGTAAATTGATATATGCTTATATCTACTTGCCGCCAAAAGGAACGCGAACCATAAAAACATATAGAGATGTATGTACGTTAAGATGACATGTTCCCAGTGTGTACCAATTAATGACAAAACTAACAATCAGTCAAGTACTACCGCAGCATGACTTTATTCTAACACAATATGATGCACATGATATCCAAACTTTACACGCATATCGAGTCATGGATCTATACCGTCACATGCCATGCATTCACGAGCGTCGGTTCACACAACATAGCAGTATGTTCGTTTGTGCATCGAACCAATCAAATATCTCTTGAATATGAGTAAGTTAATATCATACATCTATTAACTAAGATATTGTATTCGCGTCTTTTGGCGGTGGGTATGTTAAAGTAGTATTTCACAATAAGTGTTACTCTTTCATGGGCATAACTTAGAGACGAATGTCTGAGAACATAACGAAATTTACGATTGAGATAGTCATACAAGTTAATTGTACAAGATCTTATATCCTCCAGTTGAGTGGCAGAACGCTGTTGACTACTTGATGGGGTACCCGGATGTCCTATCTCTGTTTAATGTGCAGCTACCAGGAGTGGACAGTGTCAGCAGTTTCCACCGAGAAGACCAAGATGAAGGCAACTTGCCAAGAAGAATTAAACTCAAGCGAGGGACAGTATTCATGACACAAAGTCAACTCATCCGGGTAATGTTAGAAAAATAACAAGCGTTGATATCACAGTCAGTCATCGGTGTAATCTAAATGTAATGTACATAATGTAGTTCAAAGTTGTTTTACAAGATATAGCTCTCTCGAAGGAGAACTGTCTTTAAGGATAACACGTTATGGTCATATTGAGATACCAACTGAGTTAAAAGTGGATTGTGGTTTGGTGACTGTCCTATAATTTCATTGCTAATAATAAGGGTGTTTCATGCAAAGGCGTCAGTTAAGCTGTGTTTTAAAGTGATGAGTACTGTCAACTGTTGGTAGAAACATGTTTACATCTATCAGCCACACCAGTGCCGCATATTCAACATTTTTAAAATTGTTAATCAGAGGTTTCACAACACAATAATAACCACTGACTGATACAGCTTATTTGATCGGCAACCTATTCCAAACACTTGACTCAACAGATGTCACTTCATTCATAATCAGTTTCTTGGTTTGTCAGCGCAATACCTGTGTTCGTGGGTTTCACCAAACAGAAAAACGTCTAACACCTGCATCAGCTCGAGCACTCTTCCCACATCAACCTGACATGCTGTAATATAACTGAAATAAATACTGCTCAAAGGGGAGTTAGGCCATATTTACTCACTCATTATCATTAGTAACATCATAGAGATAGTGTTTAATTTTGTCATTAGATTATATCTACACGATTCCAAGTGTAAATGCGTGACACAAAGACCAGAGAATATACAGATATTAAAATATGTACAGTTTGCTAGAAGCGTCTTTTGTGATAACAAAACCAACCAACATAATAACAACCCTTGTATTTGTTTCAATGTCGCCTACCTAATTACAGTTCCCCGACACAACATCAAAACTGCCTGGAGTGAAAGGGGGAAGTCAATACACTGTGAAAGGTATGAATTGATCATTGCCAATGCATTGAATAAGTTTCATACCTGACTTGATATGTATTAAAACTAAAAACAAATTATCTTCTCGTTAGTAAAATGTGGCTTCAATTGGATGTGATTAACCAGTATTTACATATTCTTAAAATGGAAACATAGAGTAAATTTGCCAAAATTATATACGCCCTATACATGATTGTATCACTATGTACTGTCAATAACAAGTTCTATGTTGTGTAATCTACAGATGGGTGTCACAGTCCCTACAGGTCTACAGGTCTGATGCATCAGTTGAGGAGGTACCAGCTGGGCTCCCTAAAGGACAGAGATTTAACTACACTCACATTGAAGGTATAAATGGGGACGAAAGGGAACATGGACGCATGCTTATGAAATGGTCGGAATTGTACACGCGATTCTGGTTTTGGCAGAGATTTCTTATTTATGTGGAAGGCTTTTGTCGCTTTTATTTCATGTAAAGAGTACTGTCGGAAATAGAAAAGAAATAATTATTTTTTGGCTTTTAAATCTTCGCGTTAATTGTCTTGTTTACCAATCATGGCAATAACTAATTAACGTTGTTATTACTGCCTATGGTTTGAAAAGGATAGACAACGAAAAGGAGAAAATGACAAATTTAGATTCTGAAGTCCAATGGAACTATATTGAAATAAGCTATAACATTATGTAAATGAGATGTTGGAACGATAAAATAATTTTAACATTTATTTGAAATATTATTGAATAAATGAGGCATTTTTCCAAATGAAGATTTAGTTTTGTGCTCATAACGAGCAAACTAATACAGTATTACCATTGCATCAATGGTTCCATGAATCCTATTCTTTATGTATTTTGGGACAACATCCTCCATTCTTCATTGCTTATATTTGGATCACCGGCGTCTTACGGCCAGTCTTTCACTGGCCTGATTCAATACAGAATCAGAATCAGGTGATTCAGGACATGGTCAGGGCGGTTGGTATTTGATGACGTACAAACGTGAATGTTATGACACTTTGTGAAGTTTCTCACTGGCTCTGAACGTCTTTGCGTCGTCGTCTTTATCGTCTAGGTGATGACAGGAGACGAGCAGCAACTCGCGTATCTGACGGCAAAGAATGACTCCTTGGAAAAGGGTTTGTAGATTTATATAGCTGTACATTCTAGGGGAGTAGAAAACCAAAATTTACGTGTATGTCACGTTGATGTGTTTTGATAGTATTATCGTCATACTAACAGGGCATGATTAGGAATGGACTTCGCACCAATTGTTCCCTGTCAGTGAGGAATGTGAAAACCAGTTGACTATCCTATTGCTAATTATTGAATAGCCAGACCGGTACACTGTATCAAACAGTATCATACAGGGCAGGGCCTAATTTAACACAGTAATCTAAGCCCTACTGCGACAGTCATGGTGAGTCATGTAACTGTTCAAGGGGTAAATATACGTCAGATATTAAACCTCGGATTGTTGCAATCGTGAAAACATGATTAATATAAACATTAACTGCTAGGCTTGCGTAACAAGTTGAAGATATGCTTATCGGTTACTTCTTCTAGCTGCTGATGAATATAAACAAGGTATAAATATATTTAACATTTATCTTTCAGATTTTGGAAGCACAGTACATATTGTTGGACTGGAATGTCGGCCTGTACCTGTCTCATGTAAGTATTTCCAGGGGTGAGTGAGTGGAGGGTCTCGAGTTATCGTATTCCACAGCTAGATTAATGTTTATATGTATTACATCTATATGTTAAAAGTGTTTATTTTCTGAGCTAGTGTTGAATCAAATCTGTCTCTCGACCCATCACTGTTGTCGTAACTGCGTTAGATCGTCAAGTGGGACCCCACTACAGTTACCTAAACGTATTGTCGTATTGTCGTTCCTTGACGTCGTGGTCAGTTAAGCCATGACTTTGCAGCTCGCCTTGTCAGCATGGGGTTATGTCAGTCAAGGAGTGATTGGTCGATAGACGCTTACTCCGAATTGTCACCCGACCGCCCCTACTCGCATAATAAAGAAACGCAACACCAGCTTTGTACTCACATTAGTTTTACATACTCTCACTCCATCTATCAATACGCGACAGGATCAGGCCGGCCAGGCTCGTCACTGAGTTGGGAACTAAGAACGATCGGGATTCGACCTGATAGACTGCAAAACAGCGCTCCCTTTTCCTAACGGTGGCGGTATCATTTGAAAGCGTTCGGGACTGACCTTTCTATGTCAAACGTCATCAGTTTAGTTGATTAAGAACAATATCAGACCATGAGCCTACGAAACGATTAAAGGTGTCTGTTGATTAATTGGCGACAACAACAACGAACCTATCCCGAAATACCCTGCAACTGTCAACCCTATTGATTTCCTGCTTGTTTGCGCCGACAGGGAGGATTTGTTTCTCAATGGTGTTAAAGCTATACCCATCAATTTAAAGGGTGACTTTGTAATATGTTTCTCAGGTTTTGGAGATGCATGTTTAGCCTATGACACTATTACTTGGCACCAGGCCAACCTCGAACGGTCGTGCGGTGAAACTGGTCTTTCGCGTTCTCACACTGAATGTGTAATATTTGCACTAAAACCTATCGAGGTGTCTCAGCCATTAAATCTGTTGTTGATGTACTGTAAGATACACCCCACTCCAGGCGAGAACCTTGTCACTTTAATCTAATGTGTAGTAACTGAAACGGACATTAAGTACATATTTCCTAATAACATTGCCTGTTACAAGTATCGCAAGGGCGGGAAGTTGCGTGAAAGTTTACATTTATTCTTGACTTTTATTTCCAATGGAGGAAGTTGGGTAAAGTACACAGAAGCAGTTTGAATGTATGATACATTCTGATAACAAACGAGTAACTGTCGGTTTATGAAAAGCAATCTTTCTGTTGATCTGTACAAGGCTCTTTACAATTTTGTTGGATCCTGAAGGAGAATTTTATAAACCCTCATTTTGCCCTGAACAATACAGGAGATATGTGTTTTGATCAAGGGGTTGTGTAGCACAAATACCGTTATAGTATACCTGTTATTTTCTAAGTCTGAAGAATCATACAAATGTATTTGAAACTATTTAATTGTTAATTACACACAACCTACTCAGATCTCCATTCGTGAAACAATACAACTACGTCACAAATGTGTTATATTTAACTTCCGTATTGTATTGGTCGGGATGTTCGATGAATCTCTATACGAATTCTTGTGTAAGTACAATTATACAATCATGGATCTTATTCATTCTACACTGGAATAACTCAGAAAGCTGACGTTGTTGACGGACTTGCGACATCAATCACTGACCAGCGCTTGTGAACATTCCGCGACACACAGACTGTGGCGGTGTAACGGTGAAAGTGACTGAAGCGGACATAGAATATACCTGTTCATTCGGTGTATGTTGAACACAAAAATGTCAAAACTATCCTAAAACACGATACGTTTTAGTTTATTTTCATCATAATTGATAAACGATTCATATAGAATCCACACACAAACACTTTTGTTGGGAAATTCACTCACTGAGATCGTATTTCATACACGAACATCGTCCACGCACAACACACGTCTGGCAGATATCTGCACAATGGGGGTAAATAAAAAAAGTACCAAAAATTCTTTTATATTGCATTTTTCGGTAAATTGATCCATTTGTTTCTTAATTAAATGCATTTTGAATTCTCGCAGTAATAGTTTTACATTGTAATTAGCGCGCTAATATAGCGCAGTTGTGGGAGATATTCTGTACTGATGAAAAACACAGACGAACATTCAGCGCGCTGTTTGGAAACAAGCAAACAATCAGCCGATATTTTCAGTAAATCTCTTTCTGTGTCTCAGTTTGTAACAAACAGTGAAATAAACTTGCTACACAACAAATACAATGTTTATTTCCAGGTCCTAAACGTCACCTGGACGCGGCTCGGGCCAACACAAAACGCTGCCACGTAAATAAACACGGTGAGCTGGTCAACTCGCCGCCCGACACACGGGATGAGGGGCGGAACAGGCTACAGAAGTACCCGGGGACCTGTAGCTCCCCCATCCCCCTTCCTCCACCCCCCTCCACCCTCACCCCCCACCCCACCACACCAACATACTGGGAGACAAAGACCAGGGTGCGGGTGGTGGTGGCGAGACTGAGGTGTTATGTCCTGGAGATGGGGGTATGCGAGGCAGGACAGGTGGACAGTGGGTTGTGTGTTTCTCTACAGCGTCGCTCCTGGTGTGTCAGTGTAGGGAGCTATGGCAGACACAGGGAGGGTGTCTGTACCAGGGTGTATCGGGAGAGGGAGCAGGGCGAGTGTCACCAGAACACCATGTCCACCACTCCCGGCACACAGGCCACCCTCCACTATGGCGTGGTGCTGGATGTGGGGAGGGGGAGAGTGGCCTTCATTGACTTGGACAGGGGGATTGTTCTTGTCAAGTTTGATGAGGTGTTCCGGGAACCTCTTGTCCCCATGTTTAGTGCTGGGCTCCTGTTATCTGGCCACACTGGGTCGATGAGTCTGATCAGCGGGGAGGACGTCGACATGACAGACACCAAGAGGGCCCTCATCTACCAAGCGCTGAGATAGGAAATAAACTGGTTATGTCAAGTTGTCCGTGTAACTGAGAGATTTCTATCAACTGTTTCAGTGACAGGCGGGGAAAGTGAGTGAAGCGGACATAGAAGTGTTCGGTTTGGGTTCTGTTTGTTGTGTACAAAATACAACCAAGTTCTTCACGTCTGGTTTCACTACTTTCCTGGTTTCTCGTGGAGTTGGAAATTATTTTAAATACTCACACGAATATTGTTGTGATGAAGTTATTGCTGTAGTTACTGAAATTATGCCACAGTAACAACTTTCTTTAATGTGATGTGAAACAGAAGTGAGTACACAGGCAAAATGTAAAAATTCTTTCAAAACAAGATTTCTTCTGCTGAGATTGTTATAATACTGTAGCATAATTGTTTTGAGTCCACATATGAATACTGCTTGGATGAAATTATAGCTGTAGTATCTGAAATTATGCCCCAGCAACTTAGGATGAAATGTGATGGACACAGAAGTGAGTGTACAGACACTTGAATTGATTTATAGATGTATTGCTGTAGTAACTGAAATTATGCCAAAGTAACGAAATGATGAAATGTGTTTTAAAACTGTATTTACAAAATCAAAACAAGATTTCGATCATGTATCAAGACTTCAGACAAAAGGTTTGAATCTACCATTGTATAGTGTTTATAGATATTTCTGTTGTTGCAATAGCTATGCCACCCTGGTAACTAGGTGATATTTGATCGCAAAAAAATGCTAGTGCATACAAAATCACAGATATGTTTTAAAGACAGATTTTACTTTTCAAGATGTAATAATGTACCGTAAATGTTTTAAATACACAAATATGATTACAATTTTGCTACTTGAACTCTAAATCTCCTGAATAAAACACTTTCAGTTTTGTGATTTTAACGGTTTTTAATTTCACACCATTAACATGATTAACCTTCTACATTAAGTTTCCATGTTTGTTGTTTAACGCCACTCACCAATATTCCACCTGTATAACAGCAGTCTGTAAATAATCAAGTCTGGACCAAACAATCCAGTGATTGACATGCGTATAACAGCAGTCTGTAAATAATCAAGTCTGGACCAAACAATCCAGTGATTGACATCTGTATAACAGCAGTCTGTAAATAATCAAGTCTGGACCAAACAATCCAGTGATTGACATGATGAGCATCGACGTTCGCAATTGAGATATGATGACATGTAAAAACCAAATCAGCGACTTTGACCAACATCTCTTTAGTCCCCTCTTGCGATAAGCATGGGTAGCTGAAGACCAATTCTAACCCAGTTCTTCACAGTGGGAGACAAGCATGGGTTGCTGAAGACCCATTATTCAAGGGTTTGGAAGTGTGTGCTTCTACCTCGTCATTACCAATTAATAATGAAAAGGGTTTAAGGTTTGTGTTTAGATCCCTATAATCGCAAGTCGGTTTAGAGTCAGAAAATTTGACTTTTAGTCAGGGAAAATTTATACTCAGGAATAAGTAAGGGAGTGAATTGATATTCAGAAAAGAAGTCAGGAAAAGTTGCCCTTTGTCAGATAAAACTGGATTTTGTTGATCGACTGTGTATTTGTCTTTGTCTATTCTCTGCTGACTATTTACTTTGGCAAAAACGTTCTAGTGTTCAGTTTCAGTTCAAATGGGTGGAATGGGAGGACGGAGGTCATTAATAATCTAATGTATTGTGTTTGTGTATTAAGATACATCAACAATGGAAATCTGTCAGGGAACTGAAAACTCGCTGTGGCTACCATGTACAAGCTTCGACATGCAGTAATAGAGACTGCAACCTCAAAACATTCCATGTTCTTTTTATGTCCAAAATGATAGAATGATGACTTCTTTGTGGTATTGAATACAGCTTGTAAACATCAATGTAAGAGAATAACCAGTCTTTATTACCAGTATTCACCAACACAGATTCCATTTGGCGTAAAGGGCAAAATAACTTTAAAAGATATACGAATGGACCACTGAAAATCAGGTACCAAGGTCATTATTCTGCTACCCGAGAACATACAAAAACAGTCTCAAACAATGTTATGTTTTTCCAGCATATTTTATTTCAATGTAAATAGCAAATGTACAGACATGATTCCATTGTAATAACAATACCACTGACACATGGATATGACATGGACTACAAAATATGTCAGACTGCTTGAGTCTTGAACCTATGGGCAGGATAGCAAACAAACCACGAGTCTATGTGTACGATGGTGCCAGTCAGTTCAGCTGTGGCAGCCAACACATCAACTCATACTGACTGACAGGTGATCAAGTTAGGTGTGGCACACATGAAGCCATCACCATTGGGACGCAATGGCTGCATTCATTACTAAACGAGACTGTCACTTTGACATGTGAAATGCCCCTATCCAACCAGCTGAACGAACAAGGTCACTAAGAAACTGGTCATTTATTTGGGGAAGGGGGGTAGGGGGATCATTGGACTACCATGGTTTACTAACCCACTCACCCATTTTGTGCAACATCTTTTGGCAACACCGCCCACACACACCCCACACCTTCTCCTGAATTCACCCCTATAATAAATGACCATGACGAAATAAATTTCAAATTTATATAAATTCTATGTTAAAGATTACAACCTGCCATATAGATGTGATAAATTTGGCCAACTCCCCTCTTTCGCTGCATCATTTTGTCATGACACCCCCCATAATAAAAGACCAGTCACCACTAGTAATCCGGCCAAAATCACACAATTAAAGGCAGTTGTGTTATACAATGCAAACAAGAAAAAAACGGGTGACATGGAACACTACAATGGGGACAGGAGGGACGTAGATTTCAGCCTCCATATTCCTTCACTGCAATGTTGTAGACAATCTGGTAATGTGTCCATCAGCCAGGAGGGACGTAGATTTCAGCCTCCATATTCCTTCACTGCAATGTTGTAGACAGTCTGGTGAGATGTTCATCAGCCAGGAGGGACGTAGATTTCACCCTCCATATTCCTTCACTGCAATGTTGTAGACAATCTGGTAATGTGTCCATCAGCCAGGAGGGACGTAGATTTCAGCCTCCATATTCCTTCACTGCAATGTTGTAGACAGTCTGGTGAGATGTTCATCAGCCAGGAGGGACGTAGATTTCAGCCTCCATATTCCTTCACTGCAATGTTGTAGACAATCTGGTAATGTGTCCATCAGCCAGGAGGGACGTAGATTTCAGCCTCCATATTCCTTCACTGCAATGTTGTAGACAGTCTGGTGAGATGTTCATCAGCCAGGAGGGACGTAGATTTCAGCCTCCGTATTCTTTCACTGCAATGTTGTAGACAATCTGGTGAGATGTCCATCAGCCAGGAGGGACTTCTGGAGAAGCCGGCATCTGTAAGTCAACCCTGTCCACGTGGATACCACAGCCTCCACATGCTATGTATTACAATGTACAGTGGAGCCAGGACTATACAACACCTACAAATGACTAATCTCTGATGATATATGAACATGGGTACTGATTAAAAATAATTTTCTAATACTTCAGAGGACAAAAACTCCATAACCCATGAATTAAATCTTGAAAATGTCATCACAAAATGGTTTCCAGATTAGCAGGGTCCAGACTTATGAGGTTGAGCTGTATCCAACACAAAATGATTCATGCAGAAAATAAGCACTGGTGGGATTGTCTGAGACCTTGATAAGTGACCATATATTTAATCAACCATTGTGATTTATTCAGTCACACAAACTACACCACAGTGAGTACACACACAAAAAATATGTAAGCATTTATTGAAGCAACAATGAGACTTTATGTGATATCTTTTGTACACATAAGATAAACCCTGTACACACACATACACATGACTTTACAAAGCAGAATGTTTGGGGATACATTCATCTTTTATATTGTTTCCGTATATCTCCTTGGGGAAAAGCAAAGAAAGATGCAGAGCACACTAACATCTATTTCATATTATCTTTTTAAGCAAACATAAAATATGCATTCACAGATGAGACATCACACAAGAAAAGAAATCTTATTTACACTTGTTAAGTTTATTCTCAGTGGCCAATTTAGGTTCATTCAGAGCTGTTATGAAACTAGTTCTTAATCAAAATAGCTCACCTGCTTCAAATATTTCTGTGCCAACAGATACTAAACACAAATCAAAATCCAACTTCATTCAATGATGTCCCTTCCATATACAATCATTATCATTCAATGCTGCCCTACCATGCATTCATTATCATTCAATGCTGTCCCTACCATGCATTCATTATCATTCAATGCTGCCCTACCATGTGCATTCATTATCATTCAATGCTGTCCCTAATATGTAGTCATTATCATTCAATGCTGCCCCTACCATGTGCATTCATTATCATTCAATGCTGTCCCTAATATGTAGTCATTATCATTCAATGCTGCCCCTACCATGTGCATTCATTATCATTCAATGCTGTCCCTAATATGTAGTCATTATCATTCAATGCTGCCCCTACCATGTGCATTCATTATCATTCAATGCTGTCCCTAATATGTAGTCATTATCATTCAATGCTGCCCTACCATGTGCATTCATTATCATTCAATGCTGTCCCTAATATGTAGTCATTATCATTCAATGCTGCCCCTACCATGTGCATTCATTATCATTCAATGCTGTCCCTAATATGTAGTCATTATCATTCAATGGTGTCCCTACCATGTACAATCATTTTCATTCAATGCTGTCCCTACCATGTGCATTCATTATCATTCAATGTTGTCCCTACCATGTACAATCATTATCATTCAATGCTGTCCTTACCATGTACAATCATTATCATTCAAAGAGTTTTTAGAAGGCCATTGTTTTCTCTGAAGAAAGATATAAACTAAATTGATTAAAAATATTTCTGCTGAATACATCAGCAAAAGATCTAGTTAAATCATGAAATACTCTCTAACAATGTGTACTAATAATGAGTGGCAGAACAAACTAGTAAAAAACCCTTTTTAAAGAGAACTAAATCATTGTGGAAAGTGAATGAAAAGTGGTCCATACAATGCTTCTTAGAATGACAATTTACAGATTTAATTTCCTTCCCCTAAGTCTGAGGGTTTGGTTTATTACTGAAATTTGTTTCCAGCTTTGGCAGGTAAATAAAAATATACAACACAATACAATGGGTTTTTTCTTCCGCATATGTGAGCATTTAGGCCTGAGATTTGAATGCAAGTAAGATATATATATAACAATCCTGATCTACAATTGTCATAGAATCTACCTGCCTGTCAATCATAAAAACAAAGACTTTTAAAAATAAACGTCAATGTGGAATTGATTTATTTTAGACACTGCTTGAGTTTCATCAGAATCATTTATAATGCATCAATCGTCGTAGCATTACAATTAAGTTCATGCAATCTGAACCATCCTATATATCAATGGTAATGATAATGATGAGAAACAACTGTGTTCAAGGCTGCTGTCTTCAGAGTTTCTAACACTGACAACTAAGAGTGAGTGAGTGAGTTGGATTTTACGGCACAATATTCCAGCAATATCACGGCAAGGGACACCAGAAATGGGCTTCACACATTGTACCCATGTCGGGAATCGAACCCGGGATTTTGATGTGGTGAGTGAATGCTTTAACCACCAGGCTACCCAACCGGCCCTGACAACTAAGATGGCACTACCCCTATACAACGTAAACATGCCAATCATCAAACTGAACCTTGGTTCATAAGTCAAGCTTCTTTACTCCACCTGCATCAATTAGAAACACATTTCTTCCAGTATTCTACAAACAGACAAACATGTATTTGCTTACATTGTCTTATCTGTGCTTGGCTTCCATTCAACGGAGAATCTTAGTGACTACCCAACTCCCACACACTCAAAAAGACTTGCAGTAGGATGGCTTTGTGGCCCTGTTTCACAAAGTGATCACACCGCTAAGTCATAAATCTATGTTTAAGTATTGGAATTATGATAGTGTTAGTGCCCAGACTGCTGTAAATCTATGCTAAAGTATTGGAATTATGATAGTGGCAGCTCTGAGAATGTCGTAATTTGATTTTGTTGTGAGCATTTGTGATTAAGCATGTCCTGAAGTACAAAAAGTTTCTATGTTCACTAGACTTGTCCTGTATGCAAGGTGTGACATTATGCAACAAGATTTAAACATGTTTTGTTTTCAGCATAGACATATTTTCTACACAATTCTGAAATGACATAAAAAGGATGATGAAGGGTTTTCTTGTTTAAACACATCATACTGAAGACACGCAGACAACCAAGTCTAAAGAAAAGAGTCTCGCGTCATCTCATCTCACTTGACTATATCACACTAATAAAAAACACTCGCATCTCTAACCTTCCTGATTGTACTGATCAAAACAAAACAAGATTATTCGTAAAAAATTCATTGTGGCTCACTAACATGGAAACAAGACAGGCTCCCCATCTACAAACAAATCTCCTTACGTCTATATCAAACAGAGGTGAAAACAATAGCACATGTAAGCCAGGAGCTGATAACATATCACAAATGATTCTGTAGAACGATTCAAAGTAGATAATTTTACCAGACACTTAACCACTAGGCTATCCCACTGTCCCCAATACATCACACTGGCCGTGTGTTGTGATGCCGTTGTGATGCCGTTGTGATACTGGACTGTACAGCTGTACCAACGACATCACTATCATAGTGCAACATGGACCATCCCACTGTGACATGACTGTACAAGAACATTATCTACAACCACCCAGGTCTTCATCCTTCCACCGCCATCAGCCTGCATCAGGTGCTGGTCTTGGCTGGTTGTTCTGTATTGCTGGTCTCGGGAGCCTTCTTCGGAACTTTCTCACTGACCCGACGGAACTCCAAGTGCAAGCCGCCAGTTGTGTGGCCAGACATTCTGTCAAAGTTGATCTCACTTCTGTAAAAGACACTCCATCATAAAATACATATCATAAATGTACGTTTCAATCCATTACAATGAAGAAAGTGGATTGTTAAAACTTCCCCCTGAATATGAAACTGCCCTTGCATACAAAACGAGTTTGGGAATCACTTTACGGCAGCCATTTTGGTTTGCTTGAGGCTGGCAGTAAGAGACAAAATGTGCATGACGTGTATTGTATTTTTTTTCTGGTGAGTACAAGAATATAAAGAACCTGTGTATGTAACATGAATGAGGTCACATAACACAGTCAGCAATATTACAGTTATGTCAGAAAAGCCTGTTATTACACCATAACAACTCTGACCTGCAACAAGCTGAATGTGAAGAAGCCATCGTGTAATACCATTCATTGGAGACACTTTATTAGGAGACACCATTGTGAGACATTCTTGTGTGACACCTTTCATCATAAGGCACCATTGTGAGACATCCTTGTGTGACACCTTTCATTGTAAGACACCATTGTGAGACATCCTTGTGTCACACCTTTCATTGTGAGACACCACTAACTTGGGCACTAAGACACCCTTTATTAGGAGACACCACTGAGACACCCTTTATTAGGAGACATCATTGAGACATCCTTTATTGGGAGACATCACTGAGACACCCTTTATTAGGAGACATCATTGAGACATCCTTTATTGGGAGACACCACTGAGACACCCTTTATTAGCAGACACCACTGAGACACCCTTTATTAGGAGACACCACTGAGACTTCTTTTATTGGGAGACATCACTGAGACACCCTTTTACGGCAGACACCACTGAGACACCCTTAATTAGGAGACACCACTGAGACACCTTTTATTGGGAGACATCACTGAGACACCCCTTAGTAGCAGACACGGCTGAGACACCCTTTTGCAGAAGACACCACTGAGACACCCTTTATAAGGAGACATCACTGAGACACCCTTTATTGGGAGACATCACTGAGACACCCTTTAGTAGGAGACACCACTGAGACACCCTTTTACAGAAGACATCACTGAGACACCCTTTATTAGGAGACATCACTGAGACACCCTTTATTAGGAGACACCACTGAGACACCCTTTATTGGGAGACATCACTGAGACACCCTTTATTAGGAGACACCACTGAGACACCCTATATTAGGAGACATCACTGAGACACCCTTTAGTAGCAGACATCACTGAGACACCCTTTAGTAGCAGACATCACTGAGACACCCTTTAGTAGCAGACACCACTGAGACACCCTTTAGTAGCAGACATCACTGAGACACCCTTTAGTAGCAGACATCACTGAGACACCCTTTAGTAGCAGACATCACTGAGACACCCTTTAGTAGCAGACACCACTGAGACACCCTTTATCAGGAGACACCACTGAGACACCCTTTATCAGGAGACACCACTGAGATACCCTTTATTAGGAGACACCACTGAGACACCCTATATTAGTAGACACCACTGAGACACCCTTTATTAGGAGACACCACTGAGATACCCTTTATCAGGAGACACCACTGAGACACCCTTTATTAGGAGACACCAATGTTAGGTACCCTTCATTGTGAGACACCCTTGTGTGACACCTTTCATTGTAAGACACCCTTTATTAGTAGACACCATGTGAGACACCATGTGAGACATCCTTGTGTGACATCATTCATTATAATACACCATATGTAACAGCCTTTATTGTGAGACACCCTTGTGAAACAGCCCATATTGCAAAACACCATTGTAAGTGTAAGCATGGTTAGAAAACCATGAATGAATGCTTACTTTTACCCTGCAGTTAGTAACATTGATCTATGACGTTGGATGACAAGGACACAGAATGAGACAAGACACAATCAGCTGTGTCACACATTGTTACATCCAGTCTACAGTAGGGCCTATTTCACCCCTAAAAAATACTTACTCTCTTTCAGCCATTGTAAAGGTGTACTTCCTTGCCTTCATGTAGACTGCATACTTGTCCTCAATCTTACTGCTCTCATCAATGTCTAGCCAGGCACTGCCTCGTTGCTGCGTTGTCCGACACTGCCACTTCAGCTTGGTTTCCATCTCTACATCGTCTTCCTCCTTTTCTGCCTCGCCTTCGCCCGAAACAACTGACTGTGCCCGCGGAGGAAGTCTGCTGTGGCTAGCATAACCTCTCTTGCTCATCATCATTGATCTTTTCAACGCTTTCAAGATCTCATCCTTGGGATTTTTCTCACTTGTCGACATGCCATAACGTTCTAGAATAGCAGCAGGCTGACTATGGCTTATATCATGGCGGAAGCGGCATTTCTTATCCTCTGATTTGCAAAAGCCGAGAATGTAATCTTCACATATATGCAAGAAAGGGCAGCTGTTGTTTCTGGAATTCTTACAGCCCCAGAATGTGTTGTAAAACCTGCACACAACTGGCAACGTGGTGCGGTTCCGGTACTTCAAATTCAGAAGAACTTTTTGAGCTAAACGAGGTGGAAACTTGTGAAGAAGAGATTTTCTCAAGATGTACTTGTTATATTTGGAGTCCATATCATGACCGAACAAACATCTTTTCCCAGTATCTACAATGTCACATTTGCTGAGCACGAAATAACGACAAACATGAAGAGACTTGCACTTCCCTTTACAAGATGAAGCTTTTGTTGAATGAGACAAACACAAACGTAGTGTTGGTGTAGCGGTAACTGTCAGGTGGTCATCCTTGTCGTCTGCCGTCTCCTCAGCAGCTTCTCCAGCACCTTCTTCCTCTTTGGGCTTCTTCACCTCTTCTTCAGTTTCAGGCTTTGGTTTATCAGTGTCCATGTCCGGGGTTGAGCTTCCGGGCTCTTCTTTGTCCTCCATCTTCTCTTCCTCCTGTTCCTTTGATGCTTCAGTCTTTTCTTCTTTCACTGCTTCTTCTGCTTCTTTCTTGTCCTCCTCCTTCTCCCCCTCCTCCTCCTCCTTCTCCTCCACTTTCTCCTCTACTTTCTCTTCCTCTTTTACTTCTTCCATTGAGGCCTCTGCAGGCTCTTCCTTGACATCGGTGTCTGCCTCTTCAGACAAGGTTGTCACTAGGAACACACTTTTGTATTTCAGAAGGAATTCCTTCAGATTTGTGGAACTGTTGAAAACAACCACGTCCTTCATGATCAGCTCAAGGCGTAATCCATTCAGGGTGCAGCTGCCATCCAGATTTTCAAAAAGAATCAACAAAATACTACTAGCAAGGTCATCAAGGTTGTTCTTCTCCATCTTAGAGATGTCTTCCTCTGTTGGTGGGCTCACTTCCTCTGTCAGCGTACTCGATACTTTATTTTCATCCATCTTTTCGTCACCTTCTGCATCTTTGGTTGTTTCTACTTTTTCTTCATCTTCATCTTCCTCGTCATCTTCAATCCCGCTCCATTCCGAACTGGAAGGATCATCACGATTTCTGTCATGATGTTCATAATGTCTGCGCCGATACGGGCGGGGATGGTAACTGTCATCCCTCCGGTGCTGATAACTGCCTCTTCCTCTCCCTCTTCTTTGATAATCTCCCTGCCATTTGTAATCATCTCGACGTTGAATATTATCCCGCCGTTCGTAACTCCCTCTTCCCCTCCTACTCATAGGTTCATCCCGATAAATACCTCGTCTCTGAAATCCTTCAGACTCTCTTCTGGAGCCATGATTATCATAGCTTCTCCGCCTTTCTCCATGTCTGTGACGCGAGTCATCATAGTCCTCGTCGCGATGATAGCTGTCATGACCACCCCGCCTGTCATCAATCCAATCATCATCGTCAAACTGCTGGCTCTTGCGCGTGTAGTACTGAGTCTCCATGTCATACCTCTTGTCATACTGGTCATCGTGATAGTCCGATCTGCTGTCGTAGTCATCCCGTCTCCTACGCTTATTTGGGGATCTCTCATAGTACTGGCCATCATCATAATCATCATAGTTGTCATCATCATAGCGAGGGCCTCTTCTTTCTTCTTGATAGCCTGACAGAACAAAAATTTTCTTTTGTATAGCTTGGAAAAGGAAAATGACATTTTACAAATGCTTGTTTGTTTATTTACTTGTTGTTTAACGCCACACTCAGCACTATTCCAGCTATATGACGGAGGTCTGTAAATAATCGAGTGTGGACCAGACAATCCAGTGATTGGCATCATGAGCATTGTTCCACGCAATTGGGATGTTGACATAAATCAACCAATAGTTGCCTTTTACGGCAAGCATTGGTTCCTGAAGACCTATTCTACCCCGGATCTTTACTGGTCTATTTTCCAAATGAAACCTATAGGGCTAAAATATAGGTATAGTAAGGGACCGGTTATTTATCATAAAAGGGACAGGAAATAATACACATATTTAGAAAGGGGACATTTTATGAAGAAAGATGAAGTGCTTAGCATTTTGTCTTGAAAAAAATTAATAAGAACATGGGGAGAGTTATCAAAAAATATGACAAGCATTAGGGGAGGGCCATTATTTTCCGTACATTAGTGCAAAAAAATAATCTGACCCCCTACCCCTGTAATAAATGCCCTGTCTGTAAGATAGTATCAAATAAGATAATTAAAATCAGTTTATGTCACAAAATTTTGGTTGTTAGTTGTAAATAAATTGTGACAGTCTTCATGTTTGCTTATGAATGACATGGGGACAGTCTAAACAATATTGGAGGTGTACCCTCAGTCATAGAGCAGTCTGAGTGTAACAGCCTTACAGCGGTCTGTAAATAATCGAGTCTGGACCAGACAATCCAGTGATTAATATCATGAGCATCGATCCACGCAATGGGGATCGATGACATGAGTCAACCAAGTCAGCGAGCCTGACCACCCGATCCCGTTAGTTGCCTTTTACGACAAGTATAGTTGCCTTTAACAGCAAGCATGGGTTGCTGAAGACCTATTCTACCCCGGAATCTTCACGGGTCAGAATGGCTGGGAACTTTACTTCACTAATCATCAGGGATTGGAGCTGCTCCACCTTGAACAAGACAAACATGTTTATGACTCTCAGTTGATTCAGGTAAAACTGGCCATGGAAACTAGATTACACCCCAGTAACTCTTCAAACACACACATCATTGAACTCTTTTCTTGTATTTCAATGCTGCACTTCTGCAATATTCCGACTATGTGATGGCAGCCTGTAAATAATTGAGTCTGGACCAGGCAATCCAGTGATCAATATTGAGAGCAACAATCCACACCAACGTTTATTTGTTTGTTTGTTGCTTAACGCTGCACTCAGCAATATTCCAGCTATATGACGGCCGGTCTCTAATGTCATCGTATCCCAGTTGCATGGATCGATGCTCATGATATCAATCACTGTACTGTCTGGTTCAGACTCGATTATTTACAGACCACCGTCATGTAGCTGGAATATTGCTGAGTGCAGCGTTAAACAACAAACAAACAAAGATTACCGTATTCGACGTAATAAGCGCCTTGCTCTAATAAGCGCCCACCGAGCTTTAGCTAAGATATTGGCTAGTGAACAATCCCAATTAGCACCCCTTCCGATCAATCAGTGTACACAAGACTTATTTATTTGCGTATAATACTCACTCGTGTGTTATATGCACCCTTAATTATGGGCATTTAATTCTGGAAATATATATCTGTCTTACATAAACATTTCAGGCTGTCAGCATAAACCACACAATTTATCTTTCAACTCTGTTTTTTTTCCACCAAAATAATGTATTAGTAAGAGCCCCCTATTTTTAATTTTGAGAGCGCCCTGGGTGCTTATTGCCTCGAATACAGTACCCCACAATGACTAGATAGGCTGTCAGCTGATCCCATTAAATATTCTTCACTCAATGTGTCAATAATTCATTGATAAATATAGTTATTAAAGTGATAGAACCAGAAGTGTATCATCAGCCCGCTACATGTCAAGAAGCTCAGAACCATTGTCTTTTCTAAGTCCATAAACACAGCTTCAGCCTACCTCTACGATAGGAGGAATGACTGGACTGTCTGCGGTCATCACGGTAACGTTGTCTGTCCATGATATGTCAGATGTTGGGAGTAAGTTGATATTTACACCGCACAAGTTTGGTCCATCTGGAATACGAACATGTATGTTTAAAATTAATGTCTAATATCACACATCCGGCCACAACACGACATATATCAGCACACACTTACATTACATCAGTCCTATTAATAGATAGGGATATTCAACTATGATTTGGCACTAGGGCCATTCATTGGCCAAAAAACTGAACCGCAATATATTTCGATACAGGCATAAGTATTGTGATACGTATTGCAATATATTGGGAAAGTACATTTATTTCAATTGTATCAAGTGATCCCTAATCGTTTTCAATAAAATATGCAGAATCATTTCCATGTGTAGCGGCCATAAAATTTCCGTGATGGGATTCAAACCACGGACCTTCTAATCCGAGGTCGGATGCCTTGTCCACATGACAGAAGAGGTTAACCCAGTCAGCAAGCTGACAAGGTAAGGATGTCATCTGTGGGATAACTCCACGCGCTGCTACATACTCCACCCTCAACAGAAGGCATGTCCCGGGCTGCCTATTTTGCTCTATTTAATATGACCAGTTCAGACCCATTTGGGGCGCCAATGTAGTGGCCATCACATTTCCAAATCCCATGATGGGATTCGAACCACAGGCCTTCTTATCCGAGGTAAGGCCTTGTCCACATGACAAAAGAGATTAACCCTGTCAGCAATCTGACAAGGGAAGGATGTCATCTGTGGGACACATGGGTGCACCGGTGCATCGTAAGTTTCATGCGAAGATACATTTTTTTACTTGCTAAAGTATACATTATTTACTACTTGCTTTGGCCTCCCAGCAATCTTGGCAGTCAAACATCGAAAAATATGGTGTTTGGGTCCAGGGTGCCGTTATACCAAGCGATCTTAGCGCTAAGGTGAACGTAACTCTCATACCTTAATAGACTTACGACAGTCGTAGCGCTAAGGTTGTTTTGTACAACAGCACCCAGGCCATTTGCTGTATATATACTGTATATATGTTTATAACAAACTACAGTTTAAACAAACTAATATTAGTGGTCCCTTTGAGTTCATTGTAACCGTAGTTTACTGTCTCTTGTCTTATTTGTGATACTGTTTGGGTTTTTCACCTGTTTGCTTTTTCATGCATCTTATGGATTCTGTATTCTTTAGAACGTTGTCAACACCTGCCTTTTAAACACAAATAATATCATTTCCTAAAAATAAAAGATGCTATCCAAGATTTATCAATATGCATCCCATCAGACCAATTGTACAACAATTAACCAGGGCTCTGATATGCTACATCCCTAATTGTAATCATTAATTAACCAGGTCATTATTGAATATGTAGACAAAAAAATAGGCCTAATGTTTCAGTATGAAACTATTCACACCTTGCATAATCTAGGTCACCGAAATACATGCAAGTCTGAAAAATATCACACAATTGTTTTCATAATTGCTGTTTGTCTTTCAATCTATCGGACAATCTATGCTACAACATGCCATCTAGTTGGCTCAAATATGTCATTTCACTTCAATCATCAATCGTAAGGCGATGCAAAAGAACCACTTGACATAGGCTAGTAGTTTTTCTGTCTACCTCTCTGTGTTTCACCCTACAGATTTCATCATTTCTGCAAAGAAAGTTACTTTTTTATTTAAGAATTAATGGTGGAATAAACAAACCAACGCTGTGTGTATCTGGGGATATCGATTGTAAATTGGAAGACACAAACATGAACTCTGTGTTATTGATTCTGATTTTTCAATCCGCATTCTATCTTTCAACTTTTCACACGAGTTCTGGATGAGAACACGTGCGAGAGATCATTGCCTTATGTGTGGACTGTTATCATTCGAAATGAAGGCATGAACAAAGGTATTTCAAAACACACTAAAAAAACTAAACCTGTGAAATCGTGCAGAGAACACAATGTTTAAGATCCCAATCGTCAACGTTCGTAGAACCTTTTGGATAAACCAGGAACAGATAACTCTGTTGATAAGATTGGCTCATAAAAACTTCCTGTTTCGTGTCCAAAGAATGGATCGATTCCCTTTCTTTTATTACAATCTGACACAATTATTCATTTTGCAAATAAATTGCATTTTCTAAGTTATTAATATGTTTGATTTGTATCTTTTCCTTTTGTGTGCAATGTTCTAGGACATGTGATGTGCACCAATGTAACAATGAAACCATTGTTGTCCAAGGGAGCCTACTCCTGTCACCTTCATGTCATATTTTGAAACGGACCTAAAATATAGGAATATGTGAATCAAATTTCTTGTTTAAAAATGTGACCTTCTTCGATATATATATTCACATCATCAAATATAAGACTTATTTTTCAAATTCTTATAGTTATTATATTTAACTGTTGTCTTTGCACGATGAAGAAAAAGGCATGGATATATATGTGGCAGTGACATATATTCAATCGGGTTTATTTCATATCAAATTTTGAAAATTATTTTCACAGAATTACATCTCGGGATTACGGAAATAACTGCCCGTATTAGTACGAAGTTATTAGTGAAACTAACATCTCGTGGCGTAAGAACTTCAAGCAAGACATTTGAGAGGCATAAGAAATATTTATGGGTAACAAGATAGGTTATGTACAGAGGTTCTACGACATACCGTACAGTGGGTTTTACGAAATAGCGTACAGTGGGTTTTACGACATGGCGTACAGTGGTTCTACGACAAAGCGTACAGTGGTTTTCGACCAGATACAATTAAAAAACACTGCATACACGACAACGTAGTCAAACACCGTTTTGAAAAAAAAAAAAAAAAAAAAATTAAAATAAATCTTTAAAAAAATTTTTATTGTCTTTACCCACCTATGACTGTTAACGAAACATCCGAACAGACGGATTTTGTGTGATTTCGGTATTTTTTCGGATTTTCGGTAAATATGTTTACCATTTTTATTTGTGTATGGTCCGAATAAAGTCGTTTAATGCGAGGACACACAACAATTAAAAGTCAAAAGGTTACAAAACAAATACGCTAGTCGGTCGTTATAACTAACAACTGCCAATAAACAATAACAGTTGCAGGGAATCTATCGCCACCTGTTTCAGACTCTTGGTTCTCAACGTAACCATTCCAAGCAGAGCAAACAAATGTCTAACCACTAAAGTTTGGGTACAAACAGCCTACAAGTGTAGGAACTTGAATTGGTAGTAGCAGCTTACTGTATTACTCCATTGAAGCATATTCGTGTTCATACACTGTGTTAGTACGGGAATACGTATGAAGGGTTGTCAGTGGGTGACGTCGCTATTAGACTTTATAATCATGCAGTCAATACACACACAATATGCAAACCCGTGTTTCTTGAGATTGTGATAATCATGATAATTCACCTGTTGGTTTGTTAGTTAACTGATGTAGGTGATGCATGCAATACACACTTAACACACAAATCAGATCTGTTCTTTCTACTTGGTACCAAGTATTAACAGGTAAGGGACTGGTTACTCCTTATAGAGGGGTGGGGTTAGGCGAGTGTAAGTGTGGGTATGAAAAAATGACAGTGAAAGAGGATTGGGTCCTTGAAAAAGTGACACATTTAATTATATGTTATCAGTTATAAATTTGAACATTTTTAGGGACTGGTCATTTAATATGCAGAGGGTATTTAAAGAAAAAATGTCACATGTATTATTACCCACACAACCCCATCCCCACCCTAATAAATGACCAGTCCCTAATTGCAGCGGAATTTGCACATTTTCCTTCCCTACAAGGCAACGGAATATTTACTCTCTGTTGTGACCGTGAATTATGAAGGTGAAATATATTGCATAAAAAAAATATAAAGTGTTAAAGGATAAGTTCTATATGCGGAACGCATGGCGTCTAAAATGAAGAATCACTGCTCTTTAAAAGATATGTTTTGCATGATCGTCGGACGTTCCGATGATTTGTTTGCTTCCACATCATAGTGTATGAATTACGAAAGTTATTGTGTATATATGATAATTTTATTACGTAAGATAAGTTAAAAATATATATTATCTGCAGGTTTGTTTCAGCGTTCAGTGGGATTGTGTGTGCTATATAGAGTTATCTCGTCCACCAGATGCCCAAACAGAAGCTAGCAGGTGCGCGTTTAACAATTTGTTGCAGGGAAATAGTATCAGATATGGAATCATGGTGGGGCATGCGCATCAAGCCGAACTGCTGAAGTTGTAAAATGGCGGCCACTTACGGGTCGGGCTCTCAAAGCCCCCCTGTAATAGGCAGGCCGTTAGAACGTGTTTTCGAGGAGGCGCAGCATACAGGGGAGGTTATTTTAAGTGGCAGAAAACTAAAGGATTACCCTAAGATTTCAACCAAATTCGATCTCGTCGACACAATCGTAGCAGGTAAGACTCTCTCAGCCTTGTCGGAAGTGAAGCGAATCCGCTGTGCTCCGACTTTCACATGTTTTCTGTCAAAGAGCTTTGAATTTACATTTACACCTAGACGCTTCTCATATGACCATGTTTATTCCACATGACAAATACCACCCATAAGTTGTCATTACGTCCGTTACTCCAAGAGCTGATCCCTGACAGTGGGTGCAGCGGAACTCCAGGCTGTCGAGAAAGTGCCCTGTGAGGAGTATTGGCTGATTCATCAACACAGCAGACAGACCATGCAGACTGGGGCCTTTGTCCAAATAAGAGATATTTTGACAGTTCATTTTGTTTTATATATCACACCGTTTAGCTTCTGTTAGGATTTATATCTGCATCCAATAAATATTGACACATTAATAATTTTAAATTGACAGCAAAGAAATCTTTCACAAAGACAGAATGTTCATGGAAGGAAAAGAAAGGTTATTTTTCTAAACATTTTACAAACTCTTTTGAATGCATTTTCACAAAAACTAGAACCCATGCTTCTCACAAGAAGTGACTTTATAGATCGGGTGCTCCGGTTTGGTAACTTGCTTGATGGCATGTCATCGTAGCCCAATTTTGAGGATCGATTCCCATATGATGTCCATCACTGGTTGGTCTGGTCCAGACTTGATTATTTACAGACCACCATCATATAGCTGAAAAATTGCAGATTGCAGAGTTTAACAACAAACAAGACAAACTTGGGAATTATTGCTAATGTATCTGTCAAGATTGATCCAGGCAGATGAAACAAAGTAACATATCTTCTTTATTAACTTATTATCTATTTAAGCTGTATTGAATATGTTCAGATTGTCTGAAGCATTTGATGGTATTGCACATATAAGAGAAATTAACCTAAATATGAGCCCATATGAAATATTTACAATCAATCTGAATACATTCTATTATGCTGTCTTTAATGTTTGGGCAATAGGACAGTGAGCTGTGGGGGCACATGTATAGCAGGGTTGCGTCCTTGGCTTTTCCTCACATCTGTTTTTGTCAAGTTAGCCATATAGTCATCAGTTATGGTTAGAAGACTAATAACCATTCTTGTGTGTCATGATGCCAATAATATTCCTGTATCCATGTCCATGATGTTTCAACTTATTAACCTATCTAAAATAATAAATCATTGAGATTGAGAGAAAATGAAATTCAGAGAATAGAGCACCATTCAGTTTTTGTCTATTTTGCCACTAGTTGGTTGGTTGTTTTTTTGTGTAACGCCGCACTCAGCAATATTCCAGCTATATGACGGCGGTCTGTAAATAATCAAGTCTGGACCAGACAATCCAGTGATTGATATCATGAGCATCGATCCATGCAATTGGGATCGATGACATGCATTAACCAAGTCAGCGAGCCTGACCACCCGATCCCGTCAGTCGCCTTTTACGACAAGCATAGTCACCTTTTACGGCAAGCATGGGTTGCTGAAGACCTATTCTACCCCGGAATCTTCACAGGTCTTGCCACTAGTAAGCATTATTCTGCCCTAATCCACATGCTCATATTACTTCCTGAATGTATGAGCATCCATGTAATGTTACCAAGGAATGGTGCTCTCCAGATGATGTCTTCCCCCAGACAAGTTATACATTCTTATGGGAGGTAGCTACAAACCCATGTTGCTCACATCTGGACCAGATCTGAGCTTCGTATAAACAAAACTTTATTTTTTTTATCTATGCGTTGGATTGAATAAGAATAGAAGTTAAATTTCACTAAATCTGATTACATTTAGCATCTGTTTCAGCTTAGAATCATCCTTTTAAATTTGCCAGTGTTTTACAAACCAGCTCAGTTGTTGTAAACTCTACCCTTGTCACATGTGTTGGCATTGTGTTCTAGTGCATCCGTGAAGTTGAACAATTTGCTGAAGCAGACCCTTTATGCATGTTTATGATCTGCTGAGGAATACTTTGCTTGAGGCTCCACATTGCAAACCGATTTTGTGATTTTTGTCTGCCACACATTAAGATTTCTTATAGTGCTTCACATTCATTGTTAGACAATGCTTTTGTGTCTGTGCATATTTTGTTGTCTCATGTGAATATTTTACTGTGCTCTCCAACAATGCAGGAAATGTGGAGGTACTTTCTGTTGCTAAAAACCTCAAGCGTGCCACAGGAATAGTCATGTCAGGGAGTTATCCATGATTCTTATCTAAGCCCGCCTGGCATTCAAATTGGGGGAAAAATCGTTATTTTGTTCAAACTGGGTATACGTGTATTTTAGAATTTCATATTTTCTTAAATTCAGGCTATTTTCAGATTGCATTTAATGCCATTATATAAAACAAAGCGTTTAAACCTCTTCCTATTTACTGGTCTTGTGATATGTGAAATACAGGTTACTTCTACAAATAAATATTATTAGTTATTAGTTATATGTATTAATACATTGTAACATGATTGGGAAATTGCTAGTTCCAAATTTGGAACTTTTAATGACGTGGACTGGATATTCTTGTCCAGACTCAATTATTTACAGCCGTCGTCCTATAGCTGGAATTTTGGTGAGTGCGGCGTCAAACAACAAACAAACAAAAACACAATATTCCATGACGTTGCCAACCAATCCATTAGATACAGACTTCAACTTCTAAGGGGATTATCCTGCCAAGGGATGTCCTTTTGACTCGTCATGATTTTCAATGTGTGAACAGATGCTTGATGGTCCCCAGATATGTGCAGTCAGTGTATTGGTTGACAGTCAATATTTACTCTGACAAGATGGAAAATCTGCTTAGTGCAACCCCAGTGTAGATCTCAAGACAAGCTGTGGACTTGTGTAGATGTTTGTGTGATATTCTAAGGTGCTCAAGATGCAGCATGCTGCTGTTGGTTAACATCTTAGAATAGATGTAGGACCATTTGACGGGGACTTTAGCACTGGATTTGATCATGTGACCGAGATCAATGTGTTTGAGAAGGGTTTAGAAACCTAGGAATGCCCCGTTTTCACTCGACTTCACAAAGCTGTGAACAACCAGCTCATTTAGCTTCTTTGTGATAAAAGAACTCATTTTGCCATTTCCTTTTTATTTTTTTGTATGCATGGTTTGGCTTTCTGCTTTCGTCATATTAGTTGGGACAGTCTTGATTTATGGGATAGATTCAAGATTGATATTGATTTTTTTTAATTCAGCTGTAATTGCAACGGGCAATATTAATGATTAATCTATTGACGTTTTAGATCCCCTTCAGGATAATACCTTCTTCGGTCAATGATTTTTCCTTGCTTGAGTTTGTAATGTTTTCTTTGGTTTGAGTTGGTTGTTATACTGAAACATGTTATCTTAAATTTGGGCCCACAAATTAAAATAAATAAAGGAATATTGTAGTATGTCGGTACGACCTATGTCGTGGTATTTGAGTGAGTGAGTGAGTATGGTTTTACGCCGCTTTTAGCAATATTCCAGCAATATCACAGCGGGGGACACCAGAAATGGGCTTCACACATTGTACCCATGTCGGGAATCGAACCCGGGTCTTCGGCGTGACGAGCAAACGCTTTAACCACTAGGCTACCCGACCGCCCCTCGTGGTATTTGAAAACCAGTGCATAGTACAGGGCCCCGTTCCACAAAGCGATCTTAGCGCTACGATTGTCGTAAGTCAGTGTTAAAGAATGGGAGTTACGATCAACTTAAGACTAAGATAGCTTTGAGGAACCGGGCCCAGGTATATCAACTTTGTGAAGTGTGGTGTACAGCTCATTAACTAAACCTCATTGAAGATGTTATCCATTTTGTTCTACCTTCTGCATCAAGTAAGCCACATGAGTAACTGCAGGAGAACTATTTTCTTTTTTTCAAACTGAAGTTTTCTGTGAAGGTAAGGTGCATGTCAATTAGCATAGAAGAGGGTATTTGTTCAAGATTACATTCAACCATTGGTGTGAATTACAATTCTACAGCCATTGAGGTCATAGCCCCTACACAGCACTAGCACTAGCACAAAGTATATACAGCTATGCAGGATGTTTTCACTCGGTGACAATGTTGATATCTATTTTGTGCTTTGGATACCTTACAACTAAGTCGGTGTAACAGTATATTTATAGACATTGCATATGATAGTGATACTGATAGTTATAAAATTATGATACTAATGGCTTGGAAACAATTGATATATGCAAATCCATTTCATGGTTATTTTCAGTATTCATGATGTTATTAGCATTTATTATTCATGAATATCGTGTAGTGAAATGTTTCTTACAATGGAGAGCAAGTGGATGGACAAAATTAAATAATGAATAAAAGTTTTGAAACTTACAAAACGTACAAATCAGTGATGAGGTAGATTGAACAGAGTAATATTTCTGAGTGATATCCTGAGATGGATTTGACATAAATTTGCGTAAATCTATATTAAGATAAGCATGAGAAGTTTAAGTATCAGTCTTTATTAGGAATCATATTTTTGTACAGTAAACTACGGTTATAACAAACTCAAAGGGACCACTAAATTTAGTTCGTTATAACTGTAGTTCATTACAAACATATATACAGCAATAGGCCTGGACCGAAAAAACAGTTCATTATATCCGTCAGTTAGTTAAAAGTGTGTTCGTTAACTTTGTTATCAACGTATGAACTTTGATTCTTCAGCACATTCTGTGGCATAAATAGAAATTGTTTTGATTGAGGACTTAGTTGTTACAACAGTTAGTGAGTGTTGCAGAGATGCCATCAGTGTTGAGTTTTGCTGTTCTTGTTGTGTTTTTGGCATGTAGAGATGAGGATGGCATCGCACAATTTTGGCTCAACTTGTCGAGAGTTAATTTGTCTCTAAATCTGTCATGATCATATTCCAAATATGGACAACTGCAAACTTCTCCCCTAATTTTAAACACTACTGTGTGTTATGTGATAACGACCTTCCTGTTCTCAGCACAATTGTATTAATTATTGTGGTCATAATTTGAAAGTGCTATGTTATAGATGATATTAATTCTAAAGTTGTAATGAAAGTTATAAACATTGATATACACAATGGAATACAAATATGGAGTGTAAGTGATATTGTTCAGTGTGTCAGACATGAAATAGCATGTTAATTTCAGTCTGAATAAAATATGTCTTATCAAACATGTGATAATGGCTGTAAGTAACATCCTGGTTTGACAATTGACAGTATTCAACACTTCAACACTGCTGTTGTGCTGACGTAGCATATAACCAATCTCATCATAATGTTTTTGTAGTCAAATGTGTGCTACATGGATACAATGGACTCATAAGCATTGAAGTAATGCAACGATGTTCCAGACACACATTATCATAATCAATAGCTAGGTGATACGGTGCACAGTCCAGATGGCCAATCCTCATGCAGCTGCTGTGATAGTTTATTATCTAATTATGTTATAACACAATACATCATGAAGGTATATTCGTATAAAAACTTGGTCTTTTTTTTAAAATTGGATTATGGGAGGTCCATTTTTTTTACATGACCATAGCTTATCAGGGTTTTACCTTGACCTAAAAAATTTGGGGTCCCACAATAAATTGATTTCAAGGGACGTTACAGGAAATATGAGGATGTTGTAAAGTAATGACATGGTGTACGTTTTGATAATTTCTTTAATTACAGGACCTTCATATATCTTGTGGGGGGGGCACGGGTGGCCCAATCGTCTAAGGCGCCCGATTGCTGTGCAGAGTTGCGTCCCTTGGGCAGGCCAGAAACCTAAGATTGTGGGTTCAAATCCCGGTTCGCCATGATTATGGTTCTAGGTTTGTCAGCACCATACCGGTGCTTGTGGGTTTCACCGAAGTGGTAAACGTCTGAGACCTGCATCACTTCGGACTTTCCTCCCACATTATGTTGACACACCGTGATATAACTGGAATATTGTTAAAAGCAGCGTTAAACCCAACTCACTCACTCACTCCTATATCTTGTCCATAATTTGGTACAATAAATATTATTGTGTGTCCTTTGGGATGCAACTTATTCTTTTTATCTGCGTCCATTCTATTCAGTTGTGCTTACTAGACGCACATTTCTGTGTTGCATAAAACCCTGGATGATAATGACCTGTGTAGGATATAAAAATGACATTTGTTTACAGGGAAATATTTTTCAACGAAACTATGTCACATGTGAATGATAAAAGAAGACACATTGTGCATTTCTTGTTAGTTACTTCAGAGTTTGAAATAAAAGTGAATTGGAATTTCTAGTTGTATGTGGACTTCTGTACAATGAAAATTCATTGGCAGATGTCTTTATGAAAAGATGTAGACTTGCCATGACTGGTATTATTTTGTGCAGAGTTAGGTGCTTCATCAGGAAATATTGCTTTATATCAAGTGTAAGAGGGCTGGTAATGGAAACAGGAAAAGTATCAAGTTAAGTGTGTGTGTGGGCAGCTATAATAACGAGGACGGAAAAATGTCGGTAGAATCTGAAAGGCATTTTAAATGTTTTTGTCCCTCAATTTGTTTTGTTTAAACTGTTTATGATTATATGCTTAGCAAGACAAATTGTTTGTTTCAATAAAGGTTGGTTGGACAAAGCAAGTTCTTAAACATTGTTGCACCTATAGCAGAAATATCTTCACTCGAGTCTGTTTCTGAGTGAGTGAGTATGGTTTTACACTGCTTTCAGCAATATTCCAGCAATATCACAGTAAGGTTCACCAGAAATAGGCTTCACACATTGTACCCAAATAGGGAATCAAACCAAGGTCTTTTAGTGACGAGCTAACGCTTAAACCACTTGGCTACCCCACTGCCCAGTCTGTCTCTGAGAGAATATAAGTAATTAGAATATGTATATCATGTTTGCGATTCGCTGTGCAGAGTTGCGTCCCTTGGGCACGCCAGAAACCTATGATTGTGGGTTCGAATCCCGGTTCGCCCCGATTATGTTTCTAGGTTTGTCAGCACCATACCCGTGCTCGTGGGTTTCACCGAAGTGGTAAACGTCTAAGACCTGCATCACTTCGGGCTTTCCTCCCACATTAAGCTGACACGCCGCGATATAACTGGAATACTGTTAAAAGCGGCGTTAAACCCAACTCACTCACTCACTCATGTTTGTGTGTATTGCTAAATTGTTGTTAATGTGAAATAATTGTAATGAGTGAGTGAGTGAGTATGGATTTACGCCGCTTTTAGCAATATTACAGCAATATTACAGCAATATCACAGCATTATCCAGAGCTCCAGATAAGCTTTTGGTGTTGTGGGTATTTTACCCATGCATTTTAAAATCATTGGGTATCAGTAATTCTATCTGCGTATTCAAATTTCTGTTACCCACTAGTTTTTAAACATGTGGGTATTTAAGTTAAATATTCAAAAACACGATTCATCTAGTCCCTGCAAACTGGTGTCGTGTGGGTTCGAGAGCTTTATAGGACTCAAAAATACTACGATACTTCCACAAGAGAGTGTGATGGCAAATGATCATGATGTGACTGTCATCGTGGAGTTTGGCAAGGTTCAAAATAAGTTGCTGATTTGCTAATCGAATACGCAGGGTTACTTCACAATATTTTCATGATACGCACACGTTTTATTTTTGTAGCGTATCTGTAATGTTCGTTGCGTATTTGATACGCTTGGTTTATATTTTACTGCATATTTCTGCATTTCTGATGCGTATTTCACGCAGATACGCAGCTTATCTGGAGCTCTGAATATCATGGCGGGGGACACCAGAAATGGGCTTCACACATTGTACCCATGTCAGGAATCGAACCCGTGTCTTCGGCGTGACGAGCTAATGCTTTAACTACTGGGCTACCTGACGGCCTCTAATAAAAATTACCCGGTGTTTAATCAAGTTGGTTGGTTGGTTTGTTGTTTAACGCTGCACTCAGCAATTTTCCAGCTATATGACAGCGGTCTGTAAAATAATCATGCCTGGACCAGACAATCCAGTGATTGACATCATGAGCATTGATCCACGCAATTGGGATCGATGACATGTATCAACCAAGTCAGCGAGCCTGACCACCCAATCCTGTTAGTCGCCTTTTACGACAAGCATAGTCGCCTTTTACGGCAAGTATGGGTTGCTGAAGACCTATTCTACCCCGGAATCTTCACAGGAATGTTTAATCAAGGAAATACAGTACACATTATCAAATGGAAACATTATTTGATGTGTGCCAGATGACACCATGTTTCATAACTGAAAAATAGCTGTAGGCATGCAAGGTATTGATTTGTTGTTTTATGGGAATGTAGTTGTTCACAAAACTTTCAGTGTGCCATGATACTCTGTTCCATGTGATGTGATGTATCAATACATGTATATATCATGTATATAGACAGCCCCCGCCTGCTAGTGGTAGAGCCCCGGCTGCATCATACCAAAAGATGGTACTTGTTATTTCCCTGTCTGGCACTCTGCATTAAGAGGCTAAAACAAGGACTGGTTGGCTCGGAGTCAGTATACTGTGTCTGAATGGGGTATTCATGTGCGGCATGGTATCTCAGGGGGCTACCACTATAAATCGGCAAGAATCCAGAGTTGTTATTAGCAGCCACACACACACATACGTGCAATCACGTCACTATATGAGTTCAGTAATCTTGGATGTGACCTCAAACCCCATTTCACATCACCTCTCTCCAAATATATAAGGGCGACATGTAAAATTGTTTGAACTAATAATGGAACACTATTTTCTGCTGGTGTGTAGAAGAGGCCTCAAGCTACTTTTTTGCTTTGCTCCTATCGACCTCATATGTTTTGGTTTGGTATATTTTCAGTGTCTTAGTCATGTTAGTGATGATTCTAATGAATCTGCCTTCCGACTGTGACTTTGGTAAAAACTGGGTACATTTCTTGCAGAGGTTACTTCTTTTGTGACACTTAGTACATCAGTGTCTGTTACAAATAACACTTTTGCCTTGTCCACAGCAAGAAGCAGACGGCTTGTGTTTGTATCCTCCGAGAGTGGAGATAGTCAGTGTAAGCACTGTGTATCCCAACAACTGTAAACATTTACTTTGTCAGTGCTGGTGGGGATAGACCAGACAAGATTGTTTTTCCTGAGCTCATTTCTACACTCACTTACAGGGATTTGGTATGAATGTGTAATATTACTAGTTGGTGGGGGAATACTACACATTTGTGCCATGTGGTAGCCATCAAGGGCTTCTAGTGGTGAAAGGTTAAGTCCAGATGGGGATGGTTGGGAACAGGTCATGCTGCTGGGAGGTGTGTTTGGGAGAGAAAGAAGGAATGAATGTAGAAAAGAAGGATAAGGTCAGTGTTAAGCTGCATGGTTGTGATATCAATGACACTGGAAATTAGTTGTGACCCTAGCACCATTTAACAAATGGAGGACGATTTCAAAGTTGCCAAAATTGTGCTTGGGTGGTCTGATGTATGGGTATATTTCGGATTTGTAAAAGAAAATGATCAGAAAATTGATGATAACATCGCAGTGTGTAAACATTATTTAAACACTATATGTGAGGGAAAGCAAACATATAATGATATACATACTGCAACATCATCAACTGTAAATGCAATGCAGTGCAAGGTTGAACAACGTTCAAAAACAATTTACAGATGAAAGAATGCATACAATATAATGTGGAACATATTGCAATACATGAATAAATTACTAGCCAATGTGAAAGTCAGGCCAATACATTTCACTACTATTTATTTGTTTAGTATCCATATTCATAAATAAAATTTGTATCAATACATCATCAACATTAAAAATGTACCGATATATGATGACGTGCCTACATGCCTTTTATGGCAAGCATGGGTTGCTGAAGACCTATTCTACCACAGACCCTTATGGGTCCGTCCCTGCATGTAATGGAATGGTAAACTAAGAAGTGTAGTAATGTGTTGGACAGAATAGGGCTTGATACAGACAATTGAATGCCTGAGATTGGAGGTACATTGACCTACATGGAGGCACTGGGGATGAGGGGTTGAAGTGTACAGAGATGGTCAAGCCGTGGACATGAAGTGCCGACTCAAGAAGAAACGACATGTGAAGTGTTCGGATACAATGAGAGCTGGATCAGGGACAATAGAAAGCACCTAGTAATAGGATGTATTAGTATAAATGATGATCGATGAAACCATGATGTGGAATGGCTGCTCGAGGTGGGCAGAATATCAAGTCCATTCAGAAGTCTGTGCCAAAAACTTTGGTTGGTTGGTTGGTTTGTTGTTTAACGCCGCACTCAGCAATATTCCAGCTATATGACGGCGGTCTGTAAATAATCGAGTCTGGACCAGACAATCCAGTGATTGATATCATGAGCATCAATCCACGCAATTGGGATTGATGACATGCATCAAACAAGTCAGCAAGCCTGACCACCCGATCCCGTTAGTCGCCTCTTACAACAAGCATAGTCGCCTTTTATGGCAAGCATGGGTTGCTGAAGACCTATTCTACCCCGGATCTTCATGGGTCCAAAAACTTTGGAGTCCACGAGCCCGAACATGGTTCTTGACATTATTTTTATGGACTTAAGTGTTTTCATATGGACTTTAATGTTGTCATATGGACTATTACTAGCTGAGCTTACTGAACCAAACAGAATTTTACTAGACTCAGGATTTGGACTTTTAACTAAAGTCATAGACGGACATTCATTCACTCACTTAATAAGACCTTACAGAAAACACATGGTGATGCAATAAGGATCCGGGGTAGAATAGGTCTTCAGCAACCCATGCTTGCCGTAAAAGGCGACTATGCTTGTCGTAAGAGGCGACTAATGGGATCGGGTGGTCAGGCTCTCTGACTTGGTTGATACATGTCATCGTATCCCAATTGCATTGATCAATGCTCATGATGTCAATCACTAGATTGTCTGGTCCAGACTTGATTATTTACAGACCGCCCTCATATAGCTGGAATGTTGCTGGATGTGGCGTTAAACAACCAACTCACTTAATTAGACCTTACAGACAACACATGGTGACTCAATATTTCAAGAAATATTATCAGCAGAGCTTACTAGACTAGACCGAATTGTACTAGTCTTCGGCTTCGGAATTGTGTCTAACGTTGTAGACTACGCTCAGTTTTCAATTTGACATATATGTTTTGTAAACATGAGACCATGTTTGAAAGTGTCCTGGGAGTGCACTCTGTTGCCTAGATAAACAATCCGTTTACATTCAGGTTCATCCAATGACTGGGTGCAGCTGTACGCCATGCTATCTCCCCAAGCCCACCTAGCGGTAGACACGAGACAGTGAGAGTCTGTATCTCCCCAAGCCCACCTAGCGGTAGACACGAGACAGTGAGAGTCTGTAGCACCATCACATTTAAAACAAAACACCCACAACTTCTGTTGAACCACTTGAACATCCTCATGTATTTAAAAATGGAAATAAACAGCAGGACTATTTTTTCGAGAGTTTATGGACCTTTGAATAGGAGCTGAACACAATATTTTTTTTGTCATGTTGGGATCGTGTGTCGGTATCATGTGATTGGGATTGGCTTTCAAACTCCTGTTTGACTCATGGTAAAGACTTTCTAGAGCAATGAGTGCAAAATAGTGAATTGAATGCTATTCCTGTATTATCTTATGGGGATTCTGGAAAAGAATCAATATCCAGAAACCATTGATAGGGGAGGTAGGTGCCCTACATGAGGGATGGGAAACGATATGAAAATACAGAAAACTACAGTCATCACCAGCTCAAAGGGGCCACTAATATCAGTTAGTTATAACTGTAGTTCGTTATAAGCATATACACAGCATATATATATTGTTCGTTATTTCCGTCAGTTATAAGTATGTTCGTAATAACCATATTTTACAGTAGATGCACTTTTGTAAGGGTCACAACAGTAAGTAACTTAAGATGGATATTAAATGGTCACAGTGGCTGTTTAGTTTGAATGAGGGTGATATTGCTGAAAATGATATGTTAACTTGACCCATATGTTATTGTGATGCAGTCTGTCAGTCTGTCAGCAGAAGAATCCTTCTATGATATTAGTTAATAGTTGAAAGAGACTAGGTATGGGTAACACTACTTTATCGACAACTGTGGTCAAGTGATCTTCTTGTTGCCTGCCTGGCGCTTGGCATTAAGGAATAAAATAATGACTGGTCAGCTCGGTGTCAGAAAACTGTGAGTTGGGTATCTATGTCAAACTGCTGCATGATATCTCTGTGGCATTAGTCTGAGCTAGTACAAGCAGCTACGCACATGCACGCACTCGTCGCTATATATAAGAGCAGTCGTCTTGAATGCAACATAGAACCCCTTTTCACCTCTCTGTATTTGTGAACTCAAGGTTTGTTAAGCATATCTATTGTATGGTTGATGATTGCCCTGATTTCAGAGGGAAAAGTTCTCATTTTCACCCCCAGCTTACAAAGCACTATCTTAATCTATTCTGTGTTATGAATGGGCAGCACGTTGTAAGAGCGCATAGAATGATGGTCATGTCATGCACAAACCTGTCTCACACAAATACACCGACCCCCCCCCCCCCCCCCCCCCCCCACACACACACACACAGAGGTCACATTCAGTAAAGGATGATGCATAATCCAATTTCTGTGTAATGGTTAATGGGGGTGGTGCTGGTAGCTCAAAAGTGGTTGCCGAGATACAAGATAACAAGCACCCACATAAATCCCAGTATCTTGTGTTGTGCCCAGACAGCAAGCTCTTCACAGTGTTGGTGTCAGGTGAACTCATCTGCACATCTAGCCAGCTATTTCTGACTTTATGCGCAGAGGTTGTGCAGTGCCACCTGGAGAGGCTCCTGCTCATTGACGTGCATCCGCATCATAGAATCAGATGGCATAGGATTTATCATACTATATATCACATATTTCATCTATATAGCTGTATCCCCATTTTGGCTTATCTTAAGCCTACTGAATTGATATGTTTCAATACTATGATACGAGGATGATGCTATGGGACGGCTAATGGGATCGGTTGGTCAGGCACGCTGACTTGGTTAATGCAAGTCATCATATCCCACTATCAGTGCTCATGATGACAATCTCTGGATTGTCTAGTTCAGACTCCGATTTTGTATAGACCACCATCATATAGCTGAAATATTGCTGAGTGTGGCGTTCAACAAAAAAACCAAAAAACATTATTGTAATACACTGAATTTATACCTAAAGAGTGGTGTGGTTCAGATTATATGATGAAGCCTGTTATTTTTGGTGGTGCTCACTCTGTGTGTTAAGCTAGAAGCTACATGAGAATATATCCCCAACACAACACAACTTTACAACAGTATGTATGCAACACAGTAAAACTTTACAGCAGTTCTCTTACCATGAACTCAGTTGTAGCTTAAAAACAAAGGGTGTCGCCTCCGTGGTCTTGTGGTAGAGCGTCTGCCCGGAGAGCGGAAGGTCCGGGGTTCGATGCCTGGCCGCGTCATACCAAAAGACGTTAAAAGATGGTACTTGTTAGTTACCCTGTCTGGCGCTCGGCATTAAGGGGTTAAAGCAAGGACTGGTCGGCTCGGAGTCAGTATACTGTGTGTGAGTGGGGTATTCATGTTAAACTGCGGCATTGTATCTCAGTGAGCTAGCACTATAAATCGGCATCAGTCCGGTCTAGTACAAGCAGCCACACACACACACACACACACACACACACACACATGCATGCACGTCGCTATATAAGTGCAATAATCCAGGACGCGACGTTAAACCCAATTTCACCTTGCCTTAAAAACAAAGGCGAACTACCTGCCCTGTTATGCCTGTATTTTTTTGCATTTGGGGCCTTCCTGGAATATATTAATTAGGCACAGTTTACGTACTAATAATTGTCTTGTTAGTGCTGACCTTTTGCGGTAACAGTACAAGAGCCCTTGACGTTACGTGAGTTAGGTCTAGGGTATGGATACTTGGGCTGTGTAGACAGTATTAGCATGGCTTTTATCACAGATGAATGACAGGATTTTGGTGCATTCTAAATGTCAGAAGCTTGGCAAATACCAGACAAAAATTGTTTGTTACTGATCAAGTTCTCTTGTAATGCCACCTAGAAGAGTTATGACTTGATGATTAAATTTGTCCTATTTCTCTTGAACATTGACATGTTTCATTCTGCAACTTGCTGTTTTGTACGTATGCCAACTAGGTTCAAATCCTATAGTGACCCGGCATTAGAAATTGGCACTAGTCCTGTAGTGGTACACCGCCCCTGTGGTCAAGTGGTAGAGCGTCCGCCCGGAGAGCGGAAGGTCTGGGGTTTGATCCCCGGCCACGTCATACCAAAAGACATTTAAAGATGGTACTTGTTGTAACCCTTTCTGGGGCTCGGCATTAAGGGGCTAAAACAAGGACTGGTCGGCTCGCCGTCAGTATACAGTGTCTGAGTGAGGTATTCATGTTAAACTGCGGCATGGTATCTCAGTGGGCTAGCACTATAAATCGGCATCAGTCCAGACTAGTACAAGCAGCCACACACACACATACACGTGCATGCACGTCGCTATATAAGTGCAATAATCTTAATTAATAATTGGTAGTAAACAATAACAACATACTCGTTTTGTTTTTTCCCTAACCCATTATGTAGACACACTGGGATATAAGTCAATTTAGCACCTGCCACAAGGGTGATATGGACTTTAAATGCTTGAGGTGCCGACAAGTCCATATCATACAAGGGGGAGGGGCGGCACTAACAGACCTTTACCATGTGGACCATGAACTGATGTGTTTGCGAGATTATGCAAAAACTGTTAAACGATGCTCCTTCCCCTTTCATCTGAATCACATCATCCATTGTGCATGCCGGTGTCATTTCGAGGAACTCCAAAACAATGGACATAAGTCACCCTAGTGGTATAATAACTGAAAACATTGGGATGTGTTCCTTTCCTACCAGGATCAGCTGGTTGCAGCTTTGAATACTAGATTGTGCTATTGAGGCTGCATCATTAAAGGTGATGAAAAGTCATTGTGAAGAGTTTGTCACCTTGTGTGCTGTATGCTGAGGACATGTATTGATGTAGTGTTGTAAGATATATATAGGAATTTGTCATAAGTTTAACACCTCAGAGGCTGATATTTAGCCTCTGTCCTCAACAAAATGTCCTTATAAATTCCCAACTTGGAATTAAGATTCCTAATGCAGCTTATTACAGTGTTTTAGTTCGGTTTTCCCCACTTATAACAGGACCAGTAAAATGGAAAAAAGGCATAATTACTCTGCTATTCATTACTGAAAAGGAAATATCTCTGAATTCAAGAAAACAGAAACTATGTCAGAAAGTTTTTGAGAAAAGGACACTTTTCATAGATATGAAATTGACTAATGAAAATTATTATTATAATCAGCCCATGGGTAAATGACTTGTCAAGCAGTTATCACCTTGATCAATCAAATAGAATCAAAGGAATTTTGAACATGATGAAGTGCTGTGAAGTGTTGAGTTTTTTAAAGTACAAACCATCAGTTTGAAATTTAAAAAAACCCCTTGATTTGTGTAGTCCCAAATTGAAGCCACCAGCAAACACCAAAGTTGTTTCAGGGCTTTGTCCTGGGAATTCAAATTGAAAGTCTTGTAGATTTATCCAAGTGCTTGTTTATCTGGATTTTGAGGATTTGTTGACACTGAATGTGTTAATAGGTCAGGCCGTAGGGCTGGCAGGGGAATAGGTGAGAGCAACATTTCCGTTACAACGTTTGCCCACAAGGACATGAAACAACTGGGTAAATGTCACTCGCATAACCCTGGCCCTGGTATTAGTGCTTGTAAGCCTGCTCTCTCTCTCTCTCTCTCTCTCTCTCTCTCTCTCAAGGGGCGGTCGGGTAGCCTAGTGGTTAAAGCGTTCGCTTGTCACGCTGAAGACCTGGGTTCGAATCCCGACATGGGTACAATGTGTGAAGCCCATTTCTGGTTTTTCCCTGCCGTGATATTGCTGGAATATTGCTAAAAGCGGCGTAAAACCAAACCCGCGCATGCTCTCTCCCTCTCACACACACACACACACACACACACACACAGCAAACTTCTCAGAAAGGCCTATCAAACATGACATGTTTATTCTAAATCCATCACAATTACTTGCTACCTATTAGAATTGAACTATTGTTCTTTGTTCACTTTGTCAGAGTGAACATGTGTGGATGCAAAGCATTTTAAAAACTTGTGAAAATGTATGACTTGGCATTGAGCTTTCCTAAATGGAATAATTAAGTCTAAGAATTTATTCAGAAAGACAAGTTTGATATTGATTAGTGTTTTGAAAATTTGATCATAATGTCCAATTAATAGAAATTGACTGTCCAAATTTTACTCAATTTTGAATAATTTTCTGAAATTATTTATCAGTTAATGAGTCATAGCTCAATCAGCTTTCCAGATCAGCTAATTGGCGTGATATTTGGTTGAGAGTAACTTCACATAATGCGCAACGGATCACTTACAAGTGATGACGCAAGTCGCAGTGTTAGCGCAGCAAGTGCACTGCCTGCAGAGCATCACAAGGTGATTCACCAACACCAGATGCTGCATACAGATACTCATGCACTCGGAACTGCTCCCTCTGCTGGAGATCAGTGCTGTTCTTCAGCTCCACTAACATTTCCCAGCTGAAATGGCGTTGGAATCACCATGGTATACCATGACCATGGTATACCGTGGTATTCCATGGTCCGTGGAACATTGTGCACCACTACTGTTAAATGGCACCACGGATTGGCATGGTTTTGGTTTGGTTTGTTGTTTTACGACGCACACAGCAATATTCCAGCTATATGACGGTGGTCTGTAAATAATCGAGCCTGGACCAGACAATCCAGTGATTGACATCATGAGCATCGATCCACCCAATTGGGATACGAAGAAAAACATCAACCAAGTCAGTGAGCCCGACCACCCGATCCCGTTAGTCGCCTCTTACAACAAGCAGAGTTCCCTTTTACGGCAAGCATGGGTTGCTGAAGACCTATTCTACGATTAGCATGGTAAATATCATGGCCAGATATACCATGGTCAATGACCATATTTACCATCAAATACTGCATACATGGAATACCATAGTCTCTAAACCATGGTAGACCAAGGTCAACATGGTCAAGGACCATAAAATCCCAGCTGAAATGAGCATGGTAAAACATGGTTCAGTCTATTGAGTACCATGGGATACACTATGAAAATTGATATGAGAATAAACAAGTATGAATATAACTAGAGCCGTTTAGAGTTATACATCCTGTAATTTTGTCAGGAATAAATGGCATTAGGACATTTCCATCATTTTTATCCCCATGTCACAAAGTTCTCTCAGAAACTACTGAAGTTACATGAACAAAAGTTTGCATGCTTATCTACTTGTCAAGACTGAGTTTGAATATTGGTGACGGCCCTTGATCTATGTTATTTTTTACTTGGTGCACAGTGTCTGCAATGGGGACAAGATTTCTCATAAACTACTGAAGTTAGTTCATCTGAGAGATATACTTATCAAGACTGCAGTTAATTCTTTTTAGAGAAATTGCCTTTTGTATGTATTAATTTCACATTTAATAATTACTACTTTATATAAACAATAAAAATTCTAAAGTGTCCCATGGTGGGGGATAGTGATAACACTGTTTTCTTGTTTCATCATTACTAAATTTCATAGATATGTTTCGGATATTTTGGATGACAATCAGTCAACACTCGAGAATAATCACTTCCAAAATATCAAGAAAAAAATTAAAAAGACTTTCCAGTTCTTCAGTTCAAGTGCACCAAACATTCAAACTATTTCAGTATCAGTTTTACAATTGCAAGCACTACCTTTTTGTAATCACATATATATGCCAAGCTTTTCACATGCATCCTACATAAGTGTGTGAATGTACCTGAAGTGCAACTCTTAGCAATATTACAGCTATATCAAGGTTGCATGTAATTATATCGACCCGTGAAGATTCCGGGGTAGAAGAGGTCTTCACCAACCCATACTTGCCGTAAAAGGTGACTATACTTGTCGTAAAAGGCGACTAGCGGGATCGGGTGGTCAGGCCTGCTGACTCGGTTGATACATGCCATTGGTACCAATTGCATGGGTCTATGCTCATGATGTCAATCACTGGATTGTCTGGTCCAGACTCAATTATTTTACAGACCGCTGTCATATAGCTGGAATATTGCTGAGTGCGGCCTAAAACAACAAACAAACAAATGTAATTATGTCAGTCAGGACCTCTGTCATCAGTGATCCAATGGCTGTCCATGTTGTAAGAAAAATAAGGCCATACGCTTTCTATCTTGGGGAGTGGGAGTTGGGGGTTGGGGGGATGGTATTTACAGATAACTCTTTCTTCGCCCAAAATTTCAGTTGAGCAAGGGGGTCTTAATTACAGTATGTTAAATAACTTATTTACATTAATGGCAACCGTAAATGACTTTAAAATAATAATAAATTCTTATTTCTTGTTAGTGGAATAGACAATCTACTACTTTTAATTTCTATTTTTTTTTAAACATTTCTGTCACCTTATTTGTAAATCAAACTTTAAAAAAAAGTCTTGCCTATGACAGTGTATACAAACTCTGGAGAACTGGAGACTTTATCTGACCATGATCTCACAAGGTAATCCCACATGAAGCAGTGATTTGTAATTCAGTCAAACACTGTTGTGTCGAACTTATGTTTTTCTCAAAGTAAAAGCTTGGTCCAAAGTCCCTTCAACTTCCACAGTGTTTGGCTAAAATATACTTTACTCGACCAGTGTTTTAACAACTTTTTTGACTACTTTTTTGACAAAACAAACTTAGTTTCCTTAAACTAATAGGAAATACAAAAACAAAAACAGAATTATGAAGACATCTTTAATAGTTCTTGGGATATTGTCAATCAAACATCCATCATAAAAGCCAAAGGCAAATTTAATTACATCAGACAAGTTCAGCATTAATTCATTACAAAACAAAGACTAACTAAGCAAACAAAAAGCATTTGAACATAAAATATATAACTCTAAACCGTTTGTAGAATTAATACTGTCCTCATCTAATGACATACAATTAGACATATTGAGCTCTGAAAATTGAAAAATGTTGGAAATAAAACTTGAAGATATATCAGCCATGTCTTTGGGGAATGTAATGAAACTAAACAATTTTGGAATGATCTCAAACTTTGGCTTAACAATTATCTTTCACAAAAAATTAAATTGACAAAATATCTTATTTGGTTTGGTTCTAACTACTCTAATACTTTAATCAATCATATAGCAGAGCTCCAGATAAGCTGCGTATCTGCATACGCATCAGAAATGCATAAATACGCAGTAAAATAATATCCAAGTGTATCAAATACGCAACGAACATTACAGATACGCTACAAAAATAAAACTTGTGCGTATCATCAAAATATTGTGAAGTAACCCTGCGTATTCGATTGGCAAATCAGCAACTTATTTTGAAATTATAAACGGGCATTCCGTCAACTTGCCAAACTCCACGATGACAGTTACATCATGATCATTTGCCATCACACTTTCTTGTGGAAGTATCATGGTATTTTTGAGTCCTATAAAGCTCTCGAACCCACACAACACCAGTTTGCAGGGACTAGATGAATAGTGTTTTTAAATATTTAACTTAAATACCCACATGTGTAAAAACTAGTGGGTAACAGATATTTGAATACCCAGATAGAATTACTGATACCCAATGATTTTAAAATGCATGGGTAAAATACCCACGACACCAAAAGCTTATCTGGAGCTCTGATATAGTTTTATTGGGTAAAAGGCATATTCATGTAAGTGGAATTAAAGGAACCAAACCGAAATTAGATATACTTTTAAAACTATTTAAAAACATACATTCAATCGAGAAATTTATTGCTATAAAAAAGGTATAAAAAAGGATGACAAAAATAACTTGGTCAACAAATGGTCACCTTTATTATCAGCATTTGATTCATAGCTCTCTGTTGATACATGATATGTTTGAGTGTGACAGTGTGTTGCAACCGTGTTGGTTTGAAATAGGACAATGTTTGTTTCCAAACCTTTAATTTTTTAAAGAGTGTATTGTGCCATTCTATGCAGTCCGAAATATGTCTTTGACGAAAGACTATATTAATCTGCAACTCTGGGAACAATAATTTTTTTTAAAAAAAACCAAAAAATACTTGAAGATTTAGTCGTTTGACACATTTCACATCACCAACAGTATTTGTGACTGCAATGTAAGATATTGTAATAACCATAACTCAGAAACTTACTCTGATTGGCCACTATTTGCTTTACTCAATAGAAAAAACAGGCTCCATGTCATCCCTTGGCTGTTGCTGTCTTCCACAGATAGGATAGTACACACTTCACATATATCCTCACTTACGCTGTCCCATAAGTCACAACTCTGTCAGCCTTTTGTAAGAAAAAGGTTTCAGCAGTTTAGTAAGTACAACATATATTAAATATAAAAATTTCCTTTGCATATGATGAATGTTAATAACTTTTAAGGTAACAATATAAAACTCTAATTTACTATGAACTGGTTTTGACTAATTAAAAATGTAAAATAGCAAATATAAGACAGTTATCTTCTGCTGTTGCTATGGTCAGAGATCAAATATGGATTATCTTATCAATATTTAACATATGGTTGTAATATTCATAAAAAAATACACAAATAATTATTTTTTTCTGAATAGTTTTCCCTTGCATATTCTAAAATAGCTGATGTGTGCTGCCTATCAAACAAAATAAGTCTGAAATATACATTAAAATATACATTGGCCTTTCATCACTTGGCTATAAGTATATTATTCATAATTAAATATATTCTGCAATCAAATGCATTCAACTTGTTTACATTTACACACACACACACACACAGTGTTGTACATTTGTTGACCTACATTCATCTGTGCATATTCTCATACACAAACACACACACACACACACACACACACACACAGAGTGTTGTACATTTGTTGACCTACATTCATCTGTGCGTATTCTCATACTCAAAACATCATGTTTCAATCTTAGCTTTTTGTTGTTATTTACTTACCTCTCCAGCTAATCATATTTCCCTGGAAATCGACTTGATGTAGCCACCGGTACACCATTACTTTCACATGGCCATACGATAGAACATCGTCTGTTGACACATCCATCGTTTGATAGTCCTCAAAATCAATCCCCACATAAACTTGTGGGATATTCTTCGCCTGGATCTTGTAATCAGTTGACGATGACACGACGAGGAAACGACAAAATCATGTTTGGAGCATCTTACTCAAGAGCGCCCGTGGACGGAAGGCACTCGCATCTTTCCGTAACAGCGCCCGTGGACGGAAGGTGCTCGCATCTTTCCGTAACATACAATGCCCAATACATTCGCCCCTGAATGACAAGAGTCACGAACAGAGAAATGGTAATGGTTTTTAAAAAGCATATTTCAATTAATATGAATATATTTCTATCAGATGAAGGTTAATGTTAGTGTTGTTTGTTTGTTGTTTGATGCCGCACTCAGCAATATTCCAGCTATATGACGGCGGTCTGTAAATAATCGAGTCTGGACCAGACAAACCAGTGATTGACATCATGAGCATCGATCCACGCAGTTAGGATACGATGACATGCATTAACCAAGTCAGCGAGCCTGACCACCCTATCCCGTTAGTCGCCTCTTACGACAAGCATAGTCACCTTTTACGGCAAGCATGGGTTGCTGAATACCTATTCCATCCTGGAGCTTCACGGGTCTAATGTTAGTCGGGGAGAGTAAAATACTAATAATGGAAGTCAGTGGTGCCTCGTTGATCGCTGTATTAAGCAATTAATTAATAGTCCAACCAAGAATATTATATGAAGTCGGTGGAATTATATTCTTGGTCCGACTGTTCATCGTTTATGACAGTGATCATCGAGGCACGAAGATTCGTTATTCCACTATCTTCCAATATTAGTATTTTATATGTGTGTGTTTGCTTTATACAACTCCATAATTAGTGCGAATGCAATGTGTCGTACGTGCATGGCAAGTCGAAGCAACACGTATTTGAGGCGGTGCAGTGCTTTCAATGACAAGTCAGTTGCGCGAGTTATTTTATGACAATGGCTATTGATAATATTTATTATGTATATGCACAAGCAATCGCAATAATTACAATTTTAAGGTATCAATATCAAAAATAGAATTCATAAACACCATTGTTATCAACGACTGGAGTCGCGAATAGGGCAGTGTTAGAAATTGGCACTAGTCCTGTAGTCCTTGCCAACCTACCCAACTTGCCAACCTACCCAACATTCTTCTAATATCGCCCACATTTTCATCTTGTTTTCAAACAATTATAATGAGGAAGACGATCAGCAAACTGGCGCGCCTCCTTACTGGTTAATTGATGGTAGGTTTTACCCTGAATTATCTCGGTTATTGAGACAAATAAATGTCGACCGTGTTGTGAATTACACTCGATTAGGCTCTCTCTCATCTTCTTTTGATAAATGGCAAAATATAGGCAAGAAAATACAACTAATATGACCACAAGAGTTGAGATTTAAGCAGCCAAATGGTCAACTTTACTGAAACAGCAAAAATAGAGGGCGGCACAAACGGTAATTTCAGATGTTTGTAGGATTTTTTGCCTAAGCGTATAAACTCAATAACTGTTCAATAGGGATATTTCTTTTTGAATCTCTGTGGTGGTTCCAAATGGTGTCCCCCACTAAAAAGAAGTACTGGAACACACTTTGTTTTCACATGTCTCTGAGTGAGGTGTTCAACTATAGGTTGGCTCAATGCACGCAATCTTTATTGGGCTTCAAGTACAAGGATGTGTAAGATACAGGCCCATGTGTAATGAATATTCATTTAAGCCAACATTATGTACAAGTGACAAATATTTTTCATCTGCCTCTTGCATGTTTTGATGCTTCCTTCCAATGCTATTCATAAAATGGTATTATTATTCATTTAATATTCCCATTATTTGTAATTCATACATGAAATGCAAAATGAAAAAAAGTCAGGAGTTCAATTTTCAATTTTATAATATTGTTTGAAATAACCATGGTCTACCATGGCTATGTCTTTCATGACCATGGTCTACCATGGCAAAATCTTATATGACCTTGGTTTACCAGTACCATGGTAAAATCTTCAATGATCATGGTCTTCTATGGTTTCTAATGATCATGGTGTACTTTGGTTATCATGGTATACCACGGTTGGTTGGTTAGTTTGTTGTTTAACGCAGCACTCAGCAATATTCCAGCTATATGATGGCAGTCTGTAAATAATCAAGTCTGGACCAGACAATCCAGTGATTAATATCATGAGCATCGATCCACGCAATTGGGATTGATGACATGCATCAACCAAGTCAGCGAGTCTGACCACCCGATCTTGTTAGTTGCCTTTTATGACAAGCATAGTCACCTTTTACGGTTTTTACATGTAGGTGATCATGGTTTACCATGGTTTAGCATGGTATTTCATGGTAAACAGTGGTGAACATGGTTACACCATGGTGTGCATTTCAGCAGGATAAGTCTCTGAAAATATATGACTGTGATAGAAACAGAGAACTCATTTTAATTGAAAAGGAGCCCCAGTGAGATGGAAGATACAGAAGCGGTAGAAAATGTAGACTTGCTTGATTTAAAAGTAATAACATTTCGGTAAGGGCTTGGTGGGAGGGAATATAACATGGACTGTGAGTCAGTCATCAACTTGCAGCATCACCATGTCAGTTTTAAACATCTGATTATGATATTCGTGCATCCTGTGCATGCATGTCTTATCTTCATTACAGGACAAATGGTTGCAATGTTCTTTGAGCTGTTTATCCACTTAATGATAATTGTTTTATGTTTTATATATAACTAATATGTGTTCGTTACATGTAATAACATGTGTTGGCCTCCCCCTCAGACTTGTGAGCCAGTCCATTTATTGTTTTTGTGACATTAACTTTCAAGCGTCAACACAGGTTTTCCTTGAGCATGTTTAGAATGCAGATTAATGCTTAGTTTCTGAAAATATGTGATTTTGATAGAAACAAGCAACTGCATTAAGACCCAGTCTGGCAGTGAAGAAAATCTAGACTTGCTTCATTTTGGGCTATACCACAACAGTAAGGGCTTGGCGGAAGGAAAATAATATTGTATGGTTCAAGGACTGTGAGACAGAAGAGTTGAGTATGTAAAAATATTTGTAGTTAAGACTTTTTGAGTGCTATGAGCATAGTTACATAGAGAACAAAGATACATGGTTATTATAATTATGAAATGATAACAATGTGTGAGGGCTATTTCTGGTGTCCCCCACCAAGATGTTGATGGAATATTGCTAAAAGTTGCATAAACACAGAGTCTCTCACTCGCTAAGCTGAATTGCCCAAAGGCGCACATACATGTAGAATAAAACAATTCTATCCACGGTCTGTACCAAACACTTTTGAGTTTACCACCCTGAACTTGTCTTTCTGCATCCTGTTCAATCGTTGTTGCCCTGATTACTGGACTGCCATAAACTTATATATATGTTTAATATTTTGTTAGAAGGGGTACTCAGCAGTTGGAAAGAGGCCACTCAATTGGATCATGCAGTCAGTCTTAGTGCCTTGGTTTATTGTATGTCATTTCACCCTGACAGTGGGTCATCATGTTGCTCATATTATTAACCATTGTTTTTCTGTCTGAGGATCGTGGGTTTGAATCCTGGTTCGCCTGATTATTTTAACTGGAATATTGTTCAAAGCAGCATTGAAACAAGCTCACTCACTCACTCACTCTGAGGTTTGGTTGTTTACAGGTCAATATAACTGGAATATTGTTGAATGTGCATCTACAAACTTACTAGACCAAAAGAAATTTGACTTGACGCAGGATTCATCCTAGGAAGTCTACGACTGTTTTCCAGTCTGGACTGAACATATGGTTAGCATCCAATGATCCATTGTTGATAAGAGCAAAGTGGGTGTGTAGTGTCTCTGTAGATAAATAGCACTTTTGGGGAATGCATGCAGCACCTATTCATCGGAAGTGAAAATAAATGGTTATATTGGGCCTCTCCATGTGTTATTACATAACAGCCCCAGGAATGTGTTGGGGTTTATATATATGCATGGGTTTAGGGCAGTAGTGTAGTGTGTGCCATGTGGGCCGCATCAATGGACTTATCAGTCTTAATCGAAACTAAAATCCCTCAGGGATTGAACACCGGAGATGTTGTGAAATGTTGATAAATCTATGTATTGGATTTGTCTGGATTTCGTTAAGGGTTATCCTTGAAATACTCAGTCACCATGTGTTGTATGTAAGGTCTAGTTAAGTGAGTGAATGAATGTCAGTCTAATACTTTTGATACGAGTCTGAAGCCTGAGTCAAGTACAATTCTTTTTGGTTCGTAAGCTCAGCCAATAATAGTAATTAAACACCCAAATGAACCAAAAATGATGCTCAGAGCTAATTTTGGGTTCTTCGACTCAAAAGCTTCAGGCGCAGACTGGATTGTTGTGTTTATGCAATCTATATTGATCATGCATGTCTGGACATTGACAACAAGCAACAATTCTTGCGACAAGGATTGGATGCACACACAATCCACATGATGACGCAGGTCACACGTTGCAACCCCATCACCATGATCACAGTCTCAGCATCTGTCCGACTTTAATGATGAATATGAGACCATATCCTGTCATAGATGTCTGGTTTCGGGTGAAATTACCATGGTTAACCATTAAGATCTTATGAAAATATGACAACACAGATATTTTGTTCCCAAACGCTATTGGTATTGATGAATCTTGCGTTTTGCAATAAATATTTATAAAATATTTGGGTCATATTGTTGAATTTATGCTTTCAAGATTTTCTTATTTATCTAGGTCAATTGGAAGTTTAAGAATTTATTCTTTTAGGGCTGTCTGTATATTTTGTTTTATGAAATGTATCTCAAAGTAAGGTCTATGGAACTACAACTTGCTGTGCAGAGTTCTGTCCCTTGGCTTTCCCTGCATCTGTTGGTCATGGATTTCAATTGCAGATTTGGACTTATCATGGTTCTGGCACTGTCAGTACCATACCTGTGCTTGTGGATTCGACTTTGGGCTTTTCTCTAGTCTTACTCATGCTTCCATACCAGTAACAAGATGTGAAGTCTTTATTACATTCTTCTATAAATCTCAAAGACATAAACAATAATAAACATTATAATCCTCAATGTCGTGTGTTTGGCATAAAATAATTATATACATGTATATTAATATTTTGTAAAATGGTTACTAAAATCAAAAGCTGACACCCCAAACTTACAGTAACCTTTCACCAATATCATGAATATACGGTTATGAGGAGTGTTAAAATAAAAATTAAATAATTGCCAAGATGCCATCAGAATCAACACACTTTAAAAGCTGCAGGCTCTGACTAAACCTCTCTGGCCCTCATTACAGAACAGCTGCTTATTGTGAAAATTAATCGACATGTATATTTACTGCAGGTCATAGGATCTATGCAAATTTGAATCTACGGGCCCAACAAGAGATCTACCTGCCATGGGCCTATGGGCAGGAGCTTATTTCAAACACTTATGAGCCTAACATAGCTGGTGTTGTGAGCCAGCCATAGATGCTGTTGTGAGTCGGCCACAGCTGCTGTTGTGAGTCGATCATAGCTGCTGTTGTGTCGGCCATAGCTGCTGTTGTGAGCCTGCCATAGCTTGTGTTGTGAGCCGGCCATAGATGCTGTTGTGAGCCTGCCACAGCTGCTGTTGTGAGTCGGCCACAGCTGCTGTTGTGAGTCGATCATAGCTGCTGTTGTGTCGGCCATAGCTGCTGTTGTGAGCCTGCCATAGCTGCTGTTGTGAGTCGGCCATAGATGCTGTTGTGAGCCTGCCACAGCTGCTGGTGTGAGTTGGCCATAGATGCTGTTGTGAGTCGATCATAGCTGCTGTTTTGAGTCTGCCATAGATGCTGTTGTGAGTCGGCCATAGCTGCTGTTGTGAGTCGGCCACAGCTGCTGTTGTGAGTCGATCATAGCTGCTGTTGTGTCGGCCATAGCTGCTGTTGTGAGCCTGCCATAGCTGCTGTTGTGAGTCGGCCATAGATGCTGTTGTGAGCCTGCCATAGATGCTGTTGTGAGTCGGCCATAGATACTGTTGTGAGCCTGCCACAGCTGCTGGTGTGAGTTGGCCATAGATGCTGTTGTGAGCCTGCCATAGATGCTGTTGTGAGTCGGCCATAGATGCTGTTGTGAGCCTGCCACAGCTGCTGGTGTGAGTTGGCCATAGATGCTGTTGTGAGTCGATCATAGCTGCTGTTTTGAGTCTGCCATAGCTGCTGTTGTGAGTCGGCCATAGCTGCTGTTGTGAGTCGATCATAGCTGCTGTTGTGAGACTTCCACAGCTGCTGTTGTGAGCCTGCCACTACTGGGCTCCCAGGGATACTGGGAGTCCCTTGCATGTAATGAAATTGAAACTCCCAACAAGTCATTAAAGACGGATGGACAGTACAGGATCAGTGGTCAATACAGCCAGTTGTCCCTTGTGTGCGCATGTTGTGGTCAATCATAGGGACCATCTCATGAGTTGTCTGTTCCTTTATCAACATGGTAGATCTTGCACAATGATACGTCGCTTGTTTCCTGAGACATATTTCCTCAATGTCATTTTAAGCTGGCTGTTTGTTGTGACATGTCTTTTTCTGAAAGTTTTCGTGAAAAGGCAATGTTTCAAATTTGTTTGAATATGTGACAGAAAGCAAATGTGACCTGGTGATATTGGGAACCAGGTAACTGAGGTCACTTTGAGTTAATGCAGTGGTTAGTTAACTCTCCAGTTCTGTAATGGCTTCAAAGCAAGGCAGCTGTAGAAACTAACTGTTTTAGTGCACTAGTCCTTTTAATGATAACATATAGCAAAACCCTTAAAAATGGCAAATTTCTTCTAGTCCTTGTGATACCTTAGCTATTGGACAGTTTGGCAAGGACTATAGGACTAGTGCCAGTTCCTAACACTGCAAGGCCATGACCTGCAATCAGTCTGGTCACCTTTGAAATGGTACTTCACTCAGGGGCTCCATCCAGTTTTAGTGATCATCTTGTTATTGACCAGTCCATGAGGGCTACATCCAGAGGGTACCTTTTCATCAATCTGGCCACTTTTGAGATTGTCCCTTGCTCAGGTGCGCCATCCAGTTGTAGTGACCCTCTTACTATTGTCCAGTCCATGTGGTCGAAGGGCTCATCCCAAGGTCACCCTGACCATAAGGGTCATGCTGGGGTCTCCTTCTCCATCAACATGCTAATTTGTTGCTTCATTAATTCCTGAGTCCCAGTAATCAATTTCTGTAGTGTGTGTGTAATAAGGGAGGGTTATTGGCTAGTCCATTGAGCATGTTGAAACACATTTGTGGAGTAGGCTGTCTCAGTTAATGAGGGGAAAGTGTGTGTTTGACTTTGAGTTTGAGTGCATGGAATTTTATAGAATGGTTATTCTTTGACTTAAAAGTATGTTTTGGCAGAAAGTAAAGGCCTGATTAGGATATTACTTTTTTTATTAGCTTTCGTATTTTCAGAAACAACAAACAATAGGAACTCAAACTTAAATTCACTGATCAGTCTTAATGACTTATAATTTTATTTTAAGAATTTTAAGAATTACTCGTGCATATTTGAATAGTGCTGCTTCAGTTCATGGATTTCATTTATGTGTGGTTAGTTTCAATTGTGAAGCAAGGAATTTATGAAATCCTTGATACCAATTATGTAAGTTAATGTTAATATTTCAAGATAATAATGTTGAGTACCGGGTATATAGTATCAAGATATTGAGCAGTACTTCACAAGGCAGGTTGTTAGTGCAGTTTGCTTTTGGTGTTCCTGTAGAGTAGGTATTTGTTATTGTATTTTTGGTGTTCCGTTGCACTCAACAATATTCCAGCCTTATAATGCTGGTCTGTAAATAAGTCTGGACCAGACAATCCAGTGATCGACATCATGAGCATTGATTCACTCAATTGGGATACGGTGACATGCATCAGCCAAGTCAGCTAGCCTGACCACTTGATCCCTCTTGTTGCCTCTTTCGACAAGCATAGTCGTCTCTATCAATAATCATTTGTTGCTGAAAACCAGTTCTAACCCAGATCTTCATTGTTGAAGTGGTGCCTTTTGCTATTTAGGATTTTGGATATTTTATTTCCCGTTTCCCTGGCAACAAGTTTGACTTTGACTGGTCATGTTGGTGTGCACCTGACATAGAAATACAAAGTTCCGAATCCCAATTCCATGGTATTGTTTTGATAGCTCAATAACTACTCTTGTATACTGACAGACAGATCAGATAGAAATTCTTCTTAACAGGCAGATAATTTGTTCTTTCGAATTTGTAGGGGCCAAGGGGGATTTGTCATCTTCTGATGACTATTGTATCTATTTCAACTGTTATTCTCATAAAGGATAGTGTAATAAATGCTAACATTTTTCTATTCTCATTCATGATCGATTATTGATTCACTTCACTTGTTAAATTTACATTTTTTTCAGTTCTTACTGAAACATTACATATATTAAAACAGTGGAGATTATTTATTCAGTAAAGACTTAAATTTACAAGTGTTCCATGAAGAGTTCCAGTTTGATCAAATTGTACTTGAAATCCTTTCATCTAACACATGATGTTTTAATCTTCGTTTACTTGCTTACGTTCATTCATCAATATCAATTCCACATTAAACCAACGATTATTTTTTCTGACCCATTTTCTTTATACAAAGGGACTTTGTGAATGTTGGACTGGAATTACCGCTACCAGATGGCAGATGCTTGAAGAACCCTAGAGCTGTGGTGATGCATTGTGCAGCCGGCACAGACCCTGATGCAGATAACTGTGCAACTATTTCCCCTCGCAATGTTCATCAGTTTGATGATTGGTCGAGTTGACATTGTCGTGAGACAGTCTGTCTTCTGCTAATGAATCTGAACTTCGTCGTGTGTCAGCCATGCTGAGTAACTACTCCACTGTTTTTAACCCTTTGCATGCCGATACGTTCAGAAATGCGAAATAGAATTTATGTCTTGTCAATGTTTGATTTCTCTTGATGGTTTTCTTTCTTGGTGAAATGTGGATTAGGATTTAAGTTATCTATTTCTCTTTCCAATAAATTGCTATAGCATGTGTATGATTGTCATGGAATTTAACAGTAAAGGGGTTAGGTGTAATTGTGTCCTTGAAATGTGCAGGAGGGTTCTAACATGAGCTGTCTTCGTCACTAAGAACCTAAAAGCAATTGTTTTTCTGTTCATTAAGTTACAGTGTTGATATTTTGTAATTGTATTTTGTCCATTAACCAAAATATATATACTGGTGATCCAAATGGGAATATTAATTTTGAAAAGCGCTGATGTTCATTTTATCTTATTAATTCTCAACACAATATTTCATCCAAACATGAGATTTGGTAGGCCCCTTGAATGTTGATTCAGTATTCATGGTCTTAACACCATGTTGAGAAGTCCATCCCTAATCTTCCTAAGACCCATCACAAATACAATTTCATCAATTTTAGTTTACCATACATCAGTGAATAGAAGGCTGCCAATCCCACAATGCCTTAATATATCTTGATGCTTTCCTTACAACTAGTCACAGGCAACACTTCCATCAGATGTATTCAAGCCTAATGGATGTGCATCATGCATGAGCTGGTAGCTGATGGTTATGTCAAGAGTGGCTTTGGTGTAGTTTGCACGATGATTAGTTGTGAGGAAGATATGGTCGATATGTTCAATCATCTTATTCATCAGGCATCATAATTTAGTTTAGCAATTAGAAATATAAACACTCTTGAGGTCTTAAAATCAGTCAGCCCTTAACACCAAACTATTAATTATTACAACTTTTTTTATTTCTTTTTGCAAATCAACAATATTTAAAAAAAGAAAGAAAGAAAAATATTGATTGTCAAGCATGGTATGAAGGACAAGTTATCTACAATTTCTTAGGTAGATGGTATTACAAGGAATAAGAAGCGTGATGGCATTTTTATTGGCTTTATTGATTACGTTATTGATTGTTATAAGTAAAAAGTATTAATGTATGTTTTGATTTCTGTCTTATAATTTCTTGGACACTATATCCTACGTTGTATGATTTGACCAGTAGAGTTAGACGGTTGTTACAAGTTTCCCAGAGCCTTGCCATGGAAACCCTACTTTCCTACCAGTCTTTGGGGATTCTCCTGACATCGTTTATGGAACCGTTTAGCAATTATGTCACTTTTCATGGTTCCATCCCACTTCCGAAATAGCTTTTGGCCATCTCTATCGATGAGAAGCTCTCTGAAGGTTGACCTTGTCAGCGTGGAACTCTTCGCGTGTCTACATCCAAGATGGCCAATGACCAAATTATGTTATATTTAGCTGGCTTTTGAATAAATAGTGCCAGTCGCTGGTTTACTTGATCAAGTTATTGATGGGTTTGTTATCCTCTTCTTGAATAAGGCTCGAGTTTACCTAGCTCTAGTTATTGATTTGTCCAAAAACAGGTCCGGATTGTTTCAGAATGTGTAAATATTTCTGTCAAACATTAAGCTGTATACAGATGCTTGTCACACAATGTGTCTAGGTTTCATACGTCAAGAGTAATCTTAAGTGATGGAAACTAACAATCGTAGTCCACTGGTCCTTATAAACATATTGCAAACCCCTTAGAAGTGGCAGATTTCTACTAGTCCTTATGAATATGATACCTTACTATGAAGCAGTTCGGCAAGGACTATAAGACTAGTTCCAATTTATTTTGATTTATTTCTGATGAAAGTGGGAGGTATATATGTCAATAACTGGTATGTATTCAATAACTTACAGTATAATATTATTATTATGAATTAGTTCCCTTGGTAACAGAAAGTTCAGATGGGATGGAAGTATACATTTGTGTAGGATGTTTGATTGATTGCAGCCTTATCTGTCAAGTGGGGCAGGACCCTGTGATAGATCAAAGTACAGAAATGATGCTGTGCACAACATAAAGTTAATTAGTTGGATCGAAAGAATTTTCTTTCGTAATTCATCTGTAGGACTTACTATCCTTTTTGGTGAACTTATTGATTGACAAAAGATTTTCACTTTTCCCAAAAAATCATCAATAGATCATAATAATTAAAACTTGATTTTACTATTAACTCCATATCTATTTGGCCCATGTCTCTAATATTCATTTGAAGACATACATAACTGTCTAACTAAGGTTCCATCAACTGTAAATAAGAATAGGAGGAATTTGGCCATAATACAACTCCATATGAAATGATTAGCCACCATGTAAGTGTTGTATATTGTTTATGGATTGTTGATTAGGACTGACTGTCATAGTCAGCAGTATCACAGTTACACCATAGTGTCCAAAATAGTGTCGAGGCCAGGCAAAGCAATCAGTTACAGGGTTAGAAACTAACAGTTTTTGTCCACTAGTCCTTATAATGATAACATATAGCAAAACCCTTAAAATGGGCCAATTTCTACTAGTCCTTAGGATACCTTTACTATTAAGCAGTTTGGTAAGGAGTACAGGACTAGTGCCAATTTCTAACGCTGGGTACAGAGGTATAAAATTGATAAATGGTCAACTGTTTAGTGTAAAGTTAACCGATAGGTGATGTTGGTGGTGGGTTCATAATACCTCAGCCATTTACCCCAAACAGTGTGGCCTTTTATCTCTTAATATTGCTCTCACAGAGAAAACGTGCCTTGTTCAAATTATTTTACACATTCAGAAAGCTCATCAAGAAATAGGATCCATTCAAATGGAATCTTGGATATAGATACCTTCTGCCTATATATGTTGAAGCAGTGAAACCTGTTCATGAGAAAGTGTTGTTCCCAGTCCATGTTAAAACTAATAAAAGTCACCTGCCTTGTTCCACCATCTTCTCAAAGACAATACCTGGAACTCCGTGTTTATTTGGGTTTAGACAAGATGGTCAGTATGTTTGGACTTTCTGAGCTATCATTTACAGTACCATCCATTAAATAGGAAATAATAGATTCCAAGGTTTGTTTGATGGCAGTATTTATATTTCACTGGGCTTCAAGTGACTTGATTAGACCAATCACTGTAAACCCGACCCCTCAGTAAAGCTCAGGTAGATGGTCAGGCGCTGGCAGCAGAGGGGCAGCTATCAGAGATGAAAGTAGGGTAGGAAATAATTACTGCTACCTGAGCCTGGAGGCTGACCAAAGGATGTTGAGAGCAGAGTCCAACAGTTGGCGGTCAGTTTCACCAAGAACCTGGGCATCTAGGGGTGATGGGGGAGAAAAGGGGAGGTGCTGACAGTGGTATTTTCTATGAAGAATCTTGTTCAGCCTGGGGTTAAGCAGGGTCGGAAGGTGGGAGATGGGCACAACCAACTGGTGGTTGGTAGTAATACAATCTGGCCAGCCCTGGGGTCAAGAATGGGAAGACAGACCGGAGAGGGGATGAGATGATTGTTATCAAGAATATTACTGTGCTGTGGATGGTGGTTGAGGTCAGAAAGTAGGGAGAAGATTAGTAGGAATTACAAACTGGTGGTCAGTGTTATTGAATGTCGGGCCAATCTAGGGATGAAGATAAGGGACTGAAGGGGATAAAGGGTCTGTTATCTGGAAATTGTGAGCTGAGGGTTGAGGACAGGGAGATTAGGAGTAGGTAGTTTGTTTCACATAGAAGTTAACAGCTGTTAAATAGACTAACATCTGGTCTTGGAAATGAAAATATTTTACAGAAAATAACATTGTTAAAGTATCTCAATACATTATGATAAAAAGGAGCCCCGATACTCTCTTCAAACTGCGACCGCCTCCATGGTCAAGTTGTAGAGGGGAAGGTCGGATGTTTGAACCCTGACCACGTCATACCAAAAGACGTTAAAAGATCGTACTTGTTACTCAGCATTAAGGGGCTAAAGGACTGGTCGGCTCGGAGTCAGGATACTGTGTCTGAATGGTGTATTCATGTTAAACATTAAACCCAGGTGTATTTCACCTCACCTCTACAACATGTACAAAGTGCAGTAGGCTGTTTTAGATACGTTTGATTCAGGGTCTGTATGACAGTAGCCAAGATTTGCCAGCTATTATAGACTTACATGGGCTGTATTGGATATATTTGCAGCGAAAGAAACTAACTGTTTTTGTCCACTAGTCCTTATAATGGTAACATATAGCAAAACCCTTAAAAAGATACCTAAACTATTGTCCAGTTGTGCAAGGACTATTGGACTAGTGCCAATTTCTGATCTGATTCATGGTCTGTATGACAGACTACCTTTGCAGTTGGGACCAGTAGTGGTCATCTGAAGCGGGAGGTATACATGTATCACGTTTGTAACATGAAATTTGCAAATTGGGAAAGAGGGTGAGGAGTGTGGAACAGGCAGCCAGGAGAGTGACCGATGTTTCACAGCTTCTGGTGGCAGGAGAAGGATAGATGGAGCTTCATACTTCCCAGTGGGTAGAGTACCTAATGAGTCGATGTGCACAGTAGGTGATCTCCCCTTTAGCAAGGTTGTTTGTATTTCTGACCTTATATCTGTCATTAAAGTTACTTCTTCCAGAACATGTCTGACTTTGTCTGTAACATTCAGTGTTTTCTAGAGGTGCGAGATATATTACCGGTATATTACAAAGCTGTCCAAAATGAGCGGGGAAGTCTGATGAATGGGTAAAATTTTTTTACTGAACACATTCAGTATATTGTGGTACATATCACAATAACTTAATCATTTTTACAATAAGTTGCAATTCGAAAGTGGGACCGATAACCTATCACGCGTGTTTTTAAGACAACAAGAACGGATCCTGTGAGCTGGGTGCCAGATAATGATAATGTTAACTCGCCCCTGGGTTGGTGATTTAAAACTGATTGGTCAGTCATCTTCACCGAGCCTATTTTTCTTGGTAACAAATAGAATCTACAGTATTCAAGTTATTTAGTGGATGAAAATGTTCAATGTAATTGTGACGAAGTTCATTGCACCATTGAAGACATCACATAAGCCTGAACAGGTATCAGAAGTTTCTCTCTCGATGTCTGTATTAATCATTCCACACAGCCCAGAAACATCCGATAAGAAAGACTTTTGAGTAAACTCCAGATATTTATGGATGACCTGAGCTGGCTATGACTGCTTGAAGTCTCCAAACCCTTGGTTTTCAGGAAGTCTTATCTTTCACCAAGAGCAAGCCTGTTACCTGGTGGAAAGATTTCTGTAGGCTGATATAGTGTAGGGGTTGGTCTTTCAGTGTTACCTGTCTGTACAAGTCTTACTGAAGACAAGTGTGTGCTTCCATCCTTCAGACAGATTAGACTATTATAGGACGTTGTGTGATGAATACCAATGAGTGCAGGTATAGAGGTCCATGATTCCATGGAGGATTGAATGGTCAAAATGGCTGCCGTGTGGGCAATGTTTTGTTCGGTGATTGCGACCGAAATTTGCCATGGTAGAGATGTTAGGAGTAAATAAACCCCATAATGGGCAATAAATATACACTGACCAAAAACACTTAGGGATCATGAATATTTTGGGGATATGTTTTTGAAATTATCCTACAGAAATATTCATGACCCCAAACCTTCTTGTTCAAAATGGTTACGTCATTTGTCATGCTGAAGATCTGGGATGGATTCGCCACATTGGTACAACATCCATGCATAAACCAGGCATTCCCAACCAAGCTATAGCGGGAACATTGCTAAAAGCAGAGTTGAACCAAACTAACTCATGCTGAGGAAACGCCAGTACTCGCTTATTCTTTTGATTAAGGTTTGAAATAATTTACATTAGCATGATTAGGATCAAGAACTTAACATGTAAGTATTTTTACTTTCCCAAGGATTGATTCTACTATATAGAATATTTTGATAATTGATATTTTTTATAATTGAGGACACAGTCACACTGTTCATCACATTAGAGGTTTTAGAATGATCAATATAATTTCTCAATGTAAAGAATAAAATATCCTCCTGGGGCAGCAAATCCGTTAGGTTACATGGTAGATGTATTGATTTTTTTCAGTCAGTTTCCATTCTCATCAATTTATATCTAGGTCTTTTTTATTGATTTTACTAAAATGCTGAGCACGAAAGGCGTAACACGTACATCATTAACCATGATAATAATTATCAGGTGTTTTAATCGATTAACCTAATTTCAATGATTGCACATTTATCTTATGATACATTTTATAATCTTGTTGGTCAGAATACCCTCCCAAAATACAAGTTCACAGTTCAGAGTTAAAAATTAGAACTTGTCCTATCGTTAAGTTTATCAAGTTTGAAAAATGTCCTCACCTCGTCCTGAGGGTTTCCCCAGTCTTATGTTCTCAGTTGGCATACACTTGAGTGATATGACTGTGCATGGCATGTCTTATATGAAGCATAGTATGTCATCATTATGGGGATGGATAATATGTTTAAACGTTTCATGGGTTAAGGGTAGAAAGATTTTTCCCCATTATTTTATAGACATGAAACAAGTTAGAACTTAGAGGGGACAATGATGTTTTAACCAGACAGTGGGTGAGAACAGTTTCTAGGTTACAATGTGATGTTTTAACAACATAGTATGTGACTGATTGCTGTGCAAGTCAACCCATTACTATGTCATTATCATTCCACAAGAGACTCCCAGTGTCAGGGAGTGAAGGAAACTTGATTGAGAATCCCTTGGCCACCATACTTGTAGACTGGTACACTCGATGATCCTGCTGTTCTCTCCTGTAGGTGGCTGCCATGTTGCCAGAATCAATAGGTTTGCTCCCAGGTCCATCATTCCAGTTTGTCAATACCAGGTGGAGCAGTCAGTTTACTTAGCCAAATTGCTACTGATTAAATATAAATAACAAACATGCTGTGCTCTTAGGCAACCTATTCAATACAGTATTAAAACAGTGTTCGCTCGCTCATAGTTGTGTTAATGTTTGTACATATCAGGAGTTGGGTAGGGATGCACTAGTAAATCTGTCATCTTTGGGATGGCATTTCATTGTGTAGAGTTACGTCCCCTAACCTTGGCAGGATCAGCTGATCTTGGGTTCAATCCCAAATTCGTCCTGATCTTCAACTTTAGTCTATCAGCACCATTCCTGTGTGTGTGCATTTCACCAAAGTGGTAAACGTACTTGACAGGGTTAGAAACTAACAGTTTTTGTCCACTAGTCCTTATAATGATAACACATAGCAAAACCCTTAAAATGGGCCAATTTCTACTAGTCCTTAGGATACCTTTACTATTGGGCAGTTTGGTAAGGACTACAGGACTAGTGCCAATTTCTAACGCTGCTTGACTTGCTTCACTTTGAGCTTTCCATCCAAGTTGACAGTGATGTAACAACAGTGATATTCATGAGTGGGTAAAGCCCAACACACTCACTTACACTAAGGAAGGTATAAGCAGGAAGAGGGTGATTATCAAGATGGCAAAAATAAATACAATGTTTAGTAAACCTGGTTTCTCAAAGCCCAGGGAAACATACAACATATGTTAAGCTAGGCACGATTCGAGACCTTATATTAGAATTGAAATGACATGTAAATAATGTCTACATGTGTTGCAGAAATTACAACGATGACGTCAGCTCCATACAAGTGTTTGAACCTGCCTGATATCATGTGGCATGAAGACCCGTGAAGATCCGGGGTAGAATAGGTCTTCAGCAACCCATGACTTTCCGTAAAAGGCGACTCTGCTTGTCGTAAAAGGCGACTAACGGGATCGGGTGGTCAGGCTCGCTGACTTGGTTGATGCATGTCATCGGTCCCAATTGCGTGGATCGATGCTCATGATGTTAATCACTGGATTGTCTGGTCCAGACTCGATTATTTACAGACTGCTGTCATATAGCTGGAATATTGCTGAGTGCTGCGTTAAACAACAAACCAACCAACCAACCAATCATGTGGCATGAAGACATTTGTGATACTGAATTTTGTGAAGCAAGTTGAAAGTCCTACAACATCAACTACATGAAATGTCCATAGCTTTTCAAGCAGTCGGGTTGTCCTGCTTAAAGTACCACATAACCATATTACACTGAAGCTTGACACAACAGTATTTTGGTAAAACTGCACACAATGAAGCACAATACATACATTTTATAGAAACAGCAAAGTATTGTTACGTCCCAAACAAGACAAGCTCATTACGTTTTGTTAGATGTTTTTTTTTGTTAATACTAATAGATGTATAACCCACTGTTGGATGTCGGGTCTTTGTGTCATAATTATATGTACTTAAGCATGTAATTTTGGCGTGTGTATGAGCCAGTGCAATGCTACCCTGCGATCTGTGTCATATCAACATCACAGCCATTATGACAGGAAGCAAGCCACGACTAAGTACTATATTTATCATGTTTGCACCGATACAGATCGGTAAACTGTTTGTTTAGCAAAAACATGTTGAAGGTCAAGCTGACCTTTCAGCTGAGGAAGACCGCTGAAGAGGACTAGGAATATTTTCTGTACTGTCATAATATTTGTAGAAAACCTACACAGCAGACTGTGCCGATAGGTGGAGTGAAACAGCTTGAATAGATGTTGTGTGTTTTTTGTATGAATGTATGAGATTGTATGTTGCAGCATGAATGTGGATCCTGGAGAAGAATCCTACAGCAATTGCTTCAGTTGTCATTCATGTAAGCATTAATGATCTGTTCAGATAGCCCAGTCAGGTTACCTGCAAGGTCACAAGTTTGTCCCCCCCATGATATGTGAAGCCCATTGCCGATGTTGCTGCCATATTTTTCTGAAAACTCATGGTGCACAGATGTATCATTTCACCCCTAATATTTACATCATAATAGATTTCTGCCAAGTGTTGCAAGAATAAATCAGGCTTGTATCCTGGGGTGTGTTTGTTTTGCAAGCTCCAGTTCCTATGTCAACGTTGGTATGGCTTGCATCCCATGGACAAGTAGACAATTTTCTTATTAAAATGATTACTGATGGATATAAATAGACATGCATCATTAGGGAGGGATAAGCTTCATTCTCACCCTCAAACCTAGACTAGTCTCCGAGGCAATAGTTAATAGCTAAAATCATAATTTCTAGATTTGAATAATAAGAACATGATAACGTGGTTGTCCTTATAAAAGACTGGCATGTCCTTGTACTGCCTGCTCCACTAGACTTGCCTGTTATCATGGTTATAAGGATAGAATTTCTCAGCATCCATGGACTTATAATTCAGTGCAGCCTTGAACATGTTGAAGCAAGGCTAAATTACAAACCCTCATCATCCTTACCATTCTCACCCACCCCGCCACAGCCACTAACTGAGTTACTATAAACAATTATTATATATTTTTTAAATTTATTTCTTAACAATAGTGTCAATGATGGCTATGGCTATGCCAAAAGGTTGATCAGATTAGTGGAAAATATGAAATGTCAGTCTAATTCCCTCTTTTTTCTCTTTCTCTTTCAATTTGTTGTATTGCAACTATACTACTCAACATTTGCTAAGGATCAAAATAGTCATCTTCAGTCAAAGGTGTGGTAGTCCTCAGCACATGTGGAGTAGTATATATATGTGTCTGTATGACTGGCCCTACATGTCCTACTGACCCTCGGAAAAGAATACTTTTGCTGGATCATCCAGATTGCCAAATTATTTCTGAAACAATTTCAGCGATGAATACAATGCTTTAGCTTGTGTTGTCTGATGTCACAGCAACTCTTTTCGATGAATTTGCACTAAGGTGTTAAGTGCCAGTTCCGTCCTGGCTTCCTGGCTTCAGTAACAAGTCCTGGTTTCTCTGTTTGCCTCATCCAGATCCACTTTGCTCTGTAAGAATTCTGACCCCATGGGGATTCTGGTGTAGTCCTGGTCTCAATTAACCTGTTCTTGTCGTAAGGGATGCTTTAAATTGATTGGATGGTCACACTCAGACGATGTGGGATATGATCCAGACTCAAAGATTTATAGGTCACTGTGATCATAACAATATATCAATTTTGATCCAGACTTAAATATTTATAGGTCACTGTGATTATAACAATATAACAATTTTGATCCAGACTCCAAAGATTTATAGGTCACTGTGATCATAACAATATATCAATTTTGATCCAGACTTAAATATTTATCATGTTTATAGGTCACTGTGATCATAACAATATAACAATTTTGATCCAGACTTAAAGATTTATAAGTCACTGTGATCATAACAATATATCAATTTTGATCCAGACTTAAATATATAGACTGACTGACTGAGTATGGTTTTACGCCGCTTTTAGCAATATCCCAGCAATATCACGGCGGGGGACACCAGAAATGGGCTTCACACTTAAATATATAAAAGTTGGCATCTGTAAAATAAGTGAGATACAGTATGCAGGTGGTCAGCAACAGCAGTCGGCTGTACCGGGCAATTGGTAGCCCATGTGGTTGTGTTTCAGCCTGCCAGTGATGAACACCTCTCTGCCCATTGTTTGGTTGATGTTAGAGCACAGTTAGATACTTTCGTCCACTCGGTGGTCACTACTTTGTCAGATGAAGTACATGCATATGCTGATGAAGGACTGTAAAGTATGCAGTGTATAGGGACTTAAACTCTCGTGCTTCAGCATGACAATTCTCAAACAACAAACTACTTGACTGCACCAACCAGACAGCTTATATGAAAACATGCAATCTGCTTCGAATGGGTTTTGCAAAATGTGGTGTAAAGGTCTTCAAACTCATATTTTCTTGTCCTTTGTTCTTGGGACAGCAGGTTTATATCTCAATACTGACGCTCATTCTCCATCTAGTACTAAACACTGTACGAACACTTCAATGCCTATGGGGTTCTTCTTCATTTTTGAGAAGTATGTGGTTCCAAGTAAATACAGTTCTGCTTTTGACTAAGTTAATTGAGAAATATTTTCATCAGTATGTGTGTCTTGGTCTTAGAAGTGTGCCACCAGGATATTGGAGCCTGTCAAAATGTCTACCATCAAGAAAGGCTGAATAATTTACCTCGTGGAGCTAGATGAAAAATCAATGTTATGGTACCACTAAGCCTATTGGCTTCAAGTGTAATATACTTCATTCTGACCCTGACTCCATGGTGATTTGTATTATGTGTATACAGATAAATATACTGGGATGGTATTTCTATGTAATTACTAAATAAACTTAGGTCATGTTTGTACATTGTTCGGTGCAGCAGACTTACGGATGTGGAGAATGTTTGCCGTTCTGAGAAAGACATTTCCTTCCAACAAAAATTGTCCATCTAACAGAGTGCGATTTCCCGTTATTATTCTTATGTTGGTTATTTAGAATTACGGGTTTCCTTGTAGGTTGATTATTATAATATATCTTAAAACTTTTGCCTTATTTCATTTCTAACATGACCTAGAAAGAGAAGAGTTTGAATCTGGATAGGCAGTATCTGGATGGAGAAGTGTGTCTCAGGTGCATCCTGGTTGATCAGCTAGATCATGACGGCCTGGCAAACCAGTGGTCACAATCACTGCTGAATGAAGGCAGCATGATCGCCATCTGGATGGAGAAGTGTGTCTCAGGTGCATCCTGGTTGATCAGCTAGATCATGACGGCCTGGCAGACCAGTGGTCACAATCACTGCTGAATGAAGGCAGCATGATCGCCATCTGGATGGAGAAGTGTGTCTCAGGTGCATCCTGGTTGATCAGCTAGATCATGACGGCCTGGCAAACCAGTGGTCACAATCACTGCTGAATGAAGGCAGCATGATCGCCATCTGGATGGAGAATTGTGTCTCAGGTGCATCCTGGTTGATCAGCTAGATCATGACGGCCTGGCAAACCAGTGGTCACAATCACTGCTGAATGAAGGCAGCATGATCGCCATCTGGATGGAGAATTGTGTCTCAGGTGCATCCTGGTTGATCAGCTAGATCATGACAGCCTGGCAAACCAGTGGTCACAATCACTGCTGAATGAAGGCAGCATGATCGCCATCTGGATGGAGAATTGTGTCTCAGGTGCATCCTGGTTGATCAGCTAGATCATGACGGCCTGGCAGACCAGTGGTCACAATCACTGCTGAATGAAGGCAGCATGATCGCCATCTGGATGGAGAATTGTGTCTCAGGTGCATCCTGGTTGATCAGCTAGATCATGACGGCCTGGCAGACCAGTGGTTAATGGCATGAACAGCTAGCCAAACTGTTGTTGGCCACACAATACGTCAGGTCAGACACTGTCAACTTGATCCTCATTACGACAAACATGGGGTGGTTTGGATCTACTCTGACCTTGAGATCCCAGGAATAGTATCATTAGTATGTCATCTTAACTTGGCTGATAAACAATGATCACACTGTGATGCATAGATCTCCTGCTTACATTGTGTCTTCCTAACATGACATGGCTGGAACATAGCTCAATAGGCAATAGGGCATAAAAACTACTCACTCTCTCTATTCTCTCCCCCAGTTTCAGTTTGCAGGTTGCCACGGTTCATAGCATTGCTGTCTGTAGGTGAAACACTCACTCGCACATTTTTCCTGCTGTTTACAGTCTCGGCTTCTGCTGAATGGAGCAGAGAGTGATTAGACTTATAATCATGTCATATTGCTAAAGTGTTTATGTAGCTGCTGAGATGTGAAACACACCCAAACATGTTTACATGCACATTAAACTATACTGCAAAGCATGGTGGAATAGCCTTGAACAGAAAGGTTTACATCACCTTACAAGGAAATGAACCCAACGCATTCACCGCACACAACCACCTGGGGCACGACGACAACAAAGGCCCCAACATGATACAAATTCCGATAGACTGGTCACGATATGATACAAATATTGATACGCTGGCCTTGATATGATACATATTTAGATTAGGGCTGCAACGATACAGGAAGGTCACGATACGATACGCATCTCGATATTCTGGTCACGATACGATACGTATCTCGATACGCAATGATAAAAAAAACAAGACTTAAATCATGTCAAGATTGCACCTTTCATGATTTTGGAATAGTCAAAATTGTTTTATAATAACCAGACTACTGAAGTTGTTCAGCTTCAAAGTGGAACTTTCTCTAACTTTCCTTAAAAACAATTCAAAGTTCAAACACCAGAAAATAATTCATGTGCTCCACCAGTGATACAACGTCAAAGAATTTTGATGCAATGGTCGAAGAAATTGTATCTGAAATCATTGTTTTATCAAGAATAATATATTCCAATAGCGTGTTACCTTAGTTGCAGCTTTTATCATATATATATTTAAAATTATAAGAACCACAAGTGTAGCATTTTGGTACTGGTGATTGCTGTTGCAGGATATGTTTACGTATGGAACAATCTGACCAGTCCCCCTAGGGACTTCCCGTGCTACATGTATTTCGAATGCGAAATATATATTAGCCAAATTACCACAAATACGACTTTTAACGAGTCAAAGTATGGCATTTTTAATGTATCCATTCAATAGCAACTGAAGTTCGTTTCAATGCGTCAAAAGCGGTAATCTCACTGTGGTTTGTATCTCTTCACACACGATTTCATAATGAAATCAACTTAATGAAAACAATATTAAATGAAATTTTGAAACAAACTATTAAAATATATTACAAACACAAGTCCAGATATACAATGAACACGTTTTAATAACAAGATAGTATGATAATGGTATTGAATTGCGTGCTTCAGTTCGGATTTGCTGACAGGTATTTCCATTGTTATAGTGCTTGCGGGGATCGGCTGATAATGTTTTTTTAGATGGGGAAAAACATCTGTCGGTGTAAAACCTGAGCTTATTAAAAATGTAAGTATGTTTTTTGGAGCCATGCTTTACCGCACTATAACCAAGTTAGCGGTTTAATGAAAGGCACAATAGCGAGAAAACGCTGTTCTTGAGATTTGCGTTCCGTATCGTGGCGTATCGATAAATGGGCCTACGTTTATCGTATATCGTATCGTGGGTCAAGTATCGCGATGCATCGGAATATCGGTGTATCGTTGCACCCTTAATTTAGATACACTGGCCACGATATGATACATAACACGATATGCCAGAATAATGTTACAAGCGTCATGACCTGAAATATTTCAGATGAGTGAAAAAAAATGGGTCAGATTGTTTCTTCCTTGTTAACTGTTCTAAGTCCCTCACTCAATTTAGTAATAAGGAAGCCAAAATTGTCCCAAACACCTAATTCATAGAACACGGGTGGCCTTTCAAGCTCATGTGTATTCCTATGTGGATTGGGTTATTTTATCATTAAGAAAGGTCAAGATATATTGATTTCGTAGTCATGTATCTCAATACAGGTTTATGTATAGTGTGTAGTATTGATGGCCATTTATTGCAGTGCATCAGAGTTTTAATGTATCATTTCACCCTTGTTAATCACCCAGGTGCATTGAAGTAAGTATGTGTATAACAAGTCAGTGAAAATGCTGTGAGCGCAAATAATGACAGGCACTTGATAAGTTCCGTCTTTGGTGTTATCTACAGTTCTTCAGATTGCCTTTAAACCCTGAAAATAACAATGACTCTGAATTTCCAAGCAATGTAAGTTTTCTGATACCATCATGTTTACAGGCAAAGATTTGCCACAAAAAACAAAAACTTGCTTGCATGTGGGATGATTTTCATGTACATGTATGTGAAACTGTTCGTTGACCTGCTTGTTTGTAACAGGATCAAGCAGGGGAGTGATTGGTTTTCAGCACCATTGAGCAATATTATCCTTATTAATGCCTATATCATAACAGCCAATAAGCAATGGAGTAAGGGCCAAGCTATCTAGTGGTTGATAGTGTGAAAAACTTTCCATGTTCTGAACTGTAACCAACTGATTCCCATTTTAACCATCTGTATAGCAAACATAAAATACTGGGGGCTTCTTCCCATAGAATCTGGAACAAGTGTTGACTGACCAGCATAAACTAGAAGGAAGTGGAGGGTTTGTGCTTGTATGAAAGGGGAGTCCTGTATGGATGGGGTTAGGTTAACATACAATAGGTTACATATAGTCATCTTCCCGAGGCAAGTGAGTTAACTGACTATAAAAGTCCAGTTTCCACCCTTGCCGAACTAGGCTGGTATTATGGCGTTACATTTTGGCTTGACTAACGAGTCTCTGCATAGTCCAATCAAAACAGCACAGAGAATTCGAAATCCGGTTTGTAAAGTGTCATGCAGATTTCGGTCGACTGCAGGACTTGCAAAGCATGTGCACAGCTAACTCGTTGTCAACAGATATTTTCTATATCTTTTCATGTTTTTAATATAGGTGCTCACATGATTTGATGCACTTTGCGATGTAAGACTCGTTTGATCATAATATAGATCTTGATTATCGATCAGATCGTCCTGACTGGGCGCCACCGTTTTGTTTGAAGCACATGCAAGTGATACGAGAGGTTGAATCTGATTGGTCAATAGGAGAGGCATAGAAAGGACATAACTCATAATAGCCACTGGTGGCGCTATGATCGAGCCCAGGAATTCCAGCCAAGTTCGGCAAGGGTGGAAACTGGGCTTTTAAAGTCAGTTAACTCTCTTGCCTCGGGAAGATGACATGTAGTATGAAGTATATCAGTTCATATAACCACACTGGGAATCAATTATGTTACTGCTATGGACTTGAAAAGAAGAACTTTTCACTTTCATCATTTTTGTCTGCTGACTGTTATTGATACTGAGTGGAAGTGAATAGTCTCATGACTATTTATGAGCAAAGGCTGACAGGAAAACTCATTGGTAGTTGTTTATTCATTACTTCCACAAAGAAAAGACTGTCAGATCATCGATTTATGTTACAGTGAACTTGTACCGTGGAGGTTTACAGAGTCAGTGGGAGAGCTCCATTGAAGTAGCTGGAGATGTGGATTGAAGGAGATGTTTCTCCTGCTGCCATGTGAAGCCTATGGAGGCTCATCATGGTCAACCGAAACATGCAGGATTTACTCTGTCACATCCAGGGGACTCTCAGTTATACATCGTGGGGGCCTGGGCTGTCATATAGTTATTGGGAGAGTTCTGAAGTTTTACCATGGGAATGACTCTGACATACATAGAATTATAATCATGGCAAATCTGGGATTGGAACCCATGATCATAGCATTCCACCTAAGGGAGACAACTCTGCACAGGAAGTTGGTGTCAAGAAGACTGCAGCTTTTGATTAATTCCGACTCCTACAGTAAGGTATAGACATCTGCTTATTCTTAACAAGATCAGATGTGACGTGATAATGAGAAAGCAAACCCATGCTGGGCTCTCCAGTTGAAGTCTGAAGAGTGAGGTTTTTTTTATTTTCCAAGATAGAGTTAGCTGCTGAGATCATCTGACTGCATCACCACCTATGTAGTGGAACATTATGACCCGATAATGTATATTGAGGAATTCCTAGATCATGAATCACAGGGAAGGAGATTGAAGTATCGCTGGCTGCGGACATCTTGACAAGCTGTTTTTGTTCTGGTTGCAGCGCATAAATATTTGGGTGGTATTGGTTTCAGTGGTCTATTCTTGATGAAGGATTCTCAATCAGCATTGGAAACACTGGGAATCATTTTGGTGGTAGTGGTGTAAGTCCATCTTGAAGTGTTGTTGAACACTGGTGACGCTGGTAGTGGTGTAAGTCCATCTTGAAGTGTTGTTGAACGCTGGTGACACTGGTAGTGGTGTAAGTCCATCTTGAAGTGTTGTTGAACGCTGGTGACGCTGGTAGTGGTGTAAGTCCATCTTGAAGTGTTGTTGAACGCTGGTGACGCTGGTAGTGGTGTAAGTCCATCTTGAAGTGTTGTTGAACGCTGGTGACACTGGTAGTGGTGTAAGTCCATCTTGAAGTGTTGTTGAACGCTGGTGACGCTGGTAGTGGTGTAAGTCCATCTTGAAGTGTTGTTGAACGCTGGTGACACTGGTAGTGGTGTAAGTCCATCTTGAAGTGTTGTTGAACGCTGGTGACGCTGGTAGTGGTGTAAGTCCATCTTGAAGTGTTGTTGAACGCTGGTGACGCTGGTAGTGGTGTAAGTCCATCTTGAAGTGTTGTTGAAAGCTGGTGACGCTGGTAGTGGTGTAAGTCCATCTTGAAGTGTTGTTGAACGCTGGTGACGCTGGTAGTGGTGTAAGTCCATCTTGAAGTGTTGTTGAACGCTGGTGACGCTGGTAGTGGTGTAAGTCCATCTTGAAGTGTTGTTGAACGCTGGTGACACTGGTAGTGGTGTAAGTCCATCTTGAAGTGTTGTTGAACGCTGGTGACGCTGGTAGTGGTGTAAGTCCATCTTGAAGTGTTGTTGAACGCTGGTGACGCTGGTAGTGGTGTAAGTCCATCTTGAAGTGTTGTTGAACGCTGGTGACGCTGGTAATGGTGTAAGTCCATCTTGAAGTGTTGTTGAACGCTGGTGACGCTGGTAGTGGTGTAAGTCCATCTTGAAGTGTTGTTGAACGCTGGTGACGCTGGTAGTGGTGTAAGTCCATCTTGAAGTGTTGTTGAACGCTGGTGACGCTGGTAGTGGTGTTAGTCCATCTTGAAGTGTTGTTGAACACTGGTGACACTGGTAGTGGTGTAAGTCCATCTTGAAGTGTTGTTGAACGCTGGTGACGCTGGTAGTGGTGTAAGTCCATCTTGAAGTGTTGTTGAACGCTGGTGACGCTGGTAGTGGTATAAGTCCATCTTGAAGTGTTGTTGAACGCTGGTGACGCTGGTAGTGGTGTAAGTCCATCTTGAAGTGTTGTTGAACGCTGGTGACGCTGGTAGTGGTGTAAGTCCATCTTGAAGTGTTGTTGAACGCTGGTGACGCTGGTAGTGGTGTAAGTCCATCTTGAAGTGTTGTTGAACGCTGGTGACGCTGGTAGTGGTGTAAGTCCATCTTGAAGTGTTGTTGAACGCTGGTGACGCTGGTAGTGGTGTAAGTCCATCTTGAAGTGTTGTTGAACGCTGGTGACGCTGGTAGTGGTGTAAGTCCATCTTGAAGTGTTGTTGAACGCTGGTGACGCTGGTAGTGGTGTAAGTCCATCTTGAAGTGTTGTTGAACACTGGTGACACTGGTAGTGGTGTAAGTCCATCTTGAAGTGTTGTTGAACGCTGGTGACGCTGGTAGTGGTGTAAGTCCATCTTGAAGTGTTGTTGAACGCTGGTGACGCTGGTAGTGGTGTAAGTCCATCTTGAAGTGTTGTTGAACGCTGGTGACGCTGGTAGTGGTGTAAGTCCATCTTGAAGTGTTGTTGAACGCTGGTGACGCTGGTAGTGGTGTAAGTCCATCTTGAAGTGTTGTTGAACGCTGGTGACACTGGTAGTGGTGTAAGTCCATCTTGAAGTGTTGTTGAACGCTGGTGACGCTGGTAGTGGTGTAAGTCCATCTTGAAGTGTTGTTGAACGCTGGTGACGCTGGTAGTGGTGTAAGTCCATCTTGAAGTGTTGTTGAACGCTGGTGACGCTGGTAGTGGTGTAAGTCCATCTTGAAGTGTTGTTGAACGCTGGTGACGCTGGTAGTGGTGTAAGTCCATCTTGAAGTGTTGTTGAACGCTGGTGACGCTGGTAGTGGTGTAAGTCCATCTTGAAGTGTTGTTGAACGCTGGTGACGCTGGTAGTGGTGTAAGTCCATCTTGAAGTGTTGTTGAACGCTGGTGACACTGGTAGTGGTGTAAGTCCATCTTGAAGTGTTGTTGAACGCTGGTGACGCTGGTAGTGGTGTAAGTCCATCTTGAAGTGTTGTTGAACGCTGGTGACGCTGGTAGTGGTGTAAGTCCATCTTGAAGTGTTGTTGAACGCTGGTGACGCTGGTAGTGGTGTAAGTCCATCTTGAAGTGTTGTTGAACGCTGGTGACGCTGGTAGTGGTGTAAGTCCATCTTGAAGTGTTGTTGAACGCTGGTGACGCTGGTAGTGGTGTAAGTCCATCTTGAAGTGTTGTTGAACGCTGGTGACGCTGGTAGTGCTGTAAGTCCATCTTGAAGTGTTGTTGAACGCTGGTGACGCTGGTAGTGCTGTAAGTCCATCTTGAAGTGTTGTTGAACGCTGGTGACGCTGGTAGTGGTGCAAGTCCATCTTGAAGTGTTGTTGAACGCTGGTGACACTGGTAGTGGTGTAAGTCCATCTTGAAGTGTTGTTGAACGCTGGTGACGCTGGTAGTGGTGTAAGTCCATCTTGAAGTGTTGTTGAACGCTGGTGACGCTGGTAGTGGTGTAAGTCCATCTTGAAGTGTTGTTGAACGCTGGTGACGCTGGTAGTGGTGTAAGTCCATCTTGAAGTGTTGTTGAACGCTGGTGACGCTGGTAGTGCTGTAAGTCCATCTTGAAGTGTTGTTGAACGCTGGTGACGCTGGTAGTGGTGTAAGTCCATCTTGAAGTGTTGTTGAACGCTGGTGACGCTGGTAGTGCTGTAAGTCCATCTTGAAGTGTTGTTGAACGCTGGTGACGCTGGTAGTGCTGTAAGTCCATCTTGAAGTGTTGTTGAACGCTGGTGACGCTGGTAGTGGTGTAAGTCCATCTTGAAGTGTTGTTGAACGCTGGTGACGCTGGTAGTGCTGTAAGTCCATCTTGAAGTGTTGTTGAACGCTGGTGACGCTGGTAGTGGTGTAAGTCCATCTTGAAGTGTTGTTGAACGCTGGTGACGCTGGTAGTGGTGTAAGTCCATCTTGAAGTGTTGTTGAACGCTGGTGACGCTGGTAGTGGTGTTAGTCCATCTTGAAGTGTTGTTGAACGCTGGTGACGCTGGTAGTGGTGTAAGTCCATCTTGAAGTGTTGTTGAACGCTGGTGACACTGGTAGTGGTGTAAGTCCATCTTGAAGTGTTGTTGAACGCTGGTGACGCTGGTAGTGGTGTAAGTCCATCTTGAAGTGTTGTTGAACGCTGGTGACGCTGGTAGTGGTGTAAGTCCATCTTGAAGTGTTGTTGAACGCTGGTGACACTGGTAGTGGTGTAAGTCCATCTTGAAGTGTTGTTGAACGCTGGTGACGCTGGTAGTGGTGTTAGTCCATCTTGAAGTGTTGTTGAACGCTGGTGACACTGGTAGTGGTGTAAGTCCATCTTGAAGTGTTGTTGAACGCTGGTGACACTGGTAGTGGTGTAAGTCCATCTTGAAGTGTTGTTGAACGCTGGTGACGCTGGTAGTGGTGTAAGTCCATCTTGAAGTGTTGTTGAACGCTGGTGACGCTGGTAGTGGTGTAAGTCCATCTTGAAGTGTTGTTGAACGCTGGTGACGCTGGTAGTGGTGTAAGTCCATCTTGAAGTGTTGTTGAACGCTGGTGACGCTGGTAGTGGTGTAAGTCCATCTTGAAGTGTTGTTGAACGCTGGTGACGCTGGTAGTGGTGTAAGTCCATCTTGAAGTGTTGTTGAACGCTGGTGACGCTGGTAGTGGTGTAAGTCCATCTTGAAGTGTTGTTGAACGCTGGTGACGCTGGTAGTGCTGTAAGTCCATCTTGAAGTGTTGTTGAACGCTGGTGACGCTGGTAGTGGTGTTAGTCCATCTTGAAGTGTTGTTGAACACTGGTGACACTGGTAGTGGTGTAAGTCCATCTTGAAGTGTTGTTGAACGCTGGTGACGCTGGTATTGGTGTAAGTCCATCTTGAAGTGTTGTTGAACGCTGGTGACGCTGGTAGTGGTGTAAGTCCATCTTGAAGTGTTGTTGAACGCTGGTGACGCTGGTAGTGGTGTTAGTCCATCTTGAAGTGTTGTTGAACACTGGTGACACTGGTAGTGGTGTAAGTCCATCTTGAAGTGTTGTTGAACGCTGGTGACGCTGGTAGTGGTGTAAGTCCATCTTGAAGTGTTGTTGAACGCTGGTGACGCTGGTAGTGGTGTAAGTCCATCTTGAAGTGTTGTTGAACGCTGGTGACGCTGGTAGTGGTGTAAGTCCATCTTGAAGTGTTGTTGAACGCTGGTGACGCTGGTAGTGGTGTAAGTCCATCTTGAAGTGTTGTTGAACGCTGGTGACGCTGGTAGTGGTGTAAGTCCATCTTGAAGTGTTGTTGAACGCTGGTGATGCTGGTAGTGGTGTAAGTCCATCTTGAAGTGTTGTTGAACGCTGGTGACGCTGGGAATCATTTGGGTGGTAATGGCGTAAGTCCATCTTGAAGTGTTGTTGAACGCTGGTGATGCTGGTAGTGGTGTAAGTCCATCTTGAAGTGTTGTTGAACGCTGGTGACGCTGGTAGTGGTGTAAGTCCATCTTGAAGTGTTGTTGAACGCTGGTGACGCTGGTAGTGGTGTAAGTCCATCTTGAAGTGTTGTTGAACGCTGGTGACGCTGGTAGTGGTGTAAGTCCATCTTGAAGTGTTGTTGAACGCTGGTGACGCTGGTAGTGGTGTAAGTCCATCTTGAAGTGTTGTTGAACGCTGGTGACGCTGGTAGTGGTGTAAGTCCATCTTGAAGTGTTGTTGAACGCTGGTGACGCTGGTAGTGGTGTAAGTCCATCTTGAAGTGTTGTTGAACGCTGGTGACGCTGGTAGTGGTGTAAGTCCATCTTGAAGTGTTGTTGAACGCTGGTGACGCTGGTAGTGGTGTAAGTCCATCTTGAAGTGTTGTTGAACGCTGGTGACGCTGGTAGTGGTGTAAGTCCATCTTGAAGTGTTGTTGAACGCTGGTGACGCTGGTAGTGGTGTAAGTCCATCTTGAAGTGTTGTTGAACGCTGGTGACGCTGGTAGTGGTGTAAGTCCATCTTGAAGTGTTGTTGAACGCTGGTGACGCTGGTAGTGCTGTAAGTCCATCTTGAAGTGTTGTTGAACGCTGGTGACGCTGGTAGTGGTGTAAGTCCATCTTGAAGTGTTGTTGAACGCTGGTGATGCTGGTAGTGGTGTAAGTCCATCTTGAAGTGTTGTTGAACGCTGGTGACGCTGGGAATCATTTGGGTGGTAATGGCGTAAGTCCATCTTGAAGTGTTGTTGAACGCTGGTGATGCTGGTAGTGGTGTAAGTCCATCTTGAAGTGTTGTTGAACGCTGGTGACGCTGGTAGTGGTGTAAGTCCATCTTGAAGTGTTGTTGAACGCTGGTGACACTGGTAGTGCTGTAAGTCCATCTTGAAGTGTTGTTGAACGCTGGTGACACTGGTAGTGGTGTTAGTCCATCTTGAAGTGTTGTTGAACGCTGGTGACGCTGGTAGTGGTGTAAGTCCATCTTGAAGTGTTGTTGAACGCTGGTGACGCTGGTAGTGGTGTAAGTCCATCTTGAAGTGTTGTTGAACGCTGGTGACACTGGTAGTGGTGTAAGTCCATCTTGAAGTGTTGTTGAACGCTGGTGACGCTGGTAGTGGTGTAAGTCCATCTTGAAGTGTTGTTGAACGCTGGTGACGCTGGTAGTGGTGTAAGTCCATCTTGAAGTGTTGTTGAACGCTGGTGACGCTGGTAGTGGTGTTAGTCCATCTTGAAGTGTTGTTGAACGCTGGTGACGCTGGTAGTGGTGTAAGTCCATCTGGAAGTGTTGTTGAACGCTTGTGACGCTGGGAATCATTTGGGTGGTAATGGCGTAAGTCCATCTTGAAGTGTTGTTGAACACTGGTGACACTGGGAATCATTTGGGTGGTAGTGGTGTTGAACGCTGGTGACAAAAGTGAACCAGTGTGTATTAATGGCGTATGTAGATGCCCAGACAGGTATCATGCGAAGCAGAGATACAACATACCGTATATGACCGAAGATAAGCCGATCCTACCATGTTTTCTGTGTATTGCAATATTTTGTGCTACAGGATTGTGATATGTATTGAGAGATATTGGGAGCAAAAGTGTTTGACAGTGACTGACCCTAATTGAACATGAAGGTCATATTTTCTACATACTGAAGTAAGTATTACTCTGCATGGTCAGTCGCAGCATTTTGTAGTCATGGACACAGGGGAGATAACAAAGTAAGAGACAATCACTACATTTTCTTCTGCGTTTCCTCTGTTTTGTCAATCTGTTTCGAATTGAAACATCATTTATGAATTAATTTCTGTGAAGATTTTATGTTAAGTTATACAAATAATTATAAAACCTATATACCAGGTAACCGGAACATAGAAGGGGCGGTCGGGTAACCTGGTGGTTAAAGCGTTCGCTTGTCATGCCAAAGACCCGGGTTCAATTCCCGACTTGGGTACAATGTGTGAGGCCTGTTTCTGGTGTCCCCCGCCATGATATTGCTGGAATATTGCTAAAAGCGGGGTAAAACCATACTCACTCACTCACACTACTCACTCACTCGCTCACCCACTCACTCACTCACTCACTTACTCACTCACTCCGGAACATAGAAAAGATGTGGCAATACATGTAGTTTGAAATTGCAGTATGCCGGTATACTGGTAATACCGTGCAGTTCTATGGGTCATGATGGCTTGCTGTACCTCACCAAGACACCAACATGCCATGTGTCAGCAGTAGATTGTAATGGACCTTGCCACCACTGGGTTAAAAGCAGGAAATGTTTGAAACTACTTTAGAGACTCTGATGTGTTGTTATCCTCAGCGGCAGATAATTTCCTAGGAAGTTGAAATACGGAAGACTCCAGTTTCAGTAGCTTGTGGACTGTAGACAAAATGTGGAGGCGTTTTTGGGACTGATAGGACACAGCATAAAGTGAATCAGTTTTATAGTGTCAACATTACTTAGTGATATCAAAAGTTAAGGTCTTTTTGCTAGGTGCAATCTCATGTCACATGTAGTGTGTCACAATGTAGTTTGATGTCACTATGTAGGATATTGTCATATTACAATATCATGTATCAATGTAGGATGATGGTACAATGTTGTATGTTGTCCTAATACTTATGATGTCACAGTGCAGACTTTATGACATTTAAAATTTATTAGGTAGTTCATCGTTCGTTAAAATCTGCTAAATGTCATTTAAAACCGAACGTGTGTACACTGTACATGACCACATGGATGTCACATTAACAAATGTCTTGACAAATGGTTGACTCAGTTGCAGATTTAGGGTAAAGGAAGGCCAACCTTATTAACTTACATAGACCTGTCAAATTGACAGATGGATTTACTAATTCAATTATCCCGATGTCTTGACATTTCAGTTTCAGTCGTGTATTGGCATATTTCATTATTTGGAAGCAGACCTCACTCGGTTATTTTTCAAACAGCGCCAACTAGTCACTTGTTAAGGTTTGAAGCAAATTTGAAGCAAATGTTTGTAACAATTCCAAAATTGGAATTACCACTTTGGTTTTTGTTTAGCACAGGGGATCTCATAGATACAGGACCAATAAACAAGGAGCTGTAATGTTAAGTTTTACAACTGATGTATAAACTTTATAATGTTTAGTTTTATATTTGATGTGAAAGCTGTAATGTTTAGTTTTACATATCTGTATTGAATGAAATGTTAAAATGCCCCTGAATTTACAACAATAATGACTTTTGAACAACATTACCTTCTTTTTCCCCACATTTTCTGCCAAGGGCATTTACTTTGGAATCTCAGATAAATCTTTCACAACATGATCATGCATATCATGCTGAAAATAAACACGGCTGTGTCTATCAGGACATGTATAACAGATTCAAAATGATCCCTGAAGAGGTCTTTGTTGTTCGTAGCACTTGGACAAAGCAATTGCTGTTTTGGGGAGCAGATCCCACCTTGATAGGCTTGTGTTGGCATGATGCTATCACAGCCCATGTGGAACAGGGGAATTTCTTTTTATCAGAGACAATCAGTCTCTGACATCCCACTTGGACTTGTTTGTGAAATATTCCTTTCAAAACCTTTGACCTGATAATTAACCAAGACATACACCTTCCTGTCAGTAAATGTAGGGCAGGACAAGTGACATTTCCAAAAGTTAATTCAACTCTGTAGCAGATTCTTTTCAGAAAGTAGCGAAAATAAAATGAGAATTCTGTCCCTGCTGATTAACCATACTTTGTCAGGATTAGTTGTACTTGTTTCCAGAATATCTCTAAATTTCTTCCATCTCACATCTTCTTAGCCTCCACTATGATCAGCCTGACAAGACAGCAATCTTTAGATGAATCACAGTTAAAACAAAACTGGCAAGTTGTGTGCCCAAGACAGATAATTTTTACATCAACAAAGTTCATCTTCCCAAAGTCAATCCATCGTCAATCTATCATCAACGTCACGTCATTTTCTGTGGAGTTGATCAGCATTTAGTACACACTATTTTCCTCACCACTGGTCACAACCCTCCACAACTAAGATAGTAACATTGTGGATGAGCAGTTTACGGAACATGACACAGTGCCAAAGTCAGCACTCGCTACACTTCTAACCCAGCAGGCAGAGCAATGTTTGCGAAACCTGATCAGTGGGAGCACAAAAAGTTGGAATGTTGCGTGGAATCGGGATTCCCCAGAGTCTGTCATTTATTTTCAGCTTGACTCCCATCTGGGCTTGATAACTTGTCTGGAAAGCCGGCTCCTCAACAGGGAGGCAACCTCGGTCAAATACACCAATTGCTGATCAATAGTGAGCACGAAGCTCATTCTTACTGCCATTGAAGGTGATTGGTAATCAATGGTGGTAATTGTTATTTGATGAGGATAAACTGTAATAAGACTTTATTTATCTCTCTTTCATCATGATGTAAAGTTGTTTTTTAGGCTTCAGTTTGTGACTGTATCGAGTACTCTAGTGATAGTCTAGCTAGGGTTCACAATGGCATGGATGAGAATTTTGGGCCAGCAGATTTGTTTGTTTGCTGTGTAACACCACACCTAGCCATTTTCCAGATTAATTATGGAGGTCTGTAGGTAATTGAGTCTGGTCCAAACAATCCAGTGATTGACATAATGAGCATCAATCTACACATTTGGGATACATTTACATATATCAACCAATTCAGCAAGCCTGACCGCCCAATTCTGCTAGTCGCCTCTAACGACTATTGAAGATAAATTCTTTAACCCTGATCTTCATGGGTTTGAGGGCTGGCGGGTGATGAGAAACATTATGTTTATATATAAAGAATGGTAGACATATTTGCAGTAGGGAAGTCATGTGGTTAAAGCATTCGCTTGTCATGCTGAAAGGCAGGATTCTTCTTATTCTTGGTGTCCCTTGACGTGATACTGGTACACTCGCTGTAATTCACCTTCACATCAGCTCGAGGGGCGGTCGGGTAGCCTAGTGGTGAAAGTGTTCGCTCGTCACGCCGAAGACCCGGGTTCGATTCCCGATATGGGTACAATATGTGAAGCCCATTTCTGGTGTCCCTCGCCATGATATTGCTGGAATATTGCTAAAAGCTGCGTAAAACCATACTCACTCACTCACTCAGTCACATCAGCTCGCTGACTCAAGGAGGTCAGAACTATGGCATATTAAGTTAAGGGGATTCTCATAATCTTCATTTATGATTTACTGACTGCCATAGAAACACTGACCTATCTCCAAGACTTGTAACCCCCAATTTTCAAGAATTGTAATTGGATGTTTGGTGATTTTCATAAAGTATGATGATGCACTGTGCCCAGATTGTGATGGAAATTGACCATGTTATGGAGACGCTGTATGGATGGTGGACTTTCTTGTCTTTCTTGATGCACACTTTCCTAGTACTGCCCTTATTCACGATGTAACCTGTTCAAAGAAGGAAGTTATTTTGTTGTTTGTATGAGCAGTTCTGCAAGCCAGTAATTACCTCCCTGCATGTTTCAACTTAAGCTATAATAACTGGGATTTTCCCGTAACGATGACCTCTCATCTGAGCTCTCTCTGAGGCCGTAAAGAAGAAAATGAGTAATATTTTATGACAAGGATGGCAACACTTTAAAATTGCTGTGGGTTAGTCATGGCTACAGGGTTTGCAGCAGCCGGTGTTGTGAAGATGAGGAGATGGTGATGGGAGTAGGTGCTGCTGGATATGGTAGCATGGAATTTCATAACAAACAGAACTTATAATAGGGTCAAACAATGAAAAATCAAACAACAGTAAGCAGTATGTGTGAATAGAAGTACAACAAGAAGTGTGTGCTATGTATGATTTTGTAAACAAAAACACTGATTGTGTCGTAGATCCTTATGGCGCCATCATGTTTATTGTATGTATTGGGTGCAGCCATGATATAATTCTGTGAAATTAAACTTTGGCAAATAGTTTGTATTTATTTGGCTTTCAAGCTTCTTCAATTAGGTGCATGTAATTCAGTGGCATGCTCCATGTCCCTAAAGGCACTGATGGTTAAAGGACATTAAACTCTTTCACTGAGAATTGTAACAGATCGAGCACACATACACTACTTCTGCTGACACCAATATAATGTGGAGATTTAATTACAGTGTTCAGTTCTCAGTCTTTAGGAAGCACTAACCAGAAAGGTTGACCTGGAACTGTTGTGATTCTCAATTACATGGGAACCAATTTATGACCCATTAACAAACCGGATTACTCAGCCTATTGACAGTTGGGTGATCGAAATACTTTTCTGGTAGTTTCAAAATTATCCATGCATGTCATTAATTCTATGTTCTAAGTTAGAGTTTTGAATAGAAGATACAATCTTGTGTTCAAAATAATGAATGAAGGTGAAGAAGGAGTCCTTTAATTTAAGTTTTAAACTTTGAGAGTTAGTCTCTCCTACTGACCCAAGTGTGTTTAATAAAACATTCACCCCATTCCACTCTCATCCTGATAATCATCCCCTTTCCAGCTTATGGAAAATGGAAATTAAGGGACTTGAGTGTTCTTTTAGAATTATTATATTTAATGTTATACATAACATTATTACAGGAACTAAATGTTAGTCTATCCCTCAATCAACCTCCCAACACACACACACACACACACACACACACACACACACACACACACACACACACACTAAAAGTATACTGCTCCACTTTTGACAAGGATTTTCTGTCTTCATATCTTACACACACACTAAAAGTATACTGCTCCACTTTTGACAAGGATTTTCTATCTTCAAATCTTATCAGAAGTTGAGTAGTATGCTATAGCAGCACACCAAGATGTGTTGTCATACACACTTTGAAATTACTCCACATGCCTGGGAGAATGGGAGAAGGTTTCACTTTAATGTTCACAGATTGAGTGGTTGAGGCAGGCACATTGGGAGGAGGAGGAGGAAGGAGTGTATTTTGTTATAACCTGAGAATGTTTTAAGGTTGGCATGCAACTGATGTGTTGACAAGATGTTTGCTACACACATTCTGAATCCCAGCTGAACAGGACACAGTGTGAGATGGTTGACCCTAATTGTGTTCCCTGGTGCTATACCTTACATTATGTTGCTTGTACCCTGAGATCAAAGTGTCAGGAAGTTTGTCAAGGAAACAGGAAAGCTGATGGTGATATATACCATAGAGCCTCTAATAAATAGCCAGAGATATCATAAGAGCTCAATACAGCCAGACTTACTATACCATCAGAAACTACACAAACATTGGCACACAAAAGATTAATATTTCATAACACTCTCTCTACGTGAAATCTCACAGTTGCAAGACAGACATCAAGTCATTCTGTGATGCTATGATACAATTGATAACATCATATGCTTCTGTGAAACTAACTGGCCTGGTTAGCAGAATGGGGGAGAAGAACTAAATTACAGGTGTTCTGATGAATATTCTTGCAGTATCCTACTTCGTCGAGCTGAAATGTTTTCAATTTGAAATTGAGAAAAAAAGGTGCTTCATATTCAGTATTCATTTTCAAAGGGAAAAGTCCAGAATTGGGTTCCAGTCCCATTTTACAACATTTTTCAACCAATTGGATTACAGCACATGCTCACATCCCATGTACAGTTGACTTTTGAAGTTGAAATATTTTAGCATGGGTCACAGCATTAGAAATTGGCACCAGTCCTAAAGTCCTTGCCAGACTGCCCAATAGTTAAGGTATCATGAGGACTAGTAGAAATTGGCCATTTATAAGGGTTTTATTCTATGTTATAATTGAAAACACTACTGGACTAAAAATATTAGCTTCTGCACCTCTGGGACACGAACTGTTTTATAATTTTGTCACTCTGACAAACTGTTGTTTAACCATAGTTTTGAACAGTTTCTGAAATATAGTTTGTAGGGCCAAATTCCAATCTAAATTTATTAATTGTGTTCTGTATAAACTGTGTCCTTTTGGGTATTTACGGTACATCGTGGAGCATGTCTCTATTGACCATACATTTGTAGAAACATACATGCTTTAAATAGCATAAAACTTTGGCTGGAGTGACTCATGGAAAACAGTGGATTTGGATGATTCATGCAGTGCTCTGTGCCCTCAAGTAGGACATTGTACCCTTTAAGAATTTGCATAATTGCATTTTTCCCTGAAATACAATAAAATTGTCTCTTGTATTTCGAATTATCTCCCCTGGTATTGTTGGGTTGAAGGTAGCGAGACAGTGTCAGAGAACATAAGACCGAGAAAATCAATTCTTGGCTCCTTTTTCTCAACAGATGTTGAACTGCAGCATTGTAACAGTGGAAGATCTCAGGACTGAAATCAAATATTGCTGTTAGTCCTGTTGTGTTAGGGAGTCAGATGGGGTACAGCTGTTTGGTAGGTTTGGGGACTGGCTGATCTCTTTGCAGTGGATTAGGATTATTAAGAAATTTAACAAGTTAAGGTTGTTTGTTTTGTCGTTGCACTCAGCAATTTTCCAGCTATATGACGGCTGTCTGTAAATAATTGAGTCTGGACCAGACAATCCAGTTATTGACGTAATGAGCATCAATCCACGCAATTGGGATACGATGACATGCACCAACCAAGTCAGCCAGCCTGACCACCCGATCCCGTTAGTCGCCTCTTACGACAAGCTGAAGAATTTTGGATTTTCTCAGAGATTCTTTAATTTCCTTAATTAACAGTGACTTGTGTAAAAATAAGCACGAAAACCTTTTCTTCTTTCTTGGTCCTGTTATCAGTGATATACAGTGACCTCTACAAGGCCATTACATGAGCTATATTAAGTTGAATTGGGATATTTAAGATTCCAATTTGGGAAGTTTTATTGACATTTGCTGCAGGCTTGGGGCCGAATATCAGCCTCTGAGCAGGTCAAGATAAACCCTGTACTGACAGGCTTTGGCGGGACCCAGTTTCACCAATCAATCTTAATGCTAATAATATTGTAACGCCAGTCCATTTGGGCGTATCATATTTTAGTGCTACAATTTCTACGTTTATTTATGCAAGCGGGTCCCAGTGCTGAGTGTGTGGATGTGGACTAATCTGTTTGGGGATCGTTAATATGGCCCGTGATACAAATAATATTTAACATTCAAAGTATAAATTCCCCTTTTCGTGTTGTAATGGCACTATACCCATTTTTAAGAAGTCATTTTAAAAATAAGTGTCAAGCACTTGGATCAGAGATATTGAAAATACATACATACTCGATTAATTAGATTACTAGGTGTAAACATCTCTTTTCAAAAGGGCAACCCTCCTTTTTCCAACCTGACCGTATCTAGACCAGGTGGAGCGACGTGAGAGGTTGACATTAAACAATAATAAAGTCCACATTAGCAGGATATTAGAGTTGAAACTCCATGTGGTCCGTATTATTTCTCAATTGCTGTAGCCTGGCAGTGAACAAGATGAACTTCCGACATCGATGCTATTACATGGGCTAAACTCTGAATTGATCCAGAACATTACATAACACCCACATGTCACTGTTGTATATTTCCTAGAGCAATTACCTTGTATTTTGTACATGCTGGTTTTGTACAGGGGAAAATAGTTCTGAATTCTTGTATTGGTCAGGTCAGAAATTAAGATCTTGCATTACCGTATTCAATACAATAAGCTACCTTAAGTTAGTTATAACGGGGTGTGCTTGATGTAAAACTTAATGCTTTGTGGGCAGAAAGAATGTTTTTAGATTTTGGGTGTGTGCTTTGTGTGTGCACCAGTCTCTCTACCCACTTGAAAACTAAATCATCTATAGTGATAAGCTTGGCCCTTGAAGCTTAAGGTTAGCAAAGGTTAAATTTACATCTTGGTAACTGAATAGTCTTTGATAGTTTTAAAAATGATATATATAAATCACATTTAATGACTGCCTTATAGCCATATTCATTTGCTTCATGTATTGTGTGGGTCATATTTTTCATAATGTTTACATTGCAGGCACAGAAACATATTTCCTCATCACAATGATCAACAGTGGCTAGTGTACAAAGTGTACAATGGATTCTTTGTTATGGTCTCTGAAGGTTCAAATACAGTCTTGTAATGGGAACACTTCATAGTTCTACGCTGAAATTGATCTGTTAAACCTATTTTTATGGTCTGCGAATAAAGCATATTTGATTGGCTTCTGTCAGTAGGTTCAGTTTCCCCAGCATAAGTCATACATAGTGATTATTATACAAGAATGTGTGTCATACTGATATGAAACAAGTGTCAGAATTCTTGTATTTGCCGAGTGAGAATGAATTGTCACACAAGTTTAGTAAAATCAGTATGACACCCATGGAATTGTAATTATATCTTTATTACCCATTATTTCCTAATCCTTTTAAGCTCCCATTTTGAAAAATGCACTGATCACGACCACCATCTTAGAAAAATGCAATTCTCGAATGACGTCATCAATCTACAGCTATGACGTTTCTAGTGTAACACTATTCTGACCTTACATCACAATAAGATTCATTTGACATCAACAATGCCGCCCGGACAACTTCAACAATACACTGGTGCCTGTGAAGTGATATTTGCACTAGTGCACATATGATTTTTGTGAACTCGGTTATTTCTTACGCTATGGGTAATAAATACCAGTATAACACTTTCCCTACCCTTGCGTTTTGGATGGGATATTCCCCTGTCAGTCATAACTACCACATATATCAGTGTTTATTGCAGTATAACAAGACACCTGCTTCTTTCTGATATCAATCATGTCCAATAGCTGTCAATCATCCAATTTCTTATATCTAACAGTGAATACCATATCGTATCCAACACCCATTGGGATTTGATATCAGCTAGTCGGTAAAAACTGATAGCCCCTCATTAGGTAATGGTAGCAGCTTGATAAATAGCCTTGCTTGGAGCTGTCTTCATGTGGGCCCAAGTGGTCAATCACGTTTCACGATAGCACAACTGTGGACTTGTAGATAATAAGTCAGGTGGCTGTTGCTGTCAGCTCAATCAGCCATGCTGTAGGTTAGTCCATCAACCTGTTAGGAGTCAGCCTGGAAGTGGTGGTGCTTGATACTGAACAAACAGACTGGAGGCATTGATTCAAGAGTGTTATGACTGACATGGAATTTATGTTAACCTTTCCATACATAAACAAACAAAACTTATGTACACAACTTCTTAAGAAACATCACAAGTTAGTAATGGTGAGAAATGTGAGCTTTTGCCAGGCTACTCCACTGCAACCATGACCAGATTAGATTTGCCATGGACATGATGGATGCAAAATGTATATTTCTGATATTGCAGTATGGTTGTCAAAAAGGTGTTGAACATACCTTCACACCCTATGGCAAGAACAATGAAAACATGGCTTTTAAAACATATATTGTTCCTACTGAGGGATAATTTTATCTTGACATGATACACTGATTCTGATAATATGTCAAGTGTATATTTGAATAGATCTTTGTGCCTTTGTAAAAAGCGATCTTAGCACTAAGGTGATCATCGGAACTCGCTTACCTTAATTTCTCTACGACAGTCGTAGAGCTAAGGTTGGTTTGTACAACAGCATCCTGACATTTCCATGTTATTCCTATCAAAAGTGGGGGCACAGGTGGCCAAGTCGTCTAAGACGCCGCGATTCGCTGTGCAGAGTAGCGTCCCTTGGGCATGCCAGAAACCTATGATTGTGGGTTCGAATCGCGGTTGGCCCCGATTATGTTTCTAGGTTTGTCAGCTCCATACCGGTGCTCGTGGGTTTCACCGAAGTGGTAAACATCTGATACCTGCATCACTTCGGGCTTTCCTCTCACATTAACCTGACACGCCGTGATATGACTGGAATACTGTTAAAAGCGGCGCTAAACCCAACTCACTCACTCACTCACACCTATCAAAAGTTGGGTGGTATATATATGCATATGTATCCTATTATCAATGTTTATTTTGTGTGTAACAGTGGGTATTTATTGATGTGTACAGGAATAGTGTTCTTGACATAATTATATCTCCTCTTGTTTCAGATTTATCCAAGAATCGTCTGGGAGATGTGCCTCATGAAATATGTGAATATCATTCTATGGAGAGATTGAACTGCTACCACAATGTGATCAAAGTCATACCTGAAGCTATAGTGCAGCTTCAAGCACTAACTCATTTAAACCTCAGGTGAGCTGGTTAACCCCTTTGCTGATAACCAATGACGACAATGTTGTCATGAAAATTTTGGGGATTTTTTTTTTATGAAATTGTGTGCTCATTGTGTGTCGTCACCACCAAAAATATTCTTGATCCTTAACCTTTCTTGTTCAGTCTGTGATAAGACCAAATACAGGAAACTTTTCATTTTCTAGGTAGGCAACAAGTGAAGCTATTTGTTTGTTTTGGGGAAACTTGTTATTTGTAATATTGTTTACAAAAGAAAATAATGGGTAACCAAACATACATTTACCATGATGTTATCAGCAAAGGACTTAACATAGCTTTGTGAATATTCCAAGTGTAAGGAGTGGAACAGGTAAGTTGTTTTTGTGCAAGTGTGACTGATTCATGGGGATAAGTTGAGTTGCATCAGAAGAAAATCACTTGGTGATTCAAAGACACGAAAACAAAGGACAAGGTCACAGAGTTCCATATAAAGGAGGTTTCCTTGAATACAAGGTTCCGTTGACAAGCACCTGCAAGAGTGGTTGTTATCAACACAGCACCCGCAAGAGTGGTTATTGGGAAAACAGCACCCCAGTATGGTGGTGATTCATGGAAAACTAGATCAGATGTTATCATTTTCGTGCAGAAGATATGCTACTGATAGTCTTAACAAGGAAAAAAAGAAAATTAACCTACTTCCCGCCTGTTCTGCCACTCAGGCTAAACTGGAATGTGGAGTGAACTGAGTGTTGTAGATACAGGAAAATATCAGTTTGTGAATGTAAATATGTGAGAAAGGTTTCAGTGCAATCTGAGGCTAACCGATAAATGATCTTGATGTGTCTGTAAAATTGGAACCATTAGATCATATCAATTATGTCAGATTCATCAGTGCTGATAATGCTTCAGGACAAATGGCAAGAGTAATAATCCTCTTGGGACTACTATTCAACCGAACATGTAGCAGTTCAGCTGAATGCTACTGGAATTAGTAGTGACTGTGATAAGTGGAGAGGAAAGTAGCATCTATGGGCAATCAGGTCCAAGGGAAGCAACTCTGACTACACTGCCTGAAGATTACAAATTCTAACATATTGACCTCAGATATTTTTATTTAATGTACATTTTGTCAAGATTTAGCAAATAATAACATTGATTCAAAACTATGCTGAATCTATTAATCATGTTAATTGTGATAATACTTTAAGAACATACGGCAAACTTTACATGTAACTTGTTTATATGATTTACTACAAATGTGTAATTTCATGCAGTATTCGATCAAAATCAGATATTCTGTTGTTGAATGTTTGGGAATATTTCGAGTACAGATTTTTCATTAATTTTCTGTTTTAGTCGAAACCAGTTGTCTGTCTTGCCACCGACGTTATGTCATCTTCAAGCGCTGGAGGTTTTACTAGCCAGTAACAACAAACTTGTCTCATTGCCAGAAGAAATAGGAAAGTTAGAAAAGCTCATGGACTTGGTAAGTAAACAGCCTCTGCCACAGAAATCAAGCCTTTTAAATGGTGAATTTTATTCCTCAGAGGTGTTGGCTTGTTTCAAAATTTAATTTATGGCTCATTTTCATTTGCACTTTTAAAATGGAGTACAACAGTACTGATGATACATTAAAATATTAACACTACAACTTTCAGCAAAGTATTGTAGCCAAAAACATTATACAATGTTGAAATGGACACCATATCTTATGTTTTTGTGAGGTGAAAGATGTTCGAGTGGGTTGTCTGTGTTTGATAATGACACATATCCACTAAATATACTAAATATGTGTGGGGAAATGAACCCCGAAACTGTTTGTTACTTGGAATATTAAAACTATTTTACAGCTCATGACCTTCTGTTTTGGACCAGCCCTTTCACATGTTTTCCTTGCCACGGTCAAAGGGCTGTTCCTCATTTAGAATATTGAATGTGATGCATCTTGTTTGTTGCAGGACGTGAGTTGCAATGAGATCTCGCATCTCCCGGGCCAGATAGGTGACCTCGGTTCTCTCAGGTGTCTCAATGTTCGCAGAAACTTGCTCGTTGAGCTGCCTCCAGGTGAGCTTCATTACCTTGCAGTAGCATGATTTCCTTCACTGTGACTTGTGGTTGAATGGCCCCGGGGCTTCATCATTTCTTGAGGGGGCATGGGTGGCCCAGTCGTCCAAGGCGCCGCAATTCGCTGTGCAGGGTTGCGTCCCTTGGGCACGCCAGAAACCTATGATTATGGGTTCGAATCCCGGTTCGCCCCGATTATGTTTCTAGGTTTGTCAGCACCATACCCGTGCTCGTGGGTTTCACCAAAGTGGTAAACGTCTGAGACCTGCATCACTTCGGGCTTTCCTCCTACATTAAGCTGACACGCCGTGATATGACTGGAATACTGTTAAAAGTGGCATTAAACCCAACTCACTCACTCATCATTTCTTGGGTCATGGTTTCAACTGATCAATGAACTTATTCAGTGGCTTATATTTTGTGTATTTTGCAGACATTACTTCTCAAAGTGTAAACATTGTTTGTGTATGAAAATGTTCAATTCATTTCACATTAGTGATCAGTGTGTTGTTGCCCGATAGATTTTAGATTTAATGAATGGTTTGAAAATGTAGAAAGAATGTTTCATGCGTTTTGATATTAAATACTTTTTTCTCTCTGATACAGTGTTTCATTGTAAGAAAACAGAAGTAATAAGGTTGTTATAAAGAACATGGACTGTTTGTTGATATGAAAGCAAAAACTATTTATTTACTCATATAGTAAATACTCACTATTGTCATGTTGACATGTCTTTTCTTTTCTTTTCTTTTCAGAAATTTGTAAATTAAACCTCAGGAAGTTAGACTTTTCGAGTAACAGAATAGATAAAATTCCCACAGTCTTTCGGAAAATAGAATCCTTAGAAGAAATGGTCCTGGACCATAATCCCTTGTCCCTACCTCCCGCACATGTAAGTATTGCCACTTTGTAGACTTTGTAGACTTTATCCCCGGGAGTTCACTGCCCAGGCTGGTTGTGCATGTAATCGTATTCGTTACCCTATATTCGTGATACAATTCATAATTGCCACATAGTGTATTCGTTGCAGCCCTACTGTCTACTATTATAAGACTGCATTAAACCCATCTTGCTCACATATTGCAGGATGGTCTGAGATTGCAATCAGCCTTTCACACACAACAATATCATGATGAGATGTGTTAAGAAACAGTTGGGTGATATAGGTTCTCGAGGGGTATTCAAATGTACCATGTTGGCATAAATATCTCATGTTTCTATCGGACACTTTGGGGAATTGTATGGAATCTTTTTGTGTAGCATTGTATGCTGTGTCACCTGTTCACTGCTGTTATAATATTGTAGGAGTTGTATGGTTAATATGACTTGTATCACATGTGTAACTATGACCGTATCCTCCAGATCTGTACGAAGGGCCGACAGCACATTATGCTATGTCACCTGCTCACTGCTGTTATAATATTGTAGGAGTTGTATGGTTAATATGACTTGTATCACATGTGTAACTATGACCGTATCCTCCAGATCTGTACGAGAGGCCGACAGCACATTATGCTATGTCACCTGCTCACTGCTGTTATAATATTGTAGGAGTTGTATGGTTAATATGACTTGTATCACATGTGTAAATATGACCGTATCCTCCAGATCTGTACGAAGGGCCGACAGCACATTATGCTATGTCACCTGCTCACTGCTGTTATAATATTGTAGGAGTTGTATGGTTAATATGACTTGTATCACATGTGTAACTATGACCGTATCCTCCAGATCTGTACGAGAGGCCGACAGCACATTATGCTATGTCACCTGCTCACTGCTGTTATAATATTGTAGGAGTTGTATGGTTAATATGACTTGTATCACATGTGTAACTATGACCGTATCCTCCAGATCTGTACGAAGGGCCGACAGCACATTATGCTATGTCACCTGCTCACTGCTGTTATAATATTGTAGGAGTTGTATGGTTAATATGACTTGTATCACATGTGTAACTATGACCATATCCTCCAGATCTGTACGAAGGGCCGACAGCACATTATACTATGTCACCTGCTCACTGCTGTTATAATATTGTAGGAGTTGTATGGTTAATATGACTTGTATCACATGTGTAACTATGACCGTATCCTCCAGATCTGTACGAGAGGCCGACAGCACATCATGAAGTTTTTACAGATCGAAGCAATTAAGGAAGACCGGAAACGAGGAATCCTCAATGACATGGATATGAAGAAACTTGCCAGGAAGTCATTGCCACCTCAACAGTAAGAGCTATGCTACCTGTAGATTTGATGGCGCTGAATTAAATTTGGATCAAAACTCACATCTTGAAATAATACAACACCTGTCAGATTTCTGTTTTACCTGGTATTTATTTCAGTGTGGCTATCATTGAAGTGGAATATTACTGAGTGTGACATAAAACATCAAACAAACACTTGATATGTATGAGTTGGACTTCTAACACTAATCAAGCTACTATTATACCATCAGCTTATTCGATATGAATCTTGCATGTCATGTATCTTTAGTGTTTGGTCTGTACGAGTAAACTTCTGCCACTATAAAATTTAAAACTGACTTTTTTAACCCCAGAACATCAGATGAACTTCGCAATATGTTGCTGGAAAGTCCTGAGTCTCGGTGGAAGAGGCACACAGTCCTCAGCGCTGACTCTGGCTACAGCACCACGGATAGTCTGGAAAAGTGTGGGTGGTCACCCTCTGAGGTAGGTCATGTGACTGCCATATATGGCATCATGGTCAGCTGATTGGCTCACATTGTTGCCCAGTGGAGGAGTGAGAAATGATCCCGCCTTTTCTCATTTCTGTACTATTTGAATATTTACATATGCATGTGTCCTAAGAACTGCTTTTAGATGTTTTTGTTGTTAACCAAGATTTTAAGAAGTCTGTGATTTTCTAAATTTGTTGAAATATGCCAGTTATTAAAGAAAATGTGTTTTGAAGCAATAAGAACTGCAATTATTTTCTATGTGAACACCACACTCCACTCAAAGATTATAAAGCTGCAGGTTTTATGATTAAATTGTTTTTTCCCCATGATCCCTGCTAGACCTGCTGAAAATAGCCAAATATTTTCCAAATCTCTTCTTTCTCTGTGGCATATGACTATTTTAGAGGCATGAAGATAAGATGGGAGCTTCCCCCATCCATGCTGCCACCTCTCTGTATACGCGTCCATATATCGTGTAGATAACTGTCCCTACTTCAAGATGTACTATGCTGGCATGATACTCTATTCCTGTCTCTTTGGCAAATATGAGTAGGATAATGAGAATATCCACATAAATGTGATACAAATCTTATAGGGCTTTGTCAATCTGGAAGTTTGAGTTGCCTCCCTTACATTAAATCTTTGCTACACTTCTTTTGGGTGTGATATTTCAATTTTTTTACCCAACTTCACCGCTTCACCCCAATTCGAGTGTTGTGGATGACATTACAATTTGAATTAAATTTTGATATTTGTTCAATTACTAAATCTTCTTATTGATAATGACAGAATTTATAGTGTTGTTTATTTGTTTGATTTTGATTTGTTTGCTGTAACCAAATGCATCTTCCATTGTCTTTGTGGTATTAATAGCACTAACCCTTGAATGTTCCTAACAATCCATGTCCATTCTTGCACACATTATTTCGCTGAATTCCTCATCTTAGTCTGTGCCAAACTCAGCGACCCTCACAATGCAGTCATTACCAAGTTGTAATTTGAGATCATGTACTGAAAAATTTCTACAAAGGCAGTTGGCCTTCAACTGCAATGTTAATTTGCCCGGCAGAAAATATTACCGGTACTTGACTGGACTTCAGGCTAGAATCCAGGCACAGACTGTCAACTTATATATTACCAGTCAAACTAACTTTTTCAAATTGTTTCTATTTTCATTTTCCCAAATGCTGAAAATAATGGAATGGAAATTGAATTTTATTTTGGTTTGCTTTGATTACTAAAGCTACTTAAATGATTGTTTTTAAAGTGAAATCTGGTAAAAAAAATCTGTCCTGTGCAATTGAAATAATATTGTATCTTATTCTGATATGTCTTTAAGGAATTTTACGTTTAAAGTACCTTTGGAAGATGCCTTTGGTACATTTTAAGCCTCTCATTATAAATATTGTATCTTAGTACGTAGGTGACTCTGTATAGATGCATGATATATTATTGTAGTATGCTCCTAAGCACTGTTCTTTGTTAATGTTCCCTGAGGAACTACCAGCATTTGTATCTTTACAGGATAACAAATAAAAGATAACTAAATTGGGACTTAAAGGTTGTTTGGGGTTCTCAGATGAAGTGAAGGTTAACTATAACCTGTTTGTTTCGGACACTCAGAAGTGTTTATCATCTCTGGTCAAGGCTGATTTGGTTGACATTTATTGATGAAACAGTGCCTGTGCTGATTTTATTTTTGTTGAAAGGATACAAAGTTGGTACTTTTGAGGGTCTTTTTGCTGTAGTTGCTTCCGTTTGTCTTTGACCATTTTGTTTAATGTGAGCATGTTGGTTTCTCCCTGCGCCTCTGTACAGGTTCCAATAGACATCGATGAAGCCAATTCTCTTGCCCTTAAGGCCGGGGAGGCTGTCAAGGAACAGAGGCACGGACGAGAAATGGACCTCCAGCGAAGATTCACCCAAGAAGCTTATCGTAAACCAACCATAGAACACACGGAGGCCCTCGACCTCCCCCCACCCCCTCCCCACCTCTCGCCAGGCTCCGACTCCGACAGTCAGAGCATGATCCTCCCAGTTCCCCCGCCCCTTTCGTCGACGGCCCTGGAAGATGAGTTTACCAGGGTTAGTTCCCATAGTTATGAATATAGTTGGAAAGATAGATGTGTCAAGATGGATTGGACTGATTGGCTTACCTCCTAACTTGGCTACACTTCCTTTACTCTCTCCCCTCTCTCTCAGCCTCCTGGCTAATTGCACCACGCTTAACATCAGTAGATCGATCGAAGGATCATTACAACTACAATATCTACAGCATCAGTTTATGTAGAGCAATATACTCCTCTAATTCACCTAATGCCACGATCGCAGCACTGCATAGGGGTTAAGTGTCCTGGGCCCACTTGCACAATGCAATCTTAGCGCTACGACTATTGTAAGCCTATGTTAATGTATGGGAGTTACGATCATCTTAGCGCTAAGATCGCTTTGTGCAAGTGGGTCATGGTCCCGTTACACAAGGCGATCTTAGCGCTCCCTACTTAAACATCGGCTTAGGATAGTTGTATTGATAAAGTGATTGTAATCCCCTACTCAGTGGTAGAAACTTACATTTATAGTCCACTAGTCCTTATAATGATATATAGCCAAACCCCTTAAAAATTGCAAATTTCTACTAGTCCTTATGATACCTTAACTATTGGGCAGTTTGGCAAGGACTGTAGGACTAATGCCAGTTTCTAATGCTGCTACTTCAACATAAGCTTACAATCATTGTAGTGCTAAGGTGATTGTAACCCCCTATTTGAACATAAGCTTACGATCGTCAGTGCTAAGGTGATTGTAACTCTCTACTTAAACATAGGCTACTATCATCGGAGCACAAAGGTGATCGTAACTCCCTACTTGAGCGCTAAGATCGTTTTGTGGAAGGGGAACCTTGGTTCACTTACTGTGATGTCATTCTCTACAGCTACATCTCAGTCATGTAGGGTTTCATCCATCAATTTAGGGGCGGTCGGGTAGCCTAGTGGTTAAAGCGTTCGCTTGTCACGCCAAAGACCCAGGTTCGATTCCTGACATGGGTACAATGTGTGAAGCCCATTTCTGGTGTCCGCCGCCGTGATATTGCTGGAATAATGCTAAAAGCGGCGTAAAACCATACTCACTCACTCACTCATCCATCAATTTACTTGCAACACTTATTTTCGTTTAATTTGTATTTTGTTTATGTAAAGACATTTAAAATTAGGTTTTAAATATATCATTTTGTATGGGTATTCACATTAATGACATTATTTTCATGTATGCTGTCTAAGGTCTATTTGTAACACCACAGCATGATACCTTATCGTAGAGCAAGTATGTTATGGTGCTTGAGGAATATTATGATAATATTGTTCCTTTTTTTCATTCTGTTTTGTGATAAGGTAGGACTTGGTTGTACAATTCAGTGAGAGCACCCTAGAAGTTAAACAAACCATCGTCCTTATATTTATGTGAAAAGGTTTGTTATGGGGAGGATGATGTATCTAGGGAAACTCCACTTGAAGCTGATTTCAAGATGCTTGAAAATAAGTTTGTCAAAAGCATATTTTGTTATTTTAATAAGGTATCCACAATGGATAACTTAAAGATTGTGAAAAATGATCCAGCTGAATGTGTTATTCATAGGGGTGACAGAGTGTATCCCATTCCATAGATATTCATGTCATAACATTGTTTGACTCCAATTTCCCTATCTGACGTGACATTGTGCACCTTCTCAAGCACTAGAACAACTTTGAATTGCACACAATCTCTGAATCACATGATAGCGAGGGGTTGCTATGGCCTGTTTGTTTCTGACACACAGAAGTGTGTATCATCTCTGGTCAGAGCTGGTTTGGGGGAAATTTATGATTCAAATAAATTTAATCATGTGAAGGAAGTTGTGAGTTAAATGCAATATTTCAGTCCCAATGTTTACAATTAACTGCATCATGTAACATTGAAATTTGGGGTTAAGAAGGCGATTCCGGGATTGATTTAGTAAGGCCAAAGAAAATAACTGTTTATTTTGTGTGTTGTTGTGTTGTAGTCTCTTGATTTGGGAAAGGTCTATATTCATGTTAAGTTTGCAAATTCATCTATGTTCATTCATCTATCTGATCAAGAGCAGTAGGGGGAAGTGGCCAGGGATTATTTTTTTACTTCCATCTTGAAAAAGTGTAGGGTAGGGAGCAAGGATAAAAGTGTTACCGAACTCTGTGGTGTAGCAAGTGTAATATAAGCAGAGACAGGTACGACTGAAGGAGAAGTACTTCCAGGTGTGCATTCATTCAAGATGGTAATTGTAAGCTTGACAAGAGTTCAGACCTGTCACAGGCCCCAGCGATCGGAGGGTTATTCAAGATATATCAAATGTATAAGGAGGTACTTTGAATGGTGGGAGTGACACAGTGAAGTGTGGAAATCCCACTTTTTACCCACATGACAGAAAACCGGACCATCTGACAAAAGTCATTGACAGGTCTATTGTTTATGTACCCAGATGTGATATGAATAATGAGTGTAACAAATTTCCAGATTGAGGAATTATGTGTGTGTAGTAATGTCCTATTCCTATATAGACACACCCAGCAGTATTCCCCTAAAGGGGAGTGTCCAAGTTAACGAGGTGTCTCTTTGTCGCATTGTGTAAAATAGGATCAAGTTCTTGGTATGAAAATGTTGATTTTTAATTCTTGAACTGAAAATGCAGTCATCAATAAGGATTTTGTAAGAAAAGCAACAACCTGGGTACTTGTCAGGTGTTTGGTGTACTTGTCAGATGGTAGGTGTACTTGTCAGATGGTATTGGGTACTTGCCAGATGGTAGGTGTACTTGTCAGATGGTATTGGGTACTTGCCAGATGGTAGGTGTACTTGTCAGATGGTATTGGGTACTTGCCAGATGGTAGGTGTACTTGTCAGATGGTATTGGGTACTTGCCAGATGGTAGGTGTACTTGTCAGATGGTATTGGGTACTTGCCAGATGGTATTGGGTACTTGCCAGATGGTAGGTGTACTTGTCAGATGGTAGGTGTACTTGTCAGATGGTGGATGTACTTGTCAGATGGTATTGGGTACTTGCCAGATGGTAGGTGTACTTGTCAGATGGTATTGGGTACTTGCCAGATGGTAGGGATATTTGTCAGATGGTATTGGGTACTTTTCAGATGGTATTGGGTATTTGTCAGATGGTAGGAGTACTTGTCAGATGGTATTGGATATTTGTATGATGGTATTTGGTACTTGCTAGGTGGTAGGTGTACTTGTCAGATGGTATTGGGTATTTGTCAGATGGTAGGAGTACTTGTCAGATGGTATTGGGTACTTGTCAGATGGTAGGAGTACTTGTCAGATGGTATTGGGTATTTGTCAGATGGTATTTGGTACTTGCTAGGTGGTAGGTGTACTTGTCAGATGGTATTGGGTATTTGTCAGATGGTAGGAGTACTTGTCAGATGATATTGGGGAATTGCCAGATGGTAGGTGTACTTGTCAGATGGTAGGGATATTTTTCAGATGGTATGAGTACTTGTCAGATGGTTTTGGGTACTTGTCAGATGGTATTGGGTACTTGTCAGATGGTAGGGGTACTTGTCAGATGGTATTGGGTACTTGTCAGATGGTATTGGGTACTTGTCTGATGGTATTGGGTACTTGTCAGATGGTAGGTGTACTTGTCAGATGGTAGGTGTACTTGTCAGATGGTAGGGATATTTTTCAGATGGTAGGAGTACTTGTCAGATGGTAGGTGTACTTGTCAGATGGTTTTGGGTACTTGTCAGATGGTATTGGGTACTTGTCAGATGGTAGGAGTACTTGTCAGATGGTATTGGTTACTTGCCAGATGGTAGGTGTACTTGTCTGATGGTATTGGGTACTTGCCAGATGTTAGGGGTACTTGTCAGATGGTATACTACTGTACATGTCTAATGGTATAGAGTACTTGCCAGGTGGTATTGGGTACTTGTCTGATGGTATTGGTTACTTGTCAGATGGTATTAGGTACTTGTCAGGTGGTATTGTCAGCATGGGAACCTGGATATTGAGTTCGATTTGATTGCATGACACCTGGTGTTGAGGATGTGATTCTCCTGATTTACTGTTGTAGCTAACTAGATGTGCCACTAATACCAAAGCCCATGAACATTAACTCACCAAACTAAACTCAACATTGCATTAACTGATATATGTTTACAGATGACTATTGTAATGCTGTTTATTGATACTACTAAACAGACAACAAATCAGGAAAACTTATTCGCATATTACCAACAAATTTTGTTTTGTAACACTGACTAATAATAAAGTTGTCCTTGAATCGTGTTCATGTGATGTTTGACAGCAATCAAGAATTTTGGGATTTTTTTTTTCTGCTTTTTAATTTCTTGCTTCTAGTAGGTAGCCTCTTGAGTTGCTTTGAATGTTTGCAGCGATATTGTAGTAGACTTTGAATATTAGTTGTCACTGTGCACTATACATTTATCATGTACATTAACAATGCTTTTTTTCAATTGCACTTAATCAACATAATGAACAAACAATGCTAAGTAAAGCACATTTCTTGTTTCTTGAAAAGGTGGATAGTTTCTTTGGATATGAAGATCTGAAATAACATGCTTTTGATAAACTGGAATCATGATTAAGTTTGTCATTCTTTCATTAATATGCACATGCCTCTCATGCTTCATGTTATGGTTTTAGTATAAATTTTTCAAAATAATAATTATTATGTTTTGAAACCAAAAGTTCCAACCAAGTGTTTTCAGCTTCTGTGGTTTTTCTTATTTGACTGAAGTTGACCAACATGATTAGTTGTTGTGAAAAAAATGTCAGAAGAAATATTGTACTGAATTTTAAGACATTCTTAAAACACTAGTGGTGCTAAGTGAACATTGGCCACATAAAGGATGGATGAATGTTTTTGCTAGATTGTCGTAGGAAACAAGAAATCTCCTTTTTGTAAACAAGGAAGTATTTTGGATCATGATACAATTACTGTGGTTATTTGTGTTGTAAAAGTTAATCAATTTCAATAAATACCATAAAATAATAGTAAACTAAATCTATCTTACATTGAGAGTTACTAGATTTAAAGAGAATGCAAAGATTTCTCTGTAAAAAATCCCAAACATTTCAAATTTTACCATTATGTTTATGCAAGTTCTTTGTGTTTCCCACTGGTGGTACAACTTCAGACATGATTAATTCAAAAACACCTCTTTGTGACGCATTACAATTTGGCAGTCGAAAATATGACTAGTTTTCTGACAAGTAGTATGAAATGAAATGATCTCATAATTTGGAATGAAATCTAGACATTTTCTGGTTAACTTGTTGTTCAATAGTACAATATTCAAACAATCTCATGGTCACATCCATGTTACAAACTGTCAGGTTTCAGAATGTGTGGCCTTTTTCTGTAGCCAGATCAGGTTCAGGGTTCAGGGTTCAGGGCTAAATATTCTGCCACTTCCTTGTTTGAAAGTTGCAATGTTCAACAAAACAATATTGCTGTTGAAATCACTTGAGGTCTTGCTCCAGGTGGTATGTACATGTTATGGCTTAAGGCACTACATCAGCAAGGCATCAGCTTCAAGCTTCACTGACAAGGCATGATAAAACAATTGTTTTTAAAAATCTAATGTAACAATGAGAAGATAACATTATATGTCATTCAAATCAAAATACACTTTGATAGTGCAAATTGTTAAATATAAAATACTGTTCTGGATGGCACAGGTTTTAATAAATATGTGTTTTGAAATATCTTCTCAATTAAATATACTTCAAAATGAAAGTGTAATGTTACTACTAATTGTAAGGAGGCTTTTGCCATTTAAACTTTTTTGTACAGATTACTCTGAAATGTTGCTGTTTGAATTTCTTATTCTAATTTGTGAGTATTCATAGGAATATCTGTGTACGATTTGTTATGAAATGGATAAATTCACATCTTGATTAATGATTATTGTGTCGCAAATTACACCAGAGATGTTTTCTGCTTTCAGGAACTGATCAGACAGAAAGCAGATTATGAACGGCGGAAAAAAGTTGCAGAACAAATTCGGCGTCAACAGGAGGAAGAGGAGGTGAAAAACGATGAGAAGGAGGAGCGAAGGCGGGCGGCAATCAAAGTACAGGAAGAACAGAGGGCAGTGATAGAAAGACAACGAGAACAACAGAGAGAAGAAGCACGTCTTGTGGAAGAAGCACGTGCCCAGGAAGAAGCTCTCAGACAGGAAGAAGAGAGGTTGAAGGAGGAGGCTCGATTGAGGGAAGAGCAGCATCGGAGGGAGGAAAGTCGACAAGCAGAACAGCGGAAGCCAGAAGGTGTTCGAAGAGTTAAAGGAGAGAGCAAGTATGTATTGTGTGGAAGTGTTTATTGTTTGGTTCGGGGAGAATTTGGTGGATAAGACTGACAAGTGTTCTTATGAGTCCGAGATTGCAGGGCCCACTTGCCTAAGCCGATCGTATCACTATGACATTTGTCACTCTGATTCAAGGAATGAGAGTTACAGTTGTCATAGCACTGTGATCACTTTGCGCAAGTGGACTAACGCTATGTGGTAAAGAAATTAAAGACAAACCGTAACCTGCCACTGGACCATGATGACACTCCATTCAAAAGTAGCCTCAGGATAAATGGAATTCAAAGTTAACACATGAATTATGTACCAGACATAGAGATGCTATGCTTTGGCTTTGATTTCCTGCTGGATTCTATTCTGTGCACAGAAGAATATCCCCACTCTGGACACCATGATAAGATCTTCCGACGATATATAAAATATTTCTCTCTATATATGTATTGTATTGATTCCTTTTGATGGGACCTTGGGGTAGCCTAATGGGCAAAGCATTGTCATGTCATGAAGGTCTGGGTTCAGTTCCCACTTGTGTACAATGCTGGTGAGGATCTGAGTTTGATTCCCCCATGGGCACAAATACATGTCTTGTGTCTACCTGACATGGCTGGAATATAGCCACAAGCAGTGTGAAGCCCTTCTGACTGTACACAAGGGGTGGAGGCCATTCTAAGTGTTCACCACCACGGCATGCAAGCGTATTGCCGAAAATAGTGTAAAACTAAACTCTGACTTTTTGACTATCTTGTCATGGTGTCTGGTTACGCCAACAGGCTATAGTTGTTAGGTCTATTCAGGTTTATCTATAGTTTCTTTACCATGTGACATCTGAATGTACCTTTTACTATAGCTAGGTGTGTGGTATGCCAACAGACTATAGTTGTTAGGTCTATACAAGTTTATCTATAGTTTCTTTACCATGTGACATCCGAATGTACCTTTTACTATAGCTAGGTGTGTGGTTACGCCAACAGACTATAGTTGTTAGGTCTATACAGGTTTATCTATAGTTTCTTTACCATGTGACATCCGATTGTACCTTTTACTATAGCTAGGTGTGTGGTATGCCAACAGACTATAGTTGTTAGGTCTATACAGGTTTATCTATAGTTTCTTTACCATGTGACATCCGAATGTACCTGTTGCTTTAGCTAGAACCATGTTTGCCTGCTGCATCATGCACAAATGAAGGTCTTGATGACGTCAGTTGTTTGATTCTTGTTGCATCTGTCAGTGTCTCATCCAGGCAGATGAGCACTTGGTGTCTGAGGGTTCATGATACCAAAATTCTGATGGTTCATGATACTTGGCCTTCCATATGATACATGATACATACAGACCTGCATATAGACATGATACATACAAGCTATGTATTTTGAATTTCTTAGCCATAGAACAACCCCATCTGAATAGGGTTAAAAGTGATCTTGAAAGCCCCCCTGCCTATTCCAAATCAGCTGTTTTGGATCCTTTTGGTTTCCTTTTTATTGGTCTGTCAGCATGTTATCACCCATCCGAAATACACGAGTATTTCAGTTTGTGACCTTTGTGTCAGACCCCAATGCATGTTTATCGTTTCCCTATTGCGTAGATCGATGCTTCATTGTCTGGTCCAGACTCGATTGTTTACACACAGACATGATCTAGCTGGAATCTGCTGAGTGAGGTATTATGCAACAGACTACAAGGCCTATATCTAAATGTATAATCAATGGCTTAAAGTCCTTGTAAATTTATCGCTGATTGAAATATACAAGTGGTCAACTTTTGGTTTGTTGAAGGTGTAAGAAAATTCTTTTTGTGGAAAAATCTGATCAAAACCCTAAAGGGCATGGTTAGCCCAGTTGCCCTTAAGCGCTGAAACAACTATGCAGAGTTGTGTCCCCTAAGTTGCCAGCATCCACTGTTTGCAAGTTTGAATCATGTTGAAGAAATGTAAATTGATTTAGATATATAAAGTCAAATTAACTCAATGAAATCATATATGCTTCTTATTTTTGTGTATGTCAACTTTATTTCTGTGACATGCCTCAGATATTGAGCATTATGTCTGCACTAAGACACGTCTGCCACGACCTGGTTGGGACACTGACAATTAATCACTTAACAATGAATTAAGACAGAACTGAAACAGGTGATGTCAGTACCATGTCTAATATATGTCATTATTTTATGTGAACTTTCTTTTTATTGACAGTAATTCAACAATTAACCTACTAACAAAATGCACTTGTAACTGAATTTATTTCAGACAGTTACCTACTGCTACCCCTTGAGTGTTTGAAATGGTGCATGTATATTTATCCAGTTGTCATTTGATCTGATAACTTTCATTGAACTGTGGTCAGCTTTGGATAACAAAGTTGGATGTGAAATAAAAATGAAAGTGATTTTTTAACCCCAGCAAGTTAAGTTTTTGAAGATGTCTAATTTGCAGAATTGACTTTAACTAATTTATGCAGTGAATTTGTCATTATCAAATCATTCCAGAATTATTTGCTTGCCCAAGCAATGTTTCCAATAATTTCTTTTGGCCATGTAGAGTGTGAACATTTTATGATTATTGAGGCGAGTGCCCAGCAACATGAGTTGTTTCCCCTGAATAATCTTTGTACCGGTATTTGAATTGTGACACCTAACTGACATAAGAGGAAGTTACACAGACAGTTGTAAGATGAAAACATTTTGAAATTTCTAAACACTCAAGGGGTTAACAGAATTGTATGTAGCACACATTAACCCTCTCTGAGCTGACAGTCGCATGATGGTCTCTCTTTGTTGCTTGGCCGTGTCACTCAAGTTGCCATGTTTCTCATCAGGGCGAGAGTGACCTCGCGACGGAATACAGTAGATAACATTGCCAGGTATACTATGGTAGATGATCAGTGGGTAGTGTCTGTCTGAAATGCAGAATCAGCTCAGAATCAAGCTAGGTGCATAGTAATTCATATGAGACAATGTTTCTCAGTCGGAAACTATTCTTTTTTGTTATGGTCAGATTTTTTCTCCACCCCTTCCATTATTTTTATTTTGCCACATTTTTATCAGTTACTCTTTATTTCCAAATTACCTGCATTTAGTGCAGCACAGAGATTGTGTATATCAGACAAGCATTTTGTGCACTTGATGAGTCTATGTTTTGGTGGAGGGGGAGCAGGTTGTGATAGGAGAGTCTATGCTGAGGTGGAGGGTTGACAGGTTGTTTTAAATGCTGTGTACTTTCAGTACTGTTTGATCTGCGGTCCACATGATCTCAGCAATGCCAGACAATGCCATGCTGCTTCTGCTATCACATAGACATGTAGAAATCTTGCATTGCTCTTGTAGACATTGTGCAGTGCTTCGCTTCACTTGGGTATAGGGGAAACAATGTACTGTATGTCTTGCTCTTTCTCCATCACGTTCTGAAGGGATTGTCGGCAGTGGTATCACAAGTGAATTGACGTACATCAAGAAAATCTTCATCACCCAGTTTCAGGGAATATGTCTTGAAGTATTCACAGTGTTAGCACGGCAGGGGCTGATGGATCTCTTATTGTACTGGAAGTTGTTGATTCATTGCAGTTGTTTGAGTCAAACATAGTACCTTTCACTTCCTGCTCTGACTTACGTACAGGGCATATCATGTTCATACATATTTCAAGGGTCAAGTTAATGCCTCTATGAGATCGGCTCATCTACGGTCATATACGGTATATAATTCAACATGTATCTGCTGTTAAATGCTTGCCATAAGAACTGAAGTTTGTCAAATAACATTGGCAAGGTTATCTCTAGGTTTATGGAACCAGTTAAACATACAGTATCATCGATGATCTTGACACTCCAAACCCTGAATGACTTAAGACAGTAACTGACAGGTTACTCTATCTTAAGCAGGCGCTGGGGTAGCCATGCTGTTAAAGTGTTTGCATGTCATGCCGAAGGAACTGGTTTGATTCCCCACATGGTTGCAATATGTGGAACCTTTGGTGGAATATTGCTGACAGTGGAGTAAAACCATACTCGCTCACTCACTCACTCTCTCATTCATTAACCTAAGTCTGACATAAAGTTTGTGTAAATTCAAGATACAATGCCATGAGGTCATCTTCTGTTATCTGGTGTATTGCAAAAACTTTGTTATCAATACAGTGTCTGTTGGCTTAGCTGACAGTGTTGTAATGGTGGGAGACATTTAATGTGTAGAGTTGTCCTACAATGTGTGATTACTTGCATGGAAGACTGTTTCCATGTCCTGGGGTAATAAGGGGTCGAGTGAACATCCAGTGAAGAATTCCTTCACAACATATGAAGCTAGTACCTGACCTTATCTCAGACAATGCCTATGTCTGCTGACCTTATCTCCTTGAAGGGCAGAGGTGTGAGGACCACACACACAGGGGGCGGTCTTTCTTTTGTGTAGGTTTTTGTTGTGTATGATTATTGGGCTTATAATTTGGATAAATAGTTAAGATGTATGTATGACTTTCAAAAGGAACTAGGAGTTTTACTTTTAATATGGAAAGTTTAAGCACTTGTCTTTAGATTTCAACTGAGAAGATGAGACTAAACAACACTTTGAACAAAATTTATTTTTCTCAGTTTAATGTGGTAGGAAAGCCTAAAGTGATGATAGATGGGGAGAATCGGATTTCGAGCTCAGAGTAAGTAGATCCAGACACAGCTAAGGGGTGCAACTCTGTCAGGTAGTGGAAGTAGATGTGAATGGCATCTGTAGGGGTTGTAGTGTTACTCTATCTGTATCTAATGGCATCTTGTCAATATAGGTATGTTTATGAGTCACACAAATATCATGTACAGGAACTAAAGTAAAAGAACAAACAAGGTGTTATGCTTGTCTTAAAAACTGATAACTGTGGAACTAAGACCCGCCATTCCAAGTTTCTTCTTAAGCAGTGTTAATCTTCTGCATCCATCGATGAAGATGAAGTAAAGCATCAGGTACATTGTACTTTTCAGTCTTGACTTGTCTGTAAAGGTTATTGGGTAGAATTACAGTGCCACATACCAAGTTTCAAGCCAGAGGTGGCAGAGTGGAAATCTCTCTGTGAGTCAGGTATGGTGGAAAGCAATGAGAAGGACATCTGTTGAAGGCAGTACTAGGACTGACACTGCTGGGAATAGCTGCAGTCTATTTTACTATATGGGCTGGAAGTGAGTCAGTGGTCTAAGGCATCCCTTTTCTCTGTGTGAGTTGCCTCCCTTAGCTGTGCCACAATCTTCTGGTCATGATGAAACATTGCAGGTTTGCAAGGCCTGTCAGTGTTAGAAATTAGGCATGAAAGTCAAGGTTTTTTGTTAAAAGTTAAAAGATCTGGTTGTTCCTAGGTTCAGATAGTATAGGAGCAAACCACAAGGACCCTCTTACCCCCCATAATTCAAACACTGCCTGTGATCATGTGTCTCACACTTGGGCAGGCTGCTTGTGTAAGTCTAGCACACATGAAGCTTCTCCACCTAACATGACAAAGTTGCCTAACCTGAAAATTATTTCATATCCGTCCAGTAAAGTCACTGACTATATTAATCAGTCTCACTCAGTACAAACTGAGTTTTTGTGATAGTCGTCGAAAGTATTTGATTTACAATCGGCAACTGATAATCCATACGATTAGTATCTTCTGATAATGGTTCCAACACAATCTTGGATTATTTTTGGTACAGATTGGACGAGGAGGTGTTTTCCTATCTTACATTTGTCTTTTAATATGATTAAATTTAGTTATGTCCAAATGTGTCCTAAATTGTACTGCACTTTTGAATAGCTGCCGAATAGGAAGGAATAGATATGGATAGTAACCTATAAACACCGATCACAGCATGGTGTGTGGCAGTTCTTACCATAACCCTCTCATAACTTTCCGTCATGTGCATTTAATTTGACAATCTCGGCACCACCCAAGCTATATTAAGCTTTCACTAGGATCAACAAGCATAAACGAAACTATTTTACCTCATGGGTACGGTATCAATGCTGATAAGGAATAGACTCTGTGATACAAAAGGATATTATGGTATCAAGGTTGTAGATTTGATTAGAAATGACAGTGATGTTTATATAAAAGGCATATTTTTATGAAAAGAATAATGAATTTTACTATGTATATTCAGGGATTGGAGTTAACATGAATACAACGTTTATTATTATTAAGGTTTTTGGCGCATTGTGGTAGTCAATCCTTTTACCAGAATACCTGAACCCCCTTAGGCAGTGGGGACATGGGTAGCCCAGTCATCTCATCTAAGCCGCTGTGTTTACTTCGGCAGTCCTGGAAAGCACCATTATACATTATACCAAATAGGGTAGCCAGGTCCTCAGATTGACAGCAACACACTTTACTACCCCACCAACCATGCTAATCAAGCAGCCTAAAAATAACTCATACATCGTAAACAGAGGGAGTTTCAACAACAATATTCACCAGTATTTCTGTCCATGTTAACTGCCTCCAGGTTGCTGTGACATGCTTATGTAATCAACTTAGGAATAAAAACTGTAAGACAGCTGAAAGTTAAGGAGATGACTCATAGCACAGAGCAAGAAGACTTTCAAATATGCAGATTTCTTTGGCAAAAGTGTCGTCTCCAGAAAGCAGTCCTGTTGTGAATCAGATGAGGAGCTTCCAAAATACTGGGAAGTGTCAGGAGGCTGGTGTGAGGTCTACTAGTAGTCCCTGTGTATAAGTACTTCTGTGGAGTGCATGTTACCCTGATGTGTTAAGAATCTCACATTCCGTGCCGCCACAGTGCACAGAGGGAAAGTCTACATCAATACTCTGTACATAAACGTCACTTATTTACCTGGCTTGTTTAAATGGAGGGGTAAAGGGTTCTTGTATAGGTATTGAAAATTGCACTGTTCCACAATTAAGTTTGGAAAATTGCTTGTCAACATAAGTAATTTATTGAAAAATTAATGTTTGATAATGTTACATGAGTTGAATAGTGTCTTAATGATGACCTCTTTGTCAAGTGGCTTAATCGTTTGTTCGTCAGGCCAAAGTGCTGTGTTTCAATCACAAATTCATCTAGTCAAAAATTATCAGTCACATTTCATAACTGAATGCATGGTTGAGTACTAAAACTAACAAATTGTCAATGCAGTCAACCAATCAGAAAGCAGTAGAATTCACTGCATATGTAGTTAGAAACTCGGAATTCTGTTGGATCTGCTTATGTTTTGACAGTTGTTTCAAAATCTGTGCAAAGAACTATTTAACATCTAAACCATCCCAGAAAGATGCAAATAACCTGCTCCCTGAGACGGAGAAGATGGGTCACATGGACTATTTACAGGAGCATCATTGTTGATGAGGAGCTATGTTCAGATGCATGAGTCACGCAGTAGGCTGTATCTAAGATAAGGAGGGGAGGGTGAGCACAGCCCTCCTGTCTTTCAAGTTAACAAGCACCTGTTAAAGTAATGCCAGGCTTGTTTTATGGGCTATGTTCTTTGTGATGCGGTTATGATGTTTGGATTAGTTTTGTTATGACAATGACAGGAAGGAATTGGTAAAAGTGGGTTATATTTTTAGCCAGGAACTGGATCTCGTTTTCTTGGACCAGGTATTTGGGCAGGTGTTTGTTATGTAGTGATGTGGCATCAAGTTATCCTGGGGCGGAAGGTTGGACCAATCACATGGAGATGTGCAGAAACTAACGGCGTAGTATATCAGAGATATTGCATGAGCGGATATACGTGCAGGTTTTTCCTGAATGGATAGATAGTCTTGATTTGGAGTAATCGTGATGTCTCGCTGCAATTTTGTGATAGGTGAGTTGCTCAAATGCTAAGGAGATTATGCTATCTGTCTTGGAGCTACTTGTGCGAGATATGGTTGTGAAGCTATGCACTTAACGCAAACATAACTTGCTTTTTGCAGTACTTGCTTTTAGTGTGAAATCTGCACTGTGCACTTAGTTCTGAAAATATAGGATGTTTGATCATTGTCTGGTTTGGTGACATGAGACAGGGACAGAGCTGAGATTTATATTCTGTATAGGAATTATATGAGTTCTGGACATGCAACCATCATGACCATTGTCATTTTGTGAAGCTTCTGAAAACCCATGAAAATATGTTCTACTTGTTCTTAATTTTAAGAAAAAACACAACATACCAGTATCTAATGCCTACATCTATCAGCTATGAAGTTCTTACATATGATGATAATGGATTTCAACATTAAAGTATAATATTAGGTGACAACTAATACAAGGTAATAATAGCCGGGGTTAGTAAAGCTTTTGTGTTGAATTCTAAGTCTAACCCTGCAAATATAGGCTTTGATACCTCAGTTAAGCAGACCGCCACTCAGGGTTTGTAATTCTGTCAGTGGACACACAGAAGAGACAGTGAAAGTGTTGCCTTTGTCTATAATTGCCCAATAAGAAATACTGGGGAATGTCAGCTTCATGTATTGGAGACAGATTGTAGGGATTAAAAGAATAGGCGTCATGGAATATGTATGCAGAGCCCTTTTAGACTGAGTGATCTTAGCGCCAAGCCACTAAGCTGATGATGCATCCTATAGCTAGTTTTAAGTTGTATCACTCCAACTGCATCATGGTCTACAGCTCTGAGTCATGATTTACAACGCAACTGCTTGAGACTCCCATTGTTAACATGGCCTTTAAATGGTCATGTGACTGTCATGATGTGTCAAACAGGACTGGAGTTGAGATAGTCTTATAGCTAAGATCGCTTTAGGGAAATGAACCCGGATGAATTTACTGTTGCACCTGATTCCTTTCCCTCTTGCTGCATTCAAGCACTCACTTTCTAACACCTTCTTCTTCTGACTTTCTTGCCAATGCAACATTGCAGCCTACCAGTGTTCAACCTGAGATTGCATGCACCTTTTTATTTCAGCTTCGGCTACCCAGCCACGTTGCATGAAGACTACTATGGTAGAACGTATGATTACGGTAGCTATGACTATAACGACCATGGCTTCTACATCTCAGACTATGGCTATAGGTCAGTGGTATCACATCGGCCAGTCTAGTGTAGCATGCTTTCTGAGTTTGTATCTGTGTGTGCTTTGTCATAACAATCATGCTGTTGTCAACTTAACACTTTGTATTTTCATATTGTTTTGATTTTGTCTATGGCTGCATTGGTACTTTTTCAAACAAATATTCTGAACAGGACTAGGAATTTCGAGAAGATGTATTGGCTTCTGTAACAAAAAGATAGGCATGTAATTTTATAAGTATTTCCTTTTTTATTATCAGAAATTGTTCATAATTGTCACTACTCATGACATAGAAGCATTGTGAGTTAAATAATTCCAAATATATAGGATTCTTTCAGAAGAGAAAAGGAACGTAAAGTAACGGATTAATTTTATTTAGCTTTGTACAGTTTGGTTGGATTGGCCTATATATTGTGTTTCATATAAAACATAATAAATGAAAAGACCAATACCTGAAGGTCCAGTCAGATGGGTGCGTAGCCTAGCTGTTAAAGTTTCGCTCTGTTTCCCTCATGGGTACAATATGTGAAACCCATGTCTGGTGTCACCACTGTGATATTGATGGAAAATTGATACAGCAGCGGAAAACACAACTCACTCACCAGTCAAATGGTCAAATAATTCTTTAGAAAGAAACAATATTTTTTATCATTGAGTTGAGATAAAGCTATGATAGAAAACAATCTTTCCATATTTTTTGGACAAGGATTTTACCATGTTTACAGTTCCAACTACAGTCAATTATAATCAACAAATATATTATTAATACAAATATGAGAGGAGGCATTATGTTTGAAAATGATCATATCTTCATATATGTTTTCATACTACTGGTATTACAAGTCATGCCTAGTCTGGAAAATGGGAAATTTAGCATAATGAAAACAATATTGTCTTGAGTAAAACATTTAACCCTTTCATTAAATGGTCCTGATGTTACACCACAGCTGAAAGGGTTAAGTTGGTTTTATTCCTGACAGCCTCTTGGTAAAGGAGCATGTAGCAAGAACTGGATGAATATCTAGTGGCTTTTGAAAGTAGTCTAGATACTTGTACTTGTTGGGGTCAAGGTCAGCCTGCTGCTGGCAACAAATTTTGTGTGCAAAATGAAATAAATTATGCTAAATTTTCTTATTTAAAAAAATTCTCTTTTTTAATATGGTTTACCTTGCTGAAAACTGTAATTATTTTTGATTTATGCAAGTGTGTTCAAAACTCATAAAACTGATTTGCAATGTAAAGTTCCACCAGGTTCAAAACAAGTTCCTGTAATGTTGCTTTATAAATTATGCTTGTGTGCATCATATAGTCATTGCTAAGGAAATCATGATGGAGTCGGGCCATTGCTTTGTTTTCAGATAATTTCACTGTTTGTAGATATTTTGGAATTATTGCCATTTTTTGCAGGAATGAAGGCTACTTTGTATCACTTATTATCAAGACATTTAGTGTATAGTATATATGTATTCATGATTAAGACATAAAATCAAGAATGTGTATTGCATGAAATCTGTAGGTCATCTTGCATGCGTTAGTACATCATCCCATGAACATTCAAATTAAGATGAACCCTGATAGGATGTGGATACCTGTCTTCCCTTTCCCTCGTCACACCTTTTAGAGACATCTGAGGTTTTTGTTTTATCCATTATACTTGGTCCTCTGTATAAGTGATCACATTCTTCACACGTGCTGTTCCACCTCTGTCTCTCCTCTAGGCACAAACAGGTGCTTTTCTATGAATTACATACACCTGGTCATTTGTACAATGGTAGATTTAGTTTGCACAATTGTTCCTGAAATAATGTTTTTGCCATTTTACTGCATCATATATTTGTACATTTGTAGATTTAGTGAGAACAATTCTTCCTGAAACAATGTTTCCCCACTTTAAAGCAATTATGTTCAAACCAAATTATATTTCTGAAATTCAATTCACTTCAGATGATGTACCTCAGTAATGACTAATGCCGTCTTAATTCAGAACAATCATGACAGATCCTTTTGATAAGTTTCAAATTTCTACTTGTCAAGTAATGAAATTCTGAAGTATTGAGTCATCAAATTTGTTAAAAATTACTGGAAAAAAACCCAGCACAGAAAACATCACATTGCATGCTTATATATATCTTCCTTATACATGTATCATCCTTCGTACTTCATATAAATATCAGTGAATATGATTCTATTATCTATATCCTACATGGTATTTTTAGAGGCATTCGGTTTAAGAAACAAAGGTTGTTTGATTTTCCTGTTAGCTCTACCAATGTTTTTAGTATAAAAGTTAAATGTTTCTCATCATTATTCTTACTTACACTTTGATATCCGGTGTCATTGTAGCTTACTCTTCAAAGTTTTATGTACCATTTCTATTTAAAGAACTAGGCTTTGAACATGTTACTCTTTAATTAAAATAAATACCTCTTTTCATATACGGAGTCATACATTTCTTTTGAGAACATGATTGGAATGTTTGTATTGCTAAGATTTTAGTTTGTACATGCGTGTACTTCCTTTGTTGCAGGAAACAGCCTCTAAGTTCGTCATCCAGTTTTAAAGAGGACAGGAAACTACATAACAACACACAGTATCGCCGTACTACATCAGACACCGCTGCCCGACGTCTCCAGGGTAACCAGAACTCCCACGTGGACAACCTCAACTACATCAACCGCAAGTGAGTGGTGGTATTGAAGGGGGATGACTTTGTATTCAAAGATATTCAAATGTTGGTTCTGTGTGTTGCTATTTGCCAATCTTTGCTGAAACAGGTAAAGGGAGATAATAAAAGGATGAAGAATTGTCTCCCTTCTTCATACTTGTCGACCACATTAAATTATGTTTCATTGTACAAAAATAAATGACTTTACGTTATCTGTAGCAACTCAACAATGTTTCTTGTGCGTTGGAGGCAAAGAAAATAATAATACAATTACATAATAATGATCATGGAAAGTTTTTCATGTCATGATATGATTTTCAAAGTAATATCACAAATAAGTTCGAGTTCTGTAAATGAATATGATGTAAGTTCAACAATATTCCTTTGCAGTGGTGTAGATGAAAACGTCAACAACTCAAGCTCGTCAACACCGATACCATCTCCTAACCCCAGCCCCTCAGGCTCCCAGAATTCCCTCCCCTCCAGCCCCTCCACTGGGCCTGTCTCGGGCATCCCTTCCATCGCCAGAGTGCGGGAATCGGCCGACAAGTCCACTCCCCACCAGAGCCCTGTTGTACGGCGTGCCAAGGCTAGCGACAGAACGGGTGTGGCCAGTCCAACGCCTGGTCGTGGAACTACTCGTGCCGGTGGGACAACTGCAGGATCCAGGTTACAGGGTACTGCCAAGAGGAATCACAACACCTCTGTAAGTTGGGAAGCTCATTACTGGTGGAGACATTACAGGAGTTATTTAATGCTTTCCATGAACCATGAATTTCGCCAGGCACATACTGTCAGGAGATTGTCATTAAATACATCCAGTCTTTCCACGAGGTCATCGGGGGCACGGGTGGCCCAGTCGTCTAAGGCTCCGCGATTCGCTGTGCAGAGTTGCGTCCCTTGGGCACGGCAGAAACCTATGATTGTGGGTTCGAATCCCGGTTCACCCCAATTATGTTTCTAGGTTTGTCAGCACCATACCCGTGCTCATGGGTTTCACCGAAGTGGTAAACGTCTGAGACCTGCATCACTTCAGGCTTTCCTCCTACATTAAGCTGACACGCCGTGATATAACTGGAATACTGTTAAAAGCGGCGTTAAACCCAACTAACTCACTCACTCACTCCACGAGGTCATCACAGTGTGTTCATGAGCATTAAACCATCAACAATTTCAGAATCAGTTTGAGGGGGGAAAAGAGGATTTTTGAAAACTTGGAACATTTGACTGGTACCTTATTTGCTAGGATTTAATTAATCAATGCTTTCCATGAACAACAATATCGCAAGGCACATACTTAGGGGAGTTATCATTAAATACTGTGTGGTACTGGTGAATCTGAACATATAAGGAACCAGATCAAAAGTTCAATGTAGGATAAGAAAAAGGTTAGGCCTGGTGAATTCTGTTGCGTTTACACTACTAGTGGTCCTCAGAGGTTGCAGGCCAAGTTAATTGCCTTTTCTCTCAACTGACCATGACCCTGATAACAATGTCATGGTAGGAATTGGACAGGTGGTCAGGCTCGCAGACTTCATTGATGTATGTCATCGTATCCCAATTTCTTGGATTGGTGCTCATGATGTCAATCACTGGATTGTCTGGTTCAGATTCGATTATTTACAATCTGACGTCACATCGCTGGAAAAGTGGAGCGTTGACAACAAACAAATGTAAACTCTGACCCAGTAGTTATGATCAGGAGCGCTGCTCTCAACTCAACTGTAAATAACTGTCATAATTCATTGAAGGAAGCTACGATGATGGAAACTGCAATTTAAACTACAAATGATGCTTGTAATCAAGTGTAAGGTTGTTTCTACTCATACAGAAACTTTAGCTTGTCAAAATGAACTTGCAGGGCGATGGCAATCACTGGGCACTCTGATAAAGGGAGATAACTCCTAGGCCTCGGAGGGGACTGTGGAATCGGTTCTGGAGTTCATTGTCAGTCTATTTGTGCCAATTTGCACAAGCCTAGCCTTCCTTTTGTCTTAGAGAACACCTGATTTTAAGATGCGAGTGTTTGTAAATAGAATATGCAGTACGATGGTGATGTTTTCCAGGAAGAAGAGTTCAAGCAGAAGCACCAAGCCATGAAGAACCAGCACAGCCAGGAGTCCCACAACCTGAAGAAGAAGTTGGAGGACTCCAAGCTGAAGACCATCCAGAAAGACGCGGTGCATAACTATGTGTCCAAGGTTTCTGCAGCACGCTCGGTACACGCTCTCACTGCACTCACTTCACAGGGCAGGGGCTGTTGGGTAGACAGGGTAGACAGGGTAGACAGGGTAGAAGTTAACAGAGGCGTTCTCCTATATTATTTCAACCTTGGGATCCCAAATGTGTAACAACCATCACGGTTATGTCAAGGACCGTGAAACATGTTCTTACTGCAAATCCTTGACTAAATGCCAGGTGAACCGATACACTGGAAATAAATGTCTGCATTACTATGTCCATTCCTTAGTGTGGCCTGGTCAGATGTTAGGCACAAGCCACAGGGATTGAAACAAAATTGAAAAAAAACCTGATGCAAACAGCTGTCTAAAAAAAAAGAATGCCTGCCTTGAATAAATACTGGGTGTTAAGACTCTTGAAGTATATTCAAAGATTTGTGGTGGTTTTAAATGCTGCAATGGATGAACTAGTGAATGAATGCAAGTGATTACTGCAATGTTATGAAGGATTATCATTTTGCATAATGGTCTGTGAAGTCAGGTTCATCTCTGGTTAAATAAAGGGGGGGAGGGGGGTCCTTGTTGCTTCGGTTTGTGTCCACTGTTGAAAGTCATGTACACAATCACGTCACCACAGCTCCAGCGCTTTGGTTTGACACTTATGATAGATGGTGGTGGGTAGAAGCCTTTGGTATTGTTACATTCATCAGCACAACTTATTCTGTCTTGACTGGATAATGACTAAAGGGAGGAGGGTCGCATTCTGGGCGTTTCATTTGTTGCAGGAAGTACATAGACTGCTTTATGAAGTCATGGGGGCTGGGGGGATCGGGTAGCCTTTTGGTTAAAGCGTTCGCTCGTCATGCCGAAGACCCGGGTTCGATTCCCGACATGGGTACAATGTGTGAAGCCCATTTCTGGTGTCCCCGCATGATATTGCTGGAATATAACCATACTCACTCACTCACTATGAAGTCATGGAGTTGTTTTCTTAGAAGTTTAAGACTGATATGGGTATGTACTTTATTCTGAATGGAATTGAAAGTAACTTATGTCTGATTAGTGGGACATTTTGTCATCATAAATTTGGAAACTAGTATCTGAATCTAAGGTGGTTATGAGAATCTTTTTCAGACATTTAAGCATTGGATCAGCTTGATGACAAGAGAGGTCTTGTGCCATTTGTAAATCGGACTGACACCCTGCCCAAATGTTTCTTATTTCATCTCAATCTTCATCTTTTCCCACTTCACGTTTACTCACTATTGGTCTTCAAGTATGTACCAACTTCATTGTCTAGTTCAAAGAGCACCACCTCTTTCTTTCCATGTTCATTTGAATTCTGTTGTTACAGTTGTCTCCCCTTTCAGTCTTTTGTTTCCTAGCAACTGGTATTGTAAAAAGTCTAAATGTACTACTCTCCCATGCATGCCTTACCACTATCAACTGCTCTGATAAAAACATGTCAAAGTTAACGATTGTTTACGTGATTAATTGTCATTTTCTTGAGAAAAGAAATGAAAAAGTGTTGTTATCGACTATTCAGTGTTAAAAATATGTTAAGTAGAAAATAGCCCATACTGAATCCTATGACCACATCTTGAATTTAAAAGTACAACGTGACAGTTTTGGAATCATTTCATCACTTATGATATGTGTACAAAGCATTGAAACAGTTTTGTTTTCAAGTAAGAGCAATAATTCAACAATCTATTATAATTTTTAAATGATTGATCTGTAAACATTTAATGTATCTGAACAAACATACATTAACAATGTAGGAATGAGATCATAAAAATGTTTTCTCTGTTACAGAGAGGTGATGTTGAGGACAGGAAACGCTCAATGACACCTCGCAACACAAACGTGGGCACAACACGAGGTACGCGATCTGGTAAGTGTCTGAATGGACAAACAGACAGACACCCCAAATCCAGAGACACACACTCAGGACCAGGTATGTCAGCCAATAAGGCACCACCGGGTTGTGGATCCTACTGTCCTGCTGACTGCTTCTGTCCTGCTGCTGCTACTTTACTGACAACTTGCTTCAATCTTTGAGTGAACCTCACATGGATGAATGTTAGAATGGAATGCCTCCAGACTCTCTTTCTGTCTGTTTTTTTTATGATCACAGAGTTTCAAAGCTTTAACTCTGGTGAAAGGTTTTCTCAGCAAATTTTGTTTGAAGTATTAATTGAAATGGGACATATGATGATGTTGGTGTTGCACATTTTCAAGAAAGACTACTTCCAACTACCAATTTGAATGAAGCTTTAGGCAATATGCCTTTTTAAGAATAGTAACTTTGATCAAACAGGACCTTATCAAACCCCGACTGTGAGGTACTAAAAACTGTTTGAATTCGCAATATGGAACCATATTTGTAATTAAAAACTGAGAAACTAAATGATACAATTATACATACATTGTAACTTAACTCTTGGATGTGCTGGTAAGATTAGATGCTCATTAGCCAAGTTTGTTATTATTTTTCCTTTTAAATGATACATATTATTATTACAGTTAATGATTGAAAAATACTATGTTTACTTTTCTATCACTTAGATTAAGCCTGGTCTTGCTTTTTGCAATCTCTTGGCATGAGAGATTTCTACTTGTTATCATAACCTTGCATTGTTCATAGAATGCCCACCCAATGTAACCACCCTATATATCCCTAACATAATCTCAATTCCCATCTACACAAGTTGTTTGCAGCATGTTGCAAGATACAAGTGACCATGACTTTGTTTCTGATTGCAATTACGTCTTCTGTCCCTCCACTAAGAGAGAGGGAGGGTGGCCTAGTGGATAATGCATTGGCTTGTCATGATGAAACCCAGGTTAAATGCCAGAATGGGTGGAATGTGTGAAGTCTATCCATTGTTCCTCCGTGTGAATGCTCAAAGCAGAATCACACAGTCACAATGCTTAGAGATGGGGAGTGAGTGGGGTTGTATGTTTCTTCAACCAATATTCAAGGAATATTACAGTGTAGGAAACCAAGAATTCCCTTCACACATGGGGCCAATGTTGGGAGTCTAATCGGCATCTGTACTGTGATGACCAAACATGTTAACGCACGGCCACTAATGCCCTTTGAGAGATAGGCATACAGTATTCGACATAAGCGCCCAGGGCGCTCTCAAAATTAGAAATAGGGGGCTCTTATTAGAATATTATTTCGGTGAAAAACTATAGAGTTCAAAGAGCGTAAATTTCGTGGTTTATGCTGAAATGTTTTTAAACGACAGATATATTTTTCCAGAATTTAATTGCCCATAATTAAGGGTGCATATAACAAACATATTATGCACGAATAAATAGCCTTGTGTATATTTATCAGACCGAAGGGGTGCTAATTAGGATTGTTCACAAGCCAGTATATTAACAAATATCGCCGTGGGCGCTTATTACGTCGAATACGGTATTGGTTACATTCAGATACATCTGACTTATTATCAGACCAAAATGTATGGACTGGAGATAACAAAACGGCCATATTTCTGAAATAAGCCAACTCCCAGCAAGGAATTGCCAATTACCTCCCCTGAGTGAATGAATGCTGTAAGTCCTAGGCGGTAGGTGCAGGTCTTACAGTGTTTATTTACAGGAATAACTTGTAAAGTTCTGAGGTTCGGATAGATTATTCTATTTATTATTTATTGTCACTTTAAGAAAGAAAATAAAAAAAAGCTGCATGAAATGTCAACCAGCAGAAAAACTTCACTGAAGTCAACCTATAGTTTAAATGGCGTCATGTCGTCAACATGTGACATCATGAACAATTGATGATGTCATAATAGCTCTCAACAAAGAGGCAGTGTGACATCATACTGTGTCAGCTTTGAGAATCACTGAATGCGCAAATGTTGGAAATTTATACCATTCGTTCTACCCTTATGGGTATTACAGTGTTAGAAGTTGGCACTGGTCCTATAGTCCTTGCCAAACTGCACAATAGCTAAGGAATCATAAGCACATAGATATTTGCCATTTTTATATTCTATATATTATCATTATAAAGACTAGTGGACCAAAAATGTTAATTTCTACCGCTGTATTGAGAGTTTTACTTTCTTACATCTCTACCTCTGCTTAAAGATTTGAATAAGGAACATATTTGTAAATGGTTGTGATAAAACTTTGTTACATGACTGGCATATCAATTGAGTTTCTCCATCAACAAACGACTGAACGGACAGGAAGTCATGTACCTATGCACACCATATAAGCTTTGAAGGGTTTGATTTCATGTGACTTGGGTGGAAGGAGGGTGGATTAATACCACCTGGGCCCACTTGCACAAAGTGATCTTAGTGCTATGACTATTGTAAGCCTATGTTAAAGTATGGGAGTTACGATCATCTTATCGCTAAGATCACTTTGTGCGAGTGGTCCCTGGACTCAGGTTTCCTTCAAGAGAACTGGGACAAGAAGCCTTGTCTTTCTGTTGGCTGAATCCTAACTTGTAATGTTTTAGGGCATGTTGATATTCTTCCCTAAGATCATGGTCACTCATTCATTATAACAGATTTTTGTACCCAATGTATTCTTTACTAACTTTTGGAATAACTTGTAATTTATTAACATACTTGTCAATATTCATTTATATCTTATATCATCTATATAAATCTTGTTTCACAATAAATACTTAACAATTCATTAAATTCATAAACACTTTGATTTGGCATGATTTTAAGTTTTGATGTACTGAAATATATTTCCTGACCTAATGACAACTATTTACAAGTTCATTACCTGCCATGTTGATTAGCATGAGATACTAGCTGTGGTGCATTCACCTAATGTACTGTGACTGGGATGATTGAACAGGGTTTGTACAATGGTTTGGATGTCCAGATTCCAAGGCCCTCTATAACAAACAATCCTACATCAAGGGATTAAGTCAGTCTTCTTTGAACCTTAGTGGGGATTCCGGGCAAGAACTTATGCTGGTCATAAGGGGCGACTAAATGGATTTGTTAATCAGACTCGTTCCCTGACGGCTTGGATCGTTGCTCGTGATATAAATCACAGGAACTTGATTATTTATAGGCCGATGTCATACAGCTTGAATATTGCTGAATATTGAAATCATTTGAGTCCAGATGCTTTAACATCCTCTGATTGGCTCTGTAAGTCATCTGACTTGATTCAGCTGAATCAAGGGGCTGAAATTGTGCAATCCCTGTTCAAGTGTCCATTAAATGTTTTGTCTCCATTGATAATAAACAGATCCACCCAACAGCTCTGTGCATGCTTTATGTTTCTTCCTGCTTCAGTGCTGTCTCAGGCGTCGATGAAGTTGTTGGAGGAGTACAAGGATGCCGACCCCAACTTCACAATTCGCCGCCAACATGATCAAAGATTGGAGGAAATGGAACAGATCGAACAGCTCAGGACGGTCAGTTGCATCCCAAGTCGAACATAATGTTGAAATTTATTTTGTGGAGACTCATTGAATTAGGTCAGTTTTTCTTCCAAGGACTTGTCACACAAAACTAGTGCCATAGCTTATTCATAAAAGAACCAACAGTGCTGTTAATAGGAGCCAAGAATTTGTGTTCAGCTTCCTCTTTGTAAATGTTAGCAGAAACACTTCAACTGTTGATATTATGTCTGTGTTGAAGCAAGGGAGTTTCAATAGGCACTGCACTGGTTTAGAGTCAACAAGACCCAACCCAAGGGTGACCTGCATCCTGATCTACAAAGCAGCCAGTTGACGACGTTGTGTTAAAGGGGCCCGTGCTCCTTGGCCTTGAACACATTACCAGTCTAAATCTAGATGTTGTCATCAGTGACTTCTTAGCTATTGTCTCTGTGCATTACGTGTAATCATTTACTGCTAGATCATTAAACATAAAATAACTTCAGTTCCCAGACAAACAACTGAAGGTCTGAGTTTGCGAGGACTCCAAATTAATGGGAGAGGTTGTCTTTAAAATATCCATCGGACAAGTAGAACTTGATAAATAAACTCATTCATATCATCAGCATTGATTCAGTGACCCTTTCCCTTAAATCATAGCTATGTGCTTGTGTCTGTTAACCATGGTAACATCTCCAGACAGTGGTATCTCAGTACCAGTTGTCTGGTCACTGGGTGGAAAGGGGTCCGATCATAGCCATCAGACACCATGGTTGATAGTCACATGTCAAAAAGGCACCTTTAATTGCCATCATCCATTCTCCATGGGGGCACTTTGAGTCTTGAAAGAAGTGGGTGCCAGATATGACGATGTTATTACCTTCATTCCTTGAATTAAACATCTGCTACGAGCTTAAAAAAGTATGGAGGATTTGGGACCAAATTTAAATAAATTATTTGAAATAATTTTGGGTTCAAAATCCATTTCCAGACATATATGATTTTAGAAATGACCCTCCCATTAATTCCTCTTTCTCCCCCCCCCCCCCCACACCGAGGTTCGGGGACTGGGGACCATGAAGCTTCCCTCCAGGCCTCAATGTGCCCATGACCTTGAGTTCACCTTGCAACATGGTGCTCTCATTCTGTCTTGCGGAATTTTGAATTCATTAGTAAAAGTCTTTAGTTGTTGCCTTGAATCTGTCCACTTGATTTGATTAGCTACTGTTCTAACATAGTATGTGGAGTTCCTGGCTATAGCCATTGTACAAGTTCTCTTTTATGTGTATTTCTTCTCTCTTGTATGTGATTATTGCTCAATAATGCTGACAAAAGACTACCGGTAGCTTATTTGTTTACATTTGTTAAGATTCAATATCTAATCATTTGTCTCGTTAGCATTTTATGTATAGACAATTCACTAGACTAGAGAACTAGAACGTTAGCAGAAACTTGTATTTTCCATTCTAAATTTTATGCTTTTGTGTGAGTTTTTTTGGTTTCACTTTTGTATTGGCTTTGTATTTTCTGTATCACCAACAGAAAGAAGAATTTGTGGTTCTGAGAGATGTAAGTCTGTTTAAGCATGGTGTTACACCCACAGGACATATTAGGCATGACACCACCGTGAACCATTTCTCTGAAACCACCGATCTGTTGTCTGAATGATAAGCCACCAGTCAGTATCTATCGCACTATAACCCACAAATGTAACGAACTTTATGCATTATGAAAACACCATGCAAGGAATAGTCCGATTCATCCAGGACAGCAGTCTTCTGCATGTAGGGCCAAATGTGATGGGGGTAAAAGCGATCCCCAGTGCTCTGTGCTTGTCACATCCTTGTTTCTTCTGTGTGTTGTATCTCCATTCTGTTACAGCATAGGATACATACCGTAGACACAGCATAGGATACATACCGTAGACACAGCATAGGATACATACCGTAGACACATTCCCCAGCATAGCTTTGTTTTGGAAGTGTCATCACCGGTGCAATTCTTATTGATATCGACATTGCTAAAAATAATGACCCCATCCGTCCGAGCTTTCAATATGTAATCCAATCTGACGATTTCTGAATGAACTGTTAACTGGAAAAGAAGTTTTCCTGAGTACTATGACAATAGAGAAAAAGTGCTTAAGCTGCAAGACAATCCTGTTGCATTTAACCTGGTTTGCAAAAGTAAAGTTGAATACTGGTGCTTCAATCATGAAAGAATGTAGTTAGATTGGACGTCTATTTTCAGTGTTATGCCATTTCATTCACAACAAAGTGATGCTGGTGAATGATCCGGAGTAATTATAATGGAATGGAGATTTAATGACTGGATAATCAAGGATATATTCAGATCAAATGTGAGAGGATAGTGTATGGTGACCATCTTGGAATACCAACTTTCAGATGTCATTGTACCCAAATCTGTGGACCAATGTTCTCGTGTTGTTCTGCTCCTGACTTTCTTCCGCTCTGATCACATGATCCAGCTGAAAGATTACGGATTAACCAACCATATAATCTCACTCATTCAACACTGGACCCTTTCAACTCTTTCAACTGCTAACAAAAACATAAAATGCACTTTCGATTATTAGGTGTAACTTGTGTACTGTTCTCCTGAAAGTAGTCATAAATATGCCATCTTAATCTAAACGTAGGTATAATACCATGTACTATATTCCTAACACTAATCTTGTTATTCTTGTGGTTTTAATAAAGACAAGTAGGTATAATATCTTGTACGATTTGCTGTAAACTAACCTGAACACTTTGTCTTATTAGTTCGTGGTTTTTTTTATTCCAAAATACTGTTTTCTTGGAACTAATCCTGTCATCTTGAATGTCAGTTTGTCTATCCTAGATTTGTACTGTAGTATTTCCTGTGAACTAACCCCATTAGTGTGGTTGCTGTATTGTGTGAGCTGCTCAAATACTAAGTCTAAAAACTAACATAAGTCTTTCCTTAGAACTAACCTCACTGTCAGTGCTTCCGTGGGCAATCCGGGTAAAAGAATGTCCTCTTTTATTTCAAGATTGTAAGAGCCAATTGAAGTGAGTCCAACTCTTTGACATGGCTGATTGTGTTTCATCATACCTCGGCAGTTAGGGACATAGATCATGCTATATTTCACTGGTTTGTCAGGCCTAGTTGATTATTTAGGATATGGCTGATGTGACAAATATCAACGAGGCCAAGTATTGAAATCGTAAATGTACCAATGAACCAAACATAATGTGAGAGTTTTTGTTGGCATTTCTCTTGAAACTGAATCTATCAACAATTCAAAGGTTTCTGTTCACTGCCATTGACTTAGTGAACTGGGGACATGGGGATCCAGTAGTTTAACATGCTGAAATTTACTGTCCAGAGTTGTCTCCCTTAGGAACATCAGGATGATAGACTGAATTCCGAGATTCGCCTTGATAAGGACTGTACTCATGCCTGTGGGTTTCACTCAAGGCTTTGCTCTGCTTGAAGCTGATATGCTGATGTGTAACTGAAATACTCTTTAAAGAGTCGATAAACACAACTCGGCCAATTTCCGTTAACTTTATATAAGTGGCCCTGGGCATGTTGACCAGAATGGAGATCAGGAGGTTACATGGATGGATGACCAGACCAAATCTCTTCAGTGGTGAGGGCTCTATTCAATAAGGTGATCTCAACACAACGACTATGGTAACACCCAGACTCCAACAGAAACTGATGATAGTCATACTGCTGAGATCTTTGTTTGGAATAGTGCCCTGGCTTCAAGAGGGTGTATTGTCACTCCCACTATTAACTCTCGATCGTCTCTGGCCACCATGAAATAACTGTAATATTGCTCACTCTAATAAACCTCCCTCACTCTATGTGAGTTCAGGGGCGGTGGGGTGGCCTAGTGGTTAAAGCGTTTGCTCGTCATGCTGAAGCCCTGGGTTCCCCACATGGGTACAATATGTGAAGCCCATTCCTGGTGTTCCCCGCCATGGTATTACTGGAATATTGCTAAAGGTGGCTTAAAATTCAATGTAGGCATGTTGTAAACATCTTGTGATATTTCCTCATGGCTTCTAGATCCTATTTTCATTTACTTAAAATGTCTCCCCTAACAGAAATTCTTTGCTTGTTAACTCTATTTGTAAATCATGTACGGTTACTAAAACTTATAACACTTTTCACCTTCCATCTGTTAAACAATTATCATTTGAACTGTGGATTAAAAATTTTGAACTTAAAATATATCATCTACTCTGGCAAACAAATTGATTATGTATACTAGTATGTCCTTTTGTGCTTTTGTGACAGGACATTTAGTTGTAGACAGACTGTGGTCAGCTCAGTTCTGCCAGCTTGGGTATGAGTGATTTAAGGCCATGTTCTGTCCTGTGTAACAATTCAACAATACTGTTTTGTATAGTGATACCAGGTCCATGATACAATACATAGATTCACAAGCCCTGTAGGGGGCACGGGTGGCCCAGTCGTCTAAGGCGCCGCGATTCGCTGTGCAGAGTTGCGTCCCTTGGGCACACCAGAAACCTATGATTATGGGTTCGAATCCCGGTTCGCCCCGATAATGTTTCTAGGTTTGTCAGCACCATACCTGTGCTCGTGGGTTTCATCGAAGTGGTAAACGTCTGAGACCTGCATCACTTTGGGCTTTCCTCCCACATTAAGCTGACTCGCCGTGATATAACTGGAATACTGTTCAAAGCGGTGTTAAACCCAACTCACTCACTCACATGCCCTGTATTGTGATACATTACAAGTTATGTTGATATAAAAACATGTAGATAGTAACAGAAACAACCAGCTTACGCAGATTCTCTAGTATTTCCCTGTTGACTATAATCAGCATAACATTGACAGGGCCCTGTAGCCTATATGTTTCTGCCCTACAACATCCCACCTTCTAGCCTAGTGGTTAAAGCGTTCGCTCGTCACGCCGAAGACCCGGGTTCGATTCCCGACATGGGTACTATGTGTGAAGCCCATTTCTGGTGTCCCCCGCCATGATATTGCTGTAATATTGCTGAAAGCAGCGTAAAATCAAACTATCCCACTCCCACCTTCTATCTCTGACATTTAATAACAAATCAGGGTTGTGATTGACTTGCAAGAAGAAAGAATATCAACTGATGAAATATAAGTATTGCACCAATAGTATTGTAATATGTATCACATTGTTATGCCCCTGTGCCTGTCTGATGTGAATCAAGTGTGTGGCTTTAGTGTTATCAAGTTTGTGATTTTTGTGATGCATATATTTGTTTGTGAAACTATGTTTGATTTCACGTCGTCATCATCATCATCTTTGTTCACAGACAATCGAGTCTCGTCTGAAGGTGACATTGCCTGAAAACCTACCTGACGCCTTGAAGGATGGTGTTGTGCTGTGCCACTTAGCCAATCAGATTCGACCACGCTCGGTGGGCAGCATCCATGTCCCGTCTCCCGCTGTGGTAAGAATGATAGAGACTGTTAAGTGAGTGAGTTTGGTGTAACGCCGCTTTGAACTGTATTCCAGTTATTTCACCATGTGGCAGTTTAATGTATGAGGAAAGCCAAAAGTAATGCAGGCCTCAGACGTTTACCACTTTAGCGAAACCCAGCAGCACGGGTTTGGTGCTGACATACCTAGAAATATTATCAGGGCAAACCGGCATTTGAACCCACGATGGCGTGCCCAAGGGAGGCAACTCTGCACAGCGAATTGCAATGCCTTAGATAACTGGGACGCCTGTACCCCTCGAGAAAGACTGTTTAAGGATTCCCAGTGCATTGATGTGTCACAAAGACTTTCGGCAGTCATACTCATGCTTTGGGAACGGGACTCAGGGAATGTGTGGTGAGATGCGCTTGGTCGATGCAAGATTTATGCCAGCGTGAATATAAATATGTGATTATTTCCACTTATTTTATTAGTGTCATGGGTACTAAAAATGAAGTGGTCAATAACCATCCTTAAAATGACATATCACTGAATTATGTCCTTAACCGTTTCAGCCCAAGCTGACAATGGCAAAATGTCGAAGAAATGTCGAAAACTTTCTTGATGCCTGTCGGAAGATAGGAGTGGACCAAGTAAGTACTATGTTGCTCTATCAAGTGATACAGGTGTTGGAGGAATGGGTTATCGGCTGTTGTTTTATACTCATCAGAGTCTTGATGATTGACCTAACGGGTAGGACAGTGGGCTGAAAAACAACTTGTTGTGATTCAAATTACCAGACCAAAGTCTTGAATCTTAATAATATTTTTTTCAATACATTACAGGATATTCCTGTTGTCAAGCTGGTGTATATTTAATTTTCTATGACTTCAGACTTATAATTCCAAAATTGTTGTAATTAGAACCACAATAGTTATTTTTTTAGCCTTATGGACACTTCTACTAATAATAGCACTTTAACATTTGGTTGAAATGAAGAAGACTTTTGTTATTTTCTAGTTCATGTTACTTAGTTGAAAATTCTGACCTTCATGGAGTTATCCTCTCTTGGGTACTTTCCCAGTGCCCATCCCCTGGGTACAGGCAGAGAGGATGCTGGGAAGGTTTATGTCTAACGTGAAAGGTAAGGAGTGGGCTGTGTTGGGCGAGGCTTCTGCCTGGGATACCAGAAAGAGTCTAGATGAACATGTAGAATAAGTTGACAGACAATGCTACTCTGTAGTCCACATCAACCTCATTCCATTTTGCCATCAGTACATCATTTCTCGAAACAACCTTTTTATGTCCATAATTGTTGAAAACAAGATTCTACTCGATATGTCAGAAATACTGTAGCATGTAAACCATTTTCTGTTGGATACTTTGTGACGATAAAGGAAGAGTGAAAGTAATACTAAATTGTGAAGGGAAACACAAAGTTTTTAGTGTTGTGGGTATTTATAAAGAAATATTGGTAACTTTATTACCTACTGTCGCACATGTTGGCCTTATCATACATATAAAGTAATATTATGCTGGTAATTTATGCAGAAACTGTGAGTGGTCTTTTTTATGTAGGGGATCACTTATTTTGTCACAGCAGTTTATTGCCAATCATCCACCACTGCCCCTTTCTCCCCACAATGAATAATGACTGGTCCCTTACATAGCGTATCTATGAACTTTATACTGAGTGCGGCAAAGGTGGAGTGAGGGAGGTGGTGGAACCAGCTCCTGGAAGAAGTTTGTAGTCTATGAACAAGAGGGTTGTGTTTGTCATTAAGGCTTGGTAACCCTGCTTTAGAAATGACATACTCAGATTACATGATCAAAGAGATGTGTTTGTTGATTGTGACAGTGATAAGTAGGCATGCAATTTGTGAAATTAACAGCAGTTGTGTAGACATGTTTCACTTGAATATTCACTACTAAAATGACAATATGAGCTTCAAAGGTACTTCACTGAAGGACACAAATAAGTCATTCAGAAAAAAAATAGCATATTTATTTCCGTGGTCATTAGAATAATTTACTGATAGCTTAATTTCTTCATTTAGAACCAGGCTAAGACTGTGCATTGTCTTCATCTTTTCTTTTGTACTGGCAGCAAGAGCGCAACACACTTCCTAAAGCATATACTCTTCTTATAACTTCATTGAAACCTGGGAAAACTGTTCCTTTGACTATTGAATCATATCCAAGTTTAAGGGAAGAGACAATGACACGGGACGACACTCTCTGTGATGTTGTAGAATCCCACCTTGTACATGTGGGTCTCTCTCCCCACGTCCCCACTCAACAATAAACTAATGGCAACAGGGGCCTTTCCTCCCACACTAAGCTGATATTACTGGAATACTGCTAAAAGTAGTGTTTAACACCTCACTCACTCACAACAGAGTTGACAGATGTTGTTGGGCTGGGTGACCCTGACAGACACCATGGCCAGCTGCTAGCTGAGTATTGACTGTGTCCTGACAACTAGAGGCCCCACTGGTGTGTGTGGTTCAGTTACCGTGGGTGACCCTGACAGACACCATGGCCAGCTGCTAGCTGAGTATTGACTGTGTCCTGACAACTAGAGGCCCCACTGGTGTGTGTGGTTCAGTTACCGTGGGTGACCCTGACAGACACCATGGCCAGCTGCTAGCTGAGTATTGACTGTGTCCTGACAACTAGAGGCCCCACTGGTGTGTGTGGTCCAGTTACCGTGGGTGACCCTGACAGATACCATGGCCAGCTGCTAGCTGAGTATTGACTGTGTCCTGACAACTAGAGGTGCTTGCAACAGTGCAAAAAAGTTTACTCTGATTTGGTTCCTAATTGTCATTCCAGAGAACATTTCTACCTGAAAACTCCCGAAAAAGTGATGTCAGTTTTCACAGGTTTCAATGTATGATTTGATCATTTCTTTGCTTGAACGTCACGAAACGTGTATGGACTAAAGAAAATCAATTTCCATTCCAGAATTTCTCTTTGCAAAGTGCATGATTGCTTTATCATGAAACTTGTATAAAAACGGATGTTTTCAAAGAAATGTAAAGTCTCCTATTTGTTAATTTGTTGAGAAAATGTGTGTAACGCTTTTGCTGGTATGCATGTGATATTTCTTATTTCTTTTTTCCATATTTGTCTTCCACAATCCACTAACATTCTGCCTGTTCCGGCAAAACATACCAGCTGTATTCTGGCAAGCTTCGTGTTATTGTGACTTTTTACTTTGCTAACATATTATTTCATTCTGTATAAGACAAATATGATCAATTTTGAATAATTGTTAGTCTAAAATAACCCCAACTGGTTTTATTAAGTCAAGCCAGAGAGATGTTGTAATCTGATACTGGTCTGATGTTATGGCACTGAAATAGTGACTGGAGTGATGGGACTTGTACTGTCTTACCACTAAGACTCCTGTAAGCCTATGTTAAAGTCTTAGCACTAAGACTCCTGTAACCCTATGTTAAAGTCTTAGCACTAAGACTCCTGTAACCTTATGTTAAAGTCTTAGCACTAAGACTCCTGTAACCCTATGTTAAAGTCTTAGCACTAAGACTCCTGTATCCCTGTGTTAAAATATTATAATTGGGGCACTATTGCTACAACAGCTTCATGAAGTGAAGACAGTATTGGATCTGGTGTTCTTTGGCAGGCACCCTTCCATGCTGATACCTGCTTGATCATGTACATGATGTATGTGTCATCAGAACTAATCAAGGTTCTTGCACTAAATATAAAGCGACGTGCATGTGTGTGGCTGCTTGTGCCAGGCCAGTTTTATAGTGCTAGCCCACTGAGACACTGCACACCGAGATGACCAGTCCTTGTTTTATCCCCGTAACACCAGGCAGGATAACAAGAACCACCTTTTGATATGACGCAACCAGGACATTGAACCACTGACCTACCGTTCTCTGGGCAGAAACTCTATCCACTAGACCACAGATGCAGTCTTCACTGCAGTGGCCAACCTGTTGATTGTGTGTTTGGGGCATGAGTTGTCCTGTGATCTCACAATTCATAATGAAGAGATAAGCTGCCAAAGATTGTGAGTCTTGGTTTGTCAGAACCATACCCATCACCTGTGGGCATTGGTTTCATTCAGGACATCGGATGTGACAAAATTATTGTTCAAATTAGCATCGTATCCAACGTGTGGTTCCACCAGATTTCATTCTGGGCTTCCTTCTACAATATGCAAGCATGTTGTGATGTCAATGTTACCTTGAAAGTCAACTTGCCCAGTGATACATGCCCTGGCAGCATGGATTGTTGCTCATTCTATCAACCACTGGTTTGTCTGCCGCAGACTTGACTAATTACCAGCTGGTATGATATAGGCCATACATACCCTGGCTGCATGGATTGTTGCTCATTCTATCAACCACTGGTTTGTCTGTTCCAGACTTAACAAATTACCAGCTGGTTTGATATGGTGTGACACATGCCCTGGCTGCATGGATTGTTGCTCATTCTATCAACCACTGGTCTGTCTGCTCTTGCCAAAATAGCAGGAAAACAATTTATTCCTTTTTCTTTATCAATTGTGTAAGGAGGGAAATATCTTTTTTTCATTATGTTGTCTACATCCCACAGTCAATATGCATGGTCATAATTTCTCTTTTTTTGTGTCTTTTTTTCTCTGTGCTTCAGCTTTAATCAGTACGAAGCTAATGCTAGACTTGTCATAAATTATTTGGGTTTGAATGTTTTGAAAATTCTTTGAAACCTTCTGTTTTTGATGAAGGTCCCCCCTTTTGTTCCTGTTGATGGTTGTTCACGAGTATTTTCTCACTTTAAATGTAACTACGTAGGTAATTTGTGTTTGACCTCCATTGTGACAGTAATTGTTACATGTTGTCTTGGTTACTGTCCAGGTTTGAGAAAATTATTCATTGTTGAGATTATGTTCAGCAATTAATCAAGATTGTGGCCTATTTCTACTAACATGATATTTTATGCTTTTTCCCTATTATTACCCGGGAATAAACATTTATATGTACTAACATGCTTTGATATTTTGCCGCTTATGTAAATCTTGGTTATTCTACGGAAATTCACTTAGCCAAGCCAGTTTAATTCTTAACACCTTTGACCTGCATGGATGGATGTTTTTGTCATAGCTCATTGTATTGTTTATTTCAGTTTACCAATGCCTGCACTTGCCCATCATCCTATGTTGCAATCCCAGCATGCTGTTGTCAAAATGGCTGACTGATCTGTTGCACAGTCTTAGCTTCAGGGAGAATCTCAAAACTGAAAGTTACATGCAAGATAGGTCTAAAAATCGCAGTCTTTTAAAAAGAAGAAATGATTAGACAATTTAGTATGTTCTATAAACAGACAGTATTTGGGTCTTGTTTGTGGAGTGTTGAGTTGCTGTCCTGATATGATGTGATTATAAATTATCATGTTTTGAAATGTTAAATTCTATTTATAATTTTAGGACTAGGACCAAATGTTTGCGTCCTATTTTTCAGGCTGACCTGTGTGCATGTGAAGATATAGTGGAGGAAATTCGACTTGCACGCGTCGCTAATACTGTGCAACATTTAGTCACCTTTCCACGACTAACATCTGTTGATTATTATGTGACATACCTCTGTATAGCCATCCTCTGTCTCACATGCTTTTTCCTCTTCCAACCACCTGTGTAGTTACTGCAGAAGACAGCAGGCATCTTTCACACATGGGATATAGTCCGTATTGGGCAAATAGAAAAAATGACAAGGGAGGCAACTCAAATTTGGAGACTTGCCTATCACTTTCATGCATGTCAGTATTGACCATGGGCTAATCAAAATTTTATAAGGGAGGCAACTCATATTTGGAGACTTGACTAGGACTTTCATGCATGTCGGTGTTCACCATGGTCTAATAAAATATTTACAAGGGAGGCAACTGAAATTTGGAGACTTGCCTATCACTTTCATGCATGTCGGTATTGACCATGGGCTAATCAAAAATTTATAAGGGAGGCAACTCAAATGTGGAGACTTGCCTATCACTTTCATGCATGTCAGTATTGGCCATGGGCTAATAAAATATTTACAAGGGAGGCAACTCATATTTGGAGACTAGCCTACTCGTATGTGGTCCAAATAAGGTCATAGTCAGCATGGCGGTTACAACATACAACCAACACAGGAGACCATGATCTCATGAGCAGGTGCCCTAAAGGAATAAATACTCCACCTTCTATATATTGGTGTGACAAGCAGGGCCAAGATAATGTGTAATTAGAGGTGTTTTATATGCTTTGACTAAATAATAGCAAGATAGTGGAATAGCTTAGTGGTTAAAGCGGCAGGTTGCCACACATAACACATGGGTTCATTTCCTCAGATTGATACCCTGTGTGAAACCCCTGTCTTGGTGTCCCCTGATGTGGCTGGAATATTGCCAAGGGAGACATGCATAAACCCTACTCAGTCACACTCTGTGATTAATAGAAGAGGACTTGTGACAGGATGGTGTCATTGTGTTTATGATTCAGGGTCTTTGTGTCCTCATACTGCACTGTCACAAGATTTCTATGTTGCTTGAAGCACAGGCAGATATGTTGCATGAAATGCATGGCAGCACCCACTCCTATGATTTAAGCAGACAGCAATATCTATAAGGGTATCAATCATTTTATGTACTCCATGAGATCAAATGGTGATTTCTCATTGGACAAGAGCCATGTACTTTAAATTGAGTTATTACACTAGCCTGTGACCAATATGTTTAGTATCCAGAGATTTCATATGTGTTCAGTAATAATAATAATAATAATTTTTATTAATAATAATATTAATTATAGACTCCATACACAAGGTGCGTGCCGAAAGCGCTAACGTTATTACTCCGGCCAGTGGATGAGTGTGCACTTGATTTTCATTCTCAGCTCCCTGGGGAGTATACGTGTATACAGCCCAACCCAATACCTGCTCAGAGACTTCTATGGAACCCTTGTGTTGATTTTGTATGTTGACTTTGGTGCCTGACTGTCCGTTATGGCAGTGTCTTCAGAGTGGTCACAGACAATTGTTACTATTTGTGACAAATTATCACTATGGATCCAACAGTATTTGCAGAGAAAGAAAACATGCAATACTCAAAGTGATATGCTTGATAATATACTCACTCAAACTTATTAATTCCAATATTTATTATACTAATTTTACTGCATGTTACTACATATCAGGGCTCGATTGAAGGAACTGATTTAACTTGCAGCAGGTGCATGTTGACATGAAAACCTAGTTGCACAAGACAGAAACAGGTTGCATCATTGTCCCGTACATTTATCACAGTTGAAACATTGTCTTTCAGTACCCACAGTTTGATGACATCACGCCTCCAAAAGCTTGACACATACATATAACACATTTATTATTGATGTAGTGGTAAATAAAGCTTGGAGGTATTGAATGTTTTCAAAGATTTGCTGATAGATTTTGACAAGCGCTTGGTCCATGAAGACATAAATATTAGGTTTTCATTTTTCAATAATAGGTTGCACTGGTGCATGTTTTATACAGCTAAATCGAGCCCTGCATATGTAAGAAAATCTCTTGCCGAATGTTCCTGGTCACTGCTTTGCGCCATGTATAAGATGTGAATGACAGCCGACAAATAGTATTTTGTGGCAGTGAAGTGAGGATGTCGTTAACTATGTCAGTATGTTGCCAAATTTGATTGGTTGAATCAGTTAGCTGTTGTATGATTTCAGCCAATCAAACATTAGCAAGCTGTGATACATTATCACCATGCCTTAGCTAGTAATATGTTGTTGATGGTTTATAGACTGTTGTTTCAATACCAATCTGGCTTTCATTTCTCTGGGTCAGCCCTGGCATAAGACAGCTGTGAGCAAGCTTAAATGAAAAGATCCCAGCAAACTGCAACATAAAATATTTTACAGTGAAACCTCAGCATTGTCACTGGGACCATCAAACACATTTTGGGTTGGACAAACTCAAGTATATACAAGATTCAGATTTTCTAAGACATTTCCAGTGATCTATCATGATATAACATTTATACTAAGTTTTCATATGATAATTAGATCCACAGCAAGCCCTTTTATAAGTTATCATGGTGTAACATTTATACAAAATTTCATATAATTATAGAATAGCAAGTAATGCATAATATAGGTAAATGCAGAAACAAAATATCAGTAGTTTCATGTATAGTTTTTTTTAGATAGATGCTATCCTAAGATAACGAGAACACATCTCCCAGACATCTTTGTCTTATTGAATAGTATTAAATAGTATTTGCAGGAAACGTTAATTATTAGTCACCAACATATTACAGTATAAAATCAGAAACTGTTATTCTTGAGATCTTGAGCTCCTAAAAGAGGAAATACGGTACATAGACTTCAGGAGTGTGTTGAGTTTAACAATGTTTGAGGTTTCACTGTAGGTTCTCACCATATAGTTAGTTGCTATGGCAATGTGTGGCATTACTCGTCTACAGAATGCATCATAATCAAAATAATAACAGTGGAATCATAAGACATAATTATGGAAGGCCAGTTGTCTACAGTTTCAGAATTCAGTATCACACAAACCCAGGTCCTGGTTTTAAAAAATCAGTATTCGAGAAATATTTGGATTTTCGTTGTATCCAGAGACAATATACCGATGATCTCTGCTGTATCACCTATAAACAATATTAAGCATGTCAGCTTTTCAGTTTACTGCTTATGAACCTTGTTAATTTGTATTATGCAATAAATAGCTTATTAATATTATGCCATGAATTCAAGGTGTGTTTGCTGTTGCAGTGTGTCTATATCACAGGTGCAATGATGAACTGGATCCTTGTTACTGTTAATCAGTTGTCCGACATATGCAATGTAATCAAGTGACGTTATTGTTCATGACTTGTTGACTGCTGTAAATGATTGTTGTTGTAATCAAAATATTTTGATGTTTTGTAACTATATCTCGTGTGCCTAGCTTAGCAAGAATGTATAGTGTATACTCCCATATTGTGTATGTCATGATCTTGTCCTAATATCCTGTTTAAAGACATGGTTGAAGCTCAACATATCTGAGGTAGTTTCCTAATCGTAGGTGTGAACTTTAACTTTTAACAGTTCATATGTATGTGTCAAGGCATGCAAGGTTTTGTATTTAATCCTGTTATTCTTGAAATACTCTTGTTATATATTTCATACAGGTCTTTGATGTATTGCCAACAAAATGTGGTTATAACCTATTTTATTATTCCCCTTCAGTGCTCAATTTGAAATACTTTTCACATTTCTTTTATACAGTGTAGCCCTTTTGTTTTATACCAGCTGTGTTCAGCTGTTTCTTTGCTTTTAAACAACAAGAACAATCATCAAAATAATGTAGAAACAGATGGCCTAATATTTTTGAGTGTCATCAATACTCAGCCTTAATCAAAGCAATAGCTTGTTTGAATGTTGACAGTGGACAAAAGGATGACCAGGGAGTGTTGCCTTGCAGTCAGTGTTAGTGTATACAACAGTTAGGAGTCCTCATATAAGACATGGTGCCTGGGGTGTCCTATACAGGTGTTATCATATATTGTTCCTATAAAGATGCAGTTAAGTCTTCTGCTTAGTCTCATCCCAGAAACACATCTTAGGGCTGCCACTATTGTAAGTTCATGTCATGTAAGCCCAACATGGAGACATACAGCAGAACATGGTTGTAATCAACTCCAAGGGACCGTTGAAATAAATATCCGTAGTTCGTTATTCTCCAAGTCATGTTTCTCTTCTGCAGTGTGAAACACCAACATTGTGGTACACAAGTTAAATGGGTTGTTGATCATGCGTTTAGAACACAAAGAAATAACAATATCGGTTTATTTGCATTTTAGGTGCCACAATTCGCTGTGCAGAATTGCGTTTCTTGGGCACACCAGAAACTTATGATCATGGGTTTCGAATCCTAGTTCGCCCTGATTATGTTTCTAGGTTTGTCAGGACCCTACCCGTGCTTGTTTGATACTTGCACCTGCTTCACTTTGGGCTTTCCTCCCACACTTAGTTGACATGCCAAGATATGACTGGAATACTGTTGAAAGTGGCGTGAAACCCACTCACTCACTCACTCACTCACTCTCTCACTCACTCACAAGTATGTCCAGATGCTTCGTATGAAGTCAGGTTAGGTCACCTATTGGGTGTTGCATCAGGGACCTCAAAATCAAATATGTCAGTCACGCTATCTCAGTTAAATGTTTGGTTTTATATCCTCGATATGGACTTATGTTGTAGTGACAAGTATAGTTTGGATTCATCGCTGAATTATGAAAAACTTGAGCGTGCTAGATTTTGACATACTTTTGTAACTTAATATTTAGTTTAAGGTCTCTTGGAGATGAAACATCAGTTTGCTGTGTTTGTTAATTTGTTCCTTTTGTGAATTCTAAATGATTAATTAAATAGTAAGCAGCCAGGACTTCTGAAATAGTTCAGTACAACCGTTGTTTCGTTAAAACTATGTTCTCCTGTATATATACTGCTGAAGAAGTTCAAGAACACCCGAATCCTTTGTATTACTATAGTTAACGTCTTGCCATGATGGGTTCAGAATCTCATTCAGCCTGATTATTGTATAGTGGCAAGTATGTATCATGATACAACACTATTCCCACTTCGTTACATCACTACTAGGGCTGGGATGAGTCAAAATTTACTACCCGGGTATCCACCCCCCTATTACCTGACCCTACCCGGGTACCCACTGTAGGTCTCAAGAGATAAGTGAAACATGTCTGATTGGGAATAGTTTCGGCGTACTCCTGTATATAATATATTTAGATACACGTCTAATCCGATCTGGTCATATATACACTGACGTTGATGTTTTATCATACGCAAACATATAAAGTCAGAAGGAATGTGTGCAAAGTCAGAAAGAAATGAGAACATTTATCACTTATAGTGTAACCATAGAGTTCAAGATAATTTTTGCCATTAAACAATATAATCACGTGACTAACCACGGGTTCGGGTAGTCCTGTGGGTACCCGGGTCCTTCTCAGAACCCACCCGACCCGGGTACCCGAGTTACCCGTCCCAGCCCTAATCCCTACTATATACACATACAGCAACTCTGTCCTACCACGTTGTTACATTCCTACTGTGCGTACATACATCCACTGTTCATGTTCACTTATATATATATGATTTATTAAGTGAACACCCTGATTTGGATATTTGATAAAACAAGAATCATACCCTGAATGTACTTAGCGAAAGAACCAAATCTGTGCTTGTTAAACATATTACATTGTTGCATTGCATTTATTGTTGTATTGATGTTGTGAAGGCAATTCAGATCTTACAGAACATTAATTTGGTTGTTGAAAGTATTATGGTTTTCATTGCTTGTGATCCTGTTTCGGAGATTGACGTTTATACATTGCACATTCCCTTTCTTCTTTCTTACTTCAAACATCAGTCCATCACAAAGACAAATCATGCCAATCGCTTCACTTCATCGTTGTTTCCTAAAACTAATTATATAAACCTTGTTAGAAACAATAATGATGAAGATATCTTGCCTGCAATTACCTTCAGATGTTTGACATGCAAGTTGTTTTCTGTAAGGTGAAGGTTGAAAGTCTGTAATATATCAAGATTGCTTTTTTGACCTCATACTACTCCCTGAAATGATTGATAAAGTAGGTAGTTGTTAATCTTAGCATACAGGTCATTCATCTAGTTAAATGAGCAGTATAACCCAAACACAGAAATTGTTCATATTCTTGTATTATGCATGAACAGTTTTATTAATAACATTTTGTGATGCTTTGCAATGCTATACCACTTTTATTTATTTCAATTCTTCTTAATCCTTTCAGGAGCAGATATGTTCAGCTCACGATATTCTTGAAGAGAAGGGTATTTCCCGTGTGGCAATCACAGTTGCTGCCCTTGTCGCCATAGGAACCAACCCCAAACAGTCGGCCGTATGACAATTGGGCGAGCTGCTAGGGGCCATTGCCTGTCTATTTATAGTGTTGGTGCTCTTCCTATCAGCCTCGGAGCAAATGGGTGTTCCCGTCTACCCCTATGACTAGAGTTATCTCCCTTGAGGATACACTGGGGTTAGACATTAATGGGTCCACCTTTGTTGGATTTTTGTGCATGTGATGTCAATGACTCTGCCAAGCATATGCATTTGAAACATTAATAAATAACATTTGTTTATGAATCACATGCACAAAAATGAGTCAAAATGTGCCTTGTAATGCAAACACCACTCTGATATCTCTCATACTTTAGCATAATAAACAAAGTTTCCTGTGTAAATTTTGCAAGAGTTTTCGTTAAATACATCAAATTCTCTCAGAATATGGAGGGTTGGTCAGACAGTGGTATTACAGGACATTTTGGCTCTAAATCCTTCATCTTAACAAATCCCTTAGGCTTGATTAGGTATTCATTCAAGCAATAGGGGTCTGTAATAAGATACTGATTGGGTAAAGGAATGCTACAAGAACTGTATATATTCGTGTGTAACTTACATGGATGTAAATGTGTAAATATGGCCACAAGACGTACTTAGTTAAGTGCAAGTCACATATTTCATACTAGTATCATTTGATTTTAAAAATAATTGTAGACAGTAGATGTTTTACTGAGGACCGATACTGACAATACCGAAGTGCTTGGTTTGACCTTTTATGACTGTTGTTTGCTTATTTCCTTGAATTAAATTGATAAGAAGAAAAAACAGTTACATATACTATTACTTGATATATGAATAAGCCAATATGCAAAGAACATGTTGTTCCAAGAAGTCACTGCCAAGCCACATTTGCAAGTCTTGAGAGAATTGCAATTATGTTGATATATCCATCCATACTGAAATATCTAGTCATGAGAAATGGTTCTGTGAAAAAAAAGTAGCGAAACACTTATACTCTGTGATTCTATAATATCATGCCTTATGTGAATATCAGTTTTTATATCAATTGTATTCTGATTCTATTCCATATTCTATATTGTATATCCTTAATATTCTTATTTTTTCTAACTACTTCATTTGTGTAAATACATACTTTGAGCCACATGTGAATGTGATTTCTATGTTTGTTACTAACTGACAGAAGAATTAGCATTCCTTCCCAATCAGTTGATTCAGAGGTTTTGCTTTGAAAGGCGGCACAGGATTGACTGTACAAAGTTGTAGAAAATAAGGTATTATTTTCAAGTGCAATAACACTGGTTTTAAGACAGAATTCTATAATATATTGGATTTGCTTCAATGTCCTTTAAACCCCTTGTAATAAGTTAAGTGTTTCATTCTTATTGAGGAATCATTGTATCAAGTAGAGTTCTCTTTCAAAGACAACATTCTTGAACACAGAGAACTGGTTTCAAATTTTACTAAAACAGCTGTCATACTATAAATGCCCATCAGTGAATTCACAGACTGTTGTCTGTTTTAGTAATTAGATATAAACTCAGTACATAGATTTTCTTTTGTTGTTTTACTTTTTATTCATATTCACAACGAAGTACTCTTTAAACCACAATGATTCACTGAATCTGGATTTATTGCTAATAGGTTTACTGGACATTGAAGCGTCTCTTCACAATCAAAAAGTGATGCATACATTTTCCACACATGCCTCAAGAATTTTCGTTAGAATTTCGAATTTGTAACATTTCAATGAATGTTTCTTAATTTGATTCTATTTACATTCTCTCTATAACTTGCCTTTGACTTTAAAACTTAATTTTTGCCCCTTTAGTGTTAAAATGTTTATGATTTAATGTTTGCTTTGTTTATTTTCTTGTCAAGCCTGTAACATAGCATTTGGATGATTCTGTTATAGCTGTCACTCAAGGGGCTATATTTTGAGGCTGTGTGGTGTATGACTTCTGAGATAACTAATCAGACCAGACTAATCAGATATAACCAGATGATTTATCAACAACCACTTTGAGACTAGGGAGCACTTGGATGTTTCGTTCACACAGGAGTACACAGCACTTCACTGTCGTGGGCTGGGTGGGGCTTGGTCATATCTTGGTGTGGAATCTGTGTTAAGCTTGGTCCTACCTTCATGCTATCTAATAGTCAGGGAACTCACATGACACGCTATTCGACACATTGTGGACCCAGGTCACCAATGGATTTATTTTAGTGAGTAAGAACCATGCACCAGCAGGCTATGGTTGACATTTCTGCTGCCTTGCTAATTATGTACTGGTGTAAGGTAAATCCAAACAATCAGGGAATTTGGAAAATAACACCATGTTGCAATGAAATGTGGCTTCATTTTGGTTCCTGGTGTAACATGCTGTAAACAATCTTCAAGTGGAGGACTCACAAGGACATTCAATGTCGCTAGGAACTAATCTTGCTCTCAGCTTTGCTGTGCTGTGAAGGTTGATTATAAACAGTGCATTAATTTTCAAAATTCAGCCTCCCAATTTCATGTTAATTAATATTAATTCATCCACGATCAGCTGGTGTTTATTCCTATTTAACACTTAATTCCTCCTGAGTCTTCTAGTCATTCATATCGTTTGATCAAATCCATGTTCACTGACAGTGAATACCAACCAGGAATTGTCTGATCACCAGCCAGTGCGTTCATCACACAGATTCCTAGTCAAGACTATGACAGCTTATAGTGGGGAAGGTTTAGGGACACATGTTAAGCAGGAACAGGCAATTGGACAAAATTACCGACCTAGCAGCTGAATTACATTGGCTTTGGCCAAAACTGGGCCATGTTTGAACTTAAGGAAGACATGTATGACATCTCTTGCTTCAGTTTGAATATGTCCCCTGTGTATGTAACTGACTGTTGACATTACTGCAACTATCACGAGCTTCCAGATTTACTCTTAACCCTTTCAATGAACACACCTGTAAGTGTTGCTAATAACTTAAGGCTTGGAATACCATGCTCATGGGGAACTTGTTAACTGAATCATGGCCTTGGCATTGTCTCAGCTTTGACCGATGTGAAACCACTCCTCCAAGCGGGTGCATACTTCAGTGGCAAATAACATTGAAAGGGTAAAGAATTGATTAATATTACATGTTGGAATCCACCTTAACCCTTTTGAAACATGTTCCATTTGATATTTACTGCTGTAAATTGAAGCTGGTAGTTAAGGGGTTAAGTGGTAGATCCGTATCTACTGGTGTTCTGGCTTGGAGTTGCTCAGCACTGATGTCCAACTGCTTATTGTCGTCATCATCGTCAGTTGTTTAGATGGATCAGAAAATAATCATGTATTGCAGTCTTAATCCTAGAAGGCAGTCAGATTATAACCAGGAAGATATTTCACAAGATGTTCAAATCACTTTCTTAACTCGCCAACAACTACTTATAAACAAACGTAAGAAAAGCAATGCTGGAACCTACTTTTGCAGTGTATTGGGATTAATTCCGGCCTGGAACCAGACGCTTGAGATCCACCCATGGATGTGTTTTCATGTGCTGTATTTACAAAAGTTTAGTCAGCATTGTGGTTTTCTTAAGGTGTTTATCAGGAAGTCATTCAAAAACAAGATGCTCAAATCAGATTGTAATTAACACAATCAGATATGCAATATTCTAATTTTGTTCCAAGTTTGGTACCTTGTATTACAGTTACTTGTTACGACTTTAATGCAAGTTAAATATGATAGGACAATATGCAAGTTATCACACATTCCAATACTGCATTTCATTACCCTCATTTGTCAGTCTTATTTGAGACGTACATTTAAAGATCTTTCCCCTATTATAAACTGACTGCTCTTTAGGACTAAAACTAGACATATACCTGTTAGTGTGTGTGTAAATATTTATATTTTGTTTTTGGAGTTCATAAATTACAATTTAAAATGATTTATAACACCATCAAATATTCACCCAAATATAGACGTATGATATAATACATGGTAATAATCATTATCAGTATATTGAATCAGTGTTTGAAATTCAGGATGAAAAGCAAGGGGTCCTGGTGCTCTGGTGCCCTATTGTTAAAAGATCAATATTTTAGGGAGTCCCTGGATGAAGTACTGTTGGGAGAGCTCAAAGGACCCCAGGAGTCCCCTTAATTTAGAACCATCAGTTATGATCCATGATCCATCCTCCATACACATGTAGACACATTAATCAATGTTTAGTACCATACAGACTAGGCGGAAGTAACCATGGAGATGTACTCGTGCATGGTTATACAACCTGTATACTTGTTTTCTGTTCATTTGACTGTTCCTTTACTTACACACTGAAAACAAGCCTTGTTTTGCTGCTTCGCCGTATCCCAGCAACAGCTGGTAAGCTTGCAATGCTAACACTGTTAGGTTTGGATGCCTTTTTAGTTACAAAGTTCCGTGTAAGACCATGATCAAAACCAGAATTTTATACAAGTTATAGTTTTGCGTTGTTGCATTCAGTAGGTTAGGATTTATGTGACCTTGAAGAAATATCAAAATATCCCTTTTCAAGGTGAAGGTTTCAAGATAAAACCATTGCCATGGCAACCAGTGAATTCAGATAATTGATATTGTAGCTGAAAAGGCATATCTGTTTGTTTTGTTGTAAATGGTTTTATTTAAATTTTGTAGATTTCATTTCCACTATGTACAATTTTTATGTGAAAGGATTATATGATTTTCCTAAACCACTATGATTACATGAACAAGTACATTTGTAATCACATGGCATATCCCTATTTATTGTTGTAACTTAATGAAAAGAAACAGATTTTTTGTGATAACATGTTTTGTACCTTCAAACACTGCCGGTGGTCTCAATGTTAATACCCTATTTCATACAATGGCACGACCCTTTATTACTGACCATATATACAGACAGGTCCAAGTATTTCATGAAATGGGTAATAGGATTGCCTTATTGACATTTAGATTCAATCAAATATGTTATTTGTTGGTCATGTAATCCAGACATATTATTCTTTCATTCCATGACTTTTTATGCGTTAACTAGTTTTGATAAGTTAAGCAGATATCAAACTCTTTACTTAAATAGATAACCAAATACTTAGGATTTCATTTCATTGGACTATTGCACATTGACCATTTATAAGGTAAGCTCCTTTTTGTACTGTAGGGGTAAGCTGGTGGTGTGATTTCGAGGTATATGTATATCATGAGATTTTGTTTTCGATCATAATTCAGTGTTTTGAGTGAGAAGCTATCATGGAATGATACAATGGTATTTGAGGAATATCAGACTACTGCTTTATTCAGTGTCCTATGTATCTAGTCTAATGCTGTCATTGAAGATAACCAGGTGCTCCCTCCATGCAAGATGCTCTCATTGGCTGGCTGGTCGACTGAATACAAATGGCCATGGGCCAATTATACTGGTTATGTGAGTGAGTGAGTGAGTATGGTTTTACGCCGCTTTTAGCATTATTCCAGCAATATCACGGCGGGGGACACCAGAAATGGGCTTCACACATTGTACCCATGTCGGGAATCGAACCCGGGTCTTCAGCGTGATGAGCGAACGCTTTAACCACTAGGCTACTCGACCGCCCCTGGTTATATGAAAGGGTGAAACGGAGAGAGTGAATACTAAAGTTTCTCTCCTCCTCCCCCTCTTCCATTAGAATGTTTAGTTTGTAATCGCCACGCCTCTGCTTGAGGGCTACACCAGAGTTTAGGCTTTCCTCCTGCAATAATCTAGCATTAAAGGATAAACTGAAATACTGTTGAAATGTCTCCCCTCACTCATCGTGGTAACTTGGTCACGCGTGTTTCAGCTGCCTGGTGATGAAACCGTGTTGTATGGAGGGAGCACTGCATGTATTTTGTCTCGTGTATCCTACACTGTAAATAGCATAATACAGATTTCTGACTGGGTGCTACTGTCTCCATCTCCAAGCATAGACTGCACTTACAAGACTGTTAACAGTTTCACATACTGGCATAGTGTCTCATTAACATCAGTAAAGCCTGTTTCTTTGGAATCTTACAGAATTTTTTCCAAAATTGTAGGGTACAAGTTGAAGTGAATTACGTTTTGTAAGCAATTTCTGGAAAGAATTGTTAGTTGGGTGAAATAAGGCAAGTATGGCAGTGTATAAAATATAATCAGGGGATTATTTGCATCCTATTTTGTCTTACGAGCTTCTTTGACATTAGTAATCAGACTCAATGGGAAGAAAAGAAATTGTTTTCAGAATATTAATTGTAATCAACATCGTCAAATTTGGGTCTGTGGATGTGTAAGATCATTGAATGAAAACTTGCCTTAGTCCACTTCTAAGTGGTTCTGTTTAGCTGGTATATATATTGTATATAACATGTGACAGGTCTTTGTTCATAGGATTTGAATTATTTTCAATAGAAAAAGTGTTCTATTTGGAACATCATGGTAAAATATTTCAAATATTTGGTGGCAAAAGAGTTGAGAATTTGCTAGTATATGTGGTAATTATGATTTTCAGTGTAGTGCATTCAATAAGTGTAATGTGATTTGGATCAGTCTCTATAGCTATGTATGATGCACCTGTGTTTTGTATGACCAGTTCATACTTGATAATCTGTCGGGTAACCATAGTTATGGATCCCCGGAATCAGATCTGTACTGATATCATGTTTAATATTCAGTATGAAGCTGCTAGCCTCAATAAATAACTCTTGTAAATAATTCTGTCTTGTTTTTCTATGAGCGTGTGTGCGTGCGTGAGTGTCTGTGTGTGGTGTGCTGACTTCGCTGAGAAGTGAGATGCAAGTCCGCTTAATTTCATTGTTGTCACTGTAGATATTTGTGTATTTAGTTATCATGGTTATCGGTTTACACAACAGCAAACAATATCCCTGCGTTTATCATGGTAACCTGTAAATAATCAAGTCGGGTCAAGACAAACCAGTGATTGATATTGAGCAACATCCCATGAGATCTGGGTTTGTACAATGACATCTAATCAACACCCGAACTGTAACGACTATCACAAGCATACATTACCCAGGACTATTTCTGCAATGAATCCCCAAGGTTTAATCAACTGGATCAGACAAACCAATGACTGAAAGCATGAGCAATCATCAACATAATCAAGGCTAAAGGACAAGCAATCGGCCATGTCATTGTCTGACCACCCAATCCTCTTTAGGTGCTTCTGAGGACAAGACTGAACATTAGCAGTGATAATGATAAAGGTAATTTCGAATGCATCAAATTCCATTCACATTATTATTACCCCCTCAATGGATAATTGTGTGCACTTGAATTTCATTCTCAGCTGGGGGGCACGGGGGGCCCAGTCGTCTAAAAAAGATTCGCTGTGCAGAGTTGCATCCCTTGGACACGCCAGAAACCTATGATTATGTTTCTAGGTTTGTCAGCACCATACTCTTGCGTGTGGGTTTCACCGAAGTTCTAAACTTCCGAGACCTGGGTCACTTCGGGCTTTCCTCCCGCATTAAGCTGACACACCGTGATATAACTGGAATACTGTTAAAAGCAGCGTTAAACACAACTCACTCATTGTCAGCTCCCTTGGGATCATATAATTCCTGTGAGGCATTAGGTTAAAGTCATATTACATCTTGACCTAGGTGCCCATTCACTCTTGGTTGAACAGACATCCCATATAACAGGTTCAGTGTGCTGTGCCGTGCCGTGCCGTGCCGTGCCGTGTCATTCTTCCACCTACTCCCCGTGACTAATGTTTCTTGTTTTCGCCCTACTCTCAGTGAATGGACTACATTGCGTAGTGCACCTGATGGGGCTGGGGATGCTGACACATTGAAGTCGGACCAGAGCACATGGGCATCAAATGTCACAAAAAATATGTGAAGATCTGGGTTAGAATTGATCTTCAGCAACCCATGTTTGTCGTAAGAGGCTACTAACGGGATCGGGTCATCAGGCCCGCTTACTTGGTTGATGCATGTCATATCTCAATTGTGTAGATTGATTCTCATAATGACAATAGTTGGATTGTCTGGTCCAGACTTGATTATTTACAGACCGCCATCATATAGCAGGAATATTGCTGAGTGGGGTGTAAAACAACAAACAAACACAAAAATACATTATAGTCTTTATTCTATGTACACGATGTAACACAGTTTCACTCACTTTGGCACGAGCAGACCAACACTTGATCCATCTGATTGAATAACAACCATCCCTGATATCTTTACTGTAGTCCGTCTTTGATAATAAGTCCATTTTTCAGTGTAAGGTAGTAAAAACAGTTGTCCACCCTAATGATAATGATAGCTTACCTCTCGTGACAAAAAACAGTACTCCATGCTGAGAAGAGCATTACATATTTTTAGTCCCACTAAGTGTAGACGGTTAGTCTGTCATTGTGCAGAATGAGGAATAGCAGGCGACAAACCAAGGATGTCCCACTCCTTGGATAAAACAAATAAATATATAAATAAATAGAAAGTCTCACAAAGGGGTGTGTTCCAAGATCAAATATATCAAGACGAGTTGACAAAAGCTAGAACTATTCGAGCATTGCTGAGGGTATATTTACGTTTATCAGTATGTTTTAAGATATATTTGAGCTTGAAAGACACGGGCAAGATTCCATTCATCATCCAAAGCATTCTTCTAACTTTTTCAGTTAGTAAACAGTATTAACCAGTGTCTTGAGTGTAAATAGTACACCTGTTGAGCTAACTAGCTTCAGTCACACAGAGATTAGTGATCTCATTTGATTTTGACATCATTGTAACTGATGACATCACAATGGTCTGCAAAGTATTGTGATGCAATTTCATTGTAGTAACATTTCAAGGAGATATCACTTGTGAAATCTCCTGTGGAAGCAAGTTTTGGATGATAAATGAATATATAAATAAAGATGCTGACACTAAGACTGGTTGGAGTCACAACGTTTTGACCTCCTAAATCTGAAGATGGATTCATAAACATTGGGGTACAAGAACACACAGTCAGCCTAGTCATAGATTGTCCTACAATCCCAATGGATCATATTGAAGACACATATCAGATGACAGTCAAATGCAGTCTACTGTTGAATTTCTGCAATACCTGTAGTAAAATTCAAGTGGGCAACACAGATAGCCCAGTACTATACGACCAAATGATTTGCTATACAGAGTTGCCTCTCTTTGCCATGCCAGGATCTGCTGTCCATGGGTTTGAGTTCCTTTCTTCCAAAGCAAGACCCGCTGGACCAGTGATGCTACCTGCTTCTCTTATAGTCCAATAAGGAGCACATAGGATCTATTTCATTTTGTGTCTGTAAACCAACGAATATCAAATGTGTTGTTTGATGACAAAAATAAATATATATAAAAACGCAATATGGTTAATCAAGTTGAATTCACTTAATTTTCAGGAATTAATTTTTTCCACACACCACCTGGATGAGTATTTTGTCCTTGACCCCTGACACCCAATAGAGTATTCTGATTGGTTGACAACAAGTCTGTCATGGGCATAAGAAGATCAAGGTCATGTGAATGCAATGCCTTGGCTCTGTCCTCAAGCTGACACAAAGCTGAAATGATGTTACCATCCTCAAACTTGTCTGCTTCTTTGCTGTGCTCAGCAAAGACCTGCTGCTGTTTAGCCAGCGCCTCATCCACTGACATGGCCTCAACAGGCCTTCGAACATGTCTTTTGCTCTTACTTTTATGCTTAATAATGTTTGACCGCTGCTTAACAGTCACAGCCTGCTTACTTTTGTGCTTTGAATCGCTTCTTTTTCGGGGTTTTCTTGCGTGCACTTTCTGCTTTGTGCTACTATGATGTCTGTTATTTTTTTGTTTCGAAAGATTGGAATATTGAGCTTTTTGTACACCTCGCAAACCCGGTTTCCTTGGCGATGATTTGTTGGCTTCTGGGGAAATAAGTTTACCAGACACATTTTTTGTGGAACTTCTTAACTGCCTCTGCACAATGTGACGACAACTACTCCGACTAGGAAGCTTTGCTGGAGAATTATTTGAACACTGTTTGGGCTTCTTAAGATTAATATGTCCTCTAATCAACTGAATTGAATGACCTTTGACAGATGCTGTCATAGTCTGCTTTAAAGGTTTCGTTTTACCATCTTTGTCATCTTTCCCTAATTTTGATATTGTCCTGACTTTGTTTCTTTCTGGACTCTGCTTTTTGTGTTTATCTGTTTTCTTTTTGGAATCTGAACCTTTCTTTGGGCTTCCTTGATTAGACTTGACCTTGACCTTCTTGCAACACAAATCCTCACTTGATTCAGCATCAAGTTTTCTCTTCACTGGTGAAGTTTTTGTTTCAGACTTGTCAGCTGAAATCTTTACTGGACTAGAAGATAATCTGAAAAAAGCAAACAAAGCAATACAAGACTGTTATTTCTTACAGTAATGAGTTTCAGCTTAGTACCCCAACAGAGTTTAAATTAAGCAGGGTCCCTTTTCATAACCATAATGTTAAAGGTTACTGATTTAGGGTCTCTAGATTCAAATACCATAAACTGATCTTTATAGCAAGATTCAACAAGAAATATTCAAAGGTTTGAGAGGTCTGCTCCGGAAATGGAAAACACCTTGTTTTCATCATGAAAACAAAACAAAAGATAAAGAAAAAAAAACCAAGAAATTATCAAAAGGCACCAGTTCCAAACTAGACTGATCTATATAGAAAGTTTCAACAAGAATTATATAACGGTTTTGGAGTTTTGCTCTGGAAACGGAAATTGGACGTGTTCCTAGTAATACCATCCATTATATCCCTGTTTTTTCCAAAGTGCAAACTAAAACTGAGATGATAATGCTAATATTAGTGCTAATAATCATGAGAACTTCTTGAGAAAGTGACCCGTGAAGATCTGGGGTAGAATAGGCCTCAGCACATGCTTGCAGTAAATGGTAAAAGGCGACGATGATTGTTGTAAGCGGCAACGATGATTGTTGTAAGCGGCGACTAACGGGATCGGGTGATCAGGCTCGCCGACTTGGTTGATGCATGTCAGTGTATCCCAATTGCTTGGATTGATGCTCATGATGTCAATCACTGGATTGTCTGGTCCAGACTCAATTATTTTTCAGACCTCCGTCATATAGCTGGAATATTGCTGAATGCGGCGTTAAACAAACAAACAAACAAAACCTTGAGAAGGTGTTACTCACATCCTATTGGGGTTTCCAGGTACTGTTTTCTGTCTCAGTTTTCGATGGCCATCAACTGGTGTTCCCCCTGATGTTGTTAGGGGCAGAACAGCTGGAACAAAAGCTTGTCATGCTGAATGGGTAGACACTCATGGTCTGAACTTGTGAGATGATCGATAATCTAAAAGGATCGATAATTGGAATTATCATCTATGGGAAGAAACATTTAGGATTATCGATATGAAAATTGTCTCATTGATAATGAAATATATAAACTGTTGTGATGAAATATGGTTTAACTTTACTGAAACATACTTGTTATTGTCAATTATGTCAAATCCCGAAGAACTGGTTTCGTTATTTCTCAAATGTCCACAAAGTAGTCCATGCACAAATATGTCACCACTCACCAGTGGCATGAAATATGTTGATTTCTTTCAGACTTTTTATAATATTTGCTCAAAGTTACCTTTCCCATATTGACTGATAATCGTTAACGTCAATTTCTGGGATCTATATTGGTAGCCAGCCCTAGTTAGACCACTCACAAGGTTGATAGGCTGGCTGAGTGAAACAGGCCACCTTGCAATTTGCAAAAACATCCGCGTCAGCCCAGCCCACACCGACTAGACAAGCCGATCAGTAACAGTTGTCATCAATAAAACAATTTAGTTTCATTAGTTTCTTATACTGGTACTTGTGTATTGTCTGCCATACATGGAAGGAAGCTCAGTGATACCGGGTAATTTAGCATAATGAGTTACGTCAGAGACACTTCAACATGACTAATATCAGTCTCAATGACTACTACTACATGTTTCAAAGTATGTGCTGTAATACATTTGGGCAGAAAACAAGATAGAAATCAACTAAGAATGTGTATTTCAAGATGTAGGGACAACAGTTGCTTGAAATGTGACATCTTTCTGTAACTAATCATCTAACTGTTACTTAGAGAGAATTTCTATCTAATCTGTCTGTCTGAATACAAGAGTAGTTACTGAGGTACACACCATTATGAACAGAATCAAAATCAAACTTGTTGCCATGGAAACAGGAAAAAAATATTTCTTAAAACAAGTCCTAAATAGCAAAAGGCACCACTTCAGCCCTTGAATAATACATGTACCAAGATTGGAAGAAAAATATTGAACAGACCCATGGTCTCCCTTGTTTCTAACTTGTTTCCATGGAAACAGGAAAAAAATATTTCTTAAAACAATTCCTAAATAGCAAAAGTCATCACTTCAGTCCATGGTTAAAACATGTACCAGGTTTAGATGAAGTCTTTCACAGTTTTTCAAATTGTGCTCGGAAATGACACCTACCCCACCCCTTTGAGACTAAGGCCAAATTGTTTCCATGGAAATCGAGAAATATGAAAATGCCAAAAATCTGCAAACAGCAAAAAGCACAACTTCAGGATCTGTTTGATATATCTGCCAATTTGTGTTAAAAAATATTGAACGGTTTTCGAGTTATGCCCCGGTAATGAAATGATTATGGTCAGACAGATGGATGGACAAACAGACGAGGCGTTGACTATATCGCCCCGCATTATATGCCGTGGGAATAATAAATTAACTTAAATTGAAAGACTTTTAAACATAGGCAAATGATATAAATTCACTTTGTTTAATTCTGGTAATATTTTATGTACCACATGGGTCAGCGCTGCTTTGAACATGTTGACCAGTATTTAACTACGATGGAAGCCAAAAGTCACAGACAGACTTTCAACGAAATAATCACAATTGTATTTTCTCTATGTCATAATGTGGAGCAAACAATTCAAACAAGGACTGGTTATTGATCATCAGTGAGTGAGTTGGGTTTAATCCTGATGTGAACAGTTTTCCAGTTGAATCACGGCATGTCAGCACAACGAATCGCAGCACCTTAGACGACTGGACCACCCATAGCTCCTTATTGATCATGAAGTTTGCATGATACATGATAACAGTCCAAATTGGCATCTATTTCGTTACTGAAAACGATTTGAAGCTTTTCAGCAATGTGTACCTTCTTTCGAAAATGAATTAGGTGTGTGTGTCTGACTGACTGCTTGTACTGGTCTGGATTGATATTGGTTTTATCGTGCTATCCCACTGGGATACCATGCTGCAGTTTATTGAGTGAGTGAGTGAGTTGGGTTTAACGCCGCTTTTAACAGTATTCCAGTTATCATGGTTATATCACGGCGTGTCAGCTTAATGTGGGAGGAAAGCCGGAAGTGATGCAGGTCTCAGGCGGTTACCACTTCGGTGAAACCCATGAGCACGGGTATGGTGCTGACAAAAATAGAAACATAATTGGGGCGAACCGGGATTCGAACCCACAATCATAGGTTTCTGGCGTTCCCAAGGGACGCAACTCTGCACAGCGAATCGCGGCGCCTTAGACGACCCGTACCCCCCATGCTGCAGTTTAACATGAACAGCCCACTCTAACACAGTATACTAACTCTGAGCCGACCAGTTCTTTTATCCCCTAAATGCCAAGCACCAGGCAGGGAAACAACAAGTACATATCTATTTGGTATGACACTGGCCAAGATCAAACCTACCGACCTTCCACTTTCTGGGCAGACACTCCATAAACTAGACCAAGGACGCGGTCCGACACAACCATACACCTTAGACAAATGTTACCATTTAAGATTTGATACATCACACTCAAAATCTTAACATGTGATAAGGTATAATTTTCTAATAACAGTTCCTATAGGTAGCACAGAGACATAGTAGAATACTTACCAGGTCTTGACTTAGAATATCCACTGGCATGAGAGTCGGTACTGATGTCACTCTGGGAATCGGCATCCTTACTGGCACTTGCTGTGCTTCCTGGAACAAGAAACTGTCCTGGTTAACGCCCACTCAACTTGGTATCCATGAGAGATAACGATACCTAATTTGTAATTTCTTACTGAGCCCATTCTACACCACGACCTGGCAGCACTTCATCATGTTCATCAGGGGGTGTTGGGGTAGTCCTGTGGTTAAAGTGTTTGCTCGTCACGCCAAAGACCCAGGTTCGATTCCCCACATGGGTACAATGTGTGAAGCCCATTTCTGGTGATCCCTGCCGTGAGATTGCTGGAATATTGCTTAAAGCGACATAAAACCATACTCACTCACTCATGAGTCAGGACCGTCAGAATTGATATATTTCTTTAACAAGATCTCAGAATCTGACATGGGCATTTAGCATGTATAAATGGTTAAGGAGACTTTGGGAAACTTCAACTTTTTTTCTGTTGGCCCAAAACATTTTCCAAGGTTTTTTCTGGATAGAACCAGTCATCAATTTGATGTTCATATTTACCAGGAATTGTGACAAGTCCTCCATCATCAGTCTTCAGAATGGAAGCAGTTGTCTTTTCTTCTACGTGCAGTTTCTTTGCACCGACTGAAGTCTCCTCATCAAATGACTGTCTTCTACACTTCAGATACTTCACAGGCGACATCTGAGGTTTCCCCGAACTTCTCCTGGATGAGACTGTAAGGTCAGCTGCACCTTTGAGATTTGTTAAGGTGAAACATGAGAGTCTCTTATGCATCACACACTGAAGCATATTTAACCGTTTTTATATTTGGGATAACTCTTTCTTAGTAAAGTACAGATTCTCGTACTTTTTGGGGTAGAGTCCTGTCCGGGATTCGAACCCACACTTGCCAGAGTGAGGCACCTAATCGCCAGCACACAAAGTCAGTGATCTAACTCACTCAGCCACCGAGGCTTCCACAAAAATGAAAGTCTGACAACTGGTAGTCTAGATCACGTACTTTGAGTACCCCTCTGACAAGTGTAAATTGGCACGGCTCCCATGGCCGAAAGCTATGAATACACAATGCCATTTAGAAAGTGGTCAAATGTAACCGATGTTATATCTGGAATAACACTTTCTTAGTAAAGTACAGATTCTCGTACTTTTATGGGGTAGAGTCCTGTCCGGGATTCGAACCCACACTTGCCAGAGTGAAGCACCTAATCGCCAGCACACAAAGTCAGCGATCTAACTCACTCAGCCACCGAGGCTTCCACAAAAATGAAAGTCTGACAACTTCATTTTTGAAGAGATCACGTCTAGATCACGTACTTTGAGTACCCCTCTGACAAGTGTAAATTGGCACGGCTCCCATGGCCTAAAGCTATGAATACACTGAAGCATCATGGCATATTGACATGGTTACGGACATGACTTATTATCATGATTATCAAACATTGGGAAAGTAATTAATTCTGCATATTTATCAATATTCTTGACGGAAAGATGGAAATTCTGCATCTGTACCCTGTCGAGCTATTCAACATATTCAATATAAAAATGAAGGAACTAATTATCTTGAAACTATCAATGAAAAATTGATTTACCTATTATTGAACATGTTGAATAATGCAACCTTATCATGCTTATATTAATGTCAACATGCACCAACATGACCAAGCATGCCAAGTGCATGTAAAAAAACAGATTTGTGTCTTACCCTTACATGTCCACTCAACATTGATCTTTGAACACAGTCAATACTCAAGTCTAAGCTTTATGTACATACTACATCTATAATCCACATGTTAAGTAAGGATAAGAATTTATGGATGAACAACTTCTTTATTACAATAAGAACAACGTTTCGGTGTAGGTTCTAACACAGTTATCAAGCAAGTGATATACAGAGTGTGGTTGGCAAGTATCTATACAAGTAGGAGCCAATGTTTATACAGTAGAGTAGAAGTTGTTATACTGGATTTACCATCCAAAACTGGCTCCCACAGCCATCACTCGTTGATAAAAGTGTCAAAAATCCTCGGCAAGCCTCGGAATTTTTCCACTTTTATCAACTTGTGTTGATATATTTGATATCAAAAGACACTCGGGTGAGATTCTCTATATCTACTCTACTGTACAAACATTGGATATCTACTCTACTGTATAAACATTGGATATCTACTCTACTGTATCTACTCTACTGTATAAACATTGCCTCCTACTTGTATATAAACTTGCCAACCACACTCTGTATATCACTTGCTTGATAACGGTGTTAGAACCTACACCGAAATGTGGCTCTTAATTGTAATAAAGAAGTTGTTCATCCATAAATTCTTATCCTTACTTGGTACTCCAACTTCTGAAAGCCTGTCAAAGAAGTTAATCCACATTTTATTTGTCGTGCTTTGGGGGGCTTAATGTCATCAAACTGTGGCCATGTCAAGCTTATGTGCACATGTTTTACATTTCTCTGGTGCAACAAGGTTAAATCAAGTCCTGATTTTGCCTTGTTTACTACTATTCCAAATGTTCAAATAAGAAAAAATATCATCTGATCATGATAATACATGCAAAAACTGGACCCAAGACATTTTTCTAAGTTTACTAAAACAAAAATTCCGTAAATATGGTGAATTGTTAATTGAGTTCTGCAAGGGTTATCAAAAGTACATAAATTAAATATATATATGTTTGTATATATTATCAAATTCCAATTTATTCTGTTGGTCCAAAATATTTCCTAGTTTTTTTTATGTAGATAGAACCAGTCATCAATATGATCATTATGATATTTATGTTTACCAGGAATTGTGACAAGTCTTCCATCATCAGTCAGAATGGAAGCAGTTGTCTTTTCTTCTACGTGCAGTTTCTTTGCACTGACTGAAATCTCATCAGGTGACAGTCTTCTACGCTTCACAGACTTTTCTGGCGACATCTGAGGTCTCCCCAAAGTTCTGACTGAGTCTGTAAGATCTGCACCTCTGAGACTTGTTTGCTGTGAAGCATGAGTTTCCTTTGATGAGCTATCTACAGCTGAAAAATTAGTATCTTCTCCTTGCGATGTCTGAGACTGTTTAGAAGTCACATCACTCCTATCAACTTTCCCTACAGACACAACACTACTTTTACCACCACTACCGCGACTTGATCTTGTCAAGTCAAGGGGTACTTTACTGTAGGTATACCTTGATGCACATCCCTGCTCCTTTGTGACATAAGATTTTGACTTAACAGAAACACCCTGATCATCCTTTGTCTGTTTACTGGGTACAGGATCAGCAGGATCAGCAGGATCAGCGGTGTCACACTTGTTGTTCTTGTGTTCCAAAGTCTTAGTGTTTTTAGTTCTGGGAATGTGATTAGATGGTTTGTGCGAAACTAGAGCTGTGTTAATGTCATTACTCGCATTGTAATCACAAATAATATCTGAATCACTTTCTGCACTTGATTTATGAGCTCTATCTTCAGCTACATTCTCAGTGGACTGTCTACATTCCTTCCTTTCATTACAGCTGTCCTCACTAGAAACTAAAGACGCCTTCTCCTCTGGTGATCCTGGACACTCAAGATTTGATTTAGGAACTTTCGGTCTTTTTCTTTTTGCTCCACTGACTGTGTAAAAACCTGGTCCCACGATGGTGTTGTAGAGCCCATCAAACAATTCCTTCACAGCCACAGTCTGCTCCATCACCTGTACCAGGGTCTAGCTGACAACCTGCAACTATATTTGAAGAGTCCATTAAACATCTTCACAGTCAAACAAGCCTTTCAGGGGACAGCAACTCTGAAGCAGATCATTTTTTTGCAGGCTAGACAAGAACAAATTGTTTCTAATCTGCAACTGAACATGTTAGATACTCAGTGTGCATACATACAACCACACATAGCTTTTTGGTAGGAATAAAGAACAACTTAAGAAGTCGCAAATCATGCAAATGCTTTACCATTTATGTTCACACAACATTCAAAATATAACAGAAACACATTCTGTACTACAAACTGATATAACGAGCAGGGAAGCTGATTTGCAAAGAGATCTAACCATCTGAAAGTTTTTTAACTTACATTGTTGTGTATTAAGTTGTATGAGATACCATCAGAGTCTTTGTTACAGTTAATTCTACCCAAATCAGCAGGGCATCCATGTACAGTCAAATCAGTGGCACACTTCCATAATCATGATAATTACACATTATTGTTCCAACTGCAAGCTGTCATCTGGTACATTCACAAAGAAACTCTGACACTGATAATCTTGATGACAGTTTGACACTTATCTTAATTCATGATAAACAATACACTAATAAGTTAGGTGTGGGGTCAACATGGTCAAGGTGTCTCACACACTCTGTCATGGATTTCTATTGCATGGTTGTAATATCAGATTTTGGAAATTCTTGAAAATAGAATCAAGATTTTGTTAATTATTTTCCTTGACAAACTTGTGTATTTCTTCCACCATGTTTTCAACGACAGGTTGTAAATGTTGCATGGGTAAGGAGGCCTTTGCCGGACATCACAGTGTGTAAAAACATGATGACAAATGGCAGAACACTGACATTTAATGCGCACAGCCATAACATAGGCAACTTTGTAATGCATCAATAAATCGACCTACAATATGTGTCTAGTTACCAAAAATAATTATATCGTGATAAATTAGTGTATCAATATACGGACCTACAATATGATAGTTTAGTCATCTAGATAGGTATCACAGTATCATTTTTTCATGTTCGATATATCGGGATATATATATCGCCGATTGGTGGTTATCCCCGACCTGCTCATTGAGGTTTACATGTGTTCCATGTAACTGGTTAGCTTGCTGAGACAAGCGCCCAAGACAATCAAACTCTCTGCAAAACGCCTGTTTTACTGCATTCTCATCTATTACTACGGGATACACCAAACTCGCCTAAAATTCGATTTTGACCCGACTCGCCTAAAAAGTTTTTGAGCGAACTACGGTCGGTTTTGTATTTTAGAATAAATATGTAACTATCAGAAATACATAGTAATGCATTTTATACACATAATGTACCTAAATGTTAGTGTTGTAGTCACGGTCCCAATAGCGTAACCGACTGGGCTCTGACTCAACATGAAGTGCAGATGTAAATATGACAGAAGATGATACGTTGTTTTGTTTTGTTTTATTTCCATACTTGTGTATGAATATACTAGTAATTGTGATCATTAGGCCTAACCTAAGTTATATTTGGCAAACGCATACCAAAATATTATATATATCTTTTGTGTGAGTCGGGTCAGATTTTTTTAGGCGAGTCTGGTGCAACTCATTACTACACTGCCACTGCCAGACGGGCTACCCCAGGGCCAGCTGTCACGAATATAGTCGGAACTATTTTGACTCATGAAAACACTCTCAACCATGTACATAAAGTGTGTTGTCAAGTACACGTGAGCATCAGACGCCAAATCAACAACATATAAGTAAAAAAGAAACTTACCGTTTTAATTTGTTCTGGTTCGCCGAGTTATCCGAGTGAATCAGTCAGTCTGACTTGAAACATTGTGACTTGGTAAATGTTGCAAAATGAGCAAAAGCATTTCAACATTATTCGACCCCAAGTCGATACAACTGACACGTAATTAAAATTGTATGATCACATAGTGAACGTATTGCTTGCTCAGTACTTATTTCAAAGCAACGGTAAAACCAAAACAACATAAAAAGTCTCTTTCGACTTTACCGCCATGTTGAATCAAGGGGCATAACTCTTTATACCTTTCGAATTGTACCGCTTAAATAACACTAATTTGGAGGACCGTACTTATTTATTTTCAGATTTGTTGGATTTGCAATCATTAACAATTTATTTCATAGCACTATTTTCACACATTCAAACACTCTGAGAACTTTTAATTTAATAAAATACAACACATACAGTCATTCATGATACATTTCAATTCCCGTTTCACACTCTATGATTGGGATAACTGGTGATTATCCCTTCGACTAAGTACCAGCTAACACATTAAGCGTCCCTCACAAGCAGTTGACACACAGTGGTCGGTGATCTTAGTCCTCTTCCAGCGGCCTTGTTATCAAAGAACAACAAATACATTGAGTTAACTCAATTTTTCGCGTTGACATAGTCTGAACTACTAAGCTCTTAAGGAAGGGAATTTATTCTGTATTATGCGGAACACAGCGTTATCAGTTATTTAAAAAATGTTTTGCGGAAGAGCTGATACTTTTCAGAAGCTATATGAAGTACTAAACGGTTTTTCTGAAATTGTAGTCACTGTTTCATAATAATATTTAAAATCATATACATTATTGTGTACGAATCCGCGTTTATTGGTACGAGTCTTCTAGTTGATTAGGTACGGGAGAGTACGGGCTATCCAACATTGTGTACAAGGTATGGATCTCCGTGAGTAAGATTGTCCATGCAGTTCCTCTTCTATACAAGGACATGTCAGCCAACTTAAAAAAAACCAAACAAACATATTAACATCCAGTACCCAGGCTTTCTTTGTTCAAAATGTAATGAAATGTGGTATGTGTTTTAAAGTTGGCAGTGTAACTCATTATATACTATGGGTGGCGGAAAAACTCTGAGTCTATCTGTGATGAAAGCGTTGGTGGAGTTGGTTGCTTATTATTTTTCAACACAATCCCCTCCGAGGACGACACACTTCTGCCAATGACGCTGGAGTGCCCGGATCCTGGTGGTGTAAAAAGTCACCCACAGCAAAAATGACCTCATCATCACATGCACAGTTCTTTCTTCAAGTCTGGGAAGAAGTAGAAATCAGACGGTGGCAAATGCGGCGATTACGGGGGATGTTAAATGGGTTTAAAGCCATGCATTGCAGCCATGGCAACAACAGACTTGTACGCAGTCGCTTAAATTTGTCCTAGTGGAACAGAACAGCTATAACATTGGCTGACATTTCGCGAGGCAGTCCACCTGTAAGATTCTTTTTTTTCCTTGAATCCCAGAAAACCGAAGCCATCACTCCGCCAGGTGAAGGACCAGACTTTACCTTCTAAATTCTTGGTCGACGTTAGATGTTTAGTCTCTGGCTGATAGCGGTGAACCCAAGACTCACCCAGGGTGACAAATCACTCAACAAAATCAAAACTTCAAAACGACGCAAATCTTCACCAAAGATGAAGAACCTGGTGAGTTTCTGATCAGGTCTCAGAAGCCTTGGAACTAAACGTGCTGAAACCTTTGTCATGCCCACTTCGTTTTTCAGAATGTTCCCAAGTCTAGGAGATGCCCCTTCTGTATTGAGAAAGTGAGATCGGGTGAGTCGTCGATCATACATAATTTTATCATGTATTTTATCAACATATTCCTTAGTGGTGGCAGTTGAAGTTCTTGCTGATCTTTGATCATTTTCGAGTCTGCCTCCACCCCACCCCCCCCACCCCCCACCCCCTTAAACCCCGCTGCCCACTTCTTAACAGTGGCAAAGGAAGGAACATCATCCCCGAAAGTTGACACCATGTCCGTATGGGCGGGTGTTGGAGTTGATTGGAGCATGGAAGCCTATTCTATTCCATTTTCACCACCAGAGAATATCTAGTACTTTTGATGCCTACTAAAGTATGCTGCCTGATCGTGTGTTGGATTCAAATGCAACATGTGACTATATAGAAGTATTGTACTTAATATATGAAAACTGTTAAGGGTGTACAACTTCCGTAGTTAGGCTCAGAACGTTTGAGCCACACCTCGTACGCCCCGTTGCAATATTTTTGTTTGTATTTTGTTCAACGCCGCACTCAGCATTAATAATATTCCAGCTATATGACGGCGGTCTGTAAATAATCGAGTCAGGACCAGACTAGAGCTATGAAGCTGAAAGAGATTCAAATCAGATTTTCATTATGGCCTCCCCAGCAGCCATGTTGAAAAAGGTATTTATGGCCAGTACCCGGTCCTAATTGTTGAAATGTATATGGGATTTGCTGTATGTTTTCAAAGTGTTGGAGTTCAACACATACTTTCTGTTTTTGCAATATTTTAAATTTTGACATTGTTTTGACCTTTGTGATTAGATGATAAGTGCTTTTACATTCTCTCAAAATGTAGTTTTGGCTCTCCAAAATCTCTGAAACTGAGGACTGAGGAAGCAAAACCTGTGCATGTTTTTTTCTTATGATGACATCATATTTTGTTCAAATCACTAGATTTTTCTGTTACTTTTTCGTACACAGTATTAATGCTGATACTTGAATATCAATGCAAATATCAAGACCCCTCAAAATCCGAATTAATGAACGTCACAGTTCAGATTCTAAAGCTGACTCAAAATCAGCTATATAAAGTTGAAATAAAGGAAAGGAAATCGCAATAATAGTTAAAAGTTATACAAATAAAGAATGAAAGTTACAATTAAATGTCATTATTTACATATGAATAATAAATTCAAAATACTAAACAATACCAATGAACAACTCACCATCAAGAGACGTCATATGTAAAGAAAGAAAAATATGCACAAAAGAACGTCAGTGCATAGAAAGGACACCAATCTGGACACTTTGTCTGGAGATAAGCTATTTTTCAGCTGCAGCTGCAAAACCAGATCTTTTTAAAAAAGAAAAGAAACTATGAGCCTTAATATTTTAAAAAGAAAAACACCTTGCAATTGTACTTTTTGTGGCAGACAATTTCCTTTTTTTCAATATTCTGAAGCGTAATTATTGTTTCAAGAATTTCCTGGGACAATTAATTTTTTTCAATAAAATCCCCCTCCCAGAATATCAAATATCGGTCCCTTGGCCAGGTCAGACATTGTAGTTCCCCGATCCCCGTGCAGTTGGTTCTTACGACAAGCGTGGGTTACTTGGGCCCTTGTTTGGACAGGAATCCCTGCAAGGGAGGGCGGCTTGAAAACAGACATACCACAGGGGTTTATGTATCGTTCGAATTGTACTTTTAAAATAACACAGGTTGGTCGTACCGACGAAGACCAAAGGTAAAACACAAGTCACTGATAACAACGGTACCCTCTTTGCTTTAGGCACACACACTTCAAACTTTTTGCACATGTGGTCATTAATGAAATATTAAACATATTTTGTTTGGCAGGTAATCAATTTTTATTTGTAGATTAGCGTTTCGAGATATTTTCTCTCAAACATTATCATCGGAGGTCTACATTCACAGAGCCCAAACTGAAAGGAACAATATTGTTAAAGAAAGGTTTAACTGTAGCATTACACACAGTGTGGGTGAGTGAGTGAGTATGGATTTACGCCGCTTTTAGCAATATTATGGCGGGGGACTCCGGAAATGGGCTTCACACACTGTACCCAAGTGAGATATCGAACCTGGGCGTTTGGCGTGGCGCGTGAACTCTTTAACCACTATTTATTAAAGCTACCCCAAGGCCCCCTTAAGTGTACCTATAAACAAGACTTATAAGTTAACATTTCGTCACTGCATTTTGCCTTGCCCCGTACTCCCCTCACTCAGATTCTTTATCACAATATTGCAATTCTGTCCTCACTTTGATGAGTTCACGCACACGGGTAACATTGAGTTTCTCATCGGTAATCTTCTGCATCTTTTTATTGATCTTTTCTTAAAGATTTGTCTCCAGTCTGTCTATTCGTTCAAAGATTCAAACATTTACATCATATTTGAAGATAGATCTTGAAGTACATTCAAAACATCTGACGCGCTGCAGATAGTACCAGGCTTATTCTTTCTACTGTCAAAGCGCATGTTGAAGGGGAATTAGCTCTTGAGGGAATAAAGGACAAAATCGACATCACTGTCCCGGAACGCTTTATACACAACATGTAAACAATAAACAACAATTGCACAATGAGCGGAATACCTGCGCTGACAACACAAACACAGCGATGAGCGGACCTTCCAGCTCAGGCGTACAAGAGGTGAGCGGAGCTCCAGCTCACCTCAGGGCGTTTCCTACGAGCGGCACATCCTGCTCGAGGTCGTCCCTATGCCAGCACTCGGAATACCAAGCCTGACTAACACCGTAGTAACTGTGTAAGGGTAGCACAAATATATAGTAATGAACAACAATGGAAATATACAACGACGTTGCTCTGGACATGGGACTTCCGGGGGTGACGTACCGACACAACTCAGGGGATGAACAATTAAGGCAATAAATGTCATACTATAAATAACAGTAATTAACGGGAAGTGATAAAGTAGCCCAGTTTGGCTGAAAGTCAATATACAATGAAATGTTGGTGAGGATTAACAACGGGGATTAGCGCCTAAACCGTAATGACAATTAAGTTATGGAGACATGGCTACAGGGTAATTAGCCTTTGGAGTCAAATGTACTTCAGACAATGGTAGTCATAAATCAGTCGCTATGACACTACTATGTCCATCAGTACTCGCACTTCCCTACCCAGACATATACTGTACGAGGGCCATTCAATATATAACCAGCCTAACCTATTTGCTACTGCTCCTCACTTCTTCTTTTTCCACATGATCACCATTGAGGTCTATGCACTTTGTCCAGCGATGTGTGAGAGCTAAAAGCCCGTTGTGATAGAAACCATGGGGTTGTTCGTGTAACCACCCCTCCACTGCTGTCGTGAGTTCATCATCGGACCGGAAATGACGTTCACGCAGTTCTTTCTTCAAGTTTGGGAAGAGAAAGTAGTCGCTTAGTGCCAGGTCTGGTGAGTAAGGTGGATGAGGCAATACTTTGAACCCGTTCCGCTTCACTGCGGCAACCGCAAGTCGACAGGTGTGCACTCTGGCATTATCATGTTGGAGCAGCACACCTTTTGTGATCTTTCCACGACGTTTGGCAAGAATAGCAGTCCGCAAACGGTCCAGGAGATCGGAGTAGTACTCTCCAGTAATAGTCTGGCCACGTGGCAAGTAGTCAATGAGCAAGACCCCTTTGGTATCCCAAAAGATGGTTGCTATGACTTTGCCAGCCGATGGTTGAGTCTTAAACTTTTTGGGACGGGGTGAAGCAAAGCCAGTCCACTGCTTACTCTGTTCTTTGGTTTCTCGGTCATAGTGGTGTACCCAGGTTTCATCACCAGTAACAATTCTCTCCATAAAGTTGTCTGCATCCCGACTGCATTGCGTCAAAAGTGCCTGACACATTGACGCACGTACATCCTTCTCATCATCACTCAGACATTTCGGGACCCATCGGGCAGACAGCTTCCTCATACCCAGACGATCATGCAAAATCGTATGGACACTTTCCTTCTGAAATGTCCAAGGCCTTGGCCATTTTTGAAACCTTCATTCGCCTGTCTTTGACAACCAGTTGTCTCACAGCTTCACTGGTTTGGTCATTGGTCACCTCTACAGGCCTGCCAGGGCGTAGCTCATCTTCAAGGTTCACCCGACCCCTCTTAAATTCTGCAACCCAGAATTTGACCTGTGCATACGAAGGTGCACTGTCACCATAAACATCTGACAATTCATCTACCCTTGCCATCTTTATAGATCACGTGTGTGACTTCAAATACAATTTCCTCAGTGAAACTTTGTCTATGCACGTGACATACATTGGTGCACAGCACGTGACAAGCATGCAACCGTTAAGATCTGATAAATAGCTTAGGCTGGTTATATATTGAATGGCCCTCGTATTTATGTGAGTCATTCACACTTAATGATTCCATGGAGGTCAATTTAAATACCTGAAACATTCACATTGTGTCACAGAACCTTGTAACATAGTTCTCAGATATACGCAAAGAGAAAGGTTAAGCACACCCTTATTTCTGAACCATTACAAATGTCAAAAGTCATGGCATGGGATATCTAACCACAGGAACTGGGCTATACCAATGTCATCGGATAGAACACAAATTTGACAACAAATAAAGAAGGTATTGGTGAGTTGATGAGTTGTTATTGAAATTTACTGACAAAAACACCATGGTAACCCAGGTACTGATTTTCACCTTAGACAACACCTAAAAAAGGTATGGAGCTGTAGGATTAAGTAAACGAGTTATTTTTGATGTTGCATCTGAAAATGTTCCTTAAAGTCTCTACTTGACATGACACGTGGAACAGGTGAGTAGCGGACATAACCGCCACATGCCCGGATGACGTATTCCACCCTACCTCTCATGCCTTCAGTCAGACGTTGGATCTGTTGATGGGTCAAAACAACCATTCCTGATGCAATGCTGCTTCCAATTGAAGATCTCGTTCCTGTATGCGCCGCCCCAGAATATCCTTCAAATCTGGGCTCATTGCTGGCCAGGGTAGAGTCGTTATTGCATTAGCCCTCTTGTAATCCACGACTGCATGCGAACGATGAGGCCTGGCATTGTCATCCATGTACTGAGGTCGAGTAGCAAGAGGATGGTTATCAAAATGAGTGACGACGACTGGCCTTAAAACGTTCCGGATGTACTGAGCCACTGTTAAGTTGCCCCATAAGGTGACCAAATCCAACCTGCAATCATGAGAGATACACCCCTGATCGATTACCGAGCCCCCACCGTTTGCAACAGTCGGTTTAATATTCCTTTGAGTGTAGGCCGTGTTCCGGTGCCTCCAAACCCTCGTTCTTCCATCAGTGACGTGGAGCCGAAAGCGACTTTCGTCTGACCAATCTATCTAACTCGCACTGCCAGAGTGAGGCACCTAATCGCCAGCACACAAAGTCAGCGATCTAATCCACTCAGCCTCTGAGGCTTCAACAAAAAATGAAAGTCCGATCAACTGGTAGTCGAGATCACGTACTTTGTGTACCCCTCTGACAAGTGTAAATTGGCACAGCTCCCATTGCTGAAAGCTATTAACACACAATACCATCTAGAAAGTGGTCAAATGTAATATTTGTAAAACTATATTTGGGATAACACTTTCTTAGTAAAGTATAGATTCCAGGATGTTTTTGGGTTGAGTCCAATACGTGTCTCCCTTTGGGAGGATACGGGTTAGAATTGATCTTCAGCAACCCATGCTTTTCTCCCCTTGTGAAGATCCGGTTAGAACTGGTGTTCAGCTACCCATGCCTGTCTCCCCTGTAAAGATCTGAGTTAGAATTGATCTTCAGCAACCAATGCATGTCTCCCACTGTGAAGAAGCGGGGTAGAAAAGGTCTTCAGCAATCCATGTTTATCTCCCCCTGTAAAGATCTGGGTTAGAATTGATCTTCAGCAACCCATGCATGTCTCCCACTGTGAAGAAGCGGGGTAGAAAAGGTCTTCAGCAACCCATGTTTATCTCCCCCTGTAAAGATCTGGGTTAGAATTGATCTTCAGCAACCCATGCATGTCTCCCACTGTGAAGAAGCGGGGTAGAAAAGGTCTTCAGCAACCCATGCTTGTCTCCCCGTTGTGAAGATACGGGTTAGGATTGTTCTTCAGCAACCCATGCTTGTCTCCCCCTTTATGAAGAACTGGGAAAGAATTCACCTTCAGCAACCCATACGTTTCTCAACCTATGAAGATACGGGTTAGAATTGGTCTTCAGCTACCCATGCTTATCGCAAGAGGAGACTAAAGGAATGTTGGCCAAAGTCGCTGATTTGGTTTTTACATGTCACCATATCTCAGTTGCGTACATCGATGCTCATCGTGTCAATCACTGGATTGTTTGGTCCAGATTTGATTATTTACAGACTGCTGTCATACTGGTGGAATATTGGTGAGTGTGGCGTTAAACAACAAACATGGAAACATAATGTAGAAGGTTAATAGTGTGGAATTAAAAACCTTTAAAATCACAAAACTGAAAGGTTTTTTTATTCAGGAGATTTAGAGTTCGAACAGCAAAATTGTAATCATATCTGTGTATTTAAATTTTGTTTGTTTGTTTGTTGTTTAACGCCACACTCAGCAATATTCCAGCTATATGACGGCGGTCTGTAAAAAAATCGAGTTTTGGCCAGACAATCCAGTGATTAATATCATGAGCGTATTTAAAACATTTACGATAAATTATTACATCTTAAAAAGTAAAATCTGTCTTTAAAACATATCTGTGATTTTGTGTGCACTGGCATTTTGGGGGGGATCAAATATCACCTAGTTACCAGTGTGGCATAGCTATTGCAACAACAGAAATATCAATAAACACTATACAACGGTAGATTCAAACCTTTTGTCTGAAGTCTTCATACATGAACGAAATCTTGTTTTTATTTTGTAAATACATTTTTACAACACATTTCATCATTTAGTTACTTTGGCATAATTTCAGCAACTACAGAAATACATTTATTAAATTAAAACAAGTGTCTGTACACTCACTTCTGTGTCACATCACATTTCATCCTAAGTTACTGGGGCATAATTTCAGATATGACAGCTATAATTTCATCCAAACAGTATTCATATGTGGACTCATAACAATCTCAGCAGAAGAAATCTTGTTTTGAAACAATTTTTACGTTTTGTCTGTACACTCACTCCTGTGTCACATCACATTAAAGAAAATTGTTGCTGTGACATAATTTCAGCAACTACAGCAATAGTTTCATCATACCAATAGTCATGTGGGGATTTAAAACAATTGTTTTATAGTATTAAATCAATATTAGCAGAAGAAATCTTGTTTTGAAACAATTTTTACATTTTGCCCATGTACTCACTTCTGTTTCACATTACATTTCAGAAAGTTGTTGTGGTGGTATAATTTTAGCAACAACAGCAATAGTTTTATCATAACAATATTTTGTATTTAAAATGTATTTCAATCCCAGGAGAAACCAGGAAAGTAGTGAAACCAGACATGTGAAGAACTTGGTTGTATTTTGTACACAACAAACAGAACCCAAACCGAACACTTCTATGTCCGCTTCACTCACTTTCCCCGCATGTCATTGAAACAGTTGATAGAAATTTCTCAGTTACACAGACAACTTTACATAACCAGTTCATTTCCTATCTCAGCGCTTGGTAGACGAGGGCCCTCTTGGAGTCTGTCATGTCGACGTCCTCCCCGCTGATCAGACTCATCGACACAGTGTAGCCAGATGACGGCCATCCAACACCAAACATGGGGACAAGAGGTTCCCGGAACACCACATCATATTTGCCAAGAACAATCCCCCTGTCCAAGTCAATGAAGGCCACTCTCCCCCTCCCCACATCCAGCACCACGCCATAGTGGAGGGTGGCCTGTGTGCCGGGAGTGCGGGACATGGTGTTCTGGTAACACTCGCCCTGCTCCCTCTCCCGATACACCCTGGTACAGAGACTCCACCCGTGTCTGTCACATCTCTCTACACTGACACACCAGGAGCGACGCTGTAGAGAAACCCACAACCCACTGTCCACCTGTCCTGCCTCCCACACCCCCATCTCCAGGACATACAACCTCCCTCCCTCCACCACCCGCACCCTGGCCTCTGTCTCCCAGTATGTTGGTGTGGTGGGGTGGGGGTTGAGGGTGGAGGGGGGTGGAGGCAGGGGGATGGGGGAGCTACAGGTCCCCGCGTACTTCTGTAGCCTGTTCTTCCCCTCATCCCATGTGTCGGGCGGCGAGTTGACCAGCTCACCGTCTGTAGTTACGTTGCACCAGTGTTTGTTGGCCCGAGCCGCATCCAGGTGACGTTTAGGACCTGGAAGTAAACATTGTATTTGTCGTGTAGTAAGTTTATTTCACTGTTTGTTACAAACTGAGACACAGAAAGAGATTTACTGAAAATATCGGCTGATTGTTTGCTTGTTTCCAAACAGCGCTGAATGTTCGTCTGTGTTTTTCATCAGTACAGAATATCTCCCACAACTGCGCTATATGAGGGCGCTTATTACAATTTAAAACTATTACTACGAGAATTCAAAATGCATTTAATTAAGAAACAAATAGAATAATTCACAGAAAAAGGCAATGTAACAGAATTTTTGGTACACTTTTGATTTACCCCCATTGTGCAGATATCTGCCAGACGTGGACGATGTTCATGTATGAAAGACGACCTCAGTGAGTGAATATCCCAACAAAAGTGTTTGTGTGTGGATTCTATGTGAATCTATTACGAAAGAAGATAAAAATAAACCACAAAATTCCATGTTTTAGGATATTTTTGACATGTTCGTGTTCATCATACACCGCATGAACAGGTATATTCTATGTCCGCTTAAGTCACTTTCACCGTTACACCGTCACTGTCTGTGTGTGGCGGAATGTTCACAAGCGCTGCTCAGCTATTGATGTCGCAAGTCCGTCAACAACGTCAGCTTTCTGAGTTATTCCAGTGTAGAATGAATAAGATTCATGATTGTATAATTGTACTTACACAAGAATCGGTACAGAGATTCAGTGAACACCCCGAACAATACAATAAGGAAGTTAAATATAACACATTTTTGGTGTAGTTGTATTGTTTAAACGTGCCATGGAGATCTGAATAGGTTGTGTGTAGTTAACAATTAAATATTTTCAAATACATTTGTATGATGTTTCAGACTTAGAAAATAACAGGCATACTATAACGGTATTTATGCTAAAGTAGTTAAACAACCCTATATTGTTCAGGGCTATATTTCTAATTAGCCCCATCAGTATGTTCTCAAAATTCTCTTTCAGGATCCAACAAAAGAGCCTTGTACAGATGAACAGAAAGATTACTTTTCACAAACCGACAGTTACTCGTTCGTTCTCAGAATGTATGCTTCTGTATACTTTACCCAACTTCCTCCGATGGAAATCAAAGTCAAGAATAAATGTAAACTATCACGCCCTTGAGATACTTGTAACAGGCAATGTTATTAGGAAATATGTTGGCTAATACTTAATGTCCGTTTCAGTAACTACACATTAGATTAAAGTGACAAGGTCCTCGCCTGGAGTGGGATGTATCTTTCAGTACATCAACAACAGATGTAATGGCTGAGACACTTCGATATGTTTTAGTGTAAATATTACACATTCAGTGTGATAACGCTAAACTCTCAGTAAACACCAGTAACACCGCACGACCGCTTGACGCTGGACTGGTGCTAAGTAATAGTGTTATAAGCTAAACATGTATCTCCAAAACCTAAGAAACATATTACAAAGTCAACCTTTAAATTGGTGGGTATAGCTTTAACACGAAGGAGAAGGAAAGTTTATGTCGGCGCAAACAAGCAGGAAATCAATAGGTAGATGACAGTTGCAGGGTATTTCGGGATAGGTTCGTTGTTGTTGTCGCCAATTAATCAATACACATCTTTAATCGGTTCGTAGGCTCATGGTCTGATATTGTTCTTAACCAACTAAAATGATCTATGATGACATGTGACAAAGAAAGGTCAGGCCCGAACACTTTAAAATGATACGGTCACCGTTGGGAAAGGGGAACGCTGTTTTGCAGTCTATCGGGTAGAACCCCGATCGTTCTAAGTTTCCCAATCAGTGACGAGTCTGGCCGGTCTGATCCTGTCATGTATTGATAGGTAAACTGAGAGTACGTAAAACTAATGTGAGAATAAGGCTGGTGTTGCGTTTCTTTATTATGCGAGTATAAATGCTGATGGAGACAATTCGGAGTATGCGTCGGTCGACCAATCACTCCTTGACTGAGATAACCCCATGCTGACAAGGCGAGCTGCAAAGTCATGGCTTACCTGACCACGACAACAAGGAAAAATACGTTTAGATAACTAAACTTGACGATCTAACGCAGTTACCACAACAGTGATAGATCGAGAGACAGATTTGATTCAACACTACGTCAGACATAAACACTTTTAAAATATATGAACATTAATCTAGCTGTGGAATACAATAGCCCGAGCACCTTCACTCACTCACTCACTCATTCACTCCTGGAAATACTTACATGAGATTGGTGCAGGCCGACATTCCATTCCAACAATATGTACTGTGCTTCCGAAATCTGAAAGATAAATGTTAAATATATTTATACCTTGTTTATATGTTTTCTGTTTTCATGAGGTCAAAGTTTGCATTCATCAGCAGCTATAAAGAAGTAACCGATAAGCATATCTTCAACTTTTTACGCAAGCCTAGCATTTAAATGTTTATATCAATCACGGTTGCGACAATCTGAGGTTTTATATCTGGCGTACATATACCCAATGAACAGTTACATGAATCTCCACGACTGTCGCCGTTGCGCTCGGCTTACTGGACTGTCTTAAATTAGGCCCTGCATGATACTGTATGATACTGTATGATACTGTATGATACTGCATACTGTCCTGGCTATTCAACAATTAGCATCAGGATAGCCAACTGCTTTTCACATTCCTCACTGACAGAACAATTGGGTTTGATTCGCAAAGTGCGAAGTCCATTCCTAATCATGGCCTGTGAGTATGACGATAATAATATTAAAACACATCAACGTGACATACACGTAAATTTTGTTTTTCTACTCCCCTAGAATGTACAGCTATATAAATCTACAAACCTTTTTCCATGGAGACATTCTTTGCCGTCAAATACGCGAGTTGCTGCTCATCTTCTGTCATCACCTAGAAGACGACGTCAAGACGTTCAGAGCCAGTGAGAAATTTCACAAAGTAACATAACATTCAAGTTTGTACGTTATCAAACAACCACCGCCCTGACTATGTCCTGAATCACCTGATTCCGATTCTGTATTGAATCAGGCCAATAAAAGACTTGCCGTAAGACACCGGTGATTCAAATATAAGCAATGAAGAATGGAGGGTGTTGTCCCAAAATACATAAACAATAGGATTCATGAGACCATTGATGCAATGGTAAAAATGTATCAGTTTGTTCGTTATGGGCACAAAACTGAATCTGCATTTGGAAAAATGTCTCATTTATTCAATAATATTTCAAATAAATGTTAAGTTATTTTATATTTCCCACATCTAATTTACATAATTTTATAGCTTATTTCAATAAAGTTCCGTTGGACTTCAGAATCTAAATTTGTCTTTTTTTCCTTTTCGTTGTCTATCCTTTTCAAACCATAGGCAGTAATAACTACGTTAATTAGTTATTGCCATGATTGGTAAACAAGACAATTAACGCGAAGATTTAAAAGCCAAAAATGAATACATATTTTTTCTATTTCTGCCAGTACTTTTTTACATAAAATACAAGCGACAAAAGCCTTAAACATTAATAAGAACTCTCTGCCAAAACCAGAATCGATTGTACATTGCCATTTCATAAGCATGCGTCCATGTTCCCTTTCGTCCCAATTTATACCTTCAGTGTGAGTGTAGTTAAATCTCTGTCCTTTAGGGAGCCCAGCTGGTACCTCCTCAACTGATGTATCAGACCTGTAGACCTGTAGGGACTGTGACACCCATCTGTAGATTACACAACATAGAACTTGTTATTGACAGTACGTGGTGATACATATAAAGGGCGTATATACTTTTGGCAAATTTACACTCTGTTTCCATTTTTAGAATTTGTAAATACTGCTTAATCACATCCAATTGAAGCCACATTTTACTAACTAGACGATCAGTTGTAATACATATCAAGTCAGACATGAAAAATATTCAATGCTTTGACAATGATCAGTTCATACCTTTCACAGTGTATTGACCTTCCCCTTTCACTCCAGCTAGTTTTGATGTTGCGTCGGGGAACTGTAATTAGGTAGGCGACATTGAAACAAATACAAGGGTAAATATTATGGGTTGGTTTTGCTTTCACAAAAGACTCTTCTAGCACACCGTACACATTTTCATATATGTGCATTTTCTGGTCTTTGCGTCACGCATTTACACTTTGAATCGTGTAAACACTAACTCTATGATCATGAGCGAAAAAGTGAGTGAGTTACGATAGCCTAACTCCGCTTTGAGCAATATTTCAGTTATATTTCAGCATGTCAGTTTGATGATGTGGGAAGAGTGCTCGAGCTGATGCAGGTGTTAGACGTTTACCTGTTTGGTGAAACCCACGAACACAGGTATTTCTGACAAACCATGAAATTGATTATGAATGAAGTGACATCGGTTGAGTCAAGTGTTTGGAATAGGTTGCCGATCAAATAAGCTGTATCAGTCAGTGGTTATTATTGTGTTGTGAAACCTCTGATTAACCATTTTTAAAATGTTGAATACGCGGCACTGGTGTGGCTGATAGATGTAAACATGTTTCTACCAACAGTTGGCAGTACTAATCACTTTAAAACACAGCTTAACTGACACCTTTGCATGAAACAACTTTATTATTAGCAATAAAATTATAGGACAGTCTCCAAACCACAAGCCACTTTTAACTCAGTTGGTATCTCAATATGACCATAACCTGTTATCCTTAAAGACAGTTCTCCTTCGAGAGAGCTATATCTTGTAAAACAACTTTAAACTACATTATGTACATTACATTTAGATTACACTGATGATTGACTGTGATACCAACGCTTGTTATTTTTCTAACATTACCCATGAGATGAGATGACTTTGTGTCACCGTAACCCGCTATGACGGACACCATGATATAGCGACACACTGCATCGTAAAACAACAACCAAACCGAACATTACATGTGAGCATGTGTATGAACTGATTGAAGCGCCTTAAAAGACGATAACTGTTACCTTTCGCTTCGAGTCTTTCGTGAATACTGTCCCTCGCCTGTGTTTAATTCTTCTTCGCAAGCTGCCTTCATCTTGGTCTTCTCGGTGGAAACTGCTAACACTGTCCAATCCTGGTAGCTGCACATTAAACAGGGATAGGACATCCGGGTACCTCATCAAGTAGTCAACAGCGTTCTGCCACTCAACTGGAGGATATAAGATATTATACAATTAACTTGTGTGACTATTTCGATCGTAAATTTAGTTATTTTATCAGACATTCGTTTTCTCTAAGTTATACCCATGTAAGAGTAAGACTTATGATTGCACGCATTTTGTGAAATACCAAAAGACGCGAATACCATACATGTTTGTTAACATATGAAGACTTACTTATATTCAAGAGGTATTAGATTGGTTTGATGCACATACGAATATACTGATGTTGTGTGAAGCGACGCTCATGAACGCATCGCATGTGACGGTAAAGATCCATGACTCGAAATGCACCTTTGTCTCGTGCATGATTAGCGTGTAAAGTTTGAATATCATGTGCAGCATATTGTGTAAGAATAAAGTCACGCTGCGGTAACACTTGACTGATTGTGTGTTTTGTCATTAATTGGTACACACTGGGAACATCTCTTCTTAACGTACATACATCTCTATAAGTTTTTATGGTTCGCGTTCCTTTTGGCGGCAAGTAGATATAAGCATATATCAATTTACACTTGCCGTGTGTCCAACAATCAGTTTGTAGTTTGTCGAGTTGTCTCCTTTTGTAATTTCTGTTCTGAAACCAAAGGAACTGTCAGTAGCACTGGAAGTAGCATTAAAATCACCACCATCGTTTCGATCATGTTATAGTATTAATCTTTTTACATTTCTCTGTCGAAGATGATGTTAAGCTTGTAAATGATTCAAAGCAGTAAGAAATATTTGCAGTTTGAATAAACGACCAAAAGATTTTCTTAGTTAAGTTAAAGGGTAGAAACTAACAAGGGAAACCAACAGATGATTGGCGCTGACAGGTGATTAGCAATGGACAATGGAAGCCAACACTTCACAGTAATAGCGCTGATGGTATTGAAGCTAGTGCTTAAGTCAATAGATAAGTAATATGGATGCTACCCTTTCTAGTTTCTACCCTTTGTTATTTTCCACCTTTTGTTATCTTATTAATTGTGTTGTCCCTACATGTACATATATTATGCTCTCTGCCTCATGGCATTCATTCACCTGATGAAGGAGTAAGCCTATACTCTGAAACGTTGTGTTCCGCATAATAAAGAAGTTGACATCCATATATTCTCTTTCTTATGTGTTATCACTTCTAAATGCCTTTCAACGATCTGATATTCTTATTTGTTTTGATATTTCTGTACAAATCTTCAAGAGTGTATGAATATGTAAATGGTTACCGATTTTAAACTGTCCAATTCTTCATTTAGAGATTCAATCTCTTGCATTCCTGAAGAGCAAACAAATGCATTACTGTAGTACATACAACCGTGGATATCTTTTCACGTGACTGACTGAACATAGCATGATTCTTATGCTGAAATTAACACTAAACAACATACATGGAAATGTTTTACCACTACATTTGAAAAATAGAATGTTGATTTTAATTGTTCCTTAATGATAGCAAAACTAGCTGTTATGGGTTGGTGATATAGGTACTTACGACTCTCTGCCTTGCCAACATTTGTGTCCTGGAGTTCCAGTGCCTCGCCAACATCGGTGTCCTGGAGTTCCAGTGCCTCGCCAACATCGGTGTCCTGGAGTTCCAGTGCCTCGCCAACATCTGTGTCCTGGAGTTTCTGTGCCTCGCCAACATCTGTGTCCTGTGTAATGAATCGTTCCTTCATGATCAACATCATGTGTGCAACGAATCACGTTTGACGATTTGGAAGACGATGCAATTCCCCAAAAGTTACCCAATATATGACCCTAGTCGTAACACGGTGGTACTGGTGTTTGATTCGGCAGAAAATGTAACTGAATATCTTCCTGCCTAAACTAATGAAACTGACAAGTAGATCACTGTTAAACCAAGCTCAAGACCATGTCAGGAAGCACACGGAGATAATATCAAAACCATATTGCAGTCTTTAGACAAAACAAAACATGGCACTTACCGTTGAGGAAGACACATTTCTTTTATTCTCCCGTGTTACATTGATCGTCTCAGGATCTTAAACAACAATAAATACGTACGTTTGTCTTAAACAATGACTGTTCATATTCCACCTTCCTTGTAAAATAAATCTTTAAAACATCCGTAATTCATTTGAAAGAAGGTGCCAAGGTACTTCTCAAGTTTTAGAAACACAAAAGATGACAAGTGAATGACTGATAAAACCGTAGGGTGCTTCTGATATTAAATTAGAACGTCGCAGTCATTTTAATGCATCGAATAGAAACTCGAATACCTTGTTCAATACGAACATAATTTAAACAGTTCATTAAGATAATAAATATTGCCTATTTGTTCATCCTAGTCTATCAGTCACTATGTTGAAGGTAGGGAAATCACAGTCATGACAGGTACGTACACCCCTCTGCATCTGCGCCATCTCTGTGCTGTAGCTCCAGTTCATGTTTAGCATCGGTCAGCGTCTCCTGAAATGCACGTGCTGTGTTCTGTTGGTTCCAGAACTTAGATTCAGAACTCTGTGACGATTCCTGTAGTTTTCCTTCTCCTTCTGTGGAGGCTGAAATTAAAACGACCAATTATATTGTGAAAACTTACACAGGAAGAAAAGTTGTTATTTCGAAACAAAATACAAGGTATACAAGCTTTGGATAGATCATATATACAAACTGACAATCAGACACTTGCTAGATTTGGACATAGTGCATAGATACAAGTATGTATATTTCTGTATACACATATATTGTTTATATATGTCCTTTTTTACATGTGCTTCCTTTTCGTTTTGTTAATTGATACTTGACCCGTGAAGATCCGGGGTAGAATGGGTTTTCAATAACCCATAATTGCTTACTATGCTACCTATGCTTGTCGTAAGAGGTGACTAACGGGATCGGGTGGTCAGGATCACTGACGTGTTTGATGCATGTCAACGTATCCCAATTGCGTGGATCAATGTTCATGATGCCAACCACTGGATTGTCTGGCTCAGACTCGATTATTTACAGACCGCCGTCATATAGCTGGAATATTGCTGAGTGAGGCGTTAAACAACAAACAAAACAAAACCAGCAGCAAATAAAACTCCATACAATAATATTTTACAAGAATTGGCAGACAAATTATTACACTGCTGTAAAAGCATTTAACTCTATAATGTTTATAATACACGAAAAACAAATTTCCAGAATGGCGAAGGCTGTAAAAGTGTACATATTTTTATGAATGTCCGTGGTCAATTTGTTTTAATGTGTTCGTACACAGAACCAATAATCATAAACGTGAAAGTTCCCTTCCATTGATACCAAAACCAAATTACAAATTTAAATTATCTCCCTTTACTATCTATATACACAGATATCCAGATGTGATATATTTTGACATTTGTCTTCTCTACAAAGTTAGTATATTTTGGATTTATTAATCTTTCCAAGAAATATACAACGAAGATACAAGCTTGTATACCAACACTCTTCGTCCTGTGTTAGTTGATCCCAGAAAGTGTGCTCATATAAATAACAAAAAATTATGACTAGAATCAGGGACACACTTGGTAATGTGTTGCGTCCCTTAGATTTGGTCGTCCTGTCTCTTGGTTTTATATCTGCATTATTCTAGAAAATGATGATAATGTCTACTTACCTCTCTCAAGGTAAGCCAGTTTAATGCCTTGGTAGATGAGCTTGGTTCTGTCCCTTACCATAACCTGAGATAACGAAACAAACCCTCATAAAAGTGGCGCATAATATGTGTACAAACTGCATGCCGTTTAAACCTATTGAATGCTTCACGAGTGTTTAGTCTTAATTGTGGTTTGCCATTTGTATTCTAATACAGACTTGGATTCTTACCGATCGTAAAATAGGAAAAACACTCTTTTCTTGTTCCACTTTTTCTTGCCATGCAACCAGCTCTGCTTCTTGTACAACCGGGTGTGGTTTACCAAAGACAAATGCTGGAAATATTTAAGAAAATAATACATATATGTAATTTTAACAAAACCACAAACAATAAAGCAATTGCCTAAACAATACTTTGCAAATTGTCAGTTATTCAAGTGTATTTTCATTAATTTTACCAATGGCAATGTCGGATAATATCTGATCAACTTTATGGTTAATGGTTAATAATGTTTGTAGCTACACAACTTTACACTTTTCATAGACATTAAAATAATAAAACGTTTTCCAGAATAGCAACGCAGACAGTCATGAGAAAAATCAAATTGATATGAATTCGACAATCAAATTGATCAAAGTAGACGAAAAGGCTGTAAAGTAGAAGTGAAAGAACTGCATATCATATTGGCTTTAAACTCATTGCCATTTAACGTATTATTCTATGTGTCCAGAACAAGATAATACATGGCACAAAACGTTTGAAATTCGCAGCTCTTCATGAGAGCAGAGTTGCTTGTACAAGTCCAACTATATAATCAACATGTGTTTATGAATCACTATCTAATAGTGATGATGCCTGATGTTCGCCTAAAGGTGAGCGTATCCTGCCCCACCGGTGACACCATCACAAACACTTACATAGGCAAGTCAATTGTTCTCTTGAAAGAACATGAACATATGGTACAAATAAAAATAAGGAATTGCATCGGACATAATATTTGCCACTGATGCGTCAAATTTGGAAACGTTCTCCATTTGTTTGCCATAATACGTTTTGAAAGACTTACTTAAAAGAAAAGTTGACTAATGGAAGCTGAAGTCATCCCATAAAAACATGGCAATACTCACATCCTGCATCAGTTAAAGTACTGTCCCTTGTATGTTGACGTGGCTTGTTCTCCAAACAGTCCTTATTTTGGTGAAACTGAAAATACCCAAAAAATTATAAGTGATCCGAAGTCCGAAGAGGATTTTAAATTGTTTGTATTTTATTCATAGTCAAATCTTGTTAAGTTGTATAATTTACAGTATTTACATGTATACACGAAGTATGTGCTCAAACTATGTGACAAACGATAGCAGAGAGTTTTAGCTCCATTTTCTATTGATGCAGTGGGGTAATAAAGTGACTTAAAAATATGTTTTTCTTAATAACGTTATTAACTTCAATAAGATCTACTTACAGCAACATGTTGTCTGAGCTTCTCCATCATCAAAACCAGCACGTCAAACTCTCCAAGGAGATAGTTCATCCTTCGTCTCCATTGATCTGAACAAGTTTAATGAAGAATATTTATTATGTGATAAAATGACTGAACATCGCTTTCCTCACAACTAATCATCGTCATCATCACCAATCACTCAACATACCTATTTTTTTACGTTTATCATAGACTATTTTATTTCAGAGTTATTTTGATTACTTAAAAAATTGTTACCATTGGTTACTACATCCATTAATTTCTCGATTCTGTCAGTCTCCTGTAAAATCAAATTTGAAATATTTTTGACATCAGTCAACATCAGTAACAGTAACATCAGTGATAGAGCAACGACCATGTTTATGAAATGGAATTGCAGAGATACAAGTTGTCTGGGAGTTAATGTCGTTGATAGGAACTTAAATGAGAAAAAATGTATCTAAGAAGTTTACAGTGCCATGTACTACATAATAGTAATGACATGGCCCACTCACAGCCAATCGTTTACACGTACAGTATCAAAGGTATTTGGTTGATGGAGGTACGTGGGGTACATTCCACTGTTATATGTACATTTTCATAATGAAACTATAGTATACATTACCTTCTCTACCATCCACTTTCTGTACTTAAGCTGCTTGATATCAGTTAGATCTGAAGTTAAAAGGAATGATCTTGCTTATTCAACAAAATTAGTAATAATTAAATATGTTATAATATTAAATAAAATGTGTGCACTATCTAATGTATCACACCAGGAATATATAGCATAAGCGTGTTTTGGGGGAAGCAGACAAGAACATTTAAAGATACATGTACTTACAGCTTGAAAATTGCCAATGGTGACGTCTTGTTTCCGGTGCCACGCTGTTTGTTTCATCAACAATGTTCATGTATGAGGACAGATCCAGTTTGCTGAGGTCGTTCACTGATACCACTGATGCATAGGCTGACCTGGAAGTATTAACGATAAAGTCATTGACAGAAACAAACAGAAATAATTAACTCAGTCTTGAGTTCACATCCTTAGATATTCCAATGCATACTTTGTTGAGAGTGCTTTGATTTAGCTACTATGATATCTACAAACCTGAGTCTGTCCCTCTCTTCCCGTGACCTACACACCAGTAGAGTTTCCCCCAGTCTGCTCAGTCTCCTGGCCACCTCCAGCATCAGAGTCGTTGCCCCGCTACCTGGCACAGACCGGACCTGGACATCCTTACTGTTGATGTTCTCCACCAGAATTATACATTGTTCTTTGGTGAGAAATCTTATACAGTCATCATTTGCGTCACCAGTATCTCTAAGCACCGACTTTGTCTCAGCAACACCCGCCCAAAACGCTGTCAGGACTGTACCATATCTTCTTGTATTCATTAGCAATGAATACGTTGGAACAAAATAAAACGAATCGTTTGCCAAAACCTTAAGGCGAGTGTTGAATGCGACACTATCCTTGAGATTCGACGTATTGATCACTCCATGTATTGAGTTGACATCTTCATCCATGAATCTGATGAGTTTATGTCTCACTCCTCTAGCCATGGACGTATTGTACACCAACGCTTCCCTTGAGTCTTCATCGCCATCAACGAGTGACAGGACCATAGTTGGTTTTGTAGGAAAGACTATGAACACATCACACACGGCAATATTTGGACGAGGTGATGTGGTAAAATCCAGAGCAACTGATAAAGTTTCCGATAAGAACATGAAACATGGCTCAGTCTTTGGGTAGTTTGTATTCTTTACTTCTTCATCAGTTCTGTGATCCGAACCTAAAACAAACGCATGGTTGTCTACAAGTTCTAAGAGGCGGTCTTTCACGTTTGCCAACGTGGTTCCAAGTTTCAAGGGTTGTATGGTTCGACCTTCTGAAAACAAATAGAAGAAGTAAAATCGGAAACCTTTCAAATTTTGTGTCGGAAATTATGCTCTGTGAGAAATTGTACACTTTTGTGACCCTGCTGACTAAATTGTACACAAGAATCTATGTATTGGCACAAAAGTACCAGTTACATGTCACTCAACATCTAAAGTAACTTTTGACATGAAACAACCTCCAAGAATAATTGTTCATTGCTGTGTCTGATGAACAGTTGACTTGTTTCTGCATGTGTTTGTGACAGGTGCCATCGGTGAGACAGGATACGCTCACCTTTCGCGAACACTTGGCATCATCACTGTTTCATAAACACATGCTTACAAGACACCTGAAATCGTATAATGCATGAGTTCATAGGATTAAGGAAAGTTTTTTGTCTTAATAATAATGTTCTGAGATTCATAGTTTACCAATGACTCTCGTGATGAATTGGGAAACTTTTCAACCATAACATTGGCAATACATAAGTCAATATGTTTAAATCAAATTAAATTGAATTAATTGCTGTGCAATGTCCACAACTATCAATAAACACTTCACTCTTAGTAATTAATATAATTACCCTCAGGAACGAAGTATCTCCTGATCTCGAAGATGCTGTTTCCAATTTGCTTCAGGTCAGGTCGGAAGAAATCGTTTGTTGCCAAGGCAAAGCCGTGCTCCTTATCTTTTGCAATTTGTTTCTGGAATATGGAATGAAAACGTCAAACGCATCCTTAGTATACCAGTTGTCATTTCTAGGGATTCATTTTGAAGCTGGACACTATGATTTTAACCCTTGTGGTAGGATATGTTAAATGTAAAGTCTGTTTGGGAAATATTTACTAGAAAAGTGATAATACATACCAGTAGCTTCCACATTTTGACGAGGATACGTATTGGCCCTGGAAAAGTTAAAATATAACATAAGAGTACATGTAGAACTCTGAGTGTAGAAAAAAGCATACTAATAAGCGAGTTTGCAAGCAACAATATGTTCATGTTAGACATAAGACAATTAATCTTTGCCATAATATATATGACTCTAGAAAGTTTGAAACGTATTACGTCAGAATTTGATCCTCAACATGAATTCCTCATTTTTGTAGAGCTTTTGTTTAAAGATTTGAAACATAACATCTAAATTCTGACTGAAAGATTCTTGACTGATTATTGATTGTGATCACAATTCATGAATTAGAATTTGCTAGGGATTACAACAGGATTTTGAAACTTCTGTTTCAAAGAAATTGACCAACATTTTACCAATCTCATAAGAATAGAAAATATTACCAAACAATGAATAAACAAATTGGATCTTAACCTCCTTCCTTGTCTAGTGTATCAGCTACGTCTATTTCCCTCGTGTGAAAGCATGGAACCATTCATGGATTTCCATCCGCGTGACAGACTTGTTTGTTGGATCATATTTGTAAGCCAATGGTCCCCGTGGATCGTAAAACACTACACCCTTCACGTGTTTTACTAGAATATGAATAATGAACTGTTTCCTTGTTTCTGACTTGTGATTTCTAAGTTCATCACTCCAACCCGACTCTGTTACATTTGGTGGGCAGGGGATAAAACGTATGTCTACTGTATGTGCATCAGTCACTTTCTTTCCATCAAAGTCACACACAAGAACAGTCTCGTAAATCTTCTGCTTCAACGTATCCTTTAGATAATCTTGATCATCAACACAAACAGGCTGGCGACTGATTTCCTTAGACTCGTATCCATATTCCGTTTTATAAACGCATTCCTCTTTTACACCATATAGGAAAGAACCACCCTTTTGAAGTTTGCTCATTGCACTTATGTACTCAGAAAGTTTAAGACTCTTAATAATGTAAGCAACTATATCATGATCTCCTTTCTTGTGAAGAAAGTGACTTTTTATTTGAACTGACCTGTTTTCATGTAAACTTGTAACATCATTTACAGTTTGTATTTCTGAAGGGAGTGAGCTGAACGTTCTTTCGAATTCTCCTTTTTTTCTGATAAATGTCCGTAGTGTATCCGCATGAATGTCAACAATGCAGTCATCAAGTGCAACCTTTGTATTAAAGTCAGATGTTGTCAAGATGGAAGAAGCACTGACATAAAGAGCTAAGAAGTCATAGAAATTACGAAGCTTCTCGTAGTCACTTAGCTTTACCATTCGGTAAACATCAGTAAATAACTGACCATCATGAATCAAGTCGTAAAGCTTTGTATCCACAAACTCATGGAATGCGCCAGTAAAAGAATCCCCGGGTGCCAGACCTACAAGATGAATCAGTATATATCCAGCGTTTGAGTTGCGCAGCGCCGATACTTTTTTCAAAAAATTGTGGAGTTTGCGATCTCTTTTCTCCCTTTTCTTCTTTTTGTTATCTTCCCTTTGACCAACACCATACAGGTATTTAACGTGGATCGCTATAGGCAAGATGTTTTCAGAGGAAGACACACACTGTAGAAATTCACAAACTGCTTTCTCGCACCGTGGAATATGTTCACTGAAAGGGAAACATACACAGACTAAGAAGTAAATAGCAGGAGTGTCAGAACTACAAAACAGTCCCTCGGACATCTTTGTGGTCAGTCGACAATACCGATAATATACATTTTCATATAGTTATACATTTTTGGAAATTAGTTGAGTTCCGTGCGTGAAATGGAACAAATACCAAATGCGGAATATAAATAACATAACTATACTCAACAGACAAGTTTCAACAGTGCATATCGTTCACAACAAATGTTTGAAATACTCACGTGAGACACGCTGTGTGAACGATCTGTTTAGGTTTTGAATTCTTGCTGCAGGATGCGAAATCATTCCTGGCATAAACAAGTACAGGGACAAAACCAGTTGGGGCTGTACTTTCATTAGAATATATTAATCCTTGTTCTTTGGCATAGACAGAGACAGATTCAAAACCTTTTGGTACGTTGCTTCCCTGTCTGGTATATATGACATTGCTTCCCTGTCTGGTATATATGACTTTGTCACCATGTACCCACACAGTTACATGTTCATACGCTTCTTGTATATCACCGCCCTGTGGTACATAACACACGTCCTCATCTTTGTGATATACAGTCACACGTTGTGTGTTTGATAGTATCTCATCCCCACAGTAATCACATAGTAACATGACATCTGGATGCCTGCAGTTTACACTGAACTGAAAATGACTGTAAACCTCATATAAGGTTGCATTTGTGAACTACGTTATAGCTAGGGTGGGGTCGATATTTATACACGTACATATCATGTGATATTCAGCCAATCACTGCATAGAGTGAATGTCTGCCTGGTGAACAAGCACATCGCCGTCGCTTCTTACGCCAGGCAATAGAGCGCTAGGGACCTGTTTCAATCCTGACCTCTACGGAGGCCTATATCTTGCAATCCAAACTATTTTCTACAAATACATCTCCGCAAATACATTTGCTTCACGTCACTTTTTGTGACGAATTATTACTGTGTATGCAAATAAATGCATCAAAAACATTTCCATAATCATAACCTTGTGATAAAATAATTTCTTTCCAGAACTTTTTGGGACATATTATTTATACAAACAATCACAAGCACATAAATAACAACCTTTGAACGTATATGCTGTAACACCCCTGGTAGCTTTATTTGGATCAAGATTTTATATTTTACGGGGAAGAGCCAGGGTATGAGTGCCTTATAAACTGTCGTCCACACCAACGAAGTTATGGCTTCAAAAAATAACCAAAAAAATCCTTTACAATATTGGGATGGCATTAATATTTACTTCATAAATATACGACGTCATTTAGCAACGATTATGAGTATTTGTAATTGAAAGTCTGCGAAAAAAGAGCTTCAAATATTCTAAATATTCTCTTTCGTAGTGTTGCGGACATCATTAAAATCTAAACTGGGCACCGTGTCTTAAGGTCACAAGGTGACGACGTGCAGAGATGTAGGGAACAAACCTGACTTGAAATAGTATAAGGTGGATTAAAGACAAAACTAACATTCTACAATGAAGAACCCTACATACGGATAGTTCCTCCAGCGGTTTTCGAATCTACGTTAGACCAAGCAGTTGCTCAAGGGTTCTTCATCATAGAATGTTAGTTTTTTCTTTAATCCACCTTATTTCATTTTCCCACCTCATGGGTAAAATATGTGAAGCCCATTTATGGTGTCCCCTGTCTTGATATTGTAAGAATATTGCTAAAAGCGGCATAAAACCACACTCACTCACTCAGTCAGTATAGGCTAATCCAGATCTTTTATGCGGTTTATTCCACAACCAGTTTAAGGCCAGTTACGAGACAACAATGTTACCGTTGATAACTCAATCCATTCATATGACCTGTTCATCAAAAACCATTAATATCTATATCAGAAATCAGACCCACACTGTAAATACTGTGACTCCCTCAATCCCATTAGGAATGTGGGCGGTGGGGTTGCCTAGTGGTTAAAGCGTTCCCGGTTCGATTCCCGAAATGGGTACAATGTGTGAAACCCATTTCTGGTGTTCCCCCCGCCGTGATATTGCTGGAATATTGCTAAAAGCGGCGTAAAACCGTACTCACTCCCATTAGTAATGTTTTGCTTGTTTTTTGTATCACGCAACCTTTAGTAATATTCCAGCTATATGAGGACAGTCTATACATAAATAACAGAGTCTGGACCAGACAGACCAACTATTTATATTATGAGTAAGGGGGGGTTGACACAAAATTAAAGCGACCGAGTCACCACTTACAAGGATGGGTTGCTGGGTGTCTATGCGAACCCGGAATTCCCACAGGAGGGCGAGTTCGAATATCACATTCACCTTGAATATGATTTCTGGCTTGTCGGCACTATACCCGTGCCCATCACCAAAGTGTAAAGTCTCAGGAATAAAAAAAGACAAAAAACAATTCCATATCTACTCAGAACCGTGTCCATTTTACCATTCCGACTACACCAGAAACACTAAAGAAGATGTGAAAGAACTGCATATTATATTGGCTTTAAACTCATTGCTATTTATTTGTTATTTTATGTGTCCAGGATAATACATGACACATGACGTTTGAAATTCTCGGCTTTTCATAAGAGCAGAGTCGCTTGTATGAGTCCAACTATATAATTGGCATGTGTTTGTGAATCACTATCAAATAGTGATGTTACCAGGTGTTCGCGAAGGGTTAGTGTATCCGTCCCTGCAGGTGGCACCCGTCACATGCGTCACTTTGGGTTTTCTTCCACTTCAACCCTATAACTCATTGTTGGGCACTGAGTTTTAATACGCCATACATGCTGTTGGGTGTTTTTCCCCTTGGCGTGTTTGGAGATCGGTAATAAACGAAAAGTACTATGGCCCCTTAATGTCACCGTAACTCGATTTATGGTACACACTCATGTTAGGTTGTCGAAGCCGTTGTCATGCATTGAGGGTAAACAATACTGGCCATCCCAGGAATGAAATGAGGCCATATTGATGTGTGATTCTTTGTTGGGTGTTTTTTTAATGTTTTTCGTGATTCGTCTGGGGATCCCGAAGTAGAATTAGCATATTACGCTTTCATGAGAATCAACGTCAAAGGACGAGATGTCAGACCTGGGGTCGTGGATGCTTGATATATATATCCTCTTACAAACAGTAGGGGGTCGTAACATATAAATATTAGCACCATGTAGCAGAACAAAGATGAGTGTTGACAACAAATATCCTATACAAGAACGTTTGTGTCTGTAAAACGTAGGGTCGGTCGGGTAGCCTAGTGGTTAAAGCGTTCACCCGTCACGCCGAGGACCTGGGTTCGATTCCCTCACTCGATTCACTCGCTCACTGTAAAACGTAACGTTTTCAGGTGCCTCACGCAGTAGCGCCAACCACGTGAGTAGGGTGTCATTCTTAATTTTGTCACTTTCAAGCAAGGTCGTATAATCTCTGTGGACCAGTATTTCGGTCAATCTTATTGATTCTGGTCATCATACAGTTGAGATTTACTTGATTTCATTCATCGTTTGTTTTAACTTGCGATTCGGCGTCCGCAACGCGCTCCATATTGCCAACAAACATCAATGGTGTACGCAACGTCGGAACTAGGGGTGTTCGTCGCTGGTCACGTGTCATGTTTGCAGATGAGTCCCGACGTCATTGATAGGCGTGGTCGTGTCTGGCGACGTCGAAATGAACGTCAAACCAAAGTCAACCTGAAACCTCATGACAGATTTTTGGCGGTGGATAGGTTATCGTGTGGGGTGTCACCTCTGTGAGAGAGCGAACCCAACTCCATACTGTGCAAGAAAGGATCACTGGACAGTATTATCGGGACAACAAACCGACACCCTTTGTTGCAAGGCGTGAGGCTCCACGTTTTGTCTTGCCTGACGACAACACCGGGTGCTCACCGAGCACACCTCCAGCAGCACAACATCCCTAGAATGAACCCAGTCCTTTCCCCCACTGAACACGTGGGGTATCATAGGGATACGTGTGTGTCAACGTAAGAGCCCGCTGACCACGTTGGCTGAACGGGGCCAGGCAGTATGCTTGGTGTCGGTATTACGCACTGCTGATCCAAAAAAGCCAACTTTGAATTTTCCCGCCTCATCCTTACCGTCTTCACGACCGTCGGCGGTGTTAACATCTACTGTCATACTTCACTACCGGTTGTTATGTGTTTCCAATTCGTTCATTATTATCATATAACTATTACCAGAAAATAATAATAAGCCTGACCACCCGATCCCGTTAGTTGCCTCTTACGACAAGCATAGTCGTGTTTTTACGCTTGCACGTCGCTACATAAGTGCAAGAATCTTGAACGCCAAGTTAAACCTAAATGTCAGCTCACCTCACCTTAAGAAACAAATATAAGGGTCCATTTGCAATTCTTATCTGTAATTTTTATAGGTCATCTGCGGCTCGCTTTGGGCCACATATTATCGCAATAATTAATGATAATAAAAACGACAAAATCCTTTTCATAATCAAAAGAAATATCTGCGAAAACTCCTTTTTCACCCCCCATGCATAATATATATATATATATATATATATATATATATATATATATATATATATATATATATATATATATATATATATATATATATATATATATGCTGAAAGAAAAATGTCATGTTTTTTGGAAAATACAATAAGCAATCAACAAACTGTACGAGCGGAAAAGTAACTATGTTTCATATACAGTTCAATAAAGAAAAAATCATTCTGAAATTGATTAATGAATGCAGGCATCTCCTTGACATTAAGGTCGTGATTCACATTTTGTATGTTTGCATGATTGTTGGGAGCATGATACTCACATTAGTGGCTTTGGTGAGGTGAAAAGGGGTTTAACGTCGCGTCCAAGATTATTGCACTTATATAGCGACGTGCATGTACGTGTGTGTGTTTGTGTGGCTGCTTGTACTAGTACGGACTAGTCATATAGTTTTCACCGCTGTTTTGCCTGTTACGCACAATGGTTCTGTTTAGGCAGAACACCGAGACTGAATATTTATTCTCTGGCGTTGACGTTTAATGAAACAATTACGACGTTATATTTACAGGGACACATGATGTTATCAGTTTTATACCATTTACTTCTATCTTGTCATAGTACCTTCTACAAACTAGATTATTTCAAAGTCCCTATAACTATATAACTGGTGTGAAAATTCTCATTCAGGAATGTGAATGTTTTGTTCTTGGGACATTTAGATGCAAAATAATATTTCCCGTATTCTGGTTTCATATGATTTTAGTAGGTGTCTATTCTGACAATACATCCTCCAGCCAATCAAATATGATTTTCAGTTTGGTTTGTTGATAACTATAGAAGTTCACCGTGGTATGATGATGAATGTCTATGTAAAAAAATATAAACGGTGCCATTATTAAATGCGTTTAGAAAAACTAAAGATAACTCAATTCTAATTAAATATAACCATTATATGATCCATTAAATGCTATATGCCTTGTCATTAAGGATACTATATTCAAATTTTATCTTAAAAAGGAAAAAACAAATGTCTTTCGAGTTGATCCAGAGAGAGTTGGCAAATACTTCTTTATAACTAAAGCGATAGCTTACTCTAACTGTAACTACAACAAATTTCTGAAGTTTTGGTCCAGTTGCCACAAACTATTTTTGTAACCATATCAACTCATATACAGAATTATCTGAGTTCATATGCCCCCATGATGTATGATGTATGATTCTGTTGTTGTTTTAAGATTCGCTACTATAGAAGTTCCCCGAGGTATGGTGATGAATGTCTATGTAAAAAAAATAAACGGTGCCATTATTTGAATGCGTTTAGAAAAACTAAAGATAACTCAATTCTTATTAAGTATAACAAAGTTTGCAATGAATACAGATCACTGTGTAGAATCAAGAAGGACCAGTATGCACAATGTAAAAGGAGTGATCTAGAAAATGCAGCAGCAGTAGACTCTAAACGTTTCTAGGACATGATAAAGCGTGTGTCTGGACGACCGCAACGACCCAACCCTATTGATATACAAGACTGGGGGGACTATTTCTCGTCGCTGTATTCCGAACAGATGGGTATTCAGGATGATCTTGGTGAGGTGGAGAACATGGTGACATGTCCAAAATATGTGCAAGGACTAACACTTGACATATTAGATTCTCCAATCACCAGATCCGAACTTTTTGAAAGTATCAGTGCCCTGAAAAATAATAAAACAGCTGGTCTTGACAACATTCTTAGTGAATATCTAAAATACTAGTATCTTTTCCAAGTCTTTCATGTAACATCAACTTCCACCCCTTCACACCATAATACAGAAATATCGAAAAGGTCTGACGGATGAACTCAGCTTCAGATTTTATAAACTGAAGCATATAATTTGACATTCATGCAAACTTTCAACACAATCACATCATAACACAGCCAAAGTTATGATAAACGTGGACGGTGCATACGTCAAAAGGCCGGTTTGGTTGAACGTTATTTAGTTTATGGGAGTAAACACTTTGCCAAGCGTGTCTTACAGTATGAGTCTTTCATACTGATTTATACTGTTATGTTGACATTTAATACAAGTGTAACCTTATTGAGAAATGTTCGCACTGGCTTCACCTTTAGAGCGCACTGCAATCGATTCACTTTGGAGCATACTGAGAGCAGGGTTGTGTTGTAGGCGAGTAGGGACGAGTTACAGAGACATAAATTGAATAATTTGATTAATTCGTGTTCCATGTGATACATTCTATATCTGTCCTTAACATATGTCATTCTAAATTGCAAATTTAACTGTTACTCTCTATCATCTCTGTAACTGCTCCATCCGATAAAGTCCTGATCGTCCAGGGAAATCTGATGCAAATATCTGCACACTGCTGCTCGTCCAATAAAGTCGATCATAAACGCAGCTAAAATGACAAATCACAAATTCCGCCACTAGGGTTTATGAAATGCGATATAATAAGACTTGAGCACTGTATGCAAATATTGTATGCATTTCGCACAGTTGTGTTTGGATAAGCGTTTTCACCAAGTTATATATGTAGTTAGTGCATTCTTGCATACGTGAAAGAGAGGAATACTAGTGTAACTTTAGAGTAAGCTTGTTGATTCCAGAGTTATGTATGCTAATGTTAATGAGTGAATGGTAGTATACCGATTTCAAATTATTTAAATATTTGTAGCTTATATTTACATAGATGTTTCCGAAAAAAGATAGGGGGCTATTGGATCTCTGTATTGATAAAGATAAACACATGGTAGGAATTACCTGTCACATGACGGACAAAATGCCTTTAGTTTGAAAAGGGATAGAAAACTTGTACATTAATAAAGTCGCATGTGCAGAAAAAGCGCAAATATTAATCAGTTGTATTATGTACGGAGAGAGGACATTTATATCACACTTGTCGTTTATAGAAAAAAACACATGTCTTTACCATAGCATGTACGGATTTGTTTACTCTTGCGCTTTTTATCAGTCAGGGAGCGTTTAATCATTGAATAAATGCAGACTTCCTTTGATAGTGTTACTGCGCTCTAATACGACTGGCATTTATCCGTTATAACAACCTCACAAGAACATTGACAACAAGATTATACATCATATCCGATAGTTCGTTGTCAGGACTAACCACTGCATTCAACCAGCATAGATTATAAATTCACCAGTTGTGGATGAAGGACAGAGAGACATATATTTTATTCACCACTGCACATCATAAGAACATAAATGCAATATTAGTAAACAGTACAGCTCCACTCATACTATGTTATGAGAGAAGACAAAAGACTAAATGAAATATGTTGTAAGAAATCTATCCATGTGATAAATACTCTTTGTGTTGTAATATTACACAGTAGGTTTTGGCAGTAAATACCCATGCATGTTTGAATAAACCCCATGTTCTGTCAGGTTTAAAGAGATAAAATTTAGCAGTTAACAACAAAATAACGCTTTAGGCATAATATAGTCGTTAAAACAAACTCTGTCGCTATACCACAACTAAACTCTGTCTTAATATCTAAATTTACATATCTGCCAGTTTCGAATTTTAAAGATGCTATGCCACAACTAAATTTTGTAAAGGCAGAATATTACCTTTGGCAATACCTGCAAGTTCTTGTCGTTGTGTGATAGATATACTCTTTGCAGTATTATTGTAAATAGATAATGCCAATCCTGTTATTGCGCTTAGTTTTACGTTAGAATATATATATATATATATATATATATAATGCTTAACAAATACTAGTACTATATCTCTTGCGATTACCTACTCGGGTAATGTTTTTAGATACAGAGTGTCAATGTATTGTATGCAAATACTAGACTTTTAAGTTAATCATATGTAATTGTCGCATTCAGATTATGATCGTGTTGTGTATTAATCAATCTTTATCAGTTATTTTCAATCATTTTATGTCATTTCCAATATATATGTTTTTCGTCCATATATCCTTGTATATCTACACCAGGTCTTAATTGAAAACGTTAATACATGTGTACTCTGTGGCTGACTAAGAAATGACTGTTCACCTCCACAGGTCTTGCACAGGTCACAGGTCAATGTATTGACAAAAGTTTGATGATAGCGTCATGGCGTCTCTCAAGTTTACAGAGACAAAAGGTTATAAAATTCCTCATTGATAACATCCATGTGAAATTTGGCGATAGGACATTTAGGCAAGTAGGCTTCCCCATGGGCAACAATTGAGCTCCCCTTCTTGCAGATCTGTTCCTTAATGCATACTGCTCGGTTTGGCAAGATCAGAACAAGGGAATTTGTCCAAGACGTTTTACTTAAGCTTAAAGTATGTGATACACACGCAACTACTTTTCTAGATACTAAACAACTTCCCTGTACCAAAATATACTTTAAAAGTATGTGTTATATATTATTTTGAAAAAACCCAAAAAATCCCATTATATGTCCGCAAATTAATGTGTTGTAGGACACAAAATATTGCCCCAATTCCCTCTTTTGAGAACATTTCTTCCACAGATAACGATATTTGTATAGGGGCTAAAGTAGCTAGGTAAGGTAATGACGAACATGGTAACTAAACAGTCCCTTTAAAACACATGCCTCATCATACTGTGACTTCATGCCAACGTTAAGATAAACAGAGATAGCCTGTCCATCAAGAGAACGTTTTTGGTTCATCTATCTTATGGCAGTAAAGACTTTGTCAGGGTATTAATATGAGTCTTCAATACTAAATGGTCGCGTGTTATTGTTATTGGGAAACATTCACACTAGCTCCACCCTTACAAATGCAAATCACTGTTGTTGAGATGTACAAAACATAGTTCACAGTTACCTGATTGGGCAGTTATACATCATTTAGGTAGCGTTTTGGGAAACCATGTCTGTAGTTAGCAGGATAATTTAGATGTCTTAAATGCAGAATTAGTTCTAGTAAAACAAGGCAAAATGCAGATATAAGAAGTAATAATATACATATCCCTATTTTTCATTCACTGAGAATATCAGGCAGTTTTGTGAGAAACGTGTTTCCGTGTTACGTTAAACATAAGTTTCCCCACTAACTTGCATTTTGCTCCCAATGTAATCTGTTTTCCGGGATAATCCCGAATACCTTACCGCTAATACTGTCCATGTAACAAGGTGAGGTCAAGTGAAATGGGGTTTATTTTGGCGTTCATATAATGATCACTCAAGACCCATCCTATAGCGATGTGAGATGAGGGGCGTTGTTTGTTTTAGCCTGTTAAAAGTGTGATTGAGAAACTAATTATTTTGTAAAAGCAGAGACAAGAATGACAATAAAAGTGCGCGTGATACTAAGGCAGGTAACAAAGAAAAGGTAAAGAAAATATATACGGTTGGTAACATATATATAAACGAATAATTTGCTTAATTCGTGTCCATAAAATTATTGTATGGACAACGCCAGTAATTGCTAAATCTCTCCTTTACTTATGACAAGAAACATCGCCAATGCATTTAGGTATTCATACTTCTCTGTACCTGTTCCATTCAACAAAGCGCTGATCGTCCAGAGAAATGTGACACATTTTAGCTGTTCGTCCAACTAAACCGTTCACTATGTTTATATACAGAATTATTGTATTGTTTAGAGGAGAAATATATGTGGGGAACGCGACATGTCCACGATACTATTTTATGCAATCACCTGAAATATGTCATCGTTTAGTTTCATAAATTGTGAAAGATGAAGCATGTCATATTGTGTTGAGTACCATAGTGATTAATTCATATGTGTGAAGAGTACGGAAAATAATAAACACAGTAAAAAAGACCAAAATATGGCAATCAAACAACTTAAAAAACAATGCGTGATGATGAAGACACAGAATGGGATAAGAGCTAGTGTTGAGTGTGTAAAAGGTATGCGTGTTGCTGTTATGTTTGAATCCATTTATATTTATATGCACATCCCTCCTTGTTTTCTACGTGTCCACAATCACAAAATATGTGGAGCGCAATACTCCGTTACTAACATAATAGGATTCCAGCCCATTGAAATGTGCGTCTGGTGATCGGGGAGATTGGAGTTCTGTATTAATTATGACAAACACCTATTTGGAGTTACCTGTCGGGATATCACATGACCCATATAAAATTGCCTTCGGTCTGAAAAGGTCAACAGACATGTCTTGCACGGGTATGACATATGTCACTAGTTTTAGATGTACGAAAGCGTGGATTCATTGTCAGTCAAGAAATAGTACATTATTGAATAAATTCAAACTTCTTCTCATACTCATATTGCGTTCTTATACACGTGGTATTTATCAGTTTTAATAGCATCACAAGAACACTGACAGTAGGATCATACATTTGAAGTTCTCGTTCGCGGTCAAACCACTTTATTCGTCCACACAGTCGCAGCTGGGTCAAGATCAGACAGAAATATAATATCATATTTGCCACTCTATATCATTAGAACATTAATACAATAGCTGTGAATATTACAACGCCAAATTAAGTTATGAACGACGCTTAAAACGAAATGAAATATGCAATAAGAAATATTTACCTATATAATAAATTCTTTCTGCGTTGTAATATTAACACGGAGCGCTTAAAAGTAAGTTCTTATGCATGTTTTGAATAAAACTCATTTCACAAAGTGAAATTTTACCTGTTAAACAATATGAGGCTTTGGTCATGATATAATGGGCATTGAAATAAATATGTTCCTTTCGTCATTCATACCATTGATCAGTCAAAACAAACTGTGTCCTTAACATATAAATTTATATATCTGCCAGTTTCGAGTCTTAATGGTGCTGTAACACATCTTCAGTTTGCAAACGCAGGCATAGCTCTCGCTGCAAACCTTTTTTAAAAACCTACATGTTATACATTGCTAATATCCGTATGCCGATTCTAATGACTACAGTATCTACATATCTGCCCGCGCCAAGAAAACAAGAAAAAAACCTAAGCCCAGTGATACACAAAACAGCTGACACAATTACGCCATATAGATGCGCCACAGACAAAAGACACAATCGTATCATATAATTTGGAAAATGTTCATGTGCATATGTGGCAGTTACAGATTAGGTTAGTGTTTTTTTTTGGGATAGAGGAATTTATTAATTAATTGTATTTGTAATATTGTATATATTGTATGTATTTGGATATATGTGTGCTTAGAAACGAATACAAGGAATGTACATTGGGGATTATTATTGATTTATACAACCAAACAATTATCCTAAGTTCATTGAAACATGTTTAAGCATTAAACTAAAAAGTAAGATTAGTAGTTTTAGAAATAATAGTTGAGCTAATTCGTAATATAGGAGTTAAGGCTACGCAAGCATGCATGTGATGAATGATTGAAAGTTGAAAGTAAGCATACATGAATGATTGAAGGTAAGCATAAATGAATGATTGAAGGCAAGCATAAATGAATGATTGAAGGTAAGCATAAATGAATGATTGAAGGTAAGCATAAATGAATGATTGAAGTTAAGCACACATGAATAATTGAAGGTAAGCATAACTGAATGATTGAAGGTAAGTATAAATGAATGATTAAAGGTAAGCATACTTGAATGATTGAAGGTAAGCATAAATGAATGATTGAAGGTAAGCATAAATGAATGATTGAAGGTAAGCATAAATGAATGATTGAAGGTATTCCCACCGCGGTGGAAATATCATCACCATGGTGGAAATAGTTTTCTGTGGTTTCATTTTAGTTTTGGACATTTTCGTTTTGGTTTTTGACATTTCCAATTTATTTTTTGACATTTTCGTTTTGGTTTTTGACATTTCCATTTTAGTTTTTGACATTTTCGCTCCACATTTCAGCAACTCAATAGCTACTTGAAAATACATTTTCCATGTTTTCGGTTGTTTTTATACATGATTTATTACATATTTGTATGACAAATTGTGTTAATTTGCTAAAGGTTACGATAAAAGTAAGTGAAACATCAAAATATGGATAAACAGATGGGCCACCGTAGGTTTGGTCCATATCCAGGGCAACCTTACGGCTCAACGATACATCAACGAAAATATCCTCCCACACGTCCTTCCAATTGCAGCCAACGGCAACGGTGTATGTCAGCAGGGCAACGCTCGACCGCATACAGTACGGATCACAAGAGACTGTCCACACAACAACAGACCGCCTCCGTAATCTAGTGGTATGAGCGTCCGCCCGGAGAGCGGAAGGTCCGGGGTTCGATTCCAGGCCGCGTCATACCTAAAGACGTTAAAAGATGGTACTTGTTGTTACAATGTCTGGCGCTTGGCATTAAGGGGCTAAAACAAGTACTGGTCGGCTCGGAGTCAGTATACTGTGTCTGAGTGGGGTATTCATGTTAAACTGCGGCATGGTATCTCAGTGAGCTAGCATAATAAATCGGCATCAGTCCGGACTAATACTAGCAGCCACACAAACACATACACGTACATGCACGTCGCTATATAAGTGCAATAATCTTGGACGCGACGTTAAACCCAATTTCACCTCACCTCACCACAACAACTACGCCGAAGTCCTCCCCTGGCCCTCCAGATATGAACCTGATAGAGCACATGTAGGATGAAATGGATAGACGGCTACGCCGACGTCAACAAAATCCCCAGACGTTGCAGCAGTTAGCTTTTGCGTTGCAGGCCGAGTAGGCTACCACTCCTCAGGATGTGATTCACATACTCGCAGTTGATGTCAGACCGCTATCGATTCCAACGGGGGACCTTCGCGTTATTGATGGTAGCTGACCTTCACCTTGGACTTTTCCTATGTAACGATAACTAAGATGACTACAATCACCAAGTGTTCTCTCCACAACATTTTGGCTCAATACCTTGTACGGTTCCTCATATAAACGTATTTTCCTAACTCACACAAATCAGGCTTTGCCTTTCCTTTTTGAGGAGTATATTCCTGATCAACTACACTTGCAGGTGATATGCCTTCCTAATGCATGATTACACCTCATGGCGACCGGTCAACTACACGTGTGTGCGATATTCCTTCCTTGCGGCCAAGTACGCCAATGAATGATATTCCTGTCTCATGAGCCAGCTACACCTGTGGATGATATTCTTGCCTCATGGTCAATTACACCTGTGGATGATATTTCTGCCTCATGACCAGCTACACCTGTGGATGATATTCTTGCCTCATGGCCAACTAAACATTTTGGAGGAGATATTCCGGCCTAATGGTCAACTACACATCTGGGAGCTCTTCCTGTCCACTTACATCACCGCGTAAAGGTCAACCTAACCTGTAAATGAGATTCCTGTCCACCTGCTTATAACACTTGTGACCCCCATCTACTAGTACACCTGTGAGTAAGATCCCGAGATCCCGACTTACAAATCAACTTAGTCAGATTGCGCTCACTGTCTTACACCCGCCTAATTTACCTATCATGACACTTGTCAATATGATGCATGATGCTACCCCATGCTATGACCTCTACATGTACATTTAACATCATACTCACTGCAAGGTACTTTTAGAATGAAACTTGTGTGAGTTGCGGTTGCTACCCACTTTCGTGGACACTCATCACTGAATGTCAGTGATCTAGTTGATGTGTTTTTTACGACTACTTTGCTTTTTAACGGACGATGGAATCCGGTTTACTAGCTATTCGACTTTATAGCTCTCTTGTAGATTAGATCCCTGACTACAATACTGTTTGACAAGAGCATAAAGAGTGTGTATTGGACATACCACATTGTCATAGATAATGATGTATACACTTATTGCATCCTTTAACGAATAGAAAACATGCTAAAGTTTAATAAGCGTAGTATTTATTGTACTTTCTTCCCGATTGTTATTCAAGAAAGTGTGTACATCTTCACTCTGAACAGAAATATAAACTCAACCCATCCCAGATGAGCTACATATTCAGTGTGAGTAAATACAAGCAAAGAAAGCATGAAACATACGAGTGTAGTACAGTGTATCAAGATTTTTCTCCGCCTTTTGGTCAACTACACTTGTTGGTGAGATCCCAACCTTTTGGTCAACTACACTTGTAGGTGAGATTCCTGCCTATTGGTTAATCACATTTGTAGGTGAGATCCCCGTTTTTGGTCAACTACACTTGTAGGTGAGATCCCCACCTTTTGGTCAACTACACTTGCAGGTGAGATCCCCACCTATTGGCCAACCACACTTGTAGGTGAGTTCCCCGCCTATTGGTGAACCACACTTGTAGGTGAGATCCCCGCCTACCCTCAACTACACTTGTAGGTGAGATCCCTGCCTTTTGGTCAGCTACACTTGCAGCTGAGATCCCTGCTTACCGGCCAACTACACTTGTAGGTGAGATCCCCGCCTTATGGTCAACTACACTTTTAAGTGAGTTCCCCGCCTATTGGTTAACTACACTTGTAGGTGAGATCCCCACCTTTTGGTCAACTACACTTGTAGGTGAGATCCCCGCCTTTTGGTCAACTACACTTGCAGGTGAGATCCCCGCCTTTTGGTCAACTACACTTGTAAGTGAGTTCCCCATCTATTGGTTAACTACACTTGTAGGTGAGATCCCTGCCTTTTGGTCAACTACACTTGTAGGTGAGATCCCCGCCTACCGGTCAACTACACTTGTTGGTGAGATCCTTACCTTTGGGTCAACTACACTTCTAGGTGAGATCCCCACCTTTTGGTTAACTACACTTGTCGGTGAGATCCCCGTCCACCGGTCAACTACACTTGTTGGTTAGATCCCCGCCTTTTGGTCAACTACTCTTGTAGGTGAGATCCCCGCCTACCGGTCAACTACACTTGTAAGTGAGATCCCCGCCTTTTTGTCAACTGCACTTGTAGGTGAGTTCCCCACCTATTGGTGAACTACACTTTTAGGTGAGATCCCCGCCTATTGGTCAACTACACTTGTTGGTGAGATCCCAACCTTTTGGTCAACTACACTTGTAGGTGAGATTCCTGCCTATTGGTAAACTAAACTATAGGTGAGCCCCCCGCCTTTCGGTCAGCTACACTTGCAGCTGAGATCCCCGCCTTTTGGTCAACTACACTTGTAGGTGAGATCCCCGCCTTTTGGTCAGCTACACTTGCAACTGAGATCCCCGCCTTTTGGTCAACTACACTTGTAGGTGAGATCCCCGCCTGTTGGTCAACTACATTTCTGGGTGAGATCTCCACATACTGTTCAACTACACTTGTAGGTGAGATCCCCGCCTTTTGGTCAGCTACACTTGTAGGTGAGATCCCCGCCTTTTGATCAGCTACACTTGCAGCTGAGATCCCCGCCTTTTGGTCAACTACACTTGTAGGTGAGATCCCCGCCTTTTGGTCAGCTACACTTGCAGCTGAGATCCCCGCCTGTTGGTCAACTACATTTGTAGGTGAGATCCCTACCTATTGGTCAATCACACTTGTAGGTGAGATCCCCGTTTTTGGTCAACTACACTATAGGTGAGATCCCCGCCATTGGTCAACTACACTTGCAGGTGAGATCTCCAACTATTGGCCAACCACACTTGTAGGTGAGATCCCCGCCTATTGGTCAACTACACTTGTAGGTGAGATCTCCGCCTTTTGGTCAACTACACTTGTAGGTGAGATCCCCGCCTACCAGTCAACTACACTTGTAAGTGAGATCCCCGCCTATTGGTCAACTACACTTGTAGGTGAGATCCCCACCTATTGGTCAACTACACTTGTAGGTGAGATCCCTGCCTTTTGGTCAGCTACACTTGCAGCTGAGATCCCCGCCTATTGGTCAACTACGCTTGTAGGTGAGATCCCAACCTTTTGGTTAACTACACTTGTAGGTGAGTTCCCCATCTTTTGGTCAACTACACTTGCAGGTGAGATCCCAACCTTTTAGTCAACTACACTTGTAGGTGAGATCCGCACCTTTTGGTTAACTACACTTGTCGATGGGATCCACGCCTACCGGTCAACTACACTTGTTGTTAAGATGGCCGCCTTTTTTTGTCAACTGCACTTGTAGGTGAGTTCACCACCTATTGGTTAACTACACTTGTAGGTGAAGTCCCTGCCTTTTGGTCAACTACACTTGTAGGTGAGATCCCCGCCTACCAGTCAACTACACTTGTTGGTGAGATCCCCGCCTTTTGGTCAACTACACTTGTAGGTGAGATCCCCGCCTGTTGGTCAACTACATTTGTAGGTGAGATCCCTACCTATTGGTCAATCACACTTGTAGGTGAGATCCCCGTTTTTGGTCAACTACACTATAGGTGAGATCCCCGCCTGTTGGTCAACTACACTTGCAGGTGAGATCTCCACCTATTGGCCAACCACACTTGTAGGTGAGATCCCCGCCTATTGGTCAACTACACTTGTAGGTGAGATCTCCGCCTTTTGGTCAACTACACTTGTAGGTGAGATCCCCGCCCACCAGTCAACTACACTTGTAAGTGAGATCCCCGCCTATTGGTCAACTACACTTGTAGGTGAGATCCCTGCCTACCTGTCAACTACACTATAGGTGAGATCCCCGCCTTTTGGTCAACTACACTTGTAGCTGAGATCCCCGCCTTTTGGTCAACTACACTTGTAGGTGAGATTCCTGCCTATTGGTTAACTACACTATAGGTGAGACCCCCGCCTTTCGGTCAAGTAGACTTGTAGGTGAGATCCCCGCCTTTTGGTCAGCTACACATGCAGCTGAGATCCCCGCCTATTGGTCAACTACGCTTGTAGGTGAGATCCCAACCTTTTTGGTGAACTACACTTGTAGGTGAGTTCCCCATCTTTTGGTCAACTACACTTGCAGGTGAGATCCCCACCTATTGGTCAACTACACTTGTAGGTGAGATCCCAACCTGTTGGTCAACTACACTTGTAGGTGAGATCCCCGCCTTTTGATAAGGTGGGGAAGAACACCCTGGATGACCTGCTAGTAGTATTTTGTTGATTCTTTTTGAAAAACTGGACGGCAGCTGCACTCTGAATGGATTACGCCTTGAGCTGATCATGAAGGATGTGGCTGCTTTCAACAGTTCCACAAATCTGAAGGAATTCCTTCTGAAATACAAAAGTGTACTCCTAGTGACAACCTTGTCTGAAGGCAGACATCGATATCAAGGAAGAGTCTACAGAGATCTTAATGGAAGAATTAAAAGAGGAGGAGAAAGCAGAGGAGAAAGTGGAGGAGAAGGAGGAGGAGGAGGAGGAGGGGGGGAAGGAGGAGGACAAGAAAGAAGCAGAAGAAGCAGTGAAAGAAGAAAAGACTGAAGCATCAAAGGAACAGGAGGAACAGAAGGTGGAGGACAAAGAAGAGCCCGGAAGCTCAACCCCGGACATGGACACTGATAAACCAAATCCAGAAACTGAAGAAGAGGTGAAGAAGCCCAAAGAGAAAGAAGGTTCTGAAGAAGCTGCTGAGGAGACGGCAGACGACAAGGATGACAACCTGTCAGTGACCGCTACACCAACTCTACGATTGTGTTTGTCTCATTCAACAAAAGCTTCATCTTGTAAAGGGAAGTGCAAGTCTCTTCATGTTTGTCGTTATTTCGTGCTCAGCAAATGTGACATTGTAGATACTGGGAAAAGATGTTTGTTCGGTCATGATATGGACTCCAAATATAACAAGTACATCTTGAGAGTAGGGACAGGATTGAATGATAATGACTGTACATGGTAGGGACAGCACTGAAAGAAGTTTGGTTTTGGTTTGTGTTTAGTGTCTGTTTAGCACAGAAATATTTGTAGCAGGTGACCTGGGAACAAGTTTCAAAACAGCTTATTTTTAATTGGTACCCATGTTCATATATCATTAGAGATTAGTCATTTGTAGGTGTTGTTTAGTCCTGGCTCCACTGTACATTGTAATACATAGCATGTGGAGGCTGTGGTATCCACGTGGAGAGGGTTGACTTCTCACCAGATTGTCTACAACATTGCAGTGAAGCAATATGGAGGCTGAAATCTACGTCCCTCCTGGCTGATGAACACATTACCAGATTGTCTACAACATTGCAGTGAAGGAATATGGAGGCTGAAATCTACGTCCATCCTGTCCCCATTGTAGTTTTCCATGTCACCTGCTTTTTTCTTGTTTGCTTTGTATTACACAACTGCCTTTAACTGTGTGATTTTGATCGGAATACTAGTGGTGACTGGTCTTTTATTATGGGGGGTGTCATGACAAAATGAGGGGAGTTGGCCAAATATATCACAGCTATATGGCAGGTTCTAATGTTTAACATAGAATTTAAATAAATTTGAAATTTATTTAGTGACTGGTCGTTTATTGTAGTGGAGAATTCAGGATAAAATGTAGGGGTGGGGTGTGTATGTGGGGGCGAGATGTTGCACAAAATGGGTGAGTGGGTTAGTAAAACATGATAGTCCTAAAACAACCTTCCACCCGTTTGCCCCAATAAATGACCAATTTCTTAGTGACCTTGTTTGTTCAGTTGGTTGGAAAGGGGCATTTCACTTTTCAAAGTGACAGTCTTGTTTAGAAATGAATGCAGCCATTGCGTCCAAAATTTTGACGACTACTTGTGTGACACACCTAAATTGATGATGTGTCAGTCAGTATTAGTTGATGTGTTGTCTGCCATGGCTGAACTGACTGGCACCATCGTACACATAGACTCGTGGTATGTTTGCTATCCTGCCCATAGGTTCAAGACACAAGCAGTCTCACATATTTTGTAGTCCATGTCATATCCATCCGTGTTTCAGTGGTATTGTTATTACAATGGAATCATGTCTGTACATTTGCTATTTACATTGAAATAAAATATGCTGGAAAAACATAACATTGTTTGAGACTGTTTTTGTATGTTCTTGGGTAGCAGAATAATGACTTTGCTACCTGATTTTCAGTGGTCCATTCATATATCTTTTACAGTTATTTTGCCCTTTACGCCAAATGGAATCTGTGTTGGTGAATACTGGTGATAAAGAATGGTTATTCTCTTACATTGATGTTTACAAGCTCTACTCAATACCACAAAGAAGTCATCATTCCATCATTTTGGACATAAAAAGAACATGGAATGTTTTGAGGTTGCAGTCTCTATTACTGCATGTCTGGGCTTGTACAGGGTAGCCACAGCGAGCTTTCAGTTCCCGGACAGATTTCCATTGTTGCTGTATCTTAATACACAAACACAATACATTAGATGGTTAATGACCTCCGTCCTCCCATTCCACCCATTTGAACTGAAACTGAACACTGGAACGTTTTTGCCAAAGTAAATAGTCAGGAGAGAATAGACAAAGACAAATACACAGTCGATCAACAAAATCCAGTTTTATCTGACAAAGGGCAACTTTTCCTGACTTCTTTTCTGAATATCAATTCACTCCCTTACTTATTCCTGAGTATAAAGTTTCCCTGACTAAAAGTCAAATTTTCTGACTCTAAACAGGAATCCCCCCCCCCCCCCCCCCCCCCCCGCGACTTGGGATTATAGGGATCTAAACACAAACCTTAAACCCTTTTCATTATTAAGTGGTAATGACGAGGTAGAAGCACACACTTCCAAACCCTTGAAAAATTGGTCTTCAGAAACCCATGCTTGTCTCCCCTTGTGAAGATCCGGGTTAGAATGGGTCTTCAACAACTCATGCTTGTCGTAAGAGGCGACGGATCAGGTGATCAGGATGTGACTTGGTTGATGAATGTCATCGTATCCCAATTTGGCAATCACTGGGTTGTCTGGTCCAGAGTATTTACAGACTGGGATATTTGCTGAGTGTGGCCTTAAACAACAAACTTCCAAACATAGTTAATTTTTAGGATGGCGTCAGAGCTTTGCGCAATAGGTGAGCACGTGCTACCCTCCTGAAGGCAACTGTTGTTGGTGAGGATGAAATTACATTTGACCCTTGAATACTTCTAATTTTCTTTCCAGTAATTTCAGAATGTATAAGTTTTCAGAAGGCTTACAGAAGAGCCTTGAGAGTCCTGGTTGGTCATGATAATCATGTGTGAGTGAGTATGGTTTTATGCTGTTTTAGCAATATTCCAGCAATGTCAAGGCAAGGTACGCTAGAAATGGGCTTCACACATTGTACCCATGTGGAGAATCAAACCCAGCTCTTCGTCGTGATAAGCCAACGCTTTAACCAATTTCTCAGTAAAGTACAGATTCAAGTACTAGTTGGGTTGAGTTGCATCCGGGATTTGAACTCACACTGCCAGAGTGAGGCACCTAATTTGCCAGCACACAAAGTCAGCGATCTAACCCACTCAGCCTCTGAGGCTTCCACAAAAAATGAAAGTCCGAAAACTGGTAGTCTAGATCACGTACTTTGTGTACCCCTCTGACAAGTGTAAATTGGGACAGCTCCCATGGCTGAAAGCTATTAACACACAATACCATCTAGAAAGTGGTCAAATGTAATATTTGTAAAATTATATTTGGGATAACACTTTCTTAGTAAAGTATAGATTACAGGACGTTTTTGGGTTGAGTCCAATACTTGTCTCCCCCTGGGAAGATCCGGGTTAGAATTGATCTTCAGCAACCCATGCTTGTCTCCCCCTGTGAAGATACGGGTTAGAATTGATCTTCAGCAACCCACGCTTGTCTCCCACTGTGAAGAACTGGGTTAGAATTGGTCTTCAGCTACCCATGCTTATCGCAAGAGGGGACTAAGAGATGTTGGTCAAAGTCGCTCATTTGGTTTTTACATGTCATCATATCTCAATTACGAACGCCGATGCTCATCATGTCAATCACTGGATTGTTTGGTCCAGACTTGATTATTTACAGACTGCTGTTATACAGATGTCAATCACTGGATTGTTTGGTCCAGACTTGATTATTTACAGACTGCTGTTATACAGATGTCAATCACTGGATTATTTGGTCTAGACTTGATTATTTACAGACTGCTGTTATACAGATGTCAATCACTGGATTGTTTGGTCCAGACTTGATTATTTACAGACTGCTGTCATACAGGTGGAATATTGTTGAGTGGCGTTAAACAACAAACATGGAAACTTAATGTAGAAGGTTAATGGTGTGAAATTAAAAACCATTAAAATCACAAAACTGAAAGTGTTTTATTCAGGAGATTTAGAGTTCAAGTAGCAAAATTGTAATCATATTTGTGTATTTAAAACATTTACGGTACATTATTACATCTTGAAAAGTAAAATCTGTCTTTAAAACAAATCTGTGATTTTGTATGCACTAGCATTTTTTGGGATCAAATATCACCTAGTTACCAGTGTGGCCTAGCTATTGCAACAACAGAAATATCTATAAACACTATACAATGGTAGATGCAAACCTTTTGTCTGAAGTCTTGATACATGAACGAAATCTTGTTTTGATTTTGTAAATACATTTTTACAACACATTTCATCATTTAGTTACTTTGGCATAATTTCAGCAACTACAGCAATACATTTATTAAATCAATACAAGTGTCTGTACACTCACTTCTGTGTCACATCACATTTCATCCAAAGTTGTTGGGGCATAATTTCAGATACTACAGCTATAATTTCATCCAAACAGTATTCATATGTGGACTCAAAACAATTATGCTACAGTATTATAACAATCTCAGCAGAAGAAATCTTGTTTTGAAAGAATTTTAACATTTTGTCTGTACACTCACTCCTGTGTCACATCACATTAAAGAAAGTTGTTGCTGTGACATAATTTCAGCAACTACAGCAATAGTTTCATCATAACAATAGTCATGTGGGGATTTAAAACACTATTTTTATAGTATTAAATCAATATTAGCAGAAGAAATCGTGTTTTGAAGGAATTTTTACATTTTGCCTGTGTACTCACTCCTGTGTCACATCACATTTCAGAAGATTGTTGCTGTGACATAATTTTAGCAACAACAGCAATAATTTCATTATAACAATATTTGTGTGAGTATTTAAAATTCATTTCAATCCCAAGAGAAATCAGGAAAGTTGTGAAACCAGACATGTGGAGAACTTGGTTGTATTTTGTACACAACAAACAGAACACAAACCGAACACTTCTATGTCCGCTTCACTCACTTTCCCCGCCTGACATTGAAACAGTTGATAGAAATCTCTCAGTTACACGGACAACTCTACATAACCAGTTTATTTCCTATCTCAGCGCTTGGTAGATGAGGGCCCTCTTGGTGTCTGTCATGTCGACGTCCTCCCCGCTGATCAGACTCATGGACGTAGTGTTGCCAGGTTGCCACCCAGCACTAAACATGGGGACAAGAGGTTCCCGGAACACCTCATCATACTTGTCAAGAACAATCCCCCTGTCCAAGTCAATGAAGGCCACTCTCCCCCTCCCCACATCCAGCACCACGCCATAGTGGAGAGTGGCCTGTGTGCCGGGAGTCGGGGACACGGTGATCTGGTGACACTCGCCCTGCTCCCCCTCCCGACACACCGTGGTACAGAAACTCTCCCCGTGTCTGTCACATCTCCCTACACTGACACACCAGGAGCGACGGTGTGGAGAAACAGACAACTCACTGTCCACATGTCCTGCCTCGCTTACCCCCATCTCCAGGACATGCCACGGCACTCCCCCCTCCACCCGCACCCTGGTCTTTGTCTCCCAGTATGTTGGTGTGGTGGGGTAGGGGGTGAGGGTGGAGGGGGGTGGAGGAAGGGGGAAGGGGGAGCTTAAGGTCCCCCAGTACTTCTGTAGCCTGTTCCGTCCCTCATCCCGTGTGTCGGGCGGCGAGTTGACCAGCTCACCGTCTGTAGTTACGTGGCATCTGTCTGTATTGGCCCGAGCCGCGTCCAGGTGACGTTTAGGACCTGGAAATAAACATTGTATTTGTTGTGTAGCAAGTTTATTTCACTGTTTGTTACAAACTGAGACACAGAAAGAGATTTACTGAAAATATCGGCTGATTGTTTGCTTGTTTCCAAACAGCGCGCTGAATGTTCGTCTGTGTTTTTCATCAGTACAGAATATCTCCCACAACTGCGTTTTATTAGTGCGCTTATTACAATTAAAACTATTACTACGAGAATTCAAAATGCATTTCATTAAGAAACAAATAGAATAATTCACAGAAAAAGGCAATGTAAAAGAATTTTTGGTACACTTTTGATTTACCACCATTGTGCAGATATCTGCCAGACGTGTGTTGTGCGTGGACGATGTTCGTGTATGAAATACGACCTCAGTGAGTGAATTTCTCCACAAAAGTGTTTGTGTGTGGATTCTATATGAAGCTTTTACGAAAGAAGATAAAAATAAACCACAAAGTTCCATGTTTTAGGATATTTTTGACATTTTTGTGTTCATCATACACCGCATGAACAGGTATATTCTATGTCCGCTTCAGTCACTTTCACCGTTACACCGTCACTGTCTGTGTGTGGCGGAATGTTCACATGCGCTGGTCAGTGATTGATGTCGCAAGTCCGTCAACAACGCCAGCTTTCTGAGTTATTCCAGTGTAGAATGAATAAGATCCATGATTGTATAATTGCACTTACACAAGAATTGGTATAGAGATTCAGTGAACATCCCGACCAATACAATAAGGAAGTTAAATATAACACATTTGTGACGTAGTTGTATTGTTTAAACGTGCCATGGAGATCTGAATAGGTTGTGTGTAATTAACAATTAAATATTTTCAAATACATTTGTATGATGTTTCAGACTTAGAAAATAACAGGCATACTATAACGGTATTTATGCTTAAGTAGTTAAACAACCCTATATTGCTCAGGGCTATATTTCTAATTAGCCCCATCAGTATGTTCTCAAAATTCTCTTAGAATAAATGAAAACTTTCACGCCCTTGAGATACTTGTAACAGGCAATGTTATTAGGAAATATGTTGGCTAATACTTAATGTCCGTTTCAATAACTACACATTAGATTAAAGTGACAAGGTCCTTGCCTAGAGTGGGGTGTATCTTTCAGGACATCAACAACAGATGTAATGGCTGAGACACTTCGATACGTTTGAGTGTAAATATTACACATTCAGTGTGAGAACGCTAAACTCTCAGCAAACACCAGTTTCACCGAACGACCGTTCGAGGCTGGCCTGGTGCCAAGTAATAGTGTCATAAGCTAAACATGCATTCCCAAAACCTGAGAAAATTATTACAAAGTCAACCTTGAAATTGATGGGTATAGCTTTAACACGATGGAGAAGGAAAGCCGCCATGTTGGCACAAATAAGCAGGAAATCAATTGGGCGATGACAGTTGCAGGGTATTTCGGGATAGGTCCGTTGTTGTTGTCGCCAATTAATCAATACACATCTTTAATCCGTTCGTAGGCTCATGGTCTGATATTGTTCTTAACCAACTAAAATGATCTATGATGACATGTGACAAAGAAAGGTCAGGCCCGAACACTTAAAATGATACGGTCACCGTTAGGAAAGGGGAAAGCTGTTTTGCAGTCTATCGGGTAGAACCCCGATCGTTCTAAGTTCCCCAATCAGTGACGAGCCTGACCGGTCTGATCCTGTCGTGTATTGATAAGTAAACTGAGAGTACGTAAAAATAATGTGAGAATAAGGCTGGTGTTGCGTTTCTTGATTATGCGAGTATAAATGCTGATGGAGACAAGTAAGCGTCGATCGACCAATCACTCCTTGACTGAGATAACCCCATGCTGACAAGGCGAGCTGCAAAGTCATGGCTTAACTGACCATGACGACAAGGAACAATACGTTTAGATAACTAAACTTGACGATCTAACGCAGTTACGACAACAGTGATAGATCGAGAGACAGATTTGATTCAACACTACGTCAGACATAAAAACTTTTAAAATATATGAACATTAATCTAGCTGTGGAATACAATAGCCCGAGCACCTTCACTCACTCACTCACTCATTCACTCCTGGAAATACTTACATGAGATTGGTGCAGGCCGACATTCCATTCCAACAATATGTACTGTGCTTCCAAAATCTGAAAGATAAATGTTAGATATATTTATACCTTGTTTATATGTTTTCTGTTTTCATGAGGTCAAAGTTTGCATTCATCAGCAGCTATAAAGAAGTAACCGATAAGCATATCTTCAACTTGTTACGCAAGCCTAGCAGCTAAATGTTTATATCAATCACGGTTGCGACAATCCGAGGTTTAATATCTGGCGTACATTTACCCAATGAACAGTTACATGAATCTCCACGACTGTCGCCGTTGCGCTCGGCTTACTGTACTGTGTTAAATTTGGCCCTGCATGATACTGTATTATACTGTATGATACAGTGTACTGTCTTGGCTATTCAAAAATAAACGATAGGATAGCCAACTGGTTTTCACATTCCTCACTGATAGGGAACAATTGGGTTTGATTCGCAAAGTGAGAAGTCCATTCCTAATCATGGCCTGTGAGTATGAGATAATAATATTAAAACACATCAACGTGACATACACGTCAATATTGGTTTTCTACTCCCCTAGAATGTACAGCTATATAAATCTACAAACCTTTTTCCAATGAGTCATTCTTTGCCGTCAAATACGCGAGTTGCTGCTCATCTTCTGTCATCACCTAGAAGATAAAGAAGACGACGTCAAGACGTTCAGAGCCAGTGAGAAACTTCACAAAGTGTCATAACATTCAAGTATGTACGTCATCAAATACCAACCACCCTGACCATGTACTGAATCACCTGATTCTGATTCTGTATTGAATCAAGCCAATGAACGACTGACCGTAAGACACCGGTGATCCAAATATAAGCAATGAAGAATGGAGTGTGTTGTCCCAAAATACATAAAGAATAGGATTCATGGGACCATTGATGCAATGGTAATAATGTATTAGTTTGTTCGTTATGGGCACAAAACTAAATCTGCATTTGGAAAAATGCCTCATTTATTCAATAATATTTCAAATAAATGTTAAAGTTATTTTATATTTCCAACATCTAATTTAGATAATGTTATAGCTTATTTCAATATAGTTCCTTTGGACTTCAGAATCTAAATTTGTCATTTTCTCCTTTTCGTTATCTATCCTTTTCAAACCATAGGCAATAATAACAACGTTAATTAGTTATTGACATGATTGGTTAACAAGACAATTAACGCGAAGATTTAAAAGCCAAAAATAAATATAATTTTGTTCTATTTCAGCCAGTACTTTTTTACATGAAATAAAAGCAAAAATAGCCTTCCACATTAATAAGAAATCTCTGTCAAAACCAGAATCGATTTTACATTGCCATTTCATAAGCATGCGTCCATGTTCCCTTTCGTCCCCATTTATACCTTCAATGTGAGTGTAGTTAAATCTCTGTCCTTTAGGGAGCCCAGCTGGTACCTCCTCCACTGATGCATCAGGCCTGTAGACCTGTCGGGACTGTGACACCCACACTTGTAGGTGAGATCCCCACCTTTTGGTCAGCTACACTTGCAGCTGAGATCCCCGCCTTTTGGTCAACTACACCTGTAGGTGAGATTCCTGCCTATTGGTTAACTACACTATAGGTGAGACCCCCGCCTTTCGATCAGCTACACTTGCAGCTGAGATCCCCGCCTTTTGGTCAACTACACTTGTAGGTGAGATCCCCGCCTGTTGGTCAACTACATTTGTAGGTGAGATCCCTACCTATGGGTCAATCACACTTGTAGGTGCGATCCCCGCTTTTGCTCATACACTTGCAGGTGAGATTCCCACCTATTGGTCAACCAAACTTGTCGGTGAGATCCCCGCCTACTGGTCAACTACACTTGTAGGTGAGATCCCCACCTATTGGTCAACTACACTTGTAGGTGAGATCCCCGCCTGTTGGTCAACTACACTTGTAGGTGAGATCCCCGCCTTTTGGTCAACTACACTTGTAGGTGAGATCCCCGCCTATTGGTCAACTACACTTGTAGGTGAGATCCCCGCCTAACGGTCAACTACACTTGTAGGTGAGATCCCCGCCTAACGGTCAACTACACTTGTAGGTGTGATCCCAACCTTTTGGTCAACTACACTTGTAGGTGAGATCCCCACCTATTGGTCAACTACACTTGTAGGTGAGATCCCCGCCTATTGGTCAACTACACTTGTAGGTGAGATCCCCGCCTAACGGTCAACTACACTTGTAGGTGTGATCCCAACCTTTTGGTCAACTACACTTGTAGGTGAGATCCCCACCTTTTGGTTAACTACACTTGTCGATGGGATGCACGCCTACCGGTCAACTACACTTGTTGTTTAGATGGCCGCCTTTTTGTCAACTGCACTTGTAGGTGAGTTCACCACCTATTGGTGAACTACACTTGTAGGTGAAATCCCTGCCTTTTGGTCAACTACACTTGTAGGTGAGATCCCCGCCTACCAGTCAACTACACTTGTTGGTGAGATCCCCGCCTTTTGGTCAACTACACTTGTAGGTGAGATCCCCGCCTGTTGGTCAACTACATTTGTAGGTGAGATCCCTACCTATTGGTCAATCACACTTGTAGGTGAGATCCCCGTTTTTGGTCAACTACACTTGTAGGTGAGATCCCCGCCATTGGTCAACTACACTTGCAGGTGAGATCTCCACCTATTGGCCAACCACACTTGTAGGTGAGATCCCCGCCTATTGGTCAACTACACTTGTAGGTGAGATCTCCGCCTTTTGGTCAACTACACTTGTAGGTGAGTTCCCCGCCCACCAGTCAACTACACTTGTAAGTGAGATCCCCGCCTATTGGTCAACTACACTTGTAGGTGAGATCCCTGCCTACCTGTCAACTACACTATAGGTGAGATCCCCGCCTTTTGGTCAACTACACTTGTAGCTGAGATCCCCGCCTCTTGGTCAACTGCACTTGTAGGTGAGATTCCTGCCTATTGGTTAACTACACTATAGGTGAGACCCCCGCCTTTCGGTCAAGTAGACTTGTAGGTGAGATCCCCGCCTTTTGGTCAGCTACACTTGCAGCTGAGATCCCCGCCTATTGGTCAACTACGCTTGTAGGTGAGATCCCAACCTTTTGGTGAACTACACTTGTAGGTGAGTTCCCCATCTTTTGGGCAACTACACTTGTAGGTGAGATCCCCACCTATTGGTCAACTACACTTGTAGGTGAGATCCCAACCTGCTGGTCAACTACACTTGTAGGTGAGATCCCCGCCTTTTGATAAGGTGGAGAAGAACACCCTGGATGACCTGCTAGTAGTATTTTGTTGATTCTTTTTGAAAAACTGGACGGCAGCTGCACTCTGAATGGATTACGCCTTGAGCTGATCACGAAGGATGTGGCTGCTTTCAACAGTTCCACAAATCTGAAGGAATTCCTTCTGAAATACAAAAGTGTACTCCTAGTGACAACCTTGTCTGAAGGCAGACATCGATATCAAGGAAGAGTCTACAGAGATCTTAATGGAAGAATTAAAAGAGGAGGAAAAGTAGAGGAGAAAGTGGAGGGGAAGGAGGAGGAGGAGGGGGAGAAGGACGAGGACAAGAAAGAAGCAGAAGAAGCAGTGAAAGAAGAAAAGACTGAAGCATCAAAAGAACAGGAGGAAGAGAAGATGGAGGACAAAGAAGAGCCCGGAAGCTCAACCCCGGACATGGACACTGATAAACCAAATCCAGAAACTGAAGAAGAGGTGAAGAAGCCCAAAGAGGAAGAAGGTGCTGGAGAAGCTGCTAAGGAGACAGCAGACGACAAGGATGACCACCTGTCAGTGACCGCTACACCAACTCTACGATTGTGTTTGTCTCATTCAACAAAAGCTTCATCTTGTAAAGGGAAGTGCAAGTCTCTTCATGTTTGTCGTTATTTCGTGCTCAGCAAATGTGACATTGTAGATACTGGGAAAAGATGTTTGTTCGGTCATGATATGGAATCCAAATATAACAAGTACATCTTGAGAGTAGGGACAGGATTGAATGATAATGACTGTACATGGTAGGGACAGCACTGAAAGAAGTTTGGTTTTGGTTTGTGTTTAGTGTCTGTTGGCACAGACATATTTGTAGCAGGTGACCTGGGAACAAGTTTCAAAACAGCTTATTTTTAATTGGTACCCATGTTCATATATCATTAGAGATTAGTCATTTGTAGGTGTTGTTTAGTCCTGGCTCCACTGTACATTGTAATACATAGCATGTGGAGGCTGTGGTATCCACGTGGAGAGGGTTGACTTACAGATGCCAGCTTCTCCAGCATTAACTCCTGGCTGATGAACATCTCACCAGATTGTCTACAACATTGCAGTGAAGCAATATGGAGGCTGAAATCTACGTCCCTCCTGGCTGATGAACACATTACCAGATTGTCTACAACATTGCAGTGAAGGAATATGGAGGCTGAAATCTACGTCCCTCCTGGCTCATGAACATCTCACCAGATTGTCTACAACATTGCAGTGAAGGAATATGGAGGATAAAATCTAGGGGTGTGGTGTGTATGTGGGGGCGAGATGTTGCACAAAATGGGTGAGTGGGTTAGTAAAACATGATAGTCCTAAAACAACCTTCCACCCGTTTGCCCCAATAAATGACCAATTTCTTAGTGACCTTGTTTGTTCAGTTGGTTGGAAAGGGGTATTTCACTTTTCAAAGTGACAGTCTTGTTTAGAAATGAATGCAGCCATTGCGTCCCAAATGTGACGACTACTTGTGTGACACACCTAACTTGATGATGTGTCAGTCAGTATTAGTTGATGTGTTGTCTGCCATGGCTGAACTGACTGGCACCATCGTACACATAGACTCGTGGTATGTTTGCTATCCTGCCCATAGGTTCAAGACACAAGCAGTCTCACATATTTTGTAGTCCATGTCATATCCATCCGTGTTTCAGTGGTATTGTTATTACAATGGAATCATGTCTGTACATTTGCTATTTACATTGAAATAAAATATGCTGGAAAAACATAACATTGTTTGAGACTGTTTTTGTATGTTCTTGGGTAGCAGAATAATGACTTTGTTACCTGATTTTCAGTGGTCCATTCATATATCTTTTACAGTTATTTTGCCCTTTACGCCAAATGGAATCTGTGTTGGTGAATACTGGTAATAAAGACTGGTTATTCTCTTACATTGATGTTAACAAGCTCTACTCAATGCCACAAAGAAGTCATCATTCCATCATTTTGGACATAAAAAGAACATGGAATGTTTTGAGGTTGCAGTCTCTTTTACTGCATGTCGAAGCTTGTACATGGTAGCCACAGCGAGTTTTCAGTTCCCTGACAGATTTCCATTGTTGCTGTATCTTAATACACAAACACAATACATTAGATGGTTAATGACCTCCGTCCTCCCATTCCACCCATTTGAACTGAAACTGAACACTGGAACGTTTTTGCCAAAGTAAATAGTCAGGAGAGAATAGACAAAGACAAATACACGGTCGATCAACAAAATCCAGTTTTATCTGACAAAGGGCAACTTTTCCTGACTTCTTTTCTGAATATCAATTCACTACCTTACTTATTCCTGAGTATAAATTTTCCCTGACTAAAAGTCAAATTTTCTGACTCTAAACAGGAATCCCCCCCCCACCCCCTCGAGTTGCGATTATAGGGATCTAAACACAAACCTTAAACCCTTTTCATTATTAATTGGTAATGACGAAGTAGAAGCACACACTTCCAAACCCTTGAAAAATTGGTCTTCAGCAACCCATGCTTGTCTCCCCTTGTGAAGATCCGGGTTAGAATGGGTCTTCAACAACTCATGCTTGTCGTAAGAGGCGACGGATCAGGTGATCAGGATGTGACTTGGTTGATGAATGTCATCGTATCCCAATTTGGCAATCACTGGATTGTCTGGTCCAGAGTATTTACAGACTGGGATATTTGCTGAGTGTGGCCTTAAACAACAAACTTCCAAACATAGTTAATTTTTAGGATGGCGTCAGAGCTTTGTGCAATAGGCGAGCACGTGCTACCCTCCTGAAGGCAACTGTTGTTGGTGAGGATGAAATTACATTTGACCCTTGAATACTTCTAATTTTCTTTCCAGTAATTTCAGAATGTATAAGTTTTCAGAAGGCTTACAGAAGAGCCTTGAGAGTCCTGGTTGGACATGATAATCATGTGTGAGTGAGTATGGTTTTATGCTGTTTTAGCAATATTCCAGCAATGTCAAGGCAAGGGACGCTAGAAATGGGCTTCACACATTGTACCCATGTGGAGAATCAAACCCAGCTCTTCGTAGTGATAAGCCAACGCTTTAACCAATTTCTCAGTAAAGTACAGGTTCAAGTACTAGTTGGGTTGAGTTGCATCCGGGATTTGAACTCACACTGCCAGAGTGAGGCACCTAATTTGCCAGCACACAAAGTCAGCAATCTAACCCACTCAGCCTCTGAGGCTTCCACAAAAATGAAAGTCCGAAAACTGGTAGTCTAGATCACGTACTTTGTGTACCCCTCTGACAAGTGTAAATTGGGACAGCTCCCATGGCTGAAAGCTATTAACACACAATACCATCTAGAAATTGGTCAAAATTTGTAAAAATGTTTTATTTGGGATAATACTTTCTTAGTAAAGTATAGATTCCAGGACGTTTTTGGGTTGAGTCCAATACTTGTCTCCCCCTGGGAAGATCCGGGTTAGAATTGATCTTCAGCAACCCATGCTTGTCTCCCACTGTGAAGAACTGGGTTAGAATTGGTCTTCAGCTACCCATGCTTATCGCAAGAGGGGACTAAAGAGATGTTGGTCAAAGTCGCTGATTTGGTTTTTACATGTCATCATATCTCTATTGCGAACGTCGATGCTCATCACGTCAATCACTGGATTGTTTGGTCCAGACTTGATTATTTACAGACTGCTGTTATACAGATGTCAATCACTGGATTGTTTGGTCCAGACTTGATTATTTACAGACTGCTGTTATACAGATGTCAATCACTGGATTATTTGGTCTAGACTTGATTATTTACAGACTGCTGTTATACAGATGTCAATCACTGGATTGTTTGGTAGAGACTTGATTATTTACAGACTGCTGTCATACAGGTGGAATATTGGTGAGTGGCGTTAAACAACAAACATGGAAACTTAATGTAGAAGGTTAATGGTGTGAAATTAAAAAACGTTATTCAGGAGATTTAGAGTTCAAGTAGCAAAATTGTAATCATATTTGTGTATTTAAAACATTTACGGTACATTATTACATCTTGAAAAGTAAAATCTGTCTTTAAAACATATCTGTGATTTTGTGTGCACTAGCATTTTTTGGGATCAAATATCACCTAGTTACCAGTGTGGCATAGCTATTGCAACAACAGAAATATCTATAAACACTATACAACGGTAGATTCAAACCATTTATCTGAAGTCTTGATACATGAACGAAATCTTGTTTTGATTTTGTAAATACAGTTTTAAAACACATTTCATCATTTCGTTACTTTGGCATAATTTCAGCAACTACAGCAACACATTTATTAAATTAATACAAGTGTCTGTACACTCACTTCTGTGTCACATCACATTTCATCCAAAGTTGCTACTGGGGCATAATTTCAGATACTACAGCTATAATTTCATCCAAACAGTATTCATATGTGGACTCAAAACAATTATGCTACAGTATTATAACAATCTCAGTAGGAGAAATCTGGTTTTGAAAGAATTTTTACATTTTGTCTGTACACTCTCACTCCTGTGTCATCGCATTTCAAAAAGTTTCGTGTGACATAATTTCAGCAACTACGGCAAGAGTTTCATGATAACAATAGTCATGTTGGGATTTAAAACACTATTTATATAGTATTAAATCAACATTAGCAGAAGAAATCTTGTTTGGAAACAATTTTTACATTTTGCCTGTGTACTCACTTCTGTTTCACATCACATTTCAGAAAGTTGTTGCTGTGACATAATTTCAGCAACTACAGCAATAATTTTATCATAACAATATGTGTGTGAGTATTTAAAATGTATTTCAATCCCAGGAGAAACCAGGAAAGTAGTGAAACCAGACATGTGAAGAACTTGGTTGTATTTTGTACACAACAAAGAGAACCCAAACCGAACACTTCTATGTCCGCCTCACTCACTTTCCCCGCCTGTCATTGAAACAGTTGATAGAAATCTCTCAGTTACACGGACAACTTTACAGAATCAGTTTATTTCCTATCTCAGCGCTTGGTAGACGAGGGCCCTCTTGGTGTCTGTCATGTCGACGTCCTTCCCGCTGATCAGACTCATGGACACAGTGTAGTCAGATAACGCATACCCAACACCAAACATGGGGACAAGAGGTTCCCGGAACACCTCATCATACATGACAAGAACAACCCCCCTGTCCAAGTCAATGAAGGCCACTCTCCCCCTCCCCACATCCAGCACCACGCCATAGTGGAGGGTGGCCTGTGTGCCGGGAGTGTCGGGCATGGTGTTCTGGAGACACTCGCCCCGCTTCCCCTCCCGCCACACCGTGGTACAGAAACTCCTCCCGTGTCTGTCACATCTCTCTACACGGACACACCAGGAGCGACGCTGTGCAGGAACCCACAACCCACTGTCCACCTGTCCTGCCTCGCACACCCCCATCTCCAGGACATACCACGACATTCCCCTCACCACCCGTACCCGGGTCTTTGTCTGCCAGTATGTGGGTGTGGTGGGGAGGGGGTTGAGGGTGGAGGAGTGTGGAGGAAGGGGGATGGGGGAGCTACAGGTCCCTCTATACTCCTGTAGTCTGTTCCGCCCCTCATCCCGTGTGTCTGTCGGCGAGTTCACCAGCTCACCGTCTGTAGTTACGTGGCAGCGTTCTGTGTTGGCCCGAGCCGCGTCCAGGTGAATTTTAGGACCTGGAAATAAACATTGTATTTGTTGTGTAGCAAGTTTATTTCACTGTTTGTTACAAACTGAGACACAGAAAGAGATTTACTGAAAATATCGGCTGATTGTTTGCTTGTTTCCAAACAGCGCGCTGAATGTTCGTCTGTGTTTTTCATCAGTACAGAATATCTCCCACAACTGCGCTATATTAGTGCGCTAATTACAATGTAAAACTATTACTACGAGAATTCAAAATGCATTTCATTAAGAAACAAATAGAATAATTCACAAACAAAGGCAATATAAAAGAATTTATGATAATCTTTTGATTTACCCCATTGTGCAGATATCTGCCAGACGTGGACGATGTTCGTGTATGAAATACGACCTCAGTGAGTGAATTTCTCAACAAAAGTGTTTGTGTGTGGATTCTCAATTAATCTTTCACAAAGCATGATAAAAATAAACTGAAAAGTATCGTGTTTTAGGATATTTTTGACATTTTTGTGTTCATCATACACCGCATGAACAGGTATATTCTATGTCCGCTTCAGTCACTTTCACCGTTACCCTGTGTGTGTCGCGGAATGTTCACAAGCGCTGGTCAGTGATTGATGTCGCAAGTCCGTCAACAACGTCAGCTTTCTGAGTTATTCCAGTGTAGAATGAATAAGATTCATGATTGTATAATTGTACTTACACAAGAATCGGTACAGAGATTCAGTGAACACCCCGAACAATACGAGAAGGAAGTTAAATATAACACATTTGTGACGTAGTTGTATTGTTTAAACGTGCCATGGAGATGTGAATAGGTTGTGTGTAATTAACAAATTAAATATTTTCAAATACATTTGTATGATCTTTCACACTTAGAAAATAACAGGCATACTATAACGGTATTTATGCTAAAGTAGTTAAACAACCCTATATTGTTCAGGGCTATATTTCTAATTAGCCCCATCAGTATGTTCTCAAAATTCTCTACAGATCAACAGAAAGATTACTTTTCACAAACCGACAGTTACTCGTTTGTTCTCAGAATGTATCATACATTCAAACTGCTTCTGTATACTTTACCCAACTTCCTCCGATGGAAATCAAAATCAAATTCACGCCCTTGAGATACTTGTAACAGGCAATGTTATTAGGAAATATGTTAGCTAATACTTAATGTCCGTTTCAGTAACTACACATTAGATTAAAGTGACAAGGTCCTCGCCTGGAGTGGGGTGTATCTTTCAGTACACCAACAACAGATGTACAGCTGTACTGGCTGAGGTTTTAGTGTCAATATTACACATTCAGTGTGAGAACGCGAAACACCAGTTTCACCGCACGACCGTTCGAGGCTGGACTGGTGGCAAGTAATAGTGTTATAAGCTAAACATGCATCTCCAAAACCTGAGAAACATATTACAAAGTCAACATTTAAATTGATGGTTACAGCTTTAACACGATGGAGAAAGAAAGTCGCCATGTCGGCGCAAACAAGCAGGAAATCAATAGGGCGATGACAGTTGCAGGGTATTTCGGGATAGGTTCGTTGTTGTTGTCGACAGTTAATCAATAGACATCTTTAATCAGTTCGTAGGTTCATGGTCAAATATTGTTCTTAATCAACTAAAATGGTCCATGATGACATGTGACAAAGAAAGGTCAGTCCCGAACGCTTTCAAATGATACCGCTACCGCTAGGAAAAGGGAGCGCTGTTTTGCAGTCTATCAGGTCGAATCCCGATCGTTCTTAGTTCCCCACTCAGTGACGAGCCTGGCCGGTCTGATCCTGTCGTGTATTGACAATAGATGGACCGAGAGTAAGTAAAACTAATGTGAGTATAAAGCTGGTGTTGCGTTTCTTTATTATACGAGTAGGGGCGGTTGGATGACAATTCGGAGTAAATGTCGATCGACCAATCACTCCTTGACTGAGATAACCCCATGCTGACAAGGCGAGCTGCAAAGTCATGGCTTAACTGACCATGATGACAAGGAACAAAACGTTTAGGTAACAGCAGTTGGGTCTCACTTGACGATCTAACGCATTTACCACAACAGTGATGGATCCAGAGACAGATTTGACTCAACACTAGCTCAGACATAAACGCGTTTAAAAATATACATGTTATACATATAAAAAATAATCTAGCTGTTGAATACGATATCCTGAGACCCTCCACTCACTCACTCACGCACTCCTGGAAATACTTACATGAGATAGGTGCAGGCCTGCATTCCAGTCCAACAATATATACAGTGCTTCCAAAATCTGAAAGATAAATGTTAAATATATTTATACCTTGTTTATATATTTTCTGTTTTCATGAGGTCAAAGTTTGCATTCATCAGCAACTAAAAAGAAGTAACCGATAAGCATATCTTCAACTTGTTACGTGAGCCTTGCAGATAAATATTAAAATTAATCATGTTTTCACGATTGCGACAATCCGGGGTTTAATATCTCCGTATATTTACCTCTTGAACAGTTACATGACTCACCACGACTGTTGCAGAAGCGCTTAGCTTTTTGTGTTAAATTAGGCCCTGCATGATACTGTATGATACTATACGATACTGCATACTGTTTTGGCTATTCAACAATTAGCAATAGGATAGCCAACTGGATTTCACATTCTTCACTGACCGAGAACAATTGAGTTTGATTCCCAAAGTCCATTCCTAATCATGGCGTGTGAGTATGACGATAATAATCTTAAAACAAATCAACACGACATACACATAAATATATGTTTCAAACTTTCATATGAAAGAATTATTCAAGGTATATTTTGGTTTTCAACACTCCTAGAATGTACAGCTATATACATCTACAAACCTTTTTCCAAGGAGTCATTCTTTGCTGTCAGATACGCGAGTTGCTGCTCGTCTCCCGCCATCACCTAGAAGATAAAGAAGACGACGCCAAGACGTTCAGAGACAGTGAGAAACTTCACAAAGAGTCATAACATTCAAGTTTGTACCTCATCAAACACCAACCGCCCTGACCATGTCCTGAATCACCTGATTCTGATTCTGTATTGAATCAGGCCAATAAACGACTGGCCGTAAGACACCGGTGATCCAAATATATGCGATGAAGAATGGAAGATCTAAAGTACATAAACAATAGGATTCATGGGTCAATTGATGCAATGGTAATAATGAATCAGTTTGTCCGCTTATTGGCACAAAACTAAATCTGCATTTGGAAAAAATGTCAAATCTATTCAATAATATTTCAAATAAATGTTATTTTATCTTTCTAACATTTAATTTACATAATGTTATAACTCATTTTAATATAGTTTCTAAGGACTTCAGAATCTAAAGCTGTTATTTTTTCCTTTTCGTTGTCTATCCTTTTCAAACCATAGGCAGTAATAACTGCCATGATTTATTGCCATGATTGGTAAACAAGACAATTACCACGAAGATTTGAAATCCACAATTTTTTTTTTCTATTTCCGACTTTACCTTTTTACATGAAATAAAAGCGACAAAAGCCTTCCGCATGAATAAGAAATCTCTTCCAATACCAGAATCGAGTTAACAATTCCGACCATTTCATAAGCATGCCTCCATGTTCCCTTTCGTCCCCATTTATACCTTCAATGTAAGTGTAGTTAAATCTCTGTCCTTTAGGGAGCCCAGCTGGTACTTCCTCAACTGATGCATCAGACCTGTAGGTATGCAAGGACTGTGACACCCATCTGTAGACACAACATAGAACTTGTTATTGACAATACATAGTGATACATGTATAGGACGTATATACCTTTGGCAAATCACATCCAATTGAAGCCACATTTTACTAACTAGAAGATAACTTAGTTTTAGTTGTAATACATACGAAGTCAGTTATAAAACTTATTCAGTGCTGTGACAATCATCAGTTCATACCTTTCACAGTGTATTGACCTTCCCCTTTCACTCCAGCCAGTTTTGATGTCGTGTTGGGGAACTGTAATTAGGTAGGCGGCATTGAAACAAATACAAAGGTAATTATTATAGGGCTGGTTTTGTTATCACAAAAGACACTTCTAGCACATCGTACACATTTGTATATCTGTGCATTCTCTGGTCTTTGTGTCACGCTTTTCCACTTGGAATCGTGTAGTTTTAATTTCATGACAAAATTAAACACGAAGTCTATGATGTTACTAATGATAATGAGTGAGTAAATATGGCCTATCTCCCCTTTGAGCAGTATTTCAGTTATATTACAGCATGTCATGTTGGTGTAGGAAGTGTGCTCGAGCAGGTCTTAGACGTTTTCCTGTTTGGTGAAACCCACGAACACAGGTATTGCGCTGACAAACCAAGAAACTGATTATGAATGAAGTGACATCGGTTGAGTCAACTATTTGAAATAGGTTGCCGATCAAATAAGCTGTATCAGTCAGTGGTTATTATTGTGTTGTGAAACCTCTGATTAGCCATTTTAAAAATGTTGAATATGTGGCACTTGTGTGGCGGATAGCTGTAAACATATTTCTACCAACAGTTGACAGTACTCATCACTTTAAAACACAGCAAAACTGACACCTTTGCCTGAAACAACTTTATTATTAGTGATAAAATTATAGGACAGTCACTAAACCACAAGCCACTTTTAACTCAGTTGGTATCTCAATATGACCATAACCTGTTATCCTTAAAGACAGTTCTCCTTCGAGAGAGCTATATCTTGTAAAACAACTTTGAACTACATTATGTACATTACATTTAGATTACACTGATGATTGACTGTGATACCAACGCTTGTTATTTTTCTAACATCACCCATGAGGTGAGTTGACTTTGTGTCACCGTAATCCGCCATGGCGGACACCATGATATAGTTGACATATTTCTTACTGCATCGTAAAACAACAGACAAACTGAACAATACATGTGAGCATGTGTATGAACTGATTGAAGCGCCTTAAAAGACTGTTATAACTGTCACCTTTCGCTTTGAGTCTTTCGTGAATACTGTCCTTTGCCTGTGTTTAATTCTTCTTGGCAAGGTGCTTTCATCTTGGTCTTTTTGAAGGGAACTGCTAACACCGTCCAGACCTGGTAGCTCCACATTAAATAGGGATAGGACATCCGGGTACCTCATCAAGTAGTCAACCGCGTTCTGCCACCCAACTGGAGGATACAAAATATTATACATCTAACTTGTGTGATTATCGCAATCGTAAATTTCGTTATATTATCAGACATTCGTCTCTAAGTTATGTCCATGTAAGAGTAACACTTATGATAAAAGGCAATTTGTGAAATACCACTTTAATATACCCACCGCCAAAAGACGCGAATACCATATTGTTAGTTAATAGATGGAGACTTACTCATATTCAAGAGATATCTGATTGGGTCGATGCACAAACGAACATACTGTTATATTGTGTGAACCGACGCTCATGAAGGCATCACATGTTACGCTAAAGATCCATGGCTCGAGATGCACCATTTGTCTCGTGCAGGATTAGGTGTAAAGTTGGGAAATCATATGCAGGATATTGTGTTAGAATAAAGTCACGCTGCGGTAACACTTGACTTTTGTTAGTTTTGTCATTAATTGGTACACACTCGGAAATCTCATCTTGACGTACATACATCTCTATAGGTTTTTATGGTTCGCGTCCCTTTTGGCGGTGAGTCGATATAAGCATAAGTCAATTTACACTTGCCGTGTGTCCAACCCTCAGTTTGTAGTTTGTCGAGTTGTCTCGTTTTGTAATCTCTGTTCTGAAACCAAAGGAACTGGCAGTAGCAGTGAAAGTAGCATCAGAGTCACCACCCTCACCGTTTCGATCAGGTTATTGTATTAATCTTTCCACAATTCTCAGTTGAAGATAATGTTAAGCTTGTATATGATTTAAAACAGTAAGAAATATTTGCAGTCTGAATAAACGACCAAAGCATATTCTTAGTTAAGGAAGAGAATATATGGATGTCAACTTCTTCATTATGCGGAACACAACGTTTCGGAGTATATGCTTACTCCTTCATCAGGTGAATGAATGCCATGAGGCAGAGAGCATAATATATGTACATGTAAGGACAAAACAATTAAGAAGATAACAAAAGGTGGAAACTAACAAGGGAAACCAACAGATGATTGGCGCTGACAGGTGATTAGCAATGGACAATGGAAGCCAACACTTCACAGTAATAGCGCTAATGGTATTGAAGCTAGTGCTTAAGTCAATAGATAAGTAATATGGATGCTACCCTTTCTAGTTTGTACTCTTTGTTATTTTCCACCTATTGTTATCTCATTAATTGTGTATCTCTTCCTTATGTGTATCACTTCTAAATGCCTTTCAAAGACCTGATATTCTTAGTTGTTTCGATATTTCTGTACAAATCTTCAAGAGTATATGAATATGTAAATGGTTACCAATTTTAAACTGTCCAATTCTTCATTTAGAGATTCAATCTCTTGCATTCCTGAAGAGGAAACACATGCATTACTAGAGTACATACAACCGTGAATATGTGTTCACGTGACTGACTGAATATGTCGTGTTTCCTATGCTGAAATTAACACTGACACTACATTAAAAAATATAGAATGTTGATTTCAATTGTTCGTTAATGATAGCAAAACTAGCTGTTATGGGTTGGTGATATAGAAACTTACGACTCTCTGCTTCGCCAACACCTGTGTCCTGGAGCTCCTGCACCTCGCCAACACCTGTGTCCTGGAGCTTCTGCACCTCGCCAACACCTGTGTCCTGGAGCTCCTGAACCTCGCCAACACCTGTGTCCTGGAGCTCCTGTGCCTCGCCAACATCTGTGTCCTGGAGCTCCCTTGCCTCGCCAACATCTGTGTCCTGGAGTTCCAGTGCCTCGCCAACATCTGTGTCCTGGAGTTCCAGTGCCTCGCCAACATCTGTGTCCTGGAGTTCCAGTGCCTCGCCAACATCTGTGTCCTGGAGCTCCCTTGCCTCGCCAACATCTGTGTCATGGAGTTCCAGTGCCTCGCCAACATCTGTGTCCTGGAGTTCCAGTGCCTCGCCCACATCTGTGTCCTGGAGTTCCAGTGCCTCGCCAACATCTGTGTCCTGGAGCTCCAGTGCCTCGCCCACATCTGTGTCCTGGAGTTCCAGTGCCTCGTCAACATCTGTGTCCTGGAGTTCCAGTGCCTCGCAAACATCTGTGTCCTGGAGTTCCAGTGCCTCGCCCACATCTGTGTCCTGGAGCTCCAGTGCCTCGTCAACATCTGTGTCCTGGAGTTCCAGTGCCTCGCAAACATCTGTGTCCTGGAGCTCCTGCGCCTCGCCAGCATCTGTGTCCTGGAGCTCCAGCTTGTCTTCAGTGTGGATATCCTCCAGGGGCTCCTGAAATTAGTTTCAATCTTAAAAGTGTTTGTTTAACACAGTCCATGTCGAAATGTACCACTATGTAAACTCTGTGTGTAATGAATCGTTTCTCCATGATCAACATCATGTGTGCAACGAATCACGTTAAAAGGCTGGGAAGCCGGATGCAATTCCCCAAAGTTACCCAATGTATGCCCCTTGTCGTAACACGGTGGTACTGGTGTTTGATTCGGCAGAAAATGTTACTGAATATCTTCCTCCCTAAACTAATGCAACTGACAAGTAGATCACTGCTAAACCAAGCTCGAGACCATGCACTTAAAGCGGACAGTCAGAAAGCACACTGAGATAATATCCAAACCATATTGCAGTCTTTTGACAAAACACATCATGGCACCTACCGTTGAAGAAGACACATTTCTTTTATTCTCCCGTGTTACATTGATCGTCTCAGGATCTTAAACAACAATAAATACATACGTTTGTCTTAAACAATAACTGTTCATATTCCACCTTCCTTGTGAAAGAAATCTTTAAAACATCCGTAATTCATTTGAAAGAAGGTGCAAAGGTACTTCTCTAGTTTAGATACACAAAATAAGAATAACATTGAATGACAGATAATTTCCTTGAAAGCATTGCTATACCGTAGGCTACTTGTGGTATTAAATTAGAACGTCACAGTGTCATAATTTTAATGCCTCGAATAGAACCTCAAAACGAATACCTTGTTAGATACGAACATAATTTGAACAGTTCCATTAGATAATAGATATTGCCTATTTGTTTATCCTAGTCTATCAGTCACTAGGCTGAAAGTAGGGAAATCACAGTCATGACAGGTACGTACGCCCCTCTGCATATACGCCATCTGTGTTCTGTAGCTCCAGTTTATGTTTAGCATCGGTTAGCGTATCCCGAAATGCACGTGCTGTGTTCTGTTGGTTCCAGAACGTAGATTCAAAACTCTGTGACCATTCCTGTAGTTTCTCTTCTCCTTCTGTGGAGGCTGAAATTAAAACTACAAATTGTTAAATGGAACATACACAGGAAGAAAAGTTGTGATTTCGAAACAAAATACAAGGTGTACAAGCTTTGGATAGATCATATATACACACTGACAATAAGACACTTGCTGGATTTGTACATAGTGCATAGATACAAGTATGTCTATTTCTGTATACACATATATTGTTTATATATGTGTTTCCTTTTCGTTTTGTTATTTGATACTCGACCCGTGAAGATCCGGTATATAATGGGTTTTCAATAACCCATAATTGCTTACTATGCTACCTATGCTTGTCGTAAGAGGCGACTAACGGGCTCGGGTGGTCAGGATCACTGACGTGTTTGGTGCATGTCATCGTATCCCAATTGCGTGGATCAATGTTCATGATGTCAACCACTGTATTGTCTGGTTCAGACTCGATTATTTACAGACCGCCGTCATATAGCTGGAATATTGCTGAGTGCAACGTAAAACAAAAAAACAAACAAATCAGCAGCAACATAAACTTGATACAATAATAATTTATAAGAATTGGCAGACAAATTAATACACTGCTGTAAAAGCATTTAACTCTATAAGGTTTATAATACACGAAAAACAAATTTCCAGAATGGCAAATGCTGTAAAAGTGTACATATTTTTATGAATGTCCGTGGTCAATTTGTTTATATGCGTTCGTACACATAACCAATAATCATTAATGTGAAAGTTCCCTTCCATTAATACCAAAACCAAATTACTAATGCAAATTATGTCCCTTTACTATTTATATACAGATATATCCAGAGATGTATTATTGTGAATGTATTTGGACATTTGTCATCTTTACAAAGTGCTGTATTTTGGATATATAAATCATTCAAAGAAATATACAACGAAGATACAGGTTTTTGTATCAACACTTTTTCGTCCTGTGTCTGTTGATCCCAGAAAGTGTGCTCATATAAGTAACACAAATTTATGACTTAGAATCTTGGTCACACTTGGTAATGTTATCTAAGACACCAGAGTAGTGCTGTCTTTTGGTTTTATATCTGCATAATTCTAAGAAATGATGATAATGTCTACTTACCTTTCTCAAGGTAAGCCAGTTTAACGCCTTGGTAGATGAGATTGGTTCTGTCCTTTACCATAACCTGGGGCAAAGAAACAAACCATCTTAAAAGTGACTCATTAATTAATAATATTTGTACATACCGCATGCATTTAAACCTAATGTATGCTTCACGAACGTTTAGCCTTAATTACGGTTTGCTGTTTGTATTCTAATATAGACTCGGATTCTTACGGATCGTAAAAGAGGAAAAACACTCTTTTCTTGTTCCACTTTTTCTTGCCATGCAATCAGCTCTGCTTCTTGTACAACCGGGTGTGGTTTACCAACGACAAATGCTGCAAATATTTAAGAAAATAATACATATATGTAATTGTAACAGAACCACAAACAATAAAGCAATTACCTAAACAATACAAATTGTCAGGTATTCAAGTGTATTATCAACAATTTTACCAATGGCAATGGTGGATAATATCTGATCAACTTTATGGTTAATGGTTTATAATGTTTGCAGCTACACAACTTTACACTTTTCATAGAAATTAAATTAATAAAACGTTTTCCAGAATAGCAACGCAGACAGTCATGAGAAAAATCAAATTGATGTAAATTCGACAATCAAATCGATCAAAGTATACTAAAAGGCTGTAAAGTTGATGTGAAATAACTGCATATCATATTGGCTTTAAACTCATTGCCATTTAACTTATTCTTTTATGTGTGTAGAACAAGATAATACATGGTACAAAACGTTTGAAATGCGCAGCTCCTACTAAGAGCAGAGTTGCTTGTACGAGTCCAACTATATAATTAACATGTGTTTATGAATCACTATCTAATGCCAGATGTTCGCTTAAAGGTGAGCGTATTCTGCCCCACCGGTGACACCGTCACAAACACTTACATAGGCAAGTCAATTGTTCTCTTGAAAGAACGTGAACATATGGTACAAATCGAAATAAGGAATTGCATCGGATATAATATTTGCCACTGATGCGTCAAATTTGGAAACGTTCTCCATTTGTTTGCCATAATACGTTTTGAAAGACTTACTTAAAAGAAAAGTTGACTAATGGAAGCTGAAGTCATCCCATAAAAACATGGCAATACTCACATCCCGCATCAGTTAAAGTACTGTCCCTTGTATGTTGACGTGGCTTGTTCTCCAAACAGGCCTTATTTTGGTGAAACTGAAAATACCCAAAAAATGATAAGTGATCCGAAGTCCGAAGAGGATTTTAAATTGTTTGTATTTTATTCATAGTCAAATCTTGTTAAGTTGTATAATTTACAGTATTTACACGTATACACAAAGTATGTGCCCAAACTGTGTGACAAACGATAGCAGAGAGTTTTAGCTCCATTTTCTGTTGTTGCAGTGGGGTAATAAAGTGACTTAAAAATATGTTTTTCTTAATAACGTTATTAACTTCAATAAGATCTACTTACAGCAACATGTTGTCTAAGCTTCTCCATCATCAACACCAGCACGTCAAACTCTCCAAGGAGATAGTTCATCCTTTGTCTCCATTGATCTGAACAAGTTTAATGAAGAATATTTATTATGTGATAAAATGACTGAACATCGCTTTCCTCACAACTAATCATCGTCATCATCACCAATCACTCCACATACCTATTTTTTTACGTTTATCATAGACTATTTTATTTCAGAGTTATTTTGATTACTTAAAAAAATGTTACCATTGGTTAATACATCCATTAGTTTCTCGATTCTGTCAGTCTCCTGTAAAATCAAATTTGAAATATTTTTGACATTAGACAACATCAGTAACAGTAACATCCGTGAAAAAAGCCGCGACCATGTTTATGAAATGTAATTGCAGAGATACAAGTTGTCTGGGAGTTAATGTCGTTGATAGGAACTTAAATGTGTGAGAAAAAAATGTATCTAAGAAGTTTACAGTGCCATGTACTACATAATAGTAATGACTTGGCCCACTCACAGCAAAACGTTTACACGTACAGTATCAAAGGTATTTGGTTGATGGAGGTACGTGGGGTACATTCCACTGTTATATGTACATTTTCATAACGAAATTATGGTATACATTACCCTCTCTACCATCCAGTTTCTGTACTTAAGCTGCTTGATATCAGTTAGATCTGAAGTTAAAATGGATTGATCTTGCTTATTCAACAAAATTAGTAATAATTAAATATGTTATAACATTAAATAAAATGCTAGCACTATCTAATGTATCACGCCAGGAATAATTAACACAGGCGTGTTTGGGGGCAAACAGACAACAAGAACATTTTGTGACACATGTACTTACAGTTTCCAAATTGCCAATGGTGACGTCTTCTTTCCGGTGTCACACTGTTTGTTTCATCTACAATGTTCACATATGAAGACAGATCCAGTTTGCTGAGGTCGTTCACTGATACCACTGATGCGTAGGCTGACCTGAAAGTATGATCGATTAAGTCCTTGACAGAAACAAACAGAGATAAGTAACTCAGTTCACATTCTCAGATATTCCAATGCATAGTTTGTTGAGAGTATTTTGATTTAGCTCCTATGATATCTACAAACCTGAGTCTGTCCCTCTCTTCCCGTGACCTACACACCAGCAGAGTGTCCCCCAGCCTGCTCAGTCTTCTAGCCACCTCCAGCATCAGAGTCGTTGCCCCGCTACCTGGTACACACCGGACCTGGGCATCCTTACTGTTGATGTTCTCCACCAGAATGATACATTGTTCTTTGGTGAGAAATCTTATACAGTCATCGCCTTCACCATTTTCTCTGAGCACCGACTTTGACTCGGCAACACCCGCCCAAAAGGCTGTCAGGACTCTGTCATATCTTCTTGTATTCATTAGTAATGAATACAGTGGAACAAAATGAAACGAATCATTTTCCAAAACCCCCAGGCGAGTGTTGAATGCGACACTATCCTTGAGAGTCGACGTATTGATCACTCCATGTATTGAGTTCACATCTTCATCTATGAATCTGATGAGTTTATGTCTCACTCCTCTCGCAACAGACGTATTGTACACCAACGCTTCCCTTGACTCTTCATCACCATCAACGAGTGACAGGACCATAGTTGGCTTTGTAGGAAAGGCTATGAACACATCACACACGGCAATATTTGGACGAGGTGATGTGGTAAAATCCAGAGCAACTGATAAAGTTTCTGATAAGAACATGAAACATGGCTCAGTCTTTGGGTAGTTTGTATTCTTTACTTCTTCATCAGTTCTGTAATCCGAACCTAAGACAAACGCATGATTTTCTACAAGTTCTAAGAGGCGGTCTTTCACGTTTGCCAACGTGGTTCCAAGTTTCAAGGGTTTTATGGTTCGACCTTCTGAAAACAAATAGAAGAAGTAAAATCGGAAACCTTTCAGATTTTGTGTCGCAAATTATGCTCTGTGAGATATTATGCATTTTTGTGCCCCTGTTGACTGAATTGTACACAAGAATCTATGTATTGCCACAAAAGTACCAGTTACGTGTCACTCAACATCTAAAGTACACTTTTGACATGAAACAAACTCCAAGAATAATTGTTCATTGCTGTGTCTGATGAACAGTTGACTTGTTTCTGCATGTGTTTGTGACAGGTGCCATCGGTGAGACAGGACACGCTCACCTTTTCGCGAACACTTGGCATCATCACTGTTTCATAAACACATGCTTACAAGACACCTGAAATCGTATAATGCATGATTTCTTAGGATTATGGAAAGATTTTTGTCGTAATAATTTGTTCTGAGATTCATAGTTTACCAATGACTCTCGTGATTAATTGGGAAACTTTTCAACCTTGACATTGGCAATACATAAGTCAATATGTTTAAATCATTTTAAATTTAATTAATTGCTGTGCAATGTCCACAACTATCAATAAACACTTCACTCTTAGTAATAAACATAATTACCCTCAGGAACGAAGTATGTCCTGATCTCAAAGATGCTGTTTCCAATTTGCTTGAGGTCAGGTCGGAAGAAATCGTTTGTTGCCAAGGCAAAGCCGTGCTCCTCATCTTTTGCAATTTGTTTCTGGAATATGGAATGAAAACGTGAAACGTATCCTTAGTATACCGCAGTTGTCATTTCAAGAAATTTATTTTGAAGCTGGACACTCTATGATTTTAACCCTTGTGGTAGGATATATTAAATGTACAGTTTGTTTGGGAAATATTTACCAGAAAAGTGATAATCATTTAATGCCGTTAAAGATGGAGGCTAAACGTACCAGTAGCTTCCACATTTTGACGAGGATACGTATTGGCCCTGTAAAAGTTAAAATATAACAGAAGAGTACATGTACAAGTGTAGAAAAAAGCATACTTTTAAGCAAGTTTACAAGCAACAATATGTTCATGTTAGACATAAGACAATTAATCTTTGCCATAACATATTTCAAAATATGACACTAGAAAGTTTGAAACGCATTACGTCAGAATTTGATCCTCAACATTAATTCCCCAACGATTAGTAAACACTAAAAAAATGTGTGTTTTCATTTTTGTAGAGCTTTTGATTAAAGATTTGAAACATAACATCTAAGAATCTGACTGAAAGATTCTTGACTGATTATTGATTGTAATCACAATTCATGAATTAGAATTTGCTAGGGATTATAACAGGACTTCTGTTTTAAAGAAATTTACCACCATTTTACCAATCTCATAACCACAATAGAAAATATAACCAAACAATGAAAAATCAAATGGGATCTTAACCTCCTTCCTTATCTCCTGTATCAGCTACGTCTATTTCCCCCGTGTGAAAGCATGGAACCATTCATGGATTTCCATCCGGGTGACTGACTTGTTTGTTGGATCATATTTGTAAGCCAATGGTCCCCGTGGATCGTAAAACACTACACCCTTCACATGTTTTACTAAAATATGAATAATGTACCGTTCCTTTGTTTCTGACTTGTGATTTCTAAGTTCATCACTGCAACACGAATCTGTAACATTTGGTGGGCAGGGGATAAAACGAATGTCTACTGTATGTATATCCGTCACTTTCTTTCCATCAAAGTCACACACAAGAACAGTCTCGCAAATCTTCTGCTTCAACGTCTCCTTCAAACAGTCTTGATCATCAACACAAACAGGCTGGAGACGGATTTCTTTGGACTCGTATCCATATTCACTTTTATAAACACATTCCTCTTTGACACCATAGAGGTACGAACCCCCATTTTCAAGTTTGCTTAGTGCACTTATGTACTCAGTAAGGTTAAGATTCTTAATAATGTAAGCAACTATTTCATGATCCCCTTTCTTTTGGAGAAAGTGACTTTTCACTTGAATTGATCTGCTCTCGTGTACTCTCACAACATCATTTACAGTATGTATTTCTGTAGGTAGTTTGTGTGAAGTTCCTTCGAATTCTCCTTTTTTGCTGATAAATGTTCGTAGCTCCCATGCAGGAATGTCAACAATGCAGTCATCAAGTGCAACCTTTGTATTAAAGTCAGATGTTGTGACGAAGGAAGAAGCACTGACATAAAGAGCTAGGAAGTCATCGAAATCACAAAGCTCTCTATGGCCACTCAGCTTTTCCTTCCGGTAAACATCAGTAAATAATTGACCATCATGAATCAAGTCGTGAAGCTTTGTATCCACGAACTCATCGAATGCGCCAGTAAAAGAATCCCCAGGTGCCAGGCCAACAAGATGAACCAATATATAACCAGAGTTTGAGTTGCGCAAGGCAGATACCTTTTCCGACAACTGGTGGAGTTTACGATCTCTTTTCTCCCTTTTCTTCTTTTTGTTGTCGTCCTTTCGCCCTACACCATACAGGTACTTAACGTGAATCCCAATAGTCAAGATGTTTTCAGTGGCAGATGAACAGTGGAAGAAATTAGAAACTGCTTCCTCACACCGTGGAATATGTTCACTGAAAAGGAAAGACTTCCTTAACCTGGTATATAACAAGTGTATCGGGACTGAAATACAAAACAATCCGTTTAGCATCTTTCTGTTCGGTTCACAACAAGTTTATTGTGATAATAATTAATTCTTATAATAACTCACCATACTTGGCTGATGGTGTGTTCAACACCTTTGAATATACTGTGGTATGTAGTAATATACTATGCAGTTCTTACCTATTATCAAAACACCATCACAATTACATGTTAATATACATTTTTGCAAATTGGTTGAGTTTCATGCGTGAAACAGAAAAACAAAACAAATGCGGAATGTATATAACCAAACAATATATAAAAGACCAAAGTTTCAACAGTGCACATCGTTCACATCAGATGGTTGATGTACTTACGTTAGACACGCTGTGTGAACGGTCTCTTTCGGTTTTGATGAATTGGTGCAGGATGCGAAATCATTACCTTCTTTCTTGGCATAAACATGTACAGGGGCAAAACCAGTTGGTGTGTTAGGTTCTTTAGAATATATTAATCCTTGTTCTTTGACATAGACAGAAACAGATTCATAACCTCTTGGTACGTAGCTTCCCTGTCTGGTATAAATGTCATTGCTTCCCTGTCTGGTATATATGACATTGTCACCATGTACCCACACAGTTACATGTTCATACGCTTCTGGTATATCACCACCCTGTGGTCCATAACACACTTCCTCATCTTTGTGATACACAGTTACACGTTGTGAGTTTGATAGTATCTCATCCCCACAGTAATCACATAGTAACATGACATCTGGAAGCCTGCAGTTTACACATCAAATGAAAAGACTCTAAAACTTGTATGATAGGGTTCCTTTGACAAACTGCGTTATATCTAGGGTCGGGTCTATATTTATACTTCCGACCTCAAACACGTATATACATCATGTGATACTCAGCCAATCACTGCATAGAGAGAATGTCTGCCAATTGAACAGCCACATAGCCGACGCCTCTTGTGGTAGATAAGAGCGCTAGGGGCCTATTTAAATTTGTATCCCAACCAAGGCCTAAATCTAGCAATGCAAACTTTCCTCACAGTTACAGAGATGTGCTTGAAGAGGGAATTATCGAAACCGTTGTAGGGTGAATAATTATTGTATGCAGTGTATGCAATGTGTAGGTAACATATTACATTGAATATATGAATATATATATATATATATATATATATATATATATATATATATATATATATATATATATATATATATATATACGACACACACACACACACAAACACACACACACACACTCACACATACTCTCTCTCTCACACACACACACACACACACACACACACACACACGGACACATGTATTCATGTCAGTATATAAGTGCAGTAATTTTGAACGCGACTTTAGACTACGTTTGTCAGCATTAATCATGCAAGGGAATACTAGGATATTCTTTAAAACATGAAGAAGACTAAAACCTAAATGTGCAGTGGCAAACAAATCGAGCACGTGGCCTTCTGTACCGAATACGACTGCCATAGCGACCTATTCATGACAGCCTTTCCTGTGGGGATAACCAAGGATGAGAGTCCACGAACAACAAATGAAGTATCCTAAGCCAGTGGCATAACGTTAACTGCCCACAGGGAACGTATCCAAGGAAACTCGTCTCGGGAAAAGACCTTAATAGTAAAAATATTCCCTGTCTGACGTCATCAGAAAACAGAACCAAATGGTACCGAGTGGTATACCCCTTACTTAACCTCCCCCTGTTCATATAATGGACTCGTCCTATTTTGTCGAGGTCGGATTATATTCAGGGAATCATCGTTATTTAAATATGGGTACATTTTTTAAAAACTTGTACATATTATCAACATCGTACATAATGTTGATATCTCATATCAACTCGTGGTCGATGTTTATCGTACAATAAAACACTGCAAGGGAGAATATATCAGTTGGGACTTAGCCCCTCATGGTATATTCACCCTGCAGACTTTTATTGTACTCCAATCTGTCGTGTTTTTCTTAATTGAAAGGACAGGCCCTAAAACAGATCCCTGAGGAACTCCACATGCCAGCCAAATTCAGACTGACTGCTTCTGATAACCACAGACTGTTTCCTGCTTGAGGAGAACCATGACAGTCCAAAAGCACACTGTAAACGTAACAGAACCTTCTGGCGGTCAACCGTGTCATATTCTGAAGAAAGGTCCAGCAACACCAAAAGAGACACATTGTCATTGTCAACAGCTATGACGATATCATGCAGAACACGATTCAATGCTGTCTCTGTTCCATGAGCAGTTAAATGCTCCATTAGTGTCTCTTTGGCCGCCTTTTTTCAGAATGCATGTTAAATTTGATACCGGTCTGTAGTTCTTCAGTAAAGGTTTGATAACTGCTGACTTGGAAGTATTCAATACTCATAATGATGATTTATGTTAATGGTGGCGAGAGGACATCTATACAATCCAATAACAGCTGAGTTTGGATCGGGGCCATATTGCAAAGAGTTTGTTTTGAGTCCAAAATCATCTTATGTAGTCATCACTGTGAATATCAGAGAAACATAAGGGAAGAATACCTGTGTCGTTATAATTCTGAATATATTTGATAATTTTCCTGTCTTGAACACTTTCCTATATTACATATATATCTAAAAGACTTTTGGACACATCCCTAAATACATCAATTTTGAAATCTTCTTCTATTTTGCATGTGTAAATAAATGTTTATATTGCAATAAAAGCAGCAAACCCATTTCCATAATCATAATATATCTCTGTTAAAAGCATATGGTCTATTTAAGATTCCGACTATATAATATGTTTATAAAGAACAAACAAATGATGATGTCAGGTGGTAACGAAAATGTGAGTGTATCCTGGCCCACTGGTGGCACCCGTCACAAACACATGAAAAGGCAAGTCAAATGTTCACTTAAAAAGACAGTGAACATATTATGGTAAAATAGAATATAAAAGAGGCAATTACATTGAACATCAGTTTTGTCACTGCTGCGTCAAATTTGGAAATGTCCTACAATAAAACATTTTGAAAGCTTTACTGAACCCTTGAATGTTGTAACTCTGAACCAACAACTTGAGACCCGTGATGATCCGGGGTAGAATAGGCCTTCACCAACCCATGCTTGCCGTAAAAGGCGACTATGCTTGTTGTAAAAGGCGACTAACGGGATCGGGTGGTCCGGCTCGCTGACTTTGTCTGGTCCAGACACAATCATTTACAGACCGCCGTCATATAGCTGGAATATTGCTGAGTGCGGCGTTAAACAACAAACCAACCAACCAATCCAACAACTTGACCAAGAGTCACGGGAGCTTTTTGAAATCTACATTGCTCGATTGCGCCTCAAACGTTGTGATGCTGCTAAAATGGTGTTCGACATAAAGGGAAAGTTGACTATTTGGTATGTTTAAGTCGTCAATCGTGTCATATAGTTTTGTGGATATTTTTTGTTTCGTTGTTTTGAGAATCTTTATACATAGACATGAGAGGGTTTTCGCCATTATCTATTTCCCCTCTGGGCAGATATGGTAATGGCGGAAGCCCATATTCTGATTTTAGTTAAACTATTCAGTAAAACGCATATTTGTCGTCGGTAGCAGAAGTTGATGACAGTAAAGTGAAGCTGCCACAAGTATCAACATGTATTGTTGAAGCATTTAGCATATTCATATTAAACAAATATGAAAAAGGTGGTATAATAAAGATTCTCCAATTTAATAGAGTTTCGTGCCCAGATCGCTTAATTCATAATATGTACCTTTTTAATAAGGTTATCCAACATTATCATCACATTATAATAAAAATAACTTTGTCAGCTGCATCAGAAAAAAATCTAGGAACAAGATGTGTTCAAGCACTTGCACAAGTATTTTCATGAGAATTCGTTATTGTACAAATACCAAACAGGATTCAAAGACGGCCACTCGACCGCCCAGTAATTATTGGAATTATATAATCAAATATGCAAAGCAGTCGATAACAACGAGTTCTATGCTATGGTATTCTGTTTTTCCAAACCGTTTTGATAGAGTGTGGGGCAGTGAAATGTTTTGTAATCTATGAATTAATAGAGTGTCTTGCTGATAACGTAACAGCTCGCAAACAAATATGTCTATTTTAAATGTCACATAGTCTGATACTGAAGTGTTAAAAGCTGGTGTACCACAGGGATCCTTTCTTCCTCTTTCGTGTGTACATCAATGAGGTTAGGTGAAATGTAGTCTATCGTCGGGTTCAAAATTACTGCACTTATATACTGACATAAATACATGTGTCCGTGTGTCCTTGTGTGTGTGTCCTTGTGTGTGTCCGTGTGTGTCCTTGTGTGTGTCCGTGTGTGTGTGTGTGAGCATTATACGATGAATTTTGTTTTTCACAAATGGGTTCAAAACTGGCTAACTCTTTACAATCACAGCAATACACAATCAATTCGTTTTTCAACAAAGATCAGCATCCAACTTATTTTTAGATTTTTTGGAAACATTAAAAATGTCAAAACATACAAACCTCGGTGGGATAGGATCCTCACCAGCCAATTTGACATGTCAGTCATGAAACTACATCACAGTTGATTGAATCAATTGGAAAGCTTAAGTTTATGATCAGTCGTAGTGTGTTGAACAAGATTTATGTACTGTTTATTCAACCACATTTTGAATGTGCATGTGAAAATCAGGTTTGTTGTACCAAAGATCAGTGTGACAGTTAAGAAAATCTTAAGCTTGAAGCACAAGAATTGTAACTGGTTTACTTATTTGGAAACGTCTTGAGATCCCTTATCGGAGCTCACCAGAAGACGTCAATTGTTTATATTTCATAAAATATAAACTAGCCACATAAAGAAACTGTGCACGGAGAAAATATAGACATAAGGGCACACCGTCCATATCTGAAATATAGGTTTGAACACAGCAATTATTGGAGACATTCAAACGCTCATGCACGTGCCATGCGATATGACGTCATTGATGGGGGCCTACGGCCGTGCAATGTGTTACTGCACGTGCAACCTGTGCGGCTGTACACAGCATGTGCAACTCAAAATTCGCTGTCACTTTGGAAAGCATGATCTGTGGTCATTCAAAAATTCAAAACTTCTCAGGCGCAGACACAAGCATATCACAAGCAAATCATGCCAAGATTGACAGCTGCACAGCGTCATGAAGCCATTGGAATGATCCGAGCGGGAATGAGGCAACAACAGGTGGCAACACATTTCCAATGCCATCGTAACACGATATCGGCATTGGTGAGGCGTTATCAGAACACAAATGACGTTGCCGACCACCCACGTTCAGGACGTCCCCGAGTAACGACGCCAAGACAGGACAGATGGATTCGAGTTACACATCTCCGACACAGGTTCCAAACGGCAGTAACGACGTCCCAGACAATTCCTAGACTGCGCCGTATCCATCCCAACAGTGTCAGGAATCGTTTACATCAGTACGGGATTCGACCACTACGCCCTGCCATACGTCCCATCCTGACACACCGTCATCGAGTCAACCGTCTAAGATGGTGTCGAAATCATGTTCGCCAACCTCGAATATGGTGGAGAAATGTTGTCTTTACAGATGAATCGAGGTTCAACATTCCCACAGTGATGGGCGCCAACGTGGGAGAACGTTATGCATGCAACTGTATTGTGGAGAGGAATCGTTTTGGAGGTGGCTCTGTGATGATTTGGGGTGGAATAACAGCACGGCACCGAACCCCTTTGGTGGTTGTTCAGGGCAATCTCACCGGTGTTGGCTACAGAGATCAGATTCTGAGGCCTGTGGTCATTCCTTTCCTGCAACGTCATGGCCCGGGATTGTCATTTCAACAGGACAACGCTCGTCCTCACACGGGTAGGGTCGCAATGGATTTCCTTCACCATAACAATGTCATGTTACTGGCATGGCCTGCAATTTCTCCAGATCTCCCCCCAATAGAGCATGTGTGGGATGAAATGGAGCGCCGTCTGCGTCGTCTTCCACATCCTCCAGATAACGTCCGTGACTTGGCACAGGATTTGAGGAGGATATGGCAGGCCATTCCCCAGGCCTTCCATGCCCATTTGGTGGACTCCATGCGTCGCCGATGCACTGCTGTGATTCACGCACAGGGTGGTCGTACCCGTTATTGACTTTGTGACTTTGTCGTTTGACCCCCTACTCCATTTTGATCTTCTGACCTCATCGTAAAAGATGTTGTTCAGGTCCCGTTGACATTTTCTTATGGTCCGATCATTCAGTTGCTACAGCGTCTGCATCATTTTGTTCTTGCAGTGGTGTATTTCAATCCAGAATATACTTTCTCCGTGCACAGTTTCTTTATGTGGCTAGTATACAACAATATGACGCCTTCAAACCTTAAATATCTAGTACCTCACTCTGTCGGTTCAAACACAATATATACTACTCAAAATTTGATAAGGATCACTAGGTGATATGTGTGTAAGTTACCACAAACATAACAAAAGACATGACGCTGGCTCTGAAACGTATTTAATCATGTTATGAATGAAAATTCATGAACGGCATGAACTTGTATCAATATGGAAATCTGCAAACACCAAAAGGCATTTCATTAACAGCAAACAAGAGAAAGAATTACACAGTTATGAGGGATAGTCCATCATTACACTTAGTCGATGAAGTGTTAATATCGAGTATGACCCTCCCCTTGCATCAATGACGGCCTGACAACGTCGAGATATGCTGTCAATAAGCACCCGGATGTTCCCAATGGGAAGGTTGTTCCACTCTTCCACGAGGGCATGTCCGAGCTCTGCCAAAGTCGTGGGTTGTGCTCTACGGCGTGAAAGGGCAACCTGCAGCATGTTCCAGACATGCTCAACCGGGTTCAAGTCCGGCGAGCGCGCTGGCCAATCCATGCGGACAATTGTCTCCTGCTCAAGGTACTGCTCAACCACCCTGGCGCGATGAGGACGGGCGTTATCATCCATCAGGATGAACTCAGGGCCAACAGCACCAGCGTAGGGTCTGACGTACACATCGAGCATCTCATCCCGGTACCTCACCCCCGTCATTGTTCCTCTCTCCAGGACATGCAGATCTGTCCTTCCATCTCTGTTGATTCCACCCCAGACCATGATGGAACCACCACCATAACGGTCATGTTCACTGATGTTGGCATCATGGAAACGTTCACGTTGTCGTCGCCACACCCGCTGCCTCCTGTCTGTAAAGTCCAAACAATACCTGGACTCATCGGTGAACAGAACTGGAACCCAATCGTTCCGTGTCAAAGTTACATGATCTTCAGCCCATTCCAATCGCTCCCGCCGGTGTCGAACAGTCAGGGGGATTCGGACACATGCCCTTCTCGAGTAGAGACCTGCATTGTGAAGACGATTCCGTATCGTCTGAGTGGACACATTCACCCCCGAGGCGTTCAGGAGGTCGTTACGTAGGCTGGTTGCTGTCCAGAAGGGATGACATCGTGCCTGAAGAGCCACAAAATGATCTTGGCGTTGGGTTGTCGACCTCTGACGACCACCCCCATGTCGGTGTGCTGCTGTACCAAATTTTGCTGTCGGGACCAGGCCCTGCTTACAACGCTCTGGCTGACGTTTAGTGCATTGGCAACGTCACGTTGTGAATAGCCAGCATCAAGCATTCCAATACATCTGCCTAGTTGTTCTGTCGTCAGGCGACGCCTTACACGTTGAGGGGGCATTGCGTAGATAAACGTAGTGTAAACACTCAATTGAGTTTAAAGTTTCAGCATGAATCAGACACCGTTGCCTGATTGGAAATCGTGCAATGGTAGCAAAAGCATGAACTGTGATGTGAAACGCATTTCCCATGGCATGAAATGCACGTGCAAGTGTGTTGGAGACGTTTTTGATTTCACTTGAACACAATATTGCCAGTTATGCAGTTATTTTGTTTTTTTATTAAGAAAAATATCTACGATCCTTATCAAATTTTGAGTAGGATACAAGTTCACCTTAGAACGACTCACAACATAACAACGCTTGTGAATCCTTGTTTATACCGTCATCTATTAAATAGTTGATTACATTACCCATTCAACATAGGAATATTGAAATCTTATTATTGAAATCCAGTTTAAGAACGGACAAATTTACAGTTCCGCTGAACTCTTTCTTTTCAAAGAGCATCATGAGACTCTTGCTCACTCGTTGTTGGTTCAAGGTTACACCATTCAAGTACTTAATAAAGCTTCAAAACTTTTTGTGGTAGACATGTGGATTACAGGCTCTTATTTGGGAGCATCAATGACCCAAATAGTGTCTGATACAATTCCCTATTTTTGATTTGTACGATATGTTTCCATGTTTTGGTTGTTGTACAACTGACTTTCCCTTGCATGTGTTTGTGATGAATGCCACGGGTGCTTCAGGATACGCCCACCTTTTCGCGAACACCTGGTGTCATAACTATTTAATAGTGGTTCATAAACCCTTGCTCATGTTACAGTCGAAATAATTAATGCACTATGCTTCAAGCAGATATTTCTGAAGATCAAGGACATGGCTTTATCGCAACCCGAGACCCTTCGCATGAAGGTCAAATTAAAGATATGGTCACTTATTGCATCATTGTCATCACTCGGTACTGACAACTGGGAGGCACGGGAGGCATGAGGCTCCTCAAAAAGGCGCTTCCCTCGGGCATGGCAGAATCAAAATGATCGAATCACACATTCACCTTTATTGTTATTCTCGGTTTTTCACCGCCATACCTGTGATCAAGGGTTTCACAAAATGTGTAAATATCTAAAACATGCATCACTTAGATTTTATCTTCCACATAAATCTTGTGATATAACCGACATACTGACTAAAGAGGTGTATAGTATATGGTAGCAGTACCCAGTAGGAGTGAGAGTACTGGCTTGTAAATTATCTCACAATCAATATCGGTTTTAACACTTAAACACTGCCTCTGAGTGGAGATGAGCGCAATTTGAAATAACTTTAATCATTATTTCAAATCCTACTCACCCCAGACACGTGATTTTCATTATGTCATCAGATACTAATATTCAGTTATATTATTCAAATGCACTTTAACTTATAGCAGTACTCTTCAATATTGACAAAGGTACTTGGCAAATGTTCAAACGTTTTTTTTAAGTGTCAATATGTTTTGCAGTGGAAAGGTTAACAACGTAGATATGATTCAATAGAACCTAACAAGTGAGATAAGATGCGATCAATAAGACCTGTGTTTAATGTCGAAAGTTACCGCACAGAGCGTTCATGGCATATTAGAGACCCTTGGTAAACACTGAGGAGTCATTTGTCAGCTTTACTATTTACTCTGGAAGTTAGACATTGGGTTACATAAATGCGTATCTTAGCAGGGGGGTATTCACAGCGGTGAGGCTTACATGGGTGGAACGTCAGGGGAAAATCAATATCCATGAGCAAGCCCTGCGATTGTTTCATAACATGTTTGTCCCGTGGTTTACATTATCGCATAACAAAATAAGCTGGAGCATAAGACTTGCTCATTTTCAAATATTAAAAAGAAAACGCTTCCCGAAAACAATTTAGCCTTGCATCTACAGTTGATCAAAACACTGAAGAGTTGAACATGACCAGGTGTAATTTTCATTCACATTAACATCTGACAACTTTCAGTTTTTGTTCTTCGTGGCCCCAAATGGTCCTAAACAAAAAATATCTTTTCAAGTCTTTCATGTAACATCAACTTCCACCCTTCACATTATAATACAGAAATATCGGATTTTATGAACTGTAGCATATAATATGACATTCATACAAACTATCAACACAATCACATCATAACACAGCCAAAGTTATGATAAATGTGGACGGCGCATACATCAAAAGGCCAGTTTGGTTGAACGTTTTTTAGCTTATGGGAGTAAACACTTTGCCAAACGTGTCTTACAGTATGGGTCTTTCATGCTGATTTATACTGTTATGTTGAAATTTAATACAGGTGTACGCTTATTGAGAAATGTTCGCACTGGCTTCACCTTCAGAACGCACTGCAATCGATTCACTTTGGAGCATACTGAGAGCAGGGTTGTGTTGTAGGAGAGTAGGGACGAGTTACAGAGACATAAATTGAATAATTTGATTAATTCGTGTTCCATGTGATACATTCTATATCTGTCCTTAACATATGTCATTCTAAATTGTAAATTTAACTGTAACTCTCTGTCATCTCTGTAACTGCTCCATCCGACAAAGTCCTGATCGTCCAGGGAAATCTGATACAAATATCTGCACACTGCTGCTCGTCCAATAAAGTCGATCATAAACGCAGCTAAAATGACAAATCACAAATTCCGTCACTAGGGTTTATGAAATGCGATATAATAAGACGTGAGCACTGTATGCAAATATTGTATGCATTTCGCACAGTTGTGTTTGGATAAGCGTTTTCACCAAGTTATATATGTAGTTAGTGCATTCTTGCATACGTGAAAGAGAGGAATACTAGTGTAACTTTAGAGTAAGATTGTTGATTCCAGAGTTATGTATGCTAATGTTAATGAGTGAATGGTAGTATACCGATTTCAAATTATTTAAATATTTGTAGCTTATATTTACATAGATGTTTCCGAAAAAAGATAGGGGGCTATTGGATCTCTGTATTGATAAAGATAAACACATGGTAGGAATTACCTGTCACATGACGGACAAAATGCCTTTAGTTTGAAAAGGGATCGAAAACTTGTACATTAATAAAGTCGCATGTGCAGAAAAAGCGCAAATATTAATCAATTGTATTATGTACGGAGAGAGGACATTTATATCACACTTGTCGTTTATAGAAAAGACACATGTCATTACCATAGCATGTACGGATTTGTTTACTCTTGCGCTTTTTATCAGTCAGGGAGCGTTTAATCTAAATACAGACTTCCTTTGATATTGTTACTGTGCTCTAATGCGACTGGCATTTATCCGTTATAACAACCTCACAAGAACATTGACAACAAGATTATACATCATATCCGATAGTTCGTTGTCAGGACTAACCACTGCATTCTTCCAGCATAGATTATAAATTCACCAGTTGTGGATGAAGGACAGAGAGACATATATTTTATTCACCACTGCACATCATAAGAACATAAATACAATAGTAGTAAACAGACGGCTCCACTCATACTATGTTATGAGAGAAGACAAAAGACTAAATGAAATATGCAGCAAGAAATCTATCCATATAATAAATACTCTTTGTGTTGTAATGTTACAAAGCTGGTTTTGGCACTAAATAATCATGCATGTTTGAATAAACTCCATGTTCTGGCAGGTTTAAAGAGTTATATTTTAGCAGTTAACAACTATATAACGCTTAAGGCATAAAATAGTCGTTAAAATAAACTCTGTCTTAATATCTAAATTTACATATCTGCCAGTTTCGAATTTTAAAGATGCTATACCACAACTAAATTTTGTAAAGGCAGGCATACAACTGCTGATATAGCTCTAAGTATGCGAATTTTGATGGTACCCGTTTTAACATTATCTTTTTGTAACCGTTCGTGTCATCTCATAACAATCTGACAATCGGGGGTATCCACCGTGTATGTCCTTCAATATCCACATTACGTGCATATTTTCCCATGCCGAGTGCAAAATATGCCCGGTGATGGACTGTATTCACAGCAGATACGTCATACAGATGCGACACAACGACATAACTAATGACTGTGTTCAAGTAAAGACTATAACCGGTCGGGATGATCCACAGAAACAGATTCCATTGGGAGCAAACTGCAGGTTAGCCGGGACACTTATATCAATGGATCACTGAATACTAGTGATGAACAGTCGTGTTTTACAAGTAACTCATCAACTAGGTTTCTTCATGCTGATCGTTACACGGAAACGCGTTTCTCAAATGCCTCGTCCAAATTAAATTATACAATTTTGTCGAGATAGATTTACAATAAACTTCTCAGTAACAACTCTATTACCAATTGAATCAGAAAATCGTTTATCTGTAATAGCTAGAAAAAGTATAAGTACGGACGACAGTCAGTCACAAATCATTCTGTCGCTGAATAATAAACTTCTGTTTATTCCCTCAGGTAAGCAACGTTACTAGTCTTTACCATGTTTAATCTTAACTATATGCTATTACCTTTGGCAATACCTGCAAGTTCATGTCATTATGGGATAGATATACTCCTTGTAGTATTGTTCTAAATAGATATTGCCAATCCTGTTGCAGTGTTTAATTTTACGTTGGATTATATATTATGCCTAACAAATACTATATCTCTTGCGAATACCTACTCGGGTAAGGTATTCAGATACAGAGTGTTAATGTAGTGTATGCAAATACTAGACTTTTAAGTCAATCATATACAATTGTCGCATTTAGATTATGATCGTGCTGTGTATTAATCAATTTCTATCAGTTATTTTCAATCATTTTATGTCCTTTCCAAGATATATGTTTTTCGTTCGTATATCCTTATATATCTACACCAAGTCTTAATTGTAAACGTTAACACATGTATACGCTGGGGTTGTCTAAGAAATGCCTGTTCATTTACACAGGTCTTGCGTTCTTGTGTGGGTTGGTGATGTACAGTCGTACCTCTGCTCGGAGTTGATCCCGTAATCTTCCTGGTTAATGTAATCGAAGATTTCAGGGATCCCTTACCTGAATCATCCTGTTAGTATTTCAAAGCAGAAAATTCCCTTTCGTAAAATAAAACAGAAAACGAAACCTGATACGGATTGATATATCAGTAACATTTCCTATAATTCAACCCGTAGGAGGTGGTAAGAACAGAGGTTGAGGCTTATTGAAAACATGTTTTCTGCACATGTTGGATTTATCAAAATAGGAGATTTATTTCAATTCAGTGTTGAAGTTTGCTGTTTCAAACAAATGTAATCAACCTTGTTATCTTATTTATTCCAATTAATTTCAATTTAAAAAGCACAAGGGTCGCTTTATGGCATCAGAAAAAAATGATTAAATGTGAAAATTAATACACACAAAATGTCTCTTTACTGGCGAAAATAATTTATGGCACCAATTCTCGAACTCAGTCTTGATAAGAGTCTCTTTTATTAGCTAACTTCAGTAGTTCCTGAGAAAACTAGTCCCCCTTGCCGCCATATAAACTTGTAAGAAGAAGAATGACTATAAAAGTGCGCGTGATACTAAGACAGGTAACAAAGAAAAGGTAAAGAAAATATATACGGTTGGTAACATATATATAAATGAATAATTCGCTTAATTCGTGTTCATAAAATTATTGTATGGACAACGCCAGTAATTGCTAAATCTCTCCTTTACTTATGACGTGAAACATCGCCAATGCATTTAGGTATTTATACTGGCATCTCTGTACCTGTTCCATCCAACAAAGCGCTGATCGTCCAGAGAAATCTGACACATTTTAGCTGTTCGTCCAACTAAACCGTTCACTATGTTTATATACAGAATAATTGTATTATTGAGAGGAGAAATATATGTCGGGAACGCGACATGTCCACGATACTATTTTATGCAATCACCTGAAATATGTCATCGTTAAGTTTCATAAATTGTGAACGATGTAGCATGTCATATTGTGTTGAGTACCATAGGGATTAATTCATATGTGTGAAGAGTACGGAAAATAATAAACACAGTAAAAAAGACCAAAATATGGCAATCAAACAACTTAAAAAACAATGCATGTTGATGAAGACACAGAATGGGATAAGAGCTAGCGTTGAGTGTGTAAAAGGTATGCGTGTTACTATTATGTTTGAATCCATATATATTTATATGCACATCCCTCCTTATTTTCTACGTGTCCACAATCCCAAAATATGCATATGTGGAGCGCAATACTCCGTTACTAACATAATAGGATTTCAGCCCATTGAAATGTGCGTCTGGTGATCGGGGAGATTGGAGTTCTGTATTAATTATGACAAGCACCTAGTTGTAGTCACATGACCCATATCAAATTGCCTTCGGTCTGAAAAGGTCATCAGACATGTCTTACACGGGCATGACATATGTCACTAGTTTCAGATGTACGAAAGCGTGGATTCATTGTCAGTCAAGAAATATTATATTATTGAATAAATACAAACTTCTTCTCATACTCATATTGCGTTCTTATACATGTGGTATTTATCGGTTTTAATAGCCTCACAAGAACACTGACAGTAGGATCATACATTTGAAGTTCTCGTTCGCGGTCTAACCACTTTATTCGTCCACACAGTCGCAGCTGGGTCAAGATCAGACAGAAATATAATATCATATTTGCCACTCCATATCATAAGAACATTAATACAATAGCTGTGATTATTACAACGCCAAATTAAGTTATGAAAGACACTAAAAACGAAATGAAATATGCAATACGAAATATTTACCTATACAGTAAATTCTTTCTGCGATGTAATATTAACAAGCAGTGCTTGGAAGTAAGTTCTTATGCATGTTTTGAATAAAACTCATTTCACAAAGTGAAATTTTAGCTGTTAAACAATATGACGCTTTGGTCATGATTTAATGGGCATTCAAATAAATACGTTCCTATCTTCATTCATATCATTTCAGTCAAAACAAACTCTGTCCTTAACATCTAAATTTATATATCTGCCCGTTTCGAGTTTTAATGGTGCTGTAACACATCGACAGTTTGCAAATGCAGGCATAACTCTCGCAGCAAAACCTTTTCACAAAGCTTCATGTACTGAGTTTTGCTAATACCTGTATGCCCATTCTAATACCTACAGTATGTACATATCTGTCCGCGCCAAGAAAACAAGAAAAAACCTAAGCCCAGGGGTGGACTACAAAACAGCTGACACATCACAATGACGCCATATAGATGCGCCATAGACGAAAGACACAATCGTATCATATAATTTGGAAAATGTTCACATGTGCATATGTGGCAGTTACAGATTTTGAATATTTCTTGTATTTTACCTTTTACGCATAATTTATGTACCTAATTAAATGCAGTTTTAGTCATCTTATTTCATTGCTCAGTCTACTTTAAACACTACACTATCAGTCACGTCCCTTTATCTAAGCATGCTTACTGCATGGTTAGTTTGTCAATGTCATACCCTGTGCACAATAGCCTCAGCCAAATTCTAAGGTTAGTGTTTTATTATTGGATTGAGGATTTTATTAATTAATTGTATTTGTAATATTGTATATATTGTTTGTATATGGATATATGTGTGTTTAGAAACGAATACACGGAATGTGCATGGGGGATTATTATTGATTTAAACAACCTAATAAGTATCGTAAATTCCTTAAAACATGTATGAGCATTAAACTAAAATGTAATATTAGAAACTTTAGAGATAATAGTTGGGTTCATTTGTAATATAGGAGGTAAGGCTACGCAAGCATGCATGTTATAAATGATTGAAGGTAAGCATGAATGAATGAGGCATTTCAGAGTATTGCTCTATCATGTTCAGCTACATGTATACTTGTATAAATGATAGAACGTATAAGTTCTATATTTGTTCTTATTGGCAAGTCTGCATGTACTGTATGTATGTAGTTATTTCCTCTGCAGACGTGTTTTGTACTACAAAGAATAGATACTTGGCGCAGCATCTACCCAGGCCCAAACACCTGGTAAGTTTAAATGTCGTTCACATGTCGTTTACAGGTTGTTTATGTATCGTTTATATGTAATTTATTCAATGTGTATTTAGTCTATCTAGTATATGCATTTGGTTATATATCAAGACAAAAATACTTTTGAAAAGTACTAGTATATAAATACATTCTACCCAGTGCATTTACAACAATGCTACGTACTGAATCTTATTAGTGTGCGTATGAATTGTATGTGTATATCTGTGTTTATAATACGTGTATATTGTTTTATATGTGTTATATTGTAGACTTGATTGTTTCAGGGTGTTTTTATTAATGTCATACTACCTGGGAATAAATATCGCGCATTGAAGAACACAGTAGCGTCTGTTGTCTGTGCGCCTCGGACGCAGTCCTGCTACACATACCTCTTACTGTCTTTAATTTAGAAATAAACAGTCTTAACGCCACTATATCTCATTTGCCCAGAACCTTTACCATTGCATGAAGACGTTCAGACATCAATTAACAGAATAGGTATATGGAAACAATGTTTTAAACAGAATCACCAACACTGAAATTATCTGTGGTTCTTGGAAGCACAAGGGACAAAACGCTTTCCATAGTCATAATCACAGTAGGGTTTCTACAGTAGTACAATATGAGACTTATTGGCATCAACACTTGCAGAAGTAATTTTCAACATCTTTGTTCCTGACAAAACCATTTCCATCTTCATAAAACAATTCTGCTAAAAGCAGAGTCGGTTTTACCATGCCGGCTATATCATAAGCATGTGTTTATGAATCATTTATAAATAGTGATGATACCAGGCGTTCGCAAAAGGTGAGTGTACCCTGCCCTGTCACAAACACATGCAAAAGCAAGACAATTGTTCACCTGAAACATTTACTTGAACTTACGGTACAGGTCAAAATAGCCACGATGAAACAAGGGTGTAAACATACCATGTACACTACAGTTGATTAATTAATTCTTTACTATTTTCACACTTATCTATAATTCTACATGTCATTATGTCAAAATGCCTATGCACAATGGTTGAGAAAGAAAAATGTTTAGTTCCTAAATATTCGCTTAAGAGGTGTTACTGTTGTCAAATTAGCAGTTTCAATCAGAGGAGATTATTATGTTTTGAAACCACTGACAGACCAGTAAGAATTGAATATTTTCCAAGTTCATTGAGAATATTTAATTATGCTGAAAGTTACTGATACACGAAGTGGTCTTGCATTGTCATCTTACATCCTCAAAATGTCCGCCGAAACTTCTAGGGAATGGAACTATGATTGGATGCAAAATTTTGACGATATATCGCTGGTCAGTCAAATGTCAATTCACAATAACCAAATCAGCCCGCCTGTCATGTCTGGTACTGCCCTACGCCATCGCCCCGATACCGATGAGGATCAAGAATTGTTGCACAGGCATAGTACTGCTCGCCGCTACTTCGGCAACAACGTTTTCTGTCACCTTTAATTGGCAAAATCTTGATTCGTCTGTAAATATGGGAAAAAGATTCCGGTCTGCTTGTGTTTGTTGTTTAACGTCGCACTCAGCAACATTCCACCTACATGACGGCCTCCGCCTATTGGACAACTGCACTTGTTGGTGAGATCCCCGCCTATTGGTCAACTCCACGGATAGATGAGATCGCACAATTGGTCAACTACACGTGTAGGTGAGATCCCCACCTATTAGTCAGCTACACTTGTAGGTGAGATCCCCGCCTACCGGTCAACTATACTTGTAGGTCAGATCCCCGCCTATTGGTCAACCACACTTGTAGGTGAGATCCCCACCTATTGGTCAACCACACTTGTAGGTGATATCCCCGCCTATTGGTCAACTATACTTGTAGGTGAGATCCTCGCCTATTGGTCAACTACACGTGTAGATGAGATCGCACAATTGGTCAACTACACGTGTAGGTGAGATCCCCACCTATTGGTCAGGTACACTTGTAGGTGAGATCCCCGCCTACCGGTCAACTATACTTGTAGGTCAGATCCCCGCCTATTGGTCAACTACAATTGTAGGTGAGATCCCCGCATATTGGTCAACTACAAGTGCAGGTGAGATCCGCACCTATTGGTCAGCTACACTTGTAGGTGAGATCCCCGCCTACCGGTCAACTATACTTCTTGGTGAGATCCCCACCTACCGGTCAACTATACTTGTAGATGAGATTCCCGCCTATTGGTCAACTACACGTGTTGGTGATATCCCCGCCTATTTGTCAACTACACTTGTAGATGAGATTCCACCTTATTGGTCAACTACACGTGTAGGTGAGATCCTCACCTATTGGTCAGCTACACTTGTAGATGAGATCCCCGCATATTGGTCAAATACACGTATAATGAGATCCCCGCCTTTTGGTCAACTACACTTTTAGATGAGGTCCTCGCCAATTGGTCAACTACACGTGTAGATGAGATCCCCGCCTATTGGTCAACTACAATTGTAGATGAGATCCTCGCCTTTTGGTCAACTACACGTGTAGATGAGGTCCTCGCCTATTGGTCAACTACACTTGTAGATGAGATCCCCGCCTATTGGTCAGCTACAGGTGTAGGTGAGATCCCCGCCTATTGGTCAACTACAGGTGTAGGTGAGATCCCCGCCTATTGGTAAACTACACTTGTAGGTGAGATCCCCGCCTATTGGTAAACTCCACGTGTAGGTGAGATCCCCGCCTATTAGTCAACTACACTTGTAGATGAGATCCCCGCCTATTGGTCAACTACACGTGTTGGTGAGATCCCTGCCTATTGGTCAACTACACTTGTAGATGAGATTCCCGCCTATTGGTCAACTACACGTGTTGGTGAGATCCCTGCCTATTGGTCAACTACACTTGTAGATGAGATTCCCGCCTATTGGTCAACTACACTTGTAGATGAGATCCCCGCCTATTGGTCAGCTACAGGTGTAGGTGAGATCCCCGCCTATTGGTCAACTACACGTGTAGGTGAGATCCCCGCCTATTAGTCAACTACACTTGTAGATGAGATCCCCGCCTATTGGTCAACTACACGTGTTGGTGAGATCCCTGCCTATTGGTCAACTACACTTGTAGATGAGATTCCCGCCTATTGGTCAACTACACTTGTAGATGAGATCCCCACCTATTGGTCAGCTACAGGTGTAGGTGAGATCCCCGCCTATTAGTCAACTACACTTGTAGATGAGATCCCCGCCTATTGGTCAACTACACGTGTTGGTGAGATCCCCGCCTATTAGTCAACTACACTTGTAGATGAGATCCCCGCCTATTGGTCAACTACACGTGTTGGTGAGATCCCTGCCTATTGGTCAACTACACTTGTAGATGAGATTCCCGCCTATTGGTCAACTACACTTGTAGATGAGATCCCCGCCTATTGGTCAGCTACAGGTGTAGGTGAGATCCCCGCCTATTGGTCAACTACACGTGTAGGTGAGATCCCCGCCTATTAGTCAACTACACTTGTAGATGAGATCCCCGCCTATTGGTCAACTACACGTGTTGGTGAGATCCCTGCCTATTGGTCAACTACACTTGTAGATGAGATTCCCGCCTATTGGTCAACTACACGTGTTGGTGAGATCCCTGCCTATTGGTCAACTACACTTGTAGATGAGATCCCCGCCTATTGGTCAACTACACGTGTTGGTGAGATCCCTGCCTATTGGTCAACTACACTTGTAGATGAGATTCCCGCCTATTGGTCAACTACACGTGTTGGTGAGATCCCTGCCTATTGGTCAACTACACTTGTAGATGATATTCCCGCCTATTGGTCAACTACACTTGTAGATGAGATCCCCGCCTATTGGTCAGCTACAGGTGTAGGTGAGATCCCCGCCTATTGGTCAACTACACTTGTAGATGAGATTCCCGCCTATTGGTCAACTACACGTGTTGGTGAGATCCCTGCCTATTGGTCAACTACACTTGTAGATGAGATCCCCGCCTATTGGTCAGCTACAGGTGTTGGTGAGATCCCTGCCTATTGGTCAACTACACTTGTAGATGAGATCCCCGCCTATTGGTCAACTACAGGTGTAGGTGAGATCCCTGCCTATTGGTCAACTACACTTGTAGATGAGATTCCCACCTATTGGTCAACTACACTTGTAGATGAGATCCCCGCCTATTGGTCAGCTACACGTGTAGGTGAGATCCCCGCCTATTGGTCAACTACACTTGTAGATGAGATCCCCGCCTATTGGTAAACTACACGTGTTGGTGAGATACCCGCCTAGTGGTCAAGTACACTTGTGAATGTGATCATCACCTCAATGTGTGAGAACTCACCTTCTGTTCAACAACACTTGTTGATTAGATACCTACTTGCTTAGTGTATAAATATATTCACATTCATTTGCTTCGTAAATTTATAGAATCTACCCCGAAACGTCTTAGTAATCCTACGTATTCCCTTTATTTCTTACCGATATTATTTCATAAAAATATGCCCCTATCTACCAAATGCCGACAAATTGAATATTCTAAGACATTGGCACAAGCATGGATACTTACGATCCAACAGGCATATCGTACGCCATACTTTGCAGCAGTGTAGAAAGATTTGTCTCCCTTTCCTTCAATAGATAACAGCCACCGGCGGTGTGTGTTCACTGTCGACTCGAGGCCCCTCTCTCTCCCACCTGCTCGTTGGCCCACAGCAGTGTTCAGTTTTCAGTGCTACAGTAGGTCGGGACAATAAATTGTTGACTTTTGACCCTTGTCTTCGCTATCAGTGACAGAAATAATGTGGGTAAAAGGACATGTTGAATGGGGTTTCACGTCGTGTTCAAGATTATTGTGCTTACATAATGACGCGCATCTACGTGTGCGTGCGTGCGTGGCTGCTTGTACTTATGCCGATTTTGTATACATCACTGAGGCACCATGCCACAGTTTAACATGCACACTTAACATTCCGACACACAATACTGACTCCTAGCTGATCAGTCTTTGTTTTATCCTCTTTATGACAAACGTCAGGCACGGGAATGACATCGTCATGGCCAGCTACACCTGTGAATGATATTCCTGCCTCATGGCAAGCCACACCTGTGAATGATATTCCTGCCTCATGACCAGCTACACCTGTGGATGATATTCCTGCCTCATGGCCAGCTACACCTGTGAATGATATTCCTGCCTCATGACCAGCTACACCTGTGAATGATATTCCTGCCTCATGGCCAGCTACACCTGTGAATGATATTCCTGCCTCATGGCCAGCAACACCTGTGGATGATATTCCTGCCTCATGGCCAGCTACACCTGTGAATGATATTCCTGCCTCATGACCAGCTACACCTGTTGATGATATTCCTGCCTCATGGCCAACTACACCTGTGGATGATATTCTTGCCTCATGGCCAGCTACAGCTGTGGATGATATACCTGCCTCATGACCAGCTACACCTGTGGATGGTATTCCTGCCTCATGGCCAGCTAAACCTGTGGATGATATTCCTGCCTCATGGCCAACTAAACATTTTGGAGGAGATATTCCGGCCCAATAATCAACTACACATCTGGGAGCTCTTCCTGTCCACTTACATCACTGCGTAAAGGTCAACCTAACCTGTAAATGAGAATCCTGTCCACCTGCTTGTAACACTTGTGACCCCCGAGATCCCGACTTACAAATCAACTTAGTCAGATTGCGCTCACTATCTTATACCCGCCTAATTGACCTATCATGACACTTGTCAACATGATGCATGTTGCTACCCCATGCTATGACCTCTACATGTACATTTAACATCATACTCACTGCAAGGTACTTTTAAAATTAAACTTGTGTGAGTTGCGGTTGCTACCCTCTATTGTGGACACTCATCACCACTGAATGTCAGTGATCTAGTTAATGTGTTTTTTACGACTACTTTGCTTTTAAACGGAAGAAGGAATCTGGTTTACTATCTATTCGACTTTATAGCTCTCTTGCAGATTTGATCCGTGACTACAATACTGTTTGACAAGAGCATGAAGAGTGTGGACTGGACATACCATATTGTCATAGATAATGATGTATACACTTACTGCATCTTTAACGAATAGAAAACATGCTAAAGTTTAATAATCGTAGTATTTATTGTACTTTCTTCCCGATTGTTATTCAAGAAAGTGTGTACATCTTCACTCTGAACAGAAATATATACTTACTTACTTGCAAGTGAACTACACTTGTGGGTGAGATCCCAGCCTTTTGGTAAACTACATTTGTAGGTGAGATCCCCGCCTACCGGTCAACTACACTTGTTGGTGAGATCCCAACCTTTTGGTCAACTACACTTGTAGGTGATATCCCCACCTTTTGGTCAGCTACACTTGCAGCTGAGATCCCCGCCTTTTGGTCAACTACACTTGTAGGTGAGATTCCTGCCTATTGGTTAACTACACTATAGGTGAGACCCCCGCCTTTCAGTCAGCTACACTTGCAGCTGAGATCCCCGCCTTTTGGTCAACTACACTTGTAGGTGAGATCCCCGCCTTTTGGTCAACTACACGTGTAGGTGAGATCCCTGCCTAACGGTCAACTACACTTGTAGGTGTGATCCCAACCTTTTGCTCATACACTTGCAGGTGAGATCCCCACCTTTTGGTTAACTACACTTGTCGGTGGGATCCCCGCCTACCGGTCAACTACACTTGTTGTTTAGATGCCCGCCTTTTTGTCAACTGCACTTGTAGGTGAGTTCCCCACCTATTGGTGAACTACACTTGTAGGTGAAATCCCTGCCTTTTGGTCAACTACACTTGTAGGTGAGATCCCCGCCTACCCTCAACTACACTTGTTGGTGAGATCCCTGCCTTTTGGTCAACTACACTTGTAGGTGAGATTCCTGCCTATTGGTTAACTAAACTATAGGTGAGACCCCCGCCTTTCGGTCAGCTACACTTGCAGCTGAGATCCCCGCCTATTGGTCAACTACACTTGTAGGTGAGATCCCCACCTGTTGGTCAACTACATTTGTAGGTGAGATCCCAACCTATTGGTCAATCACACTTGTAGGTGAGATCCCCGCCTACCCTCAACTACACTTGTTGGTGAGATCCCTGCCTTTTGGTCAACTACACTTGTAGGTGAGATCCCCGCTTTGGTCAACTACACTTGTAGGTGAGATCCCTGCCTATTGGTCAACTACACTTGCAGGTGAGATCTCCACCTATTGGCCAACCACACTTGTAGATGAGATCCCCGCCTATTGGTCAACTACACTTGTAGGTGAGATCCCCGCCTTTTGGTCAACTACACTTGTAGGTGAGATCCCCGCCTACCGGTCAACTACACTTGTTGTTTAGATGCCCGCCTTTTTGTCAACTGCACTTGTAGGTGAGTTCCCCACCTATTGGTTAACTACACTTGTAGGTGAGATCCCCGCCTGTTGGTCAACTACACTTGTAGGTGAGATCCCCGCCTTTTGGTCAACTACACGTGTAGGTGAGATCCCTGCCTATTGGTCAATCACACTTGTAGGTGAGATCCCCGCTTTTGCTCATACACTTGCAGCTGAGATCCCCACCTATTGGTCAACAATACTTGTAGGTGAGATCCTCGCCTACCGGTCAACTACACTTGTAGGTGAGATCCCCGCCTGTTGGTCAACTACATTTGTAGGTGAGATCCCCGCCTATTGGTCAACTACACTTGAAGTTGAGATCCCCGCCTAACGGTCAACTACACTTGTAGGTGTGATCCCAACCTTTTGGTGAACTACACTTGTAGGTGAGATCCGCACCTTTTGGTTAACTACACTTGTCGGTGGGATCCCCGCCTACCGGTCAACTACACTTGTTGTTTAGATGCCCGCCTTTTTGTCAACTGCACTTGTAGGTGAGTTCCCCACCTATTGGTGAACTACACTTGTAGGTGAAATCCCTGCCTTTTGGTCAACTACACTTGCAGGTGAGATCCGCACCTTTTGGTTAACTACACTTGTCGGTGGGATCCCCGCCTACCGGTCAAGTACACTTGTTGTTTAGATGCCCGCCTTTTTGTCAACTGCACTTGTAGGTGAGTTCCCCACCTATTGGTGAACTACACTTGTAGGTGAAATCCCTGCCTTTTGGTCAACTACACTTGCAGGTGAGATCTCCACCTATTGGTCAACTACACTTGTAGGTGAGATCCCCGCATATTGGTCAACTACATTTGTAGGTGAGATCCCCGCCTTTTGGTCAACTACACTTGTAGGTGAGATCCCCGCCTACCCTCAACTACACTTGTTGGTGAGATCCCTGCCTTTTGGTCAACTACACTTGTAGGTGAGATTCCTGCCTATTGGTTAACTAAACTATAGGTGAGACCCCCGCCTTTCGGTCAGCTACACTTGCAGCTGAGATCCCCGCCTATTGGTCAACTACACTTGTAGGTGAGATCCCCACCTGTTGGTCAACTACATTTGTAGGTGAGATCCCAACCTATTGGTCAATCACACTTGTAGGTGAGATCCCCGCCTACCGGTCAACTACACTTGTAGGTGAGATCCCCGCCTATTGATCAACTACACTTGTAGGTGAGATCCCCGCATTTTGGTCAACTACACTTGTAGGTGAGATCCCCGCCCACCAGTCAACTACACTTGTAAGTGAGATCCCCGCCTATTGGTCAACTACATTTGTAGGTGAGATCCCTGCCTACCTGTCAACTACACTATAGGTGAGATCCCCGCCTTTTGGTCAACTACACTTGTAGCTGAATTCCCCGCCTTTTGGTCAACTGCACTTGTAGGTGAGATTCCTGCCTATTGGTTAACTACACTATAGGTGAGACCCCCGCCTTTCGGTCAAGTAGACTTGTAGGTGAGATCCCCGCCTTTTGGTCAGCTACACTTGCAGCTGAGATCCCCGCCTATTGGTCAACTACGCTTGTAGGTGAGATCCCAACCTTTTGGTGAACTACACTTGTAGGTGAGTTCCCCATCTTTTGGGCAACTACACTTGTAGGTGAGATCCCCACCTATTGGTCAACTACACTTGTAGGTGAGATCCCAACCTTGTGGTCAATTACACTTGTAGGTGAGATCCCCGCCTTTTGATAAGGTGGAGAAGAACACCCTGGATGACCTGCTAGTAGTATTTTGTTGATTCTTTTTGAAAAACTGGACGGCAGCTGCACTCTGAATGGATTACGCCTTGAGCTGATCATGAAGGATGTGGCTGTTTTCAACAGTTCCACAAATCTGAAGGAATTCCTTCTGAAATACAAAAGTGTACTCCTAGTGACAACCTTGTCTGAAGGCAGACATCGATATCAAGGAAGAGTCTACAGAGATCTTAATGGAAGAATTAAAAGAGGAGGAGAAAGTAGAGGAGAAAGTGGAGGAGAAGGAGGAGGAGGAAGGGGAGAAGGAGGAGGACAAGAAAGAAGCAGAAGAAGCAGTGAAAGAAGAAAAGACTGAAGCATCAAAGGAACAGGAGGAAGAAAAGGTGGAGGACAAAGAAGAGCCCGGAAGCTCAACCCCGGACATGGACACTGATAAACCAAAGCCTGAAACTGAAGAAGAGGTGAAGAAGCCCAAAGAGGAAGAAGGTGCTGGAGAAGCTGCTGAGGAGACGGCAGACGACAAGGATGACCACCTGTCAGTGACCACTACAACAACTCTACGATTGTGTTTGTCTCATTCAACAAAAGCTTCATCTTGTAAAAGGAAGTGCAAGTCTCTTCATGTTTGTCGTTATTTCGTGCTCAGCAAATGTGACATTGTAGATACTGGGAAAAGATGTTTGTTCATGATATGGACTCCAAATATAACAAGTACATCTTGAGAGTAGGGACAGGATTGAATGATAATGACTGTACATGGTAGGGACAGCACTGAAAGAAGTTTGGTTTTGGTTTGTGTTTAGTGTCTGTTGGCACAGAAATATTTGTAGCAGGTGACCTGGGAACAAGTTTCAAAACAGCTTATTTTTAATTGGTACCAATGTTCATATATCATTAGAGATTAGTCATTTGTAGGTGTTGTATAGTCCTGGCTCCACTGTACATTGTAATACATAGCATGTGGAGGCTGTGGTATCCACGTGGAGAGGGTTGACTTACAGATGCCAGCTTCTCCAGCAGCAACTCCTGGCTAATGAACATCTCACCAGATTGTCTCAAACATTGCATTGAAACAATATGGAGGCTGAAATCTACGTCCCTCCTGGCTGATGAACATCTCACCAGATTGTCTACAACATTGCAGTGAAGGAATATGGAGGCTTAAATCTACGTCCCTCCTGTCCCCATTGTAGTTTTCCATGTCACCTGCTTTTTTCTTGTTTGCTTTGTATTACACAACTGCCTTTAATTGTGTGATTTTGATCGGAATACTAGTGGTGACTGGTCTTTTATTATGGGGGGTGTCATGACAAAATGAGGGGAGTTGGCCAAATATATCACAGCTATATGGCAGGTTCTAATTTTTAACATAGAATTTAAATAAATTTGAAATTTATTTAGTGACTGGCCGTTTATTGTAGTGGAGAATTCAGGATAAAATGTAGGGGTGGGGTGTGTATGTGGGGGCGAGATGTTGCACAAAATGGGTGAGTGGGTTAGTAAAACATGATAGTCCTAAAACAACCTTCCACCCGTTTGCCCCAATAAATGACCAATTTCTTAGTGACCTTGTTTGTTCAGTTGGTTGGAAAGGGGCATTTCACTTTTCAAAGTGACAGTCTTGTTTAGAAATGAATGCAGCCATTGCGTCCCAAATGTGACGACTACTTGTGTGCCACACCTAACTTGATGATGTGTCAGTCAGTATTATTTGATGTGTTGTCTGCCATGGCTGAACTGACTGGCACCATCGTACACATAGACTCGTGGTATGTTTGCTATCCTGCCCATAGGTTCAAGACACAAGCAGTCTCACATATTTTGTAGTCTATGTCATATCCATCCGTGTTTCAGTGGTATTGTTATTACAATGGAATCATGTCTGTACATTTGCTATTTACATTGAAATAAAATATGCTGGAAAAACATAACATTGTTTGAGACTGTTTTTGTATGTTCTTGTTAGCAGAATAATGACTTTGCTACCTGATTTTCAGTGGTCCATTCATATATCTTTTACAGTTATTTTGCCCTTTAAGCCAAATGGAATCTGTGTTGGTGAATACTGGTAATAAAGAATGGTTATTCTCTTACATTGATGTTAACAAGCTCTACTCAATACCACAAAGAAGTCATTATTCCATCATTTTGGACATAAAAAGAACATGAAATGTTTTGAGGTTGCAGTCTCCGTTACAGCATGTCGAAGCTTGTGCAGGGTAGCCACAGCGAGTTTTCAGTTTCCTGACAGATTTCCATTGTTGCTGTATCTTAATACACAAACACAGTACATTAGATGATTAATGACCTCCATCCTCCCATTCCACCCATTTGAACTGAAACTGAACACTGGAATAAGATAATGATCACTTTATGCAAAGATACACAGTCGATAAACAAAATCCAGTTTTATCTGACAAAGGGCAACTTTTCTTGACTTCTTTTCTGAATATCAATTCACTCCCTTACTTACTCCTGAGTATAAATTTTCCCTGACTAAAAGTCAAATTTTCTGACTCTAACCTGGAATTTTTCCTCCTGGCCGATGGGGATCTAAACACAAACCTTAAACCCTTTTCATTATTAATTGGTAATGACGAGATAGAAGCACACACTTCCAAACCCTTGAAAAGTTGGTCTTTAGCAACCCATGCTTGCCTCCCACCCCTTGTGAAGATCCGGGTTAGAATGTGTCTTCAGCTTCCCATGCTTGTACAGATTCAAGTACTAGTTGGGTTGAGTCCCATCCGGGATTTGACCTCGCACTGCCAGAGTGAGGCACCTAATTGCCAGCACACATAATCAGCGATCTAACCAACTCAGCCTCTGAGGCTTCCACAAAAAAACAAAGTCCGACAACTGGTAGTCTAGATCCCGTACTTTGTGTACCCCTCTGACAAGTGTAAATTGGCACAGATCCCATGGCTGAAAGCTATTAACACACAATACCATTTAGAAAGTGGTCAAACGTAATATTTGTAAAAATGTTATATTTGGGGTAACACTTTCGAAGTAAAGATAGATAGGACGATTTGGGGTTGAGCCCAATACTTGTCTCCCTATGGGATGATCCGGGTTAGAATTGGTCTTCAGCTACCCATGCTTATCGCACGAAGGGTCTAAAGAGATGTTGATCAAAGTCGCTGATTTGGTTTTTACATGTCATCATATCTCAGTACATCGATGCTCATCATGTCAATCACTGGATTGTTTGGTCCAGACTTGATTATTTACAGACTGCTGTCATACAGGTGGAATATTGGTGAGAGGCGTTAAACAGCAAACATGGAATCATTATGTAGAGGGTTAATAGTGTGGAATTAAAAAAAACCTTTAATATCATAAAACTGAACGTTTTCTTATTCAGGATATTTAGAGTTCCAATATCAAAATTGTCCTGATATTTGTGTATTTAAAACATTTACGGTACATTATTACATCTTGAAAAGTAAAATCTGTCTTTAAAACATATCTGTGATTTTGTGTGCACTAGCATTTTTTTGGATCAAATATCACCTAGTTACCAGTGTGGCCTAGCTATTGCAACAACAGAAATATCTATAAACACTATACAATGGTAGATTCAAACCTTTTGTCAGCAGTCTTGATACATGAACGAAATCTTGTTTTGATTTTGTAAATACAGTTTTACAACACATTTCATCATTTAGTTACTTTGGCATAATTTCAGCAACTACAGCAATACATTTATTAAATTAATACAAGTGTCTGTACACTCACTTCTGTGTCACATCACATTTCATCCAAAGTTGCTGGGGCATAATTTCAGATATGACAGCTATAATTTCATCCAAACAGTATTCAAATGTGGATTCAAAACAATTATGCTACAGTATTATAACAATCTCAGCAGGTGAAATCTTGTTTTGAAAGAATTTTTACATTTTGTCTGTGTACTCCTGTGTCACATCACATTTCAGAAAGTTGTTGCTGTGACATAATTTCAGCAACTACAGCAATAATTTCATGGTAACAATAGTCATGTGGGGATTTAAAACACTATTTTTATAGTATTAAATCAATATTAGCAGAAGAAATCTTGTTTTGAAAGAATTTGTACATTTTGTCTGTACACTCACTCCTGTGTCACATCACATTTCAGTAAGTTGTTGGTGTGACATAATTTCAGCAACTACAGCAATAGTTTCATCATAACAATAGTCATGTGGGGATTTAGAACACTAATTTTATAGTATTAAATCAATATTAGCAGAAGAAATCTTGTTTTGAAAGAATTTTTACATTTTGTCTGTACACTCACTCCTGTGTCACATCACATTTCAGAAAGTTGTTGCTGTGGCATAATTTCAGTAACTACAGTAATAATTTAATCATAACAATATTACTGTGAGTATTTAAAATAATTTCCAACTCCAGGAGAAACCAGGAAAGTAGTGAAACCAGACATGTGAAGAACTTGGTTGTATTTTGTACACAACAAACAGAACACAAACCGAACACTTCTATGTCCGCTTCACTCACTTTCCCCGCCTGTCATTGAAACAGTTGATAGAAATCTCTCAGTTACACGGACAACTTTACAAAACCAGTTTATTTCCTATCTCAGCGCTTGGTAGACGAGGGCCTTCTTGATGGCTGTCATGTCGACGTCCTCCCCGCTGATCAGACTCATGGACGTAGTGTAGTCAGATGACGGCCACCCAGCACTAAACATGGGGACAAGAGGTTCCCGGAACACCACATCATACTTGACAAGAACAATCCCCCTGTCCAAGTCAGTGAAGGCCACTCTCCCCCTCCCCACATCCAGCACCACGCCATAGTGAAGGGTGGCCTGTGTGCCGCTAGTGGGGGACATGGTGTTCTGGTGATACTCGCCCCGCTCCCCCTTCCGATACACCGTGCTACAGATACTCTCCCCGTGTCTGCCACATCTCCCTACACTGACACACCAGGAGCGACGCTGTAGAGAAACCCACGGCTCACTGTCCACCTGTCCTGCCTCAACCACCCCCATCTCCAGGACATACCACGACACTCCCCTCACCACGCGCACCCAGGTCTTTGTCTCCCAGTATGTTGGTGTGGTGGGGTGGGTGAGGGTGGAGGGGGGTGGAGGAAGGGGGATGGGGGAGCTACAGGTCCCTATGTACTTCTGTAGCCTGTTCCACCCCTCATCCCGTGTGTCGGGCGGCGAGTTGACCAGCTCACCGTCTGTAGTTACGTGACACCAGTCTGTGTTGGCCCGAGCCGCGTCCAGGTGACGTTTATGACCTGGAAATAAACATTGTGTTTGTTGTGTAGCAAGTTTATTTCACTGTTTGTTACAAACTGAGACACAGAAAGAGATTTACTGAAAATATCGGCTGATTGTTTGTTTGTCTCCAAGCAGCGCGCTGAATGTTCGTCTGTGTTTTTCATCAGTACAGAATATCTCCCACAACTGCGCTATATTAGCGCGCTAATTACAATGTAAAACTATTACTACGAGAATTCAAAATGCATTTCATTAAGAAACAAATAGAATAATTCACAGAAATAGGCAATGTAAAAGAATTTTTGATACATTATTTATTTACCCCCATTGTGCAGATATCTGCCAGACGTGTGTTGTGCGTGGACGATGTTCGTGTATGAAATACGATCTCAGTGAGTGAATTTCCCAACAAAAGTGTTTGTGTGTGGATTCTCAATGAATCTTTCACAAAGCATGATAAAAATAAACCGAAAAGTATCGTGTTTTAGGACATTTTTTACATTTTTGTGTTCAACATACACCGCATGAACAGGTATATTCTCTGTCCGCTTCAGTCACTTTCACCGTTACACCGTCACAGTCTGTGTGTCGCGGAATGTTTACAAGCGCTGGTCAGTGATTGATGTCGTCAACAACGTCAGCTTTCTGATTATTCCACTGTATACTGAATAAGATTCATGATTGTATAATTGTACTTACACAAGAATTGGTATAGAGATTCAGTGAACACCCCGAACAATACGAGAAGGAAGTTAAATATAACACATTTGTGACGTAGTTGTATTGTTTAAACGTGCCATGGAGATCTGAATAGGTTGTGTGTAATTAACAAATTAAATATTTTCAAATACATTTGTATGATCTTTCAGACTTAGAAAATAACAGGCATACTATAACGGTATTTATGCTAAAGTAGTTAAACAACCCTATATTGTTCAGGGCTATATTTCTAATTAGCCCCATCAGTATGTTCTCAAAATTCTCTTTCAGGATCCAACAAAAGAGCCTTGTACAGATCAACAGAAAGATTACTTTTCACAAACCGACAGTTACTCGTTTGTTCTCAGGATCTATCTAACATTCAAACTGCTTCTGTATACTTTACCCAACTTCCTCCGATGGAAATCAAAATCAAGAATAAATGTAAACTTTCACGCCCTTGAGATACTTGTAACAGGCAATGTTATTAGGAAATATGTTGGCTAATACTTAATGTCCGTTTCAGTAACTACACATTAGATTAAAGTAGAAAGGTCCTCGCCTGGAGTGGGGTGTATCTTTCAGTACACCAACAACAGCTGTACAGCTGTACTGGCTGAGGTTTTAGTGTCAATATTACACATTCAGTGTGAGAACGCGAAACACCAGTTTCACCGCACGACCGTTCGAGGCTGGACTGGTGGCAAGTAATAGTGTTATAAGCTAAACATGCATCTCCAAAACCTGAGAAACATATTACAAAGTCAACATTTAAATTGATGGTTACAGCTTTAACACGATGGAGAAAGAAAGTCGCCATGTCGGCGCAAACAAGCAGGAAATCAATAGGGCGATGACAGTTGCAGGGTATTTCGGGATAGGTTCGTTGTTGTTGTCGACAGTTAATCAATAGACATCTTTCATCGGTTCGTAGGTTCATGGTCAAATATTGTTCTTAATCAACTAAAATGGTCCATGATGACATGTGACAAAGAAAGGTCAGTCCCGAACGCTTTCAAATGATACCGCCACCGTTAGGAAAAGGGAGCGCTGTTTTGCAGTCTATCAGGTCGAATCCCGATCGTTCTTAGTTCCCCACTCAGTGACGAGCCTGGCCGACCTGATCCTGTCGCGTATTGATAGATGGAGTGAGAGTATGTAAAACTAATGTGAGTATAAAGCTGGTGTTGCGTTTCTTTATTATACGAGTAGGGGCGGTTGGATGACAATTCGGAGTAAATGTCGATCGACCAATCACTCCTTGACTGAGATAACCCCATGCTGACAAGGCGAGCTGCAAAGCCATGGCTTAACTGACCATGATGACAAGGAACAAAACGTTTAGGTAACAGCAGTTGGGTCTCACTTGACGATCTAACGCATTTACCACAACAGTGATGGATCCAGAGACAGATTTGACTCAACACTAGCTCAGACATAAACGCGTTTAAAATATACATGTTATACATATAAAAAATAATCTAGCTGTTGAATACGATATCCTGAGACCCTCCACTCACTCACTCACGCACTCCTGGAAATACTTACATGAGATAGGTGCAGGCCTGCATTCCAGTCCAACAATATATACAGTGCTTCCAAAATCTGAAAGATAAATGTTAAATATATTTATACCTTGTTTATATATTTTCTGTTTTCATAGGGTCAAAGTTTGCATTCATCAGCAACTAAAAAGAAGTAACCGATAAGCATATCTTCAACTTGTTACGTGAGCCTTGCAGTTAAATATTAAAATTAATCATGTTTTCACGATTGCGACAATCCGGGGTTTAATATCTCCGTATATTTACCTCTTGAACAGTTACATGACTCACCACGACTGTTGCAGAAGCGCTTAGCTTTTTGTGTTAAATTAGGCCCTGCATGATACTGTATGATACTATACGATACTGCATACTGTTTTGGCTATTCAACAATTAGCAATAGGATAGCCAACTGGATTTCACATTCTTCACTGACCGAGAACAATTGAGTTTGATTCCCAAAGTCCATTCCTAATCATGGCGTGTGAGTATGACGATAATAATATTAAAACAAATCAACACGACATACACGTAAATATATGTTTCAAACTTTCATATGAAAGAATTATTCAAGGTATATTTTGGTTTTCAACACTCCTAGAATGTAAAGCTATATACATCTCCAAACCTTTTTCCAAGGAGTCATTCTTTGCTGTCAGATACGCGAGTTGCTGCTCTCCTCCCGCCATCACCTAGAAGATAAAGAAGACGACGTCAAGACGTTCAGAGCCAGTGAGAAACTTCACAAAGAGTCATACCATTCAAGATTGTACTTCATCAAACACCAACCGCCCTGACCATGTCCTGAATCACCTGATTTGATTCTGTATTGAATCAGGCCAATAAACGACTGGCCGTAAGACACCGGTGATCCAAATATATGCGATGAAGAATGGAAGGTCTAAAGTACATAAACAATAGGATTCATGGGTCAGTTGATGCAATGGTAATAATGAATCAGTTTGTCCGCTTATTGGCACAAAACTAAATCTGCATTTGGAAAAAATGTCAAATTTATTCAATAATATTTCAAATAAATGTTATTTTATCTTTCTAACATCTAATTTACATAATGTTATAACTCATTTTAATATAGTTTCTAAGGACTTCAGAATCTAAAGCTGTCATTTTCTCCATTTCGTTGTCTATCCTTTTCAAACCATAGGCAGTAATAACTGCCATGATTGGTAAACAAGACAATTACCACGAAGATTTAAAGTCCACAATTTTTTTTTTCTATTTCCGACTTTACCTTTTTACATGAAATAAAAGCGACAAAAGCCTTCCGCATGAATAAGAAATCTCTTCCAATACCAGAATCGAGTTTACAATTCCGACCATTTCATAAGCATGCCTCCATGTTCCCTTTCATCCCCATTTATACCTTCAATGTAAGTGTAGTTAAATCTCTGTCCTTTAGGGAGCCCAGCTGGTACTTCCTCAACTGATGCATCAGACCTGTAGGTATGCAGGGACTGTGACACCCATCTGTAGACACAACATAGAACTTGTTATTGACAGTACATAGTGATACATGTATAGGACGTTTATACCTTTGGCAAATCACATCCAATTGAAGCCACATTTTACTAACTAGAAGATAACTTAGTTTTAGTTGTAATACATACCAAGTCAGTTATAAAACTTATTCAGTGCTGTGACAATAATCAGTTCATACCTTTCACAGTGTATTGACCTTCCCCTTTCACTCCAGCCAGTTTTGATGTTGTGTTGGGGAACTGTAATTAGGTAGGCGACATTGAAACAAATACAAAGGTAATTATTATAGGGCTGGTTTTGTTATCACAAAAGACACTTCCAGCACATCGTACACATTTTTATATCTGTGCATTCTCTGGTCTTTGTGTCACGCTTTTCCACTTGGAATCGTGTAGTTTTAATTTCATGACAAAATTAAACACGAAGTCTATGATGTTACTAATGATAATGAGTGAGTAAATATGGCCTATCTCCCCTTTGAGCAGTATTTCAGTTATATTACAGCATGTCAGGTTGGTGTAGGAAGTGTGCTCGAGCAGGTCTTAGACGTTTTTCTGTTTGGTGAAACCCACGAACACAGGTATTGCGCTGACAAACCAAGAAACTGATTATGAATGAAGTGACATCGGTTGAGTCAACTATTTGAAATAGGTTGCTGATCAAATAAGCTGTATCAATCAGTGGTTATTATTGTGTTGTGAAACCTCTGATTAACCATTTTAAAAATGTTGAATATGTGGCACTTGTGTGGCAGATAGCTGTAAACATATTTCTACCAACAGTTGACAGTACTCATCACTTTAAAACACAGCAAAACTGACACCTTTGCCTGAAACAACTTTATTATTAGTAATAAAATTATAGGACAGTCACTAAACCACAAGCCACTTGTAACTCAGTTGGTATCTCAATATGACCATAACCTGTTCTCCTTAAAGACAGTTCTCCTTCGAGAGAGCTATATCTTGTAAAACAACTTTGAACTACATTATGTACATTGCATTTAGATAACACTGATGATTGACTGTGATACCAACGCTTGTTATTTTTCTAACATCACCCATGAGGTGAGTTGACTTTGTGTCACCGTAATCCGCCATGGCGGACACCATGATATAGTTGACATATTTCTTACTGCATCGTAAAACAACAGACAAACTGAACAATACATGTGAGCATGTGTATGAACTGATTGAAGCACCTTAAAAGACTGTTATAACTGTCACCTTTCGCTTTGAGTCTTTCGTGAATACTGTCCTTTGCCTGTGTTTAATTCTTCTTGGCAAGGTGCTTTCATCTTGGTCTTTTTGAAGGGAACTGCTAACACCGTACAGACCTGGTAGCTCCACATTAAATAGGGATAGGACATCCGGGTACCTCATCAAGTCGTCAACAGCGTTCTGCCATCCAACTGGGGGATACAAAATATTTTACATCTAACTTGTGTGACTATCTCAATCGTAAATTTCGTTATATTATCAGACATTCGTTTTCTCTAAGTTATGCCAATGTTAGAGTAACACTTAAGATCGGACGCATTTTGTGAAATACCACTTTAATATACCCACCGCCAAAAGACGCGAATACCATAGTATTAGTTAATAGATGGAGACTTACTCATATTCAAGAGATATCTGATTGGTTCGATGCACAAACGAACATACTGTTATGTTGTGTGAACCGACGCTCATGAAGGCATCATATGTGACGGTAAAGATCCATGGCTCGAGATGCACCATTTGTCTCGTGCAGGATTAGGTGTAAAGTTGGGAAATCATATGCAGGATATTGTGTTAGAATAAAGTCACGCTGCGGTAACACTTGACTTTTGTTAGTTTTGTCATTAATTGGTACACACTGGGAAATCTCATCTTAACGTACATACATCTCTATATGTTTTTATGGTTTGCGTCCCTTTTGGCGGCGAGTCGATATAAGCATAAGTCAATTTACACTTGCCGTGTGTCCAACCCTCAGTTTGTAGTTTGTCGAGTTGTCTCGTTTTGTAATCTCTGTTCTGAAACCAAAGGAACTGGCAGTAGCAGTGAAAGTAGCATCAGAGTCACCACCCTCACCGTTTCGATCAGGTTATAGTATTAATCTTTCCGCAATTCTCAGTTGAAGATAATGTTAAACTTGTATATGATTTAAAACAGTAAGAAATATTTGCAGTCTGAATAAACGACCAAAGCATATCCTTAGTTAAAGAAGAGAATATATGGATGTCAACTTCTTCATTATGCGGAGCACAACGTTTCGGAGTATATGCTTACTCGATCATCAGGTGAATGAATGCCATGAGGCAGAGAGCATAATATATGTACATGCAGGGACAACACAATTAGGAAGATAACAAAAGGTGGAAACTAACAAGGGAAACCAACAGATGATTGGCACTGATAGGTGATTAGCAATGGACAATGGAAGCCAACACTTCACAGTAATAGCGCTGATGGTATTGAAGCTAGTGCTTAAGTCAATAGATAAGTAATATGGATGCTACCCTTTCTAGTTTGTACCCTTTGTTATTTTCCACCTATTGTTATCTCATTAATTGTGTATCTCTTCCTTATGTGTATCACTTCTAAATGCCTTTCAAAGACCTGATATTCTTAGTTGTTTCGATATTTCTGTATATGAATATGTAAATGGTTACCAATTTTAAACTGTCCAATTCTTCATTTAGAGATTCAATCTCTTGCATTCCTGAAGAGGAAACACATGCATTACTAGAGTACATACAACCGTGAATATGTGTTCACGTGAGTGACTGAATATGTCATGTTTCCTATGCTGAAATTAACACCGACACTACATTTGAGAAATATAGAATGTTGATTTCAATTGTTCGTTAATGATAGCAAAACTAGCTGTTATGGGTTGGTGATATAGATACTTACGACTCTCTGCTTCGCCAACACCTGTGTCCTGGAGCTCCTGCACCTCGCCAACACCTGTGTCCTGGAGCTCCTGCGCCTCGCCAACACCTGTGTCCTGGAGCTCCTGCACCTCGCCAACACCTGTGTCCTGGAGCTCCTGCGCCTCGCCAACACCTGTGTCCTGGAGCTCCTGCACCTCGCCAACACCTGTGTCCTGGAGCTCCTGCACCTCGCCAACACCTGTGTCCTGGAGCTCCTGCGCCTCGCCAAGATCTGTGTCCTGGAGCTCCAGTGCCTCGCGAACATCTGTGTCCTTTAGTTGTCTTGCCTCGTCAACATCTGTGTCCTGGAGCTCCCTTGCCTCGTCAACATCTGTGTCCTGGAGCTCCAATGCCTCGCCCACATCTGTGTCCTGGAGCTCCCTTGCCTCGTCAACATCTGTGTCCTGAAGCTCCAATGCCTCGCCAACATCTGTGTCCTGGAGTTCCAGTGCCTCGCCCACATCTGTGTCCTGGAGTTCCAGTGCCTCGTCAACATCTGTGTCCTGGAGATCCAATGCCTCGCAAACATCTGTGTCCTGGAGCTCCTGCGCCTCGCCAGCATCTGTGTCCTGGAGCTCCTGCGCCTCGCCAGCATCTGTGTCCTGGAGCTCCAGCTTGTCTTCAGTGTGGATATCCTCCAGGGGCTCCTGAAATTAGTTTCAATCTTAAAATGTTTGTTTAACACAGTCCATGTCGAAATGTACCACTATGTAAACTCTGTGCGTAATGAATCGTTTCTCCATGATCAACATCATGTGTGCAACGAATCACGTTAAAAGGCTGGAAAGCCGGATGCAATTCCCCAAAGTTACCCAATGTATGCCCCTTGTCGTAACACGGTGGTACTGGTGTTTGATTCGGCAGAAAATGTTACTGAATATCTTCCTCCCTAAACTAATGCAACTGACAAGTAGATCACTGCTAAACCAAGCTCGAGACCATGCACTTTAAGAGGACAGTCAGGAAGCACACTGAGATAATATCCAAACCATATTGCAGTCTTTTGACAAAACACATCATGGCACCTACCGTTGAAGAAGACACATTTCTTTTATTCTCCCGTGTTACATTGATCGTCTCAGGATCTTAAACAACAATAAATACATACGTTTGTCTTAAACAATAACTGTTCATATTCCACCTTCCTTGTGAAAGAAATCTTTAAAACATCCGTAATTCAATTGAAAGAAGGTGCCAAGGTACTTCTCTAGTTTAGATACACAAAAGAAGACTAACATTGAATGACAGATAATTTCCTTGAAAGCATTGCTATACCGTAGGTTACTTGTGATATTAAATTAGAACGTCACAGTGTCATCATTTTAATGCCTCGAATAGAACCTCTAAACGAATACCTTGTTAGATACGAACATAATTTGAACAGTTCCATTAGATAATAGATATTGCCCATTTGTTTATCCTAGTCTATCAGTCACTAGGCTGAAAGTAGGGAAATCACAGTCATGACAGGTACGTACGCTCCTCTGCATCTACGCCATCTGTGTTCTGTAGCTCCAGTTTATGTTTAGCATCGGTTAGCGTATCCTGAAATGCACGTGCTGTGTTCTGTTGGTTCCAGAACTTAGATTCAGAACTCTGTGACGATTCCTGTAGTTTCTCTTCTCCTTCTGTGGAGGCTGAAATTAAAACTACAAATCGTTAAATGGAACATACACAGGAAGAAAAGTTGTGATTTCGAAACAAAATACAAGGTGTACAAGCTTTGGATAGATCATATATACAAACTGACAATAAGACACTTGCTGGATTTGTACATAGTGCATAGATACAAGTATGTTTATTTCTGTATACACATATATTGTTTATATATGTGTTTCCTTTTCGTTTTGTTATTTGATACTCAACCCGTGAAGATCAGGGATATAATGGGTTTTCAATAACACAGAATTGCTTACTATGCTACCTATGCTTGTCGTAAGAGGCGACTAACGGGCTCGGTTGGTCAGGATCACTGACGTGTTTGATGCATGGCATCGTATCCCAATTGCGTGGATCAATGTTCATGATGTCAACCACTGTATTGTCTGGTCCAGACTCGATTATTTACAGACCGCCGTCATATAGCTGGAATATTGCTGAGTAAGGCGTAAAACAAAAAACAATCAGCAGCAACATAAACTTGATACAATAATAATTTATAAGAATTGGCAGACAAATTAATTCACTGCTGTAAAAGCATTTGACTCTATAAGGTTTATGATACACAAAAAACAAATTTCCAGAATGGCAAAGGCTCTAAAAGTGTACATATTTTTATGAATGTCCGTGGTCAATTTGTTTATATGCGTTCGTACACATAACCAATAATCATTAATGTGAAAGTTCCCTTCCATTAATACCAAAACCAAATTACTAATGCAAATTATCTCCCTTTACTATTTATATACAGATATATCCAGAGATGTATTATTGTGAATGTATTTTGACATTTGTCATCTTTACAAAGTGCTGTATTTTGGATATATAAATCCTTCAAAGAAATATACAACGAAGATACAAGCTTTTATATCAACTCTTTTTCGTCCTGTGTTTGTTGATCCCAGAAAGTGTGCTCATATAAGTAACACAAATTTATGACTTAGAATCTTGGTCACACTTGGTAATGTCATCTAAGACACCAGAGTAGCGTCCCTTAGATTTGGTAGTCCTGTCTTTTGGTTTTATATCTGCATAATTCTAAGAAATGATGGTAATGTCTACTTACCTCTCTCAAGGTAAGCCAGTTTAACGCCTTGATAGACAAGATTGGTTCTGTCCTTTACCATAACCTGGGACAAAGAAACAAACCATCTTAAAAGTGACGCATTAATTGATAATATTTGTACATACCGCATGCCATTTAAACCTAATGTATGCTTCACGAACGTTTAGCCTTAATTATGGTTTGCTGTTTGTATTCTAATATAGACTCGGATTCTTACGGATCGTAAAAGAGGAAAAACACTCTTTTCTTGTTCCACTTTTTCTTGCCATGCAATCAGCTCTGCTTCTTGTACAACCGGGTGTGGTTTACCAATGACAAATGCTGGAAATATTTAAGAAAATAATACATATATGTAACTGTAACAGAACCACAAACAATAAAGCAATTACCTAAACAATACAAATTGTCAGGTATTCAAGTGTATTATCAATAATTTTACCAATTGCAATGGTGGATAATATCTGATCAACTTTATGGTTAATGGTTTATAATGTTTGCAGCTACACAACTTTACACTTTTCATAGAAATTAAATTAATGAAACGTTTTCCAGAATAGCAACGCAGACAGTCATGAGAAAAATCAAATTGATGTAAATTCGACAATCAAATCGATCAAAGTATACTAAAAGGCTGTAAAGTAGAAGTGAAATAACTGCATATCATATTGGCTTTAAACTCATTGCCATTTAACGTATTATTCTATGTGTCCAGAACAAGATAATACATGGTACAAAACGTTTGAAATGCGCAGCTCCTACTAAGAGCAGAGTTGCTTGTACGAGTCCAACTATATAATCAACATGTGTTTATGAATCACTATCTAATAGTGATGATGCCAGGGGTTCGCCTAAAGGTGAGCGTATTCTGCCCCACCGGTGACACCATCACAAACACTTACATTTGTTCAATTGTTCTCTTGAAAGAACGTGAACATATGGTACAAATCGAAATAAGGAATTGCATCGGACATAATATTTGCCACTGATGCGTCAACTTTGGAAACGTTCTCCATTTGTTTGCCATAATACGTTTTGAAAGACTTACTTAAACGAAAAGTTGACTAATGGAAGCTGAAGTCATCCCATAAAAACATGGCAATACTCACATCCCGCATCAGTTAAAGTACTGTTCCTTGTATGTTGACGTGGGTTGTTCTCCAAACAGTCCTTATTTTGGTGAAACTGAAAATACCCAAAAAATTATAAGTGATCCGAAGTCCGAAGAGGATTTTAAATTGTTTGTATTTTATTCATAGTCAAATCTTGTTAAGTTGTATAATTTACAGTATTTACATGTATACACCAAGTATGTGCTCAAACTATGTGACAAACGATAGCAGAGAGTTTTAGCTCCATGTTCTGTTGTTGCAGTGGGGTAATAAAGTGACTTAAAAATATGTTTTTCTTAATAACGTTATTAACTTCAATAAGATCTACTTACAGCAACATGTTGTCTAAGCTTCTCCATCATCAACACCAGCACGTCAAACTCTCCAAGGAGATAGTTCATCCTTCGTCTCCATTGATCTGAACAAGTTTAATGAAGAGATATTTATTATGTGATAAAATGACTGAACATCGGATTCCTCACAACTCATCATCATCATCATCATCATCATCATCATCATCACCAATCACTCTACATACCTAATTTTTTTACGTTTATCATAGACTATTTTATTTCAGAGTTATTTTGATTACTTAAATAAATGTTACCATTGGTTAATACATCCATTAGTTTCTCGATTCTGTCAGTCTCCTGTAAAATCAAATTTGAAATATTTTTGACATCAGTCAACATCAGTAACAGTAACATCAGTGATAAAGCAACGATCATGTTTATGAAATGGAATTGCAGAGATACAAGTTGTCTGGGAGTTAATGTCGTTGATAAGAACTTAAATGTGAGAGAAAAATGTGTCTAAGAAGTTTACAGTGCCATGTACTACATAATAGTAATGACTTGGCCCACTCAGAGCAAATCGTTTACACGTACAGTATCAAAGGTATTTAGTTGATGGAGGTACATGGAGTACATTCCACTGTTATATGTACATTTTCATAATGAAACTATAGTATACATAGATAATCTCACCCGAGTGTCTTTTGATATCAAATATATCAACACGAGTTGATAAAAGTGGAAAAATCCGAGGCTTGCCGAGGATTTTTGCCACTTTTATCAACGAGTGTTGATATATTTGATATCAAAAGACACGAGGGTGAGATTTTATTTATCATCCAACATCATTCTTTCAACTTTTTCAATTTGTAGACAGTAATTAGCAGTGTCTTCAGTGTAAAAAGTACTGCAAACAGCTTCAGTAGCAGAGCCATTAGTGATGTCATTTGATTGTGACGTCATGGTAACCAGTGATGTCACAATGGTCTGCAAAGCATTGTGATGTAATTTCATTGCAGCGATATCTACAGTGTAGATATCGCTTGATCTCATCCAAGCGATATCTCCTGTGGGAGCCAGTTTTGGATGATAAATTACCTTCTCTACCATCCACCTTCTGTACTTAAGCTGCTTGATATCAGTTAGATCTGAAGTTAAAAGGAATGATCTTGCTTATTCAACAAAATTAGTAATAATTAAATATGTTATAACATTAAATAAAATGCGTGCACTATCTAATGTATCACGCCAGGAATATATATCATATGCGTCTTTTGGGGCAAACAGACAACAAGAACATTTTGAGATACATTTTGATGTACTTACAGCTTGCAAATTGCCAATGGTGACGTCTTGTTTCCGGTGTCACACTGTTTGTTTCATCAACAATGTTCACGTATGAGGACAGATCCAGTTTGCTGAGGTCATTCACAGATACCACTGATGCATACGCTGACCTGGAAGTATGATCGATTAAGTCATTGACAGAAACAAACAGAGATAATTAACACAGTCTTGAGTTAGAATGCATACTTTGTTGGGGGTATTTTGATTTAGCTCCTGTGATATCTACAAACCTGAGCCTGTCCCGCTCTTCCCGTGACCTACACACCAGTAGAGTGTCCCCCAACCTGCTCAGTCTCCTGGCCACCTCCAGCATCAGAGTCGTTGCCCCGCTGCCTGGCACACACCGGACGTTGACATCCTTACTGTTGATGTTCTCCACCAGAATGATACATTGTTCTTTGGTGAGAAATCTTATACAGTCATCATTTGCGTCACCAGTATCTCTAAGCACCGACTTTGTCTCAGCAACACCAGCCCAAAACGCTGTCAGGACTCTACCATATCTTCTTGTATTCATTAACAATGAACGCATTGGAACAAAATGAAACGAATCGTCAGTCAAAACCTTCAGGCGAGTTTTGAATGCGACACTATCCTTGAGAGTCGACGTATTGATCACTCCATGTATTGAGTTCACATCTTCATCCATGAATCTAATGAGTTTATGTCTCACTCCTCTAGCCACGGACGTATTGTATACCAACGCTTCCCTTGACTCTTCATCACCATCAACGAGTGACAGGACCATAGTTGGCTTTGTTGGAAAGGCTATGAACACATCACACACGGCATTACTTGGACGAGGTGATGTGGTAAAATCCAGAGCAACTGATAAAGTTTCTGATAAGAACATGAAACATGGCTCAGTCTTTTGGTAGTTTGTATTCTTTACTTCTTCATCAGTTCTGTGATCCGAACCTGAGACAAACGCATGGTTTTCTGCAAGTTCTAAGAGGCGGTCTTTCACGTTTGCCAACGTGGTTCCAAGTTTCAAGGGTTTTATGGTTCGACCTTCTGAAAACAAATAGAAGAAGTAAAAACGGAAACCTTTCAAATTTTGTGACGGAAGTTATGCTCTTTGAGAAATTGTGCACTTTTGTGCACCTGTTGACTGAATTGTACACAAGAATCTATGTATTGCCACAAAGGTACCAGTTACATGCCACTAAACATCTAAAGTAAACTTTTGACATGAAACAAACTCCAAGAATAAGTGTTCATTGCTGTGTCTGATAAACAGTTGACTTGTTTCTGCATGTGTTTGTGACAGGTGCCATCGGTGAGACAGGATACGCTCACCTTTTCGCGAACGCTTGGCTTCATCACTGTTTCATAAACACATGCTTACAAATCGTATAATGCATGATTTCTTATGATTAAGGAAAGATTTTTGTCTGAATAATAATGTTCTGAGATTCATAGTTTACCAATGACTCCCGTGATTAATTGGGAAACTTTTCAACCATAACATTGGCAATACATAAGTCAATATGTTTAAATCAAATTAAATTCAGTTAATTGCTGTGCAATGTCCACAACTATCAATAAACACTTTACTCTTAGTAATTAACATAATTACCTTCAGGAACGAAGTATCTCCTGATCTCGAAGATGCTGTTTCCAATTTGCTTCAGGTCAGGTCGGAAGAAATCGTTTGTTGCCAAGGCAAAGCCGTGCTCCTCATCTTTTGCATTTTGTTTCTGGAACATGGAATGAAAACGTGAAACGTATCCTTAGTATACTACAGTTGTCATTTCGAGAAATTCATTTTGAAGCTGGACACTCTATGATTTTAACCCTTGTGGTAGGATATGTTAAATATACAGTTTGTATGGGAAATATTTACCAGAAAAGTGATAATCATTTAATGCTGTTAACGGGAGGCTAAACATACCAGTAGCTTCCACATTTTGACGAGGATACGTATTGGCCCTGGAAAAGTTAAAATATAACATAAGAGTACATGTAGAACTCTTAGTGTAGAAAAAAGCATACTTTACAAGCAACAGTATGTTCAAGTTAGACATAAGACAATTTATCTTTGCCATAATATATTTCAAAATATGACACTAGAAAGTTTGAAACGTATTACGTCAGGATTTGATCCTCAACATTAATTCCCCAATGATTAGTAAACACGAAAAAAATGTGTGTTTTCATTTTGGTAGAGCTTTTGATTAAAGATTTGAAACATAACATCTAAGATTCTGACTGAAAGATTCTTGACTGATTATTGATTGTGATCACAATTCATGAATTAGAATTTGCTAGGGATTACAACAGGATTTTGAAACGACTGTTTTAAAGAAATTGACCAACATTTTACCAAGAATTACTTATTCTTTACAAGAATAGAAAATATTACCAAACAATGAATGATCAAATGGGATCTTAACCTCCTTCCTTGTCTTCTGTATCAGCTACGTCTATTTTCCCCGTGTGAAAGCATGGAACCATTCATGGATTTCCATCCGCGTGACAGACTTGTTTGTTGGATCATATTTGTAAGCCAATGGTCCCCGTGGATCGTAAAACACTACACCATTCACGTGTTTTACTAAAATATGAATAATGTACTGTTCCTTTGTTTCTGACTTGTGATTTCTAAGTTCATCACTGCAACACGGTTCTGTAACATTTGGCGAGCAAAGAATAAAACGTATGTCTACTGTATGTGTATCCATCACTTTCTTTCCATCAAAGTCACACACAAGAACAGCCTCGCGAATCTTCTGCTTCAATGTATCCTTCAAACAGTCTTGATCATCAACACAAACAGGCTGGAGACGGATTTCTTTAGACTCGTATCCATATTCACTTTTATAAACACATTCCTCTTTGACACCATAGAGGTACGAACCACCATTTTCAAGTTTGCTCAGTGCACTTATGTACTCATTTAGGTTAAGATTCTTAACAATGTAAGCAACTATTTCCTGATCCCCTTTCTTTTGGAGAAAGTGACTTTTCATTTGAATCGACCTGCTTTCCTGTACTCTCACAACATCATTAACAGTATGTATTTCTGTAGGTAGTTTGCGTGAAGTTCCTTCGAATTCTCCTTTTTTGCTGATAAATGTTCGTAGCTCCCATGCAGGAATGTCAACAATGCAGTCATCAAGTGCAACCTTTGTATTAAAGTCAGATGTTGTGACGAAGGAAGAAGCAGTGACATAAAGAGCTAGGAAATCATCGAAATCACAAAGCTTCCTGTGTTCACTCAGCTTTTCCTTCTGGTAAACATCTGTAAATAATTGACCATCATGTATCAAGTCGTGAAGCTTTGTATCCACAAACTCATCGAATGCGCCAGTAAAAGAATCCCCAGGTGCTAGACCAACAAGATGAATCAGTATACATCCAGAGTTGGAGTTGCGCAAGGCAGATACCTTTTCCGACAGCTGGTGGAGTTTACGATCTCTTTTCTCCCTTTTCTTCTTTTTATTGTCGTCCTTTCTCCCTACACCATACAGGTACTTAACATGAATCCCAATAGTCAAGATGTTTTCAGTGGAAGATGCACACTGGAGGAAATTAGAAACTGCTTCATCAGACCGTGGAATATGTTCACTGAAAAGGAAAGACTCGGTAACCTGGTATACAGCCAGTGTATCGGGACCGAAATACAAAACAATCCGTTTAGCATCTTTCTGTTCAGTTCACAACAAATCTATTGTGATAATAATTAATTTTGATAATAACTCACCATACTTGGCTGATGGTGTGTCCAACACCTTTGAATAAACTGTGGTATTTAGTAATATACTATGCAGTTCTTACCTATTATCAAAACACCGTCCCAATTATATGTTGATAAACATTTGTGCAAGTTCGTTGAGTTTCATACGTGAAATAGAAAAACAAAAGAAATGCGGAATGTAAATAAGCAAACAGTATATACATGACACGTGACCAGACCAAAGTTTCAACAGTGCATATCGTTCACATCAGATGATTGATATACTCACGTTAGACACGCTGTGTGAACGATCTGTTTAGGTTTTGATTTCTTGGTGCACGATGCTGTATCGTTATCTTCTTTCTTTGCATAAACACTTACAGGGACAAACCCAGTTGGTGCTGTATAACCCCTAGAGTATATTAAAACTTGTTCTTTGGCATAGACAGAAACGGATTCATAACCTCTTTGTACGTTGCTTCCCAGTCTGGTATATATGACATTGTCACCATGTACCCACACAGTTACATGTTCATACACTTCTGGTATATCACTACCCTGTGGTACATAACACACTTCCTCATCTTTGTGATACACAGTTACACTTTGTGTCTTTGATAGTATCTCATCCCCACAGTAATCACATAGTAACATGACATATTACACTGAATTGAAAATGACTGTAAACCTCATATAAGATTGCATTTGTGAACTACGTTATAGCTAGGGTGGGGTCGATATTTATACACGTACATATCATGTGATATTCAGCCAATCACTGCAAAGAGTGAATGTCTGCCTGGTGAACAACCACATCGCCGTCGCCTCTTACGACAGGCAATAGAGCTAGGGACCTGTTTCAATCCTGACCTCTACGAAGGCCTACATCTAGCAATGCAAACTATTTTCAACAGATATATCTCTGGTGATCACTCCACAAACAGATTCGCTTGACGAGGAAATCATGAAAACTTTTTGTGTGACAAATAAGTACTGTGTATGCAAATAAAAGCATCAAAAACAATTCAATAATCATAAGTCTATTGTATGATTCCGACTATTTCATAAGCACTATCAAATAGTGATGATACCAGGTGTTCGCGAAAAGGTGAGCGTGTCTTGCCCCACAAGCAGTGGCACAGTCACAAACACATGGAAAAAGTAAGTCAAGTGTTCACCTAAGAAAAACATATGAATACACAATGCAATTAAATACACAATTCCATTTAAAAAGTGGTCAAATGTAACAAATGTTATATTTGGGATAACACTTTCTTAGTATCGTACTTTTTGGGGGTTGAGTCCCGTCTGGGATTCGAACCGTCACTTGTCAGAGTGAGGCACCTAATCGCCAGCACACAGCAATCGTCAGCGATCTTACCAACTCAGCCACCGAGGCTTCCACAAAAATGAAAGTCCGACAACTGGTAGTCTAGATCACGTACTTTGAGTACCCCTCTGACAAGTGTAAATTGGCACGGCTCCCATGGCCGAAAGCTATGAATACACAATGCCATTTAGAAAGTGGTCAAATGTAACAAATGTTATATTTGGGATAACACTTTCTGAGTAAAGAACAGATTCTCGTACTTTTTGGGGGTTGAGTGCCGGAACATAGGAACATTTGCTACAATGTCAAAACAGGGAATTGAATCGGAAATCATTATGGCATCAAATATGGAAATGTTCTCCACATGTCTGCCAGAAATGGTTTTGATAGCTTCAACAAACTAAGATTAGCACCACTTATGTCACTGTTCCCATTTGACTTATGATTTACTCGTACTTCAAGACATACTTTTGTTCTCTAGCAAGATGGGAGAAAACAAACTATGGAACTCATTTCACATGTGTTTAGCATTTGCAGTAAACTGTTTCGTAAAACTTTGCAATAAAATAATTTCCAGATTTTGGGACAAATCATTTATACAAACAATCACAAACACATATATAACAACCTTTGAACGTTTATACTGTAACACACCTGGTAGCTTTATTTGGATCAAGATAATAAATTTTACGGGGAAGAGCCAGGGTATGAGTGCGTTGTAAAATGTCGTCCACACCAAAGAAGTTATGGCCTCACAAATCCGACAGCTAAAATATGTTTAAATACAGAATAAAACAAACAAACAAAATCACTCCTTTACAATACTGGCAAGGCATTAATATTTACTCTATAGATATACGACATTATTTTGCAACAAGTCAGAACAGTATTTGTAATTGCAAAAAGAGCTTCACATATTCTAAATATTCTCTTTCGTAGTGTTGCGGACATTGGCAAACTGGGCTCCGTGTCTTAAGGTCACAAGTTGACGACGTGCAGGAGTAGGTAACAAACTTGACTTGAGATCGTATAAGGTGGATTAAAGAAAACAACTAACATTCTACAATGAAGAACCCTACAAACTGATAGTTCCTCCAGCGGTTTTCGAGTCTACGTTAGACCAAGAAGTTTCTCTAGGTTCTTCATTGTAGAATGTTATTTTTTTTCGTTAATCCACCTTATACTATTTCATTTTTCCACCTCATGGGTAAATTATGTGAATCCCATTTATGGTGTATCCTGCCGTGATATTGTGAGAATATTGCTAATAGCGAAGAAAAACCGCACTCACTTGCATGTTACGCTTAGATTGTTACCGTTGATGCCTTTATCACCTTTATATATAGATAACTTAATCAATATATATGACCTGTTCATCAAAAACCATTAATACCTATATCAGAAATCAGCCCCAAACTGTACATACTGTGACTCCCTCAATCCCATTAGGAATTTGGGCGGTGGAGTAGCCTAGTGGTTAAAGCGTTCGCTCGTCACGCCGAAGACCCGGGTTCTATTCCCGACATGGGTACAATGTGAGAAGCCCATTTCTGGTGTCCCCCGCCGTGATATTGCTGGAATATTGCTTAAAGCGGCGTAAAACCATACTCACTAACTCCCATTAGGAATGGTTTGCTTGGTATTTTTTATCACGCCACCTTCAGTAATATTCCAGCGATAGTCTATACACAAATAACAGAGTCTGGACAAGGCAGACCAGCTATTGATATTATGAGCAACTTCAGTAACACACGCACACACACACACACACACACACACACACACACACACACACACACACACACACACACACACACACACACACACACACACACACACACACACAGAATCCCTGGGGGTACACTCTGGGAGTTCCCAGAATCCACCTCGGGTTATAACTATAACCTGGGAGCTCCCAGAATCTAATCCAGCCATGATGGATTTAAACATTTTTATTTCATGATTGTACATGAAGTTTTCTTTTGGGATGCAACTCAGTCTTGATATCTTCTGGTCAATTGCTGTAACAACATTGTCACATAATTTTTACATAAATACTTAATCAGTACACATCTAATTAGTTTTAAAACATTCATATCCTGTTATTTAAATTGAGAAGACAAAGGTGGGAGCACCGGTTTTTCCAAACAGTAATCATAATTAAAGAAATCTCACATGTGAGATGAGAATGTGACTCATTTGAATAGATAAAACACATGCATATATAAATGCAAAGGTACCGTTTTTATCAACTTATGGATGGTTAAGTTTATGACTACGCTTAGATTCATGGAATAATTGGATATTGGTTTTCAGAATAAAATTGCTCTCATGTTAGTTTTCTCTATTTTTTATTGATAATAATGTATAAACTCTGACTAAGACAATGACAACTGCTTCGTGAAATTTATGACACCCATCTGACTACTATATTTAGAAGAATAAGAATGTAAATGGACAAATCATTAGATGCTTTTAATGATGTGATGCCTCCCCAAACAAAGGTACTTGCAGACACAAATGCATACTTATAATAGGTTTCAAAAAGATTTTATAGTTAAAATACAAAAGTAGGTAGGTCTATTCACAAAGCATATTAAAGCTTATTCAATAACATAAGTGTAAGACATTTCCTCACACAATTCTCAACACCAACTTTTGAACTTGAACAAATTGATGATGACTACAATGAGTTAAAGTCAATGTGATTTGTAAGATATTTTTTATTAATTTTAACAATGTTCATTTTTTCTTTGCATGTATAAATCATTCTGAATTTTTAGATTCGATAACAATTTATTATTATCTACACTGGGGTAGATTCTGGGAACTCCTAGATTATACCCCCTGGGAAAGGGGGTTAGATTCTTGGAAGTCGACAAAATATACCCCGGGCTAGATTCTGGGACCTCACAGAATCTACCCGGGTATACTCTGAAGGGGGGTAGATTTTGGCAACTTACACCGGGTCCTCTGCGTGACAAACGAACGCTTTAACCACCAGGCTATCCGACCGCCCCCATTCTCACAAGAGGGCGAGGCAGAATCAGAAAGATCGTGTTTCTGGATCACTTTCAAATAGTGATGTTATCAGGTGTTCGCGAAAAGGTGAGTGTTAGCCCCAGTGGTGGCACCCGTCACTAACACATGCGTCACTTTGGGCTTTTCCACATACCCCTTGTGATATAACTGACTTACTGACCAAAGAGGCGATAAACTAAACTCACTGACTCATTTGGGGTACTGAGTTTTAATACATGTTACACTTATGGGTGTTTTTTCCTTGACGTGTTTGAAGATCGGTAATAAACGAAAAACACTATGGACCCTTAATGTCACCGTCACTCGATTTATGACTCACATTTATGTTACGCCTCTCGTATATTTTTAAACGTGTGCAGTACAACGAGGTTGTCAAAACTGTAATCATGCGTTGAGGGTAAAAAATACTGGCAAATATGAAAAATGAAATGTGGCCATATTGATGTATGATTCTTGGTTGGCTGGGTTTTTTTACTTTTCGTGATTCGTCTGGGGATCCCGAAGTAGAATTAGCTTATGCTTTCATGAGAATCAACGCCAAAGGACGAGATGTCAGTCGTGGGGTCATGGGTGATTGCATGGTTGCCTCCATGGTGTGAATCGTTGATCTTGCTTACATGCACTCGATTATGAACAGGCCTCCTCGATATAACTGCGATATTGACGACTGTGGGCGTTAACTAACATGCACTCAATACTTTAATTTGGTATTGTATGGACACAGTACTACATGTGTGTAAGAGAACTGGTTTATAACTTTAAAATATTCCAAAATCAATATCGGTTTCAACGGAGCGCAATGTGAAATTATTTCACTCAAAACTTGTTTATCGTGTTTACTCCAGACTATATATATACTCTTACAAAGAGTAGGGGATCGTAACATATAAATGTTAGCACCAAGTAGCAGAACAAAGATGAGTGTTGACAACAAATATCCTATACAAGAACGTTTGTGTCTGTAAAACGTAGGGTCGGCCGGGTAGCCTAGTGGTTAAAGCGTTCACCCGTCACGCCGAGGACCCGGGTTCGATTCCCAACATGGGTTTAATGTGTGAAGCCCACTTCTGGTGTCCCCCGCCGTGATATTGCTGGAATGTTGCAAAAAGCGGCGTAAATTCAAATTCACTCACTCACTGTAAAACGTAACGTTTTCAGGTGCCTCACGCAGTAGCGCCACACACGTTCGTAGGGTGGCATTCCTGCTTTTGACACTTTCAAGCAAGGTCGTATAATCTCTATGGACCAGTATTTCTGTCATTATTATCGATTCTGTTCATCATACAGTTGAGATTTACTTGATTTCATTCATTGTTTGTCTTGACAATGTCTGCATCGCGCTCCATTAACAGATGGCAATGGTGTACGCAACAGAACTAAGGGTGACCTTCACTGGTCACGCGTCATGTTTGCAGATGAGTCCCGACTCACTTTGCACGTCATGATATGCGTGGACGTGTCTTGTGACGTCGAAAGGAACGTCAAACCAACGTCAACCTGAAACCTCATGACAGATTTGGTGGTGGATAGGTTATGCTCCCCTCTATGACAGAGCGAACCCCACTCTGTGTTGTGCAAGGAAGGGTCACTGGACAGTTCTATCGGGACAACAAACCGACACCCTTTGTTGCAAGGCGTGAGGCTCCACGTTTTGTCTTGCCTGACGACAACACCGGGTGCTCACCGAACACACCTCCAGCAGCACAACATCCCTAGAATGAACCCAGTCCTTTCCCCCATTGAACACGTGGGGTATCATAGGGATACGTGGGTGTCAACGTAAGAGGCCGCTGACCACGTTGGCTGAACAGGGCCAGGCAGTATGCTGATCCCCGAAAGTCAACTTTGAAATTTCCCCACTTACCGTCTTCACGACCGTCGGCGGTGTTAAGATCTACTGTCATACTTCACTACCGGTTGTAATGTGTTCCCAATTCGTTCATTATTTTAATACAACTATTACCAAAAAATAATATCTCTTACAATTTTGTAAATGTTAAGTTATTTCCGAGTATCCCAACTTGTTTTAATACTTGTTTTTTTTACTTGTTCCCTACTAGTATATAATGATTATTAGATATGCATTTGTAGTATCAACAGGTGCTTTAACTTGAAGAAGTACACTTCAGTTTAAATTATTGGCAAATGGACCTGGCAAATGTTCAAATCTTGTTTTCGAGTTTCAAGATGTTTTTCAAGAAGTTTTGCAGTAGAAATTTGACAATGTATTTATGATTCAATAGAACCCGATAGGAGCGATTTATGACACCTTCTTTTTAATGTTAACCAACCCAGAGAGCGTCTAGGCATGTTTATGAGACTGTTTATAAGTCTGGGAACGTATTTATGAACCTTTCTTTTCACTCTGGGGGTTGGATTTAAAAATGTCAATGCGCATGAGAGATATTACTTTAAATTTCTTTGAAATTGTTTAACGTTCATACCAGTTAATACTTTGTCTAAATGCTTCCAGCAGTAGCTTAATAACTCTAGACTAAAGGAACGTGGAAAAACGAGAACTGTTCGTGTACCTTCAGATAGGACACATCATTTGAAATGTGAAAAGAAACATGTCGTAATGAGTTACGTTGAGATGAGTAAATATGTAACAACAAACAGGACATAATATTCAGGTGATATTACGGTGGGAGACACCAGAAGATGGGCTTCACGTATTGTTCACATGTGGCGACTCTAATCCGGGCCTTCAGCGCGAGGAGCGGACGCTTTAGCCAACCCCACCGCTCCTTACCGCTAGAGTATATAATTTATATGGACATGTTTTGGCTCAAATTTAGTAGTACTTCTGTCAACTGTCGTAAAACGATACTTCATAAAACACTTAATGTGTTTAAGTTATTTTAATATCGCGATGATATCTACCCGTCCGCCCCGAAGACATACTGATATATTAAGAAGCTGCTTTTAAATGATAATAGCCTAAATAAAAGGAAGGATGAGGATATGAAACTGAGTGTGTGTTCGCTTTTGTGAATCCCAAACTGAAATTCAACAGAAAGCGTCCAGTTAGGGCCAAATGTTACCAATAACTGAAACGTACAAACCTATAATGTGTTTGTGGTGTGGCTTTTAGAAATTTAGCCTTTGTCCTATATAGAATAAACCATATCTCGCTATAATTATTATATTATATTATATTATATTATAATTACGGACAGGTCATATGTCATAGTTTTACAGGGTTTCTAAATAATACATGTCCAGAAGGCATGGAAACGTGCATGATTACAATTTGAATATGCAATAAATTTTGTAATTTCATAATCATAATAAGGTATTTCTTTTGTATTAGTAAAAACATTAGTTTTACTTCTATTAAATATGTAAAGCATATATTTTGTTATCATAATTACTGCATTGAGTGAATTGTTATTCTTCTCTTTAAATCCAAACAATATGTGTTCATTACTAAAATTAACTTAGCCTACTGTAGAGTTTCAAAGCCATTCTGAAAGTGTCATCCATATATCAGCAACATAGTGACAATAACATAATACATGAGTGATTGTTTCATGGGTTGTTGCTTATGCTGTGATCCACTGATTTGCCTAGCCCAGGCATTTACAGGTCGAGGTTTGTTTGTTTGTTTGTTTTTTAACGCCGCACTCAGCAATATCCCAGCTATATGACGGCCCTCTGTAAATAATCGAGTCTGGACCAGACAATCCAGTGATTGATATCATGAGTATCGATCCACGCAATTGGGATACGATGACATTCATCAACCAAGTCAGCGAACCTGACCACCCGATCCCGTTAGTCGCCTCTTTCGACAAGCATAGTCGCGTTTTACAGCAAGCATTGGTTGCTGAAGACCTATTCTACCCCGGATCTTCAAAGGTCAACAGGCCGAGATAACATAGCTGGAATATGTTGAATGCGCCGTAAAGCAACATTCACTCGTTTTTACACTGACAGTTACAGTATATAAAGTTTCTAATGAATGACGTCAGGATCGTCAGATTGTGCGACAGTATCTTCAAGATCGCTTTGTTACTGCTGCGGAAACTGCTCGACAGACCATGGGGACACATCAGCGACGCATTAGTGCGGACACTGTGCGTCGACGATTGACGAACACCTCCACTGTCACAGGCCACACCGAGGACCCATTCTGACACCACATCATCGCCGGGACCGTTTTCATTGGGCAACACAGCACCAACAGGTGCGCCACCAGCAGTGTAGTCCTCTTCTCAGACGAGAGCCGTTACTGTATCTCAACAGCAGATGGCAGAGAGAGAGAGTCTGGCGATGACGTGGGGAACGTTATTCGGGTGCTTGTGTTGTTGGGAGAGACTCGTGGGGTGGTCCGAGCATCATGGTGTGGGGTGGAATTGGTCTTGCACAGAGGGTCGGCCCTGTGGTCTCCCAGAACATCGGTCCAGGGAGAGGCAATGGTATCACAGCAGCTCGGTCAATGATCAAGTCTTGAGTACCGTTGCTGGAGCCTGTATATTGTCCTTACGTGGACTTGAAATGCATTGAAATGCCGGGCGGTTTGTCCAGCTTGCAATCGTCCAAGGGCTTCGTGTCGCTGATTTCTTGTCAATCTTGGCATGTGGTAGCAATTCAATAACGAATGAATGTTACCCGATCTGGGTGGATTTTTATAAGGCAAGAAATGGAGGAATGCATGTGCATTTCATTTTGCACGGACCACACTTGCATCGGGTTACCATGGCAGTTGCCGTGATGCGTTTAGGCGATCGATTTTATTGTCGTCTGCTTTGGGGTTTTTTATCATCAAATTTCATTTTTCCGGACAAGGTAATGTTAAATTTTAGAAATTATGACAAAAAGTACCCAGATATTTAAACGACAACTTTTCATGCAATGTTACTTGGGGTGACGTTTCTTTTGCGGTTCAGTATAGATGCAAACTAATATTTCCTGTAATCTCGTTTCATATGATATTAGTAGGTGTCTAATCTGACAATACATCCTCCATCGAACAACATGATTTTTAGTTTGGTTTGTTGTTTTACGTCGCACTCAGCAATATTCCAGCTATATAACGTCGGTCTGTAAATGATCGAGTCTGGACCAGACAATCCAGTGATTGATATCATGAGCATCGATCCACGCAGTTGGGATCGATGACATGCTTCAACCAAGTCAACGAGTCCGACCACCCTTTTACGGCAAGCATGGGTTGTTGAAGACCTATACTACCCGGATCTTCACCGGTCCCAATTAGGGGAATCAAATGCAGATAGCAATGTATTATTAACTTGTTTCACATTTCACTGCAATGTAATATGTTGATGTCTTGATCCCCTTCACACTTTCAATACAGAAACACCGAAAAGGTCTAACTGATGAATTCAGTTACACATTTCAATGTTCAAATGTACTGAGGTGAGGTGAAATGGGGTTTAACGTCGCGTCCAAAATTATTGCACTTATATAGCGACGTGTGTGTGTTTGTGTGGCTGCTTGTACTAGTCCGGACTGATGCCGATTTATAGTGCTAACTCACTGAGATACCATGCCGCAGTTTAACATGAATACCCCACTCAGACACAGTATACTGACTCCGAGCCGACCAGTCCTTGTTTTAGCCCCTTAATGCCATCTTTTAACGTACTTTTGGTATGACGCGGCCGGGAATCGAACCCCGGACCTTCCGCTCTTCGGGCGGACGCTCTACCACAAGACCACGGAGGCAGTCCATATGTACTGAACTGTGGCCTGCTTTGTCTACATTATCTTGGAAAGGGACATTCACACATACGAAACCACACTTCTAGACACTAAACAACTTACTAAACAATCTGCACTTTTTTTTTAACATGCCAATGTACTGTGTATTTTTGTGGAGAAAATACTGAAAAATGTTTGCCTCAGGTTTAAGAAAATGATTGTCCATTAGATGTAGTTTAGGACCCAATAACTTGTTTTTCTCCTTGTTTCAGAAATATTATTCTCCTACAGATAACGACATTTGAATCAATATATCAAAATGCTTTTCAGGGATGGGGAGGGGCGGCCGGGTAGCCTAGTGGTTAAAGCGTTCTCACGTCACGCCGATAACCCGGGTTCGATTCCCGACATGGGTACAATGTGTGAAGCCCATTTCTGGTGTTCCCCGCCGTGATATTGCTGGAATGGTGCTAAAAGCGGCGTAAAACCATACTCACTCACTCACCCAGGGAGGGTGACTGCATTGCTCCCTTCAAAATATGACGTTCATGCACATTTTCAACCTAATCACATTAACATATCCAACCTTACGATGAAAAAGAGGTAAGGTGAAATGAGGTTCAAAATCGCGTTGATAATTATTGCACGTGTGTATGTGTGTGTGTGTGTGTGTGTGTGTCCTTGTACAAGACCCGACTAATGCCGGTTTTATGGTGCCAGCCCACCGAGATACCTTCCGCAGTTTAACATTCATACCGAATGAAGGAATGAAGGAATGATTTGCCTGTATATTATAGTGTCACGCATAAAATTACATGTACAGATACATAGTAAAGCAATGTAGTATATTTTATGCAGGACCTTATTTGGCGATTGAAACGCTTACAAATGTGTAAATTCAGACAAATGATCCCGGTGGTATTAAAACATGTTTATGTTCTTTTTACATTTTGTGTAAAAGCATAAACAAGAAAGAATAAGAATTTCAGACGTTTACGAGCAGAGAACATTTTACATGCCTTTACCATGCATGCAGCGTCTTCATACCTTTGTGGCATAAGCACTTCCTGGTTGTTTCTGGAATTACCCTGGGAGTTTTGTTCCAGACAGGACATTTTCAGGTCACTGCTTCAAGACAACCTTTTCTCAGACATTTTGTGTGTGTATAACTAGTTTTTCCAGTATATCTAACAATGTCCAGAGGTTAATGGTTTTGTTAATTCTGTGGCAAAATAATTGTTCAAAAACAAATTATTTTTGGCAAGATTTATCAAACCAGGCAGCCTTCTCGGGTCGAAAAACCCGGTGAGATTCTCCACATACATAAACTGCCTGAAGGCGTGAAACCATATTTCTAAAGCAAACAGGGCGGTGGGGCAGCCTGAGTCACGCCGGCTGCCCGGGTTCGATTCCCGACATGGGTACAATGTGTGAAGCCCATTTCTGGTGTCCCCCAGCGTGATATCGCTGGAATATTGCTAAAAACGGCGCAAAACCATACTCACTCAGGTATCGCATGGATTATATTTCTTTTTCAAAATACCTTTTTTATTCTTCGTGATATTGCTGGTATATTGATACAAGCGACTCAAGGCGTTTAGGTAGCCCAGTGGTTAAAAGCGTTTGCACGTCATGCAGAAAGGCTTGGTTCGATTCCCCACATGGGTACATTTTATGAAGCCCATTTCTGGCGTCCCCCGCCATGATATTGCTTGAATATTGCTAAAAGCGGCGTAAAACCATACTCACTCACTACAAGCGACTCACGCCATACTACGGAACTTTGTGAAACTCCCCGTGGGAGGTGCTTCACATACTGAGGTTTAGTTCTAATCTGGTAGTTGTAATCTAGAGTGACAGTCTTGTAGTCCAGTCCGAGTCCTCGCCGTCAGTCAAGTCCAGCATGCACATATAATTGCGCCCTTGGAAGCCAGCGTGTGGAAAATACAAGGAGGTGAAGAGCTTACATCCCACCTTTGACCACACCATGCAGGTGGCTCATCGTAGCGCTCTTGTCTGTCTTGTAAACAAAGCAAAAACATTGGATATATCTGGATATGACAGACCCAAAGATTCAGCGCCGCAAATAGGGCCACCTTCTTCATGTCTGACTGACCATCTGCACTGAAGCACTGATTCACTCAGCACACATTTATATGTATATTAATGATGAAATGACACCCGGGCATTGTGCCTTTGGTAATGTGTCAAAATGTGACCAGGGATGTTTCTGGTGTAGACATCAATGGGCCCTACAAGACAGAAAGGAAACCCAATTATACGGAAGCCAGTTCATGCCACATTCTAAAAATAATATTATACACGTAGATGATATTTATATCTACGTAGACCATAATTTCATCTACTAAGACCATACTTTCATCTACGTAGACCATACTTTCATCTATGTAGACCATACTTTCATCTACGTAGACCATACTTTCATTCATCTTCGTAGACCATACTTTCATCTATGTAGACCACTTTCATATATGTAGACCATACTTTCATCTACATAGACCATACTTTCATTCATCTACTTAGACCATACTTACATTCACGAAGACCATAATTACATCTATGTAGATCATACTTTCATCTACGTAGACCATACTTTCATCTACGTAGACCATACTTACATTCACGAAGACCACACTTTCATCTATGTAGACCATACTTTCATCTACGAAGACCATACTTTCATCTATGTAGACCATACTTTCATCTATGTAGACCATACTTTCATCTACGTAGACCATACTTTCATCTACGTATACCATACTTTCATCTACGTAGACCATACTTTCATCTATCTAGACCATACTTTCATCTATGTAGATCATACTTTCATCTATATAGACCATACTTTCATCTACATAGACCATACTTTCATCTATGTAGACCATACTTTCATCTACATAGACCATACCTTCATCTATGTTGACCATACTTTCAACTATGTAGACCATACTTTCATCTACGTAGACCATATTTTCATCTACATAGACCATACTTTCATCTACGTAGACCATACTTTCATCTATGTAGACCATACTTTCATCTACTTAGACCATACTTACATTCATGAAGACCATACTTTCATCAACGTAGACCATACGTTCATCTACATAGACCATACTTTCATTCATCTACTTAGACCATACTTACATTCACGAAGACCATACTTTCATCTATGTAGACCATACTTTCATCTACTTAGACCATACTTACATTCATGAAGACCATACTTTCATCAACGTAGACCATACGTTCATCTACATAGACCATACTTTCATTCATCTACTTAGACCATACTTACATTCACGAAGACCATACTTTCATCTATGTAGACCATACTTTCATCTGCGTAGACCATACTTTCATCTATGTAGACCATACTTTCATCTATGTAGACCATACTTTCATCTATGTAAACCATACTTTCATCTACGTAGACCATACTTTCATCTATGTAGACCATACTTTCATCTACGTAGACCATACTTTCATCTACGTAGACCATACTTTCATCTATCTAGACCATACTTTCATCTATGTAGATCATACTTTCATCTATATAGACCATACTTTCATCTACATAGACCATACTTTCATCTATGTAGACCATACTTTCATCTACGTAGACCATACTTTCATCTATGTTGACCATACTTTCAACTATGTAGACCATATTTTCATCTACAAAGACCATACTTTCATCTACGTAGACCATACTTTCATCTATGTAGACCATACTTTCATCTACTTAGACCATACTTACATTCATGAAGACCATACTTTCATCAACGTAGACCATACGTTCATCTACATAGACCATACTTTCATTCATCTACTTAGACCATACTTACATTCACGAAGACCATACTTTCATCTATGTAGACCATACTTTCATCTACTTAGACCATACTTACATTCATGAAGACCATACTTTCATCAACGTAGACCATACGTTCATCTACATAGACCATACTTTCATTCATCTACTTAGACCATACTTACATTCACGAAGACCATACTTTCATCTATGTAGACCATACTTTCATCTACGTAGACCATACTTTCATCTACATAGACCATACTTTCATCTACCTAGAAGATTCATTTGCGTAAAGCATACTTTCATCTAAGCATATGATACATCTAAACTATACTTTCATCTAAGTAGGTGATACTTTCATCTATGGAGATGATACTAATATCTACATAAATGATACTTTCATCTACGTAGACCACACTTACATCTATGTAGATGATACTCCCGCGACAGACTTAAGGAAATATTTCATTCCTTGATCCATGGGGCATTTGTCACCGAACATGGTGACCATAGATATATTTACATCCCTACGTTCAAAGGTTCAGGACAGTTTGTCAAAAATGAAAGCAATGTCATCTGAAGTCTTCGAAGAGATGTGTGAGAAATTTGGGGATAGGACCTTTAGGCGAGAAGTACCCAGTCCCATGGACACCAATTGTGCTTACCCATATTTGATGCCTCAGTGACAAAAATGATGCCCAGATGCATACCCTATTTTGACTTGTACCATATGTTCCTGTGTTTTTTCAGCTGAACATTTGCATGTGTTTGTGGATGACACTGGAGGGACAGGATACGCTCACCTTTTATGAACACCATATATCATCACCAGTTGACAGGGTTTAATAAACACATCCTAAGAATGGACTTTGCATTTAGCAGAGATTTCTATGATTATGGAAATGTTTTTTGTTGCCATTATTTTTAACATTCACATTATGCAACGTTGGTAATGTAAGCAGGGATTGTCACTCACTAATTGCCAGACAGTAAATGCTTATAACGAACAGACCGATATAAAGAACTTATTTTTTTGTTCATTTGCTGTATAGATGCTTATGAACTACTGTTATTATGAACGTAGATTAGTGGTCGCTGCAAGTTTGTTACAACCGTAGCGTACTGTATATCTTCCTAGGAACCTCACATTGGGATCTTTTGAGGATACTCTTCTAGATATGTCAATTAGCGAGAAATAATCTCTCTAAAGAAAATTACATCAACAAACACTGGAATCATGAACAAAATGTTTATTAAACACAGCATGAGGCTTCATGAACATGGCTGAATCTATGTGCCGAACCAGAACAGTTATTTGAGATATCTACACTATCTACAACTAAAACAATTGAATTGATAATCATGAGATTCTTAACTCGTGCCCAAAGTAGGTACCCCGACAACCCTATTTCCTGACACACATGAGACACTGTAACATTAGAGAGCAATGTATTGCACTATTATCATTTTTAATAAGTCTTTGAAGAACAGGTTATCATGGACTACACACTTGTTTGTTTAAACTGAACATCAGGTCAACTTTATAAAAACTAAAAACATACTTGTCTTTATTAAAAAAGTGTTTCAGCAGTTAGAAGTTGGACAGATCTTGTAAAGATGAAAACATGAAATTTTAAAGGAAGTAAATATATTTAAAATCCACAAGATGTGTCTCAAAATCCATAAATATGATATTCACAACTTTTCCTGAAATCAACATGAAGGCTTTCTAAGTCAGTTTGTAGTTTCTATATTGATTAATGAAACCTCACATGGGACAGATAAACATTGAATTTGTACTGTCATATAAATTGTGAAAATATTCTAAGTTACAGAGAAGCTTAGCATCTAAAGTCGATGCACATGCACAAAAGCATACATGTCAAAACACAAAGTGAAACAGTGACATATATATGTAAAATAAAATATACAAAAATGTTTATTAACATATGAAAATGGCAACAAAAGTAATAAAATAGAAAAGATACAGAATATACAACCTTCCCAGTGCAAGATAAAGAAGACATCGTAAAAAAGGCATCTAATTAGGGATGAGGGCATATATCAAGCCTTTAACATCCACATAGAGTGATTCTACTTGTTAGCACATATGATCAATGGTAGAAAAATACACATTCTCCATACCCTCTGCACCGTCGCTGCCTATATAGGGTTATATGTTGTCTCAAACTCAACAGGCAACAGGACAGACTTTGTTCACTCAAACTGACAAGACATTGAGTTGACTAAATAGTGACTATTTTCCTCCACCAAATGGATAGGTTTATAAACTTGTGATGAATTGTGCAAAAATTATTGATTTCAACATATTGGAACTAAACTACAGCAAATCTATGTGAAGTAAGGGTTCTCAGTTCGGTAAGGGTTGACTTGAATTCTGAAAACTCCTGATTAGCCTTTTGCTGACTATCAGGTCCCACAGTCATCCTTGTTACTGATGTTGATGATGTTCCTGTTGCCCGTGTGGTCGCAATATACAATAATATCTAGGTAGGTATTACAGTCATATATTCCTGGTAGCCATTACGGTTGTATATATCCTGGTAGCTAATATGGCATAGATATCCTTGCAGCAGTTACAGTGATGGCAAGACAAGAAGCAAGGACTAGCAGTCAAGCAGCACTATCACAGCAATACAATACCATCACAAATTCCTACATGTATATACCATAAACGTAGCACACATCTATCCAACAACCCTCCCTGTAGTAAGGCCCTTTTATACCTCCGGACATGGAAACTATGAATGTTTTCACAAGTTCAACACAATACTGGCCATTGGTTAAGTGAGCAACAGGTTCTACACAATGACCCTGATTGGACAACTCAGATCATGACTACCTACCACCTTCTAAAGGGTCTTGTTTTAAACAATGGATTAATCGTACCATCTTTGGTTCAGTGCCAAAGCTGTAAAATAAAGTGACGGTAAAAAAGAAATTATTTTATTTTATTTTTAATTTGTAACCTTGAAAAAATTAGATCAAATTGTGGTATTTAACAATAATAATCTAAATGAGTTAGTATCGGGGATATTCAATTACCGGGTACTCAAATGCATTCATCATCTGGACGGTAATTAAAGAATTAAAACTCTATCATTCAATGGTGTTTGGAAAATTAACAATTAACATGAATCCATGCAATAAGACACGGTTAATTTTATTAGGATATCATGCTGGTTGTTTTTTTAAATACCTACATAGTGTAAGGGAAATATATCCGAGTTTTTACTATGACAATATCACTATTTCACATTACAAGACACAGGGTGCAGAGTGGATGCATTATGTACAAAACCTAGGACAACACTACCATATAGATGTAGAAAGGCAAGAAACCATTTGTTCAAATTGAAAAGTACTCTCATGTTTTCATGTATCGTATCCAACACAAACAGTGTGACGAAGCACACACTGATGATTCAAAAAGTTTAAAAGTTAATAAGAATGAGTCACTATTCACATAATGAGACTAACAAGAGAATAAGTTCACATGGAAAGACAGTGGTTTTGTAAAGGTTCACAGGTCCTCAAATCGGCACATAACAACCTGCTCCTATAATTACAAGTTCATGATCCGTTATGAAAACATGATCCGTTATGAAAACAACCCTTCTGCAGATTACATTGTGGCTAACGTATCGAAGCGAGACATAAACTAAACGTCTCTACTGACAATTTTGGTACCTTCCCTGCAGTAGCTCATTTATAGAAAGTCTAAAATGGTCATATCCAGCGACAGCTGACCTAAATACCAATCCCACTTCCAGGACCACATCAGGAGTCCGTCTTCAGTTTCTTACCACTTGACAGATGTCAAAAGCATTTCTCTGTAAATTATTTCAGGAGACACAATTAACCGTATTCTCATTCTTTTAAAAGCAGGTACCAGAATAGCTCTAAACTGTTATACTCATCCTTGCCATAGCAGCGGGCCATGTTTATGAAAACGCCAAAGCTTCAAATTTATTACAGTATTTCCTCAATTAAAATTCCAGGCCTCAAATAAAAGCCAGGGTCTCCAATAAATGCCAGGGTGTCCTGTAAAAGCCAGGCCTCGATTAAATTCCAGTGGTTTGTATACAAAGGATTCTCCCCATCCTTATCCTTGCTATTAAATGCCAGGAGCAAGAAAGAAATATATGCCCTGATGTTTAATTGAGGAAATACGGTACAAGTAAACTGCCTATCAGTAACACTGTGAAACAAGTGTTCCACAGTGTGGTGAGTGTAACCACAAGTCTAACAATGTAACAATATTGTGAGCACCAGGAGTGTGATATCAGCAGATAATGTTTAGATTGAGGTGAGAGTCTTGCTCTGCGTGATCTCCACACGGACTTTGCCAGGTCTGGCGGCTCCCTGCTCCTTCTTGCGTCCGATGAGGCCTACTTCTTGTGTTGCATGGGAGCATTCATCAGCGCTCATAAACACGTGCTTGCCCATGTACTCATCCCTTAAGAGATTGTTGTTCCAAATCTACAAGTACAATAAATATTTTTAGTTTTATTTATCTCGTTCATTTAACCATGTGTATAATAAGTAGTAACATTGTCGCATGGTTGCAAATACTGTCTCTATTTTGTTCAAGCCTTCCCAGAAAATATTATTTCTTATACATCTTACAAAGAATATATATGGTCTTGATGTCTTTTGCCACTTTCAGCAATATTCCCGCTATATCAATGTGGTATATCAATGCCGGTGAACAGGGGACGAGGTACAGGGGCCTGGTATGCAGGGGAGGGGGTACAGGGGCCGGGGTACAGGGGCGGGGTACATGGGCCGGGGTACAGGGGCCGGGGTACAGGAGCCGGTGAACAGGGACAGTGAAGAGGGGACGGGGTACAGGGGCCTGGTATGCAGGGGAGGGGGTACAGGGGCCGGGGTACAGGGGCCAGTGTACAGGGCCCTGGTGTGCAGGGGCCAGGTACACGGGCGGGGTACATGGGCCGGGGTACAGGGGCCAGGGTACAGGAGCCGGTGAACAGGGGCAGTGAAGAGGGGACGGGGTACAGGGGCCAGGTATGCAGGGGAGGGGGTACAGGGGCCGGGGTACAGGGGCCAGTGTACAGGGGCCAGGTACAGTGGCGGGGTACATGGGCCGGGGTACAGGGGCCGGGGTACAGGAACCGGTGAACAGGGGCAGTGAAGAGGGGACGGGGTACAGGGGCCAGGTATGCAGGGGAGGGGGTACAGGGGCCGGGGTACAGGGGCCAGTGTACAGGGCCCTGGTGTGCAGGGGCCAGGTACAGGGGCGGGGTACATGGGCCGGGGTACAGGGGCCGGGGTACAGGGTCCCGGTGTGCAGGGGACGGGTACAGGGGACGGTGTACAGGGGCCAGGGTACAGGGGACGGGGTACAGGGGACGGTTTACAGAGGCCGGGGTACAGGAACACTGACCTGGATCTTGATGGGAGCGCCCAGCGGCTTCTTCCTGTAGAAGACAGCACTCTGGTTCCAGTTCGGGTCTGTGGTGTTCTTGCAGCTGGTGGTTCGCACTGTCTCCCCCTCACACTTGATGATAACGTAGGGGTCAGCGCCACCTGGAGGCAGAATCAGTTAACTGGAACATGTGCTATTAATTTGTGTTTGTTGTGTTTTACCTGATTACAAGCTTGGTAAAACAGGGTTTAAGATTTTTTGTTTCAAAGGACGATGATTGTCATTCAAAATGTCTTGAAGATATTTTTTCAAATTTGGTAATGACATAGAAAAATGTCCTGACACATACTGATAAACTTACATAAATGTCCCAATGACCGAGATTTTACCAGAAATTTATAAATGAGAGGGATGTCCAGAAAGAGGGAATTTCCATTCAACCGGTGGGGGAGTGTATGAAAGAGCATAGACATGTTTTTACACATACAAAAGGTCTGCATGAAATCTCAACCCGAAAGATACCGATTCCGGTCAAGCTGCCATCAGTGTTTCTAAATACATTGCAGGGATTTCCTGGAATTCTTTCACTTTCAATTTCGTAATAAACAGTTGTGAGGATGACAGACTTTGCAATTTCACAACTAATGACAGGCTTCTTTGTGATTTATTTACAAGTTATTTTAGTCCAAATAAATATAAATATCGCACACTGTGAAATTTCAAATGCAGGTTTGGTTATTTTTCTGCACAAACTTTCACACACAACAAATGTGGGATTAATTATGATTAAATTAGCATGAATCCTGCAGTTGCATGCCCTGGTAAAAACCCTCCCATTCATCTCTCGCAAAAACATGTTGCCATAACTGGTAAATAAACACTGTCAATACTTGAATCATTTCACACTTGAAACAAAATGTTGAAGAAACTGCTTCTTTCATTAAAATGGGCGAAAGCTGATGGGGGAGGGCAAAAATATTTGGAATGTTCACTCTCAGAAAAAGACAGGGGAGGATAATTAAGTTGTGTGCTTGTAAATCCAAACAGAAAGGTCCACTAAGCCCCTCCCTGTCACTGAGACAAGTTACTTATCAGCAGCCTCAGACAATCTGCCCTACTTACCAGCCGCGTCCTGTTTCTCCAGACCATGGGCTCCGATGACCTTGATGTGCGTGACCATAACTGGCTCACTGCTCAAGCAGTTCCACCAGCTCTTCTGTGGCTGATCTTGATCCAGGTGCCTGTGGGAGAAACACGAACACCATCAGGTCTGGTACAATCAGGACTACGGCTAAACTACTGACTGATCCAGGTGTTTGTGGGAGAAACACAAATGCCATCAGGTCTGGTACAATCAGGACTAAGGCTAAACTATTGACTGATCCAGGTGCCTGTGGAGAAACACAAACACCATCAGGTCTGGTACAATCAGAACTAAGGCTAAACTATTGACTGATCCAGGTGTTTGTGGGAGAAACAGGAACACCATCAGGTCTGGTACAATCAGGACTAAGGCCAAACTATTGACTGATCCAGGTGTCTGTGGGAGAAACACAAATGCCATCAGGTCTGGTACAATCAGGACTAAGGCTAAACTATTGACTGATCCAGGTGTTTGTGGGAGAAACACGAACACCATCAGGTCTGGTACAATCAGGACTAAGGCTTAACTATTGACTGATCCAGGTGTTTGTGGGAGAAACACGAACACCATCAGGTCTGGTACAATCAGGACTAAGGCTAAATTATTGACTGATCCAGGTGTCTGTGGGAGAAACACGAACACCATCAGGTCTGGTACAATCAGGACTAAGGCTTAACTATTGACTGATCCAGGTGTTTGTGGGAGAAACACAAACACCATCAGGTCTGGTACAATCAGGACTAAGGCTTAACTATTGACTGATCCAGGTGTTTGTGGGAGAAACACGAACACCATCAGGTCTGGTACAATCAGGACTAAGGCTTAACTACTGACTGATCCAGGTGTTTGTGGCCATCAGGTCTGGTACAATCAGGACTAAGGCTAAACTATTGACTGATCCAGGTGTTTGTGGGAGAAACACAAACACCATCAGGTCTGGTACAATCAGGACTAAGGCTTAACTATTCATTTATGCAGATCCTAGTATCTGTGGGGGAAACATTAAAATAAAAACAGGCTAAAGCTACTGGAAAATATTTATCCAGTCTGCATTTATTTTGGAATTGGAGTCATCAAACATAGCCAATCATGACTGTTGACTGTGATTGCAGAGACACTGACATGCTAAAGCTAATTGAAAAACTGATCAACTGCACTTAACAAAAATGATTGATATTAGTAATACATTATTGAATAAGAGCCATTAGATCTAAACCAAATTCTTAGAGTAAATTGGTATTGTTAAATAGGACATATATTATTGAACCGTTTCTAAGTTGTAAACTCACTTGAAGTTGTTGACACTGTCTGTGTAGATTCTGATGAGGAAGTCTGACTCGACATCCTTCTCAAAGGTAGTGGGAACGATGACATATCGGCCCTTCGTGGCAGTCGGCCTCATAAAGATTGAGCGGCTGTTCCTGAAGACGGAGGACACCAGCTTCTCATGGTGACTCAAGTCATGCATTCGGTACCGTCGGTTAATCTCAACCTGTAACAGTAACAAAAATAATAATATGCATATTTATAATGAGGTAAATTCACACCATAAAGCATGTGTTATTATCCCGGTCAATCGATCGCTCAATTTTCATTCTCATTGCCATCTCATCCTACCGGGTACCCATTCACTACTGGGTGATTTCATATTTCGGCATATTTCGAACAAAGTCTCTTGCCAATTGAGATACCACATGTGCTTCAGCAGGACTGAAGTCCTAGAAGTCCTAGAAACTCTCAGGAGTCAAGCTGTCGAACACACCCATCCAGCTACTCTCTGTGACCACCAGTGCTGAACTACACCTGATTTGTGACCTGCGTGCTGTACACAGGACACAAGTGCCACCACAAGTGATGCTTTGGTAAGTAAGTTTTACACCTATTTTAGTAGAGTGAGTGAGTTTGGGTTTACGCTGCTTTTAGCAATATTACAGCAATATCATTGCGGGGTACACCAGAAATGGGCTTCACACATTGTACCCATGTCTGGATTCAAACCCGAGTCTTCGGCGTGACAAGCGAACGCTTTTACCACTAGGCTACCCGACCGCCCCTATTTTTGTAGAGGTTCACAGTATTACCAGTACACCATGATAGGAAATAGGAATGAATAAGTGTCACAATGTTAAGAAAATACCAGTATAATGCGTTTTAAAAAATCCTGCATATTTTCATCTTGTTGGAAAACTTTACATGAGTGCCAAGTCTATTGAAATTATGAAATTCAGAGATAAGCAACTGTTTCCTGTGATCAAAAAAGCAAAACTAATTGCGACCAGTTTCCTGAATTTAATGTGTTCATTTCACATGAGTTGTGACCATAGCAACATCCAACAAAAATGTCCGGGGGAAGCATTTTATTCAAGTGAGTGAGTGAGTGAGTGAGTGAGTGATTATGGTTATATTTTAGTAGAGTGAGTGAGTTTGGGTTTATGCTGCTTTTAGCAATATTCCAGCAATATCACGGCGAGGGACACCAGAAATCAGCTTCATATATTGTACCCATGTGAGGAACCGAACCTTCAGCGTGACGAGCGAACGAACCTACTGCTAAGGCTACCCCAACGCCCTATTCAGGTTTGTAACAAGTTACAGGTGAAAGAAGGCATGCAATGTATTGAGGTACGTATCACGATACACGATTCATTGTTGCAATAAACTGCACCACGAGAGTCAGGCCAATACCCATCACTAGCTTTCAATATCACTGAAGCCACATGAAGGCAGGGGAAGCCATCAGACAGTGTACCCATGTGGGAAAACGCATGTGAGTGAGTGAGTTGGGTTTAACGCCGCTTTTAACAGTATTCCAGTTATATCACTTCGTGTCAGCTTAATGTGTGAGGAAATCCCGAAGTGATGCAGGTCTCAGACGTTTACCACAGCATGGGTATGGTGCTGACAAACCTAGAAACATAATCGGGGCGAACTGGAATTCAAACCCACAATCATAGGTTTCCGGCGTGCCCAAGGGACGCAACTCTGCACAGCGGATCACGGCGCCTTAGACGACTGGGCCACCCGTGCACCAGGGAAATCTCATGTGATCTTCAGTGTGACTAGCATATGCTTTAACACAAGACCCCATCACTCCAGTATTAGAGGAACTAAATAATATTAGGTACTGAACCAAAGGCTTAAAGGCAAGAACATTATTGTGCTTTTTAATCAATACACATGCTCTACTGAAAGGTAAATTGAAATGAACCAGAGGTTGATAACATGAGCATCAATCCATCATGGAAGGGTTCAAACTCACACTACGTTATATCAGATAACAGCTGAGAGCCACACTACCAGCCAATATGTATCCTCGGCAGCGTTGACTTACTTTGAATATGGTGAAGCCCATAGTTTCGTTTGTTGAGCCTTCCTTGGTCCGAGTGCTCTTCTGACTCAAGTGGACCATAAACTCCTCTTCTTCCCCGTAGATGTCAAACGCATACTGCAAACAGATGTCAAACATGTACCACGGTTCACAGTTTCACTATATATGGCATTAAATATCGGAGTGACAAACAAACGCTTATCAACCAGACCAAACACAAACAGGCCTGTACACTGTACTTTACACATAGATATCACTTAGATATCACCAAGATATCTCTACCACGTTCCTGACATAGCACATTGTAAGTGTAAAACTGTTTGGTCATTGTGATCCCAGATATCCTCAAATACTAATGCAACAAGCAAACACACCAATATCGAACCACCTCATCCATGACAGTTGTCACACTAGTAGCAGGATCAGCCTCTAAATTAACCAAAGATCATTTTCGGTATGTGGCCCTGAGGCCAGGGATCGAACCAACTTTCTGTTCTCCGGGGAGACACGCTATGATGAGTGTTACTCGACATGGTCCGGGTATGACATTAGTGAGTATGGTTTTATGCCACTTTTAGGAATAATCCAGCAATATCATGGCGGGGAACACCAGAACAACCGCCAAACAAGATGGAGTAGAAATATGGAGAAACAACAGTTTCTGTTTTCTTTTAACATCCGTTGTCGTCCATATTGCCACTGTTCCCTACCTGTGGGTTGTTGAGGAAGGTGTCCCTGTTGTTGAGGCAGCCCCCGGCCCTATTTGGCTTCTTCCAGGCCCCGTGATGCAGGCCCTCGTTCCAGGTCTTGGTCAGGGTAAACATGGACGTGTTCACGTTACGGCAGATGCCGACTTGCTTGAAGTGCTTGCAGAAGTCCTCGAATGTCATCCTACAGTGTCAGGTAGAGAGAATGTGTGTGAATAGGGTTGCAGTCCTTGTCAAATCCATTCTTGGTTACAAGTTTCGGGAAAATATGCTATTAGGTAGATAGCGCAATAAAACATCAATACACAATATTTACAATTTCAATTGTAGTCATTTTATGCTAGCCATTGTTTTATACTCAGAGATTAAGATTCCCATGTGTAATTGTCTCGTAAGATAAGCTGAAAATAGCTATTGCAATCATATATTTTCTTGCCAAACTACCACTGATTCTGTTGAAAACATACCCAATATCATAACTGAAAATAAGTTTAATGCAGAAGAAAGAAAGTAATATTTTATCTGGAATAATGTAATCGAATATCTTCTTTTAGTTGCAACTTTTACTAAATAAACCGTAAGACGTAACAAGCGCCTACGGCGATATTGGCTAACATATTGGCTAGTGAACAATCCCAATTAGAACCCATTCCGATTGATCAATGTACACAAGACCTAATATTCTATTAAGAGCCCCCTATTTCTACTTTTGAGAGCGCCCTGGGCGCTTATTATGTTGAATACAGTATTGCAAATAAAATAACTATAAGCAAAGAACCTTGGTCGATTGCTGGATATTTCTTATGAGTCAACATTTCAAGCTTCCCAGGGTTCTATTACAATTGTAAAAACAGTATGTTGACAAAAATACATTTGTCCAAATAACAATACTTCAGCTATATGACTGCCAGTTAAAAGAAAGTTTGAAAGATATTCTCACCAGAATTCACCGTCATCATCAACTGTCAAGCCGATCTTCTTCTGATCATTCTTGTCAATTTTCTCCCACTCAGGGGATCTGAAAAATAAACATTCAAATGTGAAATATCACAAAAAGAATAAAAAACTCATTGGGATCACTTACATTAGAACTGAGGCAATCTAGATTGGCCAAATCATTCTGAACTTGGGACAACTTTTTTATATCCTCTAGGTCTGAGTCCAAATTTACTACCTGGTCACCCAAACCCTATTACCCGACCCTACGCGGGTACTCAACCCCTATTACCCGACCCTACGCGGGGTACCTGTTGTAGGCATCAAGAGATGGGTACAAAATGTCTGATTTGGAATTGCTTGACTGTAGCCCTGGCACAATGTACTTAGATACACGTATAAAATGATCTGGTCATGCATACACTGAAGTTGACTGAAGTTTTGTCTTTATTCAAACAAATAGAAGTCAGAAAGAGAGCGTTCATGGTCAGAAAGAAATGCAAACATTAGTGAAATGTAGTTTAACGATGGAGTTCTAGATAATTCTTGTCATTAAACAATATATCACGTGACTAACCACGGGTCTTGGTAGTCCTGTGGGTACCCGGGTCCCACTCAAGACCCACCCGGCCCGAATGTCTAAGTTTCCCGTCACAGCCCTAATTTACATGTTTTTAGTTGGCTTTTGCTACAAGCCCGGGGGTGTTTAATGGGGGAGGGACCTGTCTGGGGTGAACTCAAATAAGGAAAGAGTTTAAGGTTTAAGCACATGAATAATAGCATTGGATTCAAAAGCACTATCGCCATAAACAACACAGGAAACAATACATTCAGATAGTTCTACCCTAGATGAAAGACTTGTTTCCACCAGCGAAGTAATGTTGGAAGCCAGGGTCAGCATATTCTGGCAGCTGAGAGATGCAAAGCGGTGAGTGGGACGTCCTAGACCACTCATCGCTGACCCACAAGTTCAGTAATTCTTCAGTACTATCTGCTCCAGGTCTATGAGTAAGTGAGTGAGTATTGTTTTACGCCGCTTTCAGCAATATTCCAGCAATATCACCGCATGGGGCACCAGAAATGGGCTTCAGACTTTGTTCCTGTGTAGGGAATTGAACCCGGGCCTAAGGCGTGACAAAAAACACTTTAACCACTAGGCTACCCCACCACCCCTCAAAGTCCATGAAGAGTTTCATACTTGTCAGTCGTGTCAGAAATTCCATCTCGGTTATTCTTAAACAACTCAACTGAGAGCTCCAGTTCATAAGTCATCGTTAAGTTCCGACGTACCCATCACTGAATGCTCCCTTCCATTCACACTGTCCCCAGGGGTTACGAAGTCGAACCATCGGCAGTTTGGGACGATTGAACATGCTGAACAGCCCGGACGATCCCTCCAGGTGGACGTTCTTCACGCAGGTCACGCCATACGCATGACCTTTGACCAGACCCATGTCTGTGCTGGCTTCCATCTCTTGTGCCGATTCAGCCTGAAATGGGTCAATTCCATTACAGGTGTGTATAAATGTAAAGACATGCTACCAATTACCTCCCTTTGACTAGTTCACAATTTCCCTGTAGAGTTATCCCCCTTTATAGTGTTTGATTTCATTTATACTGAGAATATCACCTGAGTGTCTTTTGATCTCATCAATAATAGGATCGAAGAAGAAGAGAGAGATGCATAGTGAGAGATAGGACAAGTTTACAAATTAAAAGTTCTAAACTTTTATCGACCAGTGTTGATGTATTTGACATAAAGAGACACTTGGATGAGATTCTGTTTTCCATCATGGTTCTAACCTTTTCAGTTTGTTAACAGTAAACAGTGTAAACAGTATAGATAACCAGTAGCTTCAGTGGTAGAGAAATGAGTGATGTCATTGTGATGTCAAGGGAACAATGACATCACAATGGTCTGCAAAGCACTGTAATGCAATTTCATAGCACCCAAATCTCCTGTGGAAGATAATGAGTTTCCCTGCTTGACTGTTAACTTCCCTTGCTATCCATTACATGACAAGCAGTTGAAGTGAGTGAGTGAGTTGGGCTTAACGCCCCTTTGAACAGTATTCCAGTTATATCACAGAATGTCAGCTTGATGTTGCAGGAACCTAACTCACTCACCCACTTACGAATGTCGTAGTGCATTGAACGCTTTGTGGATCAGGATCCTGGGTCTTAACCATGTATGACAGAATTCACTCACTGGAATTGATGCTGCCATCAGAGACTTCCTGTCCATTTCCTTCTGCATCCGGGCAAAGAACTCTGCCCTCTTCTCCGGCTCAGTAGCAACACCCATCTTCTCCATCTCATACGTGTCAGACACACCACCGGTGAAATCCTCCAGAGCCTCGTTCAAGTCCCCACCATCGAGAGACTCATAGCAGCCGAAGAACCTGAGGACAAGGCGAGCATTAAAGTTTGTTATACAGAATATTTTCTTCTGTTTCACTGCCTTAAGATATAAAATGTATTCTAATTTAAATGAGGTTCCTAACAATTTTCTATGGACTCTGCAACTCATTTGTTTTCAAGACATCTGGTGAACAATTTGTTGGTTTGTTGGTTGTTTAACGCCACACTCAGCAACATTCCAGCTAAATGACAGCGGTCTGCAAAGAATTGAGTCTGGACCAGACAATCCAGTGACTGATATCATGAACATTGATCCACACAATTGGGATCGATGACATGCATCAACCAAGCCAGCGAGCCTGACCACCCGATCCCATCAGTCGCCTCTTACGACAAGCATAGTCGCCTTTTACGGCAAGCATGGGTTGCTGAAGACCCCATTCTACCCCGGATATCTTCACAGGTAGAACAGTTTGTAATAATCTGACCAGTAGTGCATCCCCAGTAGTTACCGTGATACGCATTGTTACCTATGTATTGTGATATGTATCGTGACCTTCTTGTATCGTTTCACCTTACAAAATGGTGCACCAAAACCCTGTACTGGGAGATAGTGGGATGTCAGACAAGGGCCCACTTGCACAAAGCAATCTCAGAGCTACGACTATCGTAAGCCCATGTCAAAGTATGGAAGTTATGATCATCTTAGCGCTAAGATTGTTTTGTGCAAGGAGTCCTTGACCTACAGCTTTAACCTATAAGTGGCCTTTTGTAGGTCCTTTTCAGGCCCTAAATGTTCCAGGATAACATTTATTAATAATATATAATAATCCAACATTACAGCTAACAAGATTCACTCACTTGGCATACGCCTTCTCCAACAGAGCGCTCCAGAATTCATTCTTGCTCTGTGAGTGGATAAAGACCAGTTCGCCATTGATCACGGGCAGATGGTCATCGATGACCACCTCGGTCCACTCTCCGTAGCGCCAGAACATGAAGCGGAAGATTCCCTGGTAGTTGTCGGGCTTCTGATCATCCCACTCCTGCCCCGTGGCATCAGGGATCACCTGCAGCAACAAGGGAAGGGATGAATAGAGTGACAGCTATAGTGGTCAAGTAGTTTGGTGGGTCAGTGATTGACTGGTTGAAAGAATGATGCGTAGATGGTGTATTGTTTCATGATTGACAGTAACATAAGTTCAGGCTCAGTATCAATTGTTTGTTTGTTGTTTAACGCCGCACTCAGCAGTATTCCAGCTATATGACGCGGTCTGTAAATAATCGAGTCTGGACGAGACAATCCTGTGATTAATATCATGAGCACCGATCCACGCAATTGGGATCGATGACATGCATCTACCAAGTCAGTGAGCCTGACCACCCGATCCCGTTAGTCGCATTTTACGACAAGCATAGTCACCTTTTACGGCAAGCATGGGTTGCTGAAGACCTATTCTACCCCGATATCTTCACGAGTTATCCAGGCAGGGAATAAGACAATGCCATTGGTCAATATTCTCAGCAACCATTATGCAAACTCAGTGATACAAATCTCAACTGTGATTTCGTCTTTCCTGTTACCCACAAACATCAACATACTAGCTATAAAAATTTATACCTTCAAAAGTAATACTAACATTCACATATATTGTAGTGGTGGGATGATACACCATTGCAATGGCGGATCGCGATTTTGTACTTCTCGATACTAGTATCGATCACAGTCGCACACTAAGTAAACAATATCGATTCTGACCTTAAATGTTTGCTTTAATAACTGTTCCACAAAACAATAATCAGTAGTGCAAGTTAAAACATACATATTTTGACACTGCCAACTGTAAGTCGTCAGTGTGCCAGGTATTTGGCCATCCTCTCTATGAAACAGATGGATTACGCACCACAGATAAGGGCACATGCAACTACCCTGATACATATCGGGTCGTGAGTGAGGTAGCGTAATGGATCGCACAGTTGGTGTATCGTCCTGAGTCCATGCAGCCCTGGTACATACCTTGTTCCAGATTTCTGAATACTGGGCCAGACAGGAACTGGCTGCCACAAACCAGCAGTTGCCAAGGCGACCCTGGGACACATCGTTTGAGCTGGCACCCTCAACAAACAACTTTGGGTTGTCCACAATTTGCTGAAACAAAATGAATGAAAATAACAAATAGCATCAATATTGTTCTTAAAAATGGGCGTGTCTACATTATACCACATGTTCAATACGGGTTAGTGAGTGAGTGAGTGTGTTTGGTTTTACGACGCTTTTAGCAATATTCCAGCAATATCACGGCGGGGGGACACCATATAAATGGGCTTCACACATTGTACCCATGTCGGGATTCGAACCCGGGTCTTTGGCGTGACAAGCGAACGCTTTAACCACCAGGCTACCCGACCGCCCCAATACGGGTTAGAAACACAGCTATTCAAATAGTGCCTTCTGGTAACACTAGAGCTAGAGCTAGGTTCGAAGGTAGCATGTCAATCCGTAGTCACAGACTGTAAGCAGAGTCTCTATATATGTTTGTCTGTTTGTTGTTTTGGTGCCACACTCAGCAACTTTCCTGCCATGTGATAGTGGCCTGTAAAACATAGAGTCTGGACAGACAATCCAGTGGTTGACATCATGAGCATCAACCTATACAACTGGGATACAATGACATGCATCAACCACTCTGACCAGCAATCCTGTTAGTTGCCTCTTCTGAATTGCTGAAGACTGATTCTAACCCAGATCTTGAAGGGGGTACATCTATACAATTGCGATATGATGACATTCATCACCAACCCTGACCAGCATTCACGTTCGTCGCCTCTGACACCAAGCACGTGTTGCTTGAGATCAATTCTAATCATGCTAATAAGGATCTTCACGTGTCCTCCATACATATGGTTTGGCTAATCAGTTTTAGGTTATTTAGGGAAGGGGGAGTGGGGATATTTTTTTTTAATTATGGTCAATTGATGGGAAGAATATAACAAAAAGAGCCATCTAACATTTTTACTTCTGTTCTTCAAACATTATCTGAATATATATTACAGGCTCAAGTTGCCTGTGATATAGACTACAAGAATAATTGAGACTAGACCAACCAATGAGACTGTAGAGGTTACAGTATGACTGATATACCATGGTATGAAATACTAATGAATACATATCACAATCCATTTGGAAAATTTCTGTATACTGCTTTTATCAAAATCATGCATATTTTCATCTTGTTGGAAAATTTAACAGAAGTGACAAGTCAAATTGAAGTTGTGAAATTCAGAAATCAGCCACTGTTTCCAGTGATCCAAAAAGCGAAACAATTTGCAACCAGCTTCCTGCATATAATGTGTCTATTACGCATACACTCTGACCACAGCATCATCCAACAAAATACAAAGTTTTTCAAATTGAAACCAAATTACGGACAAAAGAACGCAATATATTGTGGTACATATCGCAATACATGAATCATTAATGCAATAAATTGCAACATGAACGTCAGGCCCATGCCATCACGATGAGACTGACATTTATATGTTTTGCGTCAGACACTATGACATTCTATCACTGACAAAACACAACCAACCACATCCACATTCCTTGGGGAATCCCCAGGAACTCCCAGGAAATGGCATCAGCTCTGACACAAGAATAAGCCGAGATAACACACACAGCCATCTCTAAAGGCAGCACAGTCCTAAACACCTTTCCTCACAGTTGTAAGTGAGTGAGTTGGGTTTAACGCTGCTTTTAACAGTATTCCAGTTATATCACGGCCTGTCAGCTCAATGTGGGAGGAAAGCCGGAAGTGATGCAGGTCTCAGACGTTTACCACTTCGGTGAAACACAAGAGCACGGGTATGGTGCTTACAAAACTAGAAACATAATCGGGGCGAACTGGGATTTGAACCCACAATCATAGGTTTCTGGCGTGCCCAACGGACGCAATTATGCACAGCGAATCGCGGCACCTTAGACGACTGGGCCACCCGTGCCCCATAACGGATAAGAACCGTGTGAAGTAAAGAATAAGAAGTCTGTGTATTATCAGTGATTATAGAAAACTGTTTGTGTTTGACAACAATATTTCTTGACAGTAATCTCATCATAAATAAAAAAAATACTTGTAGCAAATCCTGCCGTCCCCCACAAATTCGAAAGAACAAATTATCTGACTGTTACTTAAAGTCAAACTTGATGAGAGAATTTTTATCTAAACTGTCTGACCATATACAAGATTAGTTACTGAGCTATCAAAACAATACCATGGAATTTGGATTTGGAACTTTGTATTTCTATGTCAGGTACACACCAACATGAACATGCAGAGTCAAAGTCAAACTTCAATGCTGCCATGGAAACAGAAAAAATATAAATTCTAAAAATCTCTAAATAGCAAACGGCACCAGTTGATAAATTTATCCAAGAACACATTTACCAAAACACTCTTTAACCATCAGGAAACCTTTTCAATTTGTATTAACTTGCAATTTTTACATTTATCTATAATTTGGCTTCTGAAGGAAGCAATGTCCTGTTGTAACATCACTTTTTGACCATTTCATAGAGAAATGTATTCATAAATCTACTTCAACCATTTTCTTAAGGAAAGCACCAAACAATATCATTCCAATACTTGAAACAATTTCCTTAAGGGGCCAGTGTATTTGTGGCCAAATCTTGGCTAACTTCCCATGGATCACAATACAAACATTTTTCTCATGCCATTAACTTTCAATCCCCTCAAATCTTCAATGACGCACAAGACAATGATGGTATTCTCCTGAACAAGTCTGCACTCATATCCCTCCTCAAAATGATGCAAAAGAAACAATGAAAGAATTTAAGAAGAATTTGTCTTAGATAAATCAGAGTTGAGGTGATCTCTTTGACAGGTTCCAGTTAACTGTACCACTGGCGCCTGTGTAGCTTGTCTGGCTTCTAATTGATCTGGCAACCTTCAGAATTCACAAGCAATGACTAATACACCTACATGTTCTGTACAAGAAATACCTGAATAGCTTCCTTCACTTAAATCTGTGAATGAAATCTCTGATTAGAGGAGGCCTCAGGACCTTGCAGCATGGCCTATGTGGTAAGTCAACTTACACTGTAGCTTAGTCCTGTGTTTGTGCCTCAGCCTCACATGTTAAAGTCCCATCTTACAAGTAGATCTCTTTCCTGGATTTTGTCCTGGTTTAAAGAGTTATCCTTATTTACATAAACAAATTTACAGGGAGAATCAAGTAGAACAAATAAACACAAGAGCTCTCAACATGTTTAAAACCTTCCTTCCATAGGAGTGTCTCGTATAGTTTTTCATACTTCAGCATAAATCTCATGGTTACTAAAACAATTTGACATACAAAATTCCAAAACACTTGAACCGGACTATGATTTCATGGTTTTTAAATTTGTTGGTACAAAATAAATGTTTAAATGTATCATGTTAGGAAAATCAGCTGAAAAAGTTAAATGCCGTGTTTTTCATGTGATTTATAAAAAGTCAGTAAAATGGTACAGAGTTGGTACTGTGAAATAAAGCCAGTCAGGTGACTGGAAAGTCTGTGAGGATGTAAAGGAAGTTGGCAAGGCAAACGTCTGTTGCATGGACTCTTCACACAGGTGTGGGGACACTGGAAAACTTTCTCACATGAATTTGACATACAAACTTCCAAAACACTTGAACCTGACTATGATTTCATGGTTTTTAAATTTGTTGGTACAAAATAATTGTTTAAATGTATCATGTTAGGAAAATCAGCTGAAAAAGTTAAATGCCGTGTTTTTCATGTGATTTATAAAAAGTCAGTAAAATGGTACAGAGTTGGTACTGTGAAATAAAGCCAGTCAGGTGACTGGAAAGTCTGTGAGGATGTACAGGAAGTTGGCAAGGCAAACGTCTGTTGCATGGACTCTTCACAGCAGGTGTGGGGACCCTGGGAAACTTTCTTACATGATTATCATTTATTCTTGAAAGTGCATTTTTCCAGTGAAGTACAGTTTAAAGTTCACCACAGTGATGTATGGGTAGCTCAATTCTCCTGTCATTTTCACATTCACACAAACTATGAAAGAAAACAATGTTCAACTTTGTGGAGAACATCTTCTGGTTTATTGCATATAGTAACAATAGTTTTTCATATTTGCTAAAATGCATGTATAAATTCTGTCCAAAAGAATTGTTTTGATGTCGTGATTTTGATGAATCAATTGAAACACAAACTTGCACTTTGTTCACACATAATTATCCTGACCGTCTGCACCATATTCAACTGATTCCAAGTGGTGCACTGAGTTACCTCCCCTGTGGATTGCTAGGCTATAGTATTGATTGTCTACCTCTCACTGAAGAATACACACACATCTGGTCTGACGAGTACACCTCGATAGATCAAACAAGGTCACATCGACATCAATTATTGATTAGCATTCATTAGTTGCTTCTCATTCAATGGAACGAGAACGTGAATTTCTCAAGTTCAGTTGGTGGAAAGGGACCTTCTTGGCACCTAACATCATTGCAATTTATCATCGTGAGAAATTCAACTGATATTCTCAACATTTTTTTGAAGGCAAGGCTTTGCCATATTTTCCGAAAATATACAGGTAACCAAAAACAGTGCATAAAAAGCAATGCAGTATATTCAAAAGGACAAAAATAATTAAACAAATTTATTTTTCTTCAGTTTTAGCAAATATGATACTGAGAAAAATAATCAGTAAGCAGGGAGTGAGTGAGTGAGTGAGTGAGTGAGTGAGTGAGTGAGTGAGTGAGTGAGTGAGTGAGTGAGTGAGTGAGTGAGTGAGTGAGTGAGTGAGTGCGTGCGTGCGTGCGTGCGTGCGTGCGTGCGTGCGTGCGTGCGTGCGTGCGTGCGTGCGTGCGTGCGTGCGTGAGTGAGTGAGTGAATAGTTGTCTACGTTACACACAGTAATATTCAACATGAGCAGCCAGGGCCGGACAAACCAGTAGATCAAGTGCTCACAGGGTAAATCTACCATTGACAATGGCAGGGTTGATGAACAATGAGGCACATACGCCGGGGATATATCTAGGCTGATAATCGACCTGAGTCTACAAGAATCGTCAGTAAAGATTCCTAAATTGCAATTAAACATTTCCCAATTCATGTTCACCGTTGTGTCAAACTTTGATGTATCCAACTTTGATCTGTTGAACTCTGATGTGTCAAACTTGCGGTTGTCACGAAGTATAAGCTTGTTCCCGGTGTATTCATTCTTTATTCATCATTTTCAGTAATGTCGAACCTCGGACAACTCAAAGTATTTTCGTAGGTCCCTTCAACTTTGACACAACGGTGTTTGACCATACATGATATAGTTATGACTGATGGTACGACTTTTAAGCAGTATTTCACTGGTAACAGGGACAAGAAAGAGAGGCTTTAATGCAGTTTCATATTATTGCATTGAATGCAATGCTAAAATTACTCCGAACTTAAAACAAAAGAAGTTTTTAAATCCCAATTTTGAACAAAAGACTATTTTTTCCCCAAGTCACTGTTTGGAATCCTAGACAAACCCACAACCTGGGACTTCAGTGATCAATACTTACATATGTAAATTCGCCCAAAGTTCAGACAGACATGGAACACTAAAATTCAAGGCTTTTCAAGGCTCTTAACTGTCTTTTTTAAGGCTTCTTAGTTGGGTTATTAGCCCTTCTGTGCCAAAATAATCAATATAAGACCTAAAAAGCCGTATGAACATCACAAGTTTTCCAACAAGATTTGTTCGAATCCCGGTTCGCCCAAATTATGTTTCTAGGTTTGTCAGCACCATACCCGTGTTCATGGGTTTCACCGAAGTGGTAAACGTCCGAGACCTGCATCACTTCCGGCTTTCCTCCCACATTAACCTGACACGCCGCGATATAACTGGAATAATGTTAAAAGCGGCGTTAAACCCAACTCACTCACTCACTCACTCCAACAAGATTTATTTTCACAACCAACAAATAAAATAAATTAAATCTGACACTAATTTTAATACTTCTATTAACAAGTATATGTCATTTTGTACAAATTTAAGGCTTTTCAAGCTATTTTTGAGATTTAGATTCAAGGCTGTTTCAACCATGGAAACCAGTATAAATGAATGTAGATGGGTGGGTATAAAATAACAAGCAGAGATGCTTCCTAATCCCCAACCACCAAAGTTGACAAGAAACAGGTGGGATGGCCATTCGGACTAGCAATCACACCCTAGATGAGATCAGTGTCTTCTTTGACATACCAAGGATTTGTTGACAAGAATAACCCCATATTCCACTATCAGGGATCTAAAGTCCAGACAACACGACCAACGCCCCACACTGAAATACAAGTCTTACTGCAGACCACTCATTTTGACAAATGGGAGTGCCCATGGGAAATGTGTCCTAGAAACGAAAAATAGACGATAATGTTCTGAATGATGTATATGTTATCTTGTTATGGTTATCATTGTCATTGCTCATTCTTGTTTGTCAGGACCATACCCGTGCTCGCGGGTTTCACCAAAGTGAGAAGTTGATTACAAAGCATGCCATCGTATCCCAATTGCGCGGAGCGATGCTCATAATGTCATCACTTGATTGTCTGGTCCAGACTCGATTATTTACAGACCCCCGTCACATAGCTGGAATATTGCTGAGTGCAGCGTTAACAACAAACAAACAAGTATTCGATGTATTTGAATGTACAGATTATTAATCTTGGTATTAACGTGTTTGCATCACCGCTATCAGCCTTGTGTTGCCCATGTAGGAGCATCTGTTACTTCAGTTACCATGGTTAATGCAATCTTGTTGTATTATATAATATATATTTTTGGAGCACTAATTCTAACAATATGAATAAGCTTATTTTGTTAATATCAACATCAAGCCTTCAATATTACTGTTCTGACGTGACCTGTCATGTTCTCAGATCTTTGGTGTAGTGGTTCGAAGCACTCAGATCTTATTGTAATGAGATTGTTAATATTATCAGCTTCTTAAGTCACGTTCATGAATGTATGTTAATTCTACAGTTAGGGGGTGCACTTTTAGCAATATTCTAGTCATCCCCCCATACAGAATCAACCCATGTCTTAAGCATGGAATGCTTCTGCTTACATAACAAGGCTACTGAACCAAGGAAAGTGAGTTTGAATCCCAGTTTCAATGTTGACAGGTTTGTCTGAACCAAAGGCATGCCAATGGGTCTCACCAAACTGTGTAGGTCATAAGGTGTACGCAAGGCGGTTCCCCATTAAGCATACAAGTCACGACCGGAGACGGGGTCACTCGTATGCGTGACTGTCAGTCTATGAATCACAGATTTATGCATAGCACAAAAACGTCTCTACAAGTGTTATTTACCAAGATAACACAACAAAACTAAGCACAGTTGATAATTATACCAATTATTGAATGACATGACAGAAAAATGTAAATAGAAAAAAATAAACGGTCATATTTGGAAACAAAATGTGGTAAAGTTGTAAGACTTGCAACACTTGGGGCTTTCCTGCCACAGCAAGGCCATCTGACATAAACTAGGCCACCCGGCCTTGAGTCCCTTCCCACCCAGTTACAATGGCAATCCATGACTCAAGAAATAAGTGGACCAACTTCTCCTCCCACTCAATTACACCCCTGTCAGATTACAGTCAATGAATACCCAATGTCTAAAGCTGGTCGTCACTCTAAGCTGTAACGCCATGATTACCCAGGAATGTGAGCACACAAGGTGATGTGCCCCTGACATGATTGATGGGAGTCCCTCCCCGCACCCCAGTCAGCATATGAGGAGACCCTGCTTCATCAGCCAGACAATATCAGACCTTCATGATTACACTGACAGGAGCACTGTCCACATCATAGTATTGACTATATCCCCCACTAGAGATTTGGCTTGTGATACTGGCCCATGAATTACAGTGCTATATTTACCTGTATGGTGCAAGTCCTCCACGCTCTATAGCCAACATGCTCTGTTTAATATTGTGTGGGTGTGGGTGGAGTACCTACTCTCATAGAATTACTGGGGAACGCATTATAAAAAGAAGATTATTATTTCATCTCTTATAATCAATTCAATTATCTGTAAATATGAATGAATGAATGAGTATGTTTTTATGCCGCTTTTAGCAATATTCCAGCAATATCACCCCAGAAATGGGCTTCACACATCTGTAAATATGAAGAATGTCTTACATATTTTAGGGAGGTGAGATTCAATGGCTTGATATTCAAGGTTATTCCCATAGTGACGTGCATCACGTGTATGTGTGGCTGATTGTACAAGTCTGGACTTAATTCGGTGCAAGCTCACTCGGAGATACCATGCCATAGTTTAACATGAATAAGTCACATCATAACGACTCTAAGAAGACCAGTCCTTGTTTTATCCCCTTAATGCCGAGCGCCAGGCAGGGTAATAACAAGTACCATCTTTAAGCATCTCTTGGGATGACGCGGCATAGGGATCGATCCAAATCTCCAGGCAGACGCTCAATCCACTGAGCCATGGGGACAGCCTACGTATTTCAGTCATGTAATACTGTGGGTGAGTGAGTGAGTTAATGCTTTACTTCACATCGGCAATATTTCAGCCATATTGTGACGATGTAATACTGTGGGACACAGCACGTAAAACATGGCAAACCTAGTCGATACGATGCATAGATTTTAGGGCTGGGACGAGTTCAAATTTACTACCCGGGTACCCAACCCCCTATTACCCGACCCTCCCCGGGTACCCACTGTAGATCTCAAGAGATAGGGAAAACATGTCCAATTGGGAAAAGTTTGACCGTACTCCTGTCAAATATATTTAGATACATGTATAAACCGATCTGGTCATGCGAACACTGAAGTTGACTGATGTTTTATCATATGCAAACATATAAAGTCAGAAGGAATGTATGCAAAGTCAGAAGGAAATGAGAACATTTTTCACTTATAGTGTAACCATAGAGTTTCAGATAATTTTTGCCATTAAACAATATGATCACATGACTAACCACGGGTCCAGGCAGTCCTGTGGGTACCCAGGCCACACTCAGTACCCACCTGACCCCGGTTCCCAAGTTACCCGTCCCAGCCTTAATAGATTTGCACGCATATTATCATGAATCATAACTTTTTATATTGAAAACAAAACAAAATTGTAGATCTTTACATATTTACAAGTTTTACAATATACAAAATCCGAAAACGGACCATACTGACAAAATTCTTCATGGTTTCAAAATTATATTTTTTTGTAGCTCACTAAGTGCAATTATCCAGTTTCATGTTGACTCAAAATTGGTCATGAATGCTCACTTTGTGTGACGATGCAAAACCGTGAACCAAGGTTTCGCTCCCCTGACAGAATAAAAACCTTTGTTGCGCAACACAGAAATCAACTGAAAATAATTTTGAGAGCCAAATACGAGCTAGTAGCCTCAAAAGATTTTGGCACAGACTGATATTTACTGCAACATGTCTGAAATATACACAAGAAAATATGGACTGTCATTTCAATTTTATAGCTTAGTACTTTGTTTACTAACATGTGAAGATCTGGGTTAGAATGGGTCTTCAGCAACCCATACTTCTCGAAAGAGGCAACTAACGGTATTGAATGGTTGCAGATTGAGGGAATTGTGTAGATCGATGCTCATCATGTCAATCACTGGGTTGTCTGGTTAAGAATCGATTATTTACAAACCGCTATCATATAGCTGGAATATGTCAAACAAACAAAACAGGTTTACAAAAAGATTGGAGTAGAAGTGGGTCAGGTGATGTTTAATGGAGCGGGGTGCTTACTAAGGTGAATACGGTAGGTTATTTGCAAAGCTAAATCAAATCAAATTTCGAAAATCCAATAAGAAAATATTTCAAGTTCAGTGAACAAAATATATGACCCAGTATAAGACATGACATTCCCTGAGCAGTGGCAGCAGGACTGTGACAATAACAGAATCAATGGCCTGCCTGTGTAACATGTTGCAGTCTTTGATCACTTGCGGTAGATCGCTTCATCAATATGTACAAATCCCCAACCTCCGTGCCGGCAACACGATTCACAGGGTTTATTTCAACCTTCCTTTACCACCTGGATCATAGTGTTCATGAAAACATGGTACACAGCCTGGAATGTTTCCAAAGCTTCATAAACCATTTCCCCTTTAACATGGTTATAAGGTTCATCCTGTACAGGGCATGGCAGTGTCAGGCACATAGGCTAGTCTTAGACCAACTAACATCTACTGTATTGGATATATTAGTTTCAGGGTCTGTATAACAGTGAGTGAGTGAGTGAGTGAGTGAGTGAGTGTGAGTGAGTGAGTGAGTGAGTGAGTGAGTGAGTGAGTGAGTGAGTGAGTGAGTTTGGTTTTTACACCGCTTTTAGCAATATTCCAGCAATATCACGGTGGGGGACACCAGTAATGGGCTTCACACAATATACCTATGTTGGGAATCGAACCCGGGTCTTCGGTGTGACGAGCAAACACTTTAACCACTAGGCTCCCTGACCGCCCCCTGTAAAACAGACTAAGGCTAGTCTTACAATTGTGCATTAAGCAAACGTTCAGGAACGCAGCCTTGTTTGTGATATTACTTGTTCAGTAAACTCCGCAGCTAAATATAACTTGCCCGGTTGACAAGAGCTTGGGGACATGGCTCAAAGTGGAGGTTTTTTCCTTGGTAGTCATGGCAATGTGTTCGAAGACAGTACAATTTCCAGAGCGGTGAATGACATAAGTCAACATCAAAATGAACAAGGTGACCAGTTACCTTTCACAATGCCACAGCATATATTACTGGCCCTTATTTCAGGGGTACAAACTGACAATTGAAGTAAGACGAGTTCTATAGATGAACAACTTCTTTATTATATTCTCTATATAGAACTCGTCTTACGTCATCACACCAACTTCTAAATGCCACTCAAAGAAGTTAAACTGACAATTACTATAAAGTGCATTATGAGTGCTACAAAACACGTTTATTTTCTTATTAGCACATATTTAGACAAAACTGAGGATTTGTGACTTCAAGCCGATGGGGAAATATAGTGATCAGAGATATTCCTTTCACGCATTCTTCTTATTGAATCACATTTTTGAACTCTAAAGTTTAAAAAGTTACCAGACAGGCAGGATAGGGGGTTTGAAAGATAATTGTCTCCCCGTAGAAAACTATTGGCCTGAGGTGAGTGGGAAGGCAGAATTTACAAACGCTGTTCCTGGGCAACCAATTTCAAAATGAAGCATGACAAAGCAATATGAATCAGACTTTCCTGTAGGCGTGAGAAGTGTGAAAATATGTTGGAAAACATGTTATTTGATGGGTATAATAGCTAATGGTCCCCAGCAAAGATCTCATTGCTATGACTATCATATCTCCAGTCTGTGCCAAACACTTTTGAGAACTAGCCCGAACATGGCTCTCAGCATAATTTTCAGTATGATTTAGTGGGTTTTTTTACACTATTATTAGTTGAGCTTATAAGACTCAGGCTTCGAATTAGTTGCTAACGTCACAGACTGAAGATCCGGGGTAGAATAGGTCTTCAACCAACCCATGTTTTCTGTAAAAGTCGACTATGTTTCTCGTAAGAGGTGACGAACGGGATCGGGTGGTCAGCTTGTTGACATGGTTGATGCATGTCATCGTATCCAAATTGTCAAGATCGATGCTCATGATGTCAATCACTGGATTGTCTGGTCCAGACTCGATTATTTACAGACCGCCGTCATATAGCTGGAATATTGCTGAGTGTGGCATTAAACAACAAACAAACAAAACAACCACAGACTGTATGTCTATGTTAGAGTATGGGAGTTACGACCGTCATAATGCTAAGACAGCTTCGTGGGACAGGTCCCTGGTCCCTTTATTTAAATAGTATGACTGCTGCAGTGTCATACTGACAAAGCAGTAGCACTAACAGTGCATTGTGGGACCAGCCCTGCAGACTTGTCGCCACAACAAACCCTGACTGATATGTATGTACATGTCAATCTTGTCTAACATCGTAATAATTTTCATAAGGGATCATTAGCTAGATAATGTCTGTTGAATTCAGGGAATTGCACACAGCCCACAGACACGATCAATTATCCCATACAGCCATTATATCCTCCTTGTCTACAAATGGAAAGAGTTCTACATTATCATCAGTCTAAAACAGATTGCCTAATGTTTAACAATCTTTGCTTGACGTTGACTTTTCCTTGCATGGCAAAGCACAAACTGGAAAATCCCAGTGTGGCAGTATTCATGTTGATGATGAATGAGTATGGTCTTAAGCTGCTTTTAGCAATATTCCAGCAATATCATGGCAGGGGACACCAGAAATTGGCTTCACACATAGGACCCATGTGGGGAATCAAATCGGGTCTTTGGCGTGACGAGCGAATGTTCTAACCACGTCCTTCATGTTTATGATGTCATGTGATATATCCAAACATTTACATCATACAGTGCCTTGTAACAGTCATAGCATTTACACTGCTTCATTGAGCAAGGAACAGTCTGGGCCCCACAACGTATTTAGCACTTCCATTGTAGCCTGCATACTTTAACATAGACTTGCAACAGCTGCAGCACCAACAGGGCTTTGTGAAATACTTCACAGGGCAGGGGGCCATTGTACAAAACAAACTTAGTGCTACGACTGTCGCAAGTCTATGTTAAGGAAGGGAGGTTACTATCACCTTACAACGGTAGAAACTAACAGTTTTCATCCTCTAGTCCTTATGATGATAACATATACCAAAACCCTTAAAAAGGGCAAATTTCTACTTGTCGTTATGATACCTTTACCATTGGGCAGTTTAGCAAGGACAATAGGACTAGTGCCAATTTCTAACGCTGCCTTAGCGGTAATATCGCTTTGTACAATGGCGCCCTGGACTGTGCCACCATTGTTGTAAGTGAGTGAGTTTGTGTTCATGCTGTTTTGAACAGTATTACAGCATGTCAGCTAGATGTGGGAGGAAAGTTTAAACTGATACAGGTCTTAGATATTTACCCACGAGCACAATAGTGAATCTGACACCTAAAAACAATTGTGGCAAAATGGAATCCTGGTATGCCAAAGGGAAGCAACTCTGCAGAAGTAACTGCTGTGCCATAAACAACTGGGATGCTGGTGCCCCCTATAAGTTTAAACATGGGAATTAAGGTGATGTTAGCACTAAACATGCTAAAATCACTTCGTGGAACGAGGCCCTTATAAAAGTCCTCTCGTATTTGTCCAGTAGGACAGCATTTTTGTAAAACAGGATCCCCACCTTTGGTCGCATCCAAGCCACTCCTGCTAGTTTCCCTTTCGTGTAGAAGAGAGACCTGTCATCGGGAGGGAACTCGGGGTCGATGAAGAGTGTCCCCTTCTCCTTGCACTCCTTCTTGAGGGCATTGTAGTCCTGTCCCTTGTACTTCTTGACGGTGTCAAACAGACCCATACTGGAAGCTCCCTGCTAGCACTGCACCTGAAGGTAACCAGCTCACAACATTAGGCTAAAATAAATAAATAATAATCTTGGTTCTCAGGCACCGTCTGCTTCATCACAAGGTCTGCTGCATGTTTTGTTTATATTTCCATTTTTAAAAACAAACCAAAATCCTTAAACATTCCAAATCCTACAGTAATCAAATACTGTATTCCATTATTTTACTCGTCAAGGTTGGTTTGTTGGTTGGTTTGTTGTTTAACGCCACACTCAGCAATATTCCAGCTATATGATGGCGGTCTGTAAATAATCGAGTCTGGAACAGACAATCCAGTGATTGATATCATGAGCATCGATCCACTTAGGATCGATGACATGTATCAACCAAGTCAGCGAGCCTGACCACTCGATCCCGTAAGTTGCCTTTAACGACAAGCATAGTCGCCTTTTACGGCAAGCATGGGTTGGTGAAGACCTATTCTACCCCGGAATCTTCACGGGTCTACTCATCAAGGAATACATTTATGTAGGGAGGCACTTTCCCAGGTTGATTGTACACAACTTTTCATTTGGTTACACGACTGTTTATTTGTTTACATACTAGTTTGAACAACAAAAAAACTAAAAAAGATACTGCCCGCCCGAACTATGTTTTCAAAAAACATTGCCTGAGAACCAATTCTTTTATTTTATTAAGCCTTAGCCATATATTCGTGTTCATGTCATACTATGTTTACGACACGAGTGTCTAATTCCGGTATTTCCCGAGCAAGAGCGTGTGTCATAAACATAGTATGACATGAACACTAATATCATGTTCTATTTATTACAGAAGAAGATGTCTACATACAGAGACCAATATTAATGATTACAATGACAGCATGTCTCAACAGCAGCAGTACCACAATTTGCGCGATGACATCACAATCTTCAGCCATGACATCGTTTCTAGTGTGATGTCATTCCGACCTCACGTCACAATAAGATTCAAATGACATCAACAATGCTGTCCGGATGACAGATACAATACACTGTTGTCTTGTGACGTGATATGACCCTAGGGCACATCTTTATCAACCCCAATGTTTATGAACCCCAATATGTATGCCCTCGTAGAGTATGTGCACATGTTCCTGCACGATCTGCATAAATCATCATGACACTCATCAGAAATCTCAGATTCTAAAAATTAAGACCATGTTGCAACTTAGATAAATTTACGAGTATGGTTGACAAGAATATATATAGGATAGAAGGCAGTGTTTATACAGCTGAGTAGGTTTAAGATCAGTTACACTGTTGTATTTGTAATGAGTTGCCAACAAGAAAGGAAATGTTTTCAATACTGCGAGATGACATTATGTGCCAAGTTTGGTGAAGAAATAACGTAAGGTTTTCAACATCTGCTCCGGAAACAAGGACTACCGCCATTTTCAGTCTAAGCCGTTGCCATGGAAACTCGAAAAATAATTTTTTTTAAAATCCCAAACTATCAAAAGGCACCAGTTCACCACTAGACCTATCTATGTGCCAAGTTTGGTGAAGAAATATGGTACGGTTTTCAACATCTGCTCCGGAAACTAAATGTGGCGGAAGGACTGACGGACGGCACCCATTTCTATATCCCCACTTCCTGGCGGGGGATAATAACTATTATCATCAATGGGACCATTACATACAAGTCCCTTCAAACCACACAATCTAGAGTCTATCTCATATTGCTATATAGAAAACTGTAATATCATGAATGTTTGTTATGTTGATATGTTTTTAATTATAAAAAATGAAGCAATTACAAAATAATCTTATGTAATATTTACTAAGAAAGCCTTCATTCACTTTCGCAACTAAAAAGGAGGTTATCAACCAAATAGCACACTTGCTTTTCTTAAAAATAATACCAGTGAAGATCCAGGTTAGAATAGGTCTTCAGCAATCAATGCTTGTCGTAAGAGGTGACTAACGTGACCAGTTGGTCAGGCTCGCTGACTTGGTTGATGTATGTCATCGTATCCCAGTTGCGTGGGTTTATGCTCATGATGTCAATCACTGGATTATCTGGTCCAGACTTGATTATGTAAAGACCGCCGTCATATAGCTGGAATACTGCTTATTGCGGCGTTAAACAACAAACAAATCTTATCAATAATAGGTTAAATGAATAAATTGAGAAAGTAATGTTCCAGAGATTTGATGAGATACACACTACAGTATTCCAGACTGCTCTCTCCTCAGAGTAGCTGCACCAAAGCCCATACATGATACAATGGCTGTGCACAGCTGCAATGATGATTATTACATAATGCATAGTGTTTACCTCATTTCCCAGAGTGGGAGAGATTTGCCTAACAAGATAATAACAATGTTGGGTCTCTGGTTGCTAGGCAACAGCAACAAAACAAAATGGTAAGAATAGCTGTAAACTCGACCTGCATCCAGCACCATGACTGTGAACTAACAACCACCAAGTAACACAGTCGTGAAGAAACCTTCAACCCAGTTTACGGTGACCTACACGTTATCATGGTAGGAGGTCTGAAGCAATGGTCAGGGGAAATTCTGCATTGATATACGAATGTCATATGCTCCATTTATAATCAGTGTCTACTGCTATTAACATCATTCAGTAATGAGTGAGTGAGTATGCTTTTACGCCGTTTTTAGCAATATTCCAGCAATATCACGGCGGGGGTCACCAGAAATGGGCTTCACACATTGTACCCATGTCGGGAATCGAACCTGGGTCTTCGGCGTGACGAGCGAACGCTTTAACCACTAGGCTACCCAACCGCCCCATTCAGTAATGAATATATTGCGGGTGAGTTTGAGCATTTGATTGTTTAAAAAAAGCAATTATTTGTCATAAACCGAAAACAAAATAGTCCGCGCCCCGGTTAACTACGGACTACAGTTTCCTGACTGATAATAGAACGGGCGGGGCATGTGATGCCATTATTGTGCTGAATGAAGTCACCGACCTTGTATGTTTTTTTCCATTTTTGTGTGTGTTAATGATATAAATAAGCAGTCTGTGAAGTTATAATAGTTGACGAATATATTTATGAGAATTGACTTTAAAAAGTTTTTGCGTTTTTGGGAGTTATAAAAGTCAAAACCGATGTGCACACTTTGCATTAATATGCTATGTGCACCGGTTTTATGCTTCAACCACCACATATGGCAGATATATAGACTAACATCTCGTCTCTGGAATGAACATGTCTTACAGAAAAATAAAACAGTTGTTAAATTATCGTAATAAGATATCATTAAAAGGAGCCGAGAGACTCTCTTCATTTTCAGATCCTGATACTGCAGTAATCTAGACTTGCCAAACATTATAGACTTGCATGGGCTGTATTTGATATATTTGTATCAGGGTCTGTATGACAGACTATAGCGTGCTCTCCAAACTGATGTTTTATGTTGCCTATTCCTTGAGTATTGTAGGCATATGACAGTTTTCTGTTGCAGTCTGTCAGTTTTCATTGGTAGGCCTGCACAAGAAGACCAATCTTCACCTGCGACCTAGCTGAACAACTGTCAAACTGACCCACTGACGTAGATCACTACTCACCATTATCATTATAGTATTGATCACCGCTGTACTGTAAGGGTCACTCTGACAATGTTAACTGTACTTACAACAGCGGGGGGCGGTCGCGTTGCCTAGTGGTTAAAGAAATCGCTCGTCACGCCAAAGACCCGGGTTCCATTTCTGACATGGGTACAATGTGTGCAGCCCATTTCTGATGTCCCCCGCCGTGATATTGCTGGAATATTGCTAAAAGCGGCGAAAACCATACTCACTACAACAGCAGAACATGACATTTACACTGACGGTCATTGGGTCATAATGACTAGATGTAAGCAGGTAGGACCATGTTTGATGCCAGTGTGAGGCATGTTACCATGGTTACCGACACAGGTCATTGTGAGGGACATTTTAAGGGGGACAAGGCACTGCTGGCAAGTTATATTCAACTCTTTCAAACTCAACTGTATGATGACCCATAAAGTAGGCAAACATTATCCAACATTCAATGCCTCAGTTTCACAGAGATTTAAGGGGTTGACCTGGTCTGTCATACAGACCCTGATACAAATATATCCAATACAGCCCCTGCAAGTCTATAATGCTTGATTACTGCAGTATCTGAAAATGAAGAGTCTCTGGGCTCCTTTTTATTTTATTTTTATTAAGATAATTTAACAAAAAAAAATTCAAGAAAATATGTTCATTTCAGAGACTAGATATTAGTCCAGGGGTCGAGCATTTGACTAATTTGAGTCGGGGACTTGGATTTTGTATGGAGCTATATTTTCAGGTACAACTATGGGCCTAAATAATATATAATTAAAAACATCTTGCAACAAATAACTAATTGTTTGCGGGCAATTTTGTTGTAAACAGTCTGAAGCATAATTGTTTTCTCCAGAATTTTCTTCAACAATTCTTGTTTTTGATGCAGGTTAACCCTCAACCACAAATATCATACAGTTGGTCCTTAAAAACGGAAAATGGGCCCAGGCTGTGGAACATAACCCCTTTTTCATGTCATACCAGTGTCATATACATAAACATTGTAGCCATGCTGCTACTATTGTAGTGCTAGCATGTCTGCAGTGCTGTGACAGAGTGAGTGAGTGAGTGAGTTGGGTTTAACGCCGCTTTTAACATTATTTCAGTTATATCACGGCGTGTCTGCTTAATGTGGGAGGAAAGCCCGAAGTGATGCAGGTCTCAGACGTTTACCACTTCGGTGAAACCCACGAGTACGGGTATGGTGCTGACAAACCTAGAAACAGATGTTGGGGCGAACCGGGATTCGAACCCACAATCATAGGTTTCTGGCATGCCCAAGGGACGCAACTCTGAACAGCGAATCGCGGCGCCTTAGACGACTGGGCCACCCATGCCCCCGCTGTGACAGAGTGGTGAGTACATACCTCCCTCCCTGATGCCCCTGCGTTTTCCACCATTACAACTCTCCACTTTTTGTTAGCCCTAGGGAAACTGTTAGGGGTGTATGAAGACCCTCAGCTATAGAGTCTGACAGGACAATTTAGGTACGACTTAGACTAACACTTAGTCAGTGAAAACATTTCTTCAAAATAATTATACATTTTTTCTCCGAAAGAACCTTTCCTCTTCTGCTGTCATATAATCAAGGAAACTAGACTTAGTTAAGTTTAATCTAGATTTGCCTAGGCTTTTAGTGAAAAATATATAAATATACAGTCATGGTGCAGGACTAGTAGTATTTCAAAAAAATGTTTATTGGATAAAATCAATGGTAAAGTACAAATGTACCACTCAACTTTTGATAGGGATAATCAGATGTGTCATTCTATTTAAATATACACTTGACCTATTATCATGATTATGACAATAAGTTTTGCATTTTAGGATAATAAAAAAAAATATCCCAATTATATTTGATGTTTGTACAACTTAATATAGCTGGAGGTACTGACTATGTGTTTGTTAATTTTATTATTTTTTAAAAATCTGTCACGTCTGTCAGACCTTTTCAGAGTCTACAGGTCCACTGTCAATAATTCAACTTGCCATCACCCCCACCATGGAGATTGCAGGCTGTCGGTTAGCCTAGTGGTTAAAGCGTTCGCTCGTCACACCGAAGACCAGGGTTTGATTCCCGACACGTGTACAATGTGTGAAGTCCCGGTAATTTCTGGTGTCCCCCACCATGATATTGCTGGAATATTGCTAAAAAGGGCATAAAATAAAAAACTCACTCACTCCATGGAGATTGCAATGACAGGTGGACTACGGGGTAATCCTCGTCATGCTCATAAGTCAGTGGGAGCTGTAGTCTCCTTCATCTCTAAAGTCCAAGGGTCTTGTGAAGCTTTAGCAGTCATGTCACATTTAGTTATGCTCAACATTTGACAATCATGAGTATAACACATGAGCAACTGTTCAAATTCCATGTCAGATGGAGACACGTGTGGAAAGTTTACACAGATTCTGGTCATAAAGTGCACAAACTTCCTCCCTGATCACAAAAACTAAAGTACATATAAACCATAATAAACCAATATGGCGCAAAGATGAATTAGCAAGGTTGTCATTAAACACCATTTAGGAGATAAACATACTGTGTTTTCAATGCAGAGCTAGGTTACCTGTAGATTAAACTGCGTTAAATTGAATTTAGAATCAAATGTGCAGCGTGAGGTTTCAAATGTTAAATGCTGCCGTCAAACCAGCTGTTTGAATCAGAGGGGGTTGATTGTGATTTAATAGCCTGTGATTGACCAATCAGAATCGAGTAATTTCAAAATTCATGGGAGAATAAATGATATATCCATGGTACCTGCATCGGGGAAATACCACAAGATTCTTGTGTCAGGAAAATATCCCAAGTGACCTCCACAAGGGAATTATTGTGTAGACATGAATATGATTGGTTGCATACTACACTGATACATTGACTGATACGCAGATACACTGACTGATACTCAGATACATAGACTGATACGCAGATACACTGACTGATACGCAGATACACTGACTGATACGCAAATACACTGACTGATACGCAGATACACTGACTGATACGCAGATACACTGACTGCTACGCAGAAACACTGACTGATACGCAGATACACTGACTGCTACGCAGTAACACTGACTGATACGCAGATACACTGACTGATACGCAGATACACTGACTGATACGCAGATACACTGACTGATACGCAGATACACTGACTGATACGCAGATACATTGACTGATACTCAGATACATTGACTGATACACAAATACACTGACTGATACGCAGATACACTGACTGATACGCAGATACTGAAGTATGCTCCCAAGTTACACAATGTTGGTAGGACAGGCATTAACACCGTGCAAGTCTTACTTCAGCTCAATAAACACGAACTTGAGTTATTTATGAAACAAGGCATTAAATTTGACATTTCAGCATCAACTGGCCTGATCTTTGAAAGGTGTCACTGCACATCTGGTGTCAGTTTGTTTAGACATGTGCAAGGAAGTGCCCTCCTCCAATGGACAGTGTGTACACAACAATACACTCATTGTGTCCCTTCTGTCAGGATACATATTCAGAGCTCCAGATAAGCTTTTGGTGTTGTGGGTATTTTACCCATGCATTTTAAAATCATTGGGTATCAGTAATTCTACCTGCGTATTCAAATTTCTGTTACCCACTAGTTTTTACACATGTGGGTATTTAAGTTAAATATTTAAAAACACTATTCATCTAGTCCCTGCAAACTGGTGTCGTGTGGGTTCGAGAGCTTTATAGGACTCAAAAATACCACGATACTTCCACAAGAAAGTGTGATGGCAAATGATCATGATGTAACTGTCATCGTGGAGTTTGGCAAGGTTGACGGAGCGCCCCTTTATAATTTCAAAATAAGTTGCTGATTTGCTAATCGAATACGCAGGGTTACTTCACAATATTTTGATGATACGCACAAGTTTTATTTTTGTAGGTATCTGTAATGTTCGTTGCGTATTTGATACGCTTGGATTATATTTTACTGTGTATTTCAGCATTTCTGATGCGTATTTCACGCAGATACGCAGCTTATCTGGAGCTCTGCATATTAGTTGGAGGGGTCTTGTTACAGGATGCTTGTGATTCGATATGTATCATGATACACAGGTACAAACAACAAATAAATACACAGTCACCCTGTCTGCATTGGTTCAGCTATATCTTATGTCTCTCTGCAAAGTACCAAATCTGGGTCAGGCAAATCAGTGGTTGACAGCATGAACACCAAACCATGTGCCCTGTTCATCAAAGCAATCATAGTGCCACAGTTGTGTGCCACAATTGATGCATGTCATTGTATCCCAACAGGAAGCTGTCACCCTCTTCAACTGGATGCAAAGAGTGAGAATTATCACTGGTGCTATCATGTCTTTAGCCGTTTATAATCTACAAAACCAATTTCAGAATAAATATCCGCAAATATATTTTAGGATTTCCTTCACAAAAGTAATTCTTGTCATATCACATTTATTACGCACTGCATTTGTTTGTTTGTTGTTTAACACTGCTGCTATACTCAGCAATAGTCCAGCTATATGACGGCGGTCTGTAAATAATGGAGTCTGGACCACACAATCCAGTGATTGATATCATGAACATCGATCCACGCAACTGGGATAGAATGATTACATCAATTAAGTCAGCGAGTCTGACCACCCGATCCTGTTAGTCGCCTCTTACGACAAGCATAGTGTCTTTTACGGCAATCATGGGTTACTGAAGACCTATTCTACCCCGGATTTTCACGGGTACATTGTATCCACAGCTTTGGCATGTTCATATCAACATGATCAAGATCTGATGATGTACATGTGTTATCATTATGATCATGATCATGATGTATTGTTGTTACATGTCTAATATTCATTAATTCAGCATTGGGCATGATATGATAGTTTTTCAGATGTTCTATTTTTGCTATTCCTTTCTGGGTTTTCTTACCGGAAAATATTCTCTTCCTACAAATAGCATATGCATCCATGCATTCAACATACTCACTTAAAAAGTTGGTTTGAAATTTCTGCCTTCCAGAAATATTTCAAAATACTGTGAACATGACGAGGAAAACAGTCACTGAAATATAAGATATTTCAGTGCAAACACACACTTTTGTATTTTTCCTTGTCAAAACATCATTGTTTCCTAATCAAAATAATATGCAAAAGCAAATAAAACAAAACACATTCAGGAGAGCCACAGTGACTTGAGTTTAGAATTCCCTAACATTTCCTTGTTTTCTTGTTGACAGATCTCCATTTTCACTGATCAGCCTTCATACAAAATAATAATAATGTGGAATAATAATAAGTGGACTTTTTATGTGTGATAACTGGAAAATACCAGGGATTTATCTAGATCTGCTCAGAGGCTAATATTCAGCCCCAAGTTTGGAGCAAATGTCATAAAAAATTACCAAATTGGAAGTAAACATTACCCAATTCCTGCTGTTTTTGCTATACTATTAAAACAATGATAAAATACCCCTGAAATTAGGAGAATAAAAACTTAAACAAAAATCCCAATTTTGAACAAAATAACGATTGCTCCAATTTGCCTGCCAAGGTCACAAGTTTGGAATCCTACATAATTCACTGAATACCCAAAACATTTATAACCGATTATATCTGGTTGAGCATGATATAAAGAGTTGATCAATCTTAAGTAAGAATTAAGTAACTGTCAATCATTTCTTCCTCATGAATAATAATAGCAGTTGGAACCATCTCTCTCAACACCTCTGTCACCCGTGAAGATCCGGGGTAGAATAGGTGTTCAGCAACCCATGCTTGCCGTAAAAGGCCACTATGCTTGTCGTAAAAGGCGACTAACGGGATCGGATGGTCAGGTTCGCTAACTTGGTTGATGCATGTCATCGATACAATTGCTAGGATCGATGCTCATGTTGTCAATCACTGGATTGTCTGGTCCAGACTCAATTATTTACAGACTGCCGTCATATAGCGGGAATATTGCTGAGTGCGGCGTTAAACAACAAACCAACAAACAAAATGGATACAATGTGTGAAGCCGTTTCTTGTTTCCCCCACCATGATGTTGCTGGAATGTTGTTGAACCGCCATAAAATCCAACTCACTCATGCTAATGACAGAGTGAGCATGCTGTGTGAATGCGGCTTAAGCTGTAGATCTGAAGTCTGTAGTATTCTTACACCAACAGGCATCAAGGAAATGAGGACATGACACCAGCAAGGCCACAAGTGCCACCTATCCCTAAACTACCCATGAACAACCCAACCGACATCTTCGGGAACACTCGGGGCAGATGACAGCCTTGAGATAACCAACAACAACTAAGTCAACACATACTTACATCTGTAAAAAAACCTATCCATGCTGTATAGAAACTGCGGCGTCAGCTTTCATGGTTGGTATATTTAGCCAACACAGCAACATTGATGATGACTCATTCAAGAAATATTGAATTCAGGAGTTTTTATTTTTTTCTACATGCAGCAAATGACCATGATTAATGGTTCAATTCCAAACTGACTCATTTCAGCAGATGTATGAACAGAGAACTTACATCAGTTGTGATACAGAAATATCTCATTCAAAATTTATACTAATGGAATCTGTTCATCAAAAATGCTATTGGAAGGACAACAGACGTTGATTGATTGTTCCACAGTCGTATTGTGCATGTCCCCATGCCCTAGCTTTTATGATGAATACTCCCACGTCATAGCCCAGTAATGAAAACCCTCAAATGTTGACATTTTTCTGAGTCAAAATGGGTTCCTGTGAACATTTTCAAGAAACTGTGCAGAATTATACATTGTATAATTGTACATTGTACATGTCAGCGATGGAAACCAACATTTTTAGTCCACTAGTCATTATAATGAGAACACATGGCAAAACCAACGATGGAAACTAACATTTTGGTCCACGAGCCATTATAATGAAAGCATATAGCAAAACCCTTAAAACATGGCAAATTTCTACTGTTCCTTAAAATACCTTAATTATTGAGCAGTTTAGCTAGGACTATGGGAGTAGTGCCAATTTGTATTGCTGCTACACATGTGAAGTATCATCCAATAGCTCGCCATCAGGTAAAACCTAGTCCGTTTAAAAATCCTGAAACCTTATTATTTTTCCTTCTGCCCAGCCCTTGCTCACAGTAAAGCTATAGCCCTAAATAAAGCAAGTCTAGATTTTCCACAGGCTCTGAGTCTCCCATCATCTCACTGAGGCTCCTTTTCAATTTAAATGGAGTTGTTTTGTATCAAAATTACATATTTTCAGAGACTAGTTTAGGCAAAAGCCTGTGATAGATATTAAACAGATGACATTACCGAGGAAACAACTTGTGAAAATGTTAAAATACACCATGATACAGCTTTACGACTGCTGGTGATCCTCAGACCTAGATTCTGGGTCACCACATTCGATACATTACAAACACCAGATGGAACACAGTGATGACCATACAGCATGAGTAATACTATTACTCATGCCAGAGACACATAAAACTTATCATGCTTATAATACTTTGAACATTAAATTTGTTCTAATTTTTAAACCATTCAAAACATAATTATGATATTTCAGGGATGGAAATTATCCAAGAACGTCTCCTTGTAGTTATGACATATACATGATACATGTGTAGCAATACCCCCAAAATGTTTAGACCCGAGAAAATCTGACCCTTGCTTGACGCAAATGGTACAATGCTTGTCGTAAGAGGTGACTAACTGAGGACCGGGTGGTCAAGCTCGCTGACTTGGTTGATGCATGTCATCATAACCCAATTGAGTGGATCGATGCTCATGATGTCAATCACTGGATTGCCTGGTCTAGACTATTATTTACAGACCACTGTCATATAGGTGGAATATTGCTGAGTGCAGCGTTAAACAACAAACAAACAAGTCTACTGATATTTACAAACTTCGTACAAATATTCAGGTGACAGTGATGAACATATTGGAGCCACATAGAAACTCAGCACTCCCTTACTCAAAATAGAATACCGCTCAGTTTCCGCCAACCAGTTCACTGGACTGGCAGCACTTAAACATACCGGTACTTTCCATTATAATTTTGGACTAATAGGGTTCAATTTTACCAGTAATGGAAACTCTGGAATATCCCATAAACCTGCGTCTGATGATTCTGATCATTACTGACAGCATGCATGTCGAGACAGTATTGTCACCATAATGAAGACACAATAGCCGATATCATTATGATGTCAATGTGACTTGTGGTACCATTGTGATATCACCATGACTGTGGTATCATTGTGAAGTCACTGATCGATACCATTGTTGTATCACCGTGACTGTGGTATCATTGTGAAGTCACTGATCGATACCATTGTTATATCACCGTGACTGTGGTATCATTGTGAAGTCACTGACCGATACCATTGTGATTTCACCATGACTGTGGTACCATTGTGAAGTCACTGATCGATATAACTGTGATATCACTATGACTGTGGTATCATTGTAAAGTCACTGACCGATACCATTGTTGTATCACTGTGACTGTGCTACTATTGTGAAGTCACTGACCGATACCATTGTGATATCACCATGACTGTGGTACCATTGTGAAGTCACTGATCAATACCACTGTGATATGACCATGACTGTGGTATCATTGTGAAGTCACTGACCGATACCATTGTGATATCAACATGACTGTGGTACCATTGTGAAGTCACTGACCAATACCATTGTGATATCACCATGACTGTTGCAAATAGCATTGTGATGTCATGATTTTGATAGCATTGTGATGTCATGATTTTGATAGCATTGTGATGTCATTGTGACAGAAACCACTGTCACGTCTCCATAATGGTATAATATCATAGATAATGTGATAGCATCTCCATGTCACCATGACTGGAAGAGCACTGTAAACTGATGTCACAATGATTGACAGCGTTCCAATGTCACTGTGACCTACATCATTATGACTTCAGGTCTTGAGGTTTAAGATGAAGAAAAACACTTCTTGGGATGCTATAATGAAAGCATATCATGTATATGATGCAAATCAAGTTCTACATAACATTACCTATATTATATATAATGTTATACTTCTTAGTGCTTAGTTACAACAATATTGTCAGTCTAATACTCTTATGGTACAAAAACATTTCTAGAATGAAAATATTACACAATACAACCACACTAGCATGATAAAGTTTCTAAGCCAAGAACTCACCTTTAAGTAAAAATCCAATATTTTCACAAGTCCATTAAATGTTTTAACACACTCATGAATCCAACAGAGACGAAGTTGTTTTCTAACAAGTGAACCGCAAAGTATGAATACAGCGACTTTGCTTCTGCATGTAACAAGCATAAATCAGATGTGTGAGACCATCACAAATTAATAACTTCCATACAAGCTGCTTCACGCTCACAGGGCGCAGTGACCTGTTTTGCTTGAGAAAAGATGTTTTCAAAATTAGGCCACATAACTGAAGTAAGCCTATTAGGATCGCACACTGGCAGTCCAACTCCTACTCGTTTCCTGAAATGTGACCCTAGGTTATTTAGAAAGGGGAGGGTCCTGTGACAAATAACTGCAACAATTCAAACACTGAAACTAATGGCAGGACAACCAGTGCACTCGATAAACTAAGGTAGGTGACTGATAACAGATTTATTGTATAGTTATTCTAATGAGTGTCCAACATTGTATAAGGCATTTATTGTTGATGTACTGTCAGATCATACTGAAATATAATATATTAATACACAGTTCTATTGTCATTGTCTGTTTAGACATTCCAAGACCTTACCTGTTTCAATTTGAGATCCAAACAAAGGATTTACACCATAAGCGTGTTAGATAAAATCTTAAAATCTTATATAATGTCTATGTTTGAATGATGATGGAATTACTTCCCATAAACAGTGTAACAACATTATAAATTCCATCATATAAATTCATTTATAACTTTAATCATGTTAATATGAAGGTGACCATGGTTTCCAAACAGAAAGTAAATAAATTGAGCCTAATAAAAATAAACAACTTAAGAAATCAATTTAGTACATATGATACAATTACTACAGTTCTAGAGGGAACATAGGTGTAAAACAAGTCTAAATTTGATATTCATTAAACCATATTTCCTTATCACAAAACTTATCAAAAAGTGAATCCTGGATATCAAATGGAAAACATATTTCAGTAAGACTCCCCAGTGTTAATACATTTTCTTCACAGTAAATTGTTGTAAGTGCTAATAACTAAGCAGACGAATGTGTGTCGAGCTGAACATTCTTCATATATAAACAGGATGTGTTTGTCTTGTACAAGCAGCCAATACAACCCCTATGTAGAGGCTCCAGGCTGTCAACTATCAGTGAGTATCACCTCCTCATCAGACTGACATTTAGTCCCAGAAACTTAATGAATAGTTACACACAAACCAAGAACCCAAATTCGACATTTCTACATACAAAACATATTATCAAGATCAGGATAAACCACTGTTACATTTACAACACAAACATAGTTTCCCATACTATCGTCCTCTATCTCTTGAGAAATCTTGATGAAACTTCTTAACCAGCCAATCAAACATATTATTAACAAATGATTACACATCATAGGGCTGGGACGGGTAACTCATGTACCCGGGTCGGGTGGGTACTGATTAGGACCCGGGTACCCACAGGACTACCCAGACCCATGGTTAGTCACGTGATATATTGTTTAATGACAAAGATTATCTAGAACTCTATGGTTACACTACAAGTCACTAATGTTCGCATTTCTTTCTGACTATGCACCCATTCCTTCTGATTTTTCATATGGTAGAATAAAGATATAACTTAATTCAACTCTAGTGTATGAATGACCAGATTGTTTAATACATGTATCTAAATGCGTTTTGCCCGGGCTATGCTAAATATGTTCCCAACTGGACATTTTAAGACATCTCCTGAGACCTACAGTGGGTAACCAATCATATTAATAGGGGGTAGGGTAGGTAGTAAATTTGGACTCGTCCCAGCCCTAACACATAGCCAAGCAGCCCAAATGTGACATATCTATGTACAAAACATATCATTAAGAGGCAACACATATTTAAACTCTCCTTATCCACTACAATTACAGACAATGAAAATGGAATCTATAATCTTTGTGACTGCGCAATAGCTATTATCCCGACAATGCCTCCCACTCTCATAATCAGCCAATAGCCCTTTGTGTCCACAGCCACCAATATGTTTGCAGCTCAAACACAGGGCTGCTAATCTGTCAGCATTCAATGCCAAGCAAGCCCTGGTGTGAGTAATTAATCATATGTGAAATCTCACGCCTATTAATGAATGGAAATTAGCCTTCTTCGAAAACCTCAGACCAAGATGCCGTTTTGTATTCACGTACCCAGCCAAATATTACATGCTTGCCTTGAGAGGCAACTATGCTTGTCGAAAGAGGCACCTAATGGGATCGGGTGGTCAGACTCGCTGACTTCCAATTACGTAGATTGATGCTTATGATGCCAATCACTGGACTGCCTGGTCCAGAATCAATTACTGTCAGATTGACTTCATGTAGTTGGAATATTGCTCAGTGCGGCGTTTAACAACAAAGAACAAAAATTGAATTTTACTGTACACAGACAGGGCAGTTTGGTTCATCCCTGCAACATGGGCAGAGGGTCTATGTGCTAAATGTTCAGAGGTAGACAATGGCACAATATAATATTTGTCCATAAGAACATATTTGTCCATGAGAACGTATTTGTCCATACTCCCTCCTACTCCCAACAAGAAAGGTTTGGTGACTGTCATAATAATCGTGAGTCAGAATGAGCACATACATAAAATTATCCTCTCTTCACCTGTGTTCTCTTAAGAACTGACTTCAACATATGTTTTCATTTACGGAGGTATAAATGTCAAAACTGTGTCAATCCGCTTCATAAACACAAATACATATCAAAGTCAATTCTTATACATAAATACATCAACAACGGTAACTTCACAGACTGCTTGTAAAATAATTAACACAAACAAATGTAGACATCAATACGAAATCACTGACCATGGGGTCATCGTTCAGCACAATAATCAAATCCAAGCTCTATCCGGCCTATAATCAGTGAGTGAGTGAGTATCATTTTACGCCGCTTTTAGCAATATTCCAGCAATATCACGGTGGGGGACACCAGAAATGGGCTTCACACATTGTACCCATGTTGGGAATGGAACCCGGGTCTTCGGCGTGACGAGCAAACGCTTTAACCACTAGGCTACCCGACCACCCCTGCTGTTGTAAGTACAGCTAACATTGTCACAGTACAGGGTGATCAATACTATAATGATAATAGGCTCCCCGACCACCCACTATAATCAGCCAATCCGGAAACTGTAGTCTGGTAGTGGGCGTAGGTTAATTTTTTGGTTTATTGGAATATAAATGCTAAAACAAGTGCTTGGTTAACCAATCAAATGCCATGGAATCACTTGCAATTTCTTTATTCTATAATACTTTATATCAGTTAAATCCATATTTAATAGCTGCATATTGTCTCAGTACTCAAGGAAGTCACTAGTCAAATTGAATATTATATATATCCAATATATCCAATATGCATACATAGTTATCATATATACATGTACTTGTGTACACTCACTGCCTTCAACGATAAATTATATACCTTTACAGGGCATGGAATGATTCTTCTGTGACCTCATAATAACAATATCAAATTTCAAAGATCGCTTAAAAGCTGACGAAAACATTAATTTTGAATGTGTGAAATGACATTATCGATGACACACCAAAGCTCCATATTTCCAGGTCAGACATACACTTACAATAACACCTACTGGGAATAACAAGGTCTATTATTCAACTGCTATTGTCATCAACACACACAGAGTTCATCAGCAAAGACCAACACCAGGGTATAAACATGGAATAAGCACAGTGTTACTGAAGTCATTCAGTTCATTTCCTTGTTTACAGTTAGAGAAAGTGGCAAAATAAAACAGGCTATTTATAGCATTTATCATACATTTGTTAAGGACGATCATGATCTGAGAGGACATAAAACATCTATATTATGCCATGATCACAACAAAAATTCTAATGTTTGTACAATGTTGAAACTTACAACATTGAATAGGAGCCACTATTGGCTACATAATAATAAGTTTCTCTCTATTTCAATTGAGACCTGTGAAGATCTGGGGTAGAATAGGTCTTCAGCAACCCATGCTTGCCATAAATGGCGACTATGCTTGTCGTAAGAGGCGACTAACAGGATCGGGCCGTCAGGCTCGCTGACTTGGTTGATGCATGTCATCGTATCCCAATTGTGTCGATTCTCATGATGTCAATCACTGGATTGTCTTGTCCAGATTCGATTATTTACAGCCCGCCGTTATACAGCTGGAATATTGCTGTGGCATTAAACAACAAACTATTTCAATTCAAGGACTAAGGATAGAGATTGGGGTAACCTACACCCTACCCTTTACACAGCTATCACCAGGGACAGAAGAGGCATGTGTAAATATGTATTTTCAGATAGTAAATATTCTTTCTGCAGATCTAAATATTATGATACTGTTGGGTTGGGAACAGATTCTATATCACACATTTGAATATTCAAACTTGTCACAAGCGTGTAGGGACTAGTTAGGATAACATCAACGCATTTGACTGTGGGTAGTTGTCTATGTGCTACAAATGGCTGATCATGCACGGAATAATTAGTGGCTATAAACATTTAAAATAATGGACTAGTCCACACAATCAACGTCATGTTACACACATTCATGACCTGAAAGTACTCAATCGCTCTATCGACACCGCCATGGATGACTGATTTCTATCGCCTTGCACTTTACAGATCAACAAAGCGAATTTGAACACCGCGGTGATAGTGAATGTGATTCCAGTTAGATACACTGTCCCATGGAAATATACCACCAGTTGATCATATATTGTTCAAATCTCAGTTTAAAATAAATGTAATACGATCTAACTATATCTAAATAGCCGGCAAAACCAGTCAATCAAGATTCATCATCGCGTCCAAAACGCGGTGTTGCACGCATGATTGGCCACCAGTGTTGGGGCATTTCTTTCAAACAACGCAACTTCACCATCTTCGTGCCCAACCTCCAAAAACACTACTACTGACTATTCTCTATCGTGATACAGTGTAACATGCTAAATGGCGGCGGTTATTAGATGACAACTTACCGTGGTCTGACAAGTTGCAGAAATATGCCACAGAAATACCTTGAAGTCTATCCCGCAAGTTCCCGGCTACATTCGGCTAACCCCGCCCATGTTCCGGATATTACCGAAGACTCACGATGACTAACAGGTCAAGGTCTAACACACATCTGCGTAGCTCCCTGGCCTCTTGGAATATACTTTTAATATACAAACAACGTGGTTACCGATTTCCCAATCAGGATAATAACAGACACAATTAACATAACTGTTACGCTTGTTCACTTATGTAATATTGTGAATCGATTGAAGGTTTAGAAATATACTTAGACAGAATAACTCATTTAGCACGCTTCTGTACTGTATTATATGATGTTTGTGTTTGTTGGTTTGTTTGTTTGTTGTTTCACGCCGCACTCTTGATTCAGCTGAAATATTGTAAACAAATACTTGAGAATCTACAAGGCATTATAATATTACTGAATACGTAAGTAGTCTTATTTATCTGGCAGACAGTCGGGCAGGTGGAGGGAAATTTCATGCAGCCCGACAGAAAAGTTACCAGCCACGGGCAGGTGGGCAGGCAGTTATTTCGGACACTGGCTGTCCCCATAACCTAACGGCATGGGATGTTGCTCAGGATGTCAACCACTTGTTTGTCTGGCTATGATGTGATGGTTAACCATGTTTACTGATCATAAACATAAAAACATTATTTTCAAATACAGGGATGGACGTTAGCACTAGCCAAGTCATTTTTGTTTCTGTTGAAGGTATTCTCAAGTTATTTAAATTTTAAACATTTTGGGGTTTGGTTTGGTTTATTTGTTGTTTAACGCCGCACTCAGCAATATTCCAGCTATATAACGGCGGTCTGTAAATAATCGAGTCTGGACCAGACAATCCAGTGATTTGACATCATGAGCATCAATCCACGCAGTTGGGATACGATGACATACAATCGACCAAGGCAGCGAGCCTGACCACCCGATCCCCTCTTACGACAAGCATGGGTTGCTGAAGACCTATTCTACCCCGGATCCTCAAGAGTGGTATTATGTAGTGATGGGTGTCGTGAATTGAAACAGGTTATACATATCAAGAGGATAACAAATATGTCGCCTCTTTGAACAATTTGGAACAAGGGGGAAAACATCAAGAAAGCAATAAAAAATCAAAATCGGGGACAATATGGGGAATCGGTCAACAATGACTCAAGGTGACGATAGTTATTTTATGTGTATCACTTCTAAATGCCTTTCAAAGATTTATTTTGGGTGACGGTACATAATTTCCACAATGCTATAATTATTTACTGTGTAAATATCATATCCCTAGTGATGCATAAACGTCTGTTACAAAATACGCATGTTCAAAATATTTACTGGTTATAGTATGTGGGATGAACCTTTTTTCTCTTCATAAAATGATATACAGTAAACTACGGTTATAACGAACACGCTTATAACGAACTGACAGATATACCGAACTTATTTTTTAGTCCCGACAACTTGTTGTATATAAGCTGTATATATGCTTATAACGAACTACGGTTATAATGAAGTAAAATAAGTACGCGGTACATGTTTCTACATACTCTACCAACCAGGGTGCCGTTGTACAAAACAACCTCAGCGCTACGACTGACGCAAGTCTACGTTAAGGTATGGGAGTTACGATCACCTTAGCGCTAAGATCGCTTTGTACAACGGCACCCAGAAACACTAAACCTATCATGACTTTATCATGATGAAATATGACTACAATATGGTGAACGCTTCATTTGCCACATTGATCACACTCCTTTCGAAACAATACGTTGTAATATTTAAATAACTCAGGACATAAGCTATATTGAAATGAATAAGGATATATAGGTTGTAGTCCACCACGAAAAGGCTTTTGATATTTCCCATTTAACTGTTATAGCTATACTATCAGTTACAGAGAAACAATGTGACGGTTTTACAGCTGTTTATTTGACGAATGAAAAACTTGCAAGTTTGTAACTTTTGCTTGCATCCTATCAGCCTCCGGTGTGTATCTGACATATATGCCTGTTATAGTTCTGACTGCAACTTAGACACGGTACACAAACGTACGATCACTAACTCAAGTGACTTTCGATTTCCTCCACAGGAGGCAATGAGGAGTTATCTCCCCTACAACAAATCGAAAGGACGGGGAGGTTGAATACAATAACGAATGCAGTGTACGAGACATTTTCTTCGTACGGATTGTGAATTACATTATGAAATGGCATATCGTAAATGAACAAATCAACTTATAATTCTCACATAGACGCCAATATGCAACCATGCTGTACTTGTACTCATAGGTGACTATGCTTGTCGTAAGAGGCGAGTAACAGGATAAGGTGGTCAGGCTCGCTGACTTGGTTGATGCATGTCATCGTATATCAATTGCGTAGATCGATGTTCATCAGTGTGTGTGCGTGCGTGCGTGCGTGCGTGCGTGCGTGCGTGTGCGACCGCTTGCACGTGTGTTGACAATTTGAAATAATTATTAATAATAATAATTAATATCGATGAAACCAATATGAAAAAATAATAATACAATCTAGAGACGTCACACCATCTCACTTCCTGTGAAAAAAAGTTTTGCGATGAATCAATGAGATAATATAGAAAGATATGGTATGCGGATCTCTGAAAACCATCCCCAGGGAATTAACACCCATACTAGAAGTAAGGTACAGCTAAAGGGGAACCACATTAATTAAATCACATCTCAGTAACCACGGTGACGGAGAGCGGTATACACATAGGATCTATATACAGTGCACGAAAGATGTGGTTTTAATGACATTATAATTGTTGCGTTTCGGGAAATGAGTTTCAGCAAAGTGTGGGAATTGTACTCGCCAAGAGGTTCACCTGATAACCTGTATTAGGTAATAACGCCGAAATGTGAATAGGGAGTACCTGTCGTCACAGGTGTTTCTCAACTATAAACACATTTTTCAATTTGAAATTGTATGTTTCACGTGAATAAATGCCCCCAAAGACGCAGTTTCAACAGAGAGGTTCTTTTGTTCAAGAACAAAAGTCTCTAAAACACGCTGAACAAGTATGTGACATGTCGCCTTATTTCGAGTGAGAGCGTGACTGCGTGACGCCATGATCTATATACATGACGTATTTTCCTACGTTGTGGCATCATGTTACTTCCGGTCGATGCGATAACTATCAGAAATAACAATAGGCAATAATAATTCAACGAAGAGAGCTATTGTGAACAGCAAATAGTTGTCAGGCATAAAAATAATTAATTATTAGCGTAGATTATTTGTGACAGTGCTGTTCCTAACTGCCTTTCAGAAATTATCTGCATCCTTCCCCTCTCGAATGGAGATGTAACACACTGGATAACCGAGGATGTCACCTCTCCCAAAATAATCTAATCTAACCCGTGGCTGAAACAGGATGTCGATATACTGTAGACACCTTGCTGAAAGAAACGACGATGAACGTAACAATTGTCCCATGCACGTAAACTTTAAAGTTCTCATGCAAGTTTATTTAAAAATTCAATTAAAAAACATAATTAAAATAAATATAATTTCTGTAGATTTCCGTGCAAATGCATATAACTTCCATACTTTGCCTATACCCATAAATGCCCTGCTATATAAACTAACGGCCATAAGAAACTTTCTCACTTTAAAAATGCCGTGTTGCTGTAACTTACCTGATGCATCGTTGCAAACAGGCCGGGCAGATACCACACAGGCCAAGAACAGGCAGACCCAGGGTAACTATGCCCAGTGAAGACCGGTACTGGCGTACTTTGCATCTCCGGAATCGGTTCTTGACAATGACGTAATCAGCGTGTTTACCGCCGAAGGGGTAAACTTACGGTAGCACGTTGAATTCATGAGGTCGTGTCGTATGGTAGAGGCAATGTTATGGTGTGGGGAGGAATTTGTTGGCATGAACACCACTGGTTAACGTTAGCGGAAATTTGACAGATCAGCGTTACATAGATATCATTCTTCGTCCGACTATCCTACCATCACTACAACTCCTACAACGTGGTGTCCTTTATCAGCATGACAACGTCACACCCCATACAGCCCGAATCGTACAGAACTTCCTTGCAGCCAACAAAGTCAACGTGTTGCCGTGGCCTGCATGCTCCCCAGGCATTTCCCCCATAGAATACCTCTGGGATGTCATGGATCGTCGTGTTCGACAGCGACCACATTCTCCAGCCAACCGACAAGAACTGATCCAGGCCCTCCAAGAAGAACGACGACGTATCCCACATGATGTCATCAGAGGACTGACTTTCTCTGTGCGCTAGAGAATTTTGCGTGTCTTGTAGCAGGGGTGGTCATACACGCTATTAATGTGTAGTGTTATTGAACGTTTTAGATGTGTGTGTGTCCTTTGTCCATTACGTTGAAAGCTTGGTCCTATTTTACATGTGTTTCCTTTTCGTTTCATACTTGACCCGTGAAGATCCGGGGTAGAATGTGTTTTCAATAATCCATAACGGCCTACTATGCTATCAATGCTTGTCGAAAGAGGTGACTAACGGGATCGGGTGGTCAGGCTCGCTGACGTGTTTGATGCATGTCACCGTGTCCCAATTGCGTGGATCAATGTTAATTATGTCAACCACTGGATTGTCTGGTTCAGACTCGATTATTTACAGACCGCCGTCATATCGCTGGAATATTGCTGAGTGAGGCGTTAAACAACAAACAAAACAAAATCAGCAGCAACATAAACTTGATACAATAATCATTTATAAGAATTGGCAGACAAATTAATACACTGCTGTAAAAGCATTTAACTCTATAAGGTTTATAATACACGAAAAACAAATTTCCAGAATGGCAAAGACTGTAAAAGTGTACATAATTATATAAATGTTCGTGGTCAATTTGTCTATATTTTGTTCGTACACATAACCAATAATCATTCATGTGACAGTTCCCTTCCATTAACACCAAAACCAAATTACTAATGCAAATTATCTCCCTTTACTATTTATATACAGATATATCCAGAGATGTATTATTGTGAATGTATTTTGACATTTGTCATCTTTACAAAGTGCTGTATTTTGGATATATAAATCATTCAAAGAAATATACAACGAAGATACAAGCTTTTATATCAACACTTTTTCGTCCTTTGTTAGTTGATCCCAGAAAGTGTGCTCACATAAGAAACACAAATTTATGCCTTGCGTTCAAACTGAAGGACACTGAGAAATAACACAATCCGATATATTTTTGTGTGTGTGTTGATAATTTAACTTTTTATAGACGCTTGTTTAATTTGATCTGCCCACATTCACGTAGCTGACATAATTGCCCATTTGACGTTAATGGCGCGTTGGTCCCATTTTCAGCCACTGTTCATGTTGTAAATGAGTACCGAATGCGTAATACTTAGTGTGAACATCCGTGGGCATTCCGAGTGGGGAATATAGGGCTCCAGCAGCCCTTGCTTGTCGTAAGAGGCGATTATGCTTGTCGTAAAAAGCGACTATGCTTGTCGTAAGAGGCGACTATGCTTGTTGTAAAAGGCGACTATGCTTGTCGTAAGAGGCGACCATGCTTGTCGTAAGAGGCGACTATGCTTGTCGTAAGAGGCGACTATGCTTGTCGTAAGAGGCGACTACATTTGTCGTAAAGGGCGACTATGCCTGTAAAAAGCGACTATGCTTGTCGTAAAAGGCGACTATGCTTGTCGTAAAAGGCGACTATGCTTGTCGTAAGAGGCGACTAACGGGATCGGGTGGTCAGGCTCGCTGACTTGGTCAATGCATGTGATCGGATCCCAGTCGCGTAGATCGATACTCATGATGGCAGTCACTGGATTGTCTGATCCCGAGTCGATTATTTACCTCCGCCGTCATATAGTCCGAATTTGTTGAGGGCTGTGATGAACAAGAAACACTATATGTTAGATTCATATCATCTTTTGTTTGCATCAAATTTGATCGCATCCCCACTTCTGCCCTTGGGCCAGTAGGACCGATACCTTCAAAGCTTAATTCACTCACTCTCAAAAGATTTTTGTTTGTTTGTTGTTTAACGCCGCACTCAGCAATATTATAGCAATATGACGACGGTCTGTAAATAATCGAGTCTGGACCAAACAATCCAGTGATTGACATCGTGAGCATCGATCCACGCAATTGGGATACGATGGCATGCATCAACCAAGTCAGCGAGCCTGACCACCCGATCCCATTAGTCGCCTCTTACGACAAGCATAGTCGCCTTTTACGGCAAGCATGGCTTGGGGAAGACCTATTCTACCCAAGATCTTCACAGGTCAACTCTCAAAAGAAATGTGGAGAGGTGTAATGATGTTGTATAACAACAATAACTAATTTGGAATATGCTTATTTTTATTGTCGCTTGTAAATCACTTTGTTCCTAAATAAACCCAAGTTGGAGAAATGCATTAGGCCTTCTACATTATAAAAAGTGCATATTCAGCATCGACAGGTCTGTAATTGGTGTTTCCAAACAGGAAGCATGTTTCATCATGCCTTTTTTCAATTTTCATTGACACTGCTCGTCACTCGCCTCTCATCATACAGATGGTATTTTCCCAAAGAAGGATTTCGACAGTCCGGGTGTATTTATAGCTCATAATGCAATAGTTTGCAATCGCAAGTACCCCTCAATTACTTCCCTTGCAAATTCCCCGTGTATCTACAAGGGCAAGGACGTTGAGCTAAGAAGGTGAAGGTTAGTAACTAAAAGCATGTACATTCATTTCCTTCCGATCGCACTCGGTTCACTTGTCTGTTTCCCTATTTCGGGTGAGGTTTCGGAACAGTTGTCACTGACTGCTCTACACGTGTGGACATTTTTTGGAGAAAATCAACAGGTCTGATTCTCGTGTCGCCACGTGAGTATATTCCTCAGTGGTGTCGGGAGGTTACCAGTTACCAGAATTAGCAACATCGTCATAAGAATTCGTGACAGTTGATTGAGCCAGGAAAAAAGAAGGCATCAGTAATTCTATAGGGACGGTATTGCATCAACGGCGGTTTGACTCGGGAGAAAAGCTGCCCGGTCATCTTAACGGATCGGCAGTTTGAGCAAGCAGCAAGAGGTAAAATTATTGATCATTTTTCGGTAAAGTGAGGGTTAGTAGTTATTTGTTTATGTTGTTTCACCGTCAACAACGTCATGCCTGAACGATTACCTATTGTCGAGTCGAACACGCCCACGCGAAAGCATGTCTTGCTCGTTGTTAGATTCTGTGGGACAATCCAATAATTATTGCTGTATTGTGCAGATTTCTTTTGGTTTAATTTATATTTTATTGTCACATGTCTCGTTTGGAGGACAGTGTTGTTACAATATGTTTGAATTTCTAAAAACGAGATAAAGAGGAATAATATATTTTTAATTAAGATGTATTTTGTGTATTTTTTCATACTTTTTTTCTTTGTATTTTTCACTCACCAACATGTATTATCTATACTTTGTTATAGATGGAAATAATCTTATAGTGTTTTAACATATTTAGCAGTGCTTCTCTTTTTGCATGTTCATTTCACCATCAGTATTCTGTCCTTGGCCAGTGATAAATAATTTATAACCCCATTTGATTGTTAACTGTTAACAATGTTATCATACCATTTGATTTAATCATTGTTGCACATTATTTTACCTTTTTAACTATTTATGAGAGAAATAGAATGAAAAGTCCTCAAATGATAATTGTTTGAAACTGTTCTTTTTTTAAACAAATGGATTAATTTTTTGTCAGCAGCTGTCATAATAGCTGTTGTTTTGTTTCTATTTGTGATTGTTGCGTGCAGTCATGATGAACAATGGTTGTCATCAACTTGTCAGGAAAGTGGTTGATCAGGGGACTATTATTACATCTAGCGAAAAAGAAAAGAAAAAAGCTGCAGTTGCCCTCTACCAATCGTCAGTTTTGTCATCAGCTGATTAATAAGTCACTACTGGGGACAACAAACTCATTACATCATTGATAGTTTTGTAGACCCGTAAAGATCCGGGGTAGAATAGGTCTTCAGCAACCCATGCTTGCCGTAAAAGGCGACTATGCTTGTTGTAGGAGGCGACTAACGGGATCTGGTGGTCAGGCTCGCTGACTTGGTTGATGTATTTCAGCGTTGATCGTTGCAACCCATGCTTGCCGTAAAAGGTGACTGATGGGATTGGTTTGTCAGGCTCGCTGACTTGTTTGATGCATGTCATCGTATCCCAATTGCGTGGATCGATGCTCATGAAATCAATCACCGGATTGTCTGGTCCAGACTCGATTATTTACAGACTGCTGTCATATAGCTGTAATATTGCTGAGTGTGGCGTTAAACAACAAACAAACAAACAAACAAACAAAATAATACTTTTACAACATAAGTACCATTTGATAAGAGCGATTTGGGGGAGGGGTAGACTAAGCCTTAGTCTTTTGCGAATATATTATTTTAAATAACTACAATTTAATAACTATGTTTAAATTGAAAAGGGGCCCCAGTGAGGTGGGGATTCTGAAAGCTTCTTGTTGCTTTTTGTTGTTTGACACCTCACTCAGCAATATTCCAGCGATTTGACAGAAGGTGAGTGGTTAGGTGAGTGAGTGAGTCCATGGGTGAGTGAGTGGGTGAGTGGTAAGGTGAGTGAGTGAGTCCATGAGTGGGTGAGTGGTTAGGTGAGTGAGTGAGTCCATGGGTGAGTGAGTGGGTGAGTGGTAAGGTGAGTGAGTGAGTCCATGAGTGGGTGAGTGGTTAGGTGATAGAGTCCATGGGTGAGTGGTTAGGTTAGTGAGTGAGTCCATGGGTGAGTGAGTGGGTGAACGGTTAGGTGAGTGGGTGAGTGAGTGAGTGAGTCCATGGGTGAGTGCGTGGGTGATTCGTTAGGTGAGTGAGTGGGTGAGTGGTTAGGTGAGTGAGTGAGTCCATGGGTGAGTGAGTGGGTGAGTGGTTAGGTGAGTGAGTGGGTGAGTGAGTGAGTCCATGGGTGAGTGAGTGGGTGAGTGAGTGAGTCCATGGGTGAGTGCGTGGGTGAGTCGTTAGGTGAGTAAGTGGGTGAGTGGTTAGGTGAGTGAGTGAGTCCATTGGTGAGTGAGTGGGTGAGTGAGTGAGTCCATGGGTGAGTGAGTGGGTGAGTGGTTAGGTGAGTGAGTGAGTCCATGGGTGGGTGAGTGGTTAGGTGAGTGAGTTGGTGAGTGGAAAGGTGAGTGAGTGGAAAGGTGAGTGAGTGAGTCCATGGGTGAGTGAGTTGGTGAGTGGTAAGGTGAGTGAGTGGTTAGGTGAGTGAGTGAGTCCATGGGTGAGTGAGTTGGTGAGTGGTAAGGTGAGTGAGTTTCCATCAAAATTTATAGCCAGTAGAAACTTGTAGAGTAAGTGAGTGCGTGAGTTTGGTTTAGCGTCACTGTTGTGACAAGTGATGCAGGTCTTAGATGGTTACCACTTTGGTGACACCCACGAACACGGGTATGGTGACAAACCTTGAAACATAATCGGGGCGAACCCGGTGGCTATGTTTGAGTGAGTGAGTGAGTATAGTTTTCCGCTGTTTCTATCAAACCTAAGACCTCTCTATCCATGCATTGTTACTGTGAGTCGCCTGGATTACTAAATAACCCATGCTTCCGTTAAACACAAATATGATTCATATGGCCTTTAAAAAGATACTCAAACTTTGAACTTTCTGTGATGGAACTGAAATACTATTTATCCACAACTACCTAACATTGTGAGTGTTGCAACATTTGACATTAGCGTAAAACGTGTGTCACACTCAGTAAATTTGTGTTGGGTAATGACAGCAGTGAGACTCATTAGCCAACTGTAGTTAAAAAGAACATACTTACCATCTATGTGAGCAGGGCTCGATTAAGCTATGTATAAAACATGCACAATTACAACCTATTATTGTACAATGCAACCCAATATTTATGTCTACATGCACCAAGTGCACCAATGTTTTGTGTGACCAACCCTTACTTTGACCACACAGTATCGACCATTGAACACACTCAGTACCCCTGGGCAATATTTGCCATACTACCACATGACTAATTGCTGTGTTACCTGTATGTGTAATTCATGACACACGACAGTGTCATTGGAGATCTCACATTTTACTTTTTGGGACTACTAGTTTAAGCATCTATGTTTTTAATTTGATAAATTTGTAGGATCAATGATCAACCTGTTTTCATGCCAACATGCACCTGGTGCAACTAGGTTTTCATGCCAACATGCACCTGATGCAACTAGGTTTTCATGCCAACATGCACCTGGTGCAACTAGGTTTTCATGCCAACATGCTCCTGGTGCAACTAGGTTTTCAAGCCAACATGCACCTGGAGCAACTAGGTTTTCATGCCAACATGCACCTGGTGCAGCTAGGTTTTCGTGCCAACATGCACCTGGTGCAACTAGATTTTTTATGCCAACAGCACCTGGTGCAGCTAGGTTTTCGTGCCAACATGCACCTGGTGCAACTAGATTTTTAGACCAACATGCACCTGGTGCAGCTAGCTTTTCATGCCAACAAGCCCCTGGTGCAACTAGCTTTTCATGCCAACATGCACCTGGTGCAACTAGCTTTTCATGCCAACATGCTCCTGGTGCAAATCAAGTTCCTTAAGTCGTTCCCTGGTGAGCATTTGGTGTCTAGAATGAGAGGGGTATGAAAGGGGTTTTATCATATCTCCATGTTAGAATGATGAGATCTGGTTGGGACATGTGATCTGGATAAAATACTATGTATCCTGCCTGGGAGGGAAATACTTTTTGAGTTATACCCCACCATGAAGAAGGCAGACTGCACATGGATTTTCGAGCGTAATAATAAAGCCCTTATACCTAGCTTCAAAGCAAAAGACCACATACTTTTTCTTAGTGAATGAAAGTCACTTGACACAGCACAAGTTAACCTCAACTCAATCAAAGAGCTGTTTTCTTTCTCGTTTCAATCTGTTTTTCTTCTTTTACAATGGCAGATTGAAATATGTCAGTTAGATAGATTCGTTGTAGCAGTATCATAAGGGGTACATGGGGTTTTATGTGTCTGTTGTTAGGTTTTATACCACTCGCCTCTGGCATGTGGTATTAAACCTATAGGGGGACTCATAAATGAATAAACACCCCTCGTGATACTGCTTCAACTTATAGTATTTACTCATTGGATAATATCTCGTGTTTTTATTTCAAAATTCATACTTTCTTTATTATGACAGCGTTTTATCTGGACCTGCTCAGAGGCAAAAATTCGTCCCGAAGTCAGTAAAATTTACCAATTTGAATATAAAAAATCCCAATTTCTCAGAATTAACGAAATAAATAAACACATGGAAAAAAAATCTAATTCTGAACAATATCACAATATTTTTCCCAATTTGCCTGTCGATGGCACTTAGTTTGTAATCCTAAATAAATCCCTGTAGAATATACGGGGGGCATGGGTGGCCCAGCCGTCTAAGGCGCCACGATTCGCTGTGCAGAGTTGCGTCCCCTGGGCCTGCCACAAACCTATGATTGTGGGTTCGAATCCCGGTTCGCCCCGATTATGTTTCTACGTTTGTAAGCACCATACCCGTGCTCGTGGGTTTCACCAAAGTGGTAAACGTCTGAGACTTGCATCACTTCGGGCTTTCCTCCCACATTAAGCTGACATGCCGCAATATTACTGGAATAATGTTAAAAGCTGCGTTAAACCCAACTCACTCAACACACTTGAAGAACACACCCCCTGTCAACCGACCTAGTTTAGATGGTGTTCAAGATAATTTCATATAAGCCTTAACGCTCAGACATATCTGTGAGATCTATGGACTTGTTTTCATAATTATTTCGTTCTTCATTCATAAATAAGAAAGCAATTCCGTAAAAACACCCAAGGGCAACCGGTCTCCATTTCCTATTGAAGCCTACTCAAAATATGGAATGTTTTCTTAACAAAGAATAATCATCTCCTTTCCTCAATTTTGATTAAATATAGACACATTCAATGCAGGGATGGATATAGTCAACATGTTCAAGAGAGCATACAAACGCGTTGGGGCCCTGATGACCTAAAAATAGGTCCGGGCTCCACCCTAGCTAACACAAATAGTTTACCCAAGTCCTCTATAGATGTGTAGACTTTTGACACTCTGTTATTAGTCATGCTTCAAATGCTTTCATTACTTAAGGGGGCAGAACCCACATGTATGTATTGAATTTTTCAATTTGATTGTATTAGATGGGTGGATTCTATATTAATGTCTGTGTGCAGTAAACTCTCCATAAACCTGGTAGCACACATTTGGATCAGAAGGTAATAGTATTGTGTTTATTGTGGGATTCCTAAATTATGAATGTGATTAAAAATTGATGTGTTTGCTGAAATTTAAAATTCTGTTATTTTCCTTCATAAATTTTTGAGTGTGGCTATGATTGTGTGGAAATTCTTGTTTTGTTTAGAATGTCATGAATAACTATGCTTTGAAATGTGTATATTTTGTTTCTTTTATTATGAATATAATGTGAATTTTGGCTGTGTTATTAATTCAATTATTTTACTTAGAAATATGATGTATGTTTAGTTTTGGATTATGTTACCTGTGAAGACTCGGGTTGGAATACTGGTCTTCAGAAACCCATGCTTGCCATTTGAGGCGACTATACTTATCGTATGAGGCCAATAATTGATCGGGGGTTCAGGCTTGCTGACTTGGTTGATACATGTCATCATGTCCCAATTGTGTGGTCCAGACACACTTATTTTCTGACCCCCGTCATATATCTGGATTACTGCTGAGTGTGGTTAAACAACAAACAAACAATTTTTATAGTATGTGATTATGTAAATAAGTATGAGTATACATGGGTATTTTTCTATCATCTTTTATGAGTGTTTGTTTGTTGTTTAACGCCGCACTCAGCAATATTCCAGCTATATGATGGCGGTCTGTTAATAATCAAGTCAGGACCAGACAATCAACTTGGCTGAATGTTTTCAGTGCTTAAGTTTCAAATTAAGCTAAAACTTTACTTCGGACGAATCCACACATGAGCAAGGATCCACACACGAGTAGGGATCCACACACGAGGAAGGATCCACACACGAGTAGGGATCCACACACGAGTAGGGATCCACACACGAGGAAGGATCCACACACGAGCAGGGATCCACACACGAGTAGGGATCCACACACGAGGAAGGATCCACACACGAGCAAGGATCCACACATAAGCAAGGATCCACACAAGAGCAAGGATCCACACACGAGGAAGGATCCACACACGAGGAGGGATCCACACACGAGTAGGGATCCACACACGAGTAGGGATCCACACACGAGTAGGGATCCACACACGAGCAAGGATCCACACACGAGCAAGGATCCACACACGAGCAGGGATCCACACACGAGCAGGGATCCACACACGAGGAAGGATCCACACACGAGCAGGGATCCACACACGAGGAAGGATCCACACACGAGCAAGGATCCACACACGAGCAGGGATCCACACACGAGGAAGGATCCACACACGAGCAAGGATCCACACATAAGCAAGGATCCACACAAGAGCAAGGATCCACACACGAGGAAGGATCCACACACGAGCAGGGATCCACACACGAGTAGGGATCCACACACGAGCAAGGATCCACACACGAGCAAGGATCCACACACGAGCAGGGATCCACACACGAGCAGGGATCCACACACGAGGAAGGATCCACACACGAGCAGGGATCCACACACGAGGAAGGATCCACACACGAGCAAGGATCCACACACGAGCAGGGATCCACACACGAGCAGGGATCCACACACGAGCAAGGATCCACACACGAGCAGGGATCCACACACGAGCAGGGATCCACACACGAGGAAGGATCCACACACGAGCAAGGATCCACACACGAGCAGGGATCCACACACGAGTAGGGATCCACACACGAGCAAGGATCCACACACGAGGAAGGATCCACACACGAGCAAGGATCCACACACGAGTAGGGATCCACACACGAGCAAGGATCCACACACGAGCAAGGATCCACACACGAGCAAGGATCCACACACGAGCAAGGATCCACACACGAGCAAGGATCCACACACGAGCAAGGATCCACACACGAGTAGGGATCCACACACGAGCAAGGATCCACACACGAGCAAGGATCCACACACGAGCAAGGATCCACACACGAGCAAGGATCCACACACGAGGAAGGATCCACACACGAGCAGGGATCAACACACGAGGAAGGATCCACACACGAGTAGGGATCCACACACGAGTAGGGATCCACACACGAGCAAGGATCCACACACAAGAGCAAGGATCCACACACGAGTAGGGATCCACACACGAGCAAGGATCCACACATGAGCAAGGATCCACACACAAGAGCAAGGATCCACACATGAGCAAGGATCCACACACAAGAGCAAGGATCCACACACGAGTAGGGATCCACACACGAGGAAGGATCCACACACGAGCAAGGATCCACACATAAGCAAGGATCCACACAAGAGCAAGGATCCACACACGAGGAAGGATCCACACACGAGGAGGGATCCACACACGAGTAGGGATCCACACACGAGTAGGGATCCACACACGAGTAGGGATCCACACACGAGCAAGGATCCACACACGAGCAAGGATCCACACACGAGCAGGGATCCACACACGAGCAGGGATCCACACACGAGGAAGGATCCACACACGAGCAGGGATCCACACACGAGGAAGGATCCACACACGAGCAAGGATCCACACACGAGCAGGGATCCACACACGAGGAAGGATCCACACACGAGCAAGGATCCACACATAAGCAAGGATCCACACAAGAGCAAGGATCCACACACGAGGAAGGATCCACACACGAGCAGGGATCCACACACGAGTAGGGATCCACACACGAGCAGGGATCCACACACGAGCAGGGATCCACACACGAGGAAGGATCCACACACGAGCAGGGATCCACACACGAGGAAGGATCCACACACGAGCAGGGATCCACACACGAGGAAGGATCCACACACGAGCAAGGATCCACACACGAGCAGGGATCCACACACGAGCAGGGATCCACACACGAGCAAGGATCCACACACGAGCAGGGATCCACACACGAGCAGGGATCCACACACGAGGAAGGATCCACACACGAGCAAGGATCCACACACGAGCAGGGATCCACACACGAGTAGGGATCCACACACGAGCAAGGATCCACACACGAGGAAGGATCCACACACGAGCAAGGATCCACACACGAGTAGGGATCCACACACGAGCAAGGATCCACACACGAGCAAGGATCCACACACGAGCAAGGATCCACACACGAGCAAGGATCCACACACGAGCAAGGATCCACACACGAGCAAGGATCCACACACGAGTAGGGATCCACACACGAGCAAGGATCCACACACGAGCAAGGATCCACACACGAGCAAGGATCCACACACGAGCAAGGATCCACACACGAGGAAGGATCCACACACGAGCAGGGATCAACACACGAGGAAGGATCCACACACGAGTAGGGATCCACACACGAGTAGGGATCCACACACGAGCAAGGATCCACACACAAGAGCAAGGATCCACACACGAGTAGGGATCCACACACGAGCAAGGATCCACACATGAGCAAGGATCCACACACAAGAGCAAGGATCCACACATGAGCAAGGATCCACACACAAGAGCAAGGATCCACACACGAGTAGGGATCCACACACGAGCAAGGATCCACACACGAGCAAGGATCCACACACGAGCAGGGATCCACACATGAGCAAGGATCCACACACGAGCAAGGATCCACACACGAGTAGGGATCCACACACGAGCAAGGATCCACACACGAGCAAGGATCCACACACGAGCAAGGATCCACACACGAGCAAGGATCCACACACGAGCAAGGATCCACACACGAGTAGGGATCCACACACGAGCAAGGATCCACACACGAGCAAGGATCCACACACGAGCAAGGATCCACACACGAGCAAGGATCCACACACGAGGAAGGATCCACACACGAGCAGGGATCAACACACGAGGAGGGATCCACACACGAGTAGGGATCCACACACGAGTAGGGATCCACACACGAGCAAGGATCCACACATGAGCAAGGATCCACACACAAGAGCAAGGATCCACACACGAGTAGGGATCCACACACGAGCAAGGATCCACACATGAGCAAGGATCCACACACAAGAGCAAGGATCCACACATGAGCAAGGATCCACACACAAGAGCAAGGATCCACACACGAGTAGGGATCCACACACGAGCAAGGATCCACACATGAGCAAGGATCCACACACAAGAGCAAGGATCCACACATGAGCAAGGATCCACACATGAGCAAGGATCCACACACGAGTAGGGATCCACACATGAGCAAGGATCCACACATGAGCAAGGATCCACACATGAGCAAGGATCAACACACACGAGCAAGGATCCACACATGAGCAAGGATCCACACATGAGCAAGGATCCACACACGAGTAGGGATCAACACATGAGCAGGGATCAACACACGAGCAGGGATCCACACACAAGCAAGGATCAACACATGAGCAGGGATCAACACACGAGCAGGGATCCACACACGAGCAAGGATCCACACACGAGCAAGGATCCACACACGAGGAAGGATCCACACACAAGCAAGGATCCACACACGAGCAAGGATCTACACATGAGCAAGGATCCACACATGAGCAAGGATCCACACACAAGCAAGGATCCACACACGAGCAAGGATCTACACATGAGCAAGGATCCACACATGAGCATGGATCCACACACGAGCAAGGATCCACACATGAACAAGGATCAACACATGAGCATGGATCCACACACGAGCAAGGATCCACACACGAGGAAGGATCCACACACGAGCAGGGATCCACACATGAGCAAGGATCAACACACGAGGAAGGATCCACACATGTGCAAGGATCCACACACGAACAAGGATCCACACATGAGCAAGGATCCACACACGAGCAAGGATCCACACACGAGCAAGGATCCACACACGAGGAAGGATTCACACACGAGCAGGGATCCACACACGAGCAAGGATCAACACATGAGCAAGGATCCACACACGAGGAAGGATCCACACATGTGCAAGGATCCACACACGAACAAGGATCCACACATGAGCAAGGATCCACACACGAACAAGGATCCACACACGAGCAAGGATCCACACACGAGGAAGGATCCACACATGTGCAAGGATCCACACACGAGCAAGGATCCACACACGAACAAGGATCCACACACGAACAAGGATCTACACATGAGCAAGGATCCACACATGAGCAAGGATCCACACACGAGGAAGGATCCACACATGTGCAAGGATCCACACACGAGTAGGGATCCACACACGAGGAAGGATCCACACACGAGCAAGGATCCACACATGAGCACGGATCCACACACGAGCAAGGATCCACACACGAGCAAGGATCCACACATGAGCACGGATCCGCACACAAGCAAAGGTCCACAGACGAGCAAGGATCCACACAAAGTCCGACAATTGGTAGTCTAGATCACATACTTTGTGTACTCCTCTGACAAGTGTAAATTGACCACTTTCTAAATGGCATTGTGTGTTCATATTGACACACATGACCAGGATCCATATCACTGGGGCACAACATATTGACACACATGACCAGGATCCATATCACTGGGGCACAACATATTGACACACATGACCAGGATCCATATCACTGGGGCACAACATATTGACACACATGACCAGGATCCCTATCACTGGGGCACAACATATTGACACACATGACCAGGATCCCTATCACTGGGGCACAACATATTGACACACATGACCAGGATCCCTATCACTGGGGCACAACATATTGACACACATGACCAGGATCCCTATCACTGGGGCACAACATATTGACACACATGACCAGGATCCCTATCACTGGGGCACAACATATTGACACACACGACCAGGATCCCTATCACTGGGGCACAACATATTGACACACGTTAGCAAGGATCCATTTCTGTAAAAACATAAAAGGAACGTGCATGTAATCGTAAAGCCCAAGAAAGCATGACAAATTACACGTAACACAGGGATTAGTGGCGTAGTATGGTAAATAAAGCTAAGAGGTATTGAGTGTGTTCAAAGATATGTGGAAAAGTAAGGGTAAGTCATACACAAATTTGAATTTTTTTATGTGTACTTGGTGCCTCTAGATATAAATATCAGGTAGCATTTTTCAATGTTAGGTTGCAATGGCGGCTGTTTTATAAAGCTAATGGATCCCTGCTCAACAATCATGTCCTTCAGTAGATCACCTGACTTAAAGTCAAATGAACTTGTGACATTGTGTGTTGTCTCCCACCCTTCTGTCATTACTTTGTACATTGTCGACATCTTTTTTATCGTTGCTGTGGTTTCTCTAACAGAATTAGGATAACAAAATTGAAAATGCCTCTTCGGTTTATTACTCAGGCAGTTCTGCCTGTATTATTAGGAACTGTGATATGCAGTTAATACCTGGTATGCGAAATAATAAGTATTATTTACCCATGCACAGTATGATTTACCCGAAGTCTCTGTACAGTGTTATTTACACTATGTTTCTTTACAGTTTTATTTACCCTATGTCTGTGTACAGTACTATTTACTCTGTGTACAGTTTTATTTATGCTATGTCTGTATACAGTGTTATTTACCCTGTATGTATACAGTGTTATTTACCCTATATCTGTGTAAAGTATCATTTACCCTGTGTCTTCATACAGTATTATTTACCCTATGTCTCTGTAAGTATTATTTACAGGGAGGACAAGTTAGCTTACTTGTATTTGACAAGTCCAGTAATTTATACATTCAATGAAACTATTCTGATAATTTCACAGAGAATATCATTTCTCTGCCGTAATAAAACCCTGGATTTGTAACCCCTGATATGAATTGGTAGTTCATTTTAATATCAGATTCTGAAGAATGCCAGAGTGAAAGTTGAATAAGTGGAAAAGTTCAGATTTAATCTTTTCTGATAGCATGGCACTGGACTTGTATCCGATTACTTGCTTGGGTGTCCAATTTTTGAAATCTGAAAAAACTACGAGCATGTTTGCTATTTCATTTCGATTTCATTAAAGAAGCAATTATGTAACGTACTTTCAACAGCCCCAATGCACTTTAAAAGTACTATGGTGCCTGTAAGTTTAGCTGAGAGAATGGTGATTTATGCGAGGGGGGTGGGATGGGAGGTGGTGGGGGGATGGGAGGGGCGGGGGAATTGGAGGTGGTGGGGGCAGTTGGATTGGTCTTAGGTCTGTATTATGTTTTGCAGACCCCCTCATCTTATGTAACATTTTTTCTTGGCCCCCCCCCCTCCTTATAATAAATGACGTCCCTAAATAATTATCCCCCATTTATAACTTTTTTATTTGAAACATTAGAACTGCGTGTTTGTTTTCTTGCCCCCATCTCTGATATTGTTATCATAAATCTTTGCGGTATCCCCACAACCCCTCCATAATGACCAGTCCCTAGTGCCTGCTGACATTTTCCTAAGAACAGGCTTAAGGCTGGTGCTTTTAATTGCTGGCTGAATTAATGTTTTCCTGCTTGGTTTATCAGTTGTTGAATCAAGCAATACTTAAGGAAATAATTTCAGTTTGTTAAAAAGTTCCACATTTTAAGTGAAACTCCTTGTTTGCTTACAGAGAGACTAGATGCTGCAGCTTGGCTTGGAGTAAGATGGTATGGATGTACCGACAGAAAAAAAGAATTCTGGTAGGACGTTTCGACGCTCAATCAGTCAGTCATTCGAACGATATGGGTAATTATGTTTTAGTTGAATATTTAATCATACAACGTGTGCCAACAGGGCATCAATGTGACATTTGGATGTAAATTATTTATGAGACAATGATGAGGAAGGGACAATACATTGTAACCATGGGAACTGATGCATATGCTGATACCATCTCTGCCCTTAAAGGGGGACTCATGTGCACTACGTGGATGGCCTGCCAAAATTCAGTGTGACATTTTAAGCAAATGGTTGCTTTAAACGAACAAAAAAGCTGTCATATGGCACGACTTAAAGGGGGATTCATGTGCACTAAGTGGGGGCATGCCAAGATTCTGTTGACATTTTAAGCAAATGGTTGCTTTAGACGAACAGAAAGCAGTCCTATGGCACGACTTAAAGGGGTTTCAGGGTTGTTGGGTACATGGTTCCTCGTTACACAACAGGTCTGTATTAGTTTCCTGGTATCAATACAAATTGTCCAATTGTAGTTTTAGAGCCCATGCTTGCTGTAAAAGGCGACTATGCTTGCTGTAAAAGGCGACTATGCTTGCTGTAAAAGGCGACTATGCTTGCTGTAAAAGGTGACTATGCTTGCCGTAAAAGGCCACTATGCTTGCTGTAAAAGGCGACTATGCTTGCTGTAAAAGGCGACTATGCTTGCTGTAAAAGGCGACTATGCTTGTTGTAAGAGGCGACTAACGGGATCGGGTGGTCAGGCTCGCTGACTTGGTTGATGCATGTCAGCAATCCCAATTGCGTTGATCGATGCTCATGATGTCAATCACTGGATTGTCTGGTCCAGATTTGATTATTTACAGACCGCCGCCATATAGCTGGAATATTGCTGAGTGTGGGGTTAAACAACAAACAAACAGAATGTAGTTTTCCTTACATTGACATATAAAACCGATATCTCAAACCTTGCTCACTCATCTGAGAGAGTTCTGTGTTCTGCTGCTGCATGATCTAACCTGATGGCGTAATTTATGTTGTCTTGCCTCCATGTCAGAATGTTGAGATCTGATTGGTTTATGTGATGTATCTTGTCGGGAAGGGAAATACATCTTTGAGTGGGAGAATAAATCCCTTAATGGGATGGTCGGGTAGCCTAGTGGTTAAAGCGTTGGCTCGTCACGCCGAAGACCCGGGTTCGATTCCCGACATGGGTACAATGTGTGAAGGCCATTTCTGGTGTCCCCCGCCGTGATATTGCTGGAATATTGCTAAAAGCGGCATAAAACCATATTCACTCACTCACTCACTCTATAGTCTCTAAACAATCAGAGATTGAAAATGCCTGTGCTATCATTCTGAAGATACATGTTATGCCTGTATGATTTAAGTCCAAGGTAAGGAATGTAAACCATGCAATCATCTTGTCCTTCATGTTTTGGGGTTCAGTGTTTAAATTTTATGTACACAGACTTTTTCAATACTGTAAATCTGGAAATTTATGTGTCTCCAAATTAATACGACTGCTGATTCCTTTAAATGACATTGTTGTGTACTTGTTACAACTGCTGCTCCATAAACCGTGTTTGTGTTTATATTTATTGGTATTTCCGCTATCCAAAGTGTGCAGTGAGGCCGTCTTATTGTCGATAGTCATTTGGAGACATAAATGCGAAGTTAATTAATGCGAGCAAAGACACTCGCATTTTCACACTCACGTTAATTTCAAGATTTACAGTAAATGAATCAATGAGTGGGTATCACGGTTCTTCTATGAATGAATGTGTGAGTTAGTGTGTGAGTGAGGGAGGGACTTACAGAGTGACATTTGCAATTTCGTAACAGGACACCACTGTATGTAGCCCAAAGGCTAATATGTCCGCCTGTTTCTCAGAAGGGTCAGATTGAGCATTGTGTTGAGAGGCTTATGCAAGTTTGAAGTAATATTATGTCGGTTTTATTCCCTTCAGTTTATGAGATTCTTCTGAAAGCAATTTCATAGAAGATATATCTATATTCAAATATAGACCAATGCCCTCAGGGACTATACTCCACACAACTGTTCACCTTGATCCTTTATGCAGGTTGTGTCTCTTCCGGAATTTAGCTTGGAAACTTTTGAAGTTGTCGCTATGGAATTCTTTTTCATTTTTTTTGTCGGTTTAATAACTGACGGTCCAAATCTGTTTCCTGTTCCTTCACGTTTCTATTGGATGAAAAACTTCGGGGATAAATTTTAATCATACAATAAATCTAACTAACATGTATTAAACAGTCCCTGATCATATCCCCTTGTGAAGATCCGGAATAGAATCGATCATCAGCTGTAAGAGGCGACTATGCTTGTCTTAAGAGGTGACTAACGGGATCTGGTGGTCAAGCTCGCTGATTTGGTTGATGCATGTCATTGATCCCAATTTCGTGGATCGATGCTCATGATGTCAATCACTGGATTGTCTGGTCCAAACTTGATTATTTACAGACCACAAAGTAAACAACAAACACACACTGATCATATCATTTATCATGGATAGTTCCTACTCATTTTTTTCATCTTCCCGAGGCAAGGGAGTTAACTGACTTTATAAGTTGAGTTTCCACCATTGATGAGGGCGGTCGGGTAGCCTAGTGGTTAAAGCGTTCGCTCGTCACACCGAAGACCCGGGTTCGAATCCCGACATGGGTACAATGTGTGAAGCCCATTTCTGGTGTCCCCCGCCGTGATATTGCTGGAATATTGCTAAAAGCGGCGTAAAACCAAACTCATTCACTCACTCACTCCACCATTGATGAATTAGGATGGAATTTCTGGACTCGATCATAGCGCCACCAGTGGCAGTTACGAGTTATGTCCCTTCTATTGACCAATCAGATTCCATCTATCAAATGACTTGCATTTGCTACAAACAAAATGGCTGTGCCCAGTCAAGAAGATCTGATCGATAATCAAGACCTTTATAGTGTAAATGGGTCTTACGCCGCACAGTGCATCAAATCACTTGAGCACCTTTGTTGAAAACATGGAAATATTTGGAATTTTTTTATTGACGCCCAGTTGACGGCACAAATGCTTTGCAAATCCTGCAATCGGCCGAATTCTGCACGGCAGTCGCCATGTTGGTTATGAACTGAATGTCAAACATAAAGTCAGTTTAGCAAGGGTTGAAACTGGACTTTTAAGTCAGTTAACTCCCTTGCTTCAGGAAGATGCATTCTTTTGGCGACAATGATTTCAAGTAATGACCGCAGTTTTTGCCCTTTAGGAGTGTTGTTGATGAAATTACATGCTTGGACATTTTGACTTGTTTACAATTATTATTCCATCTATATAAATGAAACATGAATCTATAGCCTGATTAATATTGTTTTTATTTAAACAAACCTGGAAAGTGTGCCCCAAGTCGGCACCAAGTGTCAGTAATAATTCCCACTTTGGAAGTTACCATTTCCCTGTTGATGCCGTTATATGTACAACTAATGTTATGGCTTTGTGGAGGTGTCTTGTATTAATAATGAGGAAGAATGAGGAATGCCTAGGTAACATTGTTGCAGTGACTTCATCATTAAGATTTAAATTACTTTGTTAAATACTTTTTGAAATGGAAATAAGGCCTTTGAACAAAATAATGATTTTTCCCAATTTGTCTGCCAAGGATACTTTGTCTGGAATCCCTAGATAAATCCCAGAAAAGTCATTAGGAACCCAATGGCCCTACTTACTTACTTACTTACTTTGTAGATTTAACGTGCGCTTTCCGACTGATGCGTATTTCGCACACGGGCCCGGCCAGGCCATTTAATGTGTTTCCGAAAGGGGCGAAAGTGGTGTGTGCAACCCAAGAGGGGGCTTTAGGGGTTGCTTATATAGAATTTGGGAATTTTGAGATTTGGAATAGATGCCGATGGGGTAAGGGAGGAGAACTAAGGGAGCTGGGTATGGTGGATTTTTGTGTGTTTATGTAATTTTGATTTGGTGGATTATAGTGTTTTTAGATGCGTTTTATTAGTTCCGTTTTGATTAAGAATACGCCTAAGGCCTTGAAGTTTTCTAGTTTATTTTGTGGGTTTAGTATTGCTTCTAGAGTGAGAGCCTGGTTTAGATTGAGGGTGGTTTGTAATGCGGTTCGATGTGTTAGGTAGTGTGTGCAGTAGATGAGTGCGTGTTCTGGGGTTTCTAGTTGTTTGCAGTGTGGGCAGTTACCTGTAGTATGTTTTTTTATTTTTTTTAGGTGGTTATTTAGGTTGGTGTGTCCTGTTTGGAGTTTAGTGATTACTCTGTCGATTTTTTTTGATGGATGGTGAATTTTTGGTTTGGTTAGTGGTTTGCTGAGTACTTTTTTGATTTGGCTATTTGAGTTTAGATATAGGTTATGCCATTTTTTGGTGATTTTTTGCTTATTTACACTTTTAATTTCTGATTTTGAGATGGGTAAGTTTAAGCTTATTTCTGGGATTTTGAGGGATAGTTTAGCTGCCTTATCGGCGTTTTCATTACCGTATATTCCTACGTGGGCGGGTATCCACAAGAAAGTTATTTGTTTGCCTGCGTTAGTTAGGTCGTTGGAGCTTTTAAGTATTAGATTTATTAATTTAGGTCGGTTTTTGGTATTTTTGTTTTTGAGGGCTTGCAGTCCACTTAGGGAGTCGGTAAGTATTAGGATTTTATTGTGGTTTTTGGATTCTTGACTATGGAGGGCTGAGGCCATGCCCATTAGTTCTGCCGTGAATATTGATTGGTTGTTTGGGAGTCGGAAGGATTGTGTAGTTTTAGTTGGTTGTGTGGTATGGACTCCGAAACCTGTGTGTTTGGAGGTCGGATCTGAAGATCCGTCCGTGTAAATGTGACACCAATTTGGCCAATTTTCGTGTATGTATGCTAGTGTGGTGGTTTTAGCTATGTTTGGGTCGGTTTGTTTATTTATTTGGCTAGCTAGTGTTGTGTCTATTTTGGGTATTTTAAGTTTAGGGGTGAAGATATTTGATTGTTTGCAGTTTTGTTTAAGATTTTTAATTTGGTGTTCATTTAGGTAGTTTGTTATTCTTTGAGATATTGGGGTAAGTAAGGGGTGTTTACGAGCTAGAGCTTGGTTTTTGGGGCTGATATTTTGGTTTATTAGGTTTTGGATGAGAGGGTTTGATTGGGATGCGGCCCAGAAATTTAAGCTTAGCTGTTCCTTGCGTAGACTTAGTGGCATTTCTCCTGTTAAGGCCTGGAGTGAAGTGTAGGAGGTGCCATGTTGGGTGCGTGTAATTAGTTTGAGAGCCTGATATTGTATTGAGTCAAGTTTTTTAGATAGAGAGTTGTTTAGGGTGTTGTATATGGCGCAGCCGTAGTCTAGTTTTGATCTAATTAGTGATATGTAGAGTGAGAGGAGGGTATCTTTGGAGGCTCCCCAGTTTGAGCCAGTGAGGCATCTTAGGGTGTTTAGGTCTTTACTGCATTTAGTTGTTAGGTTTTGGATGTGAGCATCCCAGGTGAGATGTTGATCGAAGATAAGTCCTAAGAATTTGGTTTGTTTTTGAAATTTGATTGTTTGGTTGTTTAGCTGGAGAATTGGGGAGGCGGGTTTCATGTTTTTATGTTTGAATACTATTCCTGTTGTTTTTTCTGAGTTAAGGGAGAAGCCCCATTTGTCAGCCCATTGTTGTATTTTATTAAGAGATTTTTGGAGTAAATTTTGGGCCATATTAATACTTTTTGTGCGGATCCATAGGGCTCCATCATCCGCGAATTTGGATGTGTTTACTTTAGGGGATAGGCCCTCGAAGAGATCGTTTATCATTATATTAAAGAGTGTGGGGCTGAGGATACTGCCCTGGGGAGTGCCATTTTCTAGGGGACACTGGTCCGATAGAGTATGGTCTATCCCCACTGTTATTTTACGTTCGTTTAGAAAGTCCTGAATGTAGTTTATTATTTGTCCTTTTAGTCCTATTTTTTTAAGTTTTTGTATTAGCCCGTTGTGCCAAACCATGTCGAATGCTTTGGAGAAATCCAGAAAGATGCCTGTTGTGTATTGTTTGTTGAGTTGTCCCGTCTTTATGTCCTGTTCTAGTCGGGCGAGATTATCTAAGGTTGAGCGTCCAGTAGTGAAACCGCTTTGATCTGTGTTTATGATGTTATTTTGAGTTAAGTAGTGTTGTAGTCTATTTTTGGCCATAGATTCCATTACTTTACATAGGTTTGAGGTTAGGGATATTGGTCTATAAGAATTTGCCTGGTTAGTTGGTTTATCGGGTTTAGGGATAGGGATGACTAGTGCCTGTTTCCAGGGAGTTGGTACCTGTCCGTTTTGATAGATTAGGTTATATAGTTTAAGTAGTGCCTGGAGTAGGTTGGGGGGGAGTTTTTTGATTGTTTGGTAGGATGTTAGGTCTAGTCCTGGGGCAGTTCCCTTTTTCCTATTTTGGAGTACGTACTGGAGTTCTTCCATTGAGTAAGGTTGGTTTATTTCGAGGTTATCATTATTTGGTACTTTAGTAGGTTTGGCTTCTGCTTTAAGTTTTTGTTGGAATTTTTCGCTGAAGTTATTGTTGCTGCTTATGGCCGAGAAGTGGTTTGCTAGGTTATTTGCCTTTTCGGTAGGGTTGGTTGAATTGTTTATGTTGGGTGTTTTTTTGTGACGTTTTAAGCCTCTAATGGCGTGGATTTTTCGCCAGACTGTTCTGGCATCTGTGCGATTATTTACTCCTTCACAAAATAATTTCCAATCTTTGGTTTTAGCTATTTTGACTAGTTTTTGGACCTTGTGGTTTAGTTCGTGAGCTACCGTTATATGGTTATGGTCGCGTTTGGCTCTATTGAAGGCTGTTTTACGTTTGCGTCTAGTTTGTTCTATTTCCTCGTTCCACCATGGTACCGAGGGTTTGCCTACGTTATTTGTTTTATAAGGTATTGATGCTTTGGCTGCGTTAATTATGTAGTCTGTTAGGTTTTTGCAGTAGATTTCTGGGTCCTTATTTTCTAGTTTGGTTAGGTTGGCTTGGTTGCAGATATCCTGAAATTTGTCCCAGTTAGCTTGGTTATAGTTGAATTTTGGTTCTAGGTTTTCTGTTTGGGTAGGAACGTTTGTATTGCCTATGGTAATGTTTATAGGGAAGTGGTCACTACCTAGTGGGGCGTCGTGAACTTCCCATTGAGTGCTTTGGGCCAGATCTGGGGTGCATATGGTTAGGTCGATAGCCGACATTTTATGGTTTTTCTTATCGTATCTAGTTGGTTGGTTATTGTTTAGGAGTACAAGGTTATTTGTTTCTATCCATTCAGAGATTAGTTTGCCATGATTATCTATTTTTTCATCTATGCTCCAGGTGGGGTGGTGAGCGTTAAAGTCTCCTAGGAATATAGTTGATTTATTGCTTATTTGCAGTAATTTGTTTAGGTCCTCAGCTTGAATTTTTTGTTCTGCCCAGTGGTATACGTTAATGATGTTTATTTTTTGGTTTTTGAGAGTTATTTGGATGCCGTTTGCTTCTAGGTTTGGTGTGTTTATTTTGATTTCTTCATAGTTAATGTCTTCTCTGATAAGTATTATTAATCCTCCTGCGGCTCTAGCGGTTTTAGGTTTGGCTCGGTCTGTTCTAACTGAGTTGTAGTTTGGTAGAGTAAATTTAGATTTTTTTGAGAATTTGGTTTCTTGGATACAGGCAATGTGCGGACCCTTATCTTGTTTAAATTTTGCTTTTAGTTCGTGGCCGTGGGAATTTAGTCCATTGGCATTCCACTGAAATATGTTTAGGCCTTCCATTATTTGGGCTTTTAGTGTTTGGAGGTTAGGTTTTGATTTAGGCTAGGGGTTTTTACTTGGTTGAGGTAGGGCTAACTAATTCGAGGCCTATGCTGAAGAATTCGAAGGTAAGGGTTGTCAGTTTAAGCTTATTTGCTACGGTATAGAAAGCTTTAGTGCTAGCGTTTGGGTTTATTTCCTTTAGCATGTATGCGAGAAGGATGGTTAAGTTGTTTAGTTTGTTGTTTGACATTTGCTGAGGCCTGTGTTTAAAGGTTTTGGTTTTTTGGGGGGTTGAGAGAGTTATTTCGTTTATGTCTTCCTCGGTTGTGCATTCATATTCTTCTGTGTTGTTAAGTTTAGTTTCCTCACATTCCATGGGGGTGGTTTGCGTGCGTGCTTGTGTTTGTGGTCTGGATGTGGTTTCCTTACTGTCTAGGTTTTCGGGTTGTGATTGCTTGGGATCGGTTGTTGTTGCCATAGCGGCTGTGGTTTGTATGGTGCCGGGTTGGGTTGTGGCGGGCGTATTGTTGCTTGTTTTGCGTGCAGGTGTGGATGTTGTGAATGTGCTAGTGGAGGGTTGTGGGATGGACGTGTGGTGGATGTGTGTTTTGGGTGCTGGATGTACTCTTTGCAGGATGCCATCCCATGCCGAGTTTAAGTGTGGGGTGTTGTTTGGTTGTGGTGTGGGTAGCAGAGGTTGTTTTGTATGCTGTGCTTGTCTTTTTGTTTGGAGTTTGGCCGTGTCGATATTGATGTGTTTGTTGGCCTGTTGTGTGAGGGTGTGTCTATGAGGGCAGTGGTTGGATAGTGAGGAATGTTGTATGCTTTTACAGTGTATGCACCAGGGTGTGCATGTCCCTGGGCAGTCAGTTTGGGCGCATTTCCTGCATTTAGTTTTTTGGAATTTACATTCATTGGCTGTGTGGTTGTATTGGAGACAGTTAGAGCATTGTTTAACTTGTTTTATGTATGGTTTGACTTCTAATTTAGTGGTTGCTCCGAAGGAGATAAATTTAGGTGCTTCTGGATATTTAGCTGATTTTTGGAAATTGATTATGACTATTGGTGTGTTTGAGATTTTACCGTTTCTATTTGAAGTTATTCTTCGGGTGCTAGTTATTTTAGGTTGGGGGTACATATCTTGGTTATCGTTAGCGTCTTGTGCGTACATGTCTAAGTCTTCGTTGTTTTCTTTAGGATTTACTCTGATTACGCCCCTAGTGAATAGCTGCCAGTTTGGGGTTTGATGAGTTACTGTGTATTGGAAGATTTGGGTGATTTTTTTGGCTGCGTTGAGGGAGTCCTGGTCTGGGAAAATTATTTGGAAACCTTTGTTAGCCTCTTTAATTTTGTCGAAGTGAATTTTGTGCTGTTTGAACCAGATTCCTACTTTATTGGCTGTGAGACATTTAGAAAGGACGTTTATGGGGCCTGTAGCGCAAAAGTAAAGGGCGAATGTGGTGATGATGGATGCGGGCGACATGTTTGGTGGTGGTTGTGTGTTGGAACTGTCCAGCTTCCTTTTTTTGGTGTTTGTTGTGGGGATCGGCGATACGGCTGTTTTGGTGGGTGAAGCTACTGGTGATTTGGAGCCGAAACCGTCAGGTATGAGTGGGATGGATGTCCTCCCGGAAGTGTTGTGGGCTTCCGAAGGTGTGGGTGATTCTGTTTGGTGGATGTCTGCCTGGGTAGTGTTGCGGGAGTCGGACATGTTTTGCGGCTAGTGGGGTGAGGTGAGTGGATGTGGTGAGTGGGTTTGTGTGGAGTGAGTTGGTAGTGAGAGTGTGTTTTTAGGGAGTAGGTGGTGGGTACTGGTTGAGCAGGTTTGTTGAGATGTGTTTAGGTTTTTGAGATTGTTATTTAGGGGTTGTGGATTATCCTATTGTTTACCTATGAGGATTTTTAGTGTTTTTGTGGATTTGCGGGCTTGGGTGTGAGTAGATTTAAGAGAGAATGTGGGTGTGTGTTTTGATAATTACCTCCTCTGCTGGCTATCAGTGAAACTGTGCTGGCTTGGGAGGCTTTGCTGGGTAAGGTTGGCTTGGTGGCTGGTTGGCTTGGGTGGCTTGGTAGGCTGGAGAGGTGTTGCTAGCTTGGAGTACAAACTGCGACTGGCCCTACAGGACATAAGATCCTTTATACTTGAAGCACTTAATTGTTGTTTTAAAGAAATGTTCCTACGTTGCTCAAATGTGGAATAACCATTGTCACCTTCTCATTGTGTTTGGATTCTTGGGAGTGGGGGATATATCATGGTTAACATTTATACTAAGTTATCTTATAATAATTAGATCTACATCAAGTGCTTTTATGAGTTATCATGGTGTAATATTTATACACCATTTCATATAATTATAGTTTAGCAAGTAATAATTATCATCAGGTAAAATGCATATATAAAATATCAGTAGTTTCAGTTATAGCTTTTTAGATGGTTGCTAGCCTAAGGTATCAAGATCCCATCTCCCAGACAAAGGATATTTATTTAAGTATATCTGTCATCACCTACCGGGGTATATTAGAATAACATTACTTCAATTAAGACTCATTAAGGATTAGCCCCATACAAGCTCGTCTATAGTGCATTAAGGATTAGCCCCCATACAAGCTCGTCTATAGGGCATTAAGGATTAGCCCCACACAAGCTCATCTATAGTGACACCCTAATCTCTTTCAAAGCATCCAGTAAATATGTCAACAAGATTAGTGCAAGTCCAACAGGATAAACAGGATTTAGTATTCCCCTCTGTCTAGCCATCTATTTAGCTTAGGACACAACCAATCACATTCCTTTCTATTGTTCAAACTTTCATTAAATACATACTGTAGCCAAGTTCTAGCAGAGAAGGGGTTTGACTCTCTTACCAAGCAGACCTCTCTCCCACAGCCCAGAGTGTGTACCGACTCTCAGTGGCACCCTCAGTTATTTCTAAGTATATTGTAAATTGTTAATTGTTCTTGTAAATAAAATTGTGATTAGTCTCCTGTGACTCTGGCTCTTTGCTGACTAATTCCCCAAGAAAACCAGCACGTCATTTGGAAGGTATTGTTCACCTAGAACAGTTCCATGATAATTTGGCGGAGAATCATCGTTTTCGGAACCACGGAGTCCAGGAACTAACTACAACCAACTACAAGAACCCATTGGAGGACATGTCCAACCGTGATCATCTGATGGAATAACAAGCAAGCTGCATCTACCTCTGACCTCAACAATGGATTAAAGACAACCAACTCCTCCAAAGACACCAACAAAGGAAGAAAAAGTCTTCAAATATTGTAAGTACTACATTGTTGATTACTTGTCTTCCTTTAATTTAGTACGGTACATACAAATAGGTGTCATGGCAAATATGGAGTCTGGTATGGAAATTAACTTCGAAAGTGAAATTCCAACAGTGTCTTTAGTTACGCCCCTTGCCAAAAGTGTAATTCAGGCAAAATTTGGCACAAAAACAACAAATTGTTTAGTAGATACAGGGGCATCCATTTCTTGTATTTCGTCTGCTTTTCTGAGCACAGCTTTTGAAAACCTTACTCTTGGAAACTCACCCTTTCCACAGGTTAAAGGTGTTGGCGGCGAATTGCATAAAGTGTTAGGTTCAGTTGTGTTAGATTTTGTCATTGAGGATCAGGAATTTTCTCAAAGATTCTATGTTCTGCCTACACTACCAGAAGCAGTGATACTAGGCGAGAACTTCCTTGATGACAATGATGCAGTCTTAGATTATAGCTGTCATTCCTTGATACTTAACAACAGCACCTCAGATAGGCAATATATCAATTTCATAGCCAATTCAATGCAAGAGATTAGTGGATTAGCAAAAACAATAGATCAGATTTACATCCCCCCTCAGAGTGAAATTCATTTCAAGGTCAGACTGTCAGAGACCAAAGAGGATTCCCTCATCCTCATTGAACCCATTGCTTCCCTCACTGCTCATTCTGAAGTAGCAGGTGGTAGAACTCTTTCCAAAGTGAAATGCAAAACTGCTACATTTAGGCTTATGAATCCCTCCCAAGAAGAAAAAGTTCTTGACAAGGGTACAGTTGTAGGCAAATTTAGTTACATTGACAAAGACTCTGTTTTTGAAATCGGCTCTGACCAACCATTCATCAGTACCGTTAACACCGACAATGAGAAGAGAGACAATGACACCAGGGATTATGTTAAAATTGCACAAGAATTAGGATTTGATTTGACCAATACACAACTGACTCCAGACCAACGACACAGACTACTTAGATTCTTGGGACAAAATAGAGACATGTTTTCAACGAGTCTTGCAGATTTAGGAAAGACTGACATGCACCAGCATATCATTGACACTGGCGACCACCCACCCGTTAAGTGTAGACCATATCGCCAATCCCCTCATCTCCAAAAAGTCACTGAAGAGCTTATAGATGATTTCCTGAAGTATGATTTGATCGAGGAGTCTACTTCTATGTATTCAGCTCCCATTATCCTAGTCAAGAAACGTGATAGCTCATTTAGATTTGTTTGTGACTACAGAAAGTTGAATTCTGTCACTTTACCAATGTCATGGCCTCTTCCAGTTTTTGATGATGTTGTTGATAACATAGCCAATGCACAAGCTAAGATCTTCTCAACTTTAGACCTTGCTAATGGCTTCTTCCAAGTGCCATTACATGAAGATTCAAAGCATAAAACTGCTTTCGTCACCCATCAAGGCCTTTATCAATTCAAACGTTTGCCCCAAGGTTTGACAAATTCCCCACTTTGTTTTCAACAGCTCATGAGCAAAGTGCTAAGAAAATTGCTTTTTAAGGTTGCGCTGATCTACATTGATGATTTGATAATTTACAGCAAAAACTTTGAAGAGCATCTCCAACATCTGGAGCAAGTATTCTACTATCTGAAACAGGCAAAATTGACACTAAAGCCATCCAAATGCAAAGTTTCTTTTCTGGGTCATGTTTTATCATGTGGAGGTGTTCAAGTTGATGACAAAAAGATTGAAGCAATTAGAACCTTTCCAGTGCCCAAATCACAAAAGCAGATCCGCTCCTTCTTAGGTCTCACGAACTTCTACAGGAAGTATGTGAAAAATTACGCTCACATAGCGCTTCCACTGAATGCCTTGCTAAAGAAGCATTCAGAGGCAGAAGTAGGAAAGAAACCAAAGTTCCAATGGTCACTTGAGTGTGATCAGGCATTCAACACCCTCAAACATGCTATGAGTAATACACCTGTTCTGGCGTATCCAAATTTTGACAAAGAATTTCTTCTTGCAACTGATGCCAGTGATATGAGCATAGGTTTTGTTTTGAGTCAAAAAGACAAGAAAAATAATGAACATCCAATAGCTTTTGGTGGTAGAGCTCTTCATGGCAGCAAAAAGAACTGGAGCATTACAGAAAAGGAAGGCTTAGCTCTAGTTGAAGCCATTAGATCCTTTCGTCCATACCTTGCAAATTCCAAATTCACAGTCTACACTGATCATATAGCATTGAAATGGCTGAAATCCATCAAGGATGCCACAGGTAGGTTAGGGCGATGGTCTTTGGAACTTACACTTACCTACTTACCTACACTTTTGACATTGTTCATCGCAGCGGCAAAGCCAATGGGAATGCCGATGCTCTCTCACGTAGGGAATATGAGGAAAATATTAACTGTAATGATCAGACAGAAGAAGATGCTGAGAAAACAGTCTTCTCAGTAACTTCAACTCAGCAAAGCAAATCAACTAGCAATACCACAATCTTGCCAAACACCCATTCATCCACACGGGTCACACAGACAACTCAGACTGAGGATATTTGCACACCTATTGTCAATCACTTAGAATCAGACACACAGACAACACATTGGTCAGTCACCTTTGAATATGAAGAGGATTATCAGTCAGTACCAGTTAATGTTGTCGCAGCATTACATGCTACAAATGCTGATGTTACCCAAGACACATTGGTTGAAGTAAGTATAAAAGAACATCCAAATTTACGTCACCTACAAAGGATTTGTCCAGATTTCATCCAAATCTTTGACTACAAAGAGGATGATGTCCTTCCACAAAATGAAAAGGATCGTCAAAAGATTCTTATTGAAGCCAATACTTTTGAAATTGATGAAGGCATCCTATACAGATTTGTTCCACAAAGACAGAAAGGCCATGCAGACAAGTTCATTAAACAGCTGGCAGTCCCAAGAACCCTCAGAAATCAAGTCCTGCAATCCTATCATGACTCAGAGTTTGGCGGTTGCCACCATGGGAAAGAAAGGATGCACAACACCATGAGACCTAAGTACTACTGGCCCAAAATGTACAGCGATATTGCCACTTATGTCCAGACATGTGAGGTATGTCAACAGACCAAGAGGCACTACCATGGCAAGAAGGCACCACTTCGTCCACTACCTGTAGAAGAGGTCTTCACCCGATGGCACGTTGACATTCTCGGTCCCCTGCCAACAACACCAGATAAGTACAAGTACATTTTGGTCATCACAGATGCATCATCTAGATGGTGTGAAGCTTTTCCACTTCGGACCCAAGAAGCCAAAGAAGTAGCAGATGTTCTCGTCAGAGAAATATTTTGTCGGTATGGCGCACCACGGACCTTAATTTCAGACAGAGGTCAGAACTTCATGTCCAAACTTATCAAAGCAATTTGTGAACTTTTGGCAATTAAATTTACCCATACCAGCCCATACCATCCTCAAACAAACAGCTGTGTAGAGAGGCTCAATTCCTATATCAATCAGTCACTAAGAGCCTACTGTAACAAGTCTCAAAATGATTGGCCCCGTTTCATTCCTGGCATCATGATGGCTTATCGGATGGCTCCAAATTCATCAACTCAAAAATCCCCATATGTTATGCTTTTCGGCCGAGAAATGAGAGCTCCACAAGATGTAGCATTAATTCCAAAAGAAAATTTAGGCCACAATAACAAAAGTTATCTTTCCAATTTGCTTGAGGAGCTTGAAATCACTAGAACAATCGCAGCTGAAAACACTGCTCGGGCTAAGGAGGTGTATTCAGAACAATATAATAGAAAGGCTAAAGAACCAGAATTCGCCCCAGGTCAAAGAGTTTGGCTTTACTGTCAAAAAGTTGAAAAAGGCCTTTCCAACAAATTAACCAAAAAGTGGTATGGTAGCTATTATATCGTCCATACAGGTCCAAATTATACCTACAAACTACGCCGAAGTTCTGACGACAAAATACACAAACCACTGGTCCATGCCAACCGTCTGAAGCCATATTTTGATCCTGCTGATCGTCCACAGTGTCCTCCAGAACCATACCTCAATGACACCAGTAACATAGATTCAGGAGTCATGGATGACAATGAGGAACCAGTCAGTGATTCACAGCCTGACAGCAACAATTCCCCATCAACAAGTTCAACTTACCAGGCTACTGATCAATCACCTCCACAACAGAAAGGTAAGAAGGTCAATTCCAAAACAAAGGCAGGTACTTCCAGCAACAAGAGTCCGAAGCAAAAGACCCCAACAAAGAAGAAAAACCCTGCTTCAAGTACAACAGAAAAACCTACCAGTCCCACGGCAACAATGAAGGAAAATCATGCCACACCAGGTCCTAGTGTTCCAACCAAGGTAAATGAAAAGGTAAACAAAGGGACAAGAGGAGTGAATAGTAAGCATCACCAGCCCAAATCCAGAAAACAACCCGACGACAGCCAGGTACAACCTCCAAGTCCAACATCAGGTAATCAAACCAAGGATATCCCTCAGGTCTTCAATCCAGAGGACATCCACTCAATTGTTAGTTCCAAGAGAGCAAATGGCAAAATGTACTACAGAGTAAAATGGAAGGATCCAGAAAGAGGAAACACATGGGAGTATGGCAGCAGCATTCCAGACTCCATTCGGAGAGAATTTCACCTCAAAAGAAGTATGTCAGGAAAACGACGAAAACGTCCACTGAAGAATCATAAGTTTTTCGACCAAAAGGAATCAGCACAAGACAATAAATCAGTCAATGTTCTGTCAGGGAATACAATGTCAGGAAATGTCAAGCAAGACAACACCAAACCATGCATAGAATTAGATGTCAAACCATATCTGTTTTTTCCAAAACACCTACGAAAAGTAAATCATAAAATAGAAAGAGTTCTGGGCATTGAAATTATTCAAGGAGACTGCTATGTCAAGGTCTCATATAAAGAAAATCCTGATCAATTCACATGCTATTTTGAAAGTGTTCCTCCCCACCTCATACAGCGCTACCTTGATGATAGCTGGAAGGATCTCTGTAAGTGGTGCTGTCTAAAAGATAATCCTCCATATGATCCAGAGGCAGCACCAATTTATAAATCCAAAAGGGGTATTTTTCCACATAAAGACTTTGGAAATATCAACACCTTTTTCTACCGTGAATCATATTCGAATTACATAAATTGTGGTACCACTCAACCATACGGTGATCTACTCCCCATATATACCGACAGCTGCCAATTGAACATATTCTTGATCAAAATACAAAATCTCCTGAATAAACGGTGCAAATCACGATACAGCTATTAGATGTATCTTGTTATGTTTTCTTGTGTCCAGTCCTTTCACTATGGGTCGCCAGTTGAGAACAAATGGCATCAGCCTGATCATCTGAGTTATTTGTATCACAACAAATTTGGAGCATTGACCTGATCAACCAATCTCAAAAGCGAAGTGAAATGACACACAGCAAACCATACTGCGAATCGAAACCCAAACCGCACCGAAGCGAAGCAAACCATACTGCGAATCGAAACCCAAACCGCACCGAAGCGAAGCAAACCATACTGCGAATCGAAACCCAAACCGCACCGAAGCGAAGCAAACCGTACTGCGAATCGAAACCCAAACCGCACCGAAGCGAAGCAAACCGTACTGCGAATCGAAACCCAAACCGCACCGAAGCGAAGCAAACCGTACTGCGAATCGAAACCCAAACCGCACTGAAGCGAAGCAAACCGTACTGCGAATTGAAACCCAAACCGCCCCGAAGTGAAGCAAACCGTACTGCGAATCGAAACCCAAACCGCACCGAAGCGAAGCAAACCATACTGCGAATCGAACCCAAACCGTACCGAAGCAAAATAAACCAAACCCTATCACATTGAACCTAACGAAAATCAAAGCGAAACAAACCAAATTGAAATAAAGCAAACTTAACAACCGAAATGAACCAAAACAAAGAAAAGGCAAACCAAATAGTTACGAAAACTAACAAAGAATTCTAAAAAGGATATACACCTTTCTAACACCTTTTGTATACCGTATTAGTGTAATAAATCGATGCACTTGTTATATGCACATGCACATATATGTATATATAATTCGTCTAATGATTGTATCCAAAAATAGAAGGATATTACTATTTTTCTCATGATATACTTTTGTAATTTGCCACCAAAATACATTCTTCCTGGCCATGACACTGTTTAGTAATAATTATGTACTGATCTTTTACATCATAATTATCATATTTGTTTTATTTTCTAGTTATTACAGACAAACTGAGGAAGTATTTATATATGACATATTATTTGAACATGCTAACTCTCTTTTCTTTGTTTCCATGTAAAACCTCCATGGACACAGCTTACTATCTTACAACCCCAATCCAGGATGTGGAACTCAAGGCCTCCTACATCACCCATAAAACCACCAGTACAGAGTGCCAAGACAAGCCAGCTCCACATCCAGATTCCCTGATGACAGCATTTCTATATTATGTTTTCCTTATATCAAAGAGACTCTATAATAATTATTATTCACTACTACCAGTTTAACTTTATACATTGTCCATCTAAGCCTTCATTATTTTTATTTTTACACGTTTGGGGTCCAAACTTTTTCAGACGGAGGGGAAGTTATCATGGTTAACATTTATACTAAGTTATCTTATAATAATTAGATCTACATCAAGTGCTTTTATGAGTTATCATGGTGTAATATTTATACACCATTTCATATAATTATAGTTTAGCAAGTAATAATTATCATCAGGTAAAATGCATATATAAAATATCAGTAGTTTCAGTTATAGCTTTTTAGATGGTTGCTAGCCTAAGGTATCAAGATCCCATCTCCCAGACAAAGGATATTTATTTAAGTATATCTGTCATCACCTACCGGGGTATATTAGAATAACATTACTTCAATTAAGACTCATTAAGGATTAGCCCCATACAAGCTCGTCTATAGTGCATTAAGGATTAGCCCCCATACAAGCTCGTCTATAGGGCATTAAGGATTAGCCCCACACAAGCTCATCTATAGTGACACCCTAATCTCTTTCAAAGCATCCAGTAAATATGTCAACAAGATTAGTGCAAGTCCAACAGGATAAACAGGATTTAGTATTCCCCTCTGTCTAGCCATCTATTTAGCTTAGGACACAACCAATCACATTCCTTTCTATTGTTCAAACTTTCATTAAATACATACTGTAGCCAAGTTCTAGCAGAGAAGGGGTTTGACTCTCTTACCAAGCAGACCTCTCTCCCACAGTACCGACTCTCTGTGGCACCCTCAGTTATTTCTAAGCATATTGTAAATTGTTAATTGTTCTTGTAAATAAAATTGTGATTAGTCTCCTGTGACTCTGGCTCTTTGCTGACTAATTCCCCAAGAAAACCAGCACGTCATTTGGAAGGTATTGTTCACCTAGAACAGTTCCATGATAGATAACTGGTGGTAATGCAGCTGTTCATATCAAGTGTCACCCTACGATATTGCTGCAATATTGTGACCTCGCTCGCTCACTCTGTTTTAAATAAGGGCCTGCCCATAGGCCGTTGTATGAGTCCTTGTAGCCTGCAGTTAATTTATGTGTTGACTTATTTGTCACAATAAGATGCAGTTTTTTAAATGAGGGCTTCAATAGTTTAGTAGGGGCCTGCAGTTTCTAAAGTCTGTGAGTTTTGATGGCAGCCTGGTAATTTGTTTGTTTCAAACACGCTCGCTTGCTCGCTCGCCCGCTCGCTCCCTCACCCACCCACTCACTCACTCACTCACTCACTCACTCACTCACTCACTCACTCAGCAATCGGTTTGATATATGATTTATCACGGCTAGTTCCTACTAATCTTTTCATCTTCCCTGATGTAAGGGAGTTAACTGACTTTTAAGTCGAGTTTCCACCCTTGCCGAATTAGGATGGAATTTCTGGGCTCGATCATAGCACCACCAGTGGCAGTCCCTCCTATTGACCAATCAGATTCCATCTCTCAAATGATTTGCTTCAAATAAAATGGCTGTGCCCAGTTAAGATGATCTGATCGATAATCAAGACCTTTATTGTGTAATTGGGCTCACTCACTCACTCACTCACTCACAAATCCTTCTTCCTTTTCTGCAGAATTCGAGACCTGGGTTTCGACAAGGTGCCGATCACCTACAGCAGCCTGCTGTCCCTGGCGACATGCTCGTGGCTCACCCCCATCATGCTGGCCCTCTGTCGACGGGGGGGCGGCGGTCTGACCTCCGTGCTCCGCCTGCAGTGGTGGCCGGAAGACACAACCCAGCACAACATCGACTTGTACGTCACAACTCAATTGTTTCATTATTGTTGATGCTATTTTGTTATGGAATTATTTTTTTAAGTTTTGAAAATATTATATGCAACATTGCTGTCAAGGGAAAAGCTATGTCTATTGAAACAAACCATTACTAATTCAGGTCACTGGAAGGTAGGGAAAGTATTAAAAGAATAGGGTTAAGTATTTGGTTTAGTCATCCATCAATTGTACTCGCACACTTCAGGATGAACCTTCGAGTCCAGTATGGCAGGGAAGGGGGTATATATTTTAACATCCATTTACGCTCAGCAGATATGCTCAGAAAGTCTCAAACTACGAACAAACATTCCAAGCCACAATAAAACCCTAAAAAAAACTCAAATCCAACTCGAAACAAAAATTTTCCACAAACTGTCATATCAACAGTTATCATTGGTTAAGACATAAAACTATGCAAACAAATATGCATAGCATCCCAGATTTATATATTTCTGGTTAGGTGTTAATATGGTTTATGTGGTCATAATACCACATAATTTTTGAAAGTGAGAAGAATTCATTCACTGATAAAAAAGGCAAATTTATTAGAATTTATTACCCATAGAGTTAGACAATAACTGAGTTTATAAAATCATTTGTGATGTTAGTGTAAATATTACTTGACGCACACCAATGTATTGTTTTTTTCATCCAGATGTCATTGTTGACGTCATCTGAGTCTTAATATGATTTAAGGTTGGAATGACTTCTTACTAGAAACGACATCATGCATGTCATCGTATCCCAATTGTGCAAGTCGATGTGCAAGTCGATCACTGGATTGTCTCGTCCAGACTCGATATTTTACAGACTGCCGTCATATAGCTGGAATATTGCTGAGTGCAGCTTTAAACAACAATCCAACAAACAAACAAAGCATAGAATGCATGACCATGCATACTTTATAAGCACTGTAGCATCTGTGGCCACTTAACAGGGCATCTGGCATACCAAAAGGGAGTTGTCACCCTAGTAGTATTACCTTACAACTAAGAACACTGTTGGTGCACGCCTGTCTCATAGTGTCAGTTGTTTAAGCTCTATATAAGTATAGTTTCATGAATCAGGTACATCCAGGGAATCATCATTGCTGTTATTTTGTATATAAATCATTGAAATCGGTTTCATTGGAATTCTGAATTATCTCCCTTGACCAGGTTGGAGGAATGCTGGAAGGCAGAGTTGAAGACTCACGGCGAGGAGAAAGCATCACTCGGCCGTGCAATCCGGGCAGCTTTCAAACAGAGACTCATCTGCTCACAAATCCTTGTTGTCATATCCATGATGCTCTCCTTCGTTGCTTCTGTGAGTAAGAGATTGGTGTATAGACACATCGTGTTACCAGAGAGGATGATTTCATACATTGTGCTTCATGCTGTATAAGGATCTGTATTTAATGATTCAAGGCATTTTGATGTCATGAATCTATCTGTTATGAATGTTTAAGACAGATGTTATGAAAGTGTTTTCAATGAGTTGAAGTGTTTGTCACTGTGGTGATTTCTCCAAATAAGTCATCTTCTCAGGGACAGTTTCTACACTTGTAGATGTGATGACACATTAGTGAACTTGTTATCAAGTCCTTGAAGATATGTTATGATGTAGTAGTGGGTCTGGGGTTTGTTTATACAGTGGGAGTCGAGGAACTGCTAACCTAAGGGGTTATTCCCCAAGTGGAAACAGTTTCAGGTGATAAAACACCTCAAAGAAGCAGGAGGTTCAAAACTGTTATTATCCTTTTTCAGTCCCCTTTAAAACATTTTCTCCATATTGTTTCCAGGCTTGCATCTTGCGTCTGCTCTTGGACCATGTGTCGTCTGCTGCCCCAGTCATGGCAGACGGGGCGGCCATTGTGGTGGGCCTCATTATATGTGAAGTGTGCCGGAGCCTCACCTTCTCCTGTGCCTGGGCGTACAACTACTGGAATGGTAGGTCCACTGTTATGTTTCGGTATGGCTGGTAGGGGTTATAAAGTAGTGATCCTGATGTACGTACACAGTGAAGTCCCTCCCCTCCATGTACCTTGAGGGGGACCGCCTCTCTTCTAGTGGTAGAGCTTCCGCCTGGAGAGCGGAAGGTTTGGGGTTCGATCCCCGGCCGTGTCATACCAAAAGATTTTCAAAGACTGTACTAGGTGTTACCCTGTCTGGCGCTCAGCATTAAAACAGGGACTGGTCAGCTTGGAGTCAGCATATTGTGTCTGAGTGGGGTATTCATGTTAAACTGTGGCATGGTATCTGAGTGGGCTAGCACTATAAATAGGCATCAGTCCGGACTAGTACAAGCAGATTCAAAACACTGTTAAACCGAACTCACTCACTCCTCGTGTACCTGGTCAATCTACTACTTGAATCACTGTCTCATGGTACTTTTCCTTGTAGATTTCATGAACACTATTTATTTAGTTACATTAGGTAAATTGTATGTTTCAGGGATGAAAGTCAGAAGTGCCACCATGGGTCTCTTATACAAAAAAATACTCAGACTGAAGAGTCTTAAAGACAAAAAGATGGGTGAAGTATGTTTTTTGTCGGTGTTGACAAGTCGACTTTGCTCAAATTATTATGTACAGTTTCTTTCCAAGATCTTGATAACACATGTACAATTGTTAGGTTTTGCGAAATAAAAAAACATGAATTATCTCTTCATTCAAGTGTGTAATATTTCATTTATTTGATTCAAATAAATTGTGAAAACTCAACCACCATCGAAACGAGATCTATATGCAGTTTTAATTAACTCAAGTTGTTTGTGTAATTATGAACACATTTTTTTCAGCTAGTCAATTTATTCAGCAATGATGGTCAACGATTTTTTGAGGTGATGGTAAATGGCCCATTTATCATGTCTGGACCAATCATATTCATCGCAGGATCGGTATATCTTGGCTTTCTGATTGGCCCCTGGGCTCTGATAGGATGCGCTACCTATGTTATATTCTTTATTGTGTTGGTAAGATATTTCTCTGTGAAACCAAGATCAATTATTTACTGAATTATGATTTATTCAAGTTATATTTATTGTGAGTTCTAACATCTCTAACATCTCTTCGCAATAGGTTAAGTTTTAAAGAAGTAGTAAATGTATTTCTGCAGGCATGACAAGAAAAGATTTTCACATTATTTTTATCTTCTTTTTTTTATATCTGTTAACAATTTTTACTTTTTTATTTTATTAAATTATGAAATAATGCATTGCCTTGTACTCATGTGTGTTCAAAAACTTGTAAAAAAAAGTGAATATGATCACTATTTTATCTGTGTTTTATTTATGTGTTCTCAGCCTGGTGTTTTAATTTGTGTTGCAGAAGTTTGTCGCTGATTTGAATGGATACTTTAGACAAAAAGCCGTCACACTTACAGGAGAAAGGGTAAGCTGGACACTGTCCAAACAATCAAATAGAACAATTCATGAATTGGATGCCAGTGTATGCCAATGCAATCAGAGATCAGAAAACAAACCTTCAAAACCAGTATTAGCCAATCATATGCCCAGATTCTGTAATAGGACACTTGTGCAAGTCGGTTAGAAACATGGGGATAGGGTCCAATGAAAACAATGAAATGTCAGAATACAGGAATATTATGAAATTGTTAATTAAATGTCTGAATACCACTGAATATTGGGCTAGGACACCAATGTTAGCCAATAAAATGCCAGAATACGTGCATGGCATGCCAGTTTAAATTTAATGTCTGAGTATTACTAATTAGAGGGGTAGGTCACTAGTGTTAGCCAATTATCACAAATGTATTCTCAGGTCCAAACTGCCTCACTAAATACATATAAATTTGCCTGCTTATCTCGAATTAGAGATAAAAATACATAGTGCTATCTTGAATCTTGGACTTGATCCCAACCGTGACTTCACTATTAAATTTGTTCCCTTATCTCAAAGTTGGCATTTGCCACATGAACAGTTTTGAGAAGCGCAAGTATGGTGCCTTTCCCAACATGTCTAATGTCACTGTTCGCGTACAGTGCAATTTAATCCAATAGTACAACCAATTAAATCTGATTGTAATGTAATCTTTATTGGCAAGTAAAACATTGTGAGCAGACATGAGTAAAACCATGGCGGAACTTCCTAAAAGATAATCAAAGTTGGACTAAAGGAATCAAAGCCGTGTGATGCTATTCACAATATCCCCACTGGGAATTAACGAACTTGAGACTAGATTGACACTTTGCTGTTTTTGTCAAGTGGACAGACTAACTAGTGATTGCCGCTATGTGTAATCAGGAACTTGTACACTGTATATGAACTGTCACTATTGGTAGTCATTAATCAATTGGTCATTACATACGCATACTGTGTACTTACTTTCTTGTGTATGCAATTTTATGCTATGTATCTATAATACTCTTACTTGATATCTCTGAATGTTCAGCCTTGTTTTCTCGAATGTTCGGATATCTCGAAGTTACAACACGGTCCCACTAGGTTCGAGATGACAAGGTTTGACCGTTCTATGTATCAACATCTTTTGGTGTGATGCTGATCTGAGATGATACCCCGACCTTCTCTCTCCGAGCAGATGCTGTATTCGTCACACAACAATCTTTGGGACAATAATCTCGCTAACTTGCATCATGTATAAGCTGTATTTTTTACCTACTTCGTGAAATCATCTGTTGAATATTTGTCTCATCTCTGATCTACTTTCCAGGTGAGCCTGATGACTGAAGTGTTGACCTGTATGAAACTTATCAAGATGAATGCATGGGAAAATGCGTTTTTTGGCAGAATCAGCAGTAAGTTATGTCATGTGTGTATATTGATGCTCATGATGTCAATCACTGGATTGTCTGGTCCATACTCGATTTTTTAGGGACTGTCATCATATAGCTGGAATATTGCTGAATGCGGCATTAAACAACTAACAAACTTGACTTTATGTAACAAATGATATATATGGGATAACACTTTCCGAGTAAAGTACAGATTCTCGGACTTTTAAAAAAAAATTGGGCGGGGAGGGGGTTTGAGTCCCATCTGGGATTCGAACACACACTGCCTGAGTGAGGCACCTAATCACCAGTTTGTGTTCAAACTCAACTTGATATTTGTTCCTGGAAAAGTACTTCTTGCAAGTTTAAAATTAAGATTGTGTCATATGTAATCACAGGTTTAGTATAAGGTATGACAATAGCGATGAAAACATGACTATATGCATGTGTGGACTGCATTATATCTTAAACAGATGAATGAACAGATGTATGACATGTACAGACATTTACGTTGATGACATTCTGGCCATTGTTAGAAAGTCTTCGATGTGCTTCAGTTGTTGAACAATGCCCATGCTGACTCATTGTAAGAAATATTTGGGGCCAGTAGACCCAGTTGTCTAAGTTTCTGCACTTCCCTTTGATGAGTTGTGTCCCTTGGCTCTGCCAGGATCTGCTGGTTGTGGGTTTGAACCCCAGATTCACCCTGTTTGTGATCCTTGGTTTGCCAGCACCATACTTGTGTTTCAGGGGTGTCACCAAAGTGTTAAATGTTTAGGAGTTTAGGCTTTCTTCCCATGTCAAGCCTTCACAGTGTTATATAACTGAAATGCTGTTTTATTTTCAAGAAGGGGCGGTCGGGTAGCCTAGTGGTTAAAGCATTCGCTCATCACACCGAAGACCCGGGTTCGATTCCTGACATGGGTACAATGTGTGAAGCCCATTTCTTGCCCCCCCCACCTCCCGCTGTGATATTGCTGGATTATTTTCTTTAAAGCGGCGTAAAACCATTTTCAAGAAACACAACTCCAATTGACACACAAATTAGTAATTAATATTCCTAAGCATCCTGATTTCCGAGGTTTTCTAGTAATTTTGTACATTGTCGATTAATGACATTAAACATTTTTCAGATAAGCGTCTTGAGGAACAGAGGGCTCTGGAACACGCTTACTTCCTGCAGAGTGTGATGACATCACTAGTTCCCATGATTCCCGTGGTGGCCTCCGTGTTCATGTTCCTGTCGTACATCATGGCGGGCAATAATCTCACAGCCACACAGGTAATGAGCAATCCCGTGAGATTTGATTCGAAACTGTTTCAATAACAAAATGTCAGCCGTGAGAAATGACTGCTCCAGAGATGTGTTCAGCGGCTTTATCAGTCATTTGGATTCAAGACCGCCTCTGTGGTCCAGAGGTAGTGAAGCTCCCTCTCCATGTACCCTGAGGTGGACCGCCTCTCTTCTCATGGTAGAGTGTCCGCCCGGAGAGCGGAAGGTCCGGGGTTCGATCCCCGGCCGTCTCACACCAAAAGACGTTAAAAGATGGTACTTGTTGTTACCCTGTCTGGCGCTCGGCATTAAGGGGATAAAACAAGGACTGGTCGGCTCGAGTCAGTATACTGTGTCTGAGTGAGGTATTCGTGTTAAACTGTGGCATGGTATCTCAGTGGGCTAGCACTATAAATCGGCATCAGTCCGGACTAGTACAAGCAGCTATATAAGTGCAATTATCTTGGACGCGACGTTAAACACAATTTCACCTCACCTCATTTGGATTCCTGTCAGTCAAGTAAGATACGTGACCCTTGTAGAAAGTGTGGTCACATGAAGTCCCTCCGAATCCATATTTATTGTAAGAGACATTTGAAATGAAGATGGGATTTTTCCAAAGTGATCAAGTCTTGTGGTTAAAGCGGTCGCTCAACACGCCTATTCCCCACATTCGTACAAAGTGTTTAGCTAATTTCTGGTGTCCCCTAGTCGTGATATTGCTGGCATATTGCTAAAAGCAGTTTAAATCATACTCACTCACTCTTGTACCCAACCTAAAAGGGTGGGGGTATTAGAGTCGAAGTCGGGGGTATTAGCAGTGTTCCTGTTGGGTTTTGAAACTGCTGGTCCTGGTGGACTGGCAACTTGTGGGGACTGGTAATTTTTAGTCAGTCCCAACTTTCAACAAATAAATGCAATGACGTCATCTCTGAAGTAACTTAGTTAGATTTACACATCATTCACACAAAGTTCAGTCACAATTTTCTCGTTTTTGTTTTGGTATTCGAGACTAAGTCACTACAAATATATATTTAACCTCAAAGCAAAGCGAAATTTTCTTTCCTTGCACAAAAAATAGACAACAAGAAACTCTGATGGTAACAGACAAGCTGACTTTGTTCGAAAAATACTGAATATCCCCAATGTTTTGTTCAACAACAAAGATGTATAAGGTACTTTATTTGCCAGTTCAACATGAATTACCGGTCCAAGCCTAATTTTACAAGTAAAAAACTGGTAATTACCGGTAAATGGGAACACTGTATTAGTGAGCCCTGCTTACTTTTTGCCTTGTTTCTTTTGCTTTTAATCACTGGTTTGTCTGGCCCAGACTCAATAATGTGTGGGCCACAGTGATATTGATGGAATATTGCTGTCTGCTGCTTGAAGCAGCATTCACTCACTCTGATGATGCAACAATCTATTTATGGCGGTGTTCATTCCAGGCGTTCACCCTCATCTCCGTCCTATACTCCATCAGCCTGTCCCTGGCTCTGATGGCCCACGGTCTGCGCACGCTGGCTGAGGCGTCCGTGTCTACGGGCAGATACAAGGTAGGCTAGAATCTGATATACCAAAACAGTTCATAGATTCATAGAGGACATTTCATGTGTCGAGTGAAATATCATGTTATCATGTTTCTCTCATCGAGTGAAGGGGGGAAAGGAGATATTTTCATCTCCCCGTCCTACGAGTTAATGGTTTATAGCCAAACATTTTCAAGAGAATAACAAGTGGCATGAAGCGATATTAACTCCATAAATGATCATCTGTCATTATTTTGCCTTGCCAATTAACAGCCATACCTTCCTTACTTTAGGGAGCAAGACTTCCAAAGTGTTAAACGTCTAGAACCTGCATCACTTTGAGCTTTCCTCCCAAATTAAGCTACACATGATATATCTGGAATACTGTTAAAAGTGGCGTTATGACCTACTCACAATTCTCAGGATAACGATTTCACAACATAAAACACACAGTTCACTTTGAATGCAAGCCAATATTTAGGTTTTGAAATTTTTAGGATGGGCATCGAATGCTCAATAACATCTGAAAATCTGAAAACACCTGACATTGTAATTAAGAACAGATCCTGTTACATTTCTCTACACACTCCAACCATTGAGACAGACATGACGGCACTTTTGGGAAACTATGCGTCGAGATACAATGGAGGATGTCGTATGTTTCCATGACAACTAAATACATTATTTTGTGTTTGTGGAGTTATATATGTAAAGCACGGTGTGCACACATTTTGCATAAATCTCTTATGTGGATTTACACTGAATGCACACAGGTTTTTGTGTTTATACCTCCATAAACAAAGAAGATATTGAAGTCAATTCTGAAAGTCATCACCTCTGTACTCCATCCCACACCTAGACCTGCGACCCTTAAACCCGAATCTGTGCCCTTCCGCATCGCCCTCCCATTCATAGAAAAAGCCTCCCACATCATCAGTTTGCTTTCTCTGTTATCAACCTGTAATTAATCTTAAGACAGCATATATTTCCTAGTTTACCTCTCAAAGTTTGAGTCTGGGCACATGGTCAATAGTGGTGTAACGATTTGGCGATGCAGTATTGTATCACGATACAAGTCCCTCGATACGATACATCGATTTACGACCCCTGTATCACACGATACATATGATTCATTTCATGACCCGTAAAAGGCGGCTATGCTTGTCGTAAGAGGTGACTAATGGGATCGGGTGGTCAGATTTGCTGACTTGTTGATGCATGTCATTGTATCCCAATTGCGTAGATCGATGCTGATGATGTCAATCACTGGATTGTCTTGTCCAGCCTCGAATATTTACAGACTGACATCATATAGCAGAAATATTACTGAGTGCGGCATTAAACAACAAACAAACAAACATTTCATGACAAGTTGTATTGATGTAAGACATGTGAATAGTAACAGAAACTGTTCAACCACCAGCTTGTGCATGAGTTTGACGTAAACAGCATCACTGTCACAGTGCCCTCTACAAATATGTTTCTTCCCTACAATATCCCATCTTTGATTTCTGAATTTAATAATAAACTTTTCAGTGTTGTGATTCACCTGCAAAATGAAAGAATATCAAATTGTGAAATAAAAGGACTGTGTGGGGATATGAATCGTATCTCACCCATAGTATCATGATATGTGTCGTATCGCGACCCCACCATATCGTTACACCTCTAATGGCCAAATAAGAAATCACCAAAGACCAGACATTAAGCTGTCCGTCCACAAGGTGTACGTACAGAGGATATGGTTGTCTTGATACCTTCCTAGTTCTACCGGCTTGGAAGTCATTGATAGGCATGTACAAGTTGGAAGAGCAAGAAGATTCTCCTGTTGAAGGGGAAAGAAGTAGCCGTGGAACATTGTCACAAACAATAAAGGAATTTTCCTGTGTTTACCCTCTAGGAAGTCCTTGTGATGGAGGAGATTCAGAGCGTGTGTTCTCGGGACCTGAGTGACGAGGGTGCAGCTGTCACCTTCCACAACGCTACTCTGGGCTGGGAGTCCGATAATGACGATGACGGTATGAGTTATAAATTTCATAAACTTTTTGTCAAATACAACTCTATGCGGAAGAATTTATTGGATTTTTGTTCTCCTTTATCAAAACTTAGCAGAATACTTTGTTGATCTCATTGAAATATGTTATTTAGTTATGTGTGACATGTAAAAGGAATTATTATCGGGAGTTGCTTGGGGCAGCAGATAATTGAAAAGATTGTTTGGAACATTACAAGAAGTTGGGGAGGATTTTGAAGTACATATGTAACATTATGGACTGTTTCATCATTAGGATATCAACACCAGGCCTGTATTAATTCACTTTGGCATGATATTGTAAATAACAATTGTAACAAGTTTCTGAGCCCTTGATGGGATTCAACCACAGACCTTCTGATCCGAGGTGGACACCTTGTCCACTTGACCAAAGAGGTTAACCGTCAACAAGCTGACAGGGTAAGGATGTCATCTGTGAGAGATGACTCCATGCCCTGCTACACTATGATGTGTCTCTATATAGTATGGTCACACTGGACAATACAATATATACTAGTATTACTTCTGTGGGGTTTGTCATATTTGTGATTCAGGGATAGTTTAAGGACCTCATGTGTTGTGTTTTAGACGATGTGTCTCAAGTGGAAGTGATCCCTGGCATCAAGACAGAGGAGATGCGGGAGTCGAAGCGCCTCAAGATGGAGAGAGCAGTGTCGCCCACATTTGAAACTGTGGAGGAGGAAAATGGGGATATCGTAGATGGCAGCACAGTTGGTCTGTTGGAGAGCGTGTCTGTTATAGAGAGAGCCTCGCAACTCTCACAAGTGTCACTCAGGATTCAGGAGGTAATGAAACTTTCATGTTGATGATGATGGTTAGGATGATGATGACGATGGTGACAATGATGATGATGTTGTTATTTAGATAATGATTTATTGTTTGATTGATTTAAAATCTGAGTGATGGCCATCAGCTGTTGTTGATCCTCACTCACTCACTCACTCACTCACTCACTCACTCACTCACTTTCTCTCTCACTCACTCACTCACTCACTCACTCACTCACTCACTCACTCACTCACTCACACTCACTCACTCACTCACTCACTTTCTCTCTCACTCACTCTCTCTCACTCACTCACTCACTCACTCACTCACTCACTCGCTCACTCTCTCTCTCTCTCAGTCACTCACTCACTCTCACTCACTCACTCTCACTCTCTCTCTCTCTCACTCACTCACTCACTCACTCACTCACTCACTCACTCACTCCTGCTGTCTGTGTTTCCAGGGCCAGCTGATAGGAATCTGTGGCATGAAGGGAAGCGGGAAGTCATCCCTCCTGTCAGCGCTGCTGGGACGAGTAAGGAATTACCCCGACATCTGTAGTCAAAATAGCATTCTCACTTTTCTTTCGCATCTTTCATATCCATATGATCCTTCACACTTTCATTAGGGATTATAATGAAAATTGAAAAAGCAGTAGGCCTACTGTATGAGTGTGGGGGCACCATGGCCCTGGCGTCTAAGGCGCCACAATTTGCTTGGAATTTCGTCCCTTGGGCATGCCAGAGATCAATGTTCGTGGTTTCGAATTCCGGTTTTCCCCAACTATGTTTCTAGGTTCCATACCAGTTTCACCCGTTTCATAAAAGTAATAAACGTCTGAGACTAGCATTACTTCATACAAGGTTACAAGATGTATCACGACTCATGAAGATTCGGGGTAGAATAGGTCTTCAGCAACCCATGCTTGCCTTAGCAGGCGACTATGCTTGTCGTAAGAGGTCGCTAACGGGATCATGTGGTCAGGCTCGCTGACTTGGTTGATGCATGTCATCGATCCCAGTTGCGTGGATCGATGCTGATGATATCAATCACTGGATTGTCTGGTCCAGACTTGATTATTTACAGACCGCCATCATATAGCTGGAACATTGCTGAGTGCGGTGTTAGACAACAAAGAAACAAACAACAAACATGGAGTGTGTGTAGTATTTTTTTTGTCTGCCCAGGGTATCAATTTTTTTCTTCTTTTGTTTTTAATGGAACACATTCTTATGTTCATAGATGCAGCTACAGGGTGGAAGGGTTGGGGTCAAAGGTCGTGTGGCCTATGTGAGCCAGGAACCCTGGATATTTAATGGCACAGCCAAGGATAATATTTTGTTTGGAAATCAATATGACAAAGAAAGGTAACATCTTTGAATTCACATTGTCCACTTTTTAAAATAATTATTACAATAATGTTAAACATTGTTATTTTCAAATTTGAACAGTTCAGACATTACACTGACAATTTGGATTTAGGTTACTTGGTCTTCACAACTGATGCTGCAATTAATACAGCCGAAGACTTGGTTCGATTCCCCACATGGGTACAAAGTGTGATACCGCCGTTATATTGCTGGAATATTGCTAAAAGTGGCGTAGAACTCACTCACTCGCTTTCCTATGACAGTGTAAGAGAATGTACTCCCTATGTTTCTAACCCGCGAAGATCTGAGTTAGAATAGGTCTTCAGCAACCCATGCTTGCCGTAAAAGGTGACTGATGGGATTGGTTTGTCAGGCTCGCTGACTTGTTTGATGCATGTCATCGTATCCCAATTGCGTGGATCGATGCTCATGAAATCAATCACCGGATTGTCTGGACCAGACTCGATTATTTATAGCCTGCTGTCATATAGCTGTAATATTGCTGAGTGTGGCTTAAAACAATAAACAAACAAAGTGCCCGATGCTGTTGTCAGATCCTTATGATGATGCTCAAGTGGTTACAGTGTGTGACATGATGGATTGTGGGTCATCATGATGTGGACAGATGCTCATGCTGTCAACCACTAGTTTGCCTGGCCCAGATTTTCTTTTCCTTCTGATCTTTTTATTGTTTATCAGTCACCATGTAATAGCAGCAATGCAGGAACAACCACTCTGTGAAACCATCCCTCACTAATTCCAACTTCTTTCTTGTGTTTTTACAGATATGACCGTATTATCGAAGTCTGCTGCCTTGAGAAGGACTTTGAAACGTTTGGTGCTGGTGATGGAGTAGAGGTAAGAACACTTACAGAATAGGGCAGGGACGGGAAACTAGGGTACTCAGGTCAGGTGGGCCCTGAATAGGACCTGTTTACCCTCAGGACTACCCTGACCCGTGGTTAGTCGCGTTATGTATTGTTTAATGACAATAACAATAAAATTCCATGGTAACGCCACATGTCACTGATGTTCACATTTCTTTCTGACTGCACCCACTCCTTCTGACTTTTATATATGTGAGCAAAGATAAAGCTTCAGTGAACTTCAGTGTCAGCATAATCAAATCGTTATATATGTGTATCTAACCAGTATTTGTCAAGGCTCCGGTAAGACAATTCCCAATTGGACATTTTGTACCCAACTCTAAAGATCTACAGCAGGTACCCGGGTAGGGTAGGGTAACAGGGGTTGGGTACCCGGGTAGGGTAGGGTAACAGGGGTTGGGTACCCGGGTAGTAAATTTGGACTCGTCCCAGCCCTACCTTACAGATGGTAGCCCAGTCTCTTGTCGTGCTCACCTGCGCCAGCGAGCACTATGACTAATGGCAGCTATTCAGCCCCAGTGTGCAGTGTTAGAGATTAGTGCCCCTTTGAGCTGTCAGTGGTATTTGTTTGGTCGATCAGAGGTTTCAAATTGGTAGATGGATACCCAGGTAGGATCGAGTGAAAGGAGGTAGAATAGAACATCTGGACTCGTCCCAGCCCCAACACAGAAGATATTTCAGTTGCTTTATGGATTAATGTATTTGCAATGAGTGGTTTTCTCAATTTCCTAAAATGAGATTTTTCCTTTCAGTGAGGATATGTTTCAGTGGAATAAATATTTGTTAGGCTAACATTCTGTGTCACAACCATATTGAAAGTATGCAATATTTGTTTTCCAATCACTAAACTGCCTTCACCATAAACATGATCTCTCCTCATAGGATGTGTGATTTGTTATTTAAATAATGTGTGTATTTGTTAATACATATTTAGCATCACGTTTAACTTTTTAAAACCATTTTTATCTTTGATTGTATGGATCCTAGCATCTTCTGTTGTTTGTTTTTTAAAGTATACTTGAATTGATCAGTTAATTTTAATATACATGTACTCTATGTTCACATATAATTTGACATATCAGATTGGAGACCGAGGTTTGACCTTGAGCGGTGGTCAAAAACAGCGACTGAGTCTTGCCCGAGCGTTGTACAGCGACAGTGATGTCTATCTCCTTGATGACCCAATGTCTGCTCTTGATGTCCAGATTGGCCGACACATATTTAATCAATGTATAAAGGATTTGCTGAAAGACAAGACAGTGTTGTTTGTTACACATCATTTAGAAGTAAGTTGATTGTATTTAATAGATGTAACCTTAGTGTATTTGAACTTTTGTATCTGACTCTTTGTCTAAAACATAGTTAATTTTTGTTTTGTTTAAATAAGTGTGTATATTTGTCCATATTGATACCTGTTATTGCCATGCCCATGAAGTGCTTAGAGGTGCCTGCCCTTGGTTTTAGAGAGCCTATTGTATTCCAGACACATCTAGGTTCAGAAGGTGTAATTCAAATTCAAGATTTAACTGCAACATACAAATTTAGTAAATTACTGTCGCATGAATCCAATATGGAGTCTTAATAGATTTCAACAGTCTCCGTATGTCAGAGAAAATCACCTAAAATGTTTGGGTTGGAAAGTAAGTAAGTCGGATTTAAATCTAGCTGTTTGGAAATTGAGGTGGGAGGCAGTTATACCAACTGAAGAAACAACTTCAGAAAAATAAACATATGTCTTATCTATAGCCAGTCCTTCCTGTATTGTGGCAGGGGTCTAAGGCGCCACAATTCGTTGTGCAGAGTTGCGTCCCTTGGGCACACCAGAAACATATGATCGTGGCTTTGAAATCCCGGTTCGCCTGGATTATGTTTCTAGGTTTGTCAGCACCATACCCGTGCTCGTGGGTTTCACCGAAGGGGTAAACGTCTGAGACCTGCATCACTTCGGGCTTTCCTCCTACATTAAGCTGACATGCCGTGATATAACTGGAATACTGTTAAAAGCAGAGTCAAACCCAACTCACTCACTCACTCATTGCAGTGTCATGTTGTATGGTTTTTCTACCTTACTATTTTCAGTATCTGTGTCGCTGTGACTACGTCATCTACATGAAATGTGGGCGTGTCTCTGAAGCTGGTGTCCATGGCGACCTGATGAGTGATGGTGGCGACTATGCCGATCTACAGCAGCTGTATCAGAGCAAGTATGATGAGATTCAGAGGGAGAGAATTAAAGCTGCTGTCGCAAACAGACAAGGTGAGTAGAGACAAGAATGTGCGAATAAAACCCTATCAACGGGACCATAAAAACTCCACTCATTCACACAGACTTGGAGGGGGCAGTCGGGTAGCCTCATGGTTAAAGCGTTTGCTCATCACGCCGAAGACCCAGGTTCGTTTCCCGACATGGGTACAGTGCTTGAAGCCCATTTCTGGTGTCCCCCGCCGTGATATTGCTGGAATATTGCTAAAAGGGGTAAAACTGTACTCACTCACTCACTCACACACTCTTGGAGTACAAGACAACAGGTCACCAGGAACCTATGATGGCCACAAGAGCCGACCAAATGGATCAGGGTCAAACTCAGTGACTTGGTTGATTGCGTGTCATCGTACCACGGTGGTGTGGATTGTTGCTCAAAATACCAATTACTCGATTATTTACCAGCTGTGGTCCAGTGGCTGGAATATTGCTGAGTGCAGAGTTGAACAACAAACAAACGACCAAACAAACAGTTTTATGGAGATTAGTTGTTACAGCGAATGAGAGTTACCTCCCCACAAGGGCAGTGTTGAAGTAAATTTATATCCCTGCAGCTTTTACTCCAATTTGAATGTCTCCTATCGGGTAAAGGTTCAGATTGAGGAACATTACAATATCCAATTCTCTCATTGTTAGTCACTCACTCACTCATTGAAGTGACAGCCATCAATCTCTGAACCATGTTCTCACTACTCTCGTCTGTCAGAAAGAACTACTCCACAACGAGGGTTTTCTCGGGCTTCCAGAAAGTTTCTCAATCGCCACCTGAGTCGGATGTCCACTCGGGAGGGCCTACAGCCTCAGTTCAGTATTATATCGAACGTCTCACATGGTCTTGACGACTATGAATATGGTATGTATTGGTCGATTCTCTTTCTAGAATCTTCTTCTTGGTCAGCATTCACTTTGTTGCAGACTTATTGTCTGCAGTTATGTTTTGGTCACATTATATATTTCATCACCTTTTGACATAAGCAAATTTTTTTCCCTCTGAGAGGAGAATGATTATTTTTAAAAAAAATACAGCAACATGTATTTAGCCTTTACTGGACCTAATGACACCTTCTCCCACACAGGAGTATTGACCTTGAATTACACTCATGATTACTGACCTTATATTCCACTCAGGAATATTGATAATGCCTCCCAATCAGGAATATGGACCTTATATTCCGCTCAGGAATATTGATAATGCCTCCCAATCAGGAATATGGACCTTATATTCCGCTCAGGAATATTGATAATGCCTCCCAATCAGGAATATGGACCTTATATTCCACTCAGGAATATTGATAATGCCTCCCAATCAGGAATATGGACCTTATATTCCACTCAGGAATATTGATAATGCCTCCCAATCAGGAATATGGACCTTATATTCCGCTCAGGAATATTGATAATGCCTCGATCCCAATCAGGAATATTGACCTTATATTCCACTCAGGAATATTGATAATGCCTCCCAATCAGGAATATGGACCTTATATTCCGCTCAGGAATATTGATAATGCCTCGATCCCAATCAGGAATATTGACCTTATATTCCACTCAGGAATATTGATAATGCCTCCCAATCAGGAATATGGACCTTATATTCCTCCCAATTGACAATGCCTCCAAATCAGGAATATGGACCTTATATTCCTCTCAGGAATATTGATAATGCCTCCCAATCAGGAATATTGACCTTGAATTACACTCATGAATATTCATATTTCCTCCCACTTAGATATATATATGTTTTTCTTGACATAAAGTTTGTTAACTAATAAAAAATAAGTAGTTGATTTTTGTATTTTCCGCACCCAACAACACTTTTACAAGAAGCCATAATTTCGTTTTTCCAGTGGACATTGATGATCTAGTCTCTGCACAGGATGTAAACGACAGCAAAGTGTCGTTGCACATCTACCACAAGTACATCATGGCCGCGGGGGGGTACTGCGCCGTGATGCTCATCTTCTTCAGTTTTATCCTGAGTATCGGCCTACAGACTGCTGCCACCTGGTGGCTGTCCTACTGGCTGGAACAGGGAGACGGGGTGAGTACCATCCCTTCCTACATCAACCACGGCTCGATTTAGGGAACTTGATTTAACTTGGACCGGTTGCACTAGACAAAATCAGGTAGCACCCTGGTCCCATAAATTTATCGAAGTTGAAACATTGATGTGATACTAGTCTAAATAAGTAAAATCTCAGACATCTGATGACTGTGTCATGTGTCATGAATTAGACATAACACAGCAATTAGTCGTGTAGTATTATGTTGAATAACCCTTAGAGGTACTGAGTGTTCAATTAGGCGATACACCTACTGTGTTTTGAAATTTGATGTAGTCCCACTGTAGAATAGATACCTCTTTATTATAATTTTGAACCGAGCGCTTTAGCGTGTATTAGAGGAAATATAGATATGTTTTACAGTTCATATGGGGGTGATCCATCGGCAGGCATTTTCTATGAATTGATATGTAGGCTATCCATGTATTCATATGCATGTTTTTTGGTGAAAAGGCTTAATATATTTGAAAGGGGTTTCTGTAGCAGAAAGGAAACCTCTTTTTAACCAATCAGAATCAAGCATTCATCAATGTCATGGTAGAATGATCGATACTGTGTGGACAAAGTAAGGGTTGGTCAGACACATATTTTAATTTCGTGTATGTAGACTTTTTGCACTTGCTTGTCTTGTATAGGTAAATCAAGCTCTATTTTGTCATAAGTCTTAGTCACTCGCACTACGAGGAAATTTCTGATCTGAAGTATTGAAATTATTCTATTGGCAATCCCATGACACATTTTGTTTATGTTTGCAGAACCACACTGGGCTGTTTGACAACTCCACAGCGTCCATCGGCAATGTGTCTGAGAACCCAGATGTAGATATGTACGCGCTTATATACGGGTTGTTTATAGTCTCCCTCGTTGTAGCTGTGGCCATCAGAGGGATCATCTTCATGAAGGTTAGTGTCGGGCGTATATCTGTATCCTAGCATCCCTTGCTTGTCGTAAGACGCGACTAACAGGATCGGGTGGTCAGACTCGCTGACTTGGTTGATGCATGTCATCGTATCCCATTTACCGGTATATAGATCAGTGCCCATGATGTTAATCAGTGAATTATCATTCCCAGACTTGATTATTTTCAGACCGCTTATATAGCTGAAATATTGCTGATTCTGGTGTTAAACAAACAAACAAACAAACAAACAAACAAACAAACAAACAAACAGGTTGCTTGTGGTCTTAATAATGTTTCTAAATTCTGTGAATCAGGATATGTATCATATTGTGTCTTTAGCATGTGACTATTTTTTTTATATTTCATTTCCGCATTCTGCTTCCTTCGTCCAGATCATGCTGAGAGCCAGCAGTCGTCTCCATCAGCAGTTGTTGAAGAAAACCATCAAGAGTCAAATGAAATTCTTCGACACGACCCCGCTCGGCATAATACTCAATAGATATGCCATGGACATGGATGAGAGTACGGCTTGTTCATCTTCTCTATCTATTACAGCTGCAGGCTCCGCGTGGGGTTGCAGGGACAGAACAGGCCCTAAGACAGCACATGCTAGGTTGGAGACATGGAGGCACTGGGGGTTGTCTCCCTGTTCACAACCAATCCCTCATCATCATTAGATTAGGGATCCTGAGATATCATTCGTGAACAACTCGTGTTCTTCTAGGACAAGCCGAATAGCGACTCGAGCTCCTCTCGTGGCCATTTTTATGACTGGGTCTCATCTAAGCGCAAACAGGCATAGTTAAAAGAATTATCAATTCGTTGTGTAATGATTCGCATATTTTTCCCCTATGTCATATATATTCCAGATGCTATTAAAACACACCGGGACTTACGGTATTTATACAGTATGATATAAATGTATCTAGGGTATATATTTAGATACAAGACGTGTAAAATCAAAAATTATTCCTGAATGATTCTTTTACTGCAGAACTTGAAGTCATACGCTCATTCTGACTGGTTTGTAGTATTTTTGCAAATAACATTTATCAATAGGTAGACGAGTCTTCATGCAGGTTATGGAAATGGGCGAGTGGTGAGGAAAGCCTTAGATACACAGGCACCTGCAAGAGTTCCCTCCCCTGAGTGATAAACCACTGATAGAAGCTAACCCTTTTGACCCCATTCGTCACCACTCGCCCCTTTCCATAACCAACAAGTAGACTCGTCCGCCTATCGATGAATGTTATGTGCGAAAATACAAGCCAATCAGAATGTACGTATAACTTCAAGTACGAATTGTTTGATAGGCATTACTTAGAAGTTAATGGATGACAAAGTAGACACAATTTATGGATAACAACTTCTTTAATGACAGTGAAGGCAACGTTTCAGTATGGTTTGGTACTTTGGTCAAAGAAACCCTCAGGAATAGTTTTTAATTTTACATGTCTTGCATCTAAAAATGTTTCCAAGATATGTTTCAATGTGTTCAATCATACTGTATAATACCTTAAGTCCAGATATCTTTTAAATAGCATCTGGAAAATCTATGATATATCGGGGATTTATATGTGAATCATTACGCAACGAGTTGACAATACTTTTAGCTATGCACGTTTGCTCTGAGACGGAACCCAGTCATAAAAATGGCTGCAAGAGGGACAGGAGTCGCTGTTCCTCTTCTCTGGGAAGAACACGAGTTGGTCAAGAATGTTTTGACCCATGGCTCATAGGTTATGGTGACAGATTGTTTGGGGAGAAACTGTGTTCGGATCCCTGTGCCTATTTTCAGGATTGAGTATTCAGACAAACTGGGGTTCGAAATATTGTAAATCTTGAAATTAACGTGAGCGTGATTTACATGTGAAAAATGCGAGTCTTTGCTTGCATTAATTAACTTTGCATTTATATCTCCAAAATAACCATCATTAATAAGACGGCCTCACTGCACACTTTGGATAGCGGAAATACCAACTTGAATATAAACACAAACACGGTTTATTGAGCAGCAGTTGTAACAAGTTTATAACAATGGCATTCAAAGAATAGGAATTACACAATGGGCATCTGGTGAGTTATCACTGCTGGGGTCAAGAGTTCTACCCACTCCTGTCAAGCTTGTTGATACCTTCTCTGGGAACGGGGTGGGGGGAGTCGCTTGATATTGAGACGCATTTTTTGGCTAGAGGTCAGCAGTCGTATTAATTTGGAGACATATTAATTTCCATCTTTACAGTAATGGAATTAATTTTGCCAGGAGGGCCAATTTGCCAGGGGTCAGGGTCAAGGTCAAGGTCAAGGTCCCTCGTACATAAAATCTCTCAAGATAGGTGCCTTTCCTCTGGATTGCGGATATGTCAGACCTTTGTTATGCCTGCAAGCATGTTTTATGTGTCTTCATTTGTTTTAATAACATCAGTATATATTTTTCCTGAATGTGTATGTTATTATATTTTTTGTCTAACATAAAGCTATTTTTGTTACGATTCTTTAGCCTTATACTTTACGTTCTGTATGAAAAGCAATTTAAATTTTATTTTGCATCTTAAGCATATTAGCCTCTAACCAATATTCCTCTTATTCGATTACTCTCCTTCATTTCAGTTGATGTTCGGTTGCCGTCTAACTGCGAGCTCTTCCTGCAGAATGTATTCCTCGTGTTGTTTGCCCTTGTGATGATTTCTGTGGTGTTTCCGTGGGACTTGCTTGTGATTCTGCCTCTTGCCATTGTGTTCATAGTGTTGACTGTTATGTTCGCTCCAGTCTTGCAGCGACTCAAATATGTTGATAATGTCACCCGCTCGCCATACCTTAGCCATCTCGCTGCTACCATTGACGGAATCTCAACTATACATGTGTACGGGCAGTCACAGCGCTTTATTAGACAGTAAGATATTTAGATGTCCTCATTATGTCATTTGTGTGTGAGACCTGTGAAGATCCGGGTTAGAATAGGTCTTCAGCAACCCATGCTTGCTGTAAAAGGCGACAATGCTTGTCGTAAGAGGCGACTAACGGGATCGGGTGTCTGACTGTCTGACTTGGTTGATGCATGTCATTGTATCTCAGCTGTGTAGATCGATGCTCATGAAGTCAATAACTGGATTGGTTATATACAGACTGCCATCATATCGCTGGAATATTGCTGAATGTGGTGTTAAACAAGAAACAAACCAATAACAGGTTACCAGTGAGAGAAAATGTTTCATCAGATGGATCAGTCTGCTTGTATATAGTATGATATTCATGATACATGTTCTTCGTGTTTCGCATGACAATTACATATGGATGGTGGAAAGGGCGATAGTTACACTGACAAATGTATTTCTTTGAAGAGACTTTCTTCAATTGATTTCATTTTTCGTTTCAGATTTTGTGATATGTTGGATAAAAACTCATTACCATTCTTCCTGTTCTATGCGGCCAATCGCTGGCTTGCATTGTTTCTTGATCTTATGACGATCGCTGTCATTGGTGCTACAGGATTTCTAGTCGTATTTACTCTGGACTCGGAGAATTCAGCAAATGCCGGCTTAGCCCTTTCTTTTGCCATTCAGGTGAGAGCTCCAAGTATTCTGTTATCGTATTTTCTGGCACTTAAGGTAAAATTACTTTATACCCATAAAGATCAGGTTTAGAATTGGCCTTCTCCAACCCACGTGTTTTAAGGCTAAAAAATAATAGTCTTGGTTCTCAGGCACCGCCTGCATCATCATAAAGTTCGCCGCACATTTCGTTTTATTTCCATTTTAAAAAACAAAACAAAAGTCTATAAATATTCCACGCTTAACGGTAGTCAAATACTGTATTCCAGTATTATATCCATCAAGGAATACATTTATGTAGGGAGGCCCTTTTCCTTGTTGATTGTACACCACTGTTTATTTGCTTACACAACTGTTTATTTGGTTACATACTAGTCTGAATAACAACAACAACCCCAAAAGACCTCCTCGCACTAAATTTTCAAAAGCCATTGCTTGAGAACAAATTCTTATATTTTTTTAAGCCTAAGAGGCGACTATGCTTGTCATAATTGGCGACTATCAGGACCGGGTGGCCAGGCTCGCTGACTTGGTTGGTGCATGTCATCGTATTCCAATGGCATGGGTTGATGCTCATGATGTCAATCACTGGAATCACAATTGATTATTTACAGACTGCTGCCATGTAGCTCAACTATTGCTGAGTACAGCGTTAAACAAGAAACAAACAAGCAAACAAATCATGCCATTTGGAAAGTGTGTTATTACAATGTACGACATGACATCAGTACCACCTGAGTGAAAATATCCTCCTCAACTGCCATCCTAGTGTGCGGGGAACAGCTTGTCATGGCTTCCAAAACCCACACTAGCCCTGATATGATTCTATGTTGGTCAACTCTATACCGAAGTGATCAGCATCTATGACTTGTGTCCCTATGAGCTTTTCCTTCTTCTCCTTCTTCTCTTTCTTCTTCTTCTTTGTCTTCTTCTTTGTCTTCTTCTGTTGGAGATTTCATGAGCATTTGGTCTCCCACTCTACACAGACACACTGGGATATGACTGAAATACAGTTTAAAGTGGTTTAAAGACCTCAACTCACTCAAACATGACATTTTTGTGTGTGAAAAACAGTTTTGATTTTGTTTAAAATCCCAACCAACTCCTTCCTAACTGTAAGTTATGAGTGAGTGAGTTGCTTTCAACAGTATTCCAGTTATGTCACGGTGTGTCAGCTTAATGTGGGAAGAAAGAACAAAGTGATTACCACTCCGGTTTTGGAACCAGGATTCGAACCCACAATCATAGGTTCCTGGCGTGCCCAAGGGATGCAACTCTGCACTCTTAGACGGCTGGGCCACCCATGCCACCTATAAGTTATGACTAACATACAGTTCAGTGTTAACTCCCCAACTGACTCCAGCCCTAACTCTGTGTACAGATCACCAGCCTGCTGCAGTACACACTGCGACTGTGCGTGGAGACCAACTCCAGGTTCACATCGGTCAAGAGGATCCAGGACTACATTGAGGTGGGTCTTTAAGAGGCCAGATTGTTAAGAAGACCATGAAACAGTGTCATGTCCTTCATACGAATAACATTAGCCCTTTTAATATTTGATTTACCAATTATGACACATACATCAGAGTAATGTCCCCTTCGTCAGTATTTAACACTGGAGAATTTAGTGAAAATGTTTTAAGTTCACCAAAGCAGTATTCAGGCTAACTGGACTTGTAACAAAGTTCTTGATTACGTTTTTTTGTCTGAATAAGTCTATGAACCATCACCTTGCCATGCCACAGGTAAGAAGGGAGATAACTCTCAAGTTAAAGGATAACTGTAAAGAAGTTAAAAGGAATAACGGTAAATTACCTACCTTGACTGTGTGTTCAGAACCTGCCAGAAGAAGGCAGCACTCCGGCCGGGGAGAACGGAGACATTCCCGATGATTGGCCTTCACAGGGCCAGGTCCGGTTCCGCAAATACAACATGAAGTATCATGAAGGACTTCAGCTGTCCCTCAAAAACATCTCCCTCAATATCTGTCCCCATGAGAAGATTGGCATTGTCGGCAAGTCAGGATCTGGTAAGCTACTCTGTTGACACTGTATCTCTGTGATTGGGCAGAGACTGAAGTAGAATGATTTGGATTAGTGCTGTATCGATTTAAGACAATTTTGTTAGCTAACTTTCTTCCATGTAGGAAGACAACATTTAGGGCATAAGATGGTTCTCAGGCATCAATGAAACAAGAAATTTTCCAAAATTAAGCTGAAAACACCACCTGACAGCAGATATCTTTCAAAAGTCAATGTGTAATGCAGCCATTTTTTTATGGATCGATATTCGGCTATTTATGTAAAATATGCACATTTTTTTATGAAAAGGCTTAATTCAGCCAACTAAAGCATTCTTCGATTTCATTGTAGAGTTCTTGTCTATTACCAGTCAATGACATTTATCCCCAAATAGGAAAGTCCTCTCTGGGCGTGGCTCTCTTCAGGCTTTGTGAGACAACCTCCGGAGCAATTGAGATCGATGGCAAGAATATCCGGGATGTCAAACTGTCTGACCTGAGGTCAAGGTTGTCCATTCTGGTGCAAGACCCTGTGTTGTTTGTAGGAACTATCAGGTGAGGACAGGAGGAACTACTTGTTGTGTTGTATTGTAACAGACAGGTGTGGGACTTTCTGTGAGGACAGGAGGGACTACTTGTTGTGTTGTATTGTAACAGACAGGTGTGGAATTTTCTGTGAGGACAGGAGAGACTACTTGTTGTCTTGTATTGTAACAGACAGGTGTGGGACTACTTGTGGTCTTGTATTGTAACAGACAGATGTGGGACTACTTGTGGGGTCTTGTATTGTAACAGACAGGTGTGGGACTTTCTGTGAGGACAGGAGGCTCTTCTTGTTGTGTTGTATTGTAACAGATAGGTGTGGGACTTTCTGTGAGGACAGGAGGGACTACTTGTTGTGTTGTATTGTAACAGACAGGTGTGGGACTTTCTGTGAGGACAGGAGAGACTACTTGTGGTCTTGTATTGTAACAGACAGGTGTGGGACTTTCTTTGAGGACATGGGAGACTACTTGTGGTCTTGTATTGTAACAGACAGGTTTGGGACTTTCTGTGATGAAGAGTTACTGATTTTTTTTGACGTGGCATCGGATATGTGTCCTTAAATTGGGGTATTGCCAGTGTCGTGGCCCTAAACCTTCCCCGTCCAGTGATGGGATTTAAACCTTGGACCTCTTCTGATGCCTTGTCCACATGACCAAAGAGGTTAAACCTGTCAGCAAGGTGACAAGGTAATGACGTCATGGTGTGGATGAAGCCACACCATTCTAAAACTAGGAAAGTTGTGAGGTAACAACTGTGATATCATCAGTTGTTGATCATGCAGTCTTAAGGGGTATATGTAGTAGTGTATCCTGTGTGACTTTGTACCCAGAGCTTATGATCAGCCATAAACAAAGACATAACCAATGTATGTATCTTTCAGATACAACCTTGACCCTTCGTGCCAGTGTCACGATGACGCGGAAATGTGGGAGGCCTTGGAGAAATGCCACATCAAACAAAAGGTCAGTCATGTGATGTCTGAGGTCAGTCATGTTATGGCTTAGGTCAGTCATGTGATGTCTTAGGTCAGTCAGGTTAAGGTGGGAGGGCGAGGATGAGGTGGAGAGATGTGACAGCAGGGAAGCTGGGAGGGAGGGGATGAGGTGGAGAGATGTGACAGCAGGGAAGCTGGGAGGGAGGGAATGAGGTGGAGAGATGTGACTGCAGGGAAGCTGGGAGGGAGGGGATGAGGTGGAGAGATGTGACAGCAGGGAAGCTGGGAGGGAGGGGATGAGGTGGAGAGATGTGACAGCAGGGAAGCTGGTAGGAGAGGATTAGGTGGGAGGGAGAGGATGAGATAGAGAGATGTGATGGCTTGGAAGGTGGGAGGGAGTGGATGAGGTGGAGAGATGTGACGGCAGGGAAGGCAGGAGGGAGGGAATGAGATAGAGAGATGTGACAGCAGGGAAGGTGGGAGGGAGAGGATGAGGTGGAGAGATGTGACGGCTTGGAAGGTGGGAGGGAGAGGATGAGGTGGAGAGATGTGACAGCAGGGAAGGTGGGAGGGAGGGGATGAGATAGAGAGATGTGACAGCAGAGAAGGTGGGAGGGAGTGGATGAGACAGAGAGATGTGACGGCAGAGAAGGTGGATGAGATGGAGAGATGTGACGACAGGGAAGGTGGGAGGGAGTGGATGAGACAGAGAGATGTGACGGCAGAGAAGGTGGATGAGATGGAGAGATGTGGCGACAGGGAAGGTGGGAGGGAGTGGATGAGATAGAGAGATGTGACGGCAGAGAAGGTGGGAGGGAGGGAATGAGATAGAGAGATGTGATGGCAGGGATGGTGGGAGGGAGGGGATGAGATAGAGAGATGTGATGGCTTGGAAGGTGGGAGGGAGTGGATGAGGTGGAGAGATGTGACGGCAGGGAAGGCAGGAGGGAGTGGATGAGGTGGAGAGATGTGACGACAGGGAAGGTGGGAGGGAGTGGATGAGGTGGAGAGATGTGACGGCAGGGAAGGTGGGAGGGAGGGAATGAGATAGAGAGATGTGATGGCAGGGATGGTGGGAGGGAGGGGATGAGATAGAGAGATGTGATGGCTTGGAAGGTGGGAGGGAGTGGATGAGATGGAGAGATGTGACGACAAGAAGGTGGAAAGGAGTGGATGAGGTGGAGAGATGTGACGACAGGGAAGGTGGGAGGGTGTGGATGAGGTGGAGAGATGTGACGACAGGGAAGGTGGGAGGGAGTGGATGAGGTGGAGAGATGTGACGGCAGGGAAGGTGGATGAGAGGGAGAGATGTGATGGCAGGTATGCACTTTGGTTATGTATTTGTGAGGATGCTCAGGACTACTTCAGCGGTCCCAGGCATGTGAATGTCCAAACTCTACAGTGTGAATAACAGGGTGTAACATTGCTGCAGATCGCCTCCCTTGACAAGCAGCTTGACACACAAGTGGATGAAAATGGCCGCAACTTCTCCATGGGAGAAAAACAGCTTCTGTGCTTGGCTCGTACTCTACTGAGACATACAAAGGTGGGTTTTGTCAAACATTTGACATACAGTTTGAATACGCTTATCGGCTTGAGACTTCACCATTCTGCTTTAGATTTTAAAAAAATTCACAAAATGTACTACTTGTTCACAACTATTGTTTTATATTATGATTTGAATCCATGAAGTTGTGTTCAAATTTGTTATTTGTTGACTGTGACTGGGTCAGCTTTTTCTTTTCCACTTTTTCAATTTTGTATCAATTTGTTTGCTCAATATTATGCAAATGTCTCTCATCAAGTAATAAATATGAATTGTGCAGGTATAATAACAGGGAAATAGCTAATTTGTTTGCATGTTTCAGATATGTTGGCTACCACTTGAGTGTTTTTAGTCAATTTATTTGTACATTTCTTGCCATGATTTATTTCATCAGGTGATATTAAAATTGAATTGTTTGTTTACTTCAAAGTTGACGAATGACAAAGCAGACACAAATTATGGAAAACAACTTCTTTATTTACTGTAAAGGCGATGTTTGTGATTAATTCCTTATATATCGATGTCAAGTCTTGCCTATACCGAACGTCGCCTTTACAGTAAATAGAGAAGTTGTTATCCATAATTTGTGTCTACTTTGATATTTTAATTATCCAATAGCTTTTACACACCTCGGTATGACCTGATGAGCTTGAGACAGAAGAACCCCCACTCATTCACTATTACATAGAAGATATGTTGTATGACTAGCACTATTGTTGTGACGTATTGTGTTCAGATACTGATCCTGGACGAGGCTACCGCTGCAGTGGACACACAGACAGAGGCTGTGGTGCAGCAGACAATCAAGAAGGCTTTCAAGGACTGCACCGTGCTGACCATCGCTCACCGACTCACGACAGTGCTGGACTCCGATAAAATACTGGTCATGGACAGCGGCAAGGTAAGAGTGAGTGAGTGAGTGATGCTGGACTCCGATAAAATACTGGTCATGGACAGCGGCAAGGTAAGAGTGAGTGAGTGAGTGAGTGAGTGATGCTGGACTCCGATAAAATACTGGTCATGGACAGCGGCAAGGTAAGAGTGAGTGAGTGAGTGGGTGGGTGGGTGAGTGATGCTGGACTCCGATAAAATACTGGTCATGGACAGCGGCAAGGTAAGAGTGAGTGAGTGAGTGAGTGAGTGGGTGGGTGGGTGAGTGATGCTGGACTCCGATAAAATACTGGTCATGGACAGCGGCAAGGTAAGAGTGAGTGAGTGAGTGAGTGAGTGAGTGGGTGGGTGGGTGAGTGATGCTGGACTCCGATAAAATACTGGTCATGGACAGCGGCAAGGTAAGAGTGAGTGAGTGAGTGAGTGGGTGGGTGGGTGGGTGAGTGATGCTGGACTCCGATAAAATACTGGTCATGGACAGCGGCAAGGTAAGAGTGAGTGAGTGAGTGATGCTGGACTCCGATAAAATACTGGTCATGGACAGCGGCAAGGTAAGAGTGAGTGAGTGAGTGAGTGAGTGAGTGAGTGATGCTGGACTCCGATAAAATACTGGTCATGGACAGCGGCAAGGTAAGAGTGAGTGAGTGAGTGAGTGAGTGAGTGAGTGAGTGAGTGATGCTGGACTCCGATAAAATACTGGTCATGGACAGCGGCAAGGTAAGAGTGAGTGAGTGAGTGAGTGAGTGAGTGAGTGATGCTGGACTCCGATAAAATACTGGTCATGGACAGCGGCAAGGTAAGAGTGAGTGAGTGAGTGAGTGAGTGAGTGATGCTGGACTCCGATAAAATACTGGTCATGGACAGCGGCAAGGTAAGAGTGAGTGAGTGAGTGAGTGAGTGATGCTGGACTCCGATAAAATACTGGTCATGGACAGCGGCAAGGTAAGAGTGAGTGAGTGAGTGATGCTGGACTCCGATAAAATACTGGTCATGGACAGCGGCAAGGTAAGAGTGAGTGAGTGAGTGAGTGAGTGGGTGGGTGAGTGATGCTGGACTCCGATAAAATACTGGTCATGGACAGCGGCAAGGTAAGAGTGAGTGAGTGAGTGAGTGAGTGATGCTGGACTCCGATAAAATACTGGTCATGGACAGCGGCAAGGTAAGAGTGAGTGAGTGAGTGAGTGCGTGAGTGAGTGAGTGAGTGATGCTGGACTCCGATAAAATACTGGTCATGGACAGCGACAAGGTAAGAGTGAGTGAGTGAGTGAGTGTTATGTAATATGTTAAATTTGTAATAACCGTAGTTTGTTATAAGCATGTATACAGCATATGTTTAAATAGCTGAGACCAAAAATACAGTTCGTTATATCCATCAGTTTGTCATAAATGAGTTCGTTATAAACATGGTTTACTGTATCCCTTGCTTTACTGGTATATAAAAACAAAATAAACCAGACATGGAAAAAAAGACTTGTCAATTGGCTTGCTATTCATTATATTTGAATTTTTCTGCTACCATGTTGAAAATTGTTTTCAAAACTTTTCAAACTGCAGTAAAGAATAATTTGTATTTTGTCCCTTGTTTATGTTAACTTCATTAACAAAATCAATTTGGCTTTCAGAATGTAGAATTTGATGCTCCTTCCATGCTTCTCCGAAGGAATCATTCAAAGTTCAAGTCGATGGTTGAAGCTCTGAAACCACAATCCCGGGATTCCAATATGGAGGAATCGCTAACAGAGCAGCTGATCCGAGCAGAACTCGCTCGTCTGAAGGATGCAGATGCAAATAACCACATATCAGACACCTATATCTCGCTCTCGCCGACGGAGCAGGCAAGGGAGATAACTCCCGATCCTGAAGTTCATATTGTTGATGAACGGACTAGCTAGTTAACAGTGCATTAGGAATGGGGGGCTGATCGTGATGTTCTGCTTTAACTGTGAAACCAATGAATTGTGTACTGTTCTGACGCTTTACCCTTCGTGTTGGTGTATACAATTCACTCGTGAAGAGTCACCAGCATGGATTGGTGATATCATGTTAATTGGTCACATATGTGATTTCTCCATCGCAAGTTGTTTTTTGTCAGATATATGATTTTTCATCGATATGTGCTTTGCTGTCACACAAGCCTGCATTTTTTAATCACACATTTCGTCACAAGTCGTTACTTAAATCAGTGGCTTTCTGTCACTGTTTATCGAAAGTGCTGTACTCATTGTGATATATATTTTTTTCAAATACACATAAAATGCTTTTTGGTCACAAATAGTAACTGTTGGGTCACAGCTATGTGGGTTTGTGGTGCTGATGTGTAGTCACAAGTCTGTGGAATGGTAGATGTATGTTTGTATGTTGGACACAAAGTTTGTACGTCAGCATCCTGACAATCTGCTGATGGATCTCCCACACAAGATTTCAGTGTTCTATGTCAGAGGATGCCAAACCACACCTCCAGGCATCCGGCATACCACATTATTTACCTTGTCATATTGATCTTCGTGTCATGTCAGTGTACACAGCTGCTACAAGCATGGACTTAATATTAATATCAACTGTCCATGGTACAAGTTAATCAGGGGGTTAATATAGGGGTGTTTAGGTAGAATGCATGACCATCCATGATCATAAGCTCAGGGGTAAATAATTTATTGACATTCACTCTCTGCTAAAAAAGAAGAAAAATAAATTTGATTGTATGACAAAATTCAGAGCACTGCACTGCGGCATCTGGAATACCACAACAGGGCTCGGCATCCGGCATACCAAAAGGGGGTTGGCACCTCGGGTTGGGACGAGTCCAAATTTATTTCTCAGGTACCCACCCCCCTATTACCCGACCCTACCCGGGTACCCGCTGAAGGTCTCAAGAGATGGGTACAAAATGTCTGATTCGGAATATTTTGATAATAGCCCGTTTAGATACATCATCTACACCCTGAAGTTGAGTTCTTGATAAGTTTGGTCATTAAACAATATATCACGTGACTAACCACGCGTCAGGGTAGTCCTGCGGGTACTCGGGTCCTTCTCAGTACCCACCCGACCCGAGTACCCGAGGTACCCTATTGGCTCCCTCATGTAGACTCTGTCTTCATATAGAACATGACTCTTCTTCTAAACACTGACCACTTGCATGCTCACAGATTCTCCCGTCAGTAGTGATAGCTCATGACAATGTTGATTAATAGAGTAAGATCATTTGACAAGGTGGTGACTAACTGTCACTTTAACTGCCTGTAATACATTATGGCCAAATGTCCGACAGCTCTATCGCCTGGTGGAGTGCTTGCTCGTAGTATGACTGCTCACCTGGGCCTGGTTTCACAAACTGACCTAAGCATTCAGACAATCGTAATGCTGAGATCGTTTTGTGGAACAGGCCCTGTGCCAGACTGTGTCTAGCTGTACAAATTACATGTAGTCGTTATGACAACACTTCCATATGTAACATGGACTTTGCTAGATGTAGCACTAAGATGGGTTTGTGCATGTGGGCCCAGGCTAGTCTAAGGTACCTTGATTGTAAGCTGCGGTGACCGTAGCTCAGGCTAGTCTAAGGTACCTTGATTGTTAGATGCGGTAACTGTAGCTCAGGCTAGTCTAAGGTACCTTGATTGTTAGCTGTGGTAACTGTAGCTCAGGCTAGTCTATGGTACCTTGATTGTGAGCTGCAGTAACTGTAACTCAGGCTAGCCTAAGGTACCTTGATTGTTAGCTGCGGTAACTGTAGCTCAGGCTAGTCTAAGGAACCTTGATTGTTAACTGTGGTAACTGTAGCTCAGGCTAGTCTAAGATACCTTGATTGTTTACTGTGGTAACTGTAGCTCTGTGTAGCAACAAATCAATATCAAAACCATTTACACGAAGTAGGTCAGAGACATGGTTACCATCCAATAGAGTTGTCCTAATAGATCCCCGATCCAAATCTGCATCTCACTCTTTATACTCCAGCAGAGTGCAAGCTTCATGATCTAATGACAAATGGGACATAATTCACGTCCAAATACACCTTCAAAAATGAGTACTTATATTTTAGATCATGCAACAGTATATTACTTACCTTGTTGGAAACGAAACCGATAGAGATTTATTATCCGCCATTGGAATTGCGCAATGTTGACCAATAATCGGTAACCTCTGTATGGTTCCAACCCCTGAATTACAGAGAAAGTTGCATGAACCAAAATATAAGTACACATATTTAAAGGCGAGTGTTTTAGGAAGCGAATCACATTGCAGTTTTCATGGGATTACAATTCAGGTACTTTTGGTTTGTTGTTTAACGCCGCACTCAGCAATATTCCAGCTACATGTATATGACGGCGGTCTGTAAATAATCGAGTCTGGACCATACAATCCAGTGATTAATATCATGAGCATCGATCCACGCAATCGGGATTGATGACATGCATCAACCAAGTCAGCGAGCCTAACCACCCGATCCTGTTAGTCGTCTTTTACGACAAGCATAGTCGCCTTTCACGGCAAGCATGGGTGGCTGAAGATCTATTCTACCCCGGGTCTTCACAGGTACAATTCATGTACAATATGGCCAGGTTGTGAGGAACGCTTGGAATCGGGGAAACTGTCCGGAAAACACTAAGGACAGCCCGTAGCTCCGTGTAGCGGCAAGTCACTATCTAAATCGTTTATAGGGAGGAACACAGAGGTACAGTTTCCACAGTTTCTTCATTGGCAGACTTCCAACATTTGGAATGACTTAAAGCACTGATATTATGGGAGTGACTGCAATACTGATGATAATATGTCATTTTGTGGTGTTCAACATGATGAAGCCAAATGTATTTTTCTTACTTGGATCAAGCATCTGCCCATCCACTTCTGTTAAGGAATTCGATAACTGACTTGGCTAAAAGTTTTAAACTTTTGTCAGTAAGTGTTAATGTATTTCATACCAAAAGACACAAGGGTGAGATCCTATTTGTCATCCCAAATTATTCTTCCAACTTTTTCCGTTTATAAATAGTAATTACCATTAACCAGTGAACTCAATGAAAAAAAACACATAAGCTTCAGAGGCAGAGACATATGTGATGTAATTTGATTGTGATGTCATGGTAACCGATGGTGTCATAATGGTCTGCAAAGCAGTGTGATGCAATGTCATAGTTGAGATATCTCTTGTGGAAGCCAGTTTGGGATGATAAACATCACTCACTCACTCACTCACTCACTCACTTACTCACTCACTCACTCACTCACTCTTGTTACACCCACCGGCACGCTGGCCCACCAACCCACCTACTCGCTCACTCACTCACTCACTCACTCACTCACTCACCAGACTTGCTCTTGTTACACTGTATAAATATATGATGTTTGACTGTGACGTGCAAGGTTTCCTCAAACTAGACCTGTTTGTTCAATGTAGTTTAACAATTGCCCAGCTTACACCACAGCTCATGTGCGTGTGGAACAATGCCAGGTATGTTATTCGCATAAACACCCTGGTTGCCAAGGATGATCTGTGTTGTGAGGGATGTCTTCTTTGTGTAGGGGTAGAGTAACCCGAGACGACACAATACAATTACCATGACGATGGTATTTTCTGAGAACGTGCTTCTATTATTGAAGTCATTAATTACAATCGAATCATCATGTCATAGTATTACATCATCATCATCATCATCATCATCATCATATATCAGGGACATGGATGGCCCAGTCGTCTAAGGTGGCGCAATTCGCTGTGCAGAGTTGCGTCTCTTGCGTATGCCAGAAACCTATGATCGTAGCTTCGAATCGCCCTGATTATGTTTCTAGATTCGGCAGCATCGTACCCCTGATTGTGGGTTTCACCTAAGTGGTAAACGTTATTTTGGGGTTTTCCTCTCACATTAAAGTGACACGCCCTGATATGAGTTGAAAACTGTTCAAAGTGACAATAACCGAAATTATCAATAGTTCGGTATGAGTTTTCATTATTCAAGGTGGGAAATAAACCTAGTAAAACCCACTTTACACAACTGTGGCATGTTGATATTATTTCCATCTAGGGTATATAGTGATTTAGTACGTGGCTGATATTAGTTACAGTGTTCACTGCCATATGCTTGCATTTATCATAGTGATAGTCTGTTTATACCAGGTAACTGCACACCCTTGTTGATACAGCTGAACCCGCTATTCCTGTGCTATGTATTTACTGTGACCCAGCCTACAGCTTCAGATCTACAAGTGTGTTGTCGGTGGTGTTAAATGTATGTTTGAGTTCTTTGCTGATTGGTGTTTATGAATCTGGTTATATTTTACACTTTCTCTCAGATGTTATGGCAATTCCCGGAACTTACATTGTATTTCCAACTTGTTAACCAAATTTACGTCCACTAGTGGGATTTGGGGGTCATACTTTCCCCAAAAGTTTGAAAATTAGATGCTCTTTTCTGCATTTTGGGACCGGTATATTAGATTTTATATGTAACAAATAATGTTTTGTTATAATTTTCTTTTTAGTAATATATATATACATGTTTCACCAACACATTTTAGACTTCATTCCAAAAACTTCTATGATGACAAATGAAATAAAAACGAATAAATAGTATATTTTATTTGTTTTTACATGTTCATTCATTGTATGTTTTGGTTATTTAGTTTTTCATATTCTAACGCTAGCCGAACTTATCATTGTGATGAAAATAACTTACAGCCAGGTTACAGTAATATTTCAAATATAACTTCATGGTGTAAAAAGATATGTTGGTACACATTATTTATTCTAGTCATACACATATTGTTGGTTTGGCAGGAGTTATTTATGTATTATAGCCCTCCAAATAAACACAGACGATAAGCTGCATTAATACCATGTTTACTCTTTCAAAGGTAGAGCGTGAATGCCACAGGCCAAGGTGACAAGGTCATTGCCTGTCTCGTGCACGATAATGTGACGTCTTCATGTGATGTCATATCTGCACTCCAGTAATGGCAGGAATTCGTTATACTTGACAGGTGTAAATACCAGAATCAGTTGAGTCTATCCTGTGGCAGTTGATTTCAATGCCAAAAATTAGAATTCTGAATGATGTGCATATTTGATGGCATTGTTGACATTTACGCCAGATTTGTTGTTGTTTGATTGTTCTGCACTGTTTGGGGTTACTGTTACTATTAAAACAACTATTAAAACAACTGAGTGTTTTCAGTGCCCAGTTTCCTTTCAAACTTATTCTTTTAGTTCATCGTGTTTGTAGTTTGTCTGGATGTCCATTTCGCTTCGGTTGTCATTTGCCTTCTTATTATATAGGTGATTTGAAAATTAACACATATTACTTTCTCATGTTCGTTATGTTTTGACCACCATTAAAATGATCTATTTGTGAGTAGCCAATCAGATATCTCCTTTCATAACTTGTTCAACCTAGATGGTGACATCCATGTTGTTTGTAAGTTGCTATTAAACAAAAGACCCGACCAGTTTTATCTTTGAATATACATGTCTCTAGAAATGGCTGCTTGTTTGACTGTTTTTAGATAGTATTTTTTCAAATTTCTTGGTCAGTAAGCCAAGAGGCAGGTGACAAAATAAATAAAAACTGTTGTTATGGGTTAAACTGGTCATAAAAATGTAAAATTCTGTATAAAAAACCCAGTTTCAATTAAACACGTTTATTTTATTTTTTATAGTGTTGCATAATGTGGGTAGACAACAAAACATATTGGTCTAGTCTAATTGGGCTATTTCCAGAGGGTTCCAAGTATTAAGTGGGTGTTCATGTCGACTGAGACACAGAGATCACTGCACAGAGTTGTCCCCCTTGGCATTGCCAGGATCCATGGGTTCGAAGCTGGATCAGGATCCTTGGTCAGTGAGCACAATACCTCTGCTCCTAGGTTCCACCACGGTGGTAAACATCAATGGTGTCCCACCGCCTGATACAATTGATGACTGTTTATAATGTGGTGGTAAACAATACCCCTCCCTCACTGTCCACTGATGTACGCACTCCTTCGTCAGTCTGCATAATGAATGTCTACAGGCATAATCTTGTTCAAAATAATCATCATTTCTATGTTCAAGCCTCATGAAAAATTATTATATTTTTTAAATTTATTTTCTGTTGCATATTACAATTTTATTATTTCATTATGTTCTAAAACTAAGACATTTCTTTGTTGTGAAGTATGCTGCAAGGTAAAATAGTTTCTGTAACACCTTTCACATGAAGGTTCATGAAATACTTTCTTTGTTAGGCTAAAAAAATAATAGCCTTGGTTCTCAGCACCGCCTGCATTATCATAAAGTCCGCCACACGTTTTGTTTTTTATTTCCATTTAAAAAAAATCCACACAAAAAATCCTAATACTTAAAAACAATGCGAACCAATATAGTACGCAGTAACTTCCCTTTACACGTGCACTGCTTTGCTGCGCATCTCATGTTATGGTCATGGTGGCAATAGGAGTTTGTATGCTTTATTTTGTAGGGAGGCCCTTTCTCAGGTTGATGGTACACAACTGTTTATTTGGTTACATACTAGTTTGAATAAGCCTTCTAAAAATAACCACTACCCACCCGCACTTTATTTTCAAAAGTCGTTGCTTGAGAACCAATTCTTTTATTTTTTTAAGCCTTAGGGCACACTTTTTTATTACTTGCTTTACAGATCTGCCAACATTACGTCTTTCTACCGGGTACCCATTCACTGCTGGGGCGGTCGGGTAGCCTAGTGGTTAAAGCGTTCGCTCGTCACGCCGAAGACCCGGGTTTCATTCCCTACATGGGTACAATGTGTGAAGCCCATTTCTGGTGTCCCCCGCCGTGATATTGCTGGAATATTGCTAAAAGTGGCGTAAAACCATACTCACTCACTCACTCGCACCCGTGTGCCTGCTTGATTTAACAGGTTTGAATTGCTGAAAGGAACAGCTGTGTTGCAGACTCTCCTTCCACATTAAACCAGTTTCATGTTTTTGTACCAACCGACCTGTAGTGGAGCAGAAAACTAAAAACGAAATGATTTTTGTTAAGAAATCTGTAAAGCAAGAAAACAAAAAGTGTGGCCTTACCAGGCTTGTTTTTTATTTCCCTTGGCAACTTGTTTATACCTTGTACTGAGTGGTTGTTTCTCGGTCAGTTTCTTGTAGATTGTGATAAGACATTCAGTTTAGTTTGTGTATATATGGCAACTATCTAGTCGACATATGGTATTGTATGTTTTTAATCCCTATAGGTTTGATTTTAGAGTTTTGAGAAAGAGATCAAACAAATTTACTCTGTGTAATTATTTGATAATTGTAGTATGTTTTTTACAAGTGTAAGTAATGTTTCATATATTTTTTGCATTCTTTTCAAGATACATATTTATTGTCTTGTATTTTTAATCCTTAACTTTTGATATGAAAGAAAATCTTTTTAGATTTGATCTTGCCTTCATTTTGTAATTCTATTTTGATGAATGTTTTTAATTTAAATTTTAAGCTTGAATGTTTGATACTCTAGACGTTGTTTAAAATTATTCTAACCATTACATACATACATATATATTCATGAAAATTGTTGGAAATTAGTCAAATGTTGATATTAGGAAATATATGATTATATCATCAGTTCAGTGGTGAAATGAGGGTCTATATTAATTTGTCAATTATTATGATTTTAATGTCTCATCTTTCCTATTTATAATATTCTTTTATACAAATAACAATTTACTGGCATTTTGTTTGTAAAAAAGGAATTAGAATTGCTTAGATATTATTTTATCTACTCAAAAGTATGATGGATGTTGATTCTGTTTAGTAGCCCTACAGTTGTGTATATTACATTACTTGTTAGGACATCAGTCCTCACAGTGTCTGTAAAATAACGTCAGTTGAAGAGAAACATAAGATGAATAGTATTGGAAAACTGGTCAGACTTGTTCTAACTTTCAGATAGAATAGTTTGTTAATACCAACTGCTTGTAGTAAGGGACTGAGACATTGCTTTGAGAGCATGGCAGTAATGACATTGCTTTGTATGGTGTTCGCTCTATCAACCACTGGTTTCTCTGCACCTGAGTTGATCACCAGAAGCACATGTAATACTGCTTGTAGGATGGGACTGAAACATGGCTTCCGAGCATGACTTGTGTCATTCCTTTGTATGTTCACTCTATCAACCACTGGTATCTCTGCACCAGAGTTAATCACCACAAGCCCATGTAATACTGAAGCCCCCTATAAATCTGTTCTCCAGTAGCTATCAGTAGCTCCGGGACAAGTTGGGAACTAGTTCCGTAATTTTTCCCTATTGTCTAATTTTAGTTTCCTTCTGATCCATTGGGGTAGTCTAATGGTTAGAGTGTTCGCTCTTGGAGCAACATGATGTATGCATGACGTCATGACGATGCTTATCAGTTAATGTCCCAAATCTACCCTGGTCAGTATGTGTGTCAGGTCGCTTGGTAGCCTAGTGGTTAAAGCGTTTGCTCATCATGCCGTTGGCCTGGGTTTGATTCCCCACATAGGTATAATGTGTGAAGCCTGTTTCTGCTGTTCCTCTGCCAAGATATTACTGGAATATTTCTAAAATCGGCGTATAACCCAACTCACTGGCTCACTAAGTATTTGAGTTCAATGGGGTAAATGTGTTTTTAGAAGTATCTTTCACTCAGTAAATAATCACAAACAAACAAACATTGCAGGAGTGTCTTGGGTTCAATGTCTTGGTGTATGAGGTGTGTTCTAGTGTATGATCAGAAGCAATGATGTATTACATATTTTGAGAATTTCTGATGTATGCATCCTTAATATCTCCAAGGCTTGCATTTTGCTAAACCTACACTATCCCCAGGATCCATTCCCGTGGTTCCCGCCATCTAAAATTATCTGCCCTTGAATTTTATTAGCCAATTTGATTTGCTATGCTATGCTGTCTATTGGACTAATCAAGACTATGAGTTACAAGCCCTCCTCAATGTTGGATTTGCGATATCAACATCATGACAACCAGTCCCATTTTTAAAAAATTCATCATTGAAAAACTCACTGACATGTAAAAGAAAGCCCTCCATAATCTTTTTGATGGAAAAAATATCTTTGTGTCCATTAAAACTGGCGGTGGCAAGTCACTTGGCTACCAAGCATTCCCTGTCATATACCCATTTCCTTTGACCTTATCCCTCACCCGTGAAGATCCAGGGTAGAATAGGTCTGCGGCAACCCATGCTTGCAGTAAAGGTGACTATGCTTGCCGTAAGAGGCGACTAACAGGATTGAGTGGTCAGGCTCGCTGACTTGGTTGATGCATGCCATCGTATCCAAATTGCAAGGATCGATGCTTTTGATGTCAATCACTGGTTTGTCTGTTCCAGACTCAGTTATTTACAGACCGCCATCATATAGCTGGAATATTCTCACACTTGATTGTCTGGTTCAGACTCAATTATTTACAGACACTGTCATATAGCTGGAATATTGCTGAATGCGGCTTTAAACAACAAACAAACCTTATTTCGACATTTGATTGGTCGGTAAAATGTTAATGAAAATCAAGGGCAGGTAATTTGAGATCTGAGAACCTTGAGGATGGGTCCGAGGGTTAGTATAGATTTACGGAAATACATGCCCTGACGATACGGAGGATGGGATGCATCTAGATGAAGATGTTGTGGATGATGTAATGTATTGTAACACGCATGGTGCTCTATGCAACAGTAGCATGTGCCTGGTTGTATATTTTGTCCTATTGAGGTTTAGTTTGGATACACATGCATATGTTCATTTTTTTTACAATACTGTCACCAGAATAAATGTCACATGATTGTTGCGGGAAGTTATTTATTTGGGGTGAGACACTAAGGTATCCAAAAGCCCAATGGTTTCAGAATACATGTAAGTTCATAACAGATATCAATAGTTTAGTAACTGCTGCAATACAAGCGTAATAATTTTGTTTTTATGATTCGTAACATGAATAGACTAGTTATATAAAATAATATTGCCAAACAACATAATAGCAGTAGCAACAAAATATTTTATACTGCCACGCTATGAAAATGCATAGTGGATTTGGGGAAATAATTTTAAGCGAACTGACTGAAAAAGAAATTGGTTCGTGGTAGTGAGGCCTAAAGGCTTGTGACATTGCAATGTCTGAGTTTGAATCCTCATTCACATTGTCATACCTGGTCATAAGCTTCCACATACTTGTACTTGTATATCAAGAGTCAAAATCCACTATGTATAGGTGCGAGGTGTTTCAGTATATGTGATGTTTTACTACATTAATTTATTTTACTGACACAATATTACATTTATGATCATCGAATAAGTACATTATGGGTGTATTGTGATCAGATATCTTACTCCAAACCCTTAACTATATATGGAAATATTGTCATATTCATCACCAGAGTACATTGATTCAATAATGTTGATGTTATTCTTATCATAGGAAGAAGCCCAAATATATTTCTTCCCAGGGCCCCATTCCACAAAGCAATCACAGCTTTAAGATGATGCTTCAACATAGAGTTATGACTGTCGTAGTGCAAAGATTACTGTAACTCCCATGCTTCAACATAGAGTTATGACTGTCGTAGTGCAAAGATTACTGTAACTCCCATATTTTAACATAGTCTTGTGACTGTCGTAGCGCTAAGATGATTGTAACTCACATATTTTAACATAAAGTCATGACTGTTGTAGCGCTAAGATGATCTGTTGGATTGATGTAGAATTGGTAAACAAATTGTGTTGTTTTGCATTTGCATATTAATAACGTCACAGATTCTACCCAATCCATGTTTGTGTGTTTCACTGGAAGGGTTGACAGTACGTTTGGATTATATAGAAGTGGTAATTGTGCATAATTATTTGACTTTGTTGGATGGCATATTTTCTGTTGTGTATGAATACATTATGTTATTGAAGTTGATCTGTGCTAGCTCTGCTATTTTTCATCTTCCTGAGGCAAGGGCGTTTACTGACTACAAAAACCTAGTTTCTGACCTTGCTGAACAAGACCAGAATTTTGTGGCTCGATTGCACCCCTACCAGTGACTATTACAAGCTGTGCCCTTTCTATGTCCCTCCAACTGACCAATCAGATTCCACCTCTCATATCACATGCATTTGCTTCAAACAAAATGGCAGCCCCAAGTCTCAACCTCTGATCAATAATCAAGATCTATAGTGTTATTGTTGTGTAACAAGTCTTACCTCTTCAAATGCATCAAATCACGTGAGCATCTTCATTAAAAACATGAAAATATTTGGAAAATATCTGTAGACATGTTTTTGCAAATTCTGCAGTCAACTGAAATCTGCATGTTGAAATCCAAGTTGTTTACGAACCGGATGTCTAGTTTGTTATGCAATTTTGATTGGCCAATGCATAGACCCGTTAGTCCTCTCAAAATGTAACTCCAGCATTACAGCCTGGTTTGGTAAGGGTGGAAACTGGACTTTTATAGTCAGTTTACTCCCTTGCCTTGGGAAGATGCTATTTCTGCACAAAGTATGCTACTAGTAATAAGTTAAGGACCACCCAATTCTTTCATATTACTCTAGTTAATTTGTCATCTCATGACCGATTATCTATAGTAATATGAAACTGTCAGGTGGTTCTTAACTTTTATGAGTAGTATATATGCATTACATAAGTTGTGGTCACACCTGTGAACAGTATTATTTACAAGAGGGACAAGTTAAGTCCTCACAGGTACTTGACCAGTGTCCAGTGATCTGACCAGTATAGTCAAGCCAATACAGTTTCAACGAATAGGAAGAAATAATCTGTTCATTCAGTCAAGATTTGATAAGTAAGCTCTCCATTCAGAATGTTTATAGGGGGCACCCAGGTGTCTAAGGCGCCGCAATTCGCTGTGCAGAGTTGTGTCCCTTGTGCACGCCAGAAACCTATGATTGTGGGTTCAAATCCCGGTTCGCCCCGATTATGTTTCTAGGTTTGTCAGCACCATACCCGTGCTCGTGGGTTTCACCGAAGTGGTAAATGTCTGAGACCTGCATCACTTCGGGCTTTCCTCCCACATTAAGCTGACACATGATATAACTGGAATACTGTTAAAAGCGGCGTTAAACCTAACTCACTCACTCACTCAGAATGTTTATAGGGCTGCATGTTTTGTGTTATTTTGTAATGGAGGAATCGGGAGAAAATGTTGATCCTGGAAGCAGAACCAACAAGCCCTAAACAGATATAGTATAATATGGTTGATACATAATTTCTTTATCATTTTGCATAATGGCCTATAGTTTCATCGGTTTTATTTGTCAAGAATGGATGGCCAGTGAATTCCTGGCTCAGAATCAACTGCAACACTGACAGGACATTATCATAATGGTTTAACTGTGTAATTAATGGTCATAGGCTCAAAGGATGACTCCACACACAACCCAGTTTCCCCAACATGGGCTGGGAAGGGACCAAACAGATTTGTTAAGTTGTGATATTTGAAACTCCTTTTCTGATTATGGGAGAGTGAAATATATGTTTAACTTGTCCTTGATCCAGTGTTTTTTTAATTTTTGAAAACTTTATGCAGAGTATGTTAACCACTGGCAAACTAAGTATGTATTATTTGTGAATGGACAACCACCTTTGATTTCTCTCTCTAATCTGAAGGGTGCATGGTCAAGTCTTACCCAGAGAACATGAAGGCTAATTTGGCTTGGTTATCGAACCATTTCTTGTCGTGATTGTGCAGTGTCACTGTCACCAGTCATGAAGCTTTTTAACAATGTATGTATGCCTTATTCTTTGGATCCAAATCTATGCAAATTTATGTAAATTTAAGGCAATTTCTCATTTAAATGTAACCTCTTTATGAAAAGAAAAATACTGCATTTGCTTGTGCATAATGAAAAAAAGGATGAATAGAGTAAGCAGGACTGATATTTTTTTTCAATTTAAGAACATATTTATTTCAAATTTATCTTTTAAATTATGTATTACTCTTGATTTAATGCATAATGTAAAAGATGCGAATGTAATCCTTTGCACTTGCATGATAGTGGACTTGAAGAAAAAGGGATTATGACCCATCAGTTATTGTTGAACCAGTTCTATGGATATTCCTACAAATGGTTATGTTTAATAATGTTTATGTTATTGCTATGGTTATTTGCACACCTGTGTACGAAATAGAGATCTATTATCTGTTTGAGGTGTTGTTGACTGTTGTTTATTAAAGATGGACCAACATATACTATGCTCACATTTTGTGCCTTTAGAAATAAATATGGAAAATAAAGTTGTTTCTGTCTTATTAGTTCCCAATATAATGTCTCAACATGCTGAAGCTGATTGTCTTTGTTAGTCTGTAATTTAATGATAGCCAGCCTGACTGCCAGGATCACCCAAACCCTCTTTGTTGCATTTGTTATTTTAATCTGTGTGCTAGAAGGTTACATCTTTCTACCGGGTACCCATTCACTGCTGGGGCGGTCGGGTAGCCTAGTGGTTAAAACGTTCGGTCGTCAGTCCGAAGACCCGGGTTTGAATCCCGACATGGGTACAATGTATGAAGCCCATTTCTGGTGCTATATGAGTACCCCTGGCAATGGATCAGTGTGCACTCGATTTTCATCATCACCTCCCTGAGGTGTATAGAAACCAACCTGCCTGTGAAGTGCTAGAAGGTGACATCTTCCTACCGGGTACCCATTCACTGCTGTGGCGGTCGGAAGTCCTAGAAAACTCTCAAGAGCCCCACTGCTGAACGGGACGAATCCATCTAACTACTCTCCCCGACCGAAGTTGGTTAACTTCACCTGATATGTGACCTGTGTGATGTATACAGGACCACATACCACTGGTTTGTTGTGTCTCTTAGCAACACCACCGTCATATAGTTGGAATATTGCTTAATGCAGCGTTAAACAACAAACCAACAAACCAACTCTTAGCAACCTTGATGTGATGGAAATTAAAGTCTTCAAGATCGGTGAAGAATGTTATGACCACTGTATTCTTGGATACAAAGTGTATCCTTGTTGATTACTTAGAAAGTCAAAAGACGATGTGTAATATAGAGGGGTTTGATTTTTTTCTATACAAATATTTTATGCCAAACACGCAATCATCGAGGTCTTGTTTGCCTGTTATACTGATTTGCTTTATCGCCTAAGTGATTCTATCAAAGAAAAGCGTCGAGGAATGCTGACTACTGGAGTTCTACTACTTCATGACAATGCCTTTTCTCACACCTCTCGACTTGCAAAGGCTGCAGTGCCACAATGTGGGTCCGAAGAGCTTCTTCACCCTCCACACTTGCTAAACTGAAAGAACACCTTCGTGGAAGGCGCTATGACGACAACGATGACCTCAAAGCTGCCGTGAGTGGGTTTTCCAGGGTGGCTTCAGAAAACCCCTTTCTGACTGCAATTGAAAAGCTTCACTATCGATAGAAGAAGAGTATTGAAAAACAGGGAAATTACGTTGAAAAATATAATTAAAAACACGTTCACAAATGTAGGTTTTGTTTGATAGGCTTAGAACGTTTTGACCAGCCCCCGTATACGATGAATCCTTACAATGCGAAGTCTGGCAGTATGGCTCGGGTGGAATCTGTGAAGGTGCTTTTGTGTCCCTGTTTTGTTTTTCCCGATGCCCTGATTGAAAAGGCACCCCTCTATCTACATTAAATAAACAACAGGGGCGGTCAGGTAGCCTAGTGGTTAAAGCGTTCGCTCGTCACGCCGAAGACCCGGGTTCGATTACCGACATGGGTACAATGTGTGACGCCCATTTCTTGTGTCCCCCGCCGTGATATTGCTGGAATATTGCTAAAAGCGGCATAAAACCACACTCACTCACTCACTTAAAACATCATTGTGTTTAATCAACAATTATGAACCTTAGGAAACGGACGTAAAATATCTATTGCAGGCATCCCTATACTTGAAAAAAAGATTCTCAAAGGAGATTTACAGTAAACTATAAATATGGGATTAAATCATTATTAAAGCATCTTAAAACAATTGTCTCTGAAGGAAATATTTTAAAGGCATATTTTAAAGGCATTATTTGTGATAAAAAACGTTAAAACCTACTCGTATTCCGGAAACTACCGAGAGTTAATGAGTAGCATTGTCATCACGTGAGGTGACGTCATAGTGGAGTTTACTTGCAGAAGATCACTGTTTTTGTATAGTATTTGGTAGATTACTAGTGTTCGCCATGGCATCACATGATAAAGCCATTGGATTTTACACATATTCGTTTATATCGATATGAGCCAGTGTTTAGTCAATAGTAACCGACCTTGCGCGAACTTTGACCGACCAATGGAATGACTGACAAGAAGTCGGCATTAGCCAATCAGAAGGCAGCTTTCTCGTGATTTGCGGCACTAATTTCAAATTGGCGACTATGCTTCGAAACATATTTTGAGAAATTCTCGATTAAAAATTTGAAACCTGAACAAATGATCATTCTCGAATGGCTAATAGATGGTCTAGATTGCATTGATTCAGTCGTTAAGCCCGTAACTATCGTTCGAAATTCCCGTGTTAAAGTTTTCGAGACTGCATGATTAGGAATCACATTCCGACTGTCACTTTCATGATCTGGTAAGCGACACTCTGATTTGTCGGATGAAAGGTCGTTCTGACGTGACCCGTAATGGGATGTCCTCAGATCTTTGTTCAGCGGTAGCGAGAACTAAGATCTGATTTTAATGAGATTGAATAGACAGCAGCGAGGAAGATCTAACGAGTGAAGACGATCAGTCAGATGTCAACACGGAAAGACTCGGGAACACAATCTGGTGTTAAACGCTTTCGCGAATGTTTAAATTGTGATTTATCAGCGCCTCTGTAGTATATGTAGTATATATATGCGTGACAGTGGTATAAGGATGTATTAAAGTATAATACCGAAGTTGTTATCCATAAACTTTTGTCTACTTTGACATCCACCAACTTCTCGAAATACCTGTCAAACAAAAAATCCCGGGTATTGCACTAGTTCGTGATTTTATGAGACATAAAGACAACTGACAGGACAATACTTTGACGTCATTGAAGGTTTTGAAGATGGAGAACTTATGGAGATTAAAACAAAGTATACACGTACTTGACAAACAAAGCTCCTTCAGTTTTATGTGCCGTTGCGTACAGAGACGATTGTATTAGCCTGCTATTTATAAAATAATGACCGCATTATCAAACCGATATGAGGTATGGACCGCCTCCCTGGTCTATTGGTAGAGCGTCCGTCCGGAGAGCGGAAGGTCCGGGGTTCGATGCCCTACCGCGTCATACCCAAAGACGTTTAAAGATGGTACTTGTTGTTACCCTGTCTGGCGCTCGGCATTAGGGGCTAAAACAAAGACTGGTCGGCTTGGAGTCAGTATACTGTGTCTGAGTGGAGTATTCATGTTAAACTGCGGCATGATATCTCAGTGAGCTAGCACTATAAATCGGCATCAGTCCGGACTAGTACAAGCAGCCACACATACACGTACATGCACGTTGCTATATAAGTGCAATAATCTTGGATGCGACGTTAAACCCAAATTTCACCTCAGGAAATAAGGTATAGAAAGCTGCATTATTCCTGTTTTTTCAAATGTTGTATACATCATTAGTGTCGGATAAAGCCGATTGTCGGATTATCGAGTGTCGGATTAACGAGACTTGAAAGTACGGAACTGTGCAATAACAGCTTAGATGTGGAAAATATATGCTGAACTGAATGGCTAGTTGACACGTTTTTGTCACATGAGTGTATTAACTACAGATATATATCTTAAGGGCTCCGAACGCACGGAAGCCTCAGCATTTCAGCCTGAATACGTTGCGTGTCTGCAAGTCTCCTGTGAACATCCTTTGAAGATTTGTTTAAGCGGCAGTAAAATGCCCCATGCGTTACCATTTTCATTCGATCAAGATAATTTGAAGCACCCACTTTAAATGTACGAGTGCAATAAACTATCAGTCACTATGTTAAGTGCAACTTTAACAAAGTAGATTAAGAATCCTGAGTTAAATGGGACTTTCCCCCCAATAAATGTGAAGAAAATATTTTAAAAAACCGTGATCTTAAAGGGGAATAACTGTGTCAGCTTTAATTTGTATGTTGTCCCGACAGGCTATCGACAAGCGGTTCAGATACTGTATATACGGAATAAGGAATGAGGTTCTTTGATGTGGAGCTTTTAACAAATGTCTTTGATGAATACAATTTACACCTGAAAGTAGACATTTGCTGTAGTGAAAGGGCCGGGTCGGGGAGCGATGCGCCGTCTCGACAGTGATGAAAGACTCTTTTTGAAAAAAAATGCCACAAGTAGGTTAATTATTTTTTATTTATTTACCCAGAGGCAACGTGCAAGGTATAAAGCACTGTATTTGCCGTTACTACTTCTTCTTTAAGTAACTCTTCAACTAATGTCTTCCTCATATATCGATGCATCAGACTGTACGGGCATCTGGTGAGAGAATTGATCTTTGCTCTAAACGGTGTAGCAAGCGTATATATTCAAGCTAAATAACGGTGAATGTGTGTGTTGAGTGCGGACACTGTTATGTCGAGACTAACGGTTTAAGAGCCGAATTTTACTGCAATGACACAAGCCGCAGATGGGAGTTTGTAAGTTTGTTTGTTTGTTTTTGTTGTTGTTTAACGACGCACTCAGCAATATTCAGCTTCATGACGGCGGTCTTTTAATAAGTCTGGACCAGACAATTCAGTGATTGACATCATGAACATCGATCTACGGAATTTGGATACGATGACATGCATCAACCAAGTCAGCGAGCCTGACCACCCGATCCCGTCAGTCGCCCTTTACGACAAGCATGGGTTGCTGAAGACCTGTTCTACCCCGGATGTTCACGGGTTTGTGGGTACGTTAGTGCAGTATACTATACTTGCTTTGTTTTGTTTAGTGACATCACCAACGAGGTAAATATAGGTAACCATGTCGGGGTCGAGCCTGGATCTTCGCGTGCCAAGCGACCGTTATAATCACTAGGCCGGTTCCTGGTTTTTCCTTGTCATTTCCCTTGTGTTGTGCTTGTCACAGAGGTATTTCGGGGGAATGGGTGGCCCAGTCGTTTAAGGCGCCGCGATTCGCTGTGCAGAGTTGCGTCCCTTGGACACGCCATAAACCTATGATTGTGGGTTCGAATCCCGGTTCGCCCCGATTATGTTTCAAGGTTTGTCAGCACCATACCCGTGCTCGTGGTTTCACCGAAGTGGTAAACGTCTGACACCTGCATCACTTCGGGCTTTTCTGACACATTAAGCTGACACGCCGTGATATAACTGGAATACTGTTAAAAGCGGCGTTAAACCCAACCCACTCACTCACTCACTCACTCACAGAGGTATTTCAGAACCCCTTTAGCATGTACACTTTGAGGTTACATATTTGCAGGCTTCGTGAAGTATAGAAAATAAAATGCTCTTGTGACAAACAAACAAACAAACAACCAAATTACCAGCAATGGTATTGAACAAACTCCACTATTGTGGTTGCATAAGATCCTTTACAAAAAGCACAAATCAGGTGAAGTTCAGTAACGCTGGCGGCGGGAAGTAGTTGGATTGGTGGTCGGATCGGTCAGTTTGGCTCATGGGAGTTTCTAAGGCTTCGGTCTTGTCCCTCAATCCTATGTTGAGAAACATTATGTCCCTTTTGACATGTGACTTCGTTCCAATTGTGCTTTTGTTACAAGCGCAGTGACTGGGAGAATGTATGGTAACGTGAATCCAAGCCTAGCGTCTTTAGGCAGCTCGACTTCTGTACGCCACAGTGAGTTGAAATTAGCAACCTGAACCTATACATTTATCCGTTGATCGAAAAGATAACAGCATCATCAGCAGCAGCAGCAGTAGTAGTAGTAGTAGTAGCAGTAGTAGAAGTAGTAGTAGTAGTAGTAGTAGTAGTAGTAAAAGTAGTAGTAGCAACAGTAGTAGTAGTAGTAGTAGTAGTAGTAGTAGTAGTAGTAGTTGTTGTAGTAATTATGATAGTAACTTGATCTAAATATAAAATAAATCAAGATATTTCAGTCGGAAGTTATATAGTTATTAGATCAAATGTTACAGTAAATCAGGACGATTTGAAAACGTATGCCTGGTGCCTTTATTGCAATCTCCAAACTAAGGACACAAATTAGAAGACAGGGGCGTCTGGTATATCTGACATTTCCGTGGAAGGTATCACGAGGGATTGGTCAGTGGTGAAAAGTAGAGTGCCCCCTGGAAAAGAAGTAGTTTGGCCAATGCATGATGTATGCCCTGTGTCTCGTACTGTCGCCGCAGTTCTCGCCCAGACTGCTACAGGGATGCGTTATTCACTGTGCCATTAGGGTTGCGTTTTTTATCTTCGTGTTTCATCATTCGATCGATTTTGTTCTAGTTGCCAATGAAAATATTATTTTGCCCCGCCGAATGAAACATGACCTGACCCACAATGTCAATTATAAAAAATATAATAATTAAGAGTGACATCCCTATTTCAATGATGTCCTCTCGCATCCTGCTACTGTAGAATAAAGAAATCAATGCTTAAAGTGCTTTTCATCTTTTTTCCCATTTTGTCCGACTGCTCGTATCTTTATTTAAAACCTAATTTTTATGGTGTCTGTACTGACTGTAAAAAAGATATGCGATGCCCGTAATTTGAAGTAGTCCTGTTATTCTGATTGACCTTTGCTTGAGTTCGCAGGGAAGACATCTTGTTCAAGTTTTTAAATTATTTAACAGTTTAGAATAATTGGTGAATAAAGGAGAAAGTAATATTGTAGAGATGTATGGCGGCGGCATGGACGGTCTGACCAAACACATGCCCTCCTCCGAAAACTTCTACATGCTAAACCTTCTGTTGAGTCGAACAATGCACTGCATGGATTAAAGTACAACTCATCCCTTGTCCGTTACAGGGGCTTGGGAGTGGTCTAGTATGTTCTGGTGATGGTATTGTATATTTGAAGTAGCTGATCCCTCTGCCACCGGGGCGAGGGAGTGATAGTACTGTTTATTTGACGTAGCCTATCCCACTGTTACAGTATGTTCCGGTGATGGTACTGTATAATTGAAGTAGCTTATCCCACTGTTACAGTATGTTCCGGTGAAAGTACCGTTTATTTGAAGTAGCTTATCCCACTGTTACAATATGTTCCGGTGATGGAACTGTTTATTTGACGTAGCCTGTCCCACTGTTACAGTATGTTCCGGTGATAGTACTGTTTATTTGAAGTAGCTTATCCCACTGTTACAGTATGTTCCGGGGATAGTACTGTTTATTTGAAGTAGCTTATCCCACTGTTACAATATGTTCCGGTGATGGAACTGTTTATTTGACGTAGCCTGTCCCACTGTTACAGTATGTTCCGGTGATAGTACTGTTTATTTGAAGTAGCTTATCCCACTGTTACAGTATGTTCCGGTGATAGTACTGTTTATTTGAAGTAGGCTATCCCACTGTTACAGTATGTTCCGGTGATAGTACTGTTTATATGAAGTAGGCTATCCCACTGTTACAGTATGTTCCGGTGATAGTACCGTTTATTTGACTTAGCCTGTCCCACTGTTACAGTATGTTCCGGTAATAGTACTGTTTATTTGAAGTAGCTTATCCCACTGTTACAGTATGTTCCGGTGATAGTACTGTTTATTTGAAGTAGGCTATCCCACTGTTACAGTATGTTCCGGTGATAGTACTGTTTATTTGAAGTAGGCTATCCCACTGTTACAGTATGTTCCGGTGATAGTACTGTTTATTTGACTTAGCCTGTCCCACTGTTACAGTATGTTCCGGTGATAGTACTGTTTATTTGAAGTAGCTTATCCCACTGTTACAGTATGTTCCGGTGATAGTACTGTTTATTTGAAGTAGGCTATCCCACTGTTACAGTATGTTCCGGTGATAGTACTGTTTATATGAAGTAGGCTATCCCACTGTTACAGTATGTTCCGGTGATAGTACCGTTTATTTGACTTAGCCTGTCCCACTGTTACAGTATGTTCCGGTAATAGTACTGTTTATTTGAAGTAGCTTATCCCACTGTTACAGTATGTTCCGGTGATAGTACTGTTTATTTGAAGTAGGCTATCCCACTGTTACAGTATGTTCCGGTGATAGTACTGTTTATTTGAAGTAGCCTGTCCCACTGTTACAGTATGTTCCGGTGATAGTACTGTTTATCTGAAGTAGCCTGTCCCACTGTTATAGTATGTTCCGGATATAGTACTGTTTATTTGAAGTAGCCTATCCTACTGTTACAGTATGTTCCGGTGATAGTACTGTTTATCTGAAGTAGCCTGTCCCACTGTTATAGTATGTTCCGGATATAGTACTGTTTATTTGAAGTAGCCTATCCTACTGTTACAGTATGTTCCGGTGATAGTACTGTTTATTTGAAGTAGCCTATCCTACTGTCACGGGTGCGAGGGAGTGATAGTACTATTTATTTGAAGTAGCCTATGGCATTGTTTAAGGGGGGCACGGGTGGCCAAGTCGTCTAAGGCGAGTCGTTAGCGATTGGCTGTGCAGAGTTGCGTCCCTTGGGCACGACAGAAACCTATGATTGCGGGTTCGAATCCCGGTTCGACCCGATTATGTTTCAAGGTTTGTCAGCACCATACCCGTGCTCGTGGGTTTCCCCGAAGTGGTAAACGTCTGAGACCTGCATCACTTGGGGCTTTCCTCCCACATTAAGCGGACACGCCGCGATATGACTGGAATACTGTTAAAAGCGGCGTTAAACCCAACTCACTCACTCACTCACTCACTGTTAAAGTTACTGTTACTGTTTTACGCCGGACTCGGCAATATTCCAGCTACATTCCAGGGGTCTGTACATAATCGAGTCTGGATCAGACAATCCAGTGATTGACATCATGATCATCGATCTACATATATGACATGCATTAACCAAGTCAGCGAGCCTGACTACCCGATCCCGTTAGTCTCCTATTTCGACAAGCATAGTCGCCTTTTACGACAAGCATGGGTTGCTGAAGAACGGATCTTCACGGGTATAACGTTTTATCTTTCTAAAAGCAAGAACATTCAGTATAGAGAATGTCGACACTGTTGATTTTGATTATAACTTTAAATATGATCATACATGCGACATCCTTATCAACTGACATTACCGTCTAGACTTGTGACATTTGTAACATTGAATATCTTAATGTAAACGCAAGCAAAAAATAATAAAAATAATTGCACGAATATAATCTAAAGACAGATTTTCTTTTTCATGTGAAATGCATTCCTCTACTCTACACCGTCTTGAGCCTAGACGACAAATTCAAACATATGGAATGTGTTTCGTAGCTATTCACTTAAATTCACTTGTGTTGTTATGAATTATTCTGTCTCAAATATAACATGTAACAATGCCATTTAGAAAGTGGTCAAATGTAACAAATGTTGTATTTGGGATAACACTTTATCTTTGTAAATAACAGATTCTCGTACATTTTTGGGTTGAGTCCCGTCCGGGATTCGAACCCACACTGCCAGAGTAAGGCACCTAATCACCAGCACACAATGTCAGCGATCTAACCCACTCAGCCACCGCGGGTAGTCGAGATCACGTACTTTGTGTACCCCTCTGACAAGTGTAAATTGGCATGGCTTCCATGGCCGAAAGCTATGAATACACAATGCCATTTAGAAAGTGGTCACATGTAAAAATGTTATATTTGGGATAACGCTTCGAATCCCGGGCGGAACTCAATCCAAAAAAGTACTTCAACAAAGAAAGTGTTCACTCAAATATAACATTTTTACATTTGACCAAATTCTAAATGGCATTGTGTGTTCATAATCAAATGTATCCACATGAAAATAATGAGTCAGTGGACCTGCAGTGATAACTGGCGGGGAAGGAACGAAGGGATACACAACAATTACCAAAGCTTTGGCTGTGTAACACACTGACGTTCAGCCAATGAGAATGAAGCTCTGCGTTCAATGGCAGTCGCAGCTGAACTTATACCAGGAACAGTTGAAATTGCCCCTTGTGTAATTGCCATGAAAAAGCTGTTGCAACCAACGGGCATACTTAACGTGTTCCAGTGTTTTGAAGTCGCCTACACGACTGCTCTGTTCTCCTGAAGTGTACGACCGCCTCCGTGGTCTTGTTGTTAGAGTGTCTCCCAAAAGACGTTAAAAGGTGGCACTTGTTGTTACACTGCCTGGCGCTCGGCTATTAAGGTGATAAAACAGGACTGGTTCGCACGGAGTCCGTATATCGTGTCTGATGTTAAACTGCGGCATATTATCTCAGTAGGCTAGCACTTTATAACTGGCATTAGTCCAGAGGAGTACAATTATCCACACATGCCCATACATGTCGCGAAATATGTGCAATAATCTTGAACGCGACATTAAACCGCATATCACCTCACCTAATGTAGCGCACACGTTCATGGAGCGCGAAATGACAATAAGACAATTTGACCTTACCACTTCTTGCGCCCGTAAATGCGTTATGACAGGCAAGGCACTAAAAGATATCAGCTCTGTTGAGATGTCACCTGCCAGGCACGTAATCGAGATTGAGTGTTCTCTGGTAGATGACGTTCATTAACCAACTAAAAGAATAGCGACATTTATGTTTTAACGCAGCACAACTATTGAACGTGGCATAGAAGGACGGCAGCGCGGTACTAGATGCCACAGTAGAACTGACATTGTATGGTCGTCTGGATGGTCAGACAAGTACACGACTGTCCCAGTAGATGGCTGTCTGCCGTTTTTTGTTAAGCCCCCGTTACACAAAACAAAACCTTTGATAAAAAAACTTGGTCACAGAAAACTTTGACAAAGATTTCTCGGTCCAAGTTGGGCTGTTTACACTCATCAAACTTTTTGACAGGTTGTCAAAGTTTTGGCGGGAATTATCTTGCCAAGATGGATGCTACTGACGAAGAATGTTTTGCTGTTGTCAAATGTGTATCGCCATGTTGAAAAGGCGTCGTTGGGGTAGGCAAAGGCATATTTGGTCCCGAGAAGGGCCGTACATTGTTGAACCAAATCAATTAACTCTTCCGACTTCTTGTCAGTCCAAAATATTTTGCTCATTTTGACTTGACTCTTTGTACTTCTGGTTGACAGGATCAGTTTCTATTCCATCAAAGTCAGTCAAAAACTTTGTAAAAGTTTTTGACAGCATATTAAACTATCAAAAAAGATTTTGATCAAAGTTCTTGATAGTGTTACTTGGGCTTTACAAACGGTGCTACCTAGCTCTTAACGTCTATATCCCAGATGTATTAATTTTGATTATAACGCAATGTCTTACAATGATCAATGTTAAACCCCCATAACACAATCAAAAACTTTGATAAAAAACGTGGTCGATTTTCACCATGTTTTTGATAGTGTTACATGCCGTCAAAAGCTTAGTTAAAGTTTTTGGAGGCCTTTGATGGAATATAGAAACCGATCCTATTTCTCATTAAACTTTGATGAACTTTGGCCAGTCAGAATGCATGAAACATCTAGCAATAGAAACCCTCAGTCTTGTTCCCGCCTTTGAATGTACGCCCTCATATTTTCCAAGAAGAAACCTGAACGTTTCCTTGTTCAGTTTTAGATAGTTGACATTGGCACTGGAATCCTCTCTATCCAACTCTTGGAGAAGAGTAGTGTAGGCACTAAGCTGGTGCCTCCTCTGCAGCCATTCCCACATAGTCGTTTGCCAACGGACGCCGTCTTCTCAACATGACAATACACAAAGTACGCATAAGAGCAAAACATTCTTCCTCAGCAGCATCTGTCTTGACAAGATAATTCCCGCCAAAACAGCCCGACCTTGACCAAGAAAACTTGGTCAAAGTTACGTTGACCAAGTTTTTATCAAAGTTTTTGATAGAGTAACGGGGACTTTAGAAAGAATGGTAGTTGTCTTTCCTTGGAATTGCTGTATGATTTGAGAAAATTTGATTACAACATGACGTCAGCACATAAATACGTCTACAAGTAACTTTCGAGGAATATTGATGTTGATATTTCCGATGTAAAATATATGCCTGAAGTGATTAAAATGTCTTCCCTTCACTTCTGTATAAGACAGTTTGGACGCTACTTTTGCCCACCAGCTGCAGAGCTAATTATTTTAATTACATTAACGTCAGCGAACCTAATAAAAACATGGGATATATTGAGCAAGTTTCAGTTCACCTGCATCGCTAAAATAGACTGATCAACATCACAACGAAATGAAAGCGCTGCCGTACACGCATTCGTGCCATACCGGGATTAGACGAATGCAGGTTACGGAAATGGTCGATTGGTTACGGATAAATATATCAGCTATCGGATAAAAGTCGGCTAGCGAACTTCCGACTGTAAGTTCAGGTGATTCGTCAAACGTCCACCTTTGCCATCTACATTTCATTGATCTCTTAATTGAGTTTATTTGGCAATCAGAGGCTACTGTTAGTAAGCTGTGATTCTTATTTGCACATGCGCCCCATTTCGTGCCGGTCCGGCGAAATTTGGATATGTAAATATGGAAAGCAGCGCGTAAATGCCGTTTCATCTTGCTGTGCATTGTTTCCCGATGGCGAGAGACTGAAAAATGTTCACCAATAGTTATATTCCAAGTTCCTTTGCTACTGTCACGTTATTTTGTTTGGACTTGAGCGGTTGTGTGATGTATCATTAATATGTATTGATTTCATGTTATATTTTTGCGCATATCATATTTACATTGGTTTCTATGACAACATAGAGAGGCTACTTAATCGGTAGCCCAAAACCGATGAATTACTATCGATCTTTGAACAAATATTGTATCGGCAAGTAAATTTAAGCATGTGTAAAAGTGTTCATAGAAAAAGGATGTCCCTCGTCAATATCAACACGATGTGGATGTTAACAAGCCTCTGTGTAATAGGATGAAATCATTAGCGTGATGCACTGTTATATTCAACTGCCGCGACTATTTACACTGTAGGCTTTTACACCGGCTGATCGAGTGCATGTCCTCTGAATAAATAAGTACATTTTCAAACGATCACAGAAAAAATTCTGACTCTTTCATAATTGTAATACATTTCAAATAATGATGATGAATTATCTCACTATATTTATTTTTCACTGGCACTGCTTCATGAAGAGTTGACACTTTCACGGTGTTGTGAGTGAGGAAGAAAGAGGGTTTTTTGTAGACGAAGAAATCGGGTGATGTCCAATGTACTGTGTTGTCTATCAAAATCAGAGTGAGTGAGTGAGATTGGGTTAACGTCGCTTTAAACAGTATTCCGTTTATAATATATTTTTTATTTCACATAAGGTGCCACGGTTTTAGACGTGGTTACGACCCGTGAAGACCCAGGGTAGAATAGGTCTTCAGCAACCCATGCTTGTCGTAAAAGGTGACTATGCTTGTCGTAAAAGGGGACTAAAGGGATCGGGTGGTCAGGCTCGCTGACTTGGTTTGATGCATGTCATCGATCAAAATTGCGTGGATCGATGATCATGTTATTAATCTGTCCAGATTCGATTATGGACTTGATGTGTTAATAATTTCTACATGAAACTCAATCTCATAAACATAGTTATTAAATGTAAAGATCTTTTCAAGAATTTTACATTTATACACATACTATTTTGCCGTAAGTGGAAGATAATTGAGTATCGTTTCGTCGGTGGACACATTCTTTTTCACTCATATTAATACTATATCTCTGTAACTTTCAAATATCCTATCATTTATATTCACTTTCAACCAACATAATTACTGTTATATCACGGCCTGTTAGCTTAATGTGAAAGCCCAAAGTGAACCAGGTCTCAGACGTTTACCACTTTGTGGAAACCCATGATCACGGGTATATCGTGACAAACGTAGAAACATATTCGGGGCAAACGGGAATCGAACCCACAATCATAGGTTTCTGGCGTGCCCAAGGGAAGCAACTCTGCGCAACGAATTGCGGTACCTCAGACAACTGGGCCACCTGTGACCCCATTAAAATCACATCGTGAGTGTCATGTCATTATATAATAACAGTTCTGGGGCAGGGTCGTGAAGAAACAAAACATAAAAAAAAGATCCTACTTTCCTCCTCACTTTTTAGAAAAAAATGCCAGAGAAACATTTAATTTTCTAAATCAGCTAAACCCTCGTGTCATTCCGTGAAATGCTAAAAGCCTTCTTTGGAAAAAAATCAAGTGATGACTAATCGCATGTCTGATACAGTTCCGATAACTGACGAGATCAGACGTTTGCTGCCGAGTGTTATTTTCAATCGAGATAACTCTATTACCTGTCCGTATTACTTTCGTGTGGGCGTGGTAGAAAACCTACTTCACGATCGTGTACAAGCTTTGGTGCAAATTGTTTTACGTATTGACTGTCGGTGTTGAAACGTTATCATCTGAAGTGACGTAGTAGGACTCTAATCCAGATCAGACCTTAAACGGTGATTAGTCATCAACGACATGTCAGAAGTTGGGGTAATTAAGGTAATCCTTCATGTGTGTACCTGCCTGGGAGTTGATTACCATCGCGATCAATGGCGAGTCATAGAGGACGACGTACAGGTGTCGTTCCTGTGTTATGAACTTGACTTGAGGAGTGTCCTGATGTATGATAGTACATTGATCGGTGGCGGTGTATTTCAATGCAGTGTTGGTGGCCATGGAAGAGAGAACAGAGGCGACTCACCCTACTGCTAGTATTACTACCACCGCTACAAAACTACACCACTACAGTTACAGGGTACTACTACTACTACTACTACTACTACTACTACTACTACTACTACTACTACTACTACTACTACTTGGGGCACGAGTGGCCCAGTCGTCTAAGGCGCCGCGATTCGCTGTGCAGAATTGCGTCCCTTGAGCATGCCAGATACCTATGATTGTGGGTTCGATTCCGGTTCGCCCCGATTATGTTTCTAGGTTTGTCAGCACCATACCCGTGCTCGTGGGTTTCACCGAAGTGGTAAACGACTGAGACCTGCATCACTTCGGGTTTTCCTCCCACATTAAACTGACAAGCCGTGATATAACTTGAATACTGTTAAAAGCGGCGTTAAACCCAACTCACTCACTCATTCTACTTCAACTACTATGCTGCTATTACTACTTCTACTATTACTACTACTTCTTCTACTTTGTCTACTACTACTGCTGCTACAACAACAACTACTACAACCACAACTACTACTACTACTACTACTCTTTCTAGTACTACTACTACTGCTACTTCTGCTACAACTACTACTACAACTACTACAACTACCACTTCTACTACTTCTACTACTACTTCTACTATGTCTACAACTACTACTACAATTACTACTACTACTTCTACTATGTCTACTACTACTGCTGCTTCTCCTACTTCTACAACTACTACAACTACTACTACTACTACTACTACTACTACTACTACTACTACTACCCCAAATACAGCTAAAACCATCCGTACCTATACTGCGACAACCATCTATACTTCTACTCCAAATAGGTTCGCCCCGATTATGAGTCTTGGTCTGTCAGCACCATACCTGTGTTCATGGGTTTTACTAAAGTGGTAAAGGTCTGAAACCTGCATTACTTTGGGCTTTCCTCCCACTTTAAGCTGAGACACTTATATAAGTGGAATACTGTTCAAATTGATATTTACCCGAACTCACTCACTTACCCTGGTACAAATACCATCTATATCTATACGTCAACACCGCTACTACAAAAGACGTTAAAATTTGTCGCTTTCTTGGTATTGAAGACCTTGAATGAACAGATGAGATAGAAATTTAAAAACCCAACTCAATGTTTTGTGGCCTGCCAGGTGCACGGCGTCAAGGGGCTGTAACAAAGACTGGTCGTTTCGGAGTCAGTAAAATGTGTCTGAGTTGGGTACCCATGTTTAAGTGCGCCATGATATCCCAGTGGACTCGCGCACGCACGCACACACACACACACGCACGCACGCACGCACGCACGCACAGACACCATATAAGTACCATAATCCGGAACGTGACGTTACATCCCATTTCACCCCACCTCAATAATACGATGCTGGGGATTTTCAGTACACCAGATTAATAATTAATCAGTTTTATCAATGTTGAATTTCTAAAATAACCAAAGTCCTCCAATGCGTCTTCGGTGGAAACGTTTGCATCAAAGCACACGTTTATCATTAGAACAAAATCCTCTTGAAATATTAATTTCGATAATGTGATAGATCCTTTAACATTATCGTAATTTGCAAAAGCTCTATCTTCGTGAAAACAATGAACTTCTGCATTTGCAGAATGTGTATAAAATTGCTCAGAAATGAGCACATCCTTGCTTCGTGAGCTGAGCTGATGAGGTGATCGCAAAGATACCATCTTTGAGAAAAAAGAAGTGTTTTTGATTTTCAGGTTATCTTGGAAAGTACCATTTCTTGAGTTGTGTTGTCATTCCCGATTAACGATGATTTCCTTGTAACGTCATTTTGTGCATTAACCCTGCGGCCAACACTGCAATTTGTCCTCGGAAAACATCATGTATGAATTTCCTTAAGTCAATTTGCTAAACTGTCAGTTTTTACAAAGTTTCGCTTAACAGAGAAATCTTTGGTCAGGGAATATGGCTACTTTAGTGTTCAATAATTGCTTCGAATTTTTGTTGCAATAAAATTAATCACAATAAAAGTTTTTCAGGAATTTTCTCTGGCGAAGCACGTAACACACGGACTGTTTACTGCAACAACACAACCGAAATCAATAAATCGTTTTCTTGGAAATGAATGCCTTGAATGAACAGATGAGATACAAATTAAAAAACTCCATTTTTATGTCGCGTTCTTCTTCATGATCATCATCATTATCAGCAGCAGAAACAGCAGCATCATCGTCCTAGTCGTCGTCATCATTATCATCGTCGTCGTCGTCATCATTATCATCATCGACGTCGTCGTGGATGTCGTCATCATCATCATCAACATCGTCATCATTATCATCATCATCGTCGTCGTCATCATTATCATCATCGTCGTCGTCATCATTATCATCATCGTCGTCGTCGTCTTCGGGTAAAATGACGATTTATGTGTCTCCTTTTGGCTTTCTGATTAGTCAATCAAGCTTTTCGGGTTTAGAAATTACATTTGGCGAGTACTCTACCTCCTCTACATAAACAGCCTGCTGGAGAATCTTTCATCCTCCAAGAAAGGGGCAATGGTACTCGATGTCCACGTGACAAGCCCAACACAAGCAGATGACATCACATCCTAAGTCCTCAATTATTTAAGCGCGCGATGTCATACAGCCTAACGATTGCAACCTTCTATTTCTACTGCTACAGCTACCACTACTCCTAGCCCCCATCTCCACCCCTGTTCCCACGAGCCTAGTAGTAGCAGCAGAAGCAGATGTAGTTGATGTGGTAGTAGGTGCAATTGCAATAGAAATAGTAGTAGTGGTTGTAGTAGTAGCAGTAGTAGTAGACATAGTAGTAGGTGCAATAGCAATAGCAATTGCAATAGTAGGAGTGGTTGAAGTTGTTGTAGCAGTAGTAGTAGACGTAGTAGAAGGTGCAATAGCAATAGTAGGAGTGGTTGTAGTAGTAGTAGCTGTAGTAGTAGAAGTATTAGCAGTATACGTAGCAGCAGTAGTAGTAACAGTAGTAGTAGTAGAAGTTGTATAGTAAACGTAGTAGTAGTAGCTGTTGTGGTAATAGGTGCGATAGCAAGAGAAATAGTCGTAGTGGCTAGTCGTAGTAGTAGTAGCTGAGTAGCAGCAGCAGTAGTAGTAGTAGTAGTAGACATAGTAGAATTAGTAGCAGCAGCAGTAGTAGACGTAGGAGAAGTGTTAGTAGCAGCAGCAGTAGTAGTAGTAGTAGACGTAGTAGAGGTAGTAGGAGCAGCAGCAGTAGTTGTAGCAGCAGTACTAGTATTATTAGAAGAAGTGGTTGTAGTAGACGTAGCAGTAGTTATAGTAACAGCAGTAGTAGTAGTAGGATAGTAGACGTAGTAATAGTAGCTGCTGTGGTAATAGGTACAATAGCAAGATAAATAGTCGTAGTGGTTGAAGTAGTAGTAGCTGTAGTAGCAGCAGTAGTAGTAGTAGACGTAGTAGAAGTAGTAGCAGCAGTAGTTGTAGCAGAAGTAGTAGTAGTAGTAGTAGTGGTGGTTGTAGTAGAAGTTGTATAGTAGACGTAGTGGGAGTAGCTGCTGTGGTAATAGGTGCAATAGCACGAGAAATAGTCGTTGTGGTTAAAGTAGTAGTAGCTGTAGTAGCAGCAGCAGCAGTAGTAGTAGTAGTAGACGTAGTAGAAGTAGTAGCAGCAGCAATAGTTGTAGCAGTACGAGACGTAGTAGAAGTAGTAGCAGTAGTAGAGGTAGTAGTAGCACCAGCAGTAGTTGCAGCAGCAGTAGTTGTAGACGTAGTAGAAGTAGTAGGAATGGTAGTAGTAGTTATAGCAGCAGCAGCAGTAGTAGTAGAAGTAGTAGTAGACGTGGTAGAAGTAGTAGTAGCAGCAGCAGTAGTTTTAGCAGTAGTAGTAGACGTAGTAGAAGTAGTAGGGGTGGTAGTAGTAGTTGTTGTAACAGCAGAAGCAGCAGTAGTAGTAGTCATAGTAGCAGCAACACAGTACATTGGTCTAAGTACATTATAGTGTACGAGGTACAGACCCACAGAGGCAAATAATATAAATGTGATGCTCTGATACGCAGATATTTCACACTTATTTCACTGATCAATCTTTAATTAAGTGCACTATCAAGCACCCAAAATGGTTTCCGCAAAGTTTACAAGTTTAAAGAGAAATATTTACGAGTGTCTGAGAAATGTGCCCGTGAAGTGCTCACGGCTGGTTTACGCGGAGCCCACTAACGTGATGTAGTGCCAACGTCGTGGCCGTAGGTAGCCGGGCGCCATTCCTCAACCTTCAGCGGCGCATGCTAAGCAATAAATACGTGATTTATTTATCCGCATCCCTCATATCGTAACTTATTTACTGCCGGGAAACTTTGTAGCAACTGAAATAACCAACGCCTGAATAATTTCATCCCTACGAAGTGAGAGTGGCGTTATATTAATGATCAAGCCTCACCCTTAACGACTGTGCACTTTCAAAAATTGCTTGACACCTCCGCAATTCTTTCGACATTAAATCAAAGACTTGTCGCTGGTTGATATAATTGATGGCATTAGCTAATATTTAGAGTCAGGCAGTGGATTTGTTGGCTATAAATCATTGCCGAAAATTAATTCATTTACTAATTTTGTAGTACGAGCAAACAGATAAGGAAAGATACCGGTGTGGGTCGGGCAAAGGTGTACATTAGTTTAGTGTAAAAGATAAGGACAGCTTCCCTATGTGAGGCTGAAGCTGAAAGCCAGATGGACTAGACGTTGTCTGGGCGGAACCGCCAGGGCTCTGCTGTTGACATTGAGGGAATAATCAAAACCTGTCATCTTCTTGGCATATTTTCGACAGTTGTATTAAACTTTAGTCCAAGTAAAATTATTTCGATAATTTCAAACTGCATAAGAAATGAGAAACATGTCCGTTCCTGAAATTGGCCACGATTGGTACCGATCTAGATTTCGTTGTTGATTAAGTAAGTTTGACCTATAAGTGTCGAGTAAAAGTATGCGAGGTCACTTAAAATGGGAAACATTTTGAAAATGGATAAACCTGTAGCGATATTTTTTATCGATCCATGACCACATCACGTTAAGCATGAAGTTCGTGTATTTACTTACTTTAAAAGTTTATTCCGTATCTCAATATGCATGTTTTTACTCATATATTATATTTGTCTGTATCAGGGCAGTTTTCTCCGATAGATATTAATCGGAAAGAACGGTCTTAAACCTTTTTAGCACCAAGGACAATTTTATTATCGAATTCCTGACGAATGTTATTACCATAAATGCACAATATTGATGTGAGGGGGAATTAAATGTCCCAAACTAGACTGACATTTATCTGACACATTATTTAAGGTATCGATGTTTGGTGTGTGTGTATGGGACACACTTCAGGCACTTAAGTTGTAAAAAAGTTTTCTTTTAGCACATTCGATACACATGCTATATTTAACACTCAATAACGTCTCCGAAGAGAGTTTGCATGTTTCAGAGGACATTATGAAGTCCATATGGCTTCAAAACGTGCTTGAACATTGTTATATTTTACACCGAATCCATCTACATCACAGCGGAAACCAAAGTAGTCGAACATGGAACAAGCAAACTAGTCATCCCCAATACATGGTTTATATACGAGACTATATAGACAACTGTGGTTTAATCGATATTATTTTTATAAAGTTTCAAATCGTATATGTGCCTTACATAATATGCTAATTACATGGTGATTGGATTCTTTCTAAATTTTAGGAGTTGGTGAAATATACTACATATTATATTTTGAATAATCTTATTAAGAATTGTTCATAATTTCATCAATAGACCAGTCTGTTGTAGTATGATTTTAATAAGCAGTTGTGCATTTGGTGTTAAAATACTAAGGTAGGTTTATATCAGTGTTAGTTGTGCAAATTTTATGAATTAAATTAATTAATTTGTCCTTCAAACCAGTGGGTGTTACAAGAATCAAGAACAGTATCGTACATCCGTCATTACCTTCAAACACAAAGACAGTTTAGTTCCAAATCTTTTGAAACGTTTATTCACAATAACTGTAAGTGCGTCTTTGTGATCCATGTGTTTAAATATTTTACTGGCGACATGCAGAATAAATACACGCATATTGACATAACATACCAGGCTTTTGACATCACACATCTGCCCTACCAAGTAATATGTTCACGTGGCTATATCGCAATTGTTCAGCAGAATTAACACTACCATTGGGAATACCATCAAATACCATATTTTGGATAATATTTGTAAATAGGTTTATGAACATCTGTCTGTGGAATACACTATAGAAAGTGCAGATGCAAATGCCTAAGCTTACACCGGAGCTGACGCTCGCCGAATCTCTGGGGTACGAAAAACGCGAGGACGCTCTCTGCTTTAAGCCATCTAGAATTATTATTGAATTTATACACAAGTAATTGTTCATCATCATGCTTCACAATAATGTCAAAACAATTGCTGCGGCCAAAAGCACTCAGCGTTTGATGCTATTTGTACAAATGGTTCCAATATATGTTGTAATTTTCCTGGTAACGCTGGAATAATTGCATCATGTATATACGCTTCGTGACCACGGAGATGGCTCCCTGTCGATACGGCGTCACTGCAGTCTCTACACAAGGTTAACTTATTGCAATGCCCGCAGTATCACGCAATCTCACCAAATCTACAAGCAAAATCACAACGTGGATAAGTGCTGGAATGCTTCTAATTTGATAGCAGAGACTGGCTGGAGTGTATTCTGTTTGAGACAAATGTCTATGCTTTATTCAGGGAGTGTAATATGATATATATTGTCCTAATAGATGGCGAGGTTTTATAGTTAGCGACGGCGGCAGTCCATTGAAGCAAGCTGAGCTTAATTGTTGCCTTTTCTGTCTTAATCCATGGAGAAATATCGTTATAGACAAGAGTTCGGCGCCGTAACGGCACGGTAACTGTATTGTAGAGACTTAAAGCCAAGCATATAATTGATGACACAGGCCGATATTTAGTGGTTGAAGATAAATTTGTCTACGGGATATCAAGAAAGTATTAGGCATTTAAAGCTAGGTTGAACTATGAGCTGTTGGTCAGAACAGATAAGGGTGTCCTCCCTTGACACGTCGGATTAGAGTAACGTCGTTGCCATGGCGATGACGAGAGTTACCAAGGGGATATAAAAGGGATGTTCACCTTGCGTGCAATGGACGGACATGAGATCCGATTCAGGAATGAGATTATTAGAAATCCCATCTTCCGCTTCTACTAGTTCAGTTCTTATGAGACTGTGATAGTCGCGATTCATTTACAATGACTAAGGAGGGTTATTTTGAGTGACAGATTTAACGGACACGAGTGTCTTGAAGGAAATAAGTACGCCATTTCCCTGATCTGCTTCTTGATTTATCGGCTGTCTGCAATGGCGGCTGTTGTGTAGTGAGGGGGTTGTAAACTATGGTTGTTGACCACCGATGGATGCAACATGTCGCTGCCATGGCCGACGATTATCGATTGACGTTGTCTCATATCGGTTCATATTTCGAGACGGATCGATGAAATCTTGTACAGTGTAATTGTTGTAGAAGCATAGATGAGCTTGTTACATATAGAGGAATCACCTTGACAACTGCAATATACAAATTGTACTTCAGTGTTCTTAATCGGAGGCTATAAGGCTTTGGACAGAATCTAACAATATTCTCCACGACGTTCAAAATGGTTCCAGGAGGAATAGATCAAACGTAGACATCAATTAGGATGTCAATAGAGGATTGAAACAAAGTTGTTTTATTATCCCCAGTTTTGTTTAATATCTTGATTAATGATTTGTTATGTACATTGAACAATTTGAATCTTGGTATAAAGGTTGGTGATATGAATATTGCAGCTTTAGGATATGCAGACAACATTGCAATGCTGGCTGAAATGAAGATAATCTTAATCTACTTTTAGATGTACTCCACAATTGGTGCTGTGAAAACAAGCTAGAAATAAATCCTGAAAAGTCTTAATTTGTATATTTTAGAAATCCGTCTGTTAAAGAGACGCAATCTGTTTTTAATGTTGGTAACAATAGTTTAGATGTTGTGAGTAGTTATAATTATGTAGGTTTACTGCTAACTGCGCGTCTAGATTATACAGCTCTGGCTCGTGCAGCAGCTAAGTTAGCAAGTAGGGCGATTGGCTTGCTTATATCTAAATTTAAAAGTATTGGTGGTTTGCATTTCAATACATATACAAAGTTGCATGATACTATAGGGGGCACGGGTGGCCCAGTCGTCTTAGGCGCCGCCATTCGCTGTGCAGAGTTGCGTCCCTTGGGCACGCCAGAAACCTATTATTGTGGGTTCGAATCCCGATTCGCCCCGATTATGTTTCTAGGTTTGTCAGCACCATACCCATGCTTGTGGGTTTCACCGAAGTGGTAAACGTCTGAGACCTGCATCACTTCGGGCTTTCCTCCCAGCCTACACGCCGCGATATAACTGTAATAGTGTTAAAAGCGGCGTTAAACCCAACTCACTCACATTCACTGATACAATGGTATGGCCTGTATTGAACTATGGTGCTTGTACATCATAGGGTCATTAGAGCTTTTCTTGGTATTGGTAAATATGCCCCAATTATAGTCGTTAATGGTGATGTAGGCTGGTCACCACCTATTGTTAGACAGTCGATTTGTATTGCTAGACATTTGTGTCGTTTTGAAAATATGCCTTCTAGACTTAAAAAGTATGTATTTGTTAGGGTTGATGATTGTGCTGTAAATAATTACAGAAATTGGAGTTTTAGAATGCAAAATAAATTTTGTGAATTTGGTTTATCTCAGGTTTTGAATACAAATTATTCTGTGAACAAGTCGTTTTTATTTTCATTTGTAGAAGATGTGTGTATGAATAATTATTTGAGAAAGTGGAATGATATGTTTTTACAGGAAAATGAAAATAGTGGTTTTAACAGGTAAAGAACACATGGCTGCTTTAAACAATTTTATTAATTTTATTTTTTTTATTACGAGTGAAAGAACATGCTTCTATTGCAAACATTGTGTTGAAGATGAATGTCACGTTTTGCTCCAGTGCTCATTATTTAATGATTTTAGAGTTGTGCTTTTTAATGAATGTGTGTCTTTAAATGTGATAGGTTTTAAGATATGTCAGATGTTGAGAAGCTTTATTACATAATGGGTAATAATGATGTCTGTTTCTTAACAGCCATCTACTTTGATTGCTATGTTTCGGTTACAACAACGTTGTCATAATTCCCAAACAGTATTAGGTGTATCCTCGATTATCCAGAGTGTCATATCTCCATTCTAGTACCTACTCACCATCACAGTTTGGTGTTGAATCTGGTGTGAAAGACACGACTCTAACATTTACCGTCCGGTCATATTGCATTGTTCTTTCAATATGTAACAAGCGTGATCAACTGGAAAGGTCTTGTAGCATAAAGCATCCACCCCTGTCTTTTTCTCTGGAAAAAGGTTCCAGCTAGTAGCTCATTAAAAACAGTCTTGTGGTTCGATTAGATATATGGAGACGTCGCTCAAAAGAGGCAGCGATTTTGAAAGTTCCTCAGAATAATAGTTTTGATTGGTTGTCGAGTTCAAACTCACGAGCGAGAGAATTTCTGTGCTTGTGCTAGGAGTTAGTGATAAGGGAATTTAGGTGTTTAGGTTACTTCCGAATTGAAGCTATGGTGGTGAATGGGACCATGGTACATGCAATAATAGAATGAAGATAACATACCTTCGGTAACCGAGGATGTAATGGTTGACTCTTGTCTTTGTTTGAATGTAACGAACTCACATAATAGTTCCACTTGGTCTTTGTTGTACTCAGGGTATTGACAAACAATTGAGTGTTCTTTGGCATGGAATTAGTGCCAGCTTCCAAGCCTCACAGGTGTGTATTTCTATTTATGTCTCATCATTGGAAAACGAAGTTCATTCTTTGCAACAAAAAAGACATTAAGAATAGTTGATGGATTTTCTTTTTATTTTGTGTACTTTGAAGGTAAATCTGGAAGGGCGAATACAATGTTTTGGCAAATCTCCCCATGTTCGAGGAATGGTTAAGAAATGATATCAGGCAAATAAACTAATATTTCCCTAACAACTCTTACATCTTTTCAATTTTCTAACCTTAAAGCAGTGCACTTCTCAACACGTCGGCCCATGTCAAATATACAGACTGATTCTTGCATCTATTTAACCATGTCTGTATCGGGTATTGAGAATGCCACGCTCAATACCTCTGAGTAAATGTACTCCTGGGATTAATCCCATATCGCACGGTTTTCAATCAGGCGTTGTAGAATGTAAGTAAAATCCTGATAGAACCAATATGATAGAAAGAGACACATGCAGACTCGATCCAGACTTTGAGGGGTCGCACAGTTCAGCGCTTAACATGGACGGAGAGAGATGGGGTTAAATCTCAGGCGTGTGGCTTTAGTTGTTGGTCTATGAATTGTAAGCTCGTCACAATGAGCTCCAACATTGTTTGAACAAGCGTGTTGCACATTGAGATGAAATAAGTCTGCATGAATACAGATGTGATGCCCCAACGTGATCCTACTCCGGAGCTTAGACAGACTGGTCGGTCCGTCTCCGTCTGGTGTTGCAGAGGGATCGGATCACTCCATGTTGATGACTTTGGTTAGAATATGTCTACAGCGACGTTGTGCGTCGTTCAAGTCTTACTATAAACCGAAAGTGGAAACTATATGTAACGTTTTTATGTGTATTCAGTTAAACCACCTCTTGCCGAGTGAGTGAGTGAGTTAGGTAATGTTTTACGCCTCAGTCAGAAATATCAGAGCCTTGTTCCAGAAAACGATTTTTGTGACAATCAAAACTTCAATATTTTAACGAGCGTATCGTTAAGACTGCCTTGTCCCGGCAGGACTATGTTATACGATCTGAAAAGAATGGAATGGGGACCTGGCATACAGCTTTAGTATTGGAGCAATGACTGCGCCCAGTGTCACAACAATGTAATGGCATATTCAAGTACAGGAGAAATATTTGCAATGTAAGGATAAGATTTATGGATGAACAACTTTTTTTTTACAAATTGTTCATCAATAAATCTTATCCTCACTCAGAACTGCAACTTCTAAATGCCTCTAAAAGAAGGATATATTCACTCACTCACGCTCTCACTCACGCACACACACACCAATGCAAGCACGCACTCACCCAGTTCCAAATTGAAACAAGATTTCTCTAATCTTCTGTGGGACAACATCCAATTTCAAAACACGAAAGGTTTATTTCCAAAGTAAGATCTGGGTTAGAAAGTTCACTGAGTATGTTAGTTCGCCAATTATAGATATTCCGCTGTTGGTAGATTGGTATTTAAATGATGGTCTCAGTTGATAATAATAGTAAAAAGAAGAAGAAGAAGCCAAAGATATAAGAGTGTATCCTCAGTCCCGATATGCCCCACATACGCTATTTATATTCAAACATATTAAATCGATATTGCCATTTGGCTTTTCTGTGACTAAAACTTTATGCCTGTGATTTTCAGGGGATCGCATTCATGCAAGCAAACTAAAAGAGATTCAGCATATATCACGGAGTTATAGGCTCGGTAGGGTCAGTTTGACTTTATGGATCGATATTCCTATTTCGACTAGACTGTATGATAGTGTGACAATCCCCTGTTGAACATCCCTGTTGTGTATCACACCCCCTATAACATTCATGTGAACGATGTTAGAGCCAGATCTTTGTGATGAATGACCCCCGTCACCACTGAACTTAGCGGGACAGTGGAAAGACACGGACATAATTAATGGATAAGATATATGAAGTGTAACAAGTTTAAACTTTAAAGTAGTTTGTCAGGAGAAAACTCAATCTAATATCGTACTTGGCTTTCCTGGTTATCATTCTCGGGGAACAATGCAGTCTTGCGAAGAAAACGAAGCCGGCGTAATTTACGACATCGTAATTACGACTTCAACGCCAAGGCTGCGCCGGTTTTTGGCATGATACCCACGAATTTAGTGTGGCTGAGCATCAACGCGGCTATCACAGATGAAAGTTTTGTAAGCCCATTCAGTATATCAATTGAGAAATGACAAGGAAGTCTTCAAACCCTCGTCCTTTGCCTCAGTGTTGAGTTGGAACGCCAAGCAAGACGATAGCACTTCTTACGTCTTGGTTAGTTGTTTGTCAAAACGTCTGTTCGGTCTATATTTTTTATCATCGTGTTAATCTAACTTCCCGAGAATGTGCCATGGAACGAATGCTTCCGTTTTAATTTTCTAAAAAGGAAACTCGACATTTTTGTTAAAAGTTGAAAGCTTCATATGATTTTTGAAAAAAACCACCCACTTACATAAATAAGAAAGAAAAGGATAAAATCGTGTTATTTTATACACTCTTCAAAGTCTGCTGCAGCGCATGTGATACAGTTAGGGGCTTTGTCAGAGCTCTGAATAATATTATTTGTATGGTTTGTGATAGTAGGTTTTGCTGAACATGTGCTGAATGTTGAAGCTCTTCGATCCACGCTTTCACAATGGTCCTTTGAATTGACACTTTGAGCATGTATCAAGAAGTTGCAAAGACTAAAGTCCATATTCAAATACTCGTGGAACACGAACTACCATTTATTTATAATCTGAAATGCATAATAACCAAATTTTACACTACAGATGGAGTCTTCCCATAATTTGGTCATTGGCACCACACATCAAAGTATCAACACACTACACTACTGTTATACTGTACCATGCTATTGTTGTCATGTCACCGTTCTGTTGCATCAATCATTCAGACCGTCATGGATCCAGGGCCCCGATCAAGTAAGCGTTTGTAGCGCTATGACATTCGAAAGCCTTTGATGAACTATAGATTTACGAAAGGTCGTAAGACTGAGAACACAATGTGGATCGGGACCCAGTGTCTACGTACACAAAGCTATCCAAGAGCTACGACTATCGTAACTCTCATACTTTAACACAGACTTATGCTACTCGTTGTGCTAAGTGCATACTTTGAGTTCATCATACTATGCTGCTTGTACTATGTATGCCAGATATGGTATTATACTATACTACTGTGTATTGCATACAATGCTGATAGTATTATATATGCCAGATATGGTATGTATGATACCATACTTCTGAGTACTGATACCATCCTGCTAGTACTATGTATGCCAGATATAATATTATACCATACCACTGCGTACTGCATACCATGCTGGTTGTACTATGTGTACCAGATATGGTATTATACCATACCACTGAGTACTGCATACTATGCTGCGAGTACTATATATGCCAGATATGGTATTTTACCACACAACAGAGTGCTGCATACCATGTCTGCTAGTACTATGTATGCCGGATATGGCATCATACCATACCACCGAGTACAGAATACCATGCTGTGAGTACTACATATGCCAGATATGGTATGATACCATGACACTGAAAATTGAATACCATGCCTCCATTTCGTAACAGGAATAATTCACGAGAGGGTAACTATCATCAGATATGCCAGGTGTGGTATAATACGTGAGGCAAACGATGTGCTAAATACATGCATCACACCATCATATGTGCAGAACGATTGTTTGTTTGTTTGTTTGAGGTTTAACGCCACACTCTATATGATGACAGTTTGTAAATATTCGACAATGAAACAATCCAGTGGTTGATATTATGAACAATGATCCACGTCGTCAGGGTATGATGACACGCTATCCACCAAGTCAACGCGTCTGTCCACCCGACCCATTAAGCCTTGTCTTACGACCAGCACAGGTTTCTAGCGACACATGAGGTGCAGAACGATCGAGTTGTCTTCCACCGAGATTAACGTACAACATACCACAACTACAAATGCGACTGCTACAACTTCTACTACCCTCACTACAACTAATACTGCTACTGCAGTTACTACTACTACTACTACTACTACTACTACTACAAAACTGCTACTGATACTACTACTTTTACCACTCCACCACTACAGTCACTACTACTACTACTACTACTACTACTACTACGACTACTACGACGACTACTACTAAAAAACTATTACTGATACTACTACTTTTACCTCTCTGCAACTGCTACTGTTGCTACTACTACTACTACTACTACTACTACTACTATTACTACTACTTCTACTACTGCTACTACTACTACTACTATTAATACTAATACAACTGTTAAGACTACATGTACTTCTAATAATACTCACACCACTACCGATTATGACAACGACGACGATTATGACATAATATGCAATGTTTCGTATCGTGGCTGACACCGAATACCAGAGAGGTGTCTGTCATATCAGTGTGTGCTACAGAATTCAAGAACAGTATCGTATATACGTCGTTACCTTCAAACGCAAACAAATCTTTTGAAACGTTTATTCACAATAACTGTAAGTGCGTCTTTGTTATCCGTGTGTTTGAACTGGTGACAATCAGAATAAATACACGCATATTGACATAGCATTCTGGGCTTTTGGCATCATACATCTGCCCTATCAAATAATAAGTTCACGTGGATATATCGTCAGCAGGAATGTTAGCAGGAATGAACAACCCCGTTGGGAATACCAACAAATACCATACTTCGGGTAATATTTGTAAATAGGTTTATGAACATCTGTCTGTGGAATACACCATAGAAAGTGTCGATGCAAATGCCTAAGCTTACACCGAAGCTGACGCTCGCCGAATCTCTGGGGTACGAAAAACGCGAGGACGCTCTCTGCTTCAAGTAATTTGAAATTATTATTGAATTTATACACAAGTAATTGTACTTCATCGTGCTTCACAATTATGTCAAAACAATCGCTGCAACAACAAGCACTCAGTGTTTGATGCAATTTGCACAAATAGTTCCAACATATGTTGTAATGCTCCTGGTAACGCTGGGATAATTGCATCATGTATACACGCTTCGTGACCACGGAGATGGCTCCCTGTCGATAGGCGTCACTGCAGTCTCTATACTAGGTTAACTTATTGCAATGCCCGCAGTATCACGCAATCTCACCCAATCTACAAGCAAAATCACAACGTGGATAATTGCTGGAATGCTTCTAATTTGATAGCACAGACTCGCTGGAGTGTATTCTGTTTGTGAGTGACAAGCATGGCCGATTTGAGACAAATGTCTATGCTTTATTCAGGGAGTGTAATATGATATACAGTGTATATTGTCCTAATAGATGGCGAGGTTTTATAGTTAGGGACTGCAGAAGTCCATTGAAGCAAGCTGAGCTTAATTGTTGCCTATCCTGCCTTAATCCGTGGAGAAATATCGTTCTAGACAAGAGTTCGGCGACGTAACGGCACGGTAACTATTGTAGAGACTTAAAACCAAGCGTATAATTGATGACAAATGCCGATATTTAGTGGCTGAAGTCAAATTTGTCTACGGGATATCAAGAAAGTATTAGGCATTTAAAGCTCGGTTGGACCATGAGCTGCTGGTCAGAACAGATAAGAGTGCCCTCCCTTGACACGTCGGATAAAGTAACGTCGTTGCCATGGCGATGACGAGAGTTGCCAAGGGAATAGAAAAGGAATGTTCAAGTGGCGTGCACAGGACGGACATGAGATCCGATTCAGGAATAAGATTATTAGAAATCCCATCTTCCGCTTCTACTAGTTCAGTTTTTATGAGACTGTGATAGTCGCGATTCATTTACAATGACTAAGGAGGGTTATTTTGAGTGACGGATGTGACGGACATGAGTGTCTTGAAGGAAATAAGTACGGAGACAGATGGATAAGTAAACCGAAATGTTCCAGATTGATCCCGGTGATGGGGATACACATTTCACGCCGTGTCATCGCCATTTCCCTGATGTGCTTCTTGATTTATCGGCTGTCTGCAATGGCGGCTGTTGTGTAGTGAGGGCGTTGTGAACTATGGTTGTTGACCACCGATGGATGCAACATGTCGCTGCCATGGCCGACGATTATCGATAAACGTTGTCTCATATCGGTTCATATTTCGAGACGGATCGATGAAATCTTGTACAGTGTAATTGTTGTAGAAGCATAGATGAGCTTGTTACATATAGAGGAATCACCTTGACAACTGCAATATACAAATTGTACTTCAGTGTTCTTAATCGGAGGCTATAAGGCTTTGGACAGACTCTAACAATATTCTCCACGACGTTCAAAATGGTTCCAGGAGGAATAGATCAAACGTAGACATCAATTATGAGTGAATGGTTTCTTAACACTGTGGTTTAATGTCAATAGAGGATTGAAACAAAGTTGTTTATTATCCCCAGTTTTGTTTAATATCTTGATTAATGATTTGTTATGTACATTGAACAATTTGAATCTTGGTATAAAGGTTGGTGATATGAATATTGCAGCTTTAGGATATGCAGACAACATTGCAATGCTGGCTGAAAATGAAGATAATCTTAATCTACTTTTAGATGTACACCACAATTGGTGCTGTGAAAACAAGCTAGAAATAAATCCTGAAAAGTCTTAATTTGTATATTTTAGAAATCCGTCTGTTAAAGAGACGCAATCTGTTTTTAATGTTGGTAACAATAGTTTAGATGTTGTGAGTAGTTATAATTATCTAGGTTTACTGCTAACTGCGGGTCTAGATTATACCGCTCTGGCACGTGCAGCAGCTAAGTTAGCAAGTAGGGCGATTGGCTTGCTTATATCTAAATTTAAAAGTATTGGTGGTTTGCATTTCAATACATATACAAAGTTGCATGATACTATAGGGGGCACGGGTGGCCCAGTCGTCTTAGGCGCCGCCATTCGCTGTGCAGAGTTGCGTCCCTTGGGCACGCCAGAAACCTATTATTGTGGGTTCGAATCCCGATTCGCCCCGATTATGGTTTGTCAGCACCATACCCATGCTTGTGGGTTTCACCAAAGTGGTAAACGTCTGAGACCTGCATCACTTGTGCTTTCCTCCCACATTAAGCCTAAACGCCGCGATATAACTGTAATAGTGTTAAAAGCGGCGTTAAACCCAACTCACTCACACTCACTGATACTATGGTATGGCCTGTATTGAACTATGGTGCTTTCACATCATAGGGCCATTAGAGCTTTTCTTGGAATTGGTAAATATGCCCCAATTATAGGCATTAATGGTGATGTAGTCTGGTCACCGCCTATTGTTAGACAGTCGATTTGTATTGCTAGACATTTGTGTCGTTTTGAAAATATGCCTTCTAGACTTATTAAGTATATATTTGTTAGGGTTGATGATTGTGCTGTAAATAATTACAGAAATAGGAGTTTTAGGATGCAAAATAAATTTTGTGAATTTGGTTTATCTCAGGTTTTGAATACAAATTATCCTGTGAACAAGTCGTTTTTATTTTCATTTGTAGAAATGTGTGTATGAACAATTGTATTAATTTTATTTTTTATTACCAGTGAAAGAACATGCTTCTATTGCAAACATTGTGTTGAAGATGAATGTCACGTTTTGCTCCAGTGCTCATTATTTGATGATTTTAGAGTTATGCTTTTTAATGAATGTGTCTTTAAATGTGATAGGTTTTTAGATATGTCAGATGTTGAGAAGCTTTGTTATATAATGGGTAATAATGATATCTGTTTCATAAAAGCCAATTTCTGCCTTTTAATTCTTAATCGGCGAAAAAATGTATCATATGGTTAATGTTTTATACTGTTTTAACATATACTGCTTATTTATCATTTATATTACCGTCTTTCATTACTCTTCATGAATGGTTCTATACATAATTTTACAACTATTGTTTGTATTAATCATGCCTTTGAAATGTTTGTACAGAAGTGAGACGAAAATAAACTATTGTCTGTCTGTCTGTCTGTAGATTGGAAATATTGCTATGTTTCGGTTACAACAACGTTGTCATAATTCCCAAACAGTATTAGGTGTATCCTCGATTATCCAGAGTGTCATATCTCCATTCTAGTACCAACTCACCACCACAGTTTGGTGTTGAATCTGGTGTGAAAGACACGACCCTAACATTTACCGTCCAGTCATATTACATTGTTCTTTCAACATGTAACAAGCGATCAACTGGAAACGTCTTGTAGCATAAAGCATCCACCCTGTCTTTTTCTCTGGAAAAAGGTTCTTGTTGTTCGATTAAATATATGGAGACGTCGCTCAAAAGAGGCAGCGATTTTGAAAGTTCCTCAGAATAATAGTTTTGATTGGTTGTCGAGTTCAAACTCACGAGCGAGAGAATTTCTGTGCTTGTGCTAGGAGTTAGTGATAAGGGAATTTTGGTGGTGAATGGGTCCATGGTACATGCAATAATAGAATGAAGATAACATACCTTCGGAGGTATGTAATACAACACCGAGGATGTAATGGTTGACCCTTGTCTTTGTTTGCATGTAACAAACTCACATAATAGTTCCACTTGGTCTTCGTTGTACTCAGGGAATTGACAAACAATTGAGTGTTCTTTGGCAAGTAATTATTGCCAGCTTCCAGGTCCCACAGGTGTGTATTTCTATCTATGTCACATCATTGGAAAACGAAGTTCATTCTTTGCAACAAAAAAGACTTTTAGAATAGTTGATGGATTTTCTTTTTATTTTGTGTACTTTGAAGGTAAATCTGGAAGGGCGAATACAATGTTGTGGGCAAATCTCCCCATGTTCGAGTAAAGGTTAAGAAATGATATCAGGCCAAAAAACTAATATTTCCTTAACAACTATTACATCTTTTTAATTTTCTAACCTTAAAGCAGTGCACTTTTCAACACATCGGGCTTGTGTCAAATGTACAGACTGATTCTTGCATCTATTGAACCATGTCTGTATCGGGTATTGTGAATGCCACGCTCAATACCTCTGAGCAAATATACTCCTGGGATTAATCCCATATCGGCCAGTTTTCAATCAGGCGTTGCGTAATGTAAGTAAAATCCTGATAGAACCAATATGATAGAAAGAGACACATGCAGACTCGATCCAGACTTTGAGGGGTCGCACAGTTCAGCGCTTAACATGGACGGAGAGAGATGGGGTTAAATCTCAGGCGTGTGGCTTTAGTTGTTGGTCTATGAATTGTAAGCTCGTCACAATGAGCTCCAACGTTGTTTGAACAAGCGTGTTGCACATTAAGATGAAATAAGTCTGCATGAATACAGATGAGATGCCCCGACGTGATCCTACTCCGGAGCTTAGACAGACTGGTCTCCGTCTGGTGTTGCAGAGGGATCGGATCACTCCATGTTGATGACTTTGGTTAGAATATGTCTACAGCCACGTTGTGCGTCGTTCAAGTCTTACTATAAACCGAAAGTGGAAACTATATGTAACGTTTTTATGTGTATTCAGTTAAACGAATCGTCGAGTAATTGTCAACCCTCACCTGTCACAATAAGAATTTGTGTGTATGTGAATACCAAGTTAAGAGTATGAGGAAAATATTATTGGTCTAAGTGATCATTTAAGATACCATTCCCAATGTTCCCTAGTCTTAAAGAACGGAAAATAGGGATTAAATTAACAAAAAAGGCAAAACTGTCAAATTTTCAACTGATATTCTGAAACTGTAATATTTTACCAAAAAATAATTCCCCCCCCCCCCCCCCCCCTTGTCTCTTTCGTTCTCTTTCATTCTCTCTCTGTCTCGCTCTCTCTCTCTCTCTTTCTCTCTTTATTTATTGTAATATTATATCATATAGAGAAGTGATACTTAAAATCCCTCTGGATTCGTTATATACGAAGTGGAATTACTTCCATTTATCGAACTTATTGAGAATTACCATGAGTTGTTGTATTATACACCTCACTGACATGAGTGATTGTTTGGGTCCGTTTGACTTGTGAACCGATTTTGAAGATCGCTTGGTGTTTGTTACATCCGAAGGTGATGATCCAAAGATATTACAAACTAATCCTTTCGCGTTACCTATATTCAGAATTGTATTTGATTTTAAGAACTGAGTCTGTCACTTGGGAGACTTAAGATTTATGGCCTTGACATATCTCATTATGGGGTCCCAGGTGTCACGAAAGTATTATTCCTGTTCATAACGAATCTCCAATATTTCGAACGTTCGACAAAGTTGCGTCCCTCTGGCACACCAGAAACGTAATATTGTGGGTTCGAATCCCGGTTCACTCAGATTATGTTTCTAGGTTTGTCAACACCATACCCGTTCTCGTGGGTCTCTCCAAAGTGGTAAGCATCTGAGGCCTGCATCACTTTGGGCTCACATGCCGTGACATGACTGTAGTACTTCCATGGTTCAAAGCGAAGTTAAACCTAACTCACTCACTCGAAATAAAGATGGTAGCTTTCACTTCGTTACGTCCATAATTGATTGTTTGTTAGCGCTGTTAAGTCTTAACCACTACTTACTGAGTGAGTGAGTAAGTAATGTTTTACGCCTCGGAAATATCAGAGTCTTGTTCCAGAAAGATTTTTGTGACGATCGTAACTTCCATATGTTAACGATAGTATCGTTCAGACCGCCTTGTCCCGGAAGGACGATATTATTTATTCGGTCTGAAAATAATTCAATGGGGGCAATGGAGCAATGACTAGCTCCCATGATACAACAATGTAATGGCATATTCAAATACAGGTGAAATATTCACACACCCACGCACTGACCCACGAACACACGCATTCACTCACTCACTCGGTTCCAAACTGAAACAAGGGTTCTACAATCCTCAGTGGGACAACATCTAATTTCAAAACACAGAAGGTTTATATCCTAACTGAGGTCTTGGTTAGAAAGTTTATTAGTAGAACTAGTTCGCCAATTATAGATATTCCGCTGTTGGTAGATTGGTACTTAAATGATGGTCTCAGTTGATAATAATAATGATAAGAAAAATAAGAACAAAAATAAGACGAAGAGAAAGAAGAAGAAAAGGAAGAGGAGGAGGAAGTGGAAGAGGAAGAACATGCCACGGATATAAAAGTGTATCCTGAGTCCCGGTACGCCCGACATTGTGGCCATACGGTATCTATATATTCAAATATGTTAAATCGATATTGCCAGTTGGCTTTTCTGTGACTAAAACCTTAGGCCTGTAATTTTCAGAGGATCGTATTCATGCTAGCAAAATAAAAGAGATCCAGCAGACATCACGTAGTTATAGGCTCGGTAGGGTCAGTTTGACTTTGGGGATCGATATTCCTATTCCGACTAGACTGTATGATAGTGTGACAATCCCCTGTTGAACATCCCTGTTGAGTATCACACCCCCTATAACATTCATGTGAACGATGGTAGAGCCAGTTCTTTATGATGAATGACCCCCATCATCACCACTCAATGGAGAGGGGCAGTGGAAAGACACAGCCATGATTAATGGATAAGATATATGAAGTGTAACAAGTTTAAACTTTAAAGTCGTTTGTCAGGAGAAAACTCAATCTAATATCGTACTTGGCTTTCCTGGTTATCACTCTCGGGGAACAATGCAGTCTTGCGAAGAAAACGAAGCCGACGTAATTTACGACATCGTAATTACGACTTCGACGCCAAGGCTGCGCCAGTTTTTGGCATGATACTCACGAATTTAGTGTGGCTGAGCATCAACGCGGTTATCACAGATGAACGTTTTGTAAGCCCATTCAGTATATCAATTGAGAAATGACAAGGAAGTCTTCAAACCCTCGTCCTTTGTCTCAGTGTTGAGTTGAAACGCCAAGCAAGACGATAGCACTTCTACGTCTTACGTAGTTGTTTGTCAAAACGTCTGTTCGGTCTATTTTGTATTATCGTTTTAATATAACTTCCCGAGAATGTGCCATGGAACGAATGTTTCCGTTTTAATTTTCTAAAAAGGAAACGCAACATTTTTGTTAAAAGTTGAAAGCTTCATATGATTTTTGAAAAAAAAACCTCAGTTACATAAATTAGAAAGAAAAGGATAGAATCGTGTTATTTTATACACTCTTCTAAGGCTGCTACATCGAATGAGATACAGTTAGGGGCTTTGTCAAAATCCTGAATAAGATTTTTTGTATGGTTTCCTGTATGTATGTGCTGAATGTTGAAGCTCTTCAATCCACTCTTTCACAATGGTCCTTTGAATTGACACATTGAGCGTGTATCAAGAAGTTGCACATTAAAATATTCGTGGAACACGAAGTAATACTTATTCATAATATGAAATGGAAAATAACCCAATTTTACACTACATATAGATAATCTTACATAATAGTAAGATGATACGCAATTAACCAAGTCATCGAGTCCGACCACACGATTCAGTAAGCCTTTCCTTACGATAAGCATGGGTTGCTTGGGACCTATCCTGACCCGGAATCTCCACGGGGTGCAGTAGGATTGTGTTTTCTTCAACACTCTAATTGGCGACATACAACAACAACTACTACTACTACTACTACTACTACTACTACTACTACTTCTACTACTACTACTGCTACTACTACAGTTACTGGTACTGTTACTGGTACTACTACTACTACTACTACTACTATTATTACTACTACTACTACTACTGTTACTACTACTACTACTACTACTGCTACTGTTACTACTACTACTACTACTACTACTGTTACTACAACTACTACTGTTACTGGTGCTACTACTACTACTACTACTACTGTTACTACTACTACTACTACTAAGGGTCCTACTACTACTACTACTACTACTGGTACTGGTACTACTACTACTACTGTTACTACTACAACTACTACAAAAATACTGCTAACGACGACGATTATGACACAATATGCCATGCATCATATCGTGGCTGGCACCGAATACCAGAGGGTTGTCTTTCAAACCAGTGGGTGTTACAAGAATCAAGAACAGTATCGTACATCCGTCATTACCTTCAAACACAAAGACAGTTTAGTTCCAAATCTTTTGAAAAAATTATTCACAATTACTGTAAGTGCGTCTTTGCGATCCATGTGTTTAAAATTTGTACTGGTGACATGCAAAATAACAACAGGGATATTGACATAACGTACCAGGCTTTTGACATCACACATCTGCCCTTCCAAGTAATATGTTCACGTGGCTATATCGCCATTGTTTAGCAGCATTAACACCACCATTGGGAATACCATCAAAAACCATGCTTCAGATAATATTTGTAAATAGGTTTCTGAACATCTGCCTGTGGAATACACTATAGAAAGTGTCGATGCAAATGCCTAAGCTTACACCGGAGCTGACGCTCGTCGAATCTCATGGGTACGAGAAACGCGAGGACGCTCTCTGCTTTAAGCCATCTAGAATTATTATTGAATTTATACACAAGTAATTGTACTTCATCGTGCTTCACAATAATGTCAAAACAATCGCTGCAACAACAAGCACTCAGCGTTTGATGCTTATTGCACAAATGGTTCCAATATATGTTGTGATTTTCCTGGTAACGTTGGGATAATTGCATCATGTATACACGCTTCGTGACCACGGAGATGGCTCCCTGTCGATACGGCGTCAATGCAGTCTCTACACTAGGTTAACTTATTGCAATGCCCGCAGTATCACGCAATCTCACCCAATCTACAAGCAAAATCACAACGTGGATAATTGCTGGAACGCTTCTAATTTGATAGCACAGACTCGCTGGAGTGTATTCTGTTTGTGAGTGACAAGCATGGCCGATTTGAGACAAATGTCTATGCTTTATTCAGGAAGTGTAATACGATATATATTGTCCTAATAGATGGCGAGGTTTTATAGTTAGCGACTGCGGCAGTCTATTGAAGCAAGCTGGGCTTAATTGTTGCCTTTTCTGTCTTAATCCGTGGAGAAATATCATTCGGCGCCGTCACGGCACGGTAACTGTATCGTAGAGACTTAAAGTCAAGCGTATAATTGATGACACAGGCCGATATTTAGTGGTTGAAGATAAATTTGTCTACGGGGTATCAAGAAAGCATTAGGCATTTAAAGCTTGGTTGGACCATGAGCTTCTGGTCAGAACAGATAAGAGTGCCCTCCCTTGACACGTCGGATAAAGTAACGTCGTTGCCATGGCGATGACGAGAGTTGCCAAGGGGATAGAAAAGGGATGTTCACCTTGCGTGCAATGGACGGACATGAGATCCGATTCAGGAATAAGATTATTAGACATCCCATCTTCCGCTTCTACTAGTTCAGTTCTTATGAGACTGTAATAGTCGCGATTCATTTACAATGACTAAGGAGGGTTATTTTGAGTGACAGATGTGACGGACACGAGTGTCTTGAAGGAAATAAGTACGGAGACAGATGGATAAGTAAACCGAAATGTTCCAGATTGATCCCGGTGATGGGGATACACAATTCACGCCGTGTCATCGCTATTTCACTGATCTGCTTTTAGATTTATCGGCTGTCTGCAATGGCGGCTGTTGTGTAGTGAGGGCGTTGTGAACTATGGTTGCTGACCACCGATGGATGCAACATATCGCTGTCATGGCTGACGATTATCGATAAACGATGGAATCTTGTACAGTGTAATTGTTGTAGAAGCATAGATGAGCTTGTTACATATAGAGGAATCACCTTGACAACTGCAATATACAAATTGTACTTCAGTGTTCTTAATCGGAGGCTATAAGGCTTTGGACAGACTCTAACAATATTCTCCACGACGTTCAAAATGGTTCCAGGAGGAATAGATCAAACGTAGACATCAATTATGAGTGAATGGTTTCTTAACACCGTGGTTTTATGTCAGTAGAGGATTGAAACAAAGTTGTTTATTATCCCCAGTTTTGTTTAATATCTTGATTAATGATTTGTTATGTACATTGAACAATTTGAATCTTGGTATAAAGGTTGGTGATATGAATATTGCAGCTTTAGGATATACAGACAACATTGCAATGCTGGCTGAAAATGAAGATAATCTTAATCTACTTTTAGATGTACATCACAATTGGTGCTGTGAAAACAAGCTAGAAATAAATCCTGAAAAGTCTTAATTTGTATATTTTAGAAATCCGTCTGTTAAAGAGACGCAATCTGTTTTTAATGTTGGTAACAATAGTTTAGATGTTGTGAGTAGTTATAATTATCTAGGTTTACTGCTAACTGCGCGTCTAGATTATACCGCTCTGGCACGTGCAGCAGCTAAGTTAGCAAGTAGGGCGATTGGCTTGCTTCTATCTAAATTTAAAAGTATTGGTGGTTTGCATTTCAATACATATACAAAGTTGCATGATACTATAGGGGGCACGGTTGGCCCAGTCGTCTTAGGCGCCGCCATTCGCTATGCAGAGTTGCGTCCCTTGGGCACGCCAGAAACCTATTATTGTGGGTTCGAATCCCGATTCGCCCCGATTATGTTTCTAGGTTTGTCAGCACCATACCCATGCTTGTGGGTTTCACCAAAGTGGTAAACGTCTGAGACCTGCATCACTTGTGCTTTCCTCCCACATTAAGCCTAAACACCGCGATATAACTGTAATAGTGTTAAAAGCGGCGTTAAACCCAACTCACTCACACTCACTGATACTATGGTATGGCCTGTATTGAACTATGGTGCTTTCACATCATAGGGCCATTAGAGCTTTTCTTGGAATTGGTAAATATGCCCCAATTATAGTCATTAATGGTGATGTAGGCTGGTCACCGCCTATTGTTAGACAGTCGATTTGTATTGCTAGACATTTGTGTCGTTTTGAAAATATGCCTTCTAGACTTATTAAGTATATATTTGTTAGGGTTGATGATTGTGCTGTAAATAATTACAGAAATAGGAGTTTTAGGATGCAAAATAAATTTTGTGAATTTGGTTTATCTCAGGTTTTGAATACAAATTATCCTGTGAACAAGTCGTTTTTATTTTCATTTGTAGAAATGTGTGTATGAACAATTTTATTCATTTTATTTTTTATTACCAGTGAAAGAACATGCTTCTATTGCAAACATTGTGTTGAAGATGAATGTCACGTTTTGCTCCAGTGCTCATTATTTGATGATTTTAGAGTTATGCTTTTTAATGAATGTGTCTTTAAATGTGATAGTTTTTTAGATATGTCAGATGTTGAGAAACTTTGTTATATAATGGGTAATAATGATATCTGTTTCATAAAAGCCAAATTCTGCCTTTTAATTCTTAATCGGCGAAAAAATGTATCATATGGTTAATGTTTTATACTGTTTTAACATATACTGCTTATTTATCATTTTTTTACCGTCTTTCATTACTCTTCATGAATGGTTCTATACATAATTTTACAACTATTGTTTGTATTAATCATGCCTTTGAAATGTTTGTACAGAAGTGAGACGAAAATAAACTATTGTCTGTCTGTCTGTCTGTAGATTGGAAATATTGCTATGTTTCGGTTACAACAACGTTGTCATAATTCCCAAACAGTATTAGGTGTATCCTCGATTATCCAGAGTGTCATATCTCCATTCTAGTACCTACTCACCACCACAGTTTGGTGTTGAATCTGGTGTGAAAGACACGACCCTAACATTTACCGTCCAGTCATATTACATTGGTCTTTCAACATGTAACAAGCGCGATCAACTGGAAACGTCTTGTAGCATAAAGCATCCACCCTGTCTTTTTCTCTGGAAAAAGGTTCTTGTTGTTCGATTAAATATATGGAGACGTCGCTCAAAAGAGGCTGAGATTTTGAAAGTTCCTCAGAATAATAGTTTTGATTGGTTGTCGAGTTCAAACTCACGAGCGAGAGAATTTCTGCGCTTGTGCTAGGAGTTAGTGATAAGGGAATTTTGGTGGTGAATGGGTCCATGGTACATGCAATAATAGAATGAAGATAACATACCTTCGGAGGTATGTAATACAACACCGAGGATGTAATGGTTGACTCTTGTCTTTGTTTGCATGTAACAAACTCACATAATAGTTCCACTTGGTCTTCGTTGTACTCAGGGAATTGACAAACAATTGAGTGTTCTTTGGCAAGTAATTATTGCCAGCTTCCAGGCCCCACAGGTGTGTATTTCTATCTATGTCACATCATTGGAAAACGAAGTTCATTCTTTGCAACAAAAAAGACTTTTAGAATAGTTGATGGATTTTCTTTTTATTTTGTGTACTTTGAAGGTAAATCTGGAAGGGCGAATACAATGTTGTGGGCAAATCTCCCCATGTTCGAGGAATGGTTAAGAAATGATATCAGGCCAAAAAACTAATATTTCCTTAACAACTATTACATCTTTTTAATTTTCTAACCTTAAAGCAGTGCACTTTTCAACACATCGGGCTTGTGTCAAATGTACAGACTGATTCTTGCATCTATTTAACCATGTCTGTATCGGGTATTGTGAATGCCACGCTCAATACCTCTGAGCAAATATACTCCTGGGATTAATCTCATATCGGCCAGTTTTCAATCAGGCGTTGCATAATGTAAGTAAAATCCTGATAGAACCAATATGATAGAAAGAGACACATGCAGACTCGATCCAGACTTTTAGGGGTCGCACAGTTCAGCGCTTAACATGGACGGAGAGAGATGGGGTTAAATCTCAGGAGTGTGGCTTTAGTTGTTGGTCTATGAATTGTAAGCTCGTCACAATGAGCTCCAACGTTGTTTGAACAAGCGTGTTGCACATTAAGATGAAATAATTCTGCATGAATACAGATGAGATGCCCCGACGTGATCCTACTCCGGAGCTTAGACAGACTGGTCTCCGTCTGGTGTTGCAGAGGGATCGGATCACTCCATGTTGATGACTTTGGTTAGAATATGTCTACAGCCACGTTGTGCGTCGTTCAAGTCTTAATATAAACCGAAAGTGGAAACTATATGTAACGTTTTTATGTGTATTCAGTTAAACGAATCGTCGAGTAATTGTTAACCCTCACCTGTCACAATGAGAATGTGTGTGTATGTGAATACCAAGTTAAGAGTATGAGGAAAATATTATCGGTCTAAGTGATCATTTATGATACCATTCCCAATGTTCCTTAGTCTTAAAGAAAAAAGGCAAAACTGTCAAATTTTCAACTGGTATTCTGAAACTGTAATATTTTAACAAAAAAAATTCTCCCCCCCCCTCCCCCCTTTGTCTCTTTCGTTCTCTTTCATTCTCTCTCTGTCTCGCTCTCTCTCTCTCTCTCTTTCTCTCTCTATTTATTGTAATATTATATCATATAGAGAAGTGATACTTAAAATCCCTCTGGATTCGTTATATGCCAAGTGGAATTACTTCCATTTATCAAACTTATTGAGAATTACCATGAGTTGTTATATTGTACACCTCACTGACATGAGTGATTGTTGGGGTCCGTTTGACTTGTGAACCGATTTTGAAGATCGCTTGGTGTTTGTTACATCCGAAGGTGATGATCCAAAGATATTACAAACTAATCCTTTCGTGTTACCTACATTCAGAATTGTATTTGATTTTAAGAACTGAGTCTGTCACTTGGGAGAGTTAAGATTTATGGCCTTGACATATCTCATTAGGGGGTCCCAGGTGTCACGAAAGTATTATTCCTGTTCATAACGAATCTCCAATATTTCGAACGTTCGACAAAGTTGCGTCCCTCTGGCACGCCAGAAACGTAATATTGTGGGTTCGAATCCCGGTTCACTCAGATTATGTTTCTAGGTTTGTCAACACCATACCCGTTCTCGTGGGTCTCTCCAAAGTGGTAAGCATCTGAGGCCTGCATCACTTTGGGCTCACACGCCGTGACATGACTGTAGTACTTCCATGGTTCAAAGCGAAGTAAAACCTAACTCACTCACTCGAAATAAAGATGGTAGCTTTCACTTCGTTACGTCCATAGTTGATTGTTTGTTTTAGCGCTGTTAGGTCTTAACCACTACTTACTGAGTGAGTGAGTGAGTGAGTGAGTAAGTAATGTTTTACGCCTCGGAAATATCAGAGTCTTGTTCCAGAAAGATTTTTGTGACGATCGTAACTTCCATATGTTAACGATAGTATCGTTCAGAGCGCCTTGTCCCGGAAGGACGATATTATTTATTCGGTCTGAAAATAATTCAAAGGGGGGGGGCAATGGGCAATGACTAGCTCCCATGACACAACAATGTAATGGCATATTCAAATACAGGTGAAATATTCACACACCCACGCACTGACCCACGAACACACGCATTCACTCACTCACTCGGTTCCAAATTGAAACAAGGGTTCTACAATCCTCAGTGGGACAACATCTAATTTCAAAACACAGAAGGTTTATATCCTAACTGAGGTCTTGGTTAGAAAGTTTATTAGTAGAACTAGTTCGCCAATTATAGATATTCCGCTGTTGGTAGATTGGTACTTAAATGATGGTCTCAGTTGATAATAATAATGATAAGAAAAATAAGAACAAAAATAAGACGAAGAGAAAGAAGAAGAAAAGGAAGAGGAGGAGGAAGTGGAAGAGGAAGAACAAGCCACGGATATAAAAGTGTATCCTGAGTCCCGATACGCCCGAAATTGTGGCCATACGGTATCTATATATTCAAATATGTTAAATCGATATTGCCATTTGGCTTTTCTGTGACTAAAACCTTAGGCCTGTGATTTTCAGAGGATCGTATTCATGCTAGCAAATTAAAAGAGATCCAGCAGACATCACGTAGTTATAGGCTCGGTAGGGTCAGTTTGACTTTGGGGATCGATCGATATTCCTTTTTCGATTAGACTGTATGATAGTGTGACAATCCCCTGTTGAACATCCCTGTTGTGTATCACACCCCCTATAACATTCATGTGAACGATGTTAGAGCCAGTTCTTTATGATGAATGACCCCCATCATCACCACTCAATGGAGAGGGGCAGTGGAAAGACACGACCATGATTAATGGATAAGATATATGAAGTGTAACAAGTTTAAACTTTAAAGTCGTTTGTCAGGAGAAAACTCAATCTAATATCGTACTTGGCTTTCCTGGTTATCACTCTCGGGGAACAATGCAGTCTTGCGAAGAAAACGAAGCCGACGTAATTTACGACATCGTAATTACAACTTCGACGCCAAGGCTGCGCCAGTTTTTGGCATGATACTCACGAATTTAGTGTGGCTGAGCATCAACGCGGTTATCACAGATGAAAGTTTTGTAAGCCCATTCAGTATATCAATTGAGAAATGACAAGGCAGCCTTCAAACCCCCGTCCTTTGTCTCAGTGTTGAGTTGAAATGCCAAGCAAGACGATAACACTTCTTACGTCTTGGTTAGTTGTTTGTGAAAACGTCTGTTCGGTCTATTTTTTATCATCGTTTTAATATAACTTCCCGAGAATGTGCCATGGAAGGAATGCTTCCGTTTTAATTTTCTAAAAAGGAAACTCAACATTTTTGTTAAAAGTTGAAAGCTTCATATGATTTTTGAAAAAACCCTCAGTTACATAAATAAGAAAGAAAAGGATAGAATCGTGTTATTTTATACACTCTTCAAAGGCTGCTACATCGAATGAGATACAGTTAGGGGCTTTGTCAAAATCCTGAATAAGATTTTTTGTATGGTTTCCTGTATGTATGTGCTGAATGTTGAAGCTCTTCGATCCACTCTTTCACAATGGTCCTTTGAATTGACACATTGAGCGTGTATCAAGAAGTTGCACATTAAAATATTCGTGGAACACGAAGTAATACTTATTCATAATATGAAATGGAAAATAACCCAATTTTACACTACATATAGATTCTTCACATAATCTTATCATTGGGACCACTCAGCATTATATCAACACACTAAACTTCTATTTTACTGTAACATGCCATTGCACTGTAAAAAGTTATCATGTCCCTTTACTTAAGCATCAGTCACTTAGATTGCCATGGGGACCGGGGTCCATGTGTACAAAGCGATCCTGGCGCTACGACTATCGTAACTCTCATACTTTAACACATACTTATGATAGTCGTAGTGCTAAGATCGCTCTGTGCACGTGTGCTCGATCATTAACTCCTCGAAAAATGATATGCAGTCCATTTCCGAGAATACATTACTTTGAGTTCATCATACCATGCTGCTAGTACTATGCATGGTAACATACCACACTACTAAATAGTGCAAACCATGATGCTAGTACTATGTATGCCAGATGTGGTATTATACAATACCACTGAGTACTGCATACCATGCTGCTTGTACTATGTAAGCCAGATACGGTATTATACCATACCACTGAGTAGTGTATCCCATGCTTCTCCACCCCGCATGCACATACAATACCACTACATATGCCAGAAATGATGCCATACTATGACACTGAGAACTGCATACCATACCTCCATGTCGTAACAGGAATAATTCACAAGGTGGTAACTATCATATGAAATATGTCAGATGAGGTGTAATACGACTGCGTGCAGCAAACTGTGAACTGAATACATGAATCACACCATCATATAGGCAGAAGGATATTTTTGTTTGTTGTTTAACGGCGCACTCAGCAATATTCCAGCTATAGGACGGCATTCTGTAAATAATCAAGCCTGCACCAGACAATCTAGTGATGGATATTGTGAACATCGATCCACGCCGTCGGAGTACGATGATACGCAATTAACCAAGTCACCGAGTCCGACCACACGATTCAGTAAGCCTTTCCTTACGATAAGCATGGGTTGCTTGGGACCTATCCTGACCCGGAATCTCCACAGGGTGCAGTAGGATTGTGTTTTCTTCAACACTCTAATTGGAGACATACCACAAATACTACTACTACTACTACTACTACTACTACTACTACTACTACTACTATTACTACTACTACTACTGTTACTGGTACTACTACTACTACTACTACTGTTACTACTACTAGTACTACTACTGTTACTGGTACTACTACTACTACTACTGTTATTACTACTTCTTCTACTACTACTGTTACTACTACTACTGTTACTACTACTACTACTACTACTGTTACTGGTACTACTACTACTACTACTACTGTTACTACTACTAGTACTACTACTGTTACTGGTACTACTACTACTACTGTTATTACTACTACTTCTACTACTACTGTTACTACTACTACTGTTACTACTACTACTACTACTACTGTTACTGGTACTACTACTACTACTACTACTGTTACTACTACTACTACTACTACTGTTACTGGTACTGCTACTACTACTACTGTTACCACTACTACTTCTACTGTTACTGGTACTACTACTACTACTGTTATTACTACTACTTCTACTACTACTGTTACTACTACTACTGTTACTACTACTACTACTACTACTACTGTTACTGGTACTACTACTACTACTACTACTACTGTTACTACTACTACTACTGTTACTACTTCTACTGTTACTACTACTACTGTTACTACTACTACTACTGTTACTACTACTACTACTACTACTGTTACTGGTACTGCTACTACTACTACTGTTATTACTACTACTTCTACTACTACTGTTACTACTACTACTGTTACTACTACTACTACTACTACTGTTACTGGTACTTCTACTACTACTACTGTTACTACTACTACTACTGTTACTACTACTACTACTACTACTACTGTTACTGGTACTACTACTACTGTTACTACTACTACTACTGTTACTACTACTACTACTGTTATTACTACTACTTCTACTACTACTGTTACTACTACTACTGTTACTACTACTACTACTACTACTGTTACTGGTATTACTACTACTACTACTGTTACTACTACTACTACTGTTACTACTACTACTACTACTGTTACTGGTACTGCAACTACTACTACTGTTACTACTACTGTTACTGGTACTACTACTACTACTACTACTACTACTACTACTGTTACTGGTACTACTACTACTGGTACTGGTACTACTACTACTGTTACTACTACTACTACTACTGTTACTACTACTACTACTACTACTGTTACTACTACTACAAAAATACTACTAACGACGACGATTATGACACAATATGCCATGCATCATATCGTGGCTGGCACCGAATACCAGAGGGTTGTCTTTCAAACCAGTGGGTGTTACAAGAATCAAGAACAGTATCGTACATCCGTCATTACCTTCAAACACAAAGACACAGTTTAGTTCCAAATCTTTTGAAAAGATTATTCACAATTACTGTAAGTGCGTCTTTGCGATCCATGTGTTTAAAATTTGTACTGGTGACATGCAAAATAACAATACGCATATTGACATTACATACCAGGCTTTTGACATCACACATCTGCCCTACCAAGTAATATGTTCACGTGGCTATATCGCCATTGTTTAGCAGAATTAACATTGCCATTGGGAATACCATCAAAAAACCATGCTTCGGATAATATTTGTAAATAGGTTTATGAACATCTGTCTGTGGAATACACCATAGAAAAGTGTCGATGCAAATGCCTAAGCTTACACCGGAGCTGACGCTCGCCGAATCTCATGGGTACGAGAAACGCGAGGACGCTCTCTGCTTTAAGCCATCTAGAATTATTATTGAATTTATACACAAGTAATTGTACTTCATCGTGCTTCACAATAATGTCAAAACAATCGCTGTGGCCACAAGCACTCAGCGTTTGATGAATTTGTACAAATGGTTCCAATATATGTTGTGATTTTCCTGGTAACGTTGGGATAATTGCATCATGTATACACGCTTCGTGACCACGGAGATGGCTCCCTGTCGATACGGCGTCAATGCAGTCTCTATACTAGGTTAACTTATTGCAATGCCCGCAGTATCACGCAATCTCACCCAATCTACAAGCAAAATCACAACGTGGATAATTGCTGGAATGCTTCTAATTTGATAGCACAGACTCGCTGGAGTGTATTCTGTTTGTGAGTGACAAGCATGGCCGATTTGAGACAAATGTCTATGCTTTATTCAGGGAGTGTAATATGATATATATTGTCCTAATAGATGGCGTGGTTTTATAGTTAGCGACTGCGGCAGTCCATTGAAGCAAGCTGAGCTTAATTGTTGCCTTTTCTGTCTTAATCCGTGGAGAAATATCGTTATAGACAAGAGTTCGGCGCCGTAACGGCACGGTAACTGTATTGTAGAGACTTAAAGCCAAGCGTATAATTGATGACACAGGCCGATATTTAGTGGTTGAAGATAAATTTGTCTACTGGGTATCAAGAAAGTATTAGGCATTTAAAGCTTGGTTGGACCATGAGCTGCTGGTCAGAACAGATAAGAGTGCCCTCCCTTGACACGTCGGATAAAGTAACGTCGTTGCCATGGCGATGATGAGAGTTGCCAAGGGGATAGAAAAGGGATGTTCACCTTGCGTGCAATGGACGGACATGAGATCCGATTCAGGAATAAGATTATTAGAAATCCCATCTTCCGCTTCTACTAATTCAGTTCTTATGAGACTGTGATAGTCGCGATTCATTTACAATGACTAAGGAGGGTTATTTTGAGTGACAGATGTGACGGACACGAGTGTCTTGAAGGAAATAAGTACAGAGACAGATGGATAAGTAAACCGAAATGTACCAGATTGATCCCGGTGATGGGGATACACATTTCACACCGTGTCATCGCCATTTCCCTGATCTGCTTCTTGATTTATCGGCTGTCTGCAATGGCGGCTGTTGTGTAGTGAGGGCGTTGTGAACTATGGCTGTTGACCACCGATGGATGTAACATGTCTCTGTCATGGCCGACGATTATCGATAAATGTTGTCCCATATCGCTTCATATTTCGAGACAGATCGATGGAACTTTGTACAGTGTAATTGTTGTAGAAGCATATATGAGTTTGTTACATATAGATTGCAAATGTGAATACAAAGCTTCTACTTTGATTGTAATTGTAAGGTTTGTTCGATTTCATACCTCATATATCACTTGAAAGAAACTCCTTATCGGCTTAGTGTTTGGTAATTTTAGTTTATGGCATGGTGGATTATTCCAAGTTGCATTCTGTTCCTTCTTATTGCTCATTGCGTTTTGTTAATTAAACCGCAAGGATATGAAAGGTGGCCCAGAATCAAAAGTGTTGTCAACAAAACAAGTGCAATATCGTGTATACTCTTACGCAATTTGTTTCCTCTGATTGTCAACGTCTCCAAAGATCATAGAAGCTTCGGAGGTGATGTCCAGAAATATTTGTCACCGTGCATTTCTTGAACCTTTGTCAGTGGCTGAATGTGCAGGAGCGGTCGGGTAGCCTAGTGGTTAAAGCGTTCGCTCGTCACGCCGAAGACCCGGGTTCTATTCCCGACATGGGTACAATGTGTGAAGCCCATTTCTGGTGTCCCCCGTCGTGATAATGCTGGAATATTGCCATACTCACTCACTCACTGAATGTACAGCCACGTTGACAATGAACCATGTGTATTCGGGTCCCCAGTTGGATTAAATCAAGAGCTCGCTCGTCCAAGGCCGCGATTTTAAATGTTGACCAGAATAAGCATATTGATTGGTTGTCGAGTTCAAACTCATCAACCATTTACATATAGAAACCGTGCATTTCTTGAACCTTAGGCAGGGTCTGGATGTGCACCTGCATTGACAATGAATCATGTTCACTCGGGTGCTCAGTTCGTGTACACTGGGGGAGTCAGATATTGCTATGTTTCGGTTACACGAAGGTTGTCATAATTCCCAAACAGAATTAGTTGTATCCCCGATTATCTAGTGCGGCTTGTTGTTGAATCTGGTGTGAAAGTCTCGGCTCTAACATTTATCGTCCAATCATAATGCATTGTTTTTTTCCATAGTTGATAAGGGCGATCAACTGATAACCTCTTGTAGCATAAAGCATCCACCCCTGTCTTTGTTCTGAAAAAATGATTTTCCAGTTGGTAGTTCATTCAAAAGAGTCATGTGGTTTGATTAAATATGTCAAGAGGTAGCTCGTTCGAGGCTGCAACTTTTAATGTTGACCAGAAGAAGCATTTTAATTGGTTGTCGAGTTCAAACTCACGAGCGAGAGAATTTCTGTGCTTGTGCTAGGAGTTAGTGATAAGGGAATTTAGGTGTTTAGGTTACTTCCGACACAAAGCTATGATGGTAAATGGGTCCATGGTACATGCAATAATGGAATAAAGATAAAATACCCTCGGTAACCGGGGATGTAGTAGTTGACTCTTGTCTTTGATTGAATGTAACAAACTCACTTAATAGCACAGCAAAAAAAGTGTAGGATACCTACCCATTTTGGATCCGGCCCGGATACCTTCCGGAAACCCTCCCAAAAAATGTCAAAATTTGGGGGGTGCATTTTGTTCAGTTAAGTGTGAAACACATAAAAAAATACCAAGACGTTTGAAGGTTACTGAAGGTATCTGGAAGGTTTCCGGAAGGTTTCCGGAAGACGGAAACCTACACTTTTTTTGCTGTGTAGTTGCACTTGGTCTTCGTTGTACTCAGGGTATTGACAAACAATTAAGTGTTCTTTGGCATGGAATTATTGCCAGCTTCCAAGCCTCGCAGGTGCGTATTACTATTTCTGTCATTGGAAAACGAAGTTCATTCTTTGCAACAAAAAAGACTTAAAGAATAGTTGATGGATTATCTTTTTATTTTGTGTGCTTTGAAGGTAAATCTGGAAGGGCGAATACATGCGACCAATGTTTGGGCAAATCTCTCCATGTTCGCGGATATCAGCGAATGTCGAGGAATGTTTCAGTAATGATATCAGGCAAATAAACTAATATTTCCCTAACAACTATTACAACTTTTAATTTTCTAACCTTAAAGCAGTGCACTTCTCAACACATCGGGCTCGTGTCAAATGTACAGACTGATTCTTGCATCTATTTAACCATGTGTTTATCGGGTATTGTGAATGCCACGCTCAATACCTCTGTACAAATATACTCCTGGGATTAATCCCATATCGCACGGTTTTCAATCAGGCGTTGCAGAATGTAAGTAAAATCCTGATAGAACCAATATGATAGAAAGTGACACATGCAGACCGGATCCAGACTTTGAGGGGTTGCACAGTTCAGCGCTTAACATGGACGGAGAGAGATGGGGTTAAATCTCAGGCGTGTGGCTTTAGTTGTTGGTCTATGAATTGTAAGCTCGTCACAATGAGCTCCAACGTTGTTTGAACAAGCGTGTTGCCCATTGAGATGAAATAGGTCTGCAGGAATACAGATGAGATGCCCCGACGTGATCCTACTCCGGGGTTTAGACAGACTGGTCTGTCCGTCTCCGTCTGGTGTTGCAGGGGTATGGATCACGCCATGATGTTTACTTTGGTTAGAATATGTCTATAGTGACGTTGTACGTCGTTCAAGTCTTACACTAAGTAAGAAGTTGAAACTCATATGTATTCAGTCCTGATGAAAAGAACTCGTGTAAAACGAATATATGTGAATACCAAGTTAAGAATATGAGAACATTTTTTTTTTTTCTCTCTCTCTCTTGCTCTCTCTCACTCCCTCTTTCTCTCTCTCCCCCTCTCCCAATAACTTATTTATTTTATATAAAGAACTGATATCTAAAATCCCACTTCGTTATATCCGAATTATTGTGTCTTGGTCCCTTGTGAGCATTACCATGAATTAAATAGTGCATGGCACTGACATTATTGATTGATGGAGTGCGTTTGATTTCCGAACCGTCTTTGAAGATCCCTTGGAATTCGTTACATCCGAAGTTGAAGACCCAAAGATATCACAAACTGATCGGTTCGAGTTCGCTCTATGCTGAATTGTATTTGATTTTACAAACTGAATTAAGTGAGTGAGCGAGTTGGGTTTAACGCCTCTATTCCAGTTCTATCACGGCGTGATGCATGTCTCATACGTTTACTTCTTCGGTGAAACCTGCTAGCACGGGTGTAGTGCCGAGAAACCTCGAAACAGTGAATGAGTGAGTATGCTTTTACGTCGCTTTTAACAATATTCCAGCAATATCACGGCGGGGGACACCAGAAATGGGCTTCAAACATTGTACACATGTCGGGAATCGAACCCGGGTCTTCAGCGTGACGAGCAAACGATTTAACAACTAGGCTAACGAACTCCATGATCATAGTTTTTTTTGCGTATCCAAGGGACGCAGTCCTTCACAGCGAACAGTCAAATAAGGTAATATTCATGTTAATATCGAGCCTCGAATAGTTCGGACTTTAGATGATAATACCCTTCACTTCGTATCGTCCCTAGTTGTGTGTGTTAGGGTTCGTAAGTCTTACAGCTACCCCGTGTTTCTGTTAGTGATGAAGCGTATTGTGGGACACAGACGCCTTCATACGCTTATTGCCACACACCGAGTTCTGGTTGTTTGTTGAGCTATTGGTTATCAGGTTTTTTATAATCTCTCGATGTCATTCATTATTCATGATGTAATTTTGCACGGCCATTAGCAGCTAATGGTATTTCCCCCACATCTGTCCCCTGTGGCTGCCGAGAAGGGTGCTACGTTTAGTATGTATGGTTGTAATACAATATAAGAAAATGACGCTCTTTGTATACCGAATTTATCATTGGATGATGGTGTAGCGTATCGGTTAATGCGTTGTCTTATTGTACTGGAGACACGTGTTTGATTCCCTATGCTCTGGCGGCTGTTTGTTTTTCCCCTACTAAGTGAGGGGGCACGGGTGGCCCAGTAGTCTAAGGAGCCGCATTTCGGTGGGCGGTGATTTGCGTCCCTTGACTACGCCAGAAACCTACGATCATGGTTTCGAATCCCGGTTCGCCCCGATTTTGTTTCTAGGTTTGTCAGCACCATACCCATGCTCGTGGATTTCACAAAAGTACACTTTTCAAAAAAAGAAACGCATAGTTAAAAAATAAGGATATTTATTAAGCGGATGTAAAAGTATCTACACAGAATATGCGTGAACACAATCAAATGAAATTAGACACAAAAGCATTGTCGTCATTGTCAGCATTAATTCAGTTCAGTCATTGCACATGTGTAGCCACAAGGGGGGGTCATGGTCAGTACCTGGTCACACCACCTCTTGCAGCCGTCACTGCTCGACACCTCCTTGGCACAGATTGCACAAGTCGTCGGATTTTTTATTGGGGGAATTCTTAGCCATTCCTCCTGTAAGGCGTTGGTGAGTTGTGCCAGTGTGTGGGGACGCTGGTGACGTTGACGGACGCGTCGATCAAGTTCATCCCACAAATGTGCAATCGGGTTAAGATCAGGCTGTAAGAACAGCTCCCTCTGGCGGTCCAAAATGGGGAGGAGGTGAGGACGCAGAATTTGGTCTATGTATCGGTTTGCTATAAGATTGCCCTGGACAACCACTAACTGTGATCTACCCGTCTAGGATATGGCTCCCAAAACCAGGACACTCCCTCCTCCAAATCGGTGCACCTGTCGAACGCAGTTCGGCGCAAGACGCTCATGTCGACGTCGGTACACACGTTGTCTTCCATCTCGTCGTTGAAAAAGTAAACGTGACTCATCGCTGAACCAAACGCGTCGCCAATTCCTGAGATCCCATGCCTGTACTCTGTTGCACCACCGGACACGTCGTTGACGGTGTAGAAGTCGCAAGACAGGTCCAACTTTTGGTCGTCTCGCTCAAATTCCCACTTCCCTCAGACGATTTCTGATGGTTTGGTCGGAAATACTTCGCATACCAGGCACTTGTCCTGCAATGTCCGTTGCTGTAGCAAATCGATTCCGAAGGTGATGCAACCGGATATACCGATCCTGAGCAGGGGTGGTCGCTCTTGGTCTTTCACTTATTGGATGATCTTGAGTCGAATTAGTGCGGGTATATCGATCCCACAGTCGAGATATAGTGCTTTGGTGAACGTTGAAGTGTCTTGCAATGGAAGACTTGGACTCCCCTGCTTCCAAACGTCCAATGGCGATATTTCGGTCAGCTACAGCTAATCTGGTCATTTTTCGATCTCCGTTCACGTCAGAAAATTCGTAATGAACTGATGAATTTTGTACGGTCTTTTATAGGCAGTGTCTCTACTCTTGTTTCCAAAACTTTGCATGTGCATTGTGCTGAAAACTTCTTCTGGAAGCAATTTCCGTGCATCCTTTGCATTTTCGCATTTTCAAACGTTTACAAAAACATTTTGAGATGTGTTTGCGCGCAGTGCACAACAAACATGACAAGATTAACGGGAATCAAACATAAGAATTGTCTTTATGTCGATTGCTGGGAAAAAAATCTGATTGGAATTCTCAAAACACCTATGCGTTTCCTTTTTTGAAGAGTGTAGTCAGCGTTTAAGACCTGCATCACTTCGGGCTTTCCTCCCACAGTAAGCTGACACGCCGTGATATATCTGAATACTGTTCAAAGCGGCGTTAAAACCAACTCACTTGCTGAGTGAGTGAGTGAGTGAGTGAGTGAGTGAGTGAGTGAGTGAGTGGGTAATGTTTTACGCCCCAGTCGGAAATATCAGAGCCTCGCTCCACAAAAGATTTTACCTGACGATCGTAACTCCTATATATTAACACTCGTAGCACTAAGACGGCCTTGCGCCAGCAAGAATGTATTATTTGGCCTGAAAATAATTGAATCGAAGGAAGACCTTCAGCTGCCACCACTAAGGAAAATGATGATGGAATCCATGATATGATAGTTGAAGGTCCACGTCTCACCACAAGTCACAATGCAATATGCATCTCTGATGAGACAATTGAGAACATTCTGTGGCCAAAACGGGTTTCAGCCTGCTGGGTTTCAAGGCTCATGACCCCTGATCAGAAACGTTCTGGTTCATTAGCTCTCATTACAATTAACATCCTTTTGAACCACAGCTGCTTGTTTTGCGTGATTTTAACCATGGAGGAGTCTTAAGTTCACCACTATCAGTCAAAGTCACAAACGTCGAAGCAGGGGTAAAATCTTACGTCTCCTACTCCGAAGAAGGCAAAGTATATTCCATCATCTGACAAGGCGATGGCTTTAATATTTTCTGGGTTTCCAAAGGAATTCTACTGTGGATACCCCTCTAAAAGATCATTAATGGCCAATATTATGGTAATCTAGTTGGGCAACTGCGAGAGAAATCAAGGCTAACCGTCGTGGAAAACTCACTGAAGATGTGTTGATCCTCCAGGCGAGTCCACAAGCCTGGTGTCGCCATGGATTCAATGCATGACTGTGGCTTGGAACTTATTGAACATCCTCCGCATTCCCCACATTTGGTACCGTCAGATTTCCACCTCTTTCCAATCTTGAAGACAGAAATGTCTGGTAAACATTATGCAAATGGTAAAGACGTCATTTCGGATGTGGAGGTCACAGCAGCACCTGGAGGACACAGCTCTAGTGAGATCCAGTTACTCTAGCATCGTTGGTAGAAGAGTGTGTACCTCGGAGGGGATTCTGTTAAAAAATAACGAGCAACCAACTTCCTCAACGTAGTCCATCACAGTTCATAACTTTTCTGCCACTCCTCGTCACGTGTATGTAAAGACCATGATATCACAACTCTACGCAAAATCGCGTATCATGAGGAAATGTGATACATGTACAAACTTATATATGTTCCTAATTTTCATAGGCACACCATCTTCGTGAGGCAAGTAAGCTACCTGACCATAAAAGTCCAGTTTCCACCCTTGTCGAACTAGGCTGGAATTTCTGAGTTATATTTTGACTGAACTAATGTGCATTTGTAAAGATAGAGCTGATGACTATTCATATGTGTTGTGAAACCTACCTACGAGTACATGTACCAGACCACCAACCAACCTACCTAACTCAACCACACACCGACCTACCCAACTACCATCCTACCGACTTTCAATCTGACTCTCCTGTCCAATCTACCCATGTATTCCCTTGTCTGCCTTCCTGTAACACCCACCTACGAAGGTTGATTCATAAGTTCTGAACCTCATATAGAACGACTTTAAAACGAACGAACATTAAAATGATTTAGTTTTCAACATAATCCCTGTCCACATCCATGCACTTTTTCCAGCGATGTTGGAGGGATCTTATCCCAGTTTCGTAGCTGTCCTTTTCTTGGCTGTCCACAACGTTCTCCACAGTTGCTATACCGTTATCGTTTGAGTCGAAATGGTTCCCGGGTAGGCATTTCTTTTTTATTTTTGAACAGATGAAATTGGGCCTTGCCAGATTAGGAGAATAAGGTGGGTGTTAAAGGAGTTCAAATCCAAACTCGTAGATTAACACCTTGACGATAACTGACAATGAATGCATTGCCTCCTATTTCTACGTATCATAGTCTTACTTTTGTCCCGGAATGGGTGCAGCAATATATGCTCCGTTTATTGCCTGTACTAATAATCTACCACGATGATCATCGGCATCACAGAACACGGAGGCCATAACTGTTCCTGATGAGAGAGTATTGGCCTTCTGTTGTGGTGGTGATGTCGAAGGCTTTCACTGTTTTAATTGTTTGGTGAATCCAGGCTTCACCAATAGTCACAAATCGTTGCAAGGACCTTTCTGGATCAGCTCAAAACAGAAATGAGATTATCACAAGACATGTGTCTTTTGTGTTTTTTAGCGAATGTCAGAAGCTCTGGAACCCTATGAGCTGATACTTTCTTCATTACCAAAGTTTTTTTGTGGTAATGGAATGTGCTCTCTGTTGGGAAATGCCTAGTGAATTAACAATATGACTTTCAGTCACTCGGCGGTCGATCATTATTTTATCAGGGGCGGTGGGGTAGACTCGTGTTTAAATCGTTCGCTCATCACGCTAAAGGCCCGAGTTCGATTACCCACATGGGTACAATGTGTAAAGCCCATTTCTGGTGTCTTCCATCGTGATATTGTTGGAACATTGCTAAAGGCGGTTTAAAATCATACCCACTCACTCACTCTCTGGAGCACTTCTGGTGTTACGTGCAGAAGTGATCCACTGACAGTGGTGTTCTCACTGTCTATCTAGCCACCCATCTAACACCTTCCAATCTCTATCGACAAATCTACTTCCCCATAGACCGATCACTTTCTGTACCTCCATCTATATCTTTACATATCTATATCTCTACATCTGCACCTATCCCTCTATCTCCTACCCAGTACTCTATCTGTGACCTATCTATCATCTATCGCCTATGTATAACCCATCAAGCTCCCTGTCTATCATCTGTCTCTATGTAGGTATATATCCAACCTTGAAGTAACCTATCGCACTATGCTTGACGTAAGAGGCGACTAACGGGATCGGGTGGTCATGTCTTGGTTGATACATGTCATCGTATCCTGATTGCATAGATCGATGCTTATGATGTTAGTCACTGGATTTTCAGGTCTAGACTCGATTATTTACAGATTGCCGTCATATAGCTGAAATATTGGTCACAACAAACAAACAAAAAGACAAACATATATATCTATCCATCTATCAACTATCTACCGACATATATATCACCTTTCTCTTTATCTATCCACATATATATCGGCTATCTGCGTTTTATCCCTCTCTTATTCACATAGCTATATCTCTGTCTATATATCCATCTACATCTCGTTTTATCATGTATCTTGCTCTCATACTTCTCACCTATCTACCTGAGTATCCGTCCTTCTATCTACGTCTGTCTATCACCTTTCTATCTCGCCATCTACTATACATACCCGTCTACAACCTTTGTCATATATTCAGAGGGAGTGAGTGAGTTGGGTTTAATGCCGCTTTTAACAGAATTCCAGTTATATCGCGGCGTGTCAGCTTAATGTGGGAGGAAAGCCTGATGCAGGTCTCAAACCGATTAGGGCAAGCAGGTTATAGCTTGGTTTCATGATTTCAAGCTATGTACAATTAAAACTACTAAATTGCCTTCTCTTATTTTCCACTATCCCGTTCAAATTATATATTGTAAAAACTAAGTAACAATAATTGACAGCGCAATGTTATTACACATGGAAGTTGAAGTTTTGACTTGCACCACCAAAGACCATTCTTCACATCTCTCGATGTGATATAGCTGGAATATTGCTATTGCGGCGTAAAACCATACACATTTTATCCTGGCGTGTCTATAAAACCAACCACACCAATCTGGTCGTAGTGTAGCCATATGACTCTATGGTCTAACGACATAGCCAAACATACAATATTTGTTATTGTGAATACAGCGTTTTTTCATGCTGATAATATTGTACAATAGCAAAATTCATAGTGTATGGCGTTCCGCTAAACTAAAGTGCTTACTGTTAACCAATGTGGGAAGTCGAACCTAGGATAACTTTACAAACATTATTGTAAATAAACTAGAACTCGACTCGCCTTGGTTTGATGCGGTAATTATGTTCTTGGATGAAATATAAGCTCCCATCGCGGCATTAAACGATATTTCACGCTTATCTCAATATTGGAAATGTGAAATCTAGAGTGTTCCACATGTATACAAGTCTAGTTTCTAACCTTGCCAAACGTATTATAGTTTAGCTGGGCTAACGAGTCTGTGCATAGTCCCAAAAAAACGACATTCGACATCAGGTTCGTAAACAACACGGCAAGATTTCGGTCGATTGCAGGATTTGCAAAGCATGTGTATCGTCAACTGGGCGTCGACAGATGTATTCCAAATCTGTTCATGTGTTTTTAATTTGACACGCAAGCTGAGACACGTTTTATTATAGCACAAATGTTATAAATCGAGCAGTTCGTCTTGAATGGGCGCCGCCATTTTGTTTGCAGCAAATGCCAATAATATGAGAGGAGGAATCTGATTGGTCAATAGGAGATATATAAAGGGACATAACTCGTAATAGCCACTGGTGGCGCTACGATCGAGCCACGAAATTCCAGCCTACTTTTATAGTCAGTTAACTACCTTGCCTCGGGAAGATGAGTGTTTCCACAGCTCGTCGTGTGTTGTTGCGAGTTCCAAACCTAGATTCTTGGCGGATCCATACGATCAGTCTCATTGAAATCCGCCACGATCCGAGACCTCCTTGGGTCAAGTGGACTTTCATTGGCAGCGTCGAGGCTTCTATATTTTCGTTATAAAAGAGCGAAGCATTCAGATCTGATTTCTGTATCTCGAAAACGAGCCTAAACGACCTTTCCGGAATGTACATAACGAAGGCCGAGCAGTAAAATTGTTGTGGATAATTTTATGCCCTATTGTTTCTGAGCTCCGTGATATCTACTCCCAAAAGGGAGTCACCGAAGGCACACATATGTGTCCTGCGTGGTTTTCCTTTGTTAAAATCGGAATTTCCGAATCGAGCTGGTTGGGGCATGGAGCCGTTTGTTTTAGAAAGATGATATCTGAATGGGTAAAGAACCCACGCATCCTTCATCTTCATCGGGCGGGAAGCTGAGAAAAGGTGTGCGCTTTGAAGTCCATCAGCATCTACCTCATTCTGCTGTCCTAGCTCCGTCCGACTTCAATCAGTTCCTAAAAAAGACGGAAGCCATTTCGACTCGAACGATGCCGTCATAACTGTTTGGACAGCCAAGTGAGTGACTGAGTTAGTATGGTTTTACGCCGCTTTTATCAATATTCCAGCAATATCACGGCGGGGGACACCAGAAATGGGCTTCACACATTGTACCCATGTCGGGAATCGAACCCGGGTCTTCGGCGTGACAAACGAAAGCCTGAACCACTAGGCTACCCGACAGCCCCCTTGGACAGCCAAGAGAAGGACGTGTACGAAACTGGGATATCAAAACTCCAATACCGTTGACAAAAGTGTGTCAGTACGGAAGGGGATTATGTTGAAAGATACCTTATTTAATTGTCTTTCAAATTTAATTCAAGTGTTCCTATGTGAGGTTCAGAACTTATCGGGGCGGTCGGGTAGCCTAGTGGTTAAAGAATTCGCTCGTTTCGCCGAAGACCCGGGTTCGATTCCCGACATGGGTACAATGTGTGAAGCCCACTTCCGGTGTCCTCCGCTGTGACATTGCTGGAATATTGCTAAAAGCGGCGTAAATCCATACTCACTCACTCACTCAGAACTTATCAAACAACATTCGTAGCTGGGTGGAACAGGAAGGCAGACAAGGGAATACATGGGTGGATTGGACAGGATGGTCAGATTGAAAGTTGGTAGGTTGGTCGTTGAGTTGGTGTTTGTATGTGTAGGGGGTAGGTGGGTTGGTTGGTAGTCTAGTAATTGTAGGTAACACATATGAATAGTCATCCGTTCTAATTTTGCAAAATACATTATCATGAACAAGTCAACAGTAACAAAATTATAATAATAAATAAGGCAATCGTGATAAATGACATTATCTTCTCGTCTCCTGTCTTGGCAGTGCTGAAGAGAAATTTAAACAATACATTTGTATGGATGACAAGTAGGAGAATATTAACCACACTCCACACTGTCGCACAACATGTATAGACTGGCTGGGTGATAAGGCGCTGCTGAGACCATGGCAGTAGTGGCAGTAAACAGGCCAGTTATGGCGTGGGGTGTCTCGATTTGGATTTGATTTCAGATTGATAGACCAGAAGGGCTAATAAGCACGATCGAACATTCAGCTGGTGTTGTGGAATACTGTTTCATAACATTATAATCCACAGGGATGAATTTTCATATAGGTGTGTGTATGAACCTTCTAATTCTCCGTATCGAAAGGAGCAATATCTGATCCCCGTCTCAGAAGCGAAGGAAATCGGCCTGTTCCGAATGTAAATAATGAAAACTGCGTCATTATATCATGCACCCCAAAGGGGGTACCACTGAATGAATGTTTGTGTTCTGTGTGGGTTTTCTTTTGTTATAATCGGAATTCAATAAATCACTCACTCACCTACGAGACTGAAGAAATATTGTGATCAACTGATAGCAGCCGTGTTTCCTTTATCGTAATGTAATCCTCTTTTACCCATATTTCAAATAACTATTTTATCACAATTCTATCCTGTTAAGGAACGAAATGAACAAATAAATCTCCATGATTGTGAAACAACAAACGCTTTCCCCACACTGTTCGTAAAAAACAAAACAAAATTAGATCACGATTTGATATCAGGATTCCGTTTTTAGAAATGACTCAAGTGAAATTTGAAGCCATCTCAACCACACAAATCCGTGATTTATTACTGATTAATTTGCAGCCTTCTCATGACGTCACTTCCTGTGTCATCCACATGCCCAGGGAACTTGGAAGAACTCAAAACGAAAGTTTTTCTTTTAACAAAGTCATTCATTTTTAAAATCAAAGCGATAAATTATTGAAACGCAACCATTTAACACCTTTAATCAAATTTACATGTGGGAATACGCATCTTCTATTGATCAAGACAAAGTTAACTTGGTTTTAGTCCTAGGGGCCGTCTGAACTTGCTCCGATGACGAAAATATTGTTAAAAACTCATTGATCAATGGCATGTCTTGAATGAATTACACTGACACCAGTAGCAAGACACTTGGCTGTGTCGGCTTATAGGCGTATCAGGCGGAATAAAGGCTATGTAATGGGAAAAGTATTGGTTTGTTTAAGTTAAGCAATAATGTTGGAATAAACAGTCATCAATCATTCCCTGACGCTTTGTGGGGAGACGACACTATTCATGGTATTACTTGCAGGGATAACGTAAAAAGTACAAACGAAGGTCTTTGTTTCGGGGTATTGACGGATCAGTTGATTCCGCACCAGGTGTAGATGTAAATAGTTGTTTTAAATCTTTCTAATATACATTGAACGGTCCAATAAAGTAAATACTTTAAACCAGTGACACCTTTCTGTGTAGCTGAAAACAAACAACAGTCTCCTTTGAATTTTGTTTTTTTGGAAAATATTGATAATTTACGGTAAACCATTTAAAAAGTGATTTCCGACTCGTTCACCATACTCTGACAGGCTGACAGGTCTAAACTTGGGGTCGAACTCTCATAAGACCCTGATCCCACCAACACACTGGAACACCTAGTCACCCACCCACACAGGGGACAAAAAATGTGTGTGCAAAGTTGCGTCCGTTAGCCATGCCAGGGGGGCGGTCGGGTAGCCTAGTGGTTAAAGCGTTCGCTCGTCACGCCGAAGACCCGGGTTCGATTCCCGACATCGGTACAATGTGTGAAGCCCATTTCTGGTGTCCCCCGCCGTGATATTGCTGGAATATTGCTAAAAGCGGCGTAAAACCATACTCGCTACTACTCGCTAGCCATGCCAGGATTCGATGATGGTGCCTTCGTTATTCAGAATCAAACTGATGATGATTCTTAAATTGTTAATTCCGTACCCACGTTCACAGTGTTTACAAAAACAGTAAACACTCGGTGCCGCGTCATACTAAACTACGTTAAAAATGGTACTTGTTGTTGCCCTGGCACTCGGGAATAAAGCGAGGACTGGTGAGTGGGTTACCCATATTAAATTGCAGGATACATGTAGCTAGCACTATAAGACCGGCATTAGTTCGGACAAGTACAAGCTGCCACACACATAGACACACACATATTACACTCACTTGAAAACCCACCCACTCACTCACTCACTCGGTTCTTTTTGCAAATTGTCAATGGACATCCCTTTTCATCAGCCGAAGTAAACTGGCAACTTTCCTCAATCAATTATGACCCTTTTGGTGACTGTCATTCAGACCGACAGCCTCATAATGGTACGATGTCTGTGCAGCCTGCTACAATAGGTGGGCATGATTTATAAACCTCCCCGGCAGATTGTAAGTATACACAGGTTTTCATAACGCTAATCAGTCAATATGGACAGACCCTAATGGGAGTACGGAAGCGACAGAAAGACAATCCATTTTTCCACATTATTACGCTCAAATGATTTTCGATTGAGCCTCTCGTGTTCTGAAAAGGCTTTTAAAAATGGATGCGTGTATGTGTTTCGGTGGTTCGGGAACAATGCTGTTTGAGATTAGTGTGCCGTATTTCATGAATATTGAAGTCTTGTAGGAATCCTGATAATGGACTCCGAGGGGACTATCTGGGTGTGGCCATATGTGGCAACTCTAGACACAACGGTAAATGAAAAGTAGTTTGATGGCCATGGGTAGAGCTTCTGAAAAGGCTTTTAAAAATGGATGCGTGTATGTGTTTCGGTGGTTCGGTAACAATGCTGTTTGAGATTAGTGTGCCGTATTTCATGAATATTGAAGTCTTGTAGGAATCCTGATAATGGACTCCGAGGGGACTATCTGGGTGTGGCCATATGTGGCAACTCTAGACACAACGGTAAATGAAAAGTAGTTTGATGGCCATGGGTAGAGCTTAAAAGAAAATACAAAGTAGTGAATAGTGAAACATAATGAAGACGATTTACTAAATAACTCATGTACTTATACAGATTCAGGATCTGGCGGTCAGACATGCTGTTGATGCATACCATCGTATCCCAATGGCATTGATTGATGGTCATGTCCGCTATACACAGTACATCAAAATATTGTGTACAGTGTTTGCTATACACATGACAACTGACCAGTGTCCGCTGTACACAGTACACCCGACTAGTGTCCACTATACACAGTACACCTGACCAGTGTCCGCTGTACACAGTGCACCCGACTAGTGTCCGCAGTACACAGTACACCTGACCAGTGTCCGCTGTACACAGTACACTTAACCAGTGTCCGCTGTACACAGTACACCTGACCAGTGTCCGCTGTACACATGACAACTGACCAGTGTCTGGTATACACAGTACACCCGACCAGTGTCCGCTGTACACAGTACAACTGACCAGTGTCCACTATACACAGTACAACTGACCAGTGTCCGCTGTACACAGTACACTTAACCAGTGTCCGCTATACACATGACAACTGACCAGTGTCTGGTATACACAGTACACTTAACCAGTGTCCACTATACACAGTACAACTGACCAGTGTCCGCTGTACACAGTACACCCGACTAGTGTCCACTATACACAGTACACCTGACCAGTGTCCGCTGTACACAGTACAGCTGACCAGTGTCCGCTGTACACATGACAACTGACCAGTGTCCGCTGTACACAGTACACTTAACCAGTGTCCGCTGTACACAGTACACCTGACCAGTGTCCGCTGTACACAGTACACTTAACCAGTGTCCGCTGTACACAGTACACCTGACCAGTGTCCGCTATACACAGTACACCTGACCAGTGTCCGCTGTACACATTACACTTAACCAGTGTCCGCTGTACACGGTACATCTGACCAGTGTCCGCAGTACACAGTACACTTAACCAGTGTCCGCTGTACACAGTACACCTGACCAGTGTCCGCTGTACACAGTACACCCGACTAGTGTCCGCTGTACACAGTACACCCGACCAGTGTCCGCTGTACACAGTACACCCGACCAGTGTCCGCTGTACACATGACAACTGACCAGTGTCTGGTATACACAGTACACCTGACCAGTGTCCGCTGTACACATGACAACTGACCAGTGTCTGGTATACACAGTACACCTGACAAGTGTCTGGTATACACAGTACACCTGACCAGTGTCCGCTGTACACAGTCCACCTGACCAGTGTCCGCTGTACACAGTACACCCGACTAGTGTCCGCTATACACATGAGAACTGACCAGTGTCCGCTATACACAGTACACCTGACCAGTGTCCGCTATACCAGTGAACCTGGCGCTTGATTTGTTCTCAATCTTTTGCAAACGTATCAAGTTGAAGCTCTCAATATTCATTGAAACCACTCTGCTTTTGAATAAGAATATCAATTTGGCGGAAGTACTCAGGTGATTTCATTTCCGTTACGACAGCAATATTATAAATGCCTCTTTGAAGTTCCGACTGATTAATAATTGATTGAATTTATGGAAATATGAATCTATCAATATTTTCTACATTGTCACAAGTACCCGAGTATTGGGGTGAGCTACATAACCTCGAACCACAACTTCCTGTTATGCTCACCGGGAGTGCCGGAACAGACGACTACGGACCATCTTCCTCAATATGTCCCTTATCCCGTGATGCATTTATGTTGCCAGTGTTGCCAGTGTTGCCAGGATATTGCAGGAATATTGCTAAAAGTGGGGTTAAACTCAACTAATAATATGCTAAGTCTACATAAGACATGAAAAACTAGAACCTCGTAAATAGGACCCCTGTTAAAACCGGACAGACATTTCGGTCAAACATTGAGTCCTCTGTCTACACCAGACTGACATTCAGTCCTACATTGAGTCCTCTGTCTACACCGGACAGACATTCAGTCCTACATTGAGTCCTCTGTCTACACCGGACAGACATTCAGTCCGGTTTATTCAGATTGCCCCGTCCAATGTATACTTGTGTATACAAAGGTTTCTCAGACCGTATTGATAACTCAGACTCGGCAATGATACGCATTTGTGTGTAACAAGACTTATGCCGAGTCTGAAATCGATACTTTTAGTGCTCCCAATTCATAAAATTAATTTTCGGGAAAGTGGGTTTCCCTACACGGCGATGCTCCAATGATTAAGAGAGGTTGCTTGATGAAGAAATATAAGGAGAAATCGCACCCCCACTGGAATCTTAGTGATTTATTACATTGTTCTTATGATGACGCTGGAACCACGGGGTAGATACCGAAGACATTTTCTTTTCATTCGTTTATATGCCATTTTAATGGCTATGATTTCAAACACTTATCTATGTAAAAACAATTTCTAGCAAGAATGGAGGTCGAACGAAAGTATGAATCCAATTTTGACCTAGATTAATATCTGTCTCTTCGAAACAAACATGAACAAATTATTTATTCCTTCAAATATAATCATAAATTGGAATATATTTTTTAAGTCAGATGTGGATTATGCGACGGCCATGTTACGTGTTTGGGACAGTCTTAACTGTCTGCAGACCCAGTGACCTGGCTTTAATACTGCCGACATCGATGTTCCTCATAGGTGGGTTGGAGGATTGAGGTTGAGGGTTATTCAGAGATCGGAGTAGGGGTTTTGGAGGAAATGAGATTAGTGTTAGAGGTCGAAATGCAAAAAGAGAAATTGAAGGTAAAGAATTGTAGGTCGGTTGAAGTAAAGAGTAAAATGAAAGTGAAGTGGTGAATATGATTCCTATATTGATTGATTTGATTAATTTCTGATTTCAGGTGATAAACACGGCGAAAAAACAAACAAACTATATAGAAAAAAATAATGTGAATTTCAGCTGTCCCAAAAGCAAAATTGAAAAGAAACACATCGTCATAGATATCATTGTGTATATCGATATGTCGAGTTAAAAGTTATTAAACTACAAAATACACTGAACACCTCATCGAGATATGGTTAAATAATGCTTGAAGCGGAGTAAAAGCAACTTCACTCACTCACTCACTCACTCACCAAGCCACTCACTCACTCACTCACTCACTCACCAAGCCACCCACCCACTCACTCACTCACTCACTCACCAAGCCACCCACCCACTCACCCACCCACTCACTCACTCACTCACCAAGCCACCCACCCACTCACTCACACACTCACTCACTCACCAAGCCACCCACCCACTCACTCACTCACTCACTCACTCACTCACTGTCGGCTGTAACACAGAAGCAGGTGGTCGTTGGTCATCTGGACACTCGTTGTCGATGTAAACTGCCACCCTAAAGAAAGTATACATTTATAATTGGATTTGACCAAAATATTCCCAACGTTACTTGGCTGAAAACAGCCGCCTGTTGTGAGATTATAATAGATATAATGCATATAACATCGTTTATAATAACCGTTTTAAATACACAACTATCGAATGACCATCTCTTGTTTGTTTCTTTTCCCCGTCCGTTTATGTTGGCCGGATAAACGAGTTCCTTTACTAAAGAAATATTTCTTTCCTTAAGTTACTATTTTATTAATGCTTGTTTTGGAAGCTTAATTAAATTTAAATACATTGTTTTCTTTCACCATAAACACCCTCAAATTTATGGAAAATAGACTGAGCCAAAATAAGACATATTTCTAACTGTATCCGTTACGACTTGTTTTGTACAGTCCACGCTGGAAATATGAAATACGTCTTGCGGATGAGTTTTAATTTGACAGGAGGCATGGTCTTGATATAATTATGACAGATCTATATCCTTTCTGAATACTGGTCATCGTTAATGGGGCTATATAAGGAGTACTTGACACCTTAGTCGTGATACGAGCTGCTTGAGACATGTCTAATGGGTCAATAAGGCGTCACGTGTTTCGACGTGTTTCGAACTTTACGTCTAAATGTAGTATTCGTTTGAAATGGGATATGCCACAGTTGACAGCGAGGAATAATTAACTTATCATATGGTCAGTTCTGTTTTCTGTTCCTGGCTAGTATGCTTCATGACACTGTCATATGGACTAACAATTCGCGGGTTAGCATGGTAGTTAAGGCGCTTGCTCGTCACAACAAAGACCCCAGAGTGAGTCTCTACATAGGTGTGTGCAAATCTCCTTGCTGGCGTCCTTTGTTAATGGTGTAGAACTGCTTTTAGACAACACTCGTGCAACTTGCGTCAGCAGTGATAACACGCATACTGGCGCTGTCTTAAGCCGCTTGCAACGTTGATAATGATAATCATTATTTGCACACTCCTATATCACATGGGGAAGCGCTCTCCATGCCAAACCGGAAACTGGTTGGAACAACTACAATTGTCTTGCTCGACATTCAAATTTGTGATATCACCCGAGCAAATGGAGCATAGTTGATTTAAGAAAAGTTTTTACCCCTTTTAACTGATATTTGGAATAAAATCTAACATATCATGCACCGAAGGGCTTAAGTATTTAAAAACGAAACTCAGTAAAAAGTTAAATATTTTTCTCTTTGCTTTTGATGTCATTTGAGGCGATAGAGACGAGTTGAAAACTAGACGCTTTTCAGTGTAAGTGAGTATGGTTTTACACCGCTTTTAGCAATATTCCAGCAATATCACGAAAGGGGGCACCAGAAATGGGCTTCACACGTTGTATCCATGTCGGGAATCGAACCCGGGTCTTCGGCGTGACGAGCGAACGCTGTAACCACTAGGCTACCCGACCACCCCTTTTCAGTAAGAAATCTCATACTCAGATACGATACATCTCTGTGCTAAGATCTTACGACACCTCAATAGAAGGTCACGTCAGGTGAGCCAAGAGCGACCTTTGACCACCGAATCAAATGAAGGATACTCGGGTTCTTACGCCAATCACCTTTCTAAACGATTTGTCACCATTTCTCTACTCGTTTCGAAAATTTCGATTTTAAAAACCATACAGAATAGCACTGTGCCTTCGATGAACCCCTTTTGGGATTAGATACCACAGAGCTCAGAAACAACAGGGTGTATTAATTATCCACTACAATATAACAGCACGGCCTTCATTACGTACATTCGCGAAAGGTCGTTTAAGCTCGTTTTCGAGATACTCAAGTCGGATATGATAGTGTGAATGCTTCGTTCACTCGTACCGTACTCGTCGACTCTGATTGGCTGATCAGCAAACCTAGATCCTCGTGTCAGAGTAAATATTGGATTTGAATAAGATTGGTTATGGCTGGAATATGGGTGATGAGGTACCAATAGATAAAGCGTGATAAACTTTATAAAGGTCATTCAATATAAGATACCCAAACAACATTCATTGGCAGGCAATTCATCAATTGAACGACCCTACCGACGTAATTTTTAGAGTGGAAGCGTTATATCTGGAACTGGCCGTTTAGTAACCATGTTTTATTACACATTACAACGAACGTCAGTAATTCAAATACGATTTTAAAATGGCAATTCTGACAAAATTATTGCACTTACAGGTCGTTTGAAGCCGTAAAAGGATGGCTTCGAATCAATATTTTATATAAAGATGTCCAATTCTCATTTTGGAAGAAATATTCAAATTATTCGTATGTACCAAGCAGTTGGCGTGAGGGTTATTCCTTCTGATGACCTGCGTCGGATCAATTGATCGACTGGTTTCACGCGTGTAAGAATGTTCAAGATCACTTTTCAAGCCTGCCACGACAGCGTTGTACTTAGTCTATCAAAAGCCGCTTGGAAAATCACCATTCTAATTTATTCCAGAGCCCCATCCTTCTTGGATGAAAGATGACGGTGCGGTTAAAAGCATTTAGAAACAGATGTCTTCCCTTACCCAACGAAGACGCAATTATGTGTCGATTTACTCACAAATGGAACTATCCCCAAACAATAATAGCCTCAGAAGACTCTCTCAATTCATTATCATGTTACCAGTTTGTGTAAAAACACGACGTTTCCCCATAGTAGAAGGTCACTGTCAACTACAGATTAAAGTAGGAGGAATGGTGTTTTTATAATAGCTTTATGGTTTTCTTCTGAGATCAAACGTCCACGTCGTCCACGGTTAAGACGGGCATGGCGACCACAAAGAAACAACCTCCTTGCTTTTCAGGTCAAACATTTTTTTCCGAAATTAAACAGAAATATTCCATATCACAATCCCAGCGTGGTCTGTGGCACGATGGTCTAAATTCTAATTTGAAATCTCCGGAAGAATGATCTGAGTTATTATTTAACTTTAAAAGGTTGCGAGGATATTAAACATTTCAAAGTGAGAGTAAGGAAATACATCAGCGATCACCGTAGGTGTGCGTGCTTGGTGGCCTGGATGCCATACCTTCACAAACCTGTACGCTCGTTTCTAAAGGAGTTGAAAATAGATAGGAGTGTTTTTCACAGTGAACATCATTGTCGCTGTCTACGTGACCCGACTGCTCGACGTGCGTTAATAAAACCGCTCTGAAATAGATTCTCGCGTAGGTGACGTTGTTCGTATGACGTTTTTCCAATTGCTAATGACATCAACCACTCTGTTGGGTAATCAGAAATGACCACATCTTGGTAGGTATTATAGTATATTTAGTGGGTATTCTATTCCAGACACGGGTATATAATTAAAACCGCCTACGTAATTACAAGTAATAAGATCTCTAATTTCGAATTCTTCATTTACACTTAAAAGGAATGTATAATTAACAGAAACGAACTTCAGAGATGGGAACAGCAATTTATCTACGCAGTTTGATTTTTCACGCTTAGAATTGTATTCCATTGCAAAATTGCTAACTTTAGTGAATTAGGCTAATGAGGCCAATTTGTTTTACTTGGGAAATTGAGACTATGTGTCAGCTTGAAGACTATGTGACAGCTAACAGATGACACAGAATATGCTCCCATGTGATCGCCACAGGGAGTAAAGGGAGTTGGATGAAGGAATGTGGGTCACCAACTGACATATTTAGTTGGTATTCTATTCTATATACGTGTATGTAATTAAAACCGCCAACGTAAATACAGGTAATTAAATCTCAAATTTCGACATCTTCATTTTCACTTAAAGGGAATATATATCCCCATCCTCTCCTCCCATTTCTCTTTCTCTTGGTGGTTATAGCTGGTGTGTGGGATCAGAGAATTGGGATTATATTGATGTTTTCCTCCCCCATAACGTTATTATTACCCCAACTTACATCTTGGGGTCTTCGAATTCTTCCAGGGTGTCAATAAATCTTATCTGTAAGTACTGGTTTGGTACGCGAAGTATATACTTGGGAGAGTAATGCCCTCAAGAGACACCCAGCATAAGTGATTTGTATCTGCCCCAACACCACTTACCATCGATTCGAATGAAGTCTATTCCATCGATTCGAATGAAGTCGATTCCATCAGCGTTTTGATTCACTTCGAAATTATGGATAATGAAAATAGGTCTGTTTCACGTTCACATTTAGCCAAATTCTTATTCATAATGTTTGTGTGTTGTCAACGCCGCTCTCAGCAATATTCCAGCTGCCTGGGTCCCGTTCCACAAAGCAATAGTGGAGCAAAGATGACCATAGCTCCCATACTGTAGCATAAACTAACGATGGCCGTAGCGCTCAGATCACTCTACGGAATAGGGCATTGAACACAATGGGGTCTGGACAAAACAAAACCAGTGATTGACATTATGAGTAACAATTAACACTATCAGGTACGATAACCATCAGGTCTCTGTAATAATGGAATGTACTCTCTCCTGGGAAATGCCTACTGAACAAGCATTGTGACTCTCAGTCATTCACATGTCGCTAATTACCATGTCTTGACTTCTCTGGATCCTTTTTGGTGTTGGTGATGTGACAGACCTTTCAGAACTTGGGTGGTCTACAAGACTCTCCCTGCCATGCTTTAACCCAGTTGCCCACATCTTTACAGTGTCATGGGAAGGGGCATCCTACCCTTAAGTTGTACTCATATCATCATGAATGGCTTTTGGTGTAAAGCCCCTTTCTGCAAGAGCACGTTGTACAAGTTGTTTCCATTTACCAAAGGTCACAGACCCATGTATATTTTACTGACTTGAACCGCCTCTGTAGTCTAGTGGTAGAGCGTCCGGCCGGAGAGTGGAAGGTCCGGGGTTCGATCCCCGACCGCGTCATACCCAACGACATTAAAAGATGGTGCTTGTTGTTAACCTCCGTGACGATCGGCACTAACGGGCTAAAACAAGGACTGGTCGGCTAAGATTCAGTGTACTGTGTTTCAGTGGGTATTCATGTGAAACTGTGGTATGGTAAACGACGTTAAATCCTCACCTATCTTTCACTTATATATCTATCTATCTACATATCTATCACATATTTCCCACATAATTATAATTACCCTCTCTCATCTATATAACTATATCTGTATCTATATCTATATCTATAACTATATCTATACATCCATCTCCCACCCTTTTAATCACCTATCTATCTCTCTATCACCCATCTCTGTCTACAACCAAGCTGAAACAAGTTGGGGCGTCAAATTGGCTGTTGTAATCTACTTAAAGGAGGACCTCGGTCACAACGTGATCCCCCACACGGATCCGACACATGCAAAGCACGATTCAAATTCCACATAAGCAGCCCTAGGTAGGAAGCAGCGTCCGCGACGGCAGCACCTCCTCCCTGCGAGAGGTAACAAGCAACATCTCCATTGATTTAATCATAACCTGTCTCACTGGTAAAGCTCTCCATCAAACTAGTTTTTGATAATGAAATTCATTTTAATCTTACACTGAAAAGATTTTTTTCTCTACTTCCCCGAGTGAAGTGTTTTGACATGTATTAGCTTGGTTTCATGATTTCAAGAAATGTATTGTTTAAACTGCTTTTTTGTCTTTCCACTGTGTGCCATTTAACATATTCTTCTTACTTTCTACTATCCCGATCAAATTATATGCAATCAAAAACCCTAGACAATAATTGATGGCCCAATGTTATTGCACATTGAAATTGGGTTTTCATATGTGAAGACGTTTGATGTGCACGTATTCTTTTTAAATTGCTTTTATGGTTTTTTATTTGTCTCAAGCTAGCTGTTGAAGCACAAACTTGCAACATCGAATACCACTCTTCATATCTCATGACGTGAAATAGCTGGACTGTTGCTCAAAACGGTGTAAAACCATACTCAACCGCTCTCTCCTGGCATGTGTATATGGACCTGGGACACGGGTGGTCCAGTGGTCGAAGGCGCTGCGATTCACTGTGCAGAGTTGCAGACCTTGTGCACGCCAAAACAAACTTAGATCGTAGGTTCAAATCCAGGTTCGCCTCAGTTATGTTTCTAGGTTTGTCAGCACCATACCAGTGCTCGTGGGTTTCACCAAAGTGGTAAACGCCTGAGACCTGCATTACTTCGTGATTTCCTTCAACATTAAGTCGACAGGCCGTGATATAACTGTAATACTATTCAATGCGGCATTAAACACAACTAACTCACTCTCTCCATATTAAAACCAATCTGACCAATACTGTAGCCATATTGAACTATAGCGAAGCAGCATAGCCTTACATAACGGTAGCGGCTACAAGTAAACCATTTGGCCAAAATGGAAGAGTCGAACCCAGGACAATAAAACAATTATCATAAATGAAAAATCCAGTCTTTAATATAAGTTGAAGCTATCCCTTGATTCATGTAATAATTATTTTCGTGTATGAAAAATCCACATTATTCATTGCTACATAGTCATATGTCACGGTTTATATAAAGTCGCTATTGACGTTGTATTGAAAATGTTTATCTGGAGTGTTAAACAGCTCGCCGTGTGTTGTTGCGAGTTCCAAGCCTAAATATTTGAATGACCTCTGACGTGAATATCTGACCTCCGTAGGTCAATTTGGCGTTCATTGGCATTAGTGTCAAGGCTTCTTAATTTTCGTTATACAAATGAGTGAGTGAGTATGGTTTTACGCCGCTTTTAGCAATATTCCAGCAATATCACGGCGGAGGACACCAGAAATGGGCTTCACACATAGTACCCATGTCGGGAATCGAACCCGGGTCTTCATTCGTGACGAACGGACGCTTTAACCACTTGGCTACCCAACCACCCCGTTATACAAATAAGCGAAGCATATAGACCACCAGCATATCTGCATTTCAAAAACGGGCGTAAACGGCCTTTTCGTAATGTATATAATTAAGGTCGTGCTGTTATATTGTTGGTGTAATTTATACATCCTGTTGTTTCAGAGCTCCGTGGCATCTACTCCTAAAATGGAGTTCCACCGAAGTCATATGTGTGTCCTGCCTGGTTTTCGTTTATTAAAATCGAAATTTTCGCATTGAGGTGGTAGAGAAATGAAGCCAAGTTGTTTTAGAAAGATATCTGATTGGCTGAAAAATCCACGTATCCTTCATTTTGATTGGGCGGGAAGCTGAGAAAACACATGCGCTTCAATTAGGACAATTCGGTCGTGCAGAAATCAGTCATTGTCATGGCTACAATCCACGTGTGTGGATTTGAACTCCCTCAGCACCAACCTCATTCTCCTGTTCTGGCTCATCCAGACTTCCAACAGTTCCTAAACATGAAGAAAGCTGTATCCGGAACCAATTTTGACTCAAACGGTGACGTCATAACTGTTTGGATAGCAAAGAGAAACTGGGATAAAATCCATCCAACATCGTTGGCAAAATTGTACCAGTATGGAAGGGGATTATGTTGAAATGTACCTTATTTAATTGTCTTTAGTTTCAGTGTTCCTATGTGAGGCGCCGCCTCCGTGGTCTTGTGGTAGAGCGTCCGCCCGGAGAGCGGAAGGTCCGGGGTTCGATCCCCGGCCGCGTCATACCAAAAGACGTTAAAAGATGGTACTTGTTGTTACCCTGTCTGGCGCTCGACATTAAGGGGCTAAAACAAGGACTGGTCGGCTCGGAGTCAGTATACTGAGTGTCTGAGTGGGGTATTCATGTTAAACTGCGGCATGGTATCTCAGTGAGCTAGCACTATAAATCGGCATCAGTGCGGACTAGTACAAGCAGCCACACACACACACACACGTGCATGCACGTCGCTATATAAGTGCAATAATCTTGGACGCGACGTTAAACCCAATTTCACCTCACCTCACCTCCTATGTGAGGCACAGAACGTCTCAATCAACCCTCGTAGGTGGGTGTTATAGGGTGGTAGACAAAGGAATACATGGGTAGGTGGACAGGAGGGTCAGATTATAAATCGGTAGGTTGGTAGTTTGGTAGGTCGATGTGTGTATGTCTAGTAGGGTAGGTGAGCTGGTTGGTCGGTAACAGGAAGGTAGACAAGGGAATACATGGGTAGATTGGAGAGGACGGTCAGACTGAAGGTCAATAGGTTGGTAGTTGGTAGTTGGTAGTTGGTAGTCGGTGTGTGTATGTGTAGAGGGTCAGGTGGTCTGGTTAGTAGGGTGGTACTTGTAGGTCGGTTTTAGATACAGATGAATAGTCACCCATTTTCCTTTTACAAAATACAAGATCATCAACGAAGCATTCAGAAAAGCACATACTTCTGTTTTCCGAAAACGAGCATAAACGGGCTTTTCGGAATGTACATAATAAAGGCCGTGCTGTTATAATGTTGTGTATAATTTATACATCTGCTGTTTCTGAGCTCCGTGGCATCTACTCCTAAAAGGGAGTTCCACCGAAGTCATATGTGTGTCCTGCCTGGTGTCCCAAAAAGGAGTCATCGAAAGCATACTTGTGTCCTGCGTTGGTCTTCTCTTCTTAAAATCGAAATTGTCGAATCAGCGTGGTAGAGAAATGAAGCCAACTCGTTTTTAGAAAGATGCTATCTCTTTGGCTGAAGAACACGTGCATCGTTCATCTCAAGTTCATCTCAATCGGTATGTTTTAAACACATATAAATAGTCATACACTCTCCCTTTACAAAATACATGATCATCAACAAGTCAACAATAAAAAAATCAACATCCTAAATTACAACAAGCGAGTTGTGATTAATGGCATTATCTTCTCGTCTCCTGTCTTGGCAGTGCTGATGAGAAATTTAAGCAATACATTTGTATGGATGACCAGAGGGGGGATATTAACCAGGTTATTATGTTGCACACTGTCACACAACAACATATATAGATAGCCTGGCTGGGTGATAAGGCGCTGCTGGGACCACGGCAGTTGTGGCAGGGGACAGGAGAGTTATGGCGTAGGGTGTCTCAATGGGGGTTGGATTTCAGACCTGATAGATAGCTATAGGATAGCAGGGCCAATGAACATGACCGAACTAAAGTTCAACTGGTGTTGTACAATACTCTTTTATTAGATTATAGTCCACAAATACATTCGCATGAAATTGATTTTTTTTGCATATAGGTGTGTGTACAAGGCTTCTAAATTCTGAGCGATATCTGATCCCCATCTCAAAAACGAAGGAAATCGGCCTGTTCTCAATGTAAATGAAAAAGGCTGCGTCATTATTTTGTACATCCTGTCGTTTCTGATTGACACTATTTCATACACCCAACAGGGAGGACAATTGAATGAATGGTTGTATTCTGTGTGGGTTTTCTTTTGTATCATTGAAATTCCACAAATTGCTCACTCACCTTCCGGACTGAAGAAATATTGTGTTGTTTTCTTTGTCGTAATGTAAACCTCTTTTCCCCATATTTCAAATCATCATTTTATCACAATGCAATCCTGTTAAGAAACTAAGTGAACAAATAAATCTTCATGATTGTGAAACAACAAAGGCTTTCCCCACACTGTTCGTTAACAAAAAAAATAGGCCACGATTGATATTAGGATTCCGTTTATAGAAATAACTCAAGGGACATTTGAGGCCTCCTAAAAACAAATATCCGTGATTTATCCCATGATGTCATTTCCTTTGTCATGCACATCTCCAGAGAAAATGGAAGAACCCAAAACGAATGTTGTTCATGTATTTCTTTTAAAAAGTCATACATCTTTAAAAAAACAAGGCGATAAATTATTGAAAAGCAACCTTTTAACACCTTTAATCAAATTCACATGTGAGAATAGGCATCTTCTATTGATCAGACAACGTTAACTTGATTTTAGTTCGACTGAACTTGCCCTGATGAGGAAAATGTTGTTAAAAACACATTGATCATTGGCATGTCTTGAATGAATTACACTGACACCAGTAGCAAGACACTTGGCTGTGTCGGCTTATAGGCGTATCAGGGGAATAAAGGCTATGTAATGGGAAAAGTATTGGTTTGTTTAAGTTAAGCAATAATGTTGGAATAAACAGTCATCAATCATTCTCTGACGCTTTGTGGGGAGACGATACTATACATGGTATTACTTGCAGGGATAACATAAAAAGTACAAACGAAGGTCTTTTGACGGATCAGTTTATTTCACAGCGGGTATAGATTAAATAGTTTATGAACGCTTTCTAATATACAATAAAGTAAATACATTTCACCAGTAGCACCATCGTGGGTAGCTGAAAGCAAACAACAATCTCCTTTGAATTCTGTGTGTGCAAAGTTGCGTCCCTTTGTCACCCCACGACTCGCCGATGGTACCTTCGTTTTCATTCTGATGATGACAGTTTAATTGCCATCACTGTACCCGCGTTCATGCCTTACGCAAGAACCGTAAAGGCCTAAGACGTGCATCACTTCAGGTTTTCCTCCCACATCAACATTGTTCAAAGCTCGTAGGTTCGATCCCCTGTCCAGCTCATACCAAAAGACGCTTAAAGACGGTACTTGTTGTTACCCTGCCTGCCACACACACACACACACACACACACAATCGTGCACATGCACCTCGCGGCAAAAGTCAAATAATTTTGAACGAGGCCGCATCAGATTCACCGCACTCTCTCACTCACTCAGACACCCATCTCCTCACTTACTCGATTTGCTGCAAACTGCCAATGGACACCCCTTTTCATTAGTCCAAGTAAACTGGCGTCATTTTTCAATAATGTTTTGCTTTCTTGGTGACTGTCAATCAGAAGTGTAGCCTCATAATGCCTATGAAGCATGCTACAATTGGTGGGCATGATTTATAAACCTCCCCGGCAGATTGTAAGTATACACAGGTTTTCATAACTCTAATCAGTCAATATGGACAGCCCCTAATGGGAGTACGGAAGCGACAGAAAGACAATCCATTTTTTCACATTATTACGCTCAAATGATTTTCGATAGAGCTTCTCGTGTTCTGAAAAGGCTTTTAAAAATGGATGCGTGTATGTGTTTCGGTGGTTCGGGAACAATACTGTTTGGGATTAGTGTGCCGTATTTCATGAATATTGAAGTCTTGTAGGAATCCTGATAATGGACTCCGAGGGGACTATCTGGGTGTGGCCATATGTGGCAACTCTAGACGCATTTGAACGGTTAATGAAAAGTAGTCTGATGGCCGTGGTTAGAGGTTAAAAGAAAATTGAAAGTAGTTTTGTCAGTAATGTATTAAAATTTCATTTCGCTGAACAATGTGTGAATGGATCGGAAGAATTTACCACACCCAACCCTCCACTCCCCCACCGTTGCATTCGATGAAAGTGAAAATTAATGAAAACCTTTTACTAAATAACCCAAACTTCTATAAAGTCGGGATCGGGTGGTCAGGCTCGCTGACGTGGTTGATGCATGTCATCGTATCCCAAATGCGTAGATCGATGCTCATAATGTCAATCCATCTTCACTATTGTTAATTACTGGAATGTCTGGCCCAGATTCAATGATTTATAGATCGCCGTCATACAGCTGGCATATTGCTGAGTGCGGCCTTAAACAAGAAACAGACAAACTTGTAGAAGAAAAAGACTTTAGGAAGACAAAATGAAATATCTGAATCGTGACCTGTCCCGTATACGCAGTTCATCAGGGGCTGCTGTACACATGACAACTGATCAGTGAACCTGGCGCTTGATTCGTTCTCAACCGTTGGCAGCTATAAAGAGGAACCTTTGAACCTTCATTGGAACCACTGTGCTTTTGAATAAGAATATCAATTTGGCGGAACTACTCAGGTGATTGTCATTTCTGTCACGACAGCAATACTATAAATGCTTCTTTGATGTTCCGACTGAAAAATAGTTGATTGAAGTTATGGAAATATTGATTCATCAATATTTATACATTGTCACAAGAACCCGATTATTCGGGTGAGTTACATAACCTCCAAATACTTCCTCCTACTGTACCAACGGGGAGTGCCGGAACAGATGACTGTCTAGTACACTTGTTGCGGACGATCTTCATCACTCAGACTTCGATATATCCGTTATACTTCCATAAAACCATATCCCACTTATATTTATCCCATGATGGTTTTAGAGGGGCACGGGTGGCAAAGTCGTCTTAGGTGCCGCGATTCGCTCTGCAGAGTTCCGTCCCTTGGGCCAGACACCTATGATTGTGGGTTCGAATCCCGGTTCGCCCCGATTATGTTTCTAGGTTTGTCAGCACCATACCCGTGCTCGTGGGTTTCACCGAAGTGATAAACGTCTAATACCTGCATCACTTCGGGCTTTCCTACCACATTAAGCTTACACGCCGTGATATAACTGGAATACTGTTAAGAGCGGCGTTAAACACAACTCACCCACTCGTGATAGTTTTAATGTTACTAGTGGTGGAATATTGCTTAAAGTAGTGTAAAACTCAACTAATTATTACCAACTTAATACCATACCTCTATAAGAGCCGCTAAACTAGAGCCTCATCAACACGGCCTCTGTTAAAACAGGACAACATTTCAGACCGACTGGAAACCCGTGTCTAAACCGTACTGATATTTCTGTACCACATAACGGCCTTTATCAAAACCTGAGAAACATTTTAGTCCGACACTGAGTCCATTATATACAGATTACCTTGACCGTATTGTTATCGTGAAACTCTGGCAATGATACGCATTTGTGTGTAACAAGACTTATGCTGAATCTGAAATCGATACTTTTAGTGCTCCCAATTCATAACATTAATCTTCAGGAAAGTGGGTTTCACTACATGGTGATGCTGCAATGATTGAGAGAGGCTGCTTGATGAAGAAATACAAGAAGAAATCGCACCCCTACTGGGATCTTAGTGATTTATTACATAATTCTTATGATTAGGCTGGAAATCATGGGGAAGATACCGATGGCATTCTCTTGTCATTCGTTTATATGCCATTTTGTGGCAATGGTTTCAAACACTTATCTAAATAAAAACGCTTCACATTTCTAGCATGATTTCTTTTGTAATCAGTTGAGGGTCGAAATGAAAATTCTGTCTCTTCGAAAACGAATATCGAAAAGTTTAATAATAATAAGTCTAATAATAAATTGAATTATTTTTCTGAAGTCAGATGGTGAACTATGCGACGGCCATGTTCCGAGTTCGGTACTGATCTAGGTACAGTTTTTTCCGTCTGCAGACCGCACTGTCCTGGCTTCAGTACTGCTGACGTCAATGTTCTTCAAGGGAGTTGGAGTTGGGATTGAATGTTATTCGGGAATAGGACCAGTGGTTTTGATGGAAATAAGATTAGGGCTGAGAGTCGAAATGATAAAAGATTACAAGTTTTATTTGAAATAAAATTTGCTTTCTGTACAGAATTGAAGCTAGCTTGAAATAAATATAACCATGAACGTTAAGTGGTTAATTTGCTTAATATATCGACGGATGTTTTTTATTACAGATTTTAGCTAACTAAAAGAAATCAAACAAATTATTGCCTATTCGTGAACTTTTAATTGACCCGAAAGCAAAAAAGACATAGAATAGGAATGTGTATATTGATACATCGAGTTGGGAATTAGAAGTTATTAAATTATCCAAACACATCGTTACCATCACCGTGATATTATTGAATAATGCTAAAAGCGGCGTCAAACCAACTTCACTCACTCACTCATTGTCGGCTATAACAAAGACTGTGTCAATCCCAGTTGCAGCTGGTCGTCGGTCATCTGGACACTCATTGTCGATGTGAACTGGCGGACAAAAGAAGGTAAACAATTAAAATGGGATTTGACCTAAATATTACCAACGTTAAGTTACTGGACCGAAAACAGTCGCCTGCTGTAAGACAGTAATTGATATGATGCCTGTAATATCACTTATGATAACCTTATCACATGCACCACCATCGAATGACCATCCCTTGTTTGTTTTATTATTAGATATCATGAAACAAACATAGGTGTGTACTATATTTTCCGTAATATTTTTTTATTGTCCTTTATGTTGGACAGATAAACGAGATTCTTTACTAAAGAAATATTTCTTTCTTTTAGTTAGTATCTAATAAATGCTTGTTTCGGAAGCTTAATTAAATTGAAATACATTTTATCTTTCACCATAAACACCCTCAAAATAACGTACAATAGACTGACCAAAATAAGACATATTTCTATCTGTATCCTTTACGACTTGTTTTGTACAATCCACGCTGGAAATATGAAAGACGTCTTGCGGATGAGTTTTAATTTGACAGAAGGCAAGGTCTTGATATAATTATGACAGATCTATATCCCTTCTGCATACTGGTCATCGTTAATGGGGCTAAATAAGGAGTACTTGACACCTTAGCCGTAATGCGAGCTGCTTGAGACATGTTTAAGGTGTCAATATGGCGTCACGTGTTTCATTTTAGAACTTCACGTGTAAATGTAGCCTGATTTTGAGATGGGATATGGCAAATAGCTGACAGCGAGCAATAATTAACTCGTTCTGTTACTGGGCTGGTATGCTCCATGTATATGACATTCAGATAATGCCAGTTCTCTTCCTAGCTAGTATGCTACTGTCATATGCTGAGTTCTGTTCCTGGGCTAATTTGCTACATGATACTGCCATGTGGAGAGTTCTGTTCCTGGCTAGTTTGCTACATGATACTGTCATATGGAGAGTTCTGTTCCTGGCTAGTTTGCTACATGATACTGTCATAAGGAGAGTTCTGTTCCTGGCTAGTTTGCTACATGATACTGTCATAAGGAGAGTTCTGTTCCTGGCTAGTTTGCTACATGATACTGTCATATGGAGAGTTTTGTTCCTGGCTAGTTTGCTACATGATACTGTCATATTGAGAGTTCTGTTCCTGGCTAGTTTGCTACATGATACTGTCATATTGAGAGTTCTGTTCCTGGCTAGTTTGCTACATGATACTGTCATAAGGAGAGTTCTGTTCCTGGCTAGTTTGCTACATGATACTGTCATATTGAGAGTTTTGTTCCTGGCTAGTTTGCTGCATGACACTGTCATATGGATAGTTCTGTTCCTGGCTAGTTTGCTACATGATACTGTCATAAAGAGAGTTTTGTTCCTGACTAGTTTGCTGCATGACACTGTCATATGGAGAGTTCTGTTCCTGGCTAGTATGCTACATGATACTGTCATATTGAGAGTTCTGTTCCTGGCTAGTTTGCTACATGACACTGTCATATGGAGAGTTCTGTTCCTGGCTAGTATGCTACATGACACTGTCATATTGAGAGTTCTGTTCCTGGCTAGTATGCTATATGACACTGTCATATTGAGAGTTTTGTTCCTGGCTAGTTTGCTACATGACACTGTCATATGGAGAGTTCTGTTCCTGGCTAGTATGCTATATGACACTGTCATATTGAGAGTTTTGTTCCTGGCTAGTTTGCTACATGACACTGTCATATGGAGAGTTCTGTTCCTGGCTAGTATGCTACATGACACTGTCATATTGAGAGTTCTGTACCTGGGCTAGTTTGCTACATGATACTGTCATATGCTGAGTTCTGTTCGTGGGCAAGTATCCTATATAATACTGTCATCTGGACCGTTATATATTAGACTAGTATGCTGTATGTCAAAATGGACTCTTTACATCCATTGACAAGTAGGCGGGGCAGCACGGTTGCTAAGGCGCTTGCTCGTCACAACAAAGACCCTAGAGCGAGTATCCACATTGGGGACATTGCTGGCGTTGTTAATGGTGTATAACTGCTGTCAAGCAGTTTTAAGACAATACTCGCTCACCTTCCCAAAGCACTAATAACGCACATGCTGCACGTGCGTTAAGCCGCTTGCAACGTTGCTAATGGTAGCAGCCACCATTTTCTCTCGGGACACTCAAAATTGTAATGTCAACGAGCACATGGAGTATAATTAATGTAGGTAGGTTTTTAGCTCTTCCAATTAATATTGTGACCTAAATCTAACCTATATCATACACCGAAGGGCTTAGGGCCACAATCGTTATAGCATTTCTATAAGACACTCACAAAATAGTTCAATCTTACTTTTGATGCCATTTGAAGGATATAGACGAGTTTAAATCTACGGGCTTTTCAGTGTAAAACGGCGTAAAACGTATATTTATCAATGGTAGTTGCAATCTAATTAAAGTCAGATCTTTTTCTCTGATTCGATACATCTCTGCGTTAAGATCAAACGACGACGCCTTAGAAGGTCACGTCAGGTGACCCTTGACCGCCCAATCTAAATGAAGGATGCATGGATTCTTCAACCAATCAGATTTCACCTTTCCTGGCTATATGTCACAATTACTTTCCCAACTCGATTCGAAAATTTGATATCTTCTGTTTTAGAGTAAATGCCACGGAGGATGCAACTTTGCCTTCGACGACTCCCTTTTGGGAGTTGATGCCACGAAACTCGTGAATATTCATTCATTATGTACAATCAGAAAAGGCCGTTTCAGCTCGTTTTCGAGATACAGAAATCAGATATGCAGGTCGGAATGCTTCGTTCACTCCATCGTTCAAACCATCGACGCTGATTGGCTGATAAGAAAACCTAGACACTCGCATCGGAGTAAAATATCTTATGTGAACGAGATTGGTTAGAGCACGGACTTGTATAGGTCCGTGGTTAGAGCTTAGATATAGGTGACTGCGGCGTAAAACAAACAATGATGAGCTACTAATGGATAAAACGTCATAAACTCTATAACGGTCATATTTTATAAGATTCCCAAACTGGAGTCATAATATATTGACAGGCAATTTATCAATTGAACTACCCTCCCATCGATGTAATTCTGAGAGTCCAATTCGCCGCATGTCAAATTTAAATGGAAGCGTTTATATCAGGAACTGGCCGTTTAGTACCCAAGTTTTATTACGCATGACAACGAGCGTCAGTAATTCAAATACGATTTTAAAATGCCAATTCTGACAAAATTATTGCACTTACAGGTTGTATGAAGCCTTAAAAGTATGGCTTGGAATCAATATCATTATTGGAATCAATATTTTTTATAAAGGTGTCCAAATCTCAATTTACAGAAACAAATAAATTATTCGTATTTACCAAGCACTGAGCGTGAGGGTTATTCCTTCTAATGACCTGCGTCGGATCAATTGATCGCCATATTTCACACGTGTAAGAAACGCCGCTTTGAAAATCACATGGCGATTCTAATTTATTCCAGAGCCCTAGCACTCGCGATGACAATTTGGACAAAAGATGAAGGTCCGAACGGTTAAAGCATTTAGAAACAGTTTTCATTTCTTAACCAACGATGACACAATTATGTGTCGATTTACTCACAAATGGAACTATCCCTCCGTGGTCTAGTGGTAGAGCGTCCGCCCGGAGAGCGGAAGGTCCGGGGTTTGATCCCCGGCCGCGTCATACCAAACGACGTTAAACGATGGTACTTGTTGTTACCCTGTCTGGCGCTCGGCATTAAGGGGCTAAAACAAGGACTGGTCGGCTCGGAGTCAGTTTACTGTGTCTGAGTGGGGTATTCATGTTAACCTGCCGCATGGTATCTCAGTGAGCTAGCACTATAAATCGGCATTAGTCCGGACTAGTACAAGCAGCCACACAAACACACACATACGTACATGCACGTCGCTATATAAGTGCAATAATCTTGGACGCGACGTTAAACCTCAATTCACCCCAACCCATCAATACATGGGTATGTACTGTAAACCGCCAACGTAAATACAGGTAATTACATCTCCAATTTCTTCATTTTCACTTAAAGGAATGCATAATTATCAGAAACGAGATGGGAACAGGAATTTATATACGCAGATTGATTTTTCAAAACTTTGAATAGTATCCCATTGCAAAATTGCTAACTTTGGTGAATTAGTTTAATTAGACCAACCTGTTTTACTTAGAAAATTGAAAATATGTGTCAGATTGAACATCTATAAAGACTGTTCACAGATGAGAGACAGAATATACAGAATAGAATGTGGGTCTCCCATTTCTCTTGGTGGTTATTGGTGTGGGATAAGAGAATATGAATTATATTGTTATTTTGCTCCCTCATAGCGTTATTATTACCCACACTTACCATCTTCGGGTTTCGAATTCTTTCAGATAAGCTTTTGGTGTTGTGGGTATTTTACCCATGCATTTTAAAATCATTGGGTATCAGTAATTCTACCTGCGTATTCAAATTTCTGTTACCCACTAGTTTTTACACATGTGGGTATTTAAGTTAAATATTTAAAACACTATGCATCTAGTCCCTGCAAACTGGTGCCGTATGGGTCGAGAGCTTTATAGGACTCAAAAATACCACGATACTTCCACAAGAAATTGTGATGGCAAATGATCATGATGTAACTGTCATCGTGAAGTTTGGCAAGGTTGACGGAATGCCCCTTTATAATTTCTAAATAAGTTGCTGATTTGCTAATCGAATACGCAGGGTTACTTCACAATATTTTGATGATACGCACAAGTTTTATTTTTGTAGCGTATCTGTAATGTTCGTTGCGTATTTGATACGCTTGGATTATATTTTACTGTGTATTTCTGCATTTCTGATGCGTATTTCACGCAGATACGCAGCTTATCTGGAGCTCTGAATGATCTTTTGAGACATCCATCATACGTGATTTGTATCTGCCAAATTCTTGTTATTAATGTTGGTGTGTTGTTTAGCCCTGCGCTCAGCCTGGGTCCCGTTCCACTTACTTTAGCATACACTTACGATAGTCGTAGTGCTAAAACCACTTTGTGGATCAGGAGTGGATCATTGCTTACCCGAAGGAGTGGATCACTGCTGACCAAAAGGAGAGGATCATTGCTTTCCCAAAGGAGTGGATCACTGCTGATCCGAAGGAGAGGATCATTTCTTTCCCGAAGGAGTGGATCACTGCTGACCAAAAGGAGTGGGTCATTGCTTTCCCGAAGCAGAGCATCACTGCTGACCAAAAGGAATGGATCATTGCTTTCCCGAAGGAGATCATCACTGCTGACCAAAAGAAGAGGATCATTGCTTTCCCGAAGGAGAGGATCATTGCTGACCGGTAGCATGCATGAGGTATTCGACCTTTTCTGCCCTCGTATATATTTCCATAACACGACAATCTTTATGAACTAACTCTATTGTTTTCTGGGTTAGAATTGGTCCCCTTTGTTCAAACCTTTGTTTGTCGCAAAAGGCGATTTAATGGATCGGATGGTCAGACTCGGTGACTTGTTTCATTGTGTGTCATCCTACCCCGGCGGTGTGACGCGTTGCTCATGATGTCAATAACTGGTTTGGCCGCCTCCGTGGTCTAGTGGTAGAGCGTCCGCCCGGAGAGCGGAAGGTCCGGGGTTCGATCCCCGGCCGCGTCATACCAAAAGACGTTAAAAGATGTTACTTGTTGTTACCCTGTCTGGCGCTCGGCATTAAGGGGCAAAAACAAGGACTGGTCGGCTCGGAGTCAGTATACTGTGTCTGAGTGGGGTATTCATGTTAAACTGCGGCATGGTATTTCTGTGAGCTAGCACACACACACACACACACAAACACACACACACACACACGTGCTCGCACGTCGCTATCTAAGTGCAATAATCTTGGACGCGACGTTAAACTCAATTTCACCTCACCTCACCTCACCTCACCTAAATAACTTGTTTGCTTGATCAAGACCCGGTTTCGTTCAGGCAGCCGCCATGGAGTTGGAATATAGCAGAGCGCGGCGGCGCAAAACAACAAACAAACAAACATCATGAACAAGATGTGTACATGAAACAGACATATTTCCATAATTCAAAATTTCGAATTGAAGCAAAACGCTGATGGAATTGACCTCATTCGAATGGATAGTTTGTGGTGTTGGGGCAGATACAAATCACGTATGCTGGGTGTCCCATGAGAGCATTACTCTCCCACGTATATACTTCGTACCAAACCAGTTCTTACAGATAAGATTTATTGAAACCCTGGAGAAATGCGAAGACCCCAAGATGTAAATGGGGGTAATAATAACGTTATGGGGGAGGAAAACAACAATATAATCCCAATTCTCTGATCCCACACACCAGCTATAACCACCCAGGGAAATGGGAGAGGGGGAGGGGACATAACATGGTGACCCACATTGCTTCATCCCTCTCCCTCTACTCCCTGTGACGATCAAACGGGGGCATATTCTGTCATCTGTTAACTGTCTTTAGATGTTAAAGCTGACACATTTTCGCAATCAAACTGCGCATATAAATTCCTTTTCCCATCTCTGACGTATATTTCTGTTAATTATGCATTCCCTTTAAGTGAAAATGAAGATGTCGAAATAAGAGATTTAATTACCTGTATTTACGTTGGCGGTTTTAATTACATACACGTATATAGAATAGAATACCAACTAAATATGCTATCAATAACTGTCTACCTACCAAGATGTGGTCATTTCTGTTTAAGCATCAGTGAGGTTGATGTCTTTAGCAACTGGATGACAGCATCCGAACGACGTCACCCACGCGAGAATCTATTTCGGATTGGTTCTTTAAACGCCCGTCGTGCAGTCGGGTTACGCAGACAGCTACAACGATATTCACTGTTACAAACACTTCCTATCTATTTTCAACTCCTTTAGAAATGAGTGTGTGGGTTTGTGAAGGCATGTCATCCAGGCCACCAAGCACGCACACCTTGGTTTCTACAAAGGGCATTTCCTACGGTGATGGCTGATGTATTTCTTCACTCTCACTTTGAAATGTTTAATATCCACGCATCCTTTTAAACTTAAATAAAAACTCAGATAATTATTTTGGAGATTTCAAATTAGAGCTCAGACAATCGTGCCACAGACCATGCTGGGATTGGGATATGGAATATTTCTGTTCAATTTCGGAAAAAGGTTTGACCTAAAAAGCCAGAAGGATGTTCCTTTGTGGTCGCATTGTCCCTCTTAATCATGGACGACATAGATGTTTGATCTTAGAAGAAAAACATAAAGCTATTATAAAAACACCATTCCTCCTACTTTAATCTGTAGTTGACAGTGACCTCCTACTACAGGGAAACATCGTGTTGTTTACACAAATTGGTTGCATGATAATGAATTGAGAGAGTCGTCTGTGGCTATTATTGCTCGGGGATAGTTCCATTTGTGAGTAAATCGACATATAATTGCGTCTTCGTTGGGTAAGGGATGAATGCTTTTAAATGTTTCTAAATGCTTTTAACCGCACCGTCATCTTTCATCCAGGAAGGACAGGGCTCTGGAATAAATTAGAATCGCCAGGTGATTTTCAAAGCGGCGTTTGATAATACAACACTGTCATGGCAGATTAGATTAGTGATCTCAAACATTCTTACACGCGTGAAATCCGGCGATCAAGTGATCCGACGCGGGTCATCAGAAGCACAAACCCTCACGCTCACTGCTTTGTAATTACGAGAAAAAATTCTTTAAAATGAGATTTGGACATCTTTATATAAAATATTGATTCGGAGCAGTACTTTTAAGGCTTCAAGCGATCCCCAAGTGGAAGAACTTTGTCAGAAATGTCATTTTAAAATCGTGTTTGACGTAAGTGTAATGCATAATACAACATGGGTACTAGAGGTCTAGTTCCTGATATAAACGCTTCCACTTGACTTTCAGAACTACGTCGGTAGAAGGATCGTTCAATTGATAAATTGCCTGTCAATGAATCTAGTTTGGGAATATTTTATAGTATGACCTTTATAGAGTTTATGAAGCTTTTTTCCATTGGTACCTCATCATTGTTTGTTTGTTGTTTTACGCCACAATGTCCCAGCTATAATGATATAGAGTTTATGACGCTTTTTTCCATTGGTACCTCATCATTGTTTGTTTGTTGTTTTACGCCGCAATGTCCCAGCTATAATGAAGCTCATTCAGATCAGATATTTACTCCTAGGTTTTCAGATCAGCCAGTCTGCGTCGATGGTTCTTAATTGAATTATTGAAGGCACAGTTACATTCTGCATGTTTTTTGGTTAAAATCGAAATTTTCGAAACGAGTCGAGAAATGGTGATAAATCGTTCAGAAAGGATTGTCATGAGATATTATGCAAGCTTTTTCACGGGTGCGTGGGGTCGGTCACAATATAAGTAAATCTACGTTCTGTCTACGCTGAAAAGCGTCTAGTTTTTAACTCGTCTCTATCGCCTCAAATCACATCAAAAGTAAAGATTAAAAATATTTAACTTTTTTTAATGTCGCTTTTAAAAACTATAACGATTTGGTGCATGACATGTTAGATTTTGTTCCAAATATTAATTAAAAGGGCTAAAAACGTACCAAACTCAAACATGGGTTTGCTAGGTCTGCTAGGGTGATATCACAATTGTGACTGTCGAGAAAGAAAATGGTCCTTACGACAGTGTCATGTAACATACCAGCAAAGGTACAGATCTGTCCATATGACAGTGGTATGTAACATACCATCCCAGGTACAGATCTGACCATATGACAGTGGTATGTAACATACCTGCCCAGGTACAGATCTGTCCATATGACAGTGGTATGTAACATACCATCCCAGGTACAGATCTGACCATATGACAGTGGTATGTAACATACCTGCCCAGGTACAGATCTGTCCATATGACAGTGGTATGTAACATACCAGCCCAGGAACAGATCTGTCCATATGATAGTGGTATGTAACATACCATCCTAGGAACAGAACTGTCCATATGACAGTGGTATGTAACATACCATCCTAGGAACAGATCTGTCCATATGACAGTGGTATGTAACATACCATCCTAGGAACAGATCTGTCCATATGACAGTGGTATGTAACATACCAGCCCAGGAACAGATCTGTCCATATGAGAGTGGTATGTAACATACTAGCCCAGGAACAGACCTGTCCATATGACAGTGCTATGTAACATACCATCCTAGGAACAGAACTGTCCATATGACAGTGGTATGTAACATACCATCCTAGGAACAGATCTGTCCATATGACAGTGGTATGTAACATACCATCCTAGGAACAGATCTGTCCATATGACAGTGGTATGTAACATACCAGCCCAGGAACAGATCTGTCCATATGACAGTGGTATGTAACATACCAGCCCAGGAACAGATCTGTCCATATGATAGTGGTATGTAACATACCATCCTAGGAACAGAACTGTCCATATGACAGTGGTATGTAACATACCATCCTAGGAACAGATCTGTCCATATGACAGTGGTATGTAACATACCATCCTAGGAACAGATCTGTCCATATGACAGTGGTATGTAACATACCAGCCCAGGAACAGATCTGTCCCTATAACAGTGGTATATAGCATACTGGCACAGAAACGGATCTGTCCATATGACAGTGGTATGTAACACACCACCCCAGGAACAGATCTGTCCCTATAACAGTGGTATATAGCATACTAGCACAGAAACGGATCTGTCCATATGACAGTGGTATGTAACACACCACCCCAGGAACAGATCTGTCCCTATAACAGTGGTATATAGCATACTAGCACAGAAACGGATCTGTCCATATGACAGTGGTATGTAACACACCACCCCAGGAACAGATCTGTCCATATGACAGTGGTAGTTAACATACCTGCCCAGGAACAGATCTGCCCATATGACAGTGGTATGTAACACACCACCCCAGGAACAGATCTGTCCATATGAGAGTGGTATGTAACATACTAGCCCAGGAACAGACCTGTCCATATGACAGTGGTATGTAACATACCTGCCCGGGAACACACCTGTCCATATGAGAGTGGTATGTAACATACTAGCCCAGGAACAGATCTGTCCATATGAGAGTGGTATGTAACATACCAGCCCAGGAACAGACCTGTCCATATGGCGAGTTAATTATTTCTCCCTGTCAGCTGTTACATATCCCATTTCAAACAAATACTACATTCAGACGTTCTAAATTGAAACACGTCGAGACACGTGACGCCATAGTAAAACATGAGGCATGTCTCAGGCAGCTCGTATCACGACTAAGGTGTTACGTACTCATTATTTAGCCCCAGTTTAACCAGTATGCCGAAGCGATATAGATCTGTCATAAAATTAAAACAAGTTCATGCATCATGTCAAATTAAAACTCACCCGCAAGACTTTTTCCATATTTCCAGCGTGGATTGTTCAAAAAAAATATCGGATGCATTTAGAAATAGGACTTAGTTTTTGTCAGTCTATAGTATGTATTTTTAGGGTGTTTGTAGTGAAAGAAAAAAATGTATTTCAATATAATTACATTTCCGAAACAAATAAGGAAATCCGGTTATTCCATGGTGATGTATCATATCAAATATTATCTGACGAAATGTGACTGTTTTCAGCCTTGTCACCTTTTGGTAAATCCATTTTTTAAGTGTATACTTTCCTTCACCCGGCAGTTCACATCGACAATGAGTGTCAAGAAGACCGAGGACAAAATGCTGGGATTGCCACAGCATTTCTTACAGCCGTGAGTGAGTGAGGGAGGGAGGTTTGTTGAACGCCGCGGTAAGCATTATTCAACAATATTACGGCGAGGTTTACAATGTAATATCTTTTAATTCCCTACTTGATATATCAATATACACATTGCTTTTCTATGGTGACGTGTTTCTGCTTACTGGTCAGTTTAAATTTCAACAATAGACAACAGTTTTCTGTTTTCTTTCTATTGTTTTTTCGCCGAGTCTGTTAACTAAAATCACTCAAACCCCATCCCATATAATGAGCAAATAAACCAAATAGAAATTCAAATTGTTTACACAAATAAATGTTTGTCATCACAGACAAAGAAACGTCACACAGACGAATGACAAGAAAATGCCACTAACACATGTATCTTCTAAACTAATCATAAGAATGTTTCTTCTTGTATTTCGAAGAAAGCAGCCTCTCTTAATCATTGTAGCGTCACCGTGTTGGGAAACCCACTTTCCCGAAGATTAATGTTATGAATCGCGAGCACTAAAAGTATCGATTTCAGATTCAAAATAAGTCTTGTTACACACCAATGTATCGTATGGACTCAATGTAGGAATAAAATGTCGGTCCGGTTTAGACACAGGTTTACTTGTCGGTCTGAAATGTTGGTCCGGTTTAGACACAGGTTTACTTGTCGGTCTGAAATGTTGGTCCGGTTTAGACAGAGGACGTAATGTCCGACCGAAATGTTTGTCCGGATTTGATAGTCCGTATTGACGAGGTTCTAGTTTCGCGTGTCTGTGTGTAGACTTAACCTTGGTCATAATTAGCTGAATTTTACACTACGTTTTAGCAACATTCCTGCAACAGCACGGCAACACTGGTAACATTGAAACCATCATGGGATAAACATAAGTGGGATATGGTTTTCAGGAAGTAGAATGCATATTTTGAAGCCCGAGTGAGGAAGATCGTCCGTAACTTGTCTTCTAGACAGTCGCCTGTTCGGCACTCGTCATGTGCACAACAGAAGTAATGCTTCGAGGTTATGTAGCTCACCCAAATACTCGGGTACTTGTGTACACTGTAGAAAATATTCATGGATTCATATTTCCATACATGCCATCAGCTATTAATCAGACGTAACTTCCAATATATAATATTGCTGTAGTGACGGAAATGAAAAAAAACATCACCTGAGTAATTCCTCCAAATTGATATTCTTTTCAAAAGAACAGTGGTTTCAGTCAATATTGAGAGGTTCAACGAGATATATTTGCAAAAAAATTCTATAAGTCATCTATAGGTTCGTTTGTTTATTTATTTGTTGGTTGATTGGTTGGTTGTTCAGTAATATTACAGCTATATGACTTCAAGCTGAAAATACTCGAGTCTGGACCGAAAAATCAGTGAGTGACATTATGAGCATCGATCTATTCCTTTTGGATACGATTACAAGCATCAATCAAGTCAACGAGCCTGACTTTGTATAAGAATACGGGCTATTTTCAGTATCAGCACATCCATTCACAACTTCCATTTGACGAAGTGAAATTTTAATGAATTTCTAAGAAAACAACTTTCTATTTTGCTTTTAACCTCTATCCACGGCTATCAGACTACATGTCATTAACCGTTCACATGCGTCTAGAGTTGCCACATATGGGCACCACCACACAGTCCCCTTGGAGCCCATTATCAGGATTCCTACAAGACATTGTTCGCGGACCACCGAAACACAAACACGCATCCATGTTTAAAAGCCTTTTTCAGAACACGAGAAGCTCAACCGTGAGTGAGTGAGTGATTAAGTGAGTGGATGTGGGTTTAAGGGTCGCTTTTAGGTGAGGTGAAATTTGGTGTAACGTCTAGTTCAGGCGAGTCAAACTTACACAGCTTGGTGCATGCACCTGTGTGTGTGCGTGTCTGTGCGCGTGTGCGCGTGTGTGTGGCTGCTTGTACTTGACCAGAATAATGTCGATCTTATAGTGTTAGGTCACTGCGATAACATGGATACCCAACGGCCTTCATTATTTACATTGGGAACAGGCCGACTTCCTTCGTTTTTATCTTCCTACACACTTATATGCAAACCCATCTCACGCGACTATCTTTGTTGACTATAATCTGATGAAACAGTATTGTACAATACCAGCTGAACATTAGCTCGATCATGTTTATTGACTACCGCTATACTATCAGTCTGAAATCCAACCCCCATCGAGACACCCCACGCCATAACTCCCCTGTCCCCTGCCAAAACTGCTGTGGTCCCAGCAGCGCCTTATCACCCAGCGAGGCTATATATGTTGTGACAGTGTGCAACATAATAACCTGGATAATATTCCCCCACTGGTCATCCGTACAAATGTATTGCTTAAATTTCTCATCAGCACTGCCAAGACAGGAGACGAGAAGATAATGCCGTTAATCACGACTCCCTTCTTGTAATTTAATATTATGATTTTTTGTTAACTAATATGTTTATAACCTACAGATGAAGATGAACTTAAGATGAAGGATGCGTAGGTTCTTCAGCCAATCGAATATCATCTTTCTACAACGAGTCGGCTTCATTTCTCGACCACCTTGATTCGAAAATCCATGCAGGACACACGTATACCTTCGATGGAACTCCCTTTTGGGAGAAGATGTCACGGAGCTCAGAAACAACAGGGTGTATAAATTATCCACAACAATATAACAGCACGGCTTTTATTATGTACATTCCGAAAAGGCCGTTTAGGCTCGTTTTCGGAAAACAGAAGTCTGTGCTGGTCTGAATGCTTCGTTCACTTGTACACCAAAACCCTTGACTTTGATACCAATGAAAGTCTACCTGACCACACCGAGAAATATAAGCTGGATTTGTACCTACGATCATAGGTTTCTGGCACGCTCAAGACCCGCAACTCTGCACATAGAATTGAGGCGCCTTAGACGACTGGGGCACCCCTGTCCCAGGTTCATATAGACATGCCAGGAGAGAGTGGTTGTGTACGCCAATGATTTTTACGTCGTTTATAGAAATGTTCCACCCATATCACATCGAGAGATATCAAGAAAGGTTTTCTATGTTGAAAATAAGCACCTTAGCAGCCAGCATGAGACAAATATAAAGCCACAAATGCATTTTAAGAATACATACATATTCAAACGTCTTCACATTTGGAAACCCAATATCAATGTATTATAACATCTGGCCATCAATTATTGCTACGTTTTTTTAAGTATATAATTTGAACGGGATGGTGGAAAATAAGAGAAATAAATGCAGTTTTAATAGTACATAGCTTGAAATCACGAAACCAAGCTATAACCTGCTTGCCCTAATCGTGTTTGTCAGTCACCAGAAGTAACAGGCTGATACATATCAAAACACTTCACTCGGGCAAATAGAAAAAAAACCTCTATTCAGTGTAAAATTAAAATGTATGTCATTATCAAAAACTAGTTTGGTGGAGAGCCTCACTTGTGAGACAGGTTATGATTAAATGAATTGAGATGTTGCTTGTTACAGCTCGCAGGGAGGCGGTGCTGCCATCATGGACGCTGCTTCAAACCTAGGGCTACATGTGGAATTTGAATCGTGTTTTGCATGTATCATATCCGTGTAGCGATCACGTTGCGTATTCTTTCGCTTTCAGCAGCGGTCTCCTAGTTTTCAAGAATTCTTTTTGTTAAAGTTGATTTTGTATCTTATCTTAATGTATGATAAAGTGACCTTAAATACTTTTTGATACATTTATTTATATATTTTAAGATTTAGCAAACACGAAACTACTTTTTATATGGCAAATATAAGGGGTGGTGAACTGTCCCTGTGTGTTAGGTAGGGAGAATTTACGTTTCAAGGTTTTACATTTATAATGAAATAATTTAATTTTCAGTTAGGCCTAGACAACTACGTAAAAAACATATAATAAATAGTCACGAGTGACAATATCTCCTTTTCCCCCGCCGCGAGATAAGAGAAACATGATTATTCACTCGACATGAAATTATATCATATATATACTCTTCAAAAAAAGAAACGCAAAGCCAGATTTGTGTGAGGTAGAAAAATACATTTATACATAAATTTATACATTTATACATGTACAAGGTATGGAGCCAAAATATTGTGGAGAGAACGCGTGGTGATTGTTGCTTTGTCAGTTTTCGGTACATCAGTAACACGTATGTCCCCCGTTGGAATTGATAGCGACCTGATAGCTCCTGCCCATAGAAAAGACGAGTATGCGAATCACATCCTGGGTAATGGTAGCCCACTCGGCCTGCAACGAAAAAGCCAACTGCTGCAACGTCTGGGGTTGTGGTTGACGTCGGCGTAGCCGTCTATTCAATTCAACCCATAGGTGCTTTATCGGGTTCAAATCCGAGGATCTGGAGGGCCAGGGGAGACAGGCTCTTGTGTTCCATGCTGTGTGTGGTCGAGCGTTGTCCTGCTAGATTACACCGTTGCCGTTGGTTGCAATTTGGAAGACGTGTGGTAGGAGAATTTCGTTGATGTATCCTTGAGCCGTAAGAATGCCCTTGATATGGACCAAATCTGTCCTGCTATGATGAGAGATATTCGTCCACATCATTACGCTACCCCCACCAAACCTGTCCACTTCCTGTACTCAGTTTCCTGCTTAACGTTTCCCCCGACGTCTGTAGGCCCGGTCAAGATTATTGCACTTATATTGCGACGTGCATGTACGTGTGTGTGTTTGTGGCTGTTTGTGCTAGTCCGGACTAATGCGGAGTTTATAGTGCAAGCACACTGAAATTCAATGCCGCAGTTTAACATGAATACCCCACTCAGACACAGTATACTGACTCCGAGAAGACCAGCCCTTGTCTTTAATTCCGAGCAGGCAGGGTAACAACAAGTACCATCCTTTTACGTCTCTTGGTATGACAAGAGCGGGGATCGAACAACGGACCTTCCGCTCTCCGAGCAGAAGCTCCAGCACTAGACATTGAAATCTTTTGTTGTGCACACTATATGACGTAATACAGGCAAATCCTCAAAAACTTTGTATACTGAGCAAGTTGTCGCTGTGACAAGTCAGTAAAATATGCATGGGTCTGTGGCCTTTGGAAAATTGAAACATCTTGTACAACGTACACTTGCAGAAAGGGGCTTTATACCAACAGCCATTCATGATGATATGAGTACAACTGAAGGGTCGGATGCACCTTCCTATGCCACTGTAGAGATGTGTGCAGCAGGGTTCGGGAACCTTGAAGACGACCCAAGGTCTGTCACATCACCAACACCAGAAATGACCCAGAGTCGAGATGTGGTCATAAACGACTCGCGAATGACTGAAAGTCCTACTGCTTTTTCAGTAGTTCCCAGGAGAGAGTACATTCCATACTTACAGAAACTTTGGCAATGAAATAAGTATCAAAGTTCCAATGCTTCTGACAACTGATAGAAAAGGCACCTGGCACAACGTTTCCATAAGTTTGCTCTGTTTGAAGCCGATCCAGAAACATTCTAGCCACGACTTGTTACTATGGCCTGATACGATAGAGGCTTGTAAGTTATCGAATCTTGACTACACAAATCTGTTCACAGGATGAGCAGGGAACCACGCCTCTATCCCTGCCCCACATTGCAACCACGTGTAGAGGACCAAAACGTGAGGTATTCGACCTTTTCTGCACACACATATATTCCCATAACATAACAATTATTATAAGAAAAAGCCATTGGTTTTCTGGTTTATAATTGGTCCCAACAACCTTTGGTCGTAAGGTGATTTGATGGATCGGGTTTCATTGCGTGTCATCGTACCCGACGGTGTCTATCCTTACTCATAATGTCAATCATAGGTTTGTTTGGTCCAGACTCAGTTGTTTTCAATGCCCCGTACAACAAAGAGATCACAGAGCTACGGCTATCGTAAGTGTATGCTAAAATATGGGAGTTATGATCATCTTAACGCTAAGATTGCTTTGTCGAACGGGACCCAGGCAGCTGGAATATTGCTGAGAGCGGCGTTAACAACACACAAACATTATGAACAAGAATTTGGCAACATGTGAACGTGCAACAGACCTATTTTCATTATCAATAATTTCGAAGTGAATCAAAACGCTGATGGAATCTACCTCATTCGAATCTATGGTAAGTGGTGTTGGGGCAGATACCAATCACATACGCTGGGTGTCTCATGAGAGCATTACTCTCCCACGTGTATACGTATATTCCTACCAAACCAGTTCTTACAGATAAGATTTATTGACACCCTGGATTGAATGCGAAGACCTCAAGATGTAACTGGGGGTAATAATAACGTTATGGGGGAGGAAAACATCAATATAATCCCAATTCTCTGATCCAACACACCAGCTATAACCACCAAAAGAAATGGGAGAGGGGGAGGGGACATAACATGGTGACCCACATTCCTTCATCCCTCTCCCTTTACTCCCTGTGACGATCAAATGGGAGAATATTCCGTCATCAGTTAGCTAGCTATCTTTAGATGTTCAAACTGACACAATTTTCAATTTGCCAAGTAAAACAGGTTGGTCTTATTAAACTAATTCACCAAAGTTAGCAATTTTAAATGGGATACTATTCGTAGTATTGAAAAATCAAACTGCGTATATATACACTCTCCTAAAAAAGAAACGCACAGGTAGATTCTTAGTAAATATATTGTACCTTATAAAGTTGATATGTTTAATTTAATATCATAGATACTAATATGAGGTTCGATAGTCACATGTTATCGTTGTACAACTGTTCGTTGTTATGTCACATAGGGCCACAAGGCGGCGCTGAACTCAGTTTCTCGCCTGACCGCCCCGGCTCTGCATCTCCTCGGCACTGACTGGCAAAATGTACGAATTCGGTGCTGTGGAATTCTGGTCCATTCTGCTTGTAACGCGTTGGCCAATTGTGGGAGTGTCTTCGGTGTGTTCTGACGTTGACGTACATGTCGATCGAGTTCATCCCAGAGGTGTTCGACTGGGTTGAGATCTGGAGATCGCGTGGCCAGGGCAAGACGTTGATGTTTGTATTATGAAGGTAGCCTACCGTTACACGAGCTGTGTGTGATGGAGCGTTGTCCTGTTGAAACAGCTCCCTCTGGCGGTGAATTATTGATAGGAAGGTGAGGTTGAAGAATTTGATTCATGTAGCGATTTGCTGTCTGATTTCCCTGAACCACAACCAAGTCAGATCTCCTGGTGTAAGATATGACCCCTCACACCGTGACACTCGTCTCCGGTTTCTCACATTCTTAAGGCTGTAAGGTATGGCACCAATGCAAGCATCGCTGTCCATGGATCTGTTGAAAACAGGGACGATGACTGGTCTTCTGGGTCGGATTCCAGCCTCGCGAAGATGGTTCCTGACAGTCTGGTCCGGTATCCTCTTTAAACCAGGGATGCGTCCTGCAGTCCCCGTAGCTGTGGCATTGCGATGACGTAGGTGGAACAGTCAAATGTAGCAATCCTGACTAGATGAGGCAACTCTTGGTCGGTCGGTTCTCGGACAGTCTGCAGTGGAATTGCTCTGTGTGTATCTGTCACAAAGGCGGCAAATGGTGCTGTGGTGGACGTTGAATGGCGTGCAAAAGAAGACTGCGATTCCCCTCTTTGGATACGTCCTATGGCGATGTTCCGATCGGCAGCGCTGACTCTCGGCATTTTCGAACTTGAAAAATGTTGACAATTTATTGACAAATTATTGGCTTAAGCTTGCCTTTTTATAGCCACTACTGCGAGTTACGAATGTCATAACTTGCACGTGCAGTTTACTTTACTGTTCTTCTCCATGACATTTTTGAACAAGTGTGAAAACAATGCCGTTTAAAACATGGCAAATCGACAATGGCTGCATATTGACGCCCCGTTTGTCGAATATGATGGGCCACCAATCATTTTCCAATAACATATATCCAATATATATACCGGACATATATACCGGATTTTTTGTGTAGTCAGGTTTAATGAACTACCTACTACCTGTGCGTTTCTTTTTTTGAAGTGTGTATTCCTGTTCTCATCTCTGACGTTCATTTCTGTTAATTATGCATTCCCTTTAAGTGAAAATGAAGATGTCAAATTAAGAAAATTAATTATCTGTATTTACGTGGTTTTTTTTAATTACATACACGTGTATAGAATAGAATACCAACTAAATAGACTATTAATAACTGTCTACCTACCAAGATATGGTCATTTCTGTTTAAGCCACAGTGAAGTTGATGTCATTAGCAATTGGATGACAGCATCCGAACAACGTCTATTTCAGATCGGTTCTTTAAACGCCCGTCGTGCAGTCGGGTTACGCAGACAGCTACAACGATGTTCACTGTTACAAACACTTCCTATCTATTTTCAACTCCTTTAGAAATGAGTGTGTGGGTTTGTGAAGGCATGTCATCCAGGCCACCAAGCACGCACACCTTGGTTTCTACAAAGGGCATTTTCTATGGTGATGGCTGATGAATTTCTTCACTCTCACTTTGAAATGTTTAAAACCCACGCATCCTGTTAAACTTAAATAAGAACTCAGATAATTCTTTCCGATATTTCAAATTAGAATTTTGACCATTGTGCCACAGACCACCCTTGGACTGGAATATTTCTCTTTAATTTCGGAAATAAAGATTGACCTAAAAAGCCAGAAGGATGTTTCTTTGTGGTCGTATTGTCCGTCTTAACCATGGACGACGTAGATGTTTGATGTCAGAAGTAAAAAATAAGCTATTATGAAAACACCATTCATACTTTGGTCTGTAGTTGACAGAGACCTCCCACTACACTTAAACAAACGTCGTGTTTTTTAACCAAATTGGTTGCATGATAATGAATTGAGAGAGTCTTATGTGGCCGTTATTGTTCGGGGATAGTTCTATTTGTGAGTAAATCAACACATAATTGCATATTGCGTCTTCGTTGGATAAAGGATGTTTCCAAATGCTTTTAACACCAATGTCATATTTCATCCGAAGCAGGAATAACCCTCCCTCTCACTGCTTGGTTGTGTTTTCTTTAAAATAAGATTTGGACATCTTTATATAAAATTTTGATTTAAAGCAATACTTTTGGGGCTTCAAGTGACCTCCAAGAAGAAAATAATTTTGTCAGAAATGTCATTTTAAGATCGTATTCGACTTTGGTTGTAATGGGTAATAAAACATGGGTACTAAACGGCCAGTTCCTGATTTAAACGCATCCGCTTGACTTTGACATGCCGCGATTTTGACAGTCAGAATGACTTCATTAGAAGGGTGGTTCAATTGATAAATTGCCTGTCAGTGAATCTTATTTGGGAATCTTTTATAGTATGCCCTTTATAGAGTTTATGACGCTTTATCCATTGGTATCTCATCATTGTTTGTTTGTTGGTTTGTTGTTTCACACCGCAATGTCCCAGCTATAATCAATCTAATTCTAACCAGTTATTTACTCCGATACGATGATCAAAGTTTACTTATCAGCCAATCAGTGTCGATGGTTCTAAATTCTCGATAGGAGTAAAAGAAGCACCCAGACTCTCATATCTTACTTCTGTGTCTCGAAAACAAGCTTTAAACGACCTTAAAAGACTTGAGCTCAAAAGGCTTTTCCCATATGTACATAGTTAAGGCCGTGCTGTTATATTGTTATGGTTGATTAATACACCCTGTTGTTTCTGAGCTCTATGGTATCTACTCCCAAAAAGGTGTATCATCGAAGGCATAGTTCTATTATGTATGGTTTTTCTTTTGTTAAAATCGAAATTTTCGAAACGAATAGAGAAATGGTGACAAATCGTTTATAAAGGTGAAATCTGATTGGCTTAAGAACCCGCGCATCCTTCATTTTGATTGGGCGGTCAAAGGCGGTCAAAGGTCGCTCGTATCTGAGTAAACGATGTGATTGTAATAAGATTGGAGCTTTCTAACGGGTGCTTTGGGGGTGGGGTTGGGGTGGTTGGGGTATTATAGGTACATATACATTCTACGTTGGTCCACGCTTAAAAGTGTCTAGATTTCCACTCCTCATCTCGATCTCCTCATATGACATCAAAAGAAAAGATAAAAATATTTATATATTTAATGAGTGTCGTATTTAAATACTTTAACGATTATGGTTCTGAAGCTCTTCGGTGCATGATATGTTAGATTATTTCCAAAAATATATTAAAAGGGCTAAAAATTTACCTAAATCAATCATTCTCCATGTGCTCGGGTGATATCACAATTTTGACTGTAGAGCAAGAAAATGGTAGTTGTTCCAGCCAACTCCCGGTTTGGCATGGACCGCCCTTACCCCTTGTGAAATGGAAGCATGCAAACGCACGTGCAGCATGAATGTCATCACTGCTGACGGAAGGTGTGTGAGTGTTGTCTGAAAACTGTTTCCAACAGTTCTTCACCATTAACAAAGGTCACCATCAAGGGATTTGAACACACCTAAGTGGAGACTCGCATTAGGGTCTTTGTTGTGTCAAGCAAGCGTCTAAGTTACCGTGCTATCCCGCCTACTTGTCAATGGTAAGAAACAGTCCATATGGCAGTGCCGTGAAGCATACCTGCCCAGGAACAGAGCTGCCAAAATGATGAGTTAATTATTTCTCCCTGTCAGCTGTTACATATCCCATTTCAAACAAGTACTACATTTAGACAATACGTTCTCGAAAATGAAACACGTCGAAACACGTGACGCCATATTGACACATTAGACATGTCTCAAGCAGCTCGTATCACGAGTAAGGTGCCCCATTAACGATGACCAGTATGCAGAAGGGATATAGATCTGTCATAATTATATCGTGTCCATGCCTCCTGTCAAATTAAAACTCATCCGCAAGACGTCTTTCATATTTCCAGCGTGGATTATACAAAACAAGTCGTAACGGATACAGTTATAAATTTGTGTTATTTTTGGTCAGTCTATTGTACGTAATTTTGAGGGTGTTTATGGTGAAAGAAAAAATGTATTTCAATTTAATTAAGCTACCGAAACGAGCATTTATTGAATACTAACTAAAGGAAAGAAATATTTCTTTAGTAAAGAAGCTCGTTTATCTGTCAAAATATGTCTTATGTTGGCGCAGTCTTTTGTAAATAATTGTAGGTTTATGGTGAAAGAAAACAATGTATTTCAAGACAATTATGTTTCCAAAAGACATAATGAAAAACTAACTGAAGGAAAGAAATATTTCTTTAGTAAAGTTACTCGTGTATCCGGTTATTCCATGGTGATGTATTTGATACAGTTATCATAAGCGATAGTACATGCATTATATCAAATATTATCTAACAATTGACTGTTTTCAGCAAAGTAACGTTTTTGGTAAATCCAATTTTGAAGTGTTTACTTTTTTCACCCGGCAATTTACATCGACAACGAGTATCAACATGAACGAGGACAAGATGCTGGGAGTGGAATAACATTTCTTGCGGCCGACAATAAGTGAGGTTTGTTTAACGCTGTTTTATAGTGGGGCTGTTAAGGCTACAATTGTGGACTTTGGGTTAAAAGCACCAAACTTGGCACACTTATACATTGAACCATTCCGAACACTTTTGGATATGGATCCATCTCAGTTGAGCCTCCCTGGTGGAAGAAAATCCAAGATGGTTGGACTCTCTAATGATAACAATTACATCCTCAATATATCATACTTATCTGATCCATTTTTACGGGTGCACGGGTGGCCCAGTTGTCTAAGGCGCCGCGACTCGCTTGGCAGAGTTGCGCCCCTTGGTCACGCCAGAAACCTATGATGGTGGGTTCGAATCCCGGTTATGTTTCTAGTTTTGTCAGTACCATACCCGTGCTCGTAGGCTTCACCGATGTGGTAAACGTCTAAAACCTGCATCACTTTTCCGCCCACATTAAGCTGTCACGCCATGATATAACTGGAATAATTTTAAAAGCGGCGTTAAACCCAACTCACTCACTCACTACATTTATACATATAACCATAATAATGCATGAGGAATGAATTGCAGCAGACCTGTATATAAAGCAGACATCGTTTGCAGCGCCCCCTTATGGTTGAAAATACAAGATGGCCGCCACCATGACAGCAACCTCTATAGTTATCAATCGATACTCAATATATCATAGTTATCTGGCCAATATATACAAATTATCATTGTGATGTATTTCGAAGTAATCACAACATTTCTGTATATAATTCAAACCTAGTATGCTGCACCCCCTGGTGGTGATTCAAGTCCAAGATGGCCGCCGACATGGTTGAAATCTCTAATGTCTTTAATCTATACTCATTATATATATTATCTGGTCAATTCATTCAATTTATCAATGTATCTTTTTTAGGATCAATTGCAACAATGCTTTATATAATTCAAATCTGGTATGCAGCGCCCCCTGGTGATGACGAAAATCCAATATGGCCTCCAACATGTTTTAGTTTTCTGAAATTGTCTATTGCTACAGCAGATATAGATATCATTTGATATCTTTGGACTTGGGATAACTTGATAAGTTTTGATATAATAAATCATTATTAAATGAAATTGTATCAATTTATATGTGTTGTGTATGATCAATTCGTATGGTGGCTCGGCATATTATTTCATAAATGGTCTGCTGAGAAATATTCTACCTAGCTTATATTAGATCACCCTAAAATCACTCATAATCATCTGGGAATTGATTCATATCTTAACAACTGGAATGTTTGTGTAAGCATTATTTACATTATTACCATGAACCGATGACATCAACTTACATCCTACTTAAGAATGACCAGGAATATCGGTTTACGGCTCTATAATTCACTTACAGTGAACACTTTCCTTCAAAGTATCACATAACACTGTACCCGTGCTCGTAGGTTTCACCGAAGTGGTAAACGTCTGAAACCTGCATCGCACGCCATGATATAGTGTACAGTTTACAAAGGGTTGCAAGACTTCTTACAGGTGTGGTGTTAGTTTATAACACTTCTTTGTGCCTGACTAGGTGTTGTCCACTTGAATATCTATATACTAGTACTACTGCATGTCACTCCCAACCCCTGACTACAAGATTCTGAAGTGTGGAAGGTTTGTCAAGCACCTGTCGCCAAACATGCATTGGTGCTGTCTTAGAGCTGCCTCTATGGGTTGAAATGTTGTCAATTGTCAGAGATCTTCATGAACAGAGAGTTTGCCTTTCTTTGACTTTCCAAATAAACCAGTGAGATCGACAAACCGCTCCAGCATCTTCATATTGTTGTCAGAGATATCTGCTGATGATGGGAAAGCAATGGTGACTTCAGGAAATACTTGACACGTATCCCAAACACATGAACCGGTGAAGGCATTAAATAGTGACAATGTCTCTGAATTCCGTGGGCCTCAGGAAGAAAACTCTCGGCTGTTTCAGTCAATCCAACTGCACCTCCATCTCCTTTCATACGGCTATTAAATTGTTCATGTGTCTGACCTTGCGCCACACCAGAGAATGTCCGTTTGGTCTTGTGTGTCACTAATCCACCGGAACAATATTCCTGGTACAGCGGTGCTTGTGCTCTACTGTAAGAGGGACGTCTCTGTGAAATGCAAGCCATTATTATGACAAGTGAATTGCACCCACAAGGCCGATATGCAAAGTTCTTGTTCAAGAACAAGGGGCCAGCTGCGAAACAAGGGCTGAGCAGCTTAATTCGGTGCTCTACATTTTCTGAAAGGATCTTCTGTGTTTACTTATATTTCCTTATATTGCACATATGCCTGATGTTGTAGCAAGGTGGGTATGATGAAGGAATCAGCAAATCTACAATTCCAGCAGCACAGATTGCAGTTTTCAATCTACTTTCTTCAGGACAGTTTCCAACAATCCTGAAAGCAACTATTTTAATATGCAAATCTACCAAACATGATAAGGAAGTTCATCATATAATTCAGGACAGTTCCACTGGATTGTTTTGCTAATTGTATATAGTGGTTCCTCATTAGCAAGTACATGCATCTGACCGGGATTCTAATGCCCAATACCCTTTTTTTACCTTTATACCAAATTAATTGAATGTTGTATCATTGCAACAGACTGTGCACATTCTAGAACATTGGCACATGGGCCATAGTTGTTGAAGGATATGTTTGTCTTGCTTTCTCAGTACTGCCTTCATGTGATATGAGCAGTTTTACTCCAGGCCGGGCATTATGTAAGCACTATCTACATCTTGGGTGAAGGTCCTTAAAAATGAGACCCATAATTACCCATCTTGCTAAAACAGGATGGGGGTACATTAGTATATACTGTGGGCTGTTTAGAAATGGTTGTCCGGGTTTGTGTGCAAAAGAACAACATGTGATGTTCCCTCCCCTTTAGCTGTTGGACGCTGCTGCAATAGTTAAATGCTAGTACCGTGAAGTGAATATGTTGCTCTTGTAGAGCAGGGATTATGATAGATGTTACCTTTTGAGAATGTTGGTGGGAATACCACTGCTTCGTCTTCATTAACACCACAGACTGTGCTATATCTGTTGAAATACACCAGACAGTCATGCTAAATGAACAAACCCATAGCGGTAAATGTGTCAATAAGGTCACGTTTTCTTTTTTAATACCATGTAAACTGTGACTTGCATTTCTCGGTCTCATTGGTTTCTTTGTGATGACGTGCTGATGCACCGAGACTTCACGCTTTGAACACAAGATGTTCTGAGATAGTTTGGGATGCTTGAGGATTGTTGTTTTTTACTTGGTCCTTCAAATTTCATACTGACTTGAGCTTTGAAAGAGGCAGGTACAGACTGTTAATGGCAGTCAGAAGGAAATGTTCCCCTGAACGTTTGTTTCAACCTTGAAACATTTCTGCGGATATGTGCTGCTCGTTGAGTTAGCCTTAACGATTCAGAATAAAAATGGCATGTTTCAGTGCTGGTGCAATATCTTTATCAAATTCCAAAATGACCTTTTTGCCTTGATTGTAATCTCTCAGAATTGCTGGCAAGATTCGATTCCAGTCTTGTATTGTGTTCAGTTACAGAATTTAAAGTTCATGCAGTCTAATATATTTCCCAGATCTGCCTTACGGAATACACATCTTGCTTCAACTGGATGATTTTTAGTACCAAAAGCTTATACATTGAGTAAAGCATTACTTGTAATTGTTTTGAAGCTAAATTTGATTGAAATGGTTGCAATGAACAAATGATACTGATATTATATGATACTAAAGATTAAGTCATGTTGGCGGCCATCTTGGATTTTCTTCGCTACCAGTGGTTGCTGCATATTAATTTGAATTATCTACATTGTTTCAATTAATTTTGCATGAATTACTAAAATTGACAAAATAATTATGATAAATTGAATATAAATTGACATCATAAGAGATTTTAACCATTTTGTCGGCCATCTTGGATTTTCTACCACCAGGTGGCGCTGCTGAGGTGGATCCATACCCAGAAATGTCCGGAATGGTTCAATGTAAAAGTGTGTCAAGTTTGGTGCTTTTAACCCAAAGTGCAAAATTTTGACAAAAATCGGGCCTAAACCGCCCAACTATTAAGCATTCTCAACCATATGACGGCAATGTGTTTGGTTTGTTTAATATCTCTTATTTCCCTACTTGAAATATCAATATACAAAGTGATATCCTATGGCGACGTGTTTCTACTTACCAGTCAGCTTAAATTTCACGAGTGGGCAATAGTCTGTTTTCTTTCTATTTTTTCCGCTGTCTGTTAACTAAAATCCCTAATACAAAAATCAGCCCATATAGTAAGCAAATAAACCACGTAACGTTCATTATTTGCAGAAGTCAATTTTATTTTTAAAAAACAACATTTTTCATTTCGACCTTCAACACTGCTTTTACTTTATTCAGCCTCTATGAGAAACATCAATGTCAACAGACAGAAAAGATTGTAATATATCAGAGCCCGAACTCGGAACATGGCCGTCGCATAATTCATCCTTTGAAATCAGAACAATATTTCATTTTATTATAATGTAAGAAGAAATATATAACTTGTTCATGTTCGTTTCTAACAGACAGATATAAAAGTAGGTCAAAATTGTATTTATTCTTTCATTCCGACCTCAAACTGATTACAAAAGACGCCTTGCTAGAAAAGTTGTTTTACAAAAATTAAAAGTTTGACATCACAGCCAAATAAATGTCATTCAAACGAATGACAAGAAAATGCCATAAGTACGTGCATCTTCCAGCCTAATCATAAGAATATTGTAATAAAGCACGAAGATCCCATGGATGCTATTTCTTCTTGTATTTCGAAGCAAGCAACCTCTCTTCATCATTGGGGCATCATCGTGTTGGGAAACCCACTTTCCCGAAGATTAATGTTATGAATGGTGAGCAGTAAAGCATCGATTTCAGATTCGGCATAAGTCTTGTTACACACCAATGGGTCGTATCATTGCCAGTCTGAGTTTCACGGTATCAATGTGGTTGGAGTAACCTGTGTACATATACACTGGATGGTGTAATCTGAATAAACTGGACTGTTGGACTGAAATGTCTGCTGGTCTAGGGGACTCAATGTCACAGGCACAGGTTTACTTGACGGTCTGAAATGTTGGTCCGGTTTAGACAGAGGACGTAATGTCGTACTGAAATGTTTGTCCGGTTTTAATAGTCCATATTAACGAGGTTCTCGTTTCGCGTGTGTTATGTAGACTTACCATAATCTTGGTAATATTTAGTTGAGTTTTACGCTACTTTTAGCAATATTCCTGCAATATCACGGCAACACTGGAGACATAAATAACATCACCGGATAAATATAAGTTGGATATGGTTTTCCGGAAGAATAAGGAATATCTCGAAGTCTGAGTGATGACGATCGATTAGACGTAGTGTACTAGACAGTCATCTTTTCAGGCATTCCTGATGTGCATAATAGGAAGTAGTGTTTCGAGGTTATGTAACTCACCCCAATAATCGGGTACTTGTGACAATGTCAAAAATATTACTGTATTCATATTTCCATAAATTCAATCAAAGGATATTCCTATCAATTCACACCTCACCCGCTTGACGAAATGAAATTGAACCACGGCCATCAGACTACTTTTCATTAGACAGTCCCCTCCTGGCCCATTATCAGGATTCCTACAAGACTTCAATATTCATGAAACGCTAATCCCAAACAGCATTGTCCCCGAACCACCCAAACACATCCACGCATCCACGTTTAAAAGCCTTTTCCGAACACGAGAAGCTCAATCGAAAATCTTTTGAGCGGAATAATGTGGAAAAATGGACTGTCTTTCTGTCGCTTCCGTACTCCCATTAGGGTCTGTCCATATTGACTGATTAGCGTTATGAAAACCTGTGTGTATACTTGCAATCTGCCGGGGAGGTTTATAAATCATGCCCACCTATTTTAGCAGGCTACACAGACATCGTACCATTATGAGGCTGTCGGTCTGAATGACAGTCACCAATAAGGTCATAATTGATTGAAGAAAGATGCCAGTTTACTTCGGCTGATGAAAAGGGATGTCCATTGACAATTTGCAAGGTAAACCGAGCGAGTGAGTGAGTGAGTGGAGTAAGTGCATGAGAGTTCGAGTGAGTGAGTGGATGTTGGTTTTAAGGCAGCTTTTAGGTGAGGTGAACTTTGGTTTTACGTTTCGTTCAAGATTATTTAAATCATACAGCGAGGTACATGCACGTGTATGTGTGCGTGTGCGCGTGCGCGTGCGTGTGCTTTGTGAGTGTTGCTGCTGAGAATATTGTCGGTCTTATAGTGTTAGATCACTGTGATAACATGGATAACCCACTCAGACAAAGAACACACTGACTCCAAGCCGTCAAGTCCTCGCTTTATTGACACCGAACTTCCACTCTCCGAACTTTGAACAGTGTTGATGCGGGAAGCAAAGTGTTGCAAGTGTGTACTGTTTATGCGAATGCCATGAACGCAGTTACGGAAGTGACAATTTAAGAATCATCATCAGTACGAATCTGAATAACGAAGACACCATCGGCGAGTCCTGGTTTGACTAAGGGAGGCAACTTTGAACACACATTTTTGTGTCCTCTGTGTGGGTGGTGTGACTGGGCGTTCCAGTGTATCGGTAGGTACATGGTTTTGTAAGAGAGCGTCTGCGTGTGTGAACGAGTGAATTATCAATATTTCAAATGAGTTGTTTGTTCACAGCTTAACATGAGGGTGTCACTGGTGAAAAGTATTTACTTTATCGGATCGTATTGGAAAGCTTTAATAAACTATTTACATCTACACCTGCTGTGGAATCAACTGATCCGTCAATACTCCGAAACAAGGACCTTAGTTTGTACTTTTTACGTTATCCCTGCAAGTAATACCATGAATAGTATCGTTACCTCACAAAGGGTCACAGAATGATTGATGACTGTTTATTCCAACATTATTGCTTAACTTAAATAAACCAATACTTTTCCCATTACATAGCCTTTATTCCCCTGATACGCCTATAAGCCGACATAGCCAAGTGTCTTGCTACTGGTGTCAGTGTAATTCATTCAAGACATGCCAATGATCAATGTGTTTTTAACAATATTTTCGTCATTCAGAGCAAGTTCAGTCGACCCCCAAGACGATGCGTATTCTTACATGTAAATTTGATTTTAGGTGTTTAAAGGTTGCGTTGGCCTATTATTTTGTTTTTTTTACAAAAAAATGTGGGGAAAGCGTTTGTTGCTTCACAATCATGGAGATGTTTCTTAACAGGATAGCATTGTAATAGAAAAGAGGATTTGAAATATGTGTAAAAGAGGATTACATTACGATAAAGGAAACAATGCTGCTATCAGTTGATCACAATATTTCTTCCGTCTCGAAGGTTAGTGAGTGATTTTTTAAATTTCAATAATAACAAAACAAAACACTCAGAACACAATAGTACTTCCTTTTGGATGTTTGAAGTAATGGAGCTCAGAAACGACAGGATGTACAAAATAATGACGCAGCCTTCATCATTTACATTCGGAAAAGGCCGATTTACTCCGTTTTCGAGACGAGGGTTAGATATCGCTACTTTCGTAAGGGAGAATTTAAAAGGCTCCTACTCACACCTATATGCAAACTCATCTCATGCAACTGTTTGAAACAGTATTGTACAACACTAGCTGAACGTTTGTTTGATCGTGTTTATTGGCTACTACTATCCTATTTATCAAGTCTGAAATCCAACCCCCATCGGGGCACCCAACGCCATAACTCTCCTGTCCCCTGCCACTACTGCTGTGGTCCCAGCAGCGCCTTATCACCCAACCAGGCTATATATGCTGTTGTGTGACAGTGTGCAACATGATAACCTTGTTAATATTCCCCCACTGCTCATCCATACAAATGTATTGCTTAAATTTCTCATCAGCACTGCCAAGACAGGAGACGAGAAGATAATGCCATTAATCACGACTCCCTTGTCGTAATTTGGGGATGATGATTTTTTTATTGTTGACTTGTTGATGATCATGTATTTTGTAAAGGGAAAGTGTATGACTATTTATATGCGTTTAAAACATACCGATGAAGATGAACTTGAGATGAAGGATGCGTGGGTTCTTCAGCCAATTAGATATCATCTTTCTGAAACGAGTCGGTTCATTTCTTGACCACCTTGATTCGGGAATTTCGATTTAAACAAACGAAGACCCACGTAGGACACACGTATACCTTCGATGACTCTTTTTTGGAACTGATGTCACGGAGCTCAGAAACAACAGGGTGTATAATAAACAGCACGGCCTTTATTATTTTCATTCCGAAAAGGCCGTTTAGGCTCGTTTTCGGAAAACAGAAGTCAGATGTGCTGGTCTGAATGTTTCGATTAGTTGTATACCGAAAATTTAGAATCCTTGACGCCAATGTCAATGAAAGTCCTCCTGACTTGAGGGATGTCCTCAGAGCCCCCGGCAAGAGATCATCCCAAACACACGACTTTTTATAAACCGTAACATATCACCATGTAGCGACGAGTGATGTGTAATAATTATCGCATGAAACCTGGGATGGCTGGAACCTATTTTGAGACTCGAGGTCCACAATTTATTTATGACAATTTATGTTATGTTGGGTTCGACTTTCCGCATTTGGCAAAATGTTTCACTAGTAACCACTACCGCCATGTTTAGCTATGCCGCCTCGCTCCATTTAAATATGGCTTCACTATGACCAGATTGGTCAGCTTGGTTCATTTGGAGAGAGAGAGAGAGAGAGAGAGAGAGAGAGAGAGAGAGAGAGAGAGTTTAACGCCGCTTTGAACAGTATTACAGCTATATCACGGCGTGTCAGCTTAGTGTGGGAGAAAAAATCGGAGTTGTCCAGGTCTCAGGCGTTTACCACTTTGTTGAAACTTAGGCACGGATATGTTGCTGACAAACCTAGAAACATAACGGAGGCGAACCTGGAGTTGAACCTGCGACCTTAGGTTCCTGGCGTGCACAAGGTCCGCAACTCTGCACATCGAATTGCGGCGACTTGGACCACTGGACCACCCGTGTCCCAGGTCCATATAGACATGCGAGGAGAGTGCGGTTGAGTGTGGTTTTACACCGCTTTTAGCAATATTCCAACCATATCACATCAGGGATATCAAGAATGTTTTTCTGTGTTGCAAATCAGCGCTTCAACAGCCATCATGAGACAAATATAAAACCGCAAATGCATTTTCAAATAATACATGCATATTCAAACGTCTTCACATTTGGAAACCCAATTTCAATGTGTAATAGCACCGGGCCATCAAATATTGTCACGGGTTTTTGATAGTATACAATTTGAACGGGATAGGAGGAAAATAAGAGAAAGAAAACAAGTTTAATAGTACATGGCTTGAAATCACGAAACCAAACTATAACCTGCTTGCCCTAATCGTGTTTGTCAGTCACCAGAAGTAACAGGCTAATACATATCAAAACACTTCACTCGGGCAAAAACTGAAAATATCGTTTCAGAGTAAGATTAAAATGAATTTCATTACAAAAAACACTAGTTTGGTGGAGAGCTTTACTAGTGAGACAGGTTGTGATTAAATCAATCGGAATGTTGCTTGTTACATCTCGCAGGGAGGAGGTGCTGCCATCTCGGACGCTGCTTCAAAGCTTGGGCTGCTTTTATGGAATTTGAATTGTGCTTTGCAAGTATTGTATCAGTGTGGGGATCACGTTGTGACTGAACGCCTCATTAAGGTAGAGTATGCCAAGGTGACGCCCTAACTTGTTCTGACTATAGAGAGAAAGGTTGTAGACAGAGATAGATAAGTGATAGAGAGATAGAAAGGTGGGAGAGAGATAGATGGATGATAGAGAAACAGGTGGTAGAGAGATAGATAGGTGATAGAGAGATAGATCGGTGGTAGAGAGATAGATAGGTGATAGAGAGATAGATAGGTGGTAGAGAGATAGATTGGTGATAGAGAGATAGATAGGTGGTAGAGAGATAGATGGGTTATACAGAGATAGATGGGTGATGTAGAAATACGAGATAGAGAGATAGGTGATAGAGAGATAGATACATGATAGAAAGATAGATAGGTGGTAGAGAGATAGATAGGTGATAGAGAGATAGATAGGTGATACAGAGATAGATAGGTGGTAGAGAGATAGATAGGTGATAGAGAGATAGATAGGTGATAGAGAGATAAATAGGTGATACAGAGATAGATAGGTGATACAGAGATAGATGGGTGATACAGAGATAGATAGGTGGTAGAGAGATAGATAGGTGGTAGAGAGATAGATGGGTGATAGAGAGATAGATAGGTGATACAGAGATATATAGGTGATAGAGAGATAGATAGGTGATAGAGAGATAGATAGGTGATAGAGAGATATATGGGTGATACAGAGATAGATGGGTGATAGAGAGATAGATGTGTGATAGAGAGATAGATAGGTGATACAGAGATAGATAGGTGATAGAGAGATAGATAGGTGATACAGAGATAGATAGGTGATAGAGAGATAGATAGGTGGTAGGGAGATAGATAGGTGATAGAGAGATAGATAGGTGATAGAGAGAGAGATACATGATAGAAAGATAGATAGGTGGTAGAGAGATAGATAGGTGATAGAGAGATAGATAGGTGAAAGAGAGATAGATAGGTGATAGAGAGATAGATAGGTGGTAGGGAGATAGATAGGTGATAGAGAGATAGATAGGTGATAGAGAGATAGATACATGATAGAAAGATAGATAGGTGGTAGAGAGATAGATAGGTGATACAGAGATAGATAGGTGGTAGAGAGATAGATACATGATAGAAAGATAGATAGGTGGTAGAGAGATAGATAGGTGATACAGAGATAGATAGGTGGTAGAGAGATAGATAGTTGATAGAGAGATAGATAGGTGAAAGAGAGATAGATGGGTGATACAGAGATAGATAGGTGATACAGAGATAGGTGATACAGAGATAGATAGGTGATACAGAGATAGATAGGTGATACAGAGATAGATGGGTGATACAGCGATAGATAGGTGGTAGAGAGATAGATAGGTGGTAGAGAGATAGATAGGTGGTAGAGAGATAGATAGGTGGTAGAGAGATAGATAGGTGATAGAGAGATAAATAGGTGATACAGAGATAGATAGGTGATACAGAGATAGATAGGTGATAGAGAGATAGATAGGTGATAGAGAGATATATGGGTGATACAGAGATAGATGGGTGATAGAGAGATAGATAGGTGGTAGAGAGATAGATAGGCGGTAGAGAGATAGATGGGTGATAGAGAGATAGATAGGTGATAGAGAGATAGATGGGTGATACAGAGATGGATAGGTGATACAGAGATAGATAGGTGGTAGGGAGATAGATAGGTGATACAGAGATAGATAGGTGATAGAAAGATAGATACATGATAGAAAGATAGATAGGTGGTAGAGAGATAGATAGGTGATACAGAGATAGATAGGTGATACAGAGATAGATAGGTGATAGAGAGATAAATGGGTTATACTGAGATAGATAGGTGATACAGAGATAGATAGGTGGTAGAGAGATAGATACATGATAGAAAGATAGATAGGTGGTAGAGAAAAAGATGGGCGACAGAGATTTTATAGTGCAATCCCACTGAGATACCATGCCGCAGTTTAACATGAAAAACCTTCTCATACACAGTATACCGACACCGAGGGTAACAACAAGTACCATATTTTAAAGTCTTTTGGTATGACGCGGCCGGGAATCGAAAACCTGACCTTCCGCTCTACCACTAGACAGCAGAGGCGGTCAAGATAGATAGTGGTAGAAAAATAGATAGGTACATAGAGAGATAGACATGTGGATAGACACAGAGATAGAAAGGTGATAATGGGATTGACTGATAAAGATATTGACATATAGATGGATAGAGGGGGCAGGTGTTGTACACATTACCTGCTGTCATAGAGGCAAATCCTTAACTGAACAAATTGTTTCGCTGTGACAAGTCAGTAAACTAGCCAGGGGTCTGTGACCTCTGGAAAATGAAAAATATTATTCATGAAAATATGAGTACGACCTAAGGGTAGGATGCCCCTTCCTATGACACTGTAAAGATGTGGGCAACTGGGTTAAAGCATGACAGGGAGAACCTTGAAGACGACCCCACTTCTGAAAGGTCTGTCACATCACCAACACCAGAAATGATCCAGAGAAGCCAAAATATGGTGAGAAGCGACCCGCGAGTGACTGAAAGTCCTGTTGCTAGTTCAGTAGGCATTTCCCAGTAGTAAGTACATTCCATTATGACGGAAACTTTGGCAATGAAAAAAGTATCAGTATCAAAGAAGGCTCATTTTGCCTCGAAGGATGACGTCATAGCTGCTGTTGAGAACCTGTGGACAGCTAAGAGAAGGACGTCGACGAAAATCGGATCCATCGTTGGCAATAATGTTTCAATGTGGAATGGAATTATGTTGAAAACTAAATCAGTTGTTCTGTGTGAGAGTGGATCTTTTCTGCCAACCATACCCATGTATCTGTGCCATAAGTGTCACCCCACTAAATCTTACCACAAGTTCCCATGGTGGGGCACACTGTCGGGGGCTGGCCATGGGCTCTTGGTCCTAAGCTAAACCACATGTGCTGTTGTCTATATTGAAGGGCATTAAAATAATCAGAGGGTAGAACCGTGTGTCTTATGACAAGACGAGTAACATGCCCTTGATTGCACGGTTGGTTGCCCATATGTGCGCATCAAGCGCCAAGTGAGCCATGGTACAGATACTTGGACATGATGTCTATTTCCGGAGCGCGGCAATCATTATGAACACACCACATTGTTTTCTGGGTTAGAATCGGTCCCCAACAACCTTTGCGTGTCGTAAGACGATTTGATGGATCGGGTTTGATTGCGTGTCATCGTGCCCCGACGCTGTCAATCCTTACTCATAATGTCAAACCCTGGTTTGTTTGGTCCAGACCCTATTGTGTTCACTGACCCGTTCCACAAAGCGATCTTAGCGCTACGACTATCGTAAGTGTATGCTAAAGTATGGGAGTTACGATGATCTTAGCGCTACGACTATCGTAAGCATATGCTAAAGTATGGGAGTTACGATGATCTTAGCGCTGCGACTATCGTAAGCGTATACTAAAGTATGGGAGTTACGATGATCTTAGCGCTTAGATTGCTTTGTGGAACGGGACCCAGGCAGCTGGAATATTGGAATAGACAACACACACACACAAACTATCAGCAATCATCCACTCCTCCGGGTCAGCAATTATCCCCTTTTTCGGGTTAGCACTGACATCTCCTTCGGGTCAATAATGAGCCACTCCTTCGGGTCAGCAGTGATCCCCTCCTTCGGATTAATCACTGGATTGTCTGGTCCAGACTCGATTATTTACAGGCGGCCCCTCCTTCGGGTCAGCAACGATCCCCTCTTTCGTGTCAGCAACGACCCCCTCCTTCGGGTCAGCAACGATCCGCTCCTTCGGGTCAGCAACGATCCCCTCCTTCGGGTCAGCAACGATCCTCTCCTTCGGGTCAGCAACGACCCCCTCCTTCGGGTCAGCAACGATCCCCTCCTTCGGAGTACAGTCAACTATGTAAAAGATTGAACGCTTTAAACAATTTTATCCCCGACTATTGCAATGAGTAAGTTTGTGTATAGTGTATAGCCGCAGTCAGCAGTTATAATGCGGCGGGCTGTAAATAATCGAATCTGGACCAGGCAAACCAGTGATGGATATAATTAGCATCGTCCCGCGCTGTCAGTGTACGGTGGCACATACTCAATCAAATCACCTAACTGATCATCCGATCCAATTAATCGCCTTTACGACAAGCAATAGATGCTGGGTTCTTATTCTGACACATGGGCCCCGTTTGAGGTACCAGTCGTAGCGATACGACAGTCATAAGTCTGTGCTTAACTCTGCTACAAACGGCAATCGTAGTGCTACGATCGCGTAAGTGTATGTTTAAGTATAGGAGTTACGACCATCGTAACGTTACGATCGCGTAAGTTTATGTTTCAGTATAGAAGCTACGACCATCATAGCGTTACGATCGCGTAAGTCTATATTAATTTATAGGAGTTACGACCATCGTAACGTTACGATCGCGTAAGTTTGTGTTTAAGTATAGGAGTTGCGATCATCATAGCGTTACGATCGCGTAAGTCTATATTTATGTATAGGAGTTACGACCATCGTAACGTTACGATCGCGTAAATTTATGTTTAAGTAAAGGAGGTACGATAGTCGTAGCGTTACGATCGCTTTGTGAAGCTCGGCCCTGGTCCCCACGGGGGTCCGTTATATAAGGAGCAAACATAGGTACATTTACTTCAGCCATACTTATGTTGTCTGCATGTCAGAGTCTCAGAATAGGCGAATCCCATTTTCGTCGCACCACAAGTGTCCATGCCGTTCATCACAAAATCATAGCCATCAACTGGCCTTGAGTAAATTACTAATAATCTAATCAGGCACTCCTTGAACCGGCGGGTTGATCAACGCGGTCATCATCAGATCCCAGGCATTGATTTACCCCTGATTTGCGTCTGTCTAGTCACGAATAGCAGGCTTCGGTCTCCCACACCTGAGAACAGGCCAATTAAACCGAGATCACACTAGTTTAGGATATTCCGATTGCTGGACAGCTGAGTTCGGACTGACAATCAATGAGCCTCGGGAATTGAGGTAACAAAGTAGTTTGAGGCGTTCCGAACTACCGGACATCTGTGTTCAAATTGTCAATCAGTATGGACCAGGAATAGCAAGGATTCCCTTTGCTTCAAATTGACTATTATATTCCATGGAACCATGGACATATGTGCATAGACTCACAATCAGCGGAATCATGAAACCGTTTGATGAAATTACAGGTTTTTATTTACTGAACGGTTTACAGATGTGTCAAGGACTAAGGAAATTTGCACAGGTTCCTATCAGTCTGTTGAGGACTTCCGTTGTCCGTATTATAAAGATTTTGCTGCTTTTCCGGACCAAACCATTATTGAAAACATCCTTGGTGAGGTATGGTTATTGCGTAGTCATGTCTAGGGTTCTCTAAAGTATCAATTAACGACATCAGTAGTGTACCGGTAGGGAAAAATCTACACTGAGGTTGTGTCAAAGGAAACTTGTACCCTTGCAAGTTGATTTGTCTCGAACACGTCGGAACCCGGACTGGATTATCGAATTACGGAAGTCCGTGTGACAACCGGCATCGGTTACTTCCTTTTCACGTTCCTCCTTCTGGCCAGAGTAAGTGAGTTGAAACTAGCGTCGCATCTCCATTGTTTCAGCCGTCATCAATGTAGCAATTACATATTTAAAAGTAATCTGTCAAACATATGTTAGCTTAGACTAACGTTTAGTCAAAGTTTAGAAAAAAATGTCCGATGCAATACCCTATTTTGAACTATTGGCTTGCCTTTGCATGTGTTTGTAAGGGGTGGGACAGGAAACGCTTACCTTTTCGAGAACACCTGGCATCATAACTTTTTGATAGTGATTCATAAACACATGCTCATGGGAATTGTACAATCGACTCTGCTTTATGCAGAGATTTCTATTGGATATGGAAAGGGTTTTATCGCTTTATTTATATTCGACCGCTGTGATATTGCTTGATTATTGCTAAAAGCGTCGTAAAATCCTACTCACTTATTCACTCTTTTTTAAGAAGTCAACGACAAATGGAAGTTTATCGTACAATAAAACACAGGGAGAATAAACCATGAGTGGGGCAGTACCGAGTTGTTTATTCTCCATGAAAATGTTTTATTATAAACGACGACCACGAGCCGTTTATTTCTCAGATCAAATATTAACATAAGGTGCGACCTCTTTAAGGATGATGTAATGTACACCTCTATTTTAATAATGATGACTCCCTCAATAGAATCCGACCTCGGCTAAGTCTATTTTAGGCTCAGGTGTATATTTCTCGTATATTCTCATAATCCTCACATCGATTATCTTTACCATTTCTCCCAATACCGTTTGTCATATCTCTCATGTCTTCCTTTCGGCCGTCGGGTTTATCTGCGTTGCCAAACTACATCAATGGGGATCACCTAACCAGACACTCCCCCCTAAAAATAACGTCGTCCAATATACGGCGTCATCAAGTTGCGACCGCATGTTCGAATCTCCAGAAATGACGTCATGATAGAACAATGTTTTTTTGTGAAATAAACCACACATGTTCTTCATTGTTCTCTGCGATTTATCGGGTAACTATCTTACATATTCAAAGTAACAATGATAATATTTCTCCATTGAACGTACCAGAAAGCCTATCGTTGGCCTCCATCCATGCAAAATTCCGTTACCATTGTACCCGTCGTCCCATCGTTGTCCCAGATCCACCGTCCCCTTACTTCGTATCTGTAGTTCTATCATTACTCTACATCCATTGCTCCCTTACTTCGTATCCGTTGTTCTATCGTCACGCTACATCCATTGCTCCCTTACTTCGTATCTGTAATTCTATCAATACTCTACATCCACCGTGACCTTACTTCGTATCTGTAGTTCTATCAATACTCTACATCCACCGTGACCTTACTTCGTATCTGTAGTTCTATCAATACTCTACATCCACCGTGACCTTACTTCGTATCTGTAGTTCAATCATTAATCTACATCCATTGCTCCCTTACTTCGTATCTGTAGTTCTATCAATACTCTACATCCACCGTGACCTTACTTCGTATCTGTAGTTCTATCAATACTCTACATCCACTGTGACCTTACTTCGTATCTGTAGTTCTATCAATACTCTACATCCACCGTGACCTTACTTCGTATCTGTAGTTCTATCAATACTCTACATCCACTGTGACCTTACTTCGTATCTGTAGTTCTGTCAATACTCTACATCCACTGTGACCTTACTTCGTATCTGTAGTTCTATCAATACTCTACATCCATTGCTCCCTTACTTCGTATCTGTAGTTCTATCAATACTCTACATCCACCGTGACCTTACTTCGTATCTGTAGTTCTATCAATACTCTGAATCCACCGTGACCTTACTTCGTATCTGTAGTTCTATCAATATTCTACATTCATTGCTTCCTTACTTCGTATCCGTAGTTCTATCAATACTCTACATCCACTGTGACCTTATTTCGTATCTGTAGTTCTATCGTCATACTACATCCATCGTGACCTTACTTCGTATCCGTAATTCTATCGCCACATTACATGCTTCGCGCCCATACTTCGTTTGTGTAATTCTATCGTCACACTACATCAATCGGCCCCTTACTTCGTATCCGTAATTCTATCGTCACACTACATCCATCGGCCCCTTACTTCGTATCCGTAATTCTATCGTCACACTACATCAATCGGTCCCTTTGCTTCGTATCCGTAATTCTATCGTCACACTACATCAATCGGTCCCTTTGCTTCGTATCCGTAATTCTATCGTCACACTACATCAATCGGTCCCTTACTTCGTATCCGTAATTCTATCGTCACACTACATCAATCGGTCCCTTTGCTTCGTATCCGTAATTCTATCGTCACACTACATCCACCGTGACCCTACTTCATATCCGCAATTCTATCGTCAGACTATATCCATCGTGCCCTTACTTCATATCCGCAATTCTATCGTCTCACTACATCAATCGGTCCCTTTGCTTCGTATCCGTAGCTCTATCGATGCCCCACATCCATGAATAGTTCCCTTATCATCGAATCCGTAGTTCTGTCCTTGCCCTACGTCCATCGTCTCACACTTACAATCGCAGCCGTTAATGTAGCATGGCTCCATATACGGCTTACCCATACCGTCGTTGGTCGATCATCATCCATCGATCATCTTTAACTGTAGTAATGGGGAATCTATCGTGATATCTATAATCTTTTTATCTATATTTGTCCAATATCGATATACCGACAGAGCAGTGAGTGTATTGATTCCCTGTTACATCCGCCGCTACGTACCGTTATCTTTGTCACCTTAATTGATCGTTGCCCTATTTCTGTATTACCTCCAGGCCGGAGCCTCATATCTACCGCTGCCCTATTTCCGCCCTATGCACCCATCGTAGCCGTGGGTCTATCGCTTCCCAAAATAGGCCTACCCAACTCTTACCACCATTGCCATATTTCATGGTTACCACCCCCGCCCACTTACCGTAGGCTTACATAAGTCGGCGCATAAGATTTGCCATAACTTAGGTTCAATGTAATGAAATCCATCGTGACCTGGACGTTGACGCGCCATAGCCTTTGATCTATAGCTGGATCTGCTCGAGCAATGTTGTTTTTTTTTATAATCGTTCATGAATAAACCCAAGAAATCTTAATGTGTGTGCAACTGTGTGCTTCACACTGCACGAGAAGATCAGATGAAAGCAGAAATTGCTTCTTCCAGTTGAGTGAGTGAGTTTGATTTTACGTCGCTTTTAGCAATATTCCAGCAATATCACGGCGGGGGACACCAGAAATAGGCTTCACACATTCTACCCATGTCGGGAATCAAACCGGGTCTTCGGCGTGACGAGCGAACGCTTTTACCACTAGGCTACCCGACCGCCCCTTCTACCAGTTGAACCGACAGCCTAATAAGTCACACTTTTTCAGCATATGTGTACACATCTCCTGACGTTTATCGATGCAAAAAGTCATCCCACTAAGCATTCTAAATGACGACCACATCGTTTAACGTTAACGTGGCTTACAAGCTGACAGTAAAGATGCTATGATTCTGAGTAAAGAAAGTCGCAAATACTTTCCAGAATCACGAAGGTGGCATTCTGTCGCAATTTCTTCTTATTTGTATTCATAGTGTTTGTAGAATTGCCAAATAATTCAATTCAGCAGGTATCCCTACATCACTGTTAGGATGTCACATGTCCGGGGAATTCATCCAACCCCCGTGCATGCTGTAGTCATTTTAATCCGACACATCAACTTCAAATTATTGGCTTTAATTCAACTACGTGGCTGGACTATCAGAAACAATCGGTTCACCGTGAGTGGTTCTTTAATTCCTCTTTGAATTCAAGGACTAGTTTCCCATGATGAGGAAACGTGATCAGTTTGTGTAGTGAAATGGTTGGGTTTGTGGCGTGCGTCACCGTGGGGCAGGATACGCCCACCATTTTGTGAACACCTGGTATCATCACTATTTGATAGTGATTCATAGACACATGTTCATGATGTAGTTGGGAATGTACTATGGACTATGAAAAAATCCGTAGTTTATGCAGACAGCCTGAAATGTTTATTTACGACAGATATATTTTTCCGGAATTTAATTGCCCATAACACACGAGTGCGTATTATAAGCGAATAAATAAGTCTTGTGTACATTGATCAATCGGAAGGTGTGCTAATTGGGATTGTTCACTTGCCAATATATTAGCAAATATCGCCGTGGGGGCTTATTGGAGCGGGGCGCTAATTACGTCTAATACGGTAGTCAGAATCGTACAATGGACACACACACACACACACACACACACACACACACACACACACACACACACACACACACACACACACACACACACACACTCACACACGCTCACACACGCTCACACACACGCACACATGCACGTCCGCACACACACAAACTCGCACACGCACGCACACAAACAAACTCGCAAATGCAAGCACACACAAACATGCACGCACGCACACACACACACACACACACACACACACACACAAAACGCACGCCCACAGACAGACATACAACCCTGAAAGGTGTTAATTTGCAGTCATCCTGGATTGGTGTTCCTGTAAATAGAAAATGTCAATGCCAGAGGACACTCAGTCTCGATTATCTGCCGAAACAGTTCTCATTGGGCGTAGAAGCCAGAACAGTGTTGAAACTAATATGAACGGATCACTGGTATTGATGTCTCATGATTGTTCAACTAATCAATCCGTGTAATGACGCGGATATCGTTCATGTTGATACACACGAAGAATGTTACTCTCCCTTCAACGTTGACCATTGCTTACAATCATGATGTCAGGTAATGACAGGGTTCGAACCTGAAGCATTAAGTCGTTTGACATGCAACAATTCGCTGTGCCAATTGCTCAGACTCCGCCGAACAAATTGGCCACTAATTTACAGACAGGTGACTGAGAATGTTGGGAGCTTGACATAATGTGACAGATATTCTATACAGAGGCTTGGTATGCCGGAATTCTCACCTTGTGGGCGGTTGTTTAGGAAATTATGTCCCATCAATGGAATTTTAGGTTAATTTGCTTTCCACGCGAGTACGAATAACAAGTTTGTGACCCAGGCTAGTTTCATATTAACTGATAAGCATTAACAAGCTCGATAGCTTCACACTAACTGGTTCTGGTAACATCGTCTAGATCTCAAGAAAAAAAGGGCACCAGATGACAGAGACTCTCCTCTTTATAATAACACACATGTACGCACGCACACGAGAAACATGACCACTTTGGAGTTTCTTTTTGATAACATAAGGTTAGTATTTAGTTTGTACAAACAATATAAGTGATGAGTGAGTGAGTGAGTTTGTTTTACGTCGCTTGTAGCAATATTCCAACAATATCACGGCGGGGGACACCAGAAATGGGCTTCATTCATTGTACCCATGTCGGGAATCGAACCCGGGTCTTCAGCGTGACGAGCGAACGCTTTAACCACTAGGCTACCCGAACGCCCCTTTTAGTGAAGACACATGGCTAGGTTTATATCAAACAGGGGCGGTCGGGTAGCCTAGTGGTTAACGCGTTCGCTCGTCACGCCGAAGACCCGGGTTCGATTCCCGACATGGGTTCAATGTGTGAAGCCCATTTCTGGTGTCCCCCGCCCTGATATTGCTGGAATATTGCTAAAAGCGGCGTAAAACCATACTCACTCACTCACTATATCAAACATAATCTTGGACGCGACTTTAAACCCCATTTCACCCCACCTCACCTATATAAAACACCTGCGAAAATCCTTATTCACAAACGTTTACAACAATCGAAACACCACGCGCGAGCGTCCCTATCTACCTGTATTCATCACAAGTGACCTAGATTTGCTGCAAAAAACACCACAGCGACTGAATCAGGCAACAAAGCTGTGACGTGTAAGAACAAACACACGGTACAGTTTCAACATCCGCAACATTGTAGTCTGAAGTAGAACAATTATATCTAGGTACCCAATATATGTCAACATTTACACTACACTTCACAATAAAACGCCGCACAACGATTTATATATTGACACACGCTTTTACAAATCGCTATAGTTTTGAATAGACTTGAAAGAATTATACAAAGTAGAATATTTAAAAAAATGTTTACCTCATTCTTCAAAGAAACAATGAACACAAAACGACGAGTGTGTATTAATGATTTTACGCTGAACTCCAAACAGTGTTATATATAAGCCTGACAACTTCATTTAGTTGATGTCGAAGATGTTTGCCTCCGTTCAATCGATACCTCTAACGCTGTCTGGAGCCGAGGGGAAAATGTTGACGCAGACAATACACCATTGTCCATAGCTCTCACTAAATCTTGCGCCAGATCTCCATGAAACCGTTAATTATTTTTGCATTTCCAAACCTCCATGCAAGAAGCGGAAGTGCATCATCGGACTCGTACGCCGGACCGGAAGTTGTAAACAAAATGTCGGAAAGAGCCCAGAGATCTCAATGGTGAATCAATGTCTGTTTTTACCTTATCTCAACACGATGAGTACATAACGAGGCCCTAATAAGTGCATCAAGCCGAGGAGTGGCTCACAGCGCTCCGCACAAGTCTAAATAGCCGACAGTCAATGGCGAATATTGATTCGACGTGATATTATGTCAAAAACTCTTGGAGCATAAATCTTTGTTCTTTATAGAGAATATCCCACGCTCTCTTGTGGTAGGTCGAGTGTGAAAGATGAGAGTCGAGATGTTGCTAAAGTGTCACGAGGACGGCGTTTCCATGGTGATGAGATTTATTCCACCAGGGTATCACGTATTGCTGAAAATCAAGGACATCGGGTTTACAAGACCTTGTAAAATAGTGAACTCATCCAAATGTCCTACGGAAACGAAATTAAAACAACTCTGAAACGCCATTACGCGTTACAAAACTTATTTTCAATCCAAAAAACCCTCATCACAACCAAGCGCTTGGTGCAAAGGACGAGGGGACATCTTAAATCAAGAAAGGAAAGAATTTCAACCATCGTTTAAACGAGTTATCGGCGAAATGAAATACAGCATTCATTAGCATTCCTCTTCAATAAACCCATTTGTAGATGAATAGTTTTGTTCAATAAGGAAAAGGCCCAATTAACCTTTGTGAATTATGAAAAGATTTTGTTAATAGGGAAGTTTTAAGGCTTAATATCTTTTTTACTTTTGATGTTTCATAATCGCATTCTGAAGTATTTCAAAGCGTTTTGATGGTTTGAAAAGATTTATCAAGTCGATATTTTCAACGATTTTTATCATTCAAACAAGAATCTATTAAGTGTGTTCTTGAAATGTTACTTTGCGGAAGCGAGTCCGAAACCTGTATGTCAGCCATTGCTTTGAGGAAACGGGCATGGGGCTCTTCAACAAACAACGTGTAGCGACGGAAGCGCTCAGCATGTGAAGTTAATCTTTGAAGGAAACTATAAGAGGCGTTTATGAGCATTTTTAACAGTGACACTTTAAATCTTTCAATACAAATTTATAGTTGAGTACAAAATCACATTTCCAACCGTTCAACCGAAATTTCAGATTCCAGCATGATTTGAAAAAAATGGCTATTTAATAGCAATTTTAACAGTTTCTAACTCCTTGAGCTGGAGTGTTTAGTTCGAGATGCGTTTTTTTATTGATGTGGTGTTCATATATGTGGATTGATGCAGAAAGGGGTATTGATGCCACTCGTTGACTCATGAAAGAAATGCCTATGGTTGTGTAATCCACTTCAAACAGCAACAAGTTAATGTTTCTATAACATCGTACTTACGACAAATGATGAGAGGTTTACGAGCGTTTATAAATCTGATACGAACTGTGTTTACACATTTCTCTGGAATTTAGAACGTTCGATAACAATTAGGGACAAATATACTGCAACATGAGGAATATAATGTTTAAATAATCAATGGTCAACTTATCTGAATAATTTGGATGGAAATCGAAACGTCTCGCATCTGTAAAAAAGTCATTTCTGCGGTATAATTTAATGTTAGATATAAAATACATTTTAACGAACACATTTAAAGTTTTTAGGTAGATGTGCTGTAATTTCTACTGTTTTGCTCCTGTTGATACTATTCGTGTTTTGTTTTTTTGCTTAACGCCGCACTCAGCATTATTCAAGCTTTATGGTGGCGTTCTGTAACTAATCGATCCTGGGCCAGACGATCCAGTGATTCCAGCATCGATCTACGCAATTGGGATACGATGACATGCGTCAGCAAAGGCAGCAAGCTTAACCTCACCGATCCTGTTAGTCGCCATTTACGACAAGCAGAGGTTGCTGAAGATGAGTCTTAACCCTGATCTTTACGAGTTTGAACTGTCGGTGAAGTTTCTCACGTTTAAATAACGAACTGCTTCCAGTGTTAACTGTCTTTCGTTAGTTTTGAACGGAACTTATGTTAGAGACTTATTTACATTTTTTTTTATAAAAAATGTAGATCTAATAACATGTTTCCATTCGACTTTACCGTCGATTCATGCGTTCAATCTTCAATACCAAGAATTATACTTAAACCTTAAAGGGGTGAATGCAGTATGTATTCTTGGTCAAAGGGGTCGTTAGCCTATTTTATTTCTGTTGAGATTTGTAAGATAGCAGCGCTTTGATTTCAAAATGTCACGCGGACGTCAGAGAAAACGTAATTACCAGAACGAGGCTCTCAGTTGTGCAAATTCAAAACGACGTAATAACCTTAGTTCAGGTAGACTGTAGCAAATTGGCGTGTCCCGTAAAAGTTGCTACGCCTTTAGGGACTTCAGATTCTAAGCCTCGTTAATCAAGGAGCCCTCTTCTGTAACAAGGTCTAATTCGACCCCTTTAGGTATTGACAGATTCGTGCTTTTTGTTCATCATTGTCAGCGAAAATTCAAGAATGAAGGAGAGAGCGTATTTTCGACCATATGAATGTTCCTGGGGATTCATTACCAGTATGCCACGAGGGCTCTGTCGTTTACTATTGTCGTCAATCCGAGATATAAAAACAATCCGCGATAAAAAAAATTAGTGCGATCGCTTTTCGCATCGATTTGGATATTTTCTGAACGGAATTTTTACACGGCCAACGATAAGCAGGACTATTTTTTCGTATTTTAACCCTTTAGCTGCCAAAGAGGACATGAGTCAGTTATATCGATCTTATCGTTGATGAAGAAACTTGTCTCCCCCGTGGTGACTGAAAGGAGGGCAGTTTAAGTCAAACAGTCTGAAATGTGTGCATTTGAAATCTTTAAGGGTTCGTGTATTTGGGCATGTAGCTACACGTCCCAAAAAAGACGAATTAAATCGAATGCTTTGGGTTTTGGATATCAAGGCTAATTATCATCTTTGATTATATTTTTTAATTCAAATTTCATGAATAAACATCTCCCATTTCCTGGGGCCTATCAGCAAAACTACAAATTACAAGTACCTGCGGTAATCAAAATACAGTGATAATAAACCCTGGATAGCACTCTATTATAGCAGACGTTTTCTAAAGGCAAACTATATATCAGAATACTGTACAGATTTGATTTTGTATTTTATTCTCTCTAGGTTTGTAATATCTAGTGAACAAACACAATGACATATTTCTCGCTACAAGATATTTGTTACAATATATGCTGCTTAGGCTTCTATAACGCTTCGCCACATGGTCCTTCCGGGTACCATTTACACTACCTCCGCTGTAGGGCATTGGCGGTTCTCTACTCTGTCGCTACATGGTCCTTCCGGTTATCCTTTACACTACGTCCGCTGTAGGGCATTGGCGGTTCTCTACTCTGTCGCTACATGGTCCTTCTGAGTATCCTTCACACTACCTCCGCTGTAGGGCATTGGCGGTTCTCTACTCTGTCGCCACATAGTCCTTCCGGGTATCCTTTACACCACCTCCGCTGTAGGGCATTGGCGGTTCTCTACTCTGTCGCCACATGGTCCTTCCGGGTACCATTTACATTACCTCCGCTGTAGGGCATTGGCGGTTCTCTACTCTGTCGCCACATGGTCCTTCCGGGTACCATTTACATTACCTCCGCTGTAGGGCATTGGCGGTTCTCTACTCTGTCGCCACATCGTCCTTCCGGGTACCATTTACATTACCTCCGCTGTAGGGCATTGGCGGTTCTCTACTCTGTCGCCACATGGTCCTTCCGGGTATCCTTTACACTACCTCCGCTGTAGGGCAATGGCGGTTCTCTACTCTGTCGCCACATGGTCCTTCCGGGTACCATTTACATTACCTCCGCTGTAGGGCATTGGCGGTTCTCTACTCTGTCGCCACATGGTCCTTCCGGGTATCCTTTACACTACATCCGCTGTAGGGCATTGGCGGTTCTCTACTCTGTCGCCACATGGTCCTTCCGGGTATCCTTTACACTACATCCGCTGTAGGGCATTGGCGGTTCTCTACTCTGTCGCCACATGGTCCTTCCGGGTACCATTTACATTACCTCCGCTGTAGGGCATTGGCGGTTCTCTACTCTGTCGCCACATGGTCCTTCCGGGTATCCTTTACACTACATCCGCTGTAGGGCAATGGCGGTTCTCTACTCTGTCGCCACATAGTCCTTCCGGGTATCCTTTACACCACCTCCGCTGTAGGGCATTGGCGGTTCTCTACTCTGTCGCCACATGGTCCTTCCGGGTACCATTTACATTACCTCCGCTGTAGGGCATTGGCGGTTCTCTACTCTGTCGCCACATGGTCCTTCCGGGTACCATTTACATTACCTCCGCTGTAGGGCATTGGCGGTTCTCTACTCTGTCGCCACATGGTCCTTCCGGGTACCATTTACATTACCTCCGCTGTAGGGCATTGGCGGTTCTCTACTCTGTCGCCACATGGTCCTTCCGGGTATCCTTTACACCACCTCCGCTGTAGGGCATTGGCGGTTCTCTACCCTGTCGCCACATGGTCCTTCCGAGAATCCTTTACACCACCTCCGCTGTAGGGCATTGGCGGTTCTCTACTCTGTCGCCACATGGTCCTTCCGGGTACCATTTACACCACCTCCGCTGTAGGGCATTGGCGGTTCTCTACCCTGTCGCCACATGGTCCTTCCGGTTATCCTTTACACAACCCCTGCTGCAAGCAGTCATCCAGTAGTTATTTCAAAAATGAGACATCAACAATAATGTTGAAAAGTTGAATCGTTGTATTGTCTCCAGTGTCATGTGACCAGATACCAATCATACCCCCTGGTATTTTGTGCCCGAACGAAGTCAATAAAATTATGACCGGATTCCCCGTATAAGATCAAGGATCTAAATCATGATTATTTCTTTGCAATGTTTGATGGTTGTCAGGAAAGTGTTTCAATATATTCTAACGTTGAGCAACTGTCCCTATTTCAAAGAAGATCGTTCCGAGCAAAATCAATGAGCCCACAGTTGCCTCATCCTCAGCACAAACTGAACCATTGACCTGCAGTTAAACACAGTACACGTCCGGCTCGCGGTGTCGCCACAAGCTCTATTCCGGAAAAAGATTTAAGTTAGGGTGTCCTTTTTATTCAGAAGTTTTATTTTAGCCTTCTCCAATATACTTTTATTCAGCAGCTGAAGTTAAATAGTTAGACTTGAAATCGTATTCAGCAGTATTATCAAACACGCAAATTGTAAATTGTCTTTTCGTCAAGATTTGATGTTAATTCATCACAAAATTCAAATAGATAAAATCATTATGAATTGATTGATAAATGTTCATGATGAAGAACAGCATCTGTTCAATTCCCCTGTAGTATTGCTTCTGGAAACCCTGATTCAGCACCCTTGTATTAACCCCAAACCCTTGTGTTAACCCTAAACCATTGTGTTAACCCCAAACCCTTGTGTTAACCCCAAACCATTGTGTTAACCCCAAACCATTGTATTAATCCCAAACCATTGTGTCAACCCTAACCGCTGTGTTAACCTCTAAACCTTTGTGTTAACCCCAACCCTTGTGTTAACCCCAACCCTTGTGTTAACCTCAACCCTTGTGTTAACCTCTAAATCTTTGTGTGTACCCCAAATCCTTCTGTGTACCCCAACTCTTGTGTTAACTTCCAAACCCTTGTATTAACCCCAAACCCTTGTATTAACCCCAAACCCTTGTGTTAACCCCAAACCATTGTATTAATCCCAAACCCTTGTGTCAACCCTAACCACTGTGTTAACCTCTAAACCTTTGTGTTAACCCCAACCCTTGTGTTAACCTCAACCCTTGTGTTAACCTCTAAATCTTTGTGTGTACCCCAAATCCTTCTGTGTACCCCAACTCTTGTGTTAACTTCCAAACCCTTGTGTTAACCCCAAACCCTCGTGTTAACCCCAACCCTTGTGTTAACCCCAGCCCTTGTGTTAACACCAAACCCTCGTGTTTACCCCAAATCCTTGTGTGTACCCCAACTCTTGTGTTAACTTCCAAACCCTTGTGTTAACCCCAAACCCTCGTGTTAACCCCAACCCTTGTGTTAACCCCAGCCCTTGTGTTAACCTCAACCCTTGTGTTAACCTCTAAGTCTTTGTGTGTACCCCAAATCCTTGTGTGTACCCCAACTCTTGTGTTAACTTCCAAACCCTTGTGTAAACCCCAACTCTTGTGTTAACTTCCAAACCCTTGTGTTAACCCCAAACGCTTATGTTAACCCCAACCCTTGTGTTAACCTCTAAACCCTTGTGTCAAACCCAACCCTTGTGTTAACCTCAAAACCTTTGTATTAACCCCAAATTTTGTGTTAACCCCAACCCTTGTGTTAACCTCTAAACCTTTGTGTGTACCCCAAATCCTTGTGTGTAGCCCAACCCTTGTGTTAACTTCCAAACCCTCGTGTTAACCCCAACCCTTGTGTTACTCTCACATCTTGTGTCAATCCCCCAGGCCCTTTAGAATTTAGTAAGTAGAAAACGCTTGACCTTTTTCTCAGCGATATTACAGGTTTAAAATAGGAGTACATGCAAGCTTAACGTTTCCGTATCGGGAAATGTACTTAATGATGGCGTTGGTATATATAGATAAACAATTCAATATGGGAAATCAATTAAATCTCACAGGTCTCGATCCTTAGCTCAATCACCAGGAGACATTGAATTTCAAGTTGCAAAGTCAATTACAAAGATTTTTGCCGTTTTCCTGTTTCTGTCATTGAGACAACATTTTCATTCCAGCGTGATACACGGACGTGTAATTATCACGGATTTATTGGAAAACGTTTATTAAAGCTGAAAGCTGACTCGTGACATTAGGAACAGGTCATTGCCTGGCAATATACGGCAGCTTTTTATATACCCCGTGACGTCTATCACTGAAATATCAACCTGTTTAAAGGACATAATTACTGCATTCGGTTCTTCAAGATTTGGAACAAAAGAATTCCAGTCCCCTGACCAGCTCTGATTCAATGTATAGAGTTATGCCCCTTAGTCATGTCAGGATCTCGTCGGGCCGAATCGATGGGATTCCCAAAAAGTTGTAAACGCCTAAGACACGCATCTCTTCTATTTCTTCCTATATCAAGATGTCGCACCGTGATATGGCTGAAATAGAGAGCGGCATCAGGCCCCACTAACTTATTCTAGATGTGTGTCTGCGGTAGTTGATGAACGTAGGACCAAAGTGTACGTCCTCTTTCCTTCGATGACATGTATTCCACCTCCACATTGTTCAGTGTTGGTGTTTCTGTCGTATTTGACGGCTAGGGGGTTACTTTGTACATGTGTAATGCTATAAAATCCATACTTTGGAGCCGAATGTAACCAGAAAGTGTGTGTCCATTACTGCAAACGCCTGACACACTCTAAAACTCAACGCGAAACTCAATAATAATAAAATGATGCTTGTTAGATTTATTTTTCACTCGTCCTGCAGGTGCGCTCTAGAAAGCACATACACTTCAACATTCACAGGCACAAACATACACACTTCGCAAAAATAAGTTTTCCATTTAATAATTATTTGTAACGTGGAAAACTATTTCCCCACCAATCAATACACTAATATCAATTTGAACAAACAACTCAAACCAATCAAATGCTTGGAAAATATTACTCCGTGTTTTGAAGTATGCTTTGAATTGACCGTCGTTTCCAGCAGTCGGAAAACAAGAAAAACAAATCAATATGAAGTTAGAATTTAACGATGATGGCACAGTGACGTCTGTGTATTCACATGGCACGGAGGAAGCTGAATCTAAGAATTCACCATTTCATTCTTTTAATGGCATCATACCATTTGCAGTGGAGGCACGTTCTGCGTGTCTTAATAAACCTTTGAATTCTTAAAGAGGTTTTCATACTGCAAGCGATCAACGAATCTGAAGAGATTGCTTGTATAAATTCATTGCGGATCTTTATGGATGACCTTCCGGTTGGATGGAAGTTGATGGCTTCATTAAAATTCATAAGGAAAACTGGCTTTTAGTAAAGCTAGACTTTGATATATCGTAAGAGATCCGTCGATCTGTTCGACACAGCTTCCATCTGATTTGCAACACTCGTTATAAAAGTTCAAACAGATAGGCTGTACCCGGACGTTAGATGAATACAAATTCCTTAGCAATGGAGTTGTAGGGTTTAAGAGTGATGTTGATGTTCCGACCTTTTAAAAGGATATCCATGCTACACCAAATGGTTCACATTGTTAATGATCTGAGGATAAAGAAACAAATCTGTGCTGAAGAGAAAGGGTTAACCTTTGGACGGTATGTAATGACGTCGTTCAACATGTTAGCCACTAGTTGGTCTAGTACCCTCAGAGAGTGCTGCCATGATTGACACTCGATTTAGTAATTTCCACATAACTGCTCTGCGCATCAATCACGTGCATAGCATTAGACACTTTTCTACGAATCAATAATTTCAAACACACATTTGGATTTTTATTGCGGAGCATATGCCAGTTTACAAGGAGCAAAAACTCCATTAAAGGTAGGAATATAATGGCCACAGAAATAATTGTAAATTCTTCCGCGCGGATTTGAGGGATGGGGCTGCGAAAGAGTGCGCGTCGTGTGCGCTAATGTAGGCTTTTGACAGCTGGGACATAGAACAGGTCCAACCTTTGATGTCTGTAACAGGAAGAGAGGGGGTTATCTTATTGGAAAATAATACACATGGCGAGCTGTAATTGAAAGTGTCCCAGCTCTGCCAATATTTTCGAAATTTGGCGGCCATGTTATTTACAGCGAGACCTGGAGAGCATCAGTTGGACGTATGTTAAGACTGGTGTCGGTATGATCGGGAAATAGTGGATGTGATATCATGTAAATACATAATACATCATTCATGCTTCGTGCGTGCGTAATAATTGAGTTTGTCGCGTCTTGAAAAGACAGGAAGTCGATAGAGTAGGACAAAATGGGATTTTGTATTATTTTAGTAGTTTTCACTTTTGAATCTCGTTTAATGTGTTTGAGTGGCGTGCAAGAAACTGCCATAGATACTTTGTTTTGAACTTCGGTATTGTGACAAATCATAGCACCAGTACCATAGGCGGCAGTGTCAGATACATGTCTCCAGAAGATCCATCCTTGATCCACTCTGTGTATGACGGCACAGTGTCAGATACATGTCTCCAGAAGATCCATCCTTGATCCACACTGTGTATGAAGGCACAGTCTCAGATGCATGTCTGTATAAGATCCATCCTTGATGCACACCGTGTAGAAGATCCATCCTTGACCTACACTATGTAGGAAGGCACAGTCCCAGAAACATGTCTCAAGAATATCCATCCTTGACCAACACTGTGTGGGAAGGCACAGTCTCAGATACATGTCTGTAGAAGATCCATCCTTGATGCACACTGTGTAGAAGATCCATCCTTGATCCACATTGTGTAGGAAGGCACCGTCTCAGAAACATGTCTCCAGAATAGCCTTCCTTGATCCACACTGTGTACGAAGGCAGGATGTCAGATAACATGTCTGTAGAAGATCCATCCTTGATGCACACTGTGTAGAAGATCCATCCTTGACCCACACTGTGTAGGAAGGCACAGTCTCAAAAGCATGGCTGTAGAAGATCCATCCTTGACCCACACTGTGTAGGAAGACACAGTCTCAGATACATGTCTGTAGAAGATCCATCCTTGATGCACACTGTGTAGAAGATCCATCCTTGACCCACACTGTGTAGGAAGGCACCGTCTCAGAAACATGTCTGTAGAAGATCCATCCTTGACCCACACTGTGTAGGAAGGCACAGTCTCAAAAGCATGGCTGTAGAAGATCCATCCTTGACCCACACTGTGTAGGAAGGCACAGTCTCAGATACATGTCTGTAGAAGATCCATCCTTGATGCACACTGTGTAGAAGATCCATCCTTGACCCACACTGGGTAGAGAGGCACCGTCTCAGAAACATGTCTCCAGAATATCCTTCCTTGATCCACACTGTGTAGGAAGCCAGAGTGTCAGATACATGTCTGTAGAAGATCCTTGCTCAACATAGTGAATGAAGACAGCGTTAGATACATGTGTGTAAGGGACGTTTTCGTCCAGACCTTGGCTTGGGAAATGTGAAAGGATCTGAAATGATGAACAGTGGCTGTTAATGATAATCCCACTGAAGCTGGAGTATCACGGGCAGAGGTTAGCGGTATTAGTTCTACGGCTTCTCAAGCAGGAGAATTACTACATTTATAGCTCTAAGACTCACCTCACGACAGACATTCCGCTTCATCAGCCTGGCACAAACCATCGTTAATTACGCCAGCACTTTACCACAATCACTCGATCAATGCTAACCTTAGTGCATATGCTATGCTTTGTATCATTGAACGTTAGTGAGTGAGTGAGTGAGTGATTGAGTGAGTGAGTGAGTGAGTGAGTGACTGGGTGGGTGGGTGGGTGGGTGGGTGGTGGAGTGAGTGAGTGAGTGAGTGAGTGAGTGAGTAAAAGAAAGAGAAAATCATTACTATTAGAATAATAAAATTTGACCATGTGATCAGGGTACGGGACATTGTGTACCGTCGATCCCCATTCCCTGAATTCCGATGCGTTAGAGGGAAAATGTTCTGCTCCGGAATGATGCCTTGAACACTCCACACAATTAGTTCCTGTTTAACGGTTTTCAAAGACTCTTGCTCAAAAGTTGTTTGGTCAGGGTGACAACATTCAAGGCATTACAAAGCTTTCACAGTGTGGAGGACATTTCTACATTTAACGCATCAGTGACGAAAGCAATTCGAAATGAAAGTCTAACAATTGACTTGCCTTCCCATGTGTTTGTGTCGGGTACCACTCATTGGGCAAGAAAAGCCCACACCTGGTATCAACACTATTTCATAGTTATAACATAACAAATGCTCGTTATATAATCAGAATCGAACTATGGACTCTTCTGTAGAAGAGATTTCTTCTTATTGAAGAGGGCGGGTGACCCAGTCGTCTAAGGCGCCCCAATTTGCCCCTTGTTGCGTCCCTTGGGCACGCCAGAAATATATGATTGTTTGTAGGTTTCTCAGCACCATACCTGTGGTCGTAGGTTTCACCGAAGTGGTAAACGTCTGTGACTTGCATCACTTCGGGATTTCCTCCCATATTTAGTTGACACGCCGTGATATAACCGGAATAATGTTGAAAGCGGCGTTAAACCCAACTCACTCACCCACTCTTCTTATAGAAAGCGCCTTGTCGCTTTTCTTTTCAATGTTACACTTCATCGCCAAAACTTCGGCACAATTCCAAAGTGAGTAAGTGACCTTAGTTTTACGACACTTTTAAAAGTATTACAGTTATATCACGGCGTGTCAGCTTAATGTGGGAGGAAAGCCCGGAGTGATGCAGGTCTCAGACGTTTACCACTTCGGTGAAACCCACGAGCACGGGTATGGTGCTGACAAACCTAGAAACATAATCGGGGCGAATCGGGATGCGAACCCACAATCATAGGTTTCTGGCGCGTCCGAAGGGACGCAACTCTGCACAGCGAATTGCGGCGTCTCAGACTACTGGGCCAACCGTGCCCTCCACAATTCCAGAGAACCAGAGAGATTCATATACTTCCCACGGCCTACAGCGACATCGACGTGCCAGCTGAGGTAGGCTAACGTTATGCATTTACAGAGTAAACCAATTTTCCTCCTAACTTCACCGTGATGTGGCTAAAATTGCTTATACAGTCAAAGCAAACAACCCGGCAAAAGCCGTTGTCTGATGTTAATAACAAACTTTATATAGTCACGACTGAATAGGTCTTCAATTACAACACTTACGGTATATTGAGTTTTTCGTCTCCCAAATCCTCACTCTATTACAATATGACATTCAGTTTCCGATTTCTTCCGGATCCGTTGATGAATGACAGAATGGCGGAAGGGATGAAGTTTGAAGTTTGTTTGGAGTGAGAGACGCTGATAATGGCCCGTGAGGTCTGTTTGGGCGGTCTACATGGTCTGTCAGATCACCATGGGAGATGAGATGAATGTCATGTGTTGACTGATTCCACAGTAACGCCGCCACGAGATGAGCTAGTGAGGAATGCATCTCCGTCTTCAAGGTACAAAAGAATAAATGAAAAGCTCTGTTAAGGAACAGTCGGCTCGTAAGCCTACTGAGATAGCACGGAATACAGGAGACAGTGGTACTGATAACGGAACAAATTAAAGAGAAATTGTGGCGTTGAGGTGGGAAATGAAATAATAAGAGTTTGGCGGATTGTGTAAGAGCGAGAAAGACAGGTTAACATTATGAAACGGTGATGTTTCAGGAAGAGATTCGTAGAAGGGGGAGTGGAAGTGATCAAACTGATGTTTGAAGAGAGAGAAGGAGAGAGAGAGAGAGAGAGAGAAAGAAAGAGAGAGCAAGAGAGAGAGGGAGAGAGAGAAAGAGAGAGAGAGAGAGCAATAGAGAGAAAGAGATTGAAGACGTTCTAACAGATGTAGTCATTATATGAAGAAGTGTTTCTTTGGCCGCATCGTTTCAATTTCAAGACGACAACAAAATATGCGAAGCTTGCACAGAACACCGGGAGACACATTACAGCTGTCTAAAGAGTCGCCATATAACAGATATCTCTGTTCGCAAGCAGATCCCACTCTTTGCGAGACACGCTCAAGACAAAGGGCAGCGCTGGCTGAGACAACCTTGGATATATATATATATATCCTAGTTGTTTTATTATAGTGGCCATATTCTTACTCTCGTATTGCTGTAATGAATGCTTACACGAGAGTTTCTTGTTTGCAGTCAGTTTCTGATCTGAAATTTGATCATTGCGCTCATTAGCGTACTACAAATCTGCCGGTGTCGTGCATCACACCAGCCCCCAAACATCACCAGCAGCCTTGCGTCTGTTTGTCTGTCTCGCATACTGGCTTACGGAAAACCACCCTTCTGTAATGAGACGATAACCTATCCATAGGTTCACATATTTGTAAGGAGAAAAACGTTTAATAACATCTTGTTTAAGCTTGAGATGATCTTTTCATCGAACAAAGTTCACTAACTGTTCTGTCTATAAAATATAGCAACATGGGAAGATCGTTCATCAGGAATGATTAACGTCATTGCATTCGCTGATAAATAAATATCGCACCTATCGTATGTGAAAAAAACCTAGTGCCACAACATAGTTAATTAAGGCCTCTATGGAAGTCGCCAACTGACTCTTAAACCATACAACAAAAGGGTATAGACGCTTCAGGTGTCAGATGGATAACACCTTTCTCAAATGTCAACGGATCCGTAAACCAAGAAAGATTTTGCCTATCGTTACTGGGCTTCGACACATCCATCACAACACGTGTACATATCCCTGGGGTCTCCTGACGGTCCGGCAGGGTCTTTGTGGACAGGCATATGTTATGACCTCCAAAATGTTCAAACAGAGAAATGGATATGTGAGACCGTTGTCACACTTCTACAGAAACCATTGCTACCGACACGACCATCTGTTATATTGGAGATATCGTTGCAGAAGCTGACGTGTTAGATCTGTTATGCCGTCGGGATGACGTTCAGGACACTGTCAGATGACTCTGTATTTCCTTTGTACAGCGTTATCATCAATCTGCCTCATGTAACCTATTTCCGGGTAATTAGCAGGGTGTAATGGAATTCTGTCATTTTGAAGAATGCTTTTACGAAATTTGAGCTTTAAAAACTTTCCTGTGACATGGAAAGGCTGACGGCGATGTTTATTCATGGGGATGGAGAACTGGTTATCCTTCTGTAATAGCAATGCTTTTGTTATTGATGTATGCCATTGTATCTGTATGTCATTATGAGGTCTTTAATAACCTTTTGTAGAATTTACATAAACTAAACTAAACACAGTCATTATCTGTAGTTCACATCCAAACGGTTTCTCGTTTGATGAATTTAACATATTCATCTAATCAATATCAATTGTTTAATCCATTTCAATATAATACCATGAAAAGTTGTTATCATCGTGTGGGTAATTTAATATATGCCAATTTAAGGCAATCGATAATGTTTAGATTTAGCCGGTATTATACCGGTGCTAATTAATTGTAAATGTAAAGATTGTCCGGATTTTAACATTGGAGTTATCTTCCTTACCTTAACTATGCTGCCATGAGTGCTTACAAGTTCAATCAGTTTTCTGCATACGGAGAGAAAAATGCCAAATTACCTGGTCTTCAGGTCAGCAATGTTTCGATATAAATGTTACAAATCCGGTATTATTTTTAATTGGAAATGTTAAGAATGATCGGATTTTAACATTGGAGATATCTTTCCTTACTTAAACTATGCTTGCATGGTTGCTTACAAATTCGCCATGTCAGTATATTGTAAAGATGCTGAATCCTGCTGAATCCTGCTGAATCCTGCTGAATCCTGCTGAAACTCAAATAACTATGCCATTGTTGGTACAGTGCAATATCGGAGTATACTATTAACAAAGAACACGCTTTTATCCGAACGCAGGTATTTCATAATAACTTGATGGAAATGTATCCTTCCGGATAAACAAGTTTTTGTATTGTGTTCTGTATTTCTGTTTCTGATACTGGCCACTTAATGCGACTCGAGTGGTTTATTCTCCCTGAAGTGTTTTATTGTACGATAAACGACAACGAGTCGTTTATTTCTAATATGAGATATCAATATAATATACAGCCGCTTTAAGGATGATGATAAAAATGTACAAGCTTTAAAAGTATTTACCCCTATTTTAATAATGACGACTCCCTGAATAAATCCGACCTAGGCAATATCAGACAAGTCCATTTTATTAACAGGTTGGTTGGTATTTCCCAGAAATATCACAATCCTCAGGTCGATTATCTGTACCTTTTCCACTAATATCTCTCCAACTTTTGGATGCGATTTTTCGGCCACTGCATTTATCAGCGTTGCTCAGCTAAATCCATTGGGAACAACTCACAAGACATTTCCCTCTAAAACGTAACGTCATCCAATGACGTCATCAATTTGCGAGCGCATATTCGAATCTCCAGAAATGACGCCATCATAGAACAATCTTTTATGGCGAAATAAACTTCGTTCTTCATTGTTCTTTGCGATTTATCGCGTAGCTATATTATATTTTACAATCATCCACTCTTACCAATCATTCGTCCGTCATTAAACGCTCGGTTCTACCCCAGCCTTGGGCGGTCGGGTAGCCTAGTGGTTAAAGCGTTCGCTCGTCACGCCGAAGACCCAAGTTCGATTCCCGACATGGGTACAGTGTGAAGCCCATTTCAGGTGTCCCCCGTCGTGATAATGCTGGAATATTGCTAAAAGCGGCGTAAAGTCAAACTTGCTCACTCACTCTCTCCATCCCAGTCTATCCCCGTCTTTCAAGCAGTGATATCCCCATGTTACTAATCTTATATTTACCGAGGCTCAAACTTCTACCCGTATAGCCACGACTAGCCTAGCGGATATCGCAGTCACTCGTCAGTTCGATCTCCATAATTCAACAGCCATTGTTTGCGTATGATATAAAATGAGGAACAAAAGAAATTCTCTAGATGTTTGTTTTATATGTAACTTCAAATTGAAATGTCTATTTCACCATCCCTCATTTCTGCAACAGTTTGTAAAACGTAATCTGTGGATGGGTGTAAAAATGAATTGGTTCAACGAGGACTGAGGTGAGGTGAGGTGAGGTGAGGTGAGGTGAGGTGAGGTGAGGTGAGGTGAGATATGAATTTGCAACCACATGGCCTCTACCATGTTAAAAATATTGTATTTTTTGCGAATTAAGCAAATTCATTGATTTTCAAAGATAAGATGTCCAAGATACATATGAGCAGTTGTGTATTATGGGTTTTAAATTGAATTAAATTTAAAAAAATATAACCATATGGAACTGTTCTGAGTGCTGAATAAGCGCCGGTACAATTCATTTTAATATATATTATCGGTAAGTTAAGATATGTTCAGTTGAAAACCAAACATATGATAAAATCAACTGAGAGGTATAGTTTCTTTTGCTCCTCAGAACATCATAAGAGAGTGACTCTCGCTTCATCCTCAACCATTTACAACAGATTGTCACCAATTCCACCACACACTCCATCAATGTAAAGTCAGTTTCTTTCGAGCGACGGCGGGTACCGCGCCGTGTTTCACGAGAAGAAAGGATTCATTTCCACACATGATATGTTGAATATTAGTGGATGTATGAGTGATGGGGTTTCGTTCACTGTTGCAGACAGACCAGACCAGAGGTTTGGTCGCTAACCAAAGCCACTGCAATATAACGAAATGTAATATTTTGGTTCACTGATCACCACTGTGGTTCATGACGTCACGCATGTGCAACGTTGTACATGTAAAGGTGAGGTGAGGTGAAATGGGGTTTAACGTCGCGTCCAAGATTATTGCACTTATATAGCGACGTGCATGTACGTGTGTGTGTGGCTGCTTGTACTAGTCCGGACTGATGCCGATTTATAGAGCTAGCTCACTGAGATACCATGCCGCAGTTTAACATGAATACCCAACTCAGACACCGTATACTGACTCCGAGCCGATCAGTCCTTGTTTTGGCCCCTTAATGCCGAGCGCCAGACAGGGTAACAACAAGTACCATCTTTTAACGTCTTTTGGTATGACGCGGCCGGGGATCAAACCCCGGACCTTCCGCTCTCCGGGCGGACGCTCTACCACTAGACCACGGAGGCGCTCTACCACTAGACCACTAGACCACTAGACCACGGAGGCATGTAAAGGTTAAATTAAAGAGTATATGTTATATTATGACAAAATCACCAATATCACAGTTTATTACACATATGGAATAACAGAGTTACTATAAAATAGTAAGTGCTCCAGTGCAAATAACACATCACGCGCAATTACTGTTTTTTATCATCCGGACGGCATTGTTAACGTTATTAGAACATTATTGTGACGTAAGGGCGAAAAAACGTCACATTGGAAACGACGTCATATTCGACATTCGACAATTATGGTTTTCGAAGACGGCAGTCGTGATCAGTGCATTCTTCTAAAGGGGACAAAAAGGATGAAGAAATGATGGGAAATAAACAAATTATTACACTCGCACTCGTGTAGTATTCATTTTTTACCCTCGCTCTCGCTCTCGAAATACTAGAATTCTGACACTCGTTTCGTACAATCAGTGTGCCACACATGCTCGTACAATAACCTCTACGTAGCACGGAAGACTTTCACAAGGAATGTGGACAATCACATTAAGGTTACACTGCCCCGTACCGGCACCCTCTGGGGTGGAATAGGTCTTCAGCCACCCATGCTTGTCGAAAGAGACGACCACGCTTGTCATAAGAGGCAACTAACGGGATCAGGTGTTCAGGCGCGCTGACATTGTTCATGCACGTCTTCGTATCCAAATTGCGTAGATCTATGCTCATGCTGCCAATCACAGGATTGTCTGGTCGGATAAGAGAGAGAGAGAGAGAGAGAGAGAGAGAGAGAGAGAGAGAGAGAGTGAGAGAAAGAAAGAAAGAAAGAGAGAGTAGTAGTGAGAGAGAGAGGAGAGAGAGAGGGAGAGAGAGATTGAAGACGTTTTAACAGATGAAGTCATTATATGAAGAAGTTCAAGACGACAACAACATATGCGAAGCTTTCACAGAACACCGGGAGACACATTATAGCTGTCTAAAGAGTCGCCATATAACAGATATCTGTGTTCGCAAGCGGATCCCACTCTTTGCAAGACACGCTCAAGACAATGGGCAGCGCTAGCTTAGACAGCCTTGGATATATATATCCTAGTTGTTGTTTTTTATAGTAGCCATATTCTTACTCTCGTATTGCTGTAATGAATGCTTGTATTGTGGGTTCGAATTCCGGTTCACGCCGATTATGTCTTTAGGTTTGTCAGCACCATACCCGTTCATGGGTTTCACCAAAACGTTAATCGTCTAAGACTTGCATCACTTTCCCCCACATTAAGCTGACACGTTGTAATTAAACTTGAATACTGTCCAAAGCGGTATAAACTGAACTCACTCACTCACTGTTCGGTCAAAACAGTGAAACAGTATTATCCATTAGAAACGTTTGCTCAAACTGGGAATTTAAGGTGAACCACGCATATGTAGCATTATAAAACTAACTTTCGAGGTTGTTTATATAGTTTATATGATTCATGGAAAATAATGATAATTCCAGATGTAGGTCCGTGCTTCGGTTATCTGGTAGTCCACGTTGTCGGTGCCCTCTTCCTCGTCATCGCTGAGTCGTCGTCGTAGCATTATGATCCCTCCCGAAAAATTACTGTGAAAAGTAAACTTGAGATTCCGGCATGTATTCCAAATTTTAATGCCTTCAATTGGATTTCCAAAATGTCAGCCTCGGCTATAAATGAAAATTTTGATATGTGGAGTCATTTCTTAAATCTTTTTCTTTGGTTTTAAGCAATAGAATCTCTGCTCCAGTTGACAGCAGACGTAATTCAAAATTAGCACAAATTTAGTAAATCACTGGATTGTTTGGTCCATCCATTGTCTGTTTTTTTTTCAGGTCACCATCATGTGGCATCAGGCATTAAACAACCACGTATGTTTTTTTGTGCGAATCGTGTGAGTTTTGTTTGTTTGTTTGTTCGTTCGTTGCTTAACACCACACTCGGCAATATTCCAGCTACAATGTATGTGACAGCGGTCTTTAAATAATCAAGTTTGGACCCGACAATACAGTGATTGACATCATGAGCATCGATCTATGCAGTTTGGATACGATACGAACAAAGTCAGCGAGCCTGACCACCCGATCCCGTTAGTCGCCTCTTATGACAAGCACAATCGCCTCTTACGACAAGCATGGGTGGCTGAAGACCTATCCTACCCCGGAGGTTGTCGGTACAGGGCAGTGTAACCTTAATGTGATTATCCACATTCCTTGTGTAAGCCTGCCGTGGTATGTAGAGATTATTTTACGAGGATGTGTGTCATACCGATTTTACGAAACGAGTGTCTAGAATTCTAGTATTTCCAGAGCGAGAGCAAGGGTAAAAAATGAATACTACACGAGTCCTGTGCATGAATACTACCCTATTATTCACGGGTCGAATCCTGTGAGTGGTGGGTGCTAAGGGTGGTAGGACAGGACATGCTTACCCTTTTCGATAACACCTGGTGTCGTCACGGAATTTCAGTGATCCATTCCTATAATTTCCAACTCTATTTTGGCTTTAACCCCAATTGAATGTTTCGGCGGATAATCAAGACTGGTTATAGTCTGACGGTATGTAAGGCATTTATTTAGGAGTAATCTCTGACGGTGACAGTTTATACTTACTGACTATGTAAGGCATTTATTTAGGAGTAATCTCTGACGGTGACAGTTTATACTAACTGACTATGTAAGGCATTTATTTAGGAGTAATCTCTGACGGTGACAGTTTATACTTACTGACTATGTAAGGCATTTATTTAGGAGTAATCTCTGACGGTGACAGTTTATACTAACTGACTATGTAAGGCATTTATTTAGGAGTAATCTCTGACGGTGACAGTTTATACTAACTGACTATGTAAGGCATTTATGTGGGAGTAATCTGTAGGTTCCCTGCTCCTTATTGTGTTTCAGAGTTTTGAATTTTTAAAACGTTATCATAAGCCAGTAACAAATGTCATTTTTTTTAATTTGCAATATATTTATATCGATCCACAATATGATTGCTCGTAGATTATCAGTTGCTCTGACCTAAAAACGATTTTGTTTACATTACAAATTTTGAATAATGGGTTTAAGAAAAAGTTAATGGAAGCCATATACAGTCTCTGATTTATGTGTATGTGTGTGAGTAAGCAAATGTTTTATCAATAAATTTATAAGGCTTGGCTAAAATATTTTGTTGGACATATTTCCAATCAGTAAAAAATATACAATTGCATAACTTGTTTAAGCCAAGGATAACCCAGTAGCTTGCAATAGTGCCATCCGTAGAGGTTTATCATAACGTGAAGCAGATAATAATCAGGGATCGTAATTGGGACCATTGTCGAATCCATACCAACAACACCGGATCCTGCAGCTCTCGGAGTGATTTGTGACTCGTGAGAGAATACAGTTTTACCCCCGTATTAGCAATATTACAGCAATGTCACGGCTGGGGACACCAGAAATGGACTTCAAATGGGAATCGAACTGGGGTCTCCGGCGTGACGAGCGAACGCTTTAACCACTAGGCTACCCTACCGCCCCGTGACTCGTGAGATAAGATAACAGTTTCTGAAGCACTGAAATCTCCTGAGAGATGCCAGAATCGTTACATCCGAAGTTCGTTATTCACATGAATAAGAACGAGAGTAACCTCACTTGGGGGATTAGAAATGGTTCATAACCGACTTTTCGTTATAACCGACTATAATCAAAAAAAATTGTTATAGGATCAACTGCTTAATTTTTATGATAAATATTCCAAACGCTCATGCGGAGCCTGAACCCGTACTTTCAGAGTAGTAGGCAAACACGCCTCCCCTTTGCTTATCCCAATATGTAAGATGCAAAGAATGAAGCGTGGTTATTTCACGATAAAATATTGTTCTATCATGACGTCAATTCTGGAGATTCGAAAAGGCGCTCGCAACTTGATGACGTCATATACTGGACGGCGTTATTTTTTAGAGGGTTAGTTGGTTTGTTGTTTTAAGCCACATTCAGCAATATTCCAGCTATATGACGGCGGTCTGTAAATAAGCGTCTCAGGACCAGACAGTCCAGTGATTGATACTATGAACATCGATCCACGCAATTGGGATCGATGACATGCTTCAACCAAGTCAGCGAGCCTGAGCACCCGATCCCGTTGGTCGCTTCTTACGACAAGCATAGTGGCCTTTTACGGCAAGAATGGGTATCTGAAGACCTATTCTACCACGGATCTTCATGGGTCTTTTGAGAGGGAAAGGTCGAATAAGTTCTATAGATGTAGCTGAGCTACGCAGATTATCGCAGTGGCCGAACGATCGCATCCAATAGTGGGAGAGATGTGACATTCCGTATTAGGAGACAAGGTACAGATGATCGACGTAAGGATTGTGAGAATATGCGGGAAATACCAAATTTAACCCACCTGTCCAACATTTCCGAGGTCGGATTCTATTGAGGGAGTCATCATTATTTAAATACGGGTAAATATTTCTAAAACTTGAATATTTTAGTAACATACTTAAAGAGGCTGTATATAATGTTGATATTTCATATAAGGATTAATCGACTCGTGGTTTATTCTTCCTGCAGCGATTTATTGTACGATAAACAACTCCCACTCGTGGTTTATTTCTTATATATCAGGGGGGCATGGGTTGCCCAATCGTCTTAGGCGACGCGATTCGCTGCGCAGAGTTGGGTCCCTTGGGCAAGCCGGAAACCTATGATTGTGGGTTCGCATCCCGATTCGCCCCGATTATGTTTCTAGGTTTGTCAGCACCATACCCGTGCTCGTGTGTTTCACCAAAGTGGTAAACGTCTGAGACCTGCATCACTTCGGGCTTTCCTCCCTCATTAAGCTGACACGCGGCGATATAACTGGAATACTGTTAAAAGCGACGTTCAACCCAACTCACTCACTCTTAAATACCCACTGGTGAGTGAGTGAGTTGATTTACCGCCACTTTGAACAGTATTTCGTTATGTCACGGCGTATTAACTCTTAACGCAGGTGTTTGGTGGAACCAGCGGACACGGGTATGGTGCTGACTAACCTAGAAGCATAGGTTTCTGGTACATCTAAGGGACGCAACTCTTCACAGCGTGAGTAATGGTGACTGTCAAACATTAATACCATCTACGTTTTGAGATGTAATGGTCTTAACTTTCAATGACTGGACAAGTAATATTTAGAATTGACAAGTGATCGTTGTTTTCACCGAGAGGGGACGTAGCTCCAAGAGGGGACGTAACTCTAATTCGCATTGTGATGTCTACTGTTGGGCTAATAAAGATACGTCAACTCTAAATATGAAATTACTTCACTTGTGATGTTCAGTATGCCTTTTTGACCTATTAATTTACATTAAAGAGTCATAAAATATAATATTGTTTGAGATATTCAATGTTTTAAAGTTAGAATGCACATTGATGGTATTAGGATGTCGACATCAACAGGATCAATTATAAGATGATATTTTCTCTTTTTGAGATTATGAACCAATCGTTTGAACTATTTCAACTGAGCACAAATCATAGCTCATTTCTGTTTTCCTTTGAAACTTTACGATCGATGTCCCTTTCTTTGAAATTATTTCTCTCGAACCATCCATTAGAATAAGACGAAATTTTACTAATGGAATGCGACGAGATCACAGTGAGAAGACAGGCAAATTAATGTCTCTGCATCTTCTTTGTATTTAAAAACTTAACTGAACTCTGATGTTAAATGAGGAAATTTGGAAGAAATTGAATTTAGAAGATCGAAATTAGAAAATGCGCATTAATGTAAAAAGTACCTGATGGGAAAATTACTTCATAATAAAAAATAACTAAAACGGCTATCGATCACATGAATATGCTGGCATCATCGGTGATAATGTTTGCGCTGTTGTTGGTTACAACGTAACTCATTGTTTGTTAAGCCATCATCAGAAAATCCAGAAACTTCTATGTCACATTAAGGCCGCTACACTCATATTTGTCACTACCGCTTTCATTAGTGGTTAACATGATGTTAATTTGATTGGTTACCGAGTTGTCGTCCTTCACTAAGATGGCCTCCTGTGTGTTCAGTGTGGGTAAACTGGTACATGTCGACTGTTGCGCGGACTGTTAACGCAGTCTGTGTTGGTTCGGAACAGCGGGCCTCATCGAAGGCAAGAACGACGAACACCACGAGTTCTAATGTGTCTTAATCGATTTATAATCGATAAAAGCTTCCTATATTGACCCACTTTTAAGATATAATGTTGCTGAAATTAGCTAAAAGCCTCAACGGGAGGGAACAGGATTTGCGTTCAGCGGATCCATGAACCAAGATAATAAATACACTCATGTTATATGTTATTTTTCTTTAAATGTTTCAATATTTGAAATAATTTAATAACATATATTTCATTTTATAACCTTCCGTTTGTGTTTTTGTCTTTAGTAACCCTTCACTTATTTTGTCTGCCATCTACCACTGTTATAAATGTAACCGAAACCCAGTCTTCTGGGAGTTTCATGGTTGTACAGTTAGACAAATATTTTTTTACTGACCCGCATACCCATGATTTCACGTTTGTCAAATAAACAAAATCATTGTTCTTTCCCTCGACTCTGTTACAATATTTCAGAAAAAAATTATCGCTTTAAATAGATTGCTATCAATTTACAGTAATTAAATGAGTTTAATCCAAAATGGCCGAGCCACACAACAAGCTCCTGATATTTCACACTGTTCTCGGGTTCGTTCAGCCTGTTGAGCCCAAAGGATGACGGAGGTCGGGAACCAGTATTCTCTACGTTCTATATTCACTGTATAACTGTGGCGTGTGGGGTTTTGTTTTCACCAACAAGGACATTAAAAGGCAAAGAGTGAATGATTGAGGAATTGCATATGAACCTCAGATGCTTTAGCCACAGATAGAAACATTTCAGACATATTGGTCAACAACTACTATCAGACTACACGTACTTCCAAAACATGTGAAAAATGTCTGTTATCGCTTTTCTGAAGAGAAATCAATAATCTAATGACATTTGCAACCCTCTTTGAACTTCAATTTATTACTACTGTTTTGATACCTAAGTAGGTAATTAAATCAAACAGAGCTCCGGATTAAACATAGCGCACGCGCCTTCTGGCATATCCAGACTGATATCGGTCTAGAGAAAACTGGTATCGATCTAGTGACGTATGTTTTTTGTTTAATTTAGTTAGGAACAAATCAATTTGATTCGTTCATTTTGGAACGTAGGGAGAAATGCGATCTGCGTCCGCCATTAACCATTGTAATGTTAATGAAAGTCTCATCAGTTTGAATTCTGATATCACGGAGGATGAAAGGACACGATGTCACATTACAATTTCGATTACCCGAGGGCAGATAACCGTTAATATGTCATTCGGTTTCTCCACTGAAGCCATTTTAGGGACAAATACCGCCAGCGCGGTGTTTATTCTAAGGGTATATGGTAAATTATTTTAATGCGAATCCGTGTTATTTTGTTCAGCTTTCTTCTTTAACGCCATAGTCATCGTTTAGCGGTAAAACCTTATGTGTTTTAGATGTAAAGTGGTCAGTGTTGAGTATTTGATGTGAAGGTGGCCCAAGGGAACTGAGGACGTTGGGAAGTATTCAGACCAAGACGAGTTCAGAGGTTCCAATATAAGAGGGGGCTCGGGTGGCCCAGTCGTCTAAGGCGCCGCGATTCGCTGTGCAGAGTTGCGTCCCTTGGGCACGCCAGAAACCTATGATTGTGGGTTCGAATCCCGGTTCGCCCCGATTATGTTTCTAGGTTTGTAAGCACCATACCCGTGCTCGTGGGTTTCACCGAAGTGGTAAAAGTCTGAGACCTGCATCACTTCGGGCTTTCCTCCCACATTCACCCTGCCTGGCGCTCGGCATTAAGGGACCAAAACAAGAACTGGTCGGCTTGGAGTCAGTGTACTGTGTCTGAGTGGGGTATTCATGTTAAACTGCGGCATGATATCTCAGTTGGCTAGCACTATAAACTCGGGATTAGTCCCTACTAGTACTAGCAGCTCATGATGTCAATCACTGGATTGATCGAATATTCAGAGATAATTGTAATATAGCTTGAATGTGAGTGCGGCGTTAAACAACAAACAAACAAATAAACAAACACAAACTAAATCGTGAGACAACAACCAATCAAACATGTACTGTTGAGCGCGACACCCGGCTTAGATAGCACTCGCACGCACGCACGCACGCACGCACGCACGCACGCACGCACGCACGCACGAACGCACGCACGCACGCACGTACGCACACAACAAACCCAATTCATTATATCGTTGTGTGGCCGAAACAATGCCGTTGCAACAAAATGATAGATCGTTTGAGATGTTATCATTATCACAAATAATTGTGTTCTCAGGGCAAGGGATAACTGTTTGTGAGTGAGTGGTGAGTATGGTTTTACGTCGCTTTTAGCAATATTGAAGCAATATGACGACGGGGGGCACCAGAAATGGGCTTCACACATGGTACCCTTGTCGAGAATCGAACCCGGGCCAGCGTGACCAGCGAACGCTTTAACCTCTAGGCTACCAAACGACTGTAAGCTTCAGGCGCAGTAGGGTAGCCATCTTCCCGAGGCAAGCGCGTCCCCTAGCCTGTATCAAAGCCTAGTTTCTACCCTTGCTACATCAAGGCCACTTTTCTTGGCTCGACCCTGACGCCACCTCGCGTAGAACAAGAGTTGTGCCCCTTGTAATGAAAACGCGATATCCAATCAGATCGCTGTTCTTATCTCGTATAACTTCACAAAGATGGCGACTAACTAGTCTGTCAGAAACTTTCGCGATTTCATCCCATACACAAAAACATAGGCAATCGTTTGGGGGTTTAAAAGATGCAAAAGACATATTCGTGTCAACAAGGACAGGCAGCAGTAAATCACTTTAATACGAAGGTGTAGCAGTCGTGGATGTTGATGTTGTGAAACGTTCTCTGATTGGACTATCGATATGTGCTTTAGTCCAATCATATTTAGCACAGGAAAGTGGGCGTGATATGGCAAGGATGGAAAGACTTTGATAGATAGGCTAGTGGACGCTCTTGCCTCGGGAAGATGTGGGGTAGCCTAATTATATCTGAAGCCTATTTCTAAAAAATAATATGGCTGGAATGGTGTTAGAATAGGTGCTCACTCACTCATTCGCGAAACTTGGACCTCTGTTAGAACCTCGGTCTTGTTAAGTACTCGAGAATCATCCCTAGTTGAGAGGATGTCTTAATGACAGGCCATCAGAATCCTTAACAAAAGCTCAGCTTGTACTGCCTGGCTTTATGTTGCCTGTCTTCTTCCCTCCCAAGTCGGGTGTCATTTGGAGGCAGTTACTGCCGGGTAGAATGACAAGGGGTTGACATAGATACCCAGTAATTGGCAAGATAGATACATGCCACAAAGGAAGGAATTTCCGCACTGGACGAGGGATTATTTCAGTTCTGGGGTGTTGTTACCCCAAATCTCAAAACCAACGCCCTTTACAAAGGAACACCAAAGTAAACACATTTTCTCATTTCTTTACTCCGTGTTCCCTTGTTGGGAGTCCTAGTGCGTGTGATTTGGTTAGCCGGAGCCCAGTCAGGGATTTCTCGGGGAGATAACGTCTACTCCCTATTTTGTAGCTTCTGTCAACCTGATGTATATAAAGGTTCGTAGCAGGCTGCGTGTTTCATTAGTGGTTGAGCTTATATAGAATAGTTGATTTTATCTTGTACTTGGATGGGATATGAGGGAGTTGGGTTTAACGCCGCCTTGACCATTATGCCAGTTACATCACGGCGTGTCAGCTTGATGCGGAAGGAAAGCCCGGAGTGATGCAGGTCTCAGACGTTTACCAATTCGGTGAAACCCACGAGCACGGGTACTGATGATGACACTGACAAACCTAGAAATATAATCGGGGCGAATCAGGATATAAACCCACAATCATACTGTTTTTGACGAGACAAATGGGACGCAAGTCGGCACAGCGAATTGCGGTGCCAAAGGGCTCGGTCACACATTCAGGATTTTTGCCGCCGTCCTTGATGGGACTATTCCCGATTACAATTTGTCAAAAGTCTAATCAAGATGATGTGATTCTTGGCGGGGAATTCACAAACAACAGATATTGTTTAGGAAGCGTCCCGATTCAGCCGTTTCCAGCCGAATTCGTCACGATTCTTCCGTTCTCAATCCGAATCTGATCCGATTTGTATCTTCCGCATGGTAAAAAACGACCGAATCTGTCCCGACAGCATCCCGATTCTCCCGAATGAGGACAGAGATCAGACAGTGACCGGACAGTGAACCGACAAAGACGGTTCGCATTCGGCAAGGTCTGGACGCAATCTGGACTCAATCAACAAGAAACGGCCCGTTCATCACGACAGCGTCCCGAGCCATAGGACACCGTCCAGACAGCACAGGACATTGTTACGATTTTGATCCAATACAGCAGGATCCGTCACGACAAAGTCACGACACAGTCACTCAGTCGTCTGAGTTTCCCGAATGTTACGGGACGCACCATACTGTCGGGATTGCTTGGCTGACCTCTCTGGGCCTTTCCCGATCCGCAGGACTCTGTTACGAACGCATACGACTGCGTTCAGACAATGATAGGACATTCCAGATCATTGAGGATAGTCATTCGACTTTTTCACTTTTCGTGTCGTAGCGCTGTCTGATCTCAAACGGGAGCCGTTCCATACATCCACCTCCATGTCGCAGGGGGCATTTATTTCCACTCATAGGAACAGTAATTGGGTTCCTTACATCCGATTGTTCGTTACATCCGACTTCATGATGAACTGTGTAGACTTATACTTTTTTATTGCCTAACCTTTCTGATCCTTTTGTGAAAGTTGTATATAATAGAGAGAGAGGATGGGATGTAAAGAAGCATAGGACGAGTGAGTGAGTGAGCGCGTGCGTGCGTGCGTGCGTGCGTGCGTGCGTGCGTGCGTGCGTGCGTGAGTGCGAGGTTGTAATTCGTTACGGGAACTAACAAGGTGCTATTACATACATAGCACATGGCATGAACTGGTCGGATGTCTCTAGATTGATGTTCCAAGACGTATGTGGTCTGGTACAGAGGTCAGGGAATCACACATTGTAGCTGTACTTGCATCACCCTTGCGAGGTATAAGTCAGATAAACCCGAACCTCTTCCATTCAAGAAATGATGGTACAAGTGTCATCAGATTTGAAGGTGTTTATTCTGTAGATGGAGGGGCGGTCGGGTAGCTTAGTGGTTAAAGCGTTTGCTCGTCACGCCGAAGACCCGGGTTCGAATCCCGACATGGACACATTGTCTGAAGCCCATTTCTGGTGTTCCCCGCCGTGCTATTGCTGGAATATTGCTAAAAGCGGCGTAAAACCATACTCACTCACTCACTGTTGATGGAGGTTTGCATAAGGGGTAAAAGGCTGTCACAAATGGTTACTTAACCTGGTCGCTAGCATATAATATCATGTGTTTAACAAAAAGTGTACTCATTTTAAGATAATTACGGTAATTTGCTATATATCAACTTTTAGTCCAAAATGCCTTAAAACAGAGTTTAAAGACACACCTAAGCAACGTAAGAAATATACTTTCAAATATAACCTTATGCGACAATAAATTATAAGGGAAATCGAATACATAAATTGAATGCGTCAGCATATTCAAAAAACGCGCGAAAACGTATTCACATTACAAGGCTTGTCAAAGCGAATTCACGACATATTATCCTATGACAGCCCATTTAAACTGTACACAAACAATCTTAACCATACTATCATAAATGTACTGCCAATACTCACAATGTGGTGTGTCACAAGTGGTCAAAACCTAATTTTCCATATTGAGAGAGCGAACGGCGTGGTTTGTCTCGCTTACCTTTACGCAACGACGAATTTGACTCATGCACAGGAGAGTTCCGACTTGTTTGTTCTGATCTAACTGAGCTGCTCAGGAAGGACACTGCACGAAAAACAATATTTAGATGTGGCAAAACCTATTTGAAGATACTTTTGATGTAATAGCGACAGACCGTAGGTCACTGAGAAAGATACATTGACAAAATCGAAAAAGTGAAAATAGCAGGGAACAGTTTGCTTTTAAGAAACATATTAGATTTGAAACCTCACTAAAACATGGTCGTTTTGATTCGAAAAGCACAAAACACATAAAAACGAAGGTCATGAGGAGTTTCGTGCTTTCGTGACGTCACAATCTTCATAACATAATATACCAGACTTAAACGTGCTGAATGCATGCTCACAATTAAGTAAGTTGTGATTGTTCTAAATTGGCCGGTTGATACAAAGTTTGAAACGTTTTCTAAATTGTTGAAAACTTGAACTGTGTGAGGTGAGGTGAGGTGAGGTGAAATGGGGTTTAACGTCGCGTCCAAGATAATTGCATTTATTTATGTGTGAGGCGGCTTGTACTAGTCCGGACTGATGCCGATTTATAGTGCTAGCACACTGAGATACCATGCCGCAGTTTAACATGAATACCCAACTCAGACACCGTATACTGACTCCGAGCCGACCAGTCCTTGTTTTTGCCCCTTAATGCCGAGCGCCAGACAGGGTAACAACAAGTACCATCTTTTAACGTCTTTTGGTATGACGCGGCTGGGAATCGAACCCCGGACCTTCCGCTCTCCGGGCGGACGATCTACCATTAGACCACGGAGGCTGTCTTGAACTGTGTGAGATAAACCAACTGCATTCACCATGCAACCAGTGTTACCTGATGATTTGAATTTTACACTCACAATTGCAAAGTTGTAGACACTCTACAATTGGAGATATCATTGTTTGAAAATACCTGCATACAATGTGTGGGAAGTACGCATTGTTGCCGCTCTGATCCGGCCGTAATTAGATCAGTTTCAATCAGAGGTTGTTATTGTGATTTGAAACATCTGGCGTGATCAATCAAAATCGAATATTTCAAAAGGTTGTTCAAGCGTCACCAGCTTAGTTCATAAACAGAGCTGTAAAGTGCCGATTGCACTTCACACTGATGAGGCATTCAACAGGTACAGTCATCACCTCCTCTCTTCGGAAACGTGACTCCCTCTTCTGCGCCTGAAGTTATGTTCCGAATCAAAGTCGACTGTACGCCACAATGACATGAGCACAAACAGAATCAAAGGTTGCTGTCAAACATGTTTAGTTATAGACATCAAAAACATGAAACTATCCATGATTCAAACGATTCCCTTAATCAAGTTTAATTATTCTAAATGTTTCAAAACCTTTGCCAAATGTCGTTTCTTTACATAGCTGAATCACCAAACATTTTGTCCATTTGTATGTGTTCGTGCAGGAAGTTTCTGATAAATTTAAAAAAAACGAAACTGGACGTATTCGAAAACGGAAGGTGTGCACTTATGTACTGGTGAGTAATTTGTAAGGGAATGACCATTTGATATTCGGGGGAGAGGCGGGCTCGGAGCGGTGGGGTTCGTGTGGTATGGGGGCGAAGGCGGGGATGTTTTGGGGTTGGGGTGTTACTTGGATTTAGACGTTTTTCAGCTTCGGCCGCAAAACCTGATTTAAAAAAAATAGAATTATGAGCCTAAATTATGTTTTTTTAAATTATATCTTGCAACAATGTATTTTTGTTGGCAGAAAATATATTTATTTGAAGCGTAATTATTTCAATCATATCCTGGGACAAATTATTTTGTTCGATTAAGTCACAGGCAGACCATTGGAGGATAACATTGGAAACTTTCCACGCTATTTGGGTATGTAACTTACAACAAACCAGGTCACAGAAAGAAACTACACAATTCCCGCTTTTATACGGAAGCCTTTTAGGGCCATTTGTTTTTTTATTTTTTTCGATATTGTCTTGAAATTTCAAGATACTAAGTTGAAATTTCAAGAAACTAAGTTGATATTTCAAGATTATTCACTTCATACGTATTTTTACATCTTAGAATATTAAAAACTTATTATCTTGAAATTTCAACTTAGTATCTTAAAATTTCATGAAAGAATCTTGAAATTTCAACTTAGTATCTTAAAATTTCAACATAGGATCTTGAAATTTCAATATAGTATCTTGAAATTTCAAGATAGTATCGAAAAAAATATTTAAAAAACAAATGGCCCTAAAAGGCTTCCGTACTTTTATGATCAACACTATTATAGACAGATCAAAATAAATAAATGCAGCAAAATGGGTGATCCTGGCACAGTCAGGCTGGTTAGTCGCATTATCAGCTCAGAGCCCTTGCGCCCTCTACACGCAGCCCAGACAGCGAATGGGATTTATCCCAGGAAGCGCTGCCTTGTGGAACACACCCCGAACTTTTCGGAGACTGTGAAGACTCTCCAACACTGCAGCCTCCTGCAGTACCCAGGTTGTCAGAAGGGCTGTATTCCTGGCAGCAAACCCGGGTACTCTCCTAATGTCAAACAACAGATTGGCATCGACTGACAATGTGTTGGACAGTCTCATTAACTTTATTGCATAATATACGTTTCTTGTTTACATTTTGATGCAAAATCACACTTTGACGGTTTCGAGTGGGAAGTGACAGGTCCTGAGCAGCAAACGAAAAAACTTCTGTTTCATTCTTTATGCCAGTCGATTTCATCCACATACTGGCACACTGCACATAAACTCGATGCAGTGGTCGTTCAGAAAGCCTCTCCCTGAAAACTGAGTCTGGGCCAATTTGATATGGCACTTCGCTTGGTTGACACTCGTATCTGTACGGTCCAGCAGTACAGAACCATCATCAAAATCAACACTGACATTGAGATTATGTCCCACCTCCTTGGCAAAGAACAATGAAGAATGAAGAGTGGTTTATTTCACGATAAAACATTGTTCTATCATGACGTCATTTCTGGAGATTCGAACATACGCTCGCAACTTGATGACGTAGAATTGGACGACGTTATTTTTAAGAGGGAAGTTTCTAGTGAGTTGTTCCCCGTAGATGTAGCTGGACAACACAGATGAACGCAATGGCCGAACTACTCCTGCACCATGACCGTGGAATATATATATATTTTTTTTAAAAAGTAATCTAGAAATGCATACAAAGTCTAGCCAGCTCAAGCTAGCTCTATTCCACAATCAGCATAGGGAATTTTTTTAAATTTTTAGAGTCAAGAAGGATATTGTGTAATAGAAGATTTCAGAGACTAAATGTTAGTCTATGGCCGAACGATCGTATCCAAAAACGGGAGAGATGTGGACAACATGTGTTGTATTGTACCAGTTCGAGCGCTATATATGTTACAGTCTATGTGCAAAATGACTGCCATTTTAACTTAGGCAAGTTACAGAACGCCAAAATACTACCGTCGTTTTATTATTTTACAATATATTATATCATCATAACAAATTCGAAACATTTGTATGCTCCATGTCATCACAAAATGACTGAAAATGATCGGATTAGTGAGAGAGTAAGTATGGTTTTACGCCGCTTTTAGCAATATTCCAGCAATATCACGACGGGGGACACCAGAAATGGGCTTCACACATTGTACCCATGTCGGGAATTGAACCCGGGTCTTCGGCGTGACGAGCGAACGCTTTAACCACTAGGCTATCCGACCGCCCCTGATTGGATCAAAAGAAAACGCAAGTGAAAGTATATTATTCAATTATGTTTGGCTTCTAATCCTAGCATACTTAGTCTATTGTGGTGGTTTTATAAACCCCTTTGAACTTCTTAAGAACGTTTAGTCAATCTGCCGAAAAACTTATTGTAAAAATATTTTGGTGTAAAGTGCCTTAGTGAAAATTTCAGTAATTGTACATATTGTCTGTAGACACAATAACATGTCTTCGAATACATATACGCTATGATAAAGTCCTTCTGTGACAATAGCGTTAATATTGATTGTGTTGTAAATGAAGACAATATCTCTCATCCTTCACCCAAGTACATGAGACTAACAAAGTTAGTCGTTGCATGATGAATATTTCATATATAGCCGTTATAACAAAAAGCTCCAGACAAAATAATTTAATCAACAAAATCATCTTATCGGTGTCAGCTTGTCAGGAACGGTTTTCACAGCTGGGGACTTCAGTCTTGGCAACCCATGGACAAAATACCTTGGAATCGTTGGGGTTTAATTAACAGCGTTAGATACAGTCTGGCTGCACGAATAGCAGGAATAAATCCGTCTTCCTGTGTGATAGTATAACCTTATGTTTATTGTAGGCCCCAGCTATAAACAAAATATCACACCAATGATTCAAAGGTCAAGCACTGACAAATTAATTTCAGATGTTGAAAACATGATCTTTCCCAAAGTTATATAATCTGAATTTCTTTTAAGTGAGGATTTATCTGTTTGGTTATTGCTATAGAAATGGTGTATTTGTGAAGGAATCATCGGTTTCTAATGATTCTGTTTTGACAATTTGACATTCTGAATGATTCATCGTGAAATGTAACTGACATATCCGTTTACATTATTCGAGCACAGCATCTTCCATTACCATGTCCGAGCAAGTGGATAGATTAAATTAGATTCGTTAGAAAGCCAGTTCCACTTTTGCAAGTAACTCTCACATCATAATGAGTTGGGTTTTTTTATTTATCGAACATCACATTTACATAACGTCAGTGTTGAACAAGTTCCACGGTTTTGTCCTTGAATCTTTACATTATATCCGACTTAAATTTCTTTTTTATCCAATGTAATCAAACACGAAGCCATTAAATATCCGCCATCACGTAATGACTCTACTCTGATAACCTACAATTAGTAATAAAGTAATCTGTTTATGTGCTGGTCTGTCACATTTTGCAATCAATTTTCGGATCTGAACAGATTCCAATTTTCAGTGTTCGAGAATAAACACGTTGGCAATATTAACGAAGGGCAGTCACTAACAAGGTATAAACGCATCATAAAATTTCTGCCTTATTACTCTTCTCATAAAATATTTGCACTGCTCTCGCGATGAATATTACATAAGGGTCCCAACGGTCATAACACAAAACGCCACATTGTAAATGGCATTTCATTAATTGCTAAACCTTGAATCGAAGAAACTTGGCAACTTGTTCTTGCTATGGCCTTCTATTCCTAATAATGGACTGTGAGATTACCATCGATACTGTGACAAAACAAGATGGACGCTGGTTCGTCTTAAATATATGATCACAAATGCGTGTAAAACAAATTTCCTCGCAAAATGAGTCTTTGCAAGTCGAGTCGAGTCACAGTCATATTAATTGATATTACAGCCATTCCCCGTTTCCACTCTCAAAATGACACTACTGCAACAGTCGAAATAATTGTTTTTGTCGATCAATTTTCTTCCGTTGGCGGGTGTTGCTTTCACACAGTATGGCGGCTTGGACGGAGATTTATAGCGGCTGCATTTAATGAATACTGACTGTGAATCTGAAATGAATTACAGCGTGACAAGAGCTTTATTGACAACTGTAACATTAAGCGATAGCACACCCTCTATTAATTCCTACGATAGGGAAATATTGATCACTGTCGCTAATGATCTTTAACGCTGGGTGGTCCAGCGGTCACAGTGTTCGCCCATTAGAACTATGCCTATGTTCAAATCCCAAATCAGGATTAGTGAAAAGCCCGTGACACTGATTAAAGACGGGTCAAAAACGGATTTGGTGAGAGTCTACTATTTACATAGGTGTGTTGAAGGTGAGTAGGAACGATACCAGTATATCGACTGGCTGCTTGTCTTTGCACGCAGGGCACGTGCTCGATGCGCGCAGGTGGTCGCCACGTGCTTGAAGCAGTTACATGGGACATCGCCTCCTTGGTCTAGTGGTAGAGTGTCCCCCCGGAAAGCGGAAGGTCGGGGGGTTCGATACCCGGCTGCGTCATACCAAAAGACGTTACAGGGTGGTAATTGTTGTTACCCTGCCTGGCGCGGGGCATCAAGTGGCTTAATTAAGAACTTGTCGGTTCGGAGTCAGTATACTGTGTCTGAGTGGGGTATTCATGTTAAACTGCAGCACTGTATCCAAGTGGGCTAGCACTATAAACTCGGGATTAGTACGGACTAGCACAAACGCGCGCACGCACGCACGCACATCGCTTTAGAAGCGCAGTAATATTGAACGCGACGTTAAACCCCATTTCGCCTCACCTGTTACAGGGGACACGTCTACTCTCACCTCAGCAAAATGTTTTATCGAGCAGGTCATTAATATATTCATTCGGCGCATACCATAGGAAACGATAAACTCCGGTTATGACGAACTCCCGTGAACCCGTTGGATCCGTGTCTTAAATATGAAATTCATTATTCCCGGAAACATTCCTTACTGCAAACAGGCTATTCAAATTTGGATCGCTTTAACCGAATCTTCCCAATGTCCATCTCCGTTATGTACGTTGACCGTCTTCTGGATTTTGAGGGGGCACGGGTGGCCGAGTTGTCTAAGGCGCCGCGATTCGCTGTGCAGAGTTGCGTCCCTTGGGCACGCCAGACACCTATGATTGTGGGTTCGAATCCCGGTTCGCCCTGATTATGTTTTTAGGTTTGTCAGCACCATACCCGTGCTCGTGGGTTTCGCCGAAGTGGTAAACGTCTGAGACCTGCATCACTTCGGGCTTTCCTCCCACATTATGCTGACACGCCGTGATATGACTGGAATACTGTTAAAAGCGGCGTTAAACTCACTCACTCACTCTGGATTTTGAATTCCGGGTTAAAGCCATTTTGAAACTTCCTTGTATTTTGATATAGCCGGCGGATGTGGTTGTCATTCCTCTCTTTCAAATGGTGCATGACATGTAGTCGCAAATGTAGGCTTCATCTATAACCACAGTCCCTGGGAACTCGGGGTGACAGTAGGAAAAGCCTCTGGTTGACTGGTTGTGTTTCGTTATTTATATTGCAAGAGTATACCTCTCTGCTTCAGCTACAATGTTTGGGCTACAGTTTTTTCCGATGGGCCTACAGGTTTTTTTAAATTTGCTTGGGCGTCAGGTTCTCAGTTTACTCTGCTGAGTGTCAGACACGGCGACCAACATATATGTAAACATCGTCATACAATTAGTAATAACATCATACACTCGTGTATTACACGCAATTACATCTATGAAATAATAATTTTCGTATTTATTTCACGTTTCAATATTTATTTTCACCATGAATTGGTCTTAATTGTAAGTACATTTTTTAACTAAGCGCCGTGTAATGGCCATTTCGATCGTCTCTTTAGATGAACATTTGTTGGGAAAATAGCTTCTGGCAATATTTGCATAACGGTTTCGACTCTTGTGACAGAGTTCGGCCTTCAAACCTTCAGGGAAGTATTGATCGTTTTGGAATTTTGCAAAATTTAGTATTCCCTCGTTTATTCCACTGTAATCAATATTATGAGTGTGTGAATCTGCGTCACCATGGTTCAAATCTTAAACGAAACCTGTACACTGACACATTGTCGCTCCTCTATGTTGTCAGCAGAAATATAAACGTTCGTATATAGTTCCAGACATCAAAGAAATCTTAAAGAGAAAGACTATGGAAACGTGTACATAAATTAAGCGCTAAATATATACTTAAAATAGTAGTCGTTAACATATCATATTATACATTCAAATAACGCGACGTATAAAGATGTAAAGCCAAATGTATATCTGACGAAATTTGGAATATGATAATTGTTCAGTCATTTTTTTTATTTTAAGAATAGATACTTCTTTTTGACCTTCAAGGTTTGTGAAACATCCATGCACAAACGACCATAAAAATACGTCTTCTCGCTGACATACGATATGACGTATTGAAAACGCTGAAGATTTAAGAGCATCTGTTGGTATCATGTTTATCTAACTCACGCAAACATTATATACAGTCGAGCTATTTCTCCTTGTGTTTCAGAAAAGTCGAAGCCATAATGATAGCCGATGCCGACTTTGAATGTGAAATTCTTAAATACAGTATATATATATAAATATTATGTTTGAACACGGAATGATATTAAAACGGGTTTGTTTTGTTTGTTGCTTAAAGCCGCTCACAGCAATATTCCTATTATAAGACGGCGGCCTGTAAAAAAGCGAGTCTTCACCAGACAATGCAGTGATTGACATCATTATCATCGATCGACGCAATTGGGACAAAATGACATGCATGAACCAAGTCAGCGAACTTGACCACCCAATCCCATTAGTCGCCCCTAAGACAACCATGGGTTGTTGAGGATCGATTCTAACCCGGATTCTAACGGTCATAAAACACTTCTACATGTCGGAAGGTCATGATAAACGCGCACGGAAAAAAACTGAAAATGTCATTCTGAAACATCATAAATGTCTCCATGTGATATTTGTTTTAACAAAAGCAACAAGACGAACTTTATCATTGCAAGTGAAGACGGGCGCCACTGTTCAGATTGCCGCCGACTGACGGCGGTACTGCTCTGCGACGCCGGGCAACATAAAGACATTTACATTGTTATGCAGACATCTGGCGGGTTGTTTGGTTGGTTTGTTGTTTAACGCCGCACTCAGCAATATTCCAGCTATATGACGGCGGTCTGTAAATAATCGAGTCTGGACCAGACAATCCAGTGATTGATATTATGAGCATCGATCCACACAATTGTGATCGATGACATGCATCTACCAAGTCAGCGAGCCTAACCTCCCGATCCCGTTAGTCGCCTTATACGGCAAGCATAGTCGCCCTTTACGGCAAGCATGGGTTGCTTAAGACCTATTCTACCTTGGATCTTCACGGGTCGCAAACACCTGGTGTCATCACTGATTTTCAGAGAGCCATTGATATAATTTTCACCTCTATTTTGTCTTTTACGCCCAATGGAATCTGTTTCGGCGGATAATCGAGACTGGTTACTCTCTGGCGTTGCGGGGCGGTCGGGTAGCCTAGTGGTTAAAGCGTTCGCTCGTCACGCCGAAGACCCGGGTTCGATTCTCGACATGGGTACAATGTTTGAAGCCCATTTCTGGTGTCCCCCGCCGTGATATTGCTGGAATATTGCTAAAAGCGGCGTAAAACCATACTCACTCATTCGACTCTGGCGTTGACGTTTTACGCATATATCCGTCGACTTCATCTACACGCTCAATGGAAGGTGTCTACCTCCGGGTACACATTGTATGTTTTCGTATACTTCACACTGACACATATTTGGCATAAAGGTGACGTTTAGTAACACGATCAGGTTACAGCAGTGAACATTCTTTAACCAAATAAACTTCTATCGACTGTAATTACTTTTAATTGAAGGAACCAAAACACGTGATCTAATGTTTGAATCCTAGGGCAAGTTTCAGCATTTAGACCATCGCCTATCTTATTACTATTAATTACATGCTTAAGGCAAGTGGAATCAAACTTGGGGTAATCCGGCACCACTGTGATGCGTGAGAACATGAGTGTGGTAAGTTCGTGTGGTTAAAGCTATATGTGGGGAGAATGCTTTCTACTTATATTCGCCACAGGATGTTACCGACTTGTTTGTCAAATGTAATGGACACGGAAATTATACGCGTAATGGTTTTCGTCATTGTCAATATTTGCTGGGATATCACGGCTGCTGGTCTCTCTCACAGTCCCTGAACCATATTATTTCCCTTCCGCTCAACCCTTTCTGTAATGCAAAAGTGAGTGAGTGAGTTGGGTTTAACGCCGCTTTTAACATTATTCCCGTTATATCACGGCGTGTCAGCTTAATGTGGGAGGAAAGCCCGAAGTGATGCAGGTCTAAGACATTTACCACTTCGTTGAAACCCTAGAGCACGGGTATGGTGCTGACAAACCTATAAACATAATCGGGGCGAACCGGGATTCGAACCCACAATCATAGGTTTCTGGCGTGCCCAAAGGGACGCAACTCTGCACAGTGAATCGCGGCGCCTTAGACGACTGGGCCCCCGTGTCCCCCGTAATGCAAAAGCCCTGAATGAAACAAGTCTAGATTTTCATCAATCTCCCATTTCACTGGGACTACTTTCCAATTTAAATGTAGTCATTTGTTTCTATCAAAATTATATATTTTCAGAGACTAAGCGTTAATCTACACGTATGCCTTTAAAAATTGAAGAAGTTTAAGCATGTACGAAATAATCAGTGTCCAAAGCACGGTTGGACAGTATGAGTATGAGAAACACTTTGTAGCCACACGTTCCCTAGCCGCTCGTTCGACACGCATGGAGTAACTGGGCCCATTATGGCCCGGCAATTCTTCAGGGAAAATGAATGAACAATCAGGATTATTAAGGCGAATTAACGTGATGTGGGACGACACAAGCGGGTAGTCTTTTGTATGGAATCTTAGAAGGGACATTGTCGCGCTGTCGCCTTTACAAAACCAAGCAAGAAAATTGACGAATTGTTTGAAAGGAAAGCGCGACATGTCCCCTCTAGTATTCCATACTTTTTGTGATAATAGGTTTGTGCTTTTTGCGTATATGCGTATTGGTTCATTGAAAACATGGAATGTGTGTGGCGAAAAAACGTTTTACTCATATTTTCTTCAGTGGGCACTCGAGTAGACGTTATTCATACAAGACCCCAAGCAGTTTTACGATATTCCTTGACAATCAAATATAAATTACGACCCAGCAACCGTCTGGCGTGCGTATTTTGCGAATACTGTGTTGTTTTCTTGTGGAGATTTTGATTGTGATAACCAGCGACTGACTGAGTGAGTATGTTTTTTTACGCTCGTTTAGCAATATTTTAACAGTATCAAGGCAGGAGTCACCAGAAACGGGCTTCACAAATTGTACTCGTGTGGGGAATCGAACCCGGGTGTTCGGCGTGACGAGCGAACGCTTTAACCACTAGGCTACCCCACCGCACCTGTAATAGCCAGTGGCTTTCGGGTCCACTCGCTTCATTCCGTGAAGCCAGTCACGGAGCGAGGCGAGAGGTGATGATGAATGTACCGGTGAAAGTGAAACGAAGCACTTGTATACTTCAAATGGATTACTGTCACAAAACAGTCACGTCTTTAAATTCCTCAGAACCAAAATGAACGTAAGGTACATGGTAATACCAAGATCGTTTTCAAATACATACCAACCCGTGAGATTCGGATTAAAGTACTCACGGAACTGAAAAAAAACTTTTTTCGACCTCAGATCTTAAATAAATGCAGTTAATATACAAAATATGTAAATATTCAAACAACTAAATTAGTACTAATTGGGCCGTGGCACAAATACAGCGTATCAAATGTTTTTATGCCTTTTTACACGTAAAAGTGTGTAAAAACAGGGCATAACCAGGTGTAAGTAGATCAAGGTGACCTATGACACCTTGACGACAGGTGAGAACAGGTGCATAATGCCTATAGTCTGTTTCTGCTATGTCAATTTGGACTTAGTTTTATATTTGAATGTTGAAAGTGCCGACAAATTACCTCCTGTAAAGTACATTTTGTATTGTTCACTGAGATCAAACTAGCAAATCCAGACTAGTACTTTTCGAGTTGTTTTGTCATTTCGTATTTACAGCTACGTAACACTTTGTGTCGATTTTTAAATTGAGAAAAACAGGGTTTTTTTGTTTTTTGTTTTTTTAGGAATAGTCTTAAGCAATCCAGCTTGTCGTAAAAGGCGACTAACGGGATCGGGCGGTCAGGCTCGCTGACTTGGTTGATGCATGTCATCCCCGAATGTTGCTCATGATGGGAATCACAGGGTCGTCAGGTCCAGGCTCGAATATTGACAGACCGCCGTCATGTAGCTGAAATATTGATGAGTGCCGAGTAAAACAAAAAAACAAAAACAAACATAAACCGGGATCGTTAACAGACAACGATGGCATAGCCCAATAGATAAAGCTTTAGCACGTCACACCGAATATCCAGGTTTCATCCTCACATCGGTACAGTTTGTAAGGACCCATTTCTATTACTCCCGCTGGAATATTGATTGTTTGTTTGTTTGTTGTTTAATGCCACACTCAGCAATATTCCAGCTATATGACGGCAGTCTGTAAATAATCGAGTCTGGACCAGACAATCCAGTGACTGACATCATGAACATCGATCCACGCAATTCCTAGGTAACAGTATTTTGATTGTTTGTTTGTTTGTTGTTTAACGCCACACTCAGCAATATTCCAGCTATATGACGGCGGTCTGTAAATAATCGAGTCTGGACCAGACAATCCAGTGATTGACATCATGAACATCGATCCACGCAATTCCTAGGTAACAGTATTTTGGTTGTTTGGTTGATAGTTGTTTAACGCCGCTCTCAGCAATATTCCAGCTATATGACGGCGGTCTGTGAATAATCGTGTCTTGACCAACTAAAATCCCTTGATTAATGTCATGAGCATCGATCCGACCATTTTGGATCGATGACATGCATCAACCAAGTCAGCGAGCCTGACCACCCGATTCCGTTAGTCGCCTCTTACGACAAGCATACCTTGTACGGCAAGACCTATTCTTCCCCGGATCTTCACAGGTCCCCGTTGGAATAAGGCTATATTAGAGATAATACTCATTCACAGAGTACCAAGATAACCAATTATTCCATTTACCATTGAGACCTCGAGTGACGGAATGAGAAGCCCGATGACGTCATAGAACGATCCTCTTGCGAATACCCGTGTAAGTGGTTGAAACTCATAACCGATCTCATAACCGAGTTCCGGGACAGAATCGGTCCCTGCTGACCATTGGCTATCGTACGGTGTGTCCAGGGGATGGAGTGGTCTTTGCCTGCATACAACACTAGACTCAATGTCTCTGTCTTAGTGGGCCGTATTGCTGTCCGTGATCGATGCTCACGGTTGGCAAAAATTAATTGGTTTGTCTGCTCCCAGTTCCCGAGACTTGTGGAATATATGAAATGTTGTTGACGGAAGCATAATGTGAACTGATGCCATCGTATCCGATTGCGTAACTCGATGCTCATGATGTCAATCACTGGATTGTCTGGTCCAGACTCGAATATTCAGAGACCGCCGTTATATATAGCTTGAATTTGCGTGCGGCGATAAACAACAAACAAACAAATAAACAAACACAAACTAAATCGTGAGACAACAACAAATCAAACATGGTACTGCTGAGCGCGACACCTGGCTCAGATACCCAAAGGTTGAGGCCATATTGCATGTGTGCCTAATAATTGTGGAAACAGTAGGATATCCGTGTCTTACTTGCTGTCATTCAGTCGCCAATGAAAATCCGAATCAATTTACACAGTGTTAGTGAATGACTATGTTTAATCCCCGTCCTTTTGAGCACACACACACACACACACACACACACACACACACACACACACGTGTGGAAGCACGTCGCTATATAACTGCAATAATCTTGGACGCTACGTTAAACTCGATTTCACCTCACCTCACCTTCTGAATGTGTGGAAATGTTTCATGTGTAAACTATATTGGACATCACTAAAATGTCTAGGGTTGTGTACTATACAGTCAGATGAGGCTGCTACGTGGCTCACAGGTAGGATCCTTATATGTCATTTGAAGTTATTGTAAAGCGTTAAGCGCTGTTTAGGAAAGAGATACTCATAAGCGAATATGATCATAATCTTTACTAATAAAAATGAAAAATGGACATGAATAGTATTCTTAACTTAAAATTGAAAGAAAAAGTACACCATTTATTTAACAAATTACTACAAAATTATTCAGATCGTCTTTACATTCTCGTCGATGCTACTGAGAAACAAAAGCTACAATGAAAAGAAAGGACGTCTTATTAATACGTGAAAACAAACCCTGCTTGCTATAAGACGAATGGTCACAAAGTGACGTGGATACTTCAACACCAGTTACGAACAAACCCAAATATGTTTGAGTAAAAGCTAATTAGTGTTTCACCAAGCATACAAACGTTATTTTTGCCTCCAAGTCGCAATTAACTATCTCTAAATAGGGACACAAGAGAGAAAAAGAGACCCACTGTTATTGATTTGGCCATACAAAATAATTACATTAGATAATACAGTCGATAAAAGACAATGCCAGTTCAACATTAAAGCAAATACTATGTTTCTATCAAGAAAGGCAATGTCGCTATTCGTTTGAAAGTGTTTTTACAAAGGGAATACGGTCGAAAGAGAAATATTAAACTAAAGACTCCACAAAAGTGTTATTTTGCTCTTTTGTAATAGTTTTTGCATTAAGCGGGATGAGCGTTTTCCTTAAAAAGTAAATAGTACGTTTTCATCGTCATTAAAGACAGTTCTTGAAATACTTTAGTGGAGATAAAATAGTTTCCCCGTGGATTCCGCGTTTACAAATATATTGATTTGCAAATCTCGTGAAGTCTCGTGCATCAATCTCTTTCCCATGATTTTCCGGGATCTCTCCCTCATTGTAGGAGACCAGATGGCGCTGTGATGTAAAAATAGATTAAATTACCCGGCGTGCATCCGGAACGGAAACCAGGAATATGGCGATCTCTCCAGAGTCTTGTTAGCCACACTATTCCCCACTACACTATGCGCGGTCCATTAGTTACAGTGTATTGCCTAAATGAAGGCTTGATGGCCGCTACAACAGGTAGTCCTTTGAGCTCTCACCGAGGAATCCGCGTGTTAAACAAACCTGTCTGCTATGCCAGAAAGGCCGTTAAAGCCATCAATAACATGGATTTACTTCATATGTTTATCGTGATTTAACCAAACAAATATGCCCGAGTTTAGCACGCCTGGATAAAAGTAAAATGTCGAAATGCGAGAGATATTTCACTGTGAGAAATATTTCAATTGAATGATCATTGCATTATTTGGTAGTACTGTAAATTCTACAGAAAAGGGAGGCTTGTTTTGATCATGCTCTGCTCGGTATTTTAACAATTCGGGGATAATGCGTATTTATTATTATTGTTATTATTATTGTTATATTATTATGAAAGAGAGAGAGAGAGAGAGAGAGAGAGAGAGAGAGAGAGAGAGAGAGAGAGAGAGAGAGAGAGAGAGAGAGAGAGAGAGATGGTGGTGGTGTGTGTGGGGGGGAGATAGTTTCTTTTTCCAATCAGCTTCCAATCTAAGATTTGATAATTAAATCTTGTTTAATCTTGAGATGATATGTTCACAGAACAAAGAGAGAGAGAGAGGGGGGGGGGGGGGGGGGGGGGGTTGGGAGAGAGAGAGAGAGAGAGAGAGAGAGAGAGAGAGAGAGAGAGATGGTTGGTGGGGAGAGATAGTTTCTTTTTCGAATCAGCTTCCAATCTAAGGGGGACACGGGTGGCCCAGTCGTCTAAGGTAAACGTCTGAGACCTGCATCACTTCGGGCTTTCCTCCCACATTAAGCTGACACGCCGTGATATGACTGGAATACTGTTAAAAGCGGCGTTAAACCCAACTCACTCACTCACTCACTCCAATCTAAGATTTGATTATTTAATCTTGTTTAATCTTGAGATGATGTGTTCATAGAACTAAGAGAGAGAGAGAGAGAGAGAGAGAGAGAGAGAGAGAGAGCCCACATCATTAAATATACCATGACGTTTGTAGTGGACAGTGACTGTGCAGTTACTCATTCTTAAACAAAATGTATAAAAGTGGCCGTCAATGCAAGTTGGTTCGCCAGTGATGAGCGATATGTATTTATTGTAATGAATAACGTTTTTTTCTTTTTCATAAAGTTACATAAGTAAGTTACATATTTTTACACCGTTTTCAGATCGTTGCCAGAAATGGTCCAATACTGTAGTCAGGAAATAATGGTTAACCTCCGTGACGCTCTGCATTAAGGGACTAAAACAAGGACTGGTCGGCTCGGAGTCAGTATACTGTGTCTGAGTGGGGTATTCATGTTAAACTGTGGGATGGTATCTTAGTGGGCTAAAACAAGGACTGGTTGGCTCGGAGTCAGTATACTGTGTCTGAGTGGGGTATTCATGTTAAACTGTGGGATGGTATCTTAGTGGGTTAAAACAAGGACTGGTTGGCTCGGAGTCAGTATACTGTGTCTGAGTGGAGTGTTCATGTTAAACTGCGTCATGGTATCTCAGGGGTCTAAAACAAGGACTTGTTGGCTCGGAGTCAGTATACTGTGTCTGAGTGGAGTGTTCATGTTAAACTGCGGCATGGTATCTCAGTGGGCTAAAACAAGGACTGGTTGGCTCGGAGTCAGTATACTGTGTCTGAGTGGAGTATTCATGTTCAACTGTGGCATGGTATCTCAGTGGGTTAAAACAAGGGCTGGTCGGCTCGGAGTCAGTATACTGTGTCTGAGTGGAGTATTCATGTTAAACTGTGGCATGGTATCTCAGCGGGTTAAAACAAGGGCTGGTTGGCTCGGAGTCAGTATACTGTGTCTGAGTGGAGTATTCATGTTAAACTGTGGCATGGTATCTCAGTGGGTTAAAACAAGGGCTGGTTGGCTCGGAGTCAGTATACTGTGTCTGAGTGGGGTATTCATGTTAAACTGCGGCATGGTATCTCATTGGGCTAGCACTTATCTGGGGATTAGTCCTGACCACACACAGACACACACACATAGATACACAGACACACACGCGCCCCCACACACACACGCACACACGCACGCACGCACACACGCACGCACACACGCACGCGAGCGCGCTAAATAAGTGCAAAAATCTTGAACGAGACGTTAAACCCCATTTCATTTCACCTCACCTGTAAGTGACGAATAGGACCCAAGCACTACATACGTCCAGTAAACGCCGGTTGGGCAGTCCCATGGTATAATAAGTTGTCCATGTGGTATCCTACGGTGTAAATCGTTGCTAGTTTTCCATGACCAGAATCGATTATTTACAGTCGTTATATAGCTGGAGCAATGCTCTCTGCGTTGTAAAACAACATCCCATTTGTAAGAGCCTGCTCATATGTGTATCGGTTGGTTACAATGACTACTGTGTATGAATAGTACATGTATATGAATGGGTGACCACTAGAACCGTGCAGCTTTCAGTCTAATCTGAATGACTGTATGTCAGTATACTGTGTCTGAGTGAGGTATTCGTGTTAAACTTAGGCATGGTATATTAGTGGGCGAGCAATTATGATGCCGGCATTGGTCGGGAAAGGTACACGTACGCACGCGCGCGAACACACACGCGCATGCACGTCTCTAGATCAGTGCAATAATCTTGAACGCGACTTTAAACCCCTTTCACTTCACCCCACCTCAGGACCCGTGAAGATCCGGGGTAGAATAGGTCTTCAGCAACCCACGCTTGCCGTAAAAGGCGACTATGCTTGTAAGAGGCGACTAACGGGATCGGGTGGTCAGGCTCGCTGACTTGGTTGATACATGTCAACGTATCCCCATTGCGTGGTTCGATGGGCATGATATCAATCTCTGGATCGTGTGGTCCAAACACGATTATTTACAGACCGCTGTCATATAGCTAGAATATTGCTGAGAGCGGCGTTAAACAACAAACTAACAAACAAACCTCATATATTCTTTACCAAAGAGGTCGTCCCTTATAAGAAGGTCGGAATGAACTCGACAACAAAGATACACTTCCGATTCTACTTTCAAGTAGTTACATTATGGAGATATTTTCAGATAATATTTGTACTCCGAGTACGTGTAGGCTGTCATACACATGTTGTTTAATATCTAACATGTTTTGGGGCACGGGTGGCCCAGTTGTCTTAGGCGCCGCGATCCGCTGTGCAGAGTTGCGTCCCTTGAGCTGGGTTTGTCCCAATTATGTTTCTAGGTTTGTCAGCACCATACCCATGCTCGTGGGTTTCACCGAAGTGTTTAACGTCTGAGACCTGCATCACTTCGGGCTTTCCTCCCACATTAAGCTGACATGCTGTGATATAACTGGAATAATGTTAAAAGCGGCGTTAAACCCAACTCACTCGCTCACTCACTCACTCACTCACTCTAACACGTATACTAGTACTTGTTTTCAGTATGTATCATGTTATTGCAGTGTACTGAAATATTGGTTTCTCCATCAGGATACAAAGGTATGTTAACCAGATAGTACTAAATGGATGTTGATGGAGGTCAATGACCGCGAAATGGATGCCGGAACAATAATGACAACGAAAACAAATTTCTATTCCCCATTTTCTTTCCTGTTTGTGTGCTTTCTTATGTCACAGAAGTAGCTTTGTGTTAGACAAATTAACAATGGTGTCACATAAATGTTTCCCCAGCAGTAGGAATCTGTTCAACCATACGGTGGTCTACACAAACACAGATATAATCTGGCATCACCAAGGAGATGGTAAAAGTAATTGATTGAAAATAATACTGCCGATACTTGATTGAAGTCACTGTCAGATTTCTACCGAAGTACATCATCATTAAAAACGGTGGAAGTATTAGGGTATTTCCTTTGTGAACTGGGTCAGTCGATGGCATCTCCTGCTTCAGCTTCAGCAACATCTCGTGCATTATCTCGTCAACGTCTCTCCTCACTAAGCTGATCAAACTAAGTCCCTAAACAGCGCAGCAAACCCAAGTTAACAGTTAATGTACAGTAAACAAAGGGGAACTCAGAGGCTATTGTTTTGTGAGGTATAATATGTTGACCTCTATCCATAAATGCATATAAACAGAACAGTCAAAGATAAAAATGAAATCATATCAATACACAAAAATAGAAATCATAACAATACAAAAACAGAAATTCTAGGAATACTAAAACTCGCAATAGATGTCTGTACCCTGCGAATGTTTCCCAAAGAGGGACAGGTCAGCCGAAATTTCTAAAGCAGAAGGCGACAGCTTAGACACTTAAAACAACAACAACATCAATGCAGTAGGAACAAAACTTACACCAGATAGAGGCATGGTCATGTATAATGCAGTTCAGTTGCGAGTCTGCTGTGTCTCTCGTTGAGAAGAAAGCGTCATATCGTTTAATGAATTCTATTGACTACTTTGATGGACCATGTTTCTTGACTAGTTGTGCTTTTGTACTGCATCGAGCCATCATCCGCCAGATTATCTCTGGGTTATGTGTATCCTGCCAAAGTACCATCTACTTTATTATCTATGTACATATCTAACATGTGGATTATTTACAAAGGACTTGGGACAGAAAGCGTCGTAAAGACCTGGGAGGCAAATTACACAAAACCCGGCGCGTCTGAATAAGATATCATATGATTCAGACCTGGATAGTTTCAACGATTCCGCATGGAATTAATGGTGATTCATATTCATTGTTCTATTTCTATTTATTTTTTTATTTCTATAATACAGATCACATCAAAATGTTCGTGAAACTAGGACTTCCAGGAAACAAAGCAATATGTATTATTATATGAATTAAAGTTTATCATTTTGCACTTTTAATCTGTGGTACAAGCCCTTTCTGTTCTTCATCCACTGGGAAACAAGACGGTTGTCATTTGTATGCCCTCATAACAGTATGTGTGAGTATTTTGAGCAAGGGAACATGTTTTGATGCCGTGGAACAGCATGCCATAATGCAAGGCGAGCGCATCCTGCCCCATCGTCGACAGCTGTCCCAAACACACGCAAATGCATGTAATTTGTTCAACTGAAAAAACCCACAGGAATAGGCCATCGGATATGAATTTTGTGACTGATGTGTCAAAAATGGAATGTCGTCCACATGTCTAACATAAACCTCTTTAAAAGCTTACTAAGGCCGACCTGGAAAAGCGTATAGTTAGTCAGTATTTAACTTGTATTCATACGCCGAAATAGGAATGTGTAGTTTGTCAGTATTTAATTTGTATTCATACGCCGACATAGGAAAGCGAAGTTGGTTAGTTTTTATCTTGTATTCATACGCCGACCTAGTAAAGCGTAGCTGCTCAGTATTTAAATTGTATCCATACGCCGACCAGTAAAGCGTAGTTAGTCAGTATTTAAATTGTATCCATACGCCGACCTAGTAAAGCGCAGTTGGTTAGTTTTTAAGCTTCGGGCATTGTATAACGTGTATCCCTACACCTGTTGCTCATATACCCATATAGCAAAGGGGAGTTAACCGACGTATCACTTGTATTCATAGCAAGACGTAGCCAGCCATTGTATTAATGCGCCTTCTTTGCAAACGGTTGTTTGTCGTGTATCCATACACTGGCACAAGCAGCCAATCTGTTCAAGAAAAGATGTTCTTGCGCCAGTAATGGAAAATGAAGATAATGGCGTGGATAGTGTAATTGGTTCCATGTGGCGTTTTTCCATTCTGTTGAATGACCTTTTATGTGTCGCAATGATTGTTGCTGGTGGTTTGAACATTGTTCTTTGATTAAAGGAAGCTATGTCACGGAGGATTAACGTGATGGGATCGGGGGACGTCTCTGTTGTTTTAACGTGATGTGGACGTTTTGCTTTACTAATGGTTACTTCAGTTGGTTAAACTAGATGTGTGTGTGTGTGTGTGGGGGGGGGGGGGGGGGGGGGTAATGGGTAATGTTGAAAATAATCAACTCCATAAATGGTATCCCTTCATAGTTAGGCTCCGAAATTTTCTGGTTCCTGAATCCTATAAATCTTGTCGTCTTTTCCGATTGGTTCCTTGTCGTAAGAGCAAGCGAAAATCTGGTGGTTGCGATCAGGGATAGCTGATTTCGTTGTTGTCTTTCCCTTATGTCGTGAGGTTTCTAAGCTCTGTGTGGTCAAGATATAATATATAATATAATATATATAATATAATATTCAAGGGACATTTCACGAGCATGTCCTTTTATTGTGCTATGACATCATCCAATGGTGGTCATTTGGTCAACTCTGTGCGACATCGGTATCCATAGTTACATGTATTATCGTGAAAATATGCTATAATCGTGGTTCGAATCCAATAATTACCTCGATTAGGATCATTGGTCTGTCAGCTCCATTAACATCAGCGGTTTACGTCTACGACCAACGTCACTTTGGATATCCATCCAACATTGACCTGACATGCCGTGATATAACTGAAGTACTGTTAACGTTAAACCCAACTCACCAGTTAACCCTAACTCGACGCATTCCTGTTCGGATGATTGCAAGGTGCCTTTAAAAAGAACAGGCTAACCCCTTTTAGAGCGGGTTCACCTTTACCACGTCACGCCACATGTACGGAGTCTTCACATCTAAGAAAGTTCTTGGCATGAAACGTCAAAGAAAACGTGAAGACATGCGTGATTCCGGTGAATTTTGAAAGCGTGAGACTCCAGCGTGGTAAATTAAAGATTACCCAGCCCGAAATAATCAGCGCTAATCATTGGAAGTTAATTGACTGTGATCGGAATTGGGTGGAAAGACACACGCGAACTTTACCACGGAATAGGGTTCCTGGCGTCGAGGAATTAAACCATCACGGCACCTGGGGCCATCATTGCAGTTCATTTGCCATTCACTGAGGAAAATGGTAGGGAAAGGGATTTTAAAAAAATGCACAGACAATCAAATATTTGACCCAAGAAAATTTCAGCGCCAAAACGTACAGAGGAAGCTAAGTAAAGCAGAAACGGAAATTTCAGACAGAAAAAATTAAAATAGCATCAGATGCTGTAAATATACTATTTTCAGCACAGTTCACAACTGATTTGATAAATACTATCGTTTTATGAATGTCTTTTTTTATTAAGAACAAGCATGGTCAAAAAGGAGGATTTGGTATTAATGAAATGTACAAATGTTTTCTTCTAATTGCATTGATCTCTGAACGACAGACTGCCCAGCATTTTTTTAAGCCAGCAAGCATTATATTTTATTCGTTGATAAATTGAAGACAGTTTAGAGATGACGTTAAATTGATATCATGGATTAAGATCGATTATAAGTTTGAATCAGGTGTTAACCTTTTCTAAAACAAAACTGAATCTTTCGTTTACTTGTACATTTTTAGTAACTCTTGACATAATCTATAAATTTCCCCTTAATAGTTTGTGGTACCCTTAACAGTTGACAGAACGTATACGTAACGTCGCTGCAATCTCCACACAACAGCTGTTGTTTTACATGTGCTTACTTCATGTTCAAACCCTGTCGTGCGTTAACACGCTAATGGCAAACAAAATATATTGCCTACAGTGACCACAGATTTCAAGAAAGAAAAAAATCCCGCATAATAGAACTGCCATACTCTGGTAACGTTTGATCAATCTCGTGTTACGTCACGATCACATGATATATGAGCCCTTCCTGTTTCAATGCATCATGGGAATGTAGTTCCGTACTCAAGATGGAAGCGTGTGTTATGTTGCTTTTCTGCAGTTCATTTGTTTGAAGAAAACTCATTACTCTAAGACCATGTTACTCGTAAAGACGTTGGCCCCAGCAAGTGGTAACGTAGCAGTTCCTTGATGTGAGGGGACGTGGCAGACAATGATCAAGTGGGGTCGTAATCCTGTACCGTACACTTGAAATATGCTTGTGTTTCACGTGTATAGAGTTCTTGGCAGGTGGCGGTGAAAAGGCCGTGAAAGGCCTGACAAATATACTAATCTATATTATTCACAGGCTTGGCAAAGATATTAATCTACATTCTACCATGAATTTGGAATTTACTCGATTCTGATTGGTCAATCAGAGGCTATTAAATCACAATAAACCCCCTCTGATTGAAACAGCTGGTTTGACGGCCGCATCACCGCGGAAGCTAATATTCATAGAATAGTACTATTTTCAGTCATTGTCGGTAGGCATATTTAAATAATTATATCTACAGTTACAGGTTACAAAATGCACAGATGCAGTTACTACAATATTCAAAGGATGGGTGGCAATATATTTCGTGCAGAAAACACGATAGAAATCTACAAAGGGAATATAGTGTCAAATCCTACCAAACCCACCACAAATTGCAACAGAAATTATTTCTCCTGTTTCATGAACAGAAAACATCCCCTTACAACATAGTAAAAATCTAGGAAAATCTAAGTTGGGGAAAATTGTTTAGTTTGGGTATGATCTTTAGTGGTAAATCAATACAAAATACCCAAAAAAAATGAAAAAAACACTGGACTCAACCCATGCCGCTTCACTCAGTATATTTGCTAATACCAAAGAGTTCGCGTTTTATGTAGTCATGGTAGAATGGAGATAAACATACTGTGTTTTCAATGTAGAGCTGCGCGTTCGGTTCCAAATTCAATTTAGCGCGGTTAAATCTACAGGTAACCTGGCTCTACATTGAAAACACAGCTATGTTTATCTCCTAATTATTATTAATATCACGGATGAAAGTATGAAGTAACGCAGAATATTAGCCAATAGCGGCACTGTGAGGTGATTTAGCATATGCCTATTTGAAAAATGTGTAAAATGATTTACCGGTTCATAATCTGTGAGGTTGAACGTCAAAGATTGTATCTAATTTTCACACATCTCATACTACAGATAACCTAGCAGTTGTATTGTCAATCAAAAGAAGTTTTTGTTTTTTTTGGGAGGGGGTTAAATGAGAGAGTTAGTTTGTTTGGTTTAACGCCGCTTTTAACATTATTCCCGTTATATCACGGCGTGCCAGCTTAATGTGGGAGGAAAGCCCGAAGTGATGCAGGTCTCAGACGTTTAACACTTCGGTGAAACCCACGAGCACGGGCATGGTGCTGACAAACCTTTTTTTAAAGAAAGAATTCCCACCGACCAACAACACTCTCTGAAGCTGAGCATGGCGATAAAAACACACCCTATAGTCCACTTTTGGATCCGATCGTCCGGCCATAGCGTTTATCTGCGTTGTCAAGCTGCATCTTTGGGGAACAACTCACCAGACACGTTCCTCTCAAAACTAACGTCGTCCAATTCATGACGCCATCAAGTTGCGAGCGTTTGTTCGAAGCTCCAGAGATGACGTCATGATAGAACAATGTTTAATCTTAGAATAAACGTTCTTCATTGCAATTTATCGCGTAGCTATCTCATATATCACAATATACCACTAACATAAGGTTAAGAGACCACTCTATCATCCTGGTATACGGAACCCTGCATCCCGGTATAACCGACCCAAATACCCTGTTGTTAAGAAAACTAGACCCTGGTATAATACATTGATCCGATCTGGTGCAAGAGCCATCTTGACACTGACAAAACCAGGACGCCAAACTCTGATATGACATATGACAAAGGTCATGCAAGACAGATCACCCGGCCAATCTGTAACACATCCCATGAGCCTGTCATAACATACCGCTGTAACCTGAATAACAGAAAACTGTAATCTGGTATAATGGAACATCGTAGCCTGGTATAACACATCACTTTAAGCTGGTATTATAGAACGCTGTAACCTGGTATAACAGATCACTGTAACCTTGTACTATGGATCATTGTAACCTGCTATTATAGATCACTGTAACCAGGTTTTAAAGAACACTGTAACCTGGTATTATAGAACACTGTAACCTTGTATTATAGAGCACTGTAGCCTGGAATTATAGAAAATGTAACCTGGTATAACAGGACACTGTAGCCTGGTATAACAGAGCACTATAGCCTGGTAATATAGATCACTGTAACCTGGTATTATAGAGTACTGTATCCTGCTATTATAGGACACTGAAAGCTGGTATTAGAGATGACCGTACACTGGTATTATAGAACAGTGTAGCCAGGTAATATAGGACATTGTAACCTGGTATTATAGAACACTGTAACCTGGTATTATAGAACATTATAACCTGGTATCACAGAACACTATAGTCTGGTGTTAAAGATCACTGTAACCTGGTATTATAGAGCACTGTAATCTGGTATTATAGATCACTGTAACCTGGTATCATTGGACACTGTAACCTGGTATTATAGGTCACTGTAACCTGGCATTATAAAACACTGTAACCTTGTATTATAGGACACTGTAACCTGGTATTATAGAACTCTGAAACCTGGTATTATAGAACACTGTAACCTAGTATTATAGAACACTGTAACCTGGTATTATTGAACACTGTAACCTGGTATTATAGATCACTGTAGCCAGGTATTATAGGACACTGTGACCTGGTATTTTAGACCACTGTAACCTGGTATTATAGAACACTGTAACCTGGTATTATAGGACCCTGTAACCTGGTATTATTGAACACTGTAACCTGGTATTATAGATCACTGTAGCCATGTATTATAGGACACTGTGACCTGGTTTTATGGAACACTGTAACCTGGTATTATAGAACACTGTAACCTGGTATTATAGATCACTGTAGCCATGTATTATAGAACACTGTAACCTGGTATTATAGAACACTGTAACCTGGTATTATAGAGCGCTGTAGCCTGATATTATAGAACACGGTAACCTGGTATTATAGAACACTGTAACCTGATATTATAGGATCCTGTAACCTGGTATTATAGAACACTGTAACCTGGTATTATATAGCACTCTAACTTGGTATTATATAGCACTCTAACTTGGTATCATTGGACACTGTAACCTGGTATTATAGGTCACTGTAACCTGGTATTATAGAACACTGTAACCCGGTATTATAGAACACTGTAACCTGGTATTATAGAGCACTGTAACCTGGTGTAACAGATCTCTGTGGTCCGGTCACAGGTGTAACCACCCGACCCTGAACTTGACTGAACAATACCGAACGTCTATAAAGGAATATTGTCTTGGTTTGTTTTTTCCTAAGTCTAAATCTTAAAACCTCCCCGACAAGATTCACTTTCTCGTTATTTTCAGGAGCAATTGATTTTTGGCCTTTTTCAAGAGCGAGAGAGAGAGAGATGTTGGTTTTAATTTAACAGACACTCGTGGGGGTGGGGGTCTCAAAGGGAGAATATGTCGGGGCATTCTTTATCTACAGGCAATAGTGTGGGTGGGGGTGGAGGTGGGGTCTTCCTCAAAGTGTGTGTGTGTGTAGGGGGGGGGGGGTGTTTGGGGAGTGGGGGGTATATTTGGGTTTTCTTTATCTACAGGCAATGGTTGAGGTGGGTCCATTTACAAGGAGGGGTAGTCAGGGTATTCTGGTCAAGGTAAGTTCTTGAATGGGGTTAGTCTTATACGTTTCCTCTGCAAGAAATTATGTAAAACTATTCGCTTGTTAAAGATTAATCTCATATCGATTTTAAGTCATATATAGCATGTCTAAACTGTCAACCCTAAAATACAGATCCTGAAAAACAGAACTGGACATGTTACGTGAGTCTACAGTAGAACCTTGATAATGAAGATGCTACTAATGTCTTCGAATACGTCCTAGTTTTGTATTCACCTGTACACAAATCTTGATCTAAATTTTAGATCTCCATCCCGACTATAACAATCAGTACCATCGTCACAATCAGAAGATGACTATCATAACCGCTGCCGCTATCACCAGAGATTATGTGGATAATGATATATACAAGGACCGGTTTCGGGCCAAGGTCATGAACAAGATCGTCATTCCTTGGGAGAGTAATTCTTCTGCACAACGCGGTGCTGTTATTGAAAGGGTTAACCGATGCTTTTAACAAATGTGTAATGGACTTTACGGGCTATTCTTCAGTTCAGTAATTAAAACACTTTAAAGAAGTAAATAGGGGTACAGGGGTAACACTTTGACTTTTCATTCACAAACATATTTTTCAGTTTTGATCTATTTCTCCCGACCAATAATTTTGACACTCCTTAAATACTCATGTTTTTTAACATTAATATTTACTCTAGTCTACAGTTTTAAACAATTCGTAAATCACGCGATTTTGAAAGAGACGTCCAACTACAACTGTTACCAATTTATAATGTTATAACTAGTGGTAGTGCTACCGGGGTAGACTAGGTCTTGCATGCTTGTCGTAAGAGGCGACTAAGAGGGGATTGAGTGGTCGGGCTAGCTGACTTGGTTGATGCATGTCATCGTACCCCCACTGCGTACATCGATGCTCATGATAATAATTACTGGATTGTCTGGTCCAGACTCGATTATTTACAGACCGCCATCATATAGCTGGAATATTGCTGAGTGCGGCCTTAAACAACAAAAAAAACACGTTCTGCTTGTACTGTTTCTGTCGTCACCTCTGCTGCTAAACCTCAATTGGTGACGCTTCCATAGCGTGTCGTGTAGTAGTTTAGAAAGAATAAGGTTCGAGTTCCCACATGTCCATTTCTGATGCCCCCTGTCATGGTATTGTCGTGTTTGATACTTAACATTTCTAAAACTGTCGTTAAACTCCCACTGACTTCTCAATTCAGTCGCAATCACATCTTCTCCCCACTGAAACATCCCACGATTTAACCCAACCGCGCTTACAAACTTCAGAGTAACTAAACTGATTCGTCCTACCACCTCATGTACGCTTACTGGCGAGGAAAGACGCATTATACAGGCGACACGATGCACGAAATTACAGAATATGAAAATAATATCAATCGTCCCAAATCAAAATAATAACCTAATAAAAAACATATTTGTGATGTTTCAATCCATACTTGGACGCTCGCGATGATGGCCGTGATTTCTACGAGGGGTGTTCAGCGTTCCCGGGAACTTTAATCTCGGTGCGGTGTTAGCTTAGCACCACTGTAAAATGCGCCACACTGTAATATCGCAACTAATCTGGTTTTATTCATCATCCACGCAAGGCGGCGTTTGTTCAAACATACTGCGGCTGAAAGCCTTTCATCCCTGGTGTACATTTGCACCAACAATACATTCAACAGTCCAACATTTCCCATCCGGCGATATTACGATGAGGACAAAGTTTGTGATGTTGGATATAAAACCGATACCCAGGGGAAGTATTAATCAACACATATGACAAAAAGAAGGATTTATGTTAGCAGTAAACGTTGCTATATCTAACTGTGGTCAAACAGCACTACAGCATCCACAGGCGTCCTCTGATTAAAAGTATCGATCTGTGATTTGTTGTCATTTTCCTATTAGTAGAACCTTTTCAGTTTTACGTGCTTTTCACTGTACAGGTAAATTACCTGAGGAGCGTGACGTTAACAGTTGTTACAAGATCACTGGGTCGCAGTACCGGCATTGCAACCTTGCTTTTGATGTAGCATCGATCGAATATATTTTGTTGGTTGACCTTACCGCCATCACAAAATGTTAAAAGGACCCGCCCAGTGATGTTTAGTGCATCGCATTCTATGACAGTGTTAATTGTGGGATATACGAAGGACCCTGTTAGATGTTGTGATGGTGGTAAGTGATAACGATAGTCGTGGTTGGAGTCTTGGTGCGTCGTTTTAGCAGCAACACCGGCGTCCCCAAGTTAACTTTAAATGCAATAGTAAGAGCTACAACATGTAGTAATTATAGTAGCAGCAGTAGCAGTAGCAGCAGCAGTAGTAGTGGCAGTAGTAGTAGTGGCAGTGGTAGAGGTAGTGGTAGTAGTAGTAGTAGTAGTAGTAGTAGTAGTAGTAGTAGTAGTAGTAGTAGTAGTAGTAGTAGTAGTAGTAAAAGAAGAAGAAGTAGGAGTAGCTATTGTTGTTATTCAAAAGTGTCAGTGTCAGTAGTAGCAGCAGCAGTACTGGTAGTGGTCAATTAACAATCATTCAAACTCACACCCCTCAGTCATCTAACCCTACCTACTCACACCCCTCAGTCATCTGACCTACCTACTCACACCCCACAGTCATCTGACCCTACCTAATCACACCCCACTGTCATCTGACCTACCTACTCACAATCCACAGTCATCTGACCTACCTACTCACAATCCACAGTCATCTGACCTGACCCACTCACACCCCACAGTCATCTGACCTGACCCACTCACACCCTTCAGTCATCTGACCCTACCTACTCACACCCCACAGTCATCTGACCTGACCCACTCACACCCCTCAGTCATCTGACACTACCTACTCACACCCCACAGTCATCTGACCTGACCCACTCACACCCCACAGTCATCTGACCTGACCCACTCACACCCTTCAGTCATCTGACACTACCCACTCACACCCCACAGTCATCTGACCTGACCCACTCACACCCTTCAGTCATCTGACACTACCTACTCACACCCCACAGTCATCTGACCTGACCCACTCACACCCCACAGTCATCTGACCTGACCCACTCACACCCCACAGTCATCTGACCTGACCCACTCACACCCTTCAGTCATCTGACACTACCCACTCACACCCCACAGTCATCTGACCTGACCCACTCACACCCCACAGTCATCTGACCTGACCCACTCACACCCTTCAGTCATCTGACACTACCTACTCACACCCCACAGTCATCTGACCTGACCCACTCACACCCTTCAGTCACCTGACCCTACCTACTCACACCCCTCAGTCATCTGACCCTACCTACTCACACCCTTCAGTCACCTGACCCTACCCACTCACACCCCTCAGTCATCTAACCCTACCTACTCACACCCCACAGTCATCTGACCTGACCCACTCACACCCTTCAGTCATCTAACCCTACCTACTCACACCCCACAGTCATCTGACCTGACCCACTCACACCCTTCAGTCATCTAACCCTACCTACTCACACCCCTCAGTCACCTGACCCTACCCACTCACACCCCTCAGTCATCTAACCCTACCTACTCACACCCCTCAGTCACCTGACCCTACCCACTCACACCCTTCAGTCATCTAACCCTACCTACTCACACCCTTCAGTCATCTAACCCTACCTACTCACACCCCACAGTCATCTGACCTGACCCACTCACACCCTTCAGTCACCTGACCCTACCTACTCACACCCCTCAGTCATCTGACCCTACCTACTCACACCCTTCAGTCACCTGACCCTACCCACTCACACCCCTCAGTCATCTAACCCTACCTACTCACACCCCACAGTCATCTGACCTGACCCACTCACACCCTTCAGTCATCTAACCCTACCTACTCACACCCCACAGTCATCTGACCTGACCCACTCACACCCTTCAGTCATCTAACCCTACCTACTCACACCCCTCAGTCACCTGACCCTACCCACTCACACCCCTCAGTCATCTAACCCTACCTACTCACACCCCTCAGTCACCTGACCCTACCCACTCACACCCTTCAGTCATCTAACCCTACCTACTCACACCCTTCAGTCATCTAACCCTACCTACTCACACCCCACAGTCATCTGACCTGACCCACTCACACCCTTCAGTCACCTGACCCTACCCACTCACACCCCTCAGTCATCTAACCCTACCTACTCACACCCCTCAGTCACCTGACCCTACCCACTCACACCCCTCAGTCATCTAACCCTACCTACTCACACCCCACAGTCACCTGACCTGACCCACTCACACCCCACAGTCATCTGACCTGACCCACTCACACCCCTCAGTCACCTGACCCTACCCACTCACACCCCTCAGTCATCTAACCCTACCTACTCACACCCCACAGTCATCTGACCTGACCCACTCACACCCTTCAGTCATCTAACCCTACCTACTCACACCCCTCAGTCATCTGACCCTACCCACTCACACCCTTCAGTCATCTAACCCTACCTACTCACACCCTTCAGTCATCTGACCCTACCTACTCACACCCCTCAGTCATCTGACCCTACCCACTCACACCCTTCAGTCATCTAACCCTACCCACTCACACCCTTCAGTCATCTAACCCTACCTACTCACACCCCACAGTCATCTGACCTGACCCACTCACACCCTTCAGTCACCTGACCCTACCTACTCACACCCCTCAGTCATCTGACCCTACCTACTCACACCCTTCAGTCATCTAACCCTACCTACTCACACCCCTCAGTCATCTGACCCTACCCACTCACACCCTTCAGTCATCTGACCCTACCTACTCACACCCTTCAGTCATCTGACCTGACACACTCACACCCCTCAGTCACCTGACCTGACCCACTCACACCCCACAGTCATCTGACCCTACCTACTCACACCCCTCAGTCATCTAACCTGACCCACTCACACCCCACAGTCATCTGACCTGACACACTCACACCCCTCAGTCACCTGACCTGACACACTCACACCCCTCAGTCATCTAACCCTACCTACTCACACCCCACAGTCATCTGACCTGACACACTCACAACCCTCAGTCATCTGACCTGACCCACTCACACCCTTCAGTCATCTGACCTGACCCACTCACAACCCTCAGTCATCTGACCTGACCCACTCACACCCTTCAGTCATCTGACCCTACCCACTCACACCCTTCAGTCATCTAACCCTACCTACTCACACCCCTCAGTCATCTGACCCTACCCACTCACAACCCCCAGTCATCTGACCCTACCCACTCACACCCCACAGTCATCTGACCCTACCCACTCACACCCTTCAGTCATCTGACCCTACCTACTCACACCCCACAGTCATCTGACCCTACCCACTCACAACCCCCAGTCATCTGACCTACCTACTCACACCCCTCAGTCATCTGACCCTACCCACTCACAACCCCCAGTCATCTGACCCTACCCACTCACACCCCACAGTCATCTGACCCTACCCACTCACACCCTTCAGTCATCTGACCCTACCTACTCACACCCCACAGTCATCTGACCCTACCCACTCACAACCCCCAGTCATCTGACCTACCTACTCACACCCCTCAGTCATCTGACCTACCTACTCACACCCCTCAGTCATCTGACCCTACCCACTCACACCCCACAGTCATCTAACCCTACCTACTCACACCCCACTGTCATCTGACCTACCTACTCACACCCCACTGTCATCTGACCTACCTACTCACACCCCACTGTCATCTGACCTACCTACTCACACCCCACAGTCATCTGACCTACCTACTCACACCCCTCAGTCATCTGACCCTACCCACTCACAACCCTCAGTCATCTGACCTGACCCACTCAACCCACAGTCATCTGACCTACCTACTCACAACCCCCAGTCATCTGACCCTACCTACTCACAACGCTCAGTCATCTGACCCTACCTACTCACAACCCTCAGTCATCTGACCTGACCCACTCAACCCACAGTCATCTGACCTACCTACTCACAACCCCCAGTCATCTGACCCTACCTACTCACAACCCTCAGTCATCTGACCTGACCCACTCAACCCACAGTCATCTGACCTACCTACTCACAACCCCCAGTCATCTGACCCTACCCACTCAACCCACAGTCATCTGACCCTACCCACTCACACCCCACAGTCATCTGACCTGACCCACTCACACCCAGTCATCTGACTCCCCTCCACCCCCAACCTTTACATCCTACCACACAGTAAGTTGACCACCACCCCATCATATCCTCCGACACTCAATAGACCACCACACCATCACTCGATTATTAGCAGACCGCAGTCATACAGCCGACATATTAAACAAACAAATAAACAAACAAACTAACATCCTACCACACAGTCAGTTCAGCCCACCAAATCAAATCCTTCGACAGACAGTTGACCACCACCCATCACATCACATATACCAATCACCTGACCATCTCCCCACAACACAATCCGACGTTAAAACAAACACACCCATGTATATCCTTACTAAATATAAAAGCTGTACAAACCCGTGTTGAAATGATAAAACATATAGAACAGATATAAAGGTATATAATGTTTGGTAATTTACTAATGGAATTACAACCCCCGTGATTAATGCCCACAGACTGTCTGATACCATTCCCCGCTGGGTTGTACAATCGACCACACCTATTCATCCTAGTCACCGAGTGCTCCTGTATGGATTGAGGTGCTTATCAATGCTTTCTGTGTTCGCTTCTGTGACTTGCTGATGTGTGTTTTGTTGTAAGCCACTTTGTAACTTATCAACGCAGTATAGAGCCACGCTAATTAACACTAATATTTAATTCATCCAAGTCACAAAGATTTTTGTTCGTGAATACTTAGGTAGGTTACTAGAGGTAATGCTGTTGTCGTTTAGTTTGACACGTATGTTGTAAAGTCAGAATTACCCAGTACAATCAATAACGGAATGTGAGTGAGTGAATGCGGTTTTGCGCCGCTTTGAACAGTATTTAAGTTTTATGAACTTGTGATGGGGGTCTATATTTTTACAATTTGGGGAAATTGCTAAAAAACCTTAAAACATTATCATGACGAGTTTAGGATTCGAACCCGGTCATAGGTTCCTGACTCGCCTTCTGTACGGGGTGTTTGCGACAACTTACACGACAGGGCTATCCGCGCCCCGTTACGTAAGGACATGAAGTAGGTCACTGAGTTGGGTTCGACAGTTATACAGTTCCAACACTTCCGTTTGTTGTGGAAGGGAACATGTATTCGACGAGTGGAGCGACAAAACCCATTCCATATTCACAAGAAATCTCTGCCGATTGTACGATTCCGAATATATCACGAGCATGTGTTTATGAAATGAATTACGTGTTGTGGGAGCTACGATATCTTGTGTCAAAACAGGCGAATGACAAACTTTGTCTATATTGAGTTATTTAGAGTTCTTTAAATGTGAGCGGGTAATGATAATGTTATGATATGGCAATGATAACGCTGTGATTCGGCAATGATAACGCTGTGATGTGGAAATGCAAACGCTGTGATGTGGAAATGATAACGCTGTGATGTGACACTGATAACGCTGTGGTATGGCAATGATAACGCTGTGGTGCTTTGGTGTGGCAATGCTCACGCTGTGACGCTGTGGTGTGGCAATGCTAATGCTATGATATGGCAATGATAACGCTGTGATGTAGCAATGATAACGCTGTGATATAGCAATGATAACACTGTGATGTGGCAATGATAACGCTGTGATGTGGCAAAAATAACTCTGTGATGTGGCAATGATAACGTTGTGATGTGGCAATGATAACCCATGTGATGTGACAATGATAACGTTGTTATGTGGAAACGATAACGCTGTGATGTAGAAATGTTAACATTGTGATGTGGCAATGCTAACGCTTTGATGTGGCAATGACAACGGATAAACCTGTGTAGGAATGCGTTAACCGAGTGTACATCGACTTGCAGGGTGCATCTGACGAGAATAGCGACAATAAAGCCGTACACGTTGGATACATCTTCAGCCTTCTGTCTGCTGATCAACAATATCCCGAAAACCCGAAATATCCCGAAACAACGCTAGTGTCAACAACACAAAGGATTCTACACTACATGATTCAATGCCTGATCCGAACTGTTTACTTCATCCTTTCCATACGTCATTAGAGGTAGTACTGGTCGTTATTGAGAAATTCTAGCTGTATCGTTATTTTTTTGGTCGCTATTACACAGCTACAAATTACTTCTTCTTGGACGCCATTAACGCGTGCATTGAAGAATGTTTTAGAGTAATGTGCGAAACCCTCAAAACTTAAATACAGAAAACTATTTCGAATAATTACGTATTCAGTTTCGTAATGAACCGGTGAACGCAAACGAGTCGAAATACACATTTTCGGACACTATTTGATTTTGTAGAAGACGACAAAAGGGACACTCTCAAATCGTTCGTGTTGTCCAGTTGATAACTCTCATACAAACAATTTTCCAGAAAGATTTAGCTGTGTTCAAAGGTTCCTGGTCTGGAAATGTGGAGATTTATAACGTTTCACTATATTCTTTAATAATATTGACGGAGCTTGTAAAGACCGCAGCACATCAACAACGGAGTCATTAAGTGGGTGAGGGCAGTGGGTGTGTATGTGTGTGTGTGTGTGTGTGCGTGCGTGCGTGCGTGCGTGCGTGCGTGGGAGGGGGAAGGGTGTATGGTTATAGCTACGATTTTGCAGCCATTTTTGTCATCAATATCAGACACATTTTTTAAAAGACATCTAACCAAAATAGCTCTATCAATCACGATCGTTCATATACATGTATACAGCATGTGATGACAGATCGTCCCATAATAAGATAATGAAGTTATTGATCAAAACAAGTATGCCTTTTGCCTGTAATTAGACCCAGCTATGTGAACCGATATTAAGAAGGCTTCCCACACATGAACTGGGCGTGCCTATGGATTATCACCAAGTTCATGTCGGCATGCTATGAAGTCCCCCTTTACTGGCATCAAGCGTGGTCAGTCGCTGTTACCAGATTTAATCTTCCTTCGGTTGGCCCATTTTATGGTCTGGCTAATTACGTCGTGTCAAGTTACTTGACTTTAGGATCAAAGCTAATTCTAAATTTATCCAAAGCGTCCATAAAGAATAGGATATGAAAAGCTTCGTTTAAATTCTTCACCTAAATTCGAAATTCCACACTTTCAACAGAATAACTCCTCTGATGCTGCACTATATTGTTTTTTGTTTTTTGAGTGAATTTGCACCATTCATGATGTTTGTAAAAGGAGAAATGTGAACAGTGGCCGACTCTTCTTTAGACGGTAAGACGTAATGTCGCACCCAGATCCCAGAAGTACACAGTACATATTATGTTTCGGTCGATGTGAGATCACATTCACATCTGAAGAAGAGTACTTGAAACAGAACCGCTACATCAAGTTTCACATTACTCATAAATGCTTGGCAAGTAAACAGAAGGACAATCGCCTGATTTATGTCACACAGTGAAACATTAAGAGGTTTTGCTGCCATAAAACTCTAATCTAACCTGAGGGGAAAATAAATACGAAATTAATTACCTCAAGTTGGTACACAGGAGATCAAATATAACAAACACGATTATCGAGCAGCGCTAATAATGTTGCTATTCTGGCTAACAGTGGGTAACATTTTTGCATATTTAATTAGCATGTTAGCTTTATAGGCCAGAGGAGCATCGAAGTGTTGCACAAGAACACACCAGAATTTTAGAATTTTAAAAAGTAGTGTAGCTCAAAGATCACAGTGGTAATGAAGATCGGAGCAGTACTGTAGATCGCAGAAGCATAGCATTGTTGTAGATAACAGAGAGGTGTTATAGATCAGAGTGGAAGAGGAGTATTGTAGATCAGCAGAAAGGAACAGTATTGTAGATCAGCAGAACTGAGCAGTATTGTAGATCAGCAGAACTGAGCAGTATTGTACATCATCAAAAATTAGCAGTATTGTAGATCATCAGAAAGAAGCAGTATTGTAGATGAGGAGAAGGAAGCAGTATTGTAGATGAGGAAAACGAAGCAGTATTGTAGATTATTAAAGAGCAGCAGTAATGTAAATCATCAGAACTGAGAGGTATTGTAGATCACCAGAAAGGAGCAGTATTGTAGATTATCAAAAAGCAGCAGTATTGTAGATTACCAGAAAGGAGCAGTATTGTAGATCAGCAGATAGTGAGCAGTACTGTAGATCGCAGAAGCATAGCATTGTTGTAGAGAACAGAGAGGTGTTATAGATCAGAGTGGAAGGGGAGTATTGTAGATCAGCGGAAAGCAGCAGTATTGTAGATCATCAAAAAGACGCAGTATTGTAGATCACCAAAAAGCAGCAGTAACGTAGATCATCAGAAAGAAGCAGTATTTTAAATGAAGAGAAAGAAGCAGTATTGCAGATCAGCAGAAAGCGGCAGTATTGTTGATCAGCAGAAAGCGGCAATATTGTAGATCATCAGAAAGTAGCAGTATTGCAGATCAGCAGAAAGCGGCAGTATTGTAGATTACAAGAGAGCAGCAAAATTGTAGATCAGCAGAAAGCAGCAATATTGTAGATCAGCAGAAAGAAGCAATATTGTAGATCAGCAGAAAGCAGCAGTATTGTAGATTACAAGAAAGCAGCAATATTGTAGATCTTCAGAAAGGAGCAGTATTGTAGATCATCAAAAAGCAGCATTATTGTAGATCACCAGAAAGGAGCAGTATTGTAGATTATCAAAAAGCAGCAGTATTGTAGATCACCAGAAAGCAGCATTATTGTAGATCTTCAGAAAGGAGCAGTATTGTAGATCATCAAAAAGCAGCATTATTGTAGATCACCAGAAAGGAGCAGTATTGTAGATCATCAAAAAGCAGCAGTATTGTAGATCTTCAGAAAGCAGCAGTATTGTAGATTACCAGAAAGGAGCAGTATTGTAGATCATCAAAAAGCAGCAGTATTGTAGATCTTCAGAAAGCAGCAGTATTGTAGATTACCAGAAAGGAGCAGTATTGTAGATCATCAAAAAGCAGCAGTATTGTAGAGCATCAGAATACAGCAGTATTGTAGGTTAGGAAACAGGAGAAGGTTCGCAGCATTGTGGAGCATATTTCATATGTAGTTCGTTGATACGTCCCCACAGCACTGTCCGAGACGGGATGGCCTTGTTTCGGTTATAGCAATTCCGGAATATTGGCAGTAGAGACCTGATTACTAATGAGCCCCAATTACGCTCATCAATACACTCATTATTGATTCTGCCCAGACAACAGACGAGGGTTTGTGGGCAAGACTATATACTCTCGATATGGAAGTATAATGACGAGACAGCTTTTAATCACAATAATCTGTATAGAGACTGATATACCATGATCATTGATGAATATTGCATGTCATGGTTTCAGTCGGTAATGACGTCTTGTTTTTCCAGTCATGATGCCGTAACTATGGAACCGAGCGGAAATTGAGAACACCATGTCATACACAACTGCTCAAATATTTCGTTGAGCAATCAAACATGAACAAAACACCCAATGTATTGTGAGGTTAGATAGGGCCGATGAAATACTTCTTGCACCGTACAAATACATCATTAAGTTTTTAAATATACACAATTTGTTCCTCTGAAAATCGATACAGCCTTAGGCTTGTACAGTAAAATGAATCCTGCTGAATATATGTACATGGGTCTACTGCTTTATTTCTAATAAAAATGAAGACAAGAAAAGACTTGAGCCTAAAGGAAAGACCTCGTTAATCGCTGTAGATTTGTCCAAACAGTTCTTCATAAGATTTTAACCACTGCTTTGCCTTTTTGCCCAAAGGAATGTGTTTTGTTGGATAATCGAGACTGGTTATTCTCTTATATTTATATTTACGAGACGCACAATATCGAACGGATGAATAAAATTTGTTTCTATGTGGGGATACTTCTTTAAAAACGTAATATTTGCTGAAAGGATTAATGCTGGAACAATTCGTGGAATCTGTAGGAGAAAGAGTCGTAATCTGTGGCTGGAAATATGAAGGGAGGCACAAAGCTGAATTGTCTCCTTATGAACTGTATTCCCTAGCATTACTGATATTGTACTGAAATAAGCAATGTTTTCACTCATCAAACATTGGTGAATTACGAGACCTATCATCATAATCTTAGCAGGGTTTGCCAATGACGTTGAGTCAAATTCAAAAGAATCTCTGCCGTTGACGTTTTAAAGTGTTCAAGCAGTTCAATGTATGGAACAAATTGCGATGAAATATATGATTTATCCGTGGAGGCTTATGTGATCATCAGTCAGTAATATAAGTATTTAAACTTGAAATTGAATATTATGTATTACGCTTTGCACTACGTTTTAAAAACGTTCTCGCCGTTATGGTAGAAATGTGTTTCGAAATTTGAGGTGGTCTCGCTGTAGATTAGATACGTCTTATTTATACATTTGAAACCTCGCGCTAAAGCTACACTGGGACTACCTCAAACTTTAAAAACATACGCAGTGAAAAGTTCCAACGATTCCCAGCGTCCAATCCCATTTAACATCGTTTTTCAACCAATCAGATTTCAGCAAACGCTCCCATTCCAAAACTGAACAGGTCCCACTATCATTGCGTGGTGCAGATTGTGCAATTTTTGGTTATCATTTGTTGTCTGTATTATCCAGTCTTTGTATGCCCCCATCCATTAACACAGTCTCTGGAACATTTTCTTCCTCATAATCCCCAATGGGACTAAATACGTCAAGTTCATTGATTTTTTAGTCTCAATTTTTAAAGCTATTTCACCCACCCACAGCCATGTGTCATCCCAATGTAAACTAGTAAACATAATAAACTAAGATTACCTTTTCATCCATCTGTTACACGAGGTGTGCTAAAGGGATAATGTGACCTTCAACTCGTTCAAGGCCAGGTGTGCTGTAAGATAAGACCAAGCAATTGCGTGACTTCCGCTAAATCCCGGAAGTGGTGGTAAATTATAGCCTCAATGATTAAAGTAATAATCGTTTCTGCACACATTAATGAGTGCCTTGAATCGATGCGGAAATATAAACGCGATATTGTCGAAAATTATAAACCTTTCAACGATATAACTTGCTTTGATGGCAATGGCGTACAGATTATAATTGTTAGTGACCATGTTGAAGTATCGATGGCGTGGTATCCACGGCGACTACCAATCATGTACTATCAATGCCTGGGTGCTCCTGGCGCAGTATCAACGTCTGCGTATCCATGGCGTCGTATCAATACTGTAGTATCCATGGCGTTCTATCAATACTGTTGTATCCATGGCGTCGTATCAATACTGTAGTATCCATGGCGTCGTATCAATACTGTAGTATCCATGGCGTCGTATCAACACTGTAGTATCCATGGCGTCGTATCAATACTGTTGTATCCATGGCGGAGTATCAATGTCTGAGTATACGTGGCACAGCATCAATGTCTGAGTATACGTGGCGTAGTATCAATGTCTGAGTATACATGGCAAAGTATCAACGTCTGAGTATTCATGGAGTAGTATCAATGCCTGAGCATACATGGCGTAGTATCAATGTCTGAGTATACGTCGCGTAGTATCAATGGTTGAGTATACATGGCACAGTATCAATGCCTGGATATACGTGGCGTAGTACCAATGCCTGAGTATACATGGCGTAGTATCAATGCCTGAGTATACATGGCGTAGTATCAATGTCTGAGTAATACATAGCGTAGTATCAATGTCTGAGTATACATGGCGTAGTATCAATGTCTGAGTATACATGGCGTAGTATCAATGCCTGGCTATTCATGGCTTACTATCAATGCCTGAGTATACATGGCGTAGTATCAATGTCTGAGTATCCATGGCGTAGTATCAATGTCTGAGTCACACATGGCGTAGTATCAATGTCTTACTATACATGGCGTAGTATAAATGTCTGAGTATACATTACATAGTATCAATGTCTTACTATACATGGCGTAGTATAAATGTCTGAGTATACATGGCACAGTATCAATGTCTGATCAACATGGCGTAGTGTCAATGCCTGGGTACCCAAGGCGTAGAATCACTACTTCAGTATCGATAGCACAATATCGATCGCATCAATGTCCGAGTATCCAAGGCGGAGAATCAGTATTATCCCTTAGTATTCCTTGAGCAGTACCAAAACTCCAGTATCAATTGCGCAGTATCAGTACTTTCATATCCATAGAGCGATATCAGTCATTCAGTAGCCATTGCGCAGTACGGATATTTCAGGAATCATAGCCAAGTTTCAGTGTCTGAGCATTCATGGCTCAGTATCATTGCCTGAATATTCATGGCTCGGTATCAGTGCCTGAGTATTCATAGCTCAGTATCAGTGCCTGAGTATTCATGGCTCAGTATCAGTGCCTGAGTATTCATGGCTCAGTATCAGTGCCTGAGTATTCCTGGCTCAGTATCAGTGCCTGAGTATTCATGACTCAGTATCAGTGCCTGAGTATTCCTGGCTCAGTATCAGTGCCTGAGTATTCATGACTCAGTGTCAGTGCCTGAGTATTCATGGCTCAGTGTCAGTGCCTGAGTATTCATGACTCAGTGTCAGTGCCTGAGTATTCATGGCTCAGTATCAGTGCCTGAGTATTCATGACTCAGTATCCGTGCCTGAGTATTCATGACTCAGTGTCAGTGCCTGAGTATTCATGGCTCAGTATCAGTGCCTGAGTATTCATGGCTCAGTATCAGTGCCTCAGTATTCATGACTCAGTATCAGTGCCTGAGTATTCCTGGCTCAGTATCAGTGCCTGAGTATTCATGGCTCAGTATCAGTGCCTGGGTATTCATGGCTCAGTATCAGTGCCTGAGTATTCCTGGCTCAGTATCAGTGCCTCAGTATTCATGACTCAGTGTCGGTGCCTGAGTATTCATGGCTCAGTATCAGTGCCTGAGTATTCATGGCTCAGTATCAGTGCCTGAGTATTCATGACTCAGTATCAGTGCCTGAATATCCATGGCTCAGTATCAGTGCCTGAGTATTCATGGCTCAGTATCAGTGCCTGAGTATTCATGACTCAGTATCAGTGCCTGAGTATTCATGGCTCAGTATCAGTGCCTGAGTATTCATGGCTCAGTATCAGTGCCTGAGTATTCATGACTCAGTATCAGTGCCTCAGTATTCATGGCTCAGTATTAGTGCCTGAGTATTCATGACTCAGTATCGGTGCCTCAGTATTCATGACTCAGTGTCAGTGCCTGAGTATTCATGGCTCAGTATCAGTGCCTGAGTATTCATGGCTCAGTATCAGTGCCTGAGTATTCATGGCTCAGTATCAGTGCCTGAGTATTCATGACTCAGTATCAGTGCCTCAGTATTCATGGCTCAGTATTAGTGCCTGAGTATTCATGACTCAGTATCGGTGCCTCAGTATTCATGACTCAGTGTCAGTGCCTGAGTATTCATGGCTCAGTATCAGTGCCTGAGTATTCATGACTCAGTATCAGTGCCTGAGTATTCATGACTCAGTATCAGTGCCTGAGTATTCATGACTCAGTATCAGTGCCTGAGTATTCATGGCTCAGTATCAGTGCCTGAGTATTCATGACTCAGTATCAGTGCCTGAGTATTCATGGCTCAGTATCAGTGCCTGAGTATTCATGGCTCAGTATCAGTGCCTGAGTATTCATGGCTCAGTATCAGTGCCTGAGTATTCATGACTCAGTATCAGTGCCTCAGTATTCATGGCTCAGTATTAGTGCCTGAGTATTCATGACTCAGTATCGGTGCCTCAGTATTCATGACTCAGTGTCAGTGCCTGAGTATTCATGGCTCAGTATCAGTGCCTGAGTATTCATGGCTCAGTATCAGTGCCTGAGTATTCATGACTCAGTATCAGTGCCTGAGTATTCATGACTCAGTATCAGTGCCTGAGTATTCATGACTCAGTATCAGTGCCTGAGTATTCATGGCTCAGTATCAGTGCCTGAGTATTCATGACTCAGTATCAGTGCCTGAGTATTCATGGCTCAGTATCAGTGCCTGAGTATTCATGGCTCAGTATCAGTGCCTGAGTATTCATGGCTCAGTATCAGTGCCTGAGTATTCATGACTCAGTATCAGTGCCTGAGTATTCATGACTCAGTATCAGTGCCTGAGTATTCATGACTCAGTATCAGTGCCTGAGTATTCATGACTCAGTATCAGTGCCTGAGTATTCATAGCTCAGTATCAGTGCCTGAGTATTCATGACTCAGTATCAGTGTCTGAGTATTCATGGCTCAGTATCAGTGCCTCAGTATTCATGACTCAGTATCAGTGCCTCAGTATTCATGGCTCAGTATCAGTGCCTGAGTATTCATGGCTCAGTATCAGTGCCTGAGTATTCATGGCTCAGTATCAGTGCCTGAGTATTCATGACTCAGTATCAGTGCCTCAGTATTCATGACTCAGTATCAGTGCCTCAGTATTCATGGCTCAGTATCAGTGCCTGAGTATTCATGGCTCAGTATCAGTGCCTGAATATCCATGACACATGAAGTGATATCCATTCTGCATTTGCCCTTTTCGCGAACACCTGGTGTCGTCACTGATGTTCTGTGATCCATTCATATAAGCTTCACCGTAAATTTGCCTTTTAAGCTCGATGTAAATTGTTTCAGTGGATAATCGAGATAGGTTATTCTCTGGTGCCGACGTTTTATCTTTAACTGTGAATGTGTGACGTTGTGTCCGTGGCGTAGTATCCATTATATGTGGTTTGCGGTTTTGAGAGGTCTCCAGATTCTGGTATTGCGAACCTCAAAAGAGGGTAATAACTATGAAGTGATGTATGTGTTGCCGAAGCTGATGATGAGATGATGTTTTCAAGGAGATGACTTAGATAACGACAGTGATGAGAGTGAGTATCCATGACAACGCGCCATCGTCAGCAACGCAGGGAGAAATGATATCTCTTTATTTAAAACCCAACATAAAATTGGTATTTTATCATTTTATCTATCGATTTTACACACTACACAATGATCTGAACGTTAATCATAAAGCCTACGACCCTGGTGCTGAACTCGCTAACAGACATAGTCAGAGACCAATACCATCTGTGATCACCATTCATTATGAGAGACCGCCGCTGACCATGATCTATGCTGTCCTCGTGTAGACACATATTACGTCTCCACTTTTTTAGACCTTCCTATTCGCCATAACAAGGACCAAAAAACACAAAAAGAAAGACCGAAAGCATATCACAAAAAAACATGTCTGGGAAACATCGTTAGATCCGAACAGAATTAGCCAGGAATAAGAATGATGACACCAAGCATCTTCGTGTTGTATCACCATCAGACAAGTTGTGGTCTTAACGTCTTCGGTTTCCACTAATAGACTGACCAGTAGACACACTTTAGACAGCACATGTCATGGTGGTCTGTTGGAACTACATGAGCATGAAGGGTCGGAAAGCGGATAAATGGATTTTGATGTGTAAATTAGCTTTCAACGGCACGATGTCTTGATCTGGCCGGGGTAATGCGGTTGAACCAATTAAACTGCCTACTTGCAATTGATTGGTCAGCATTTTCTGCGAAGGCTTCAACGAAGCATGAGGTTCCCCCGTCTGATTTCAGAGACAAGCCTCGTCTTTAAAGATCAGTTCAGCCGCAGGGTGTTCCACAAGAGTGGCTGGAAACTAGGTCTTCCATATGTAGCAGTACGTACCAGTCTGGTAACATTTTGAAATATCTGTACAGAGCACTGCTAATGTCACTGGGTCTGTAAGTCACATTGGTTGTCAGGGTACCTTCATCACCACGTCACATTGGTTGTCAGGGTACCTTCATCACTAAGACACACGTGTTGCGAGGGCATCTTCATCACCAAATCACACTGGTTGTCAGTGCACCTTCATCACCATGTCACATGTTGTCAGTGCACCTTCATCACCAAGTCACATTGGTTGTCAGGGCACCTTCATCACCAAGTCACATTGGTTGTCAGGGCACCTTCATCACCAAGTCACATTGGTTGTCAGGGTACCTTCATCACCAAGTCACATTGGTTGTCAGGGCACCTTCATCACCAAGTCACATTGGTTGTCAGGGCACCTTCATCACCTAGTCACATTGGTTGTCAGGGTACCTTCATCACTAAGACACACGTGTTGCGAGCGCACCTTCATCACCAAATCCCATTGGTTGTCAGTGCACCTTCATCACCAAGTCACATTGGTTGTCAGTGCACCTTCATCACCAAGTCACATTGGTTGTCAGTGCACCTTCATCACCATGTCACATTTGTTGTCAGTGCACCTTCATCACCATGTCACATTGGTTGTCAGTGCACCTTCATCACCGTGTCACATTGGTTGTCCGTGCACCTTCATCACCGTGTCACATGTTGTTGGGGCACCTTCTTCACCAAATCGGGGGACACGGGTGGCCCAGTCGTCTAAGGCGCCGCGATTCGCTGTGCAGAGTTGCGTCCCTTGAGCACGCAAGAAACCAATGATTGTGGGTTCGAATCCCGGTTCGCCCCAATTATGTTTATAGGTTTGTCAGCATCATACCCGTGCTCGTGGGTTTCACCGAAGTGGTAATCGTCTAAGACCTGCATCACTTCGGGCTTTCCTCCCACATTAAGCTGACACGCCGTGATATAACTGGAATCATGTTAAAAGCGGCGTTAAACCCAACTCACTCACTTCACCAAATCACATTGGTTGTCAGGGCACCTTCATCCCCATGCCACATGTTGTTGGGACACCTTCTTCACCAAATCACATTGGTTGTCAGGGCACCTTCATCAACAAATCACATTGGTTGTCAGGGTACCAAGACACACGTGTCGCGAGGGCACATTCATCACCAAGTCCAAGTCACCCATTTTGGCAGGCATATGTATGTCCATTGCCCCTGAATTGTCAGGCATATGTATGTCCAAGGCCCCTGAATTGTCAGGCACATGTATGTCCAAGGTACCTGTATTGTCAGGCATATGTATGTCCAAGTCACCTATATTGTCAGGCATATGTATGTCCATGGCCTCTGAATTGTCAGGCATATGTATGTTCAAGGCCACTGAATTGTCAGGCATATGTATGTCCAAGGCACCTGTATTGTCAGGCATATGTATGGCCCAGTCACGTGTACAGCCAAGCCTTCTTTACGAACGGTGATACCAAAACAAACTATTTATATGCAAATAGTTTCCAGCTCGTTTTATTCCTGCAAGTAACGTTACTAGACAATGTATATGGAAGCTAACCTGTCACAATTTATGAGATTCGGGTACTGGTTAAAATCACAGTGTCCATAAAGAAGACATCAAGCTACGTTGCCTTCCAGTGATGTAGAGATTCCCCCTTAAAACATTAAACATTGTTCGCTTGCGATGTTGAGTTTATGGGAACAGAAGTAAGCTCGAGGGCTTAGAAGAGGATGAACGGCGTCCATGTTATGTAGCTTGTTGTCATCTCAAGACATAACTTCTAGTCTTTATTCCGATAAGTTGTTATGAAGGACTGAGAGTGTTTTTCGGTCCTCAACCATAACAAACAATCTTTACTGAGCTCATTTTCACGCAAACGAAATATTAAAAAAAAAAAAACAACTGCCTTTTAATATCTTTCCTGGATTGATTTGATTTTGTAATAACAATTCGTCACTCACACCCAAACCCATCACCACTTTCAGAAGCTAGAACCGCTTCCGTGGCCTTGTTGTAGAGCGTCCGCCTGGAGAGCGGAATGTCTGGGGTTCGATCCCCGGCTGTGCCATACCATAAGCCGTTAAAAGATGGTACTTGTTGTTACCCTGCCTGGCGCTCGGCAATAAGGAGCTTAAACAAGGACTGGTCGGCTCGGAGTCGGTATTCTGTGCCTGAGTGGGGTTTTCATGTTAAGGTAGTGGGCAAGCACTATAAAACCAGTATTAGTCCGGACTAGTACAAGCAGACACACACACACTCACACACAAACACACACACGCACGCACGCACGCACGCACGCACGCACGCGCGTTCTTTCACGTAGCTATATAAGTGCGATAATCTTGGAAGCGACGTTAAACCCAATTTTTACCTCACCTTAGAAGCAATATGAGAACAAAATAAAAAGCCCATATCATTTAGGATGTTATAATCGTTTTTAGATATTAAACATTCCTAAATGAAAGCATAAATATTTCAAACTCACATCTAACGTCCAATTTGTACCAAATACTGACAGTTTTAAAAGCATAAATCAGTTACGAAACGTCAGCTAAGGCTGAAGGCATTTCCTCATATTCAGCTATCAGTAGCATGGTATTGACCACTCTCCGTGCCACCAGACTGTTTCCAAAGAAACCCCAGTCCAATATTGAAATAATGCTTCTCAGTAATGGACGATGGTTATTCTAGCATGTAAACCACTTCAAAACATTTCCTATACGTGGATGATTTAGAGCAAGAAGATACTGAAGCGATCATGTTTGAGTCGATTATGAAGCACTCTCATAACAGTTGTTGTTCTTGAGCCTGATAGAGGCAAGTATTATGCAACACTCTCCAGTGGGAGTTGTTTGAGCAACGGAAATACATACAATTGCGTCCTCTTTGAGTAATATTGACAAGGAATTGTTTGGTTCGTCTAAAAAGTCGAAATGGTAATATAAAATTAACTTATTCATACCTGTTGACCTGCTAGTCGAGAAGATATATTGATTATACTGTGTTAAGTCAACGGCTTTAATCGAAATCAATTAATTCGTTCTTTATGATGTGGAATGGCAATGGTGACACTTTTTTGTTTATACTTTATTAGATAGTGATATTGGTCTGCCTTAAAACTCAAATATCACCCGCAAGTTACCCAAAAGCGGTACATTCGCGATTTCACTTTATCGAAACTTTATCTCTGTCAGAGTAATACAGGAAGTTTACCGTATTAATGTATTTGGGCAGTCAATGTAACTTTTGGAATAGATTGTTTTAAAATATTCAGTAATACCACAACAGCATTTGAAATGAAATATAAGGTTCGTGTGTGGCTAATTTCTGAAAACAACACCGGGGGTTTTATAATCCAGACAATTATATTATCAATTCAAGCATGAATTCTTGTAATAATAGCAATTGTTTAATGATTTAAACATAAAGATCATATTTCGCAAAGCAAAATGTAATTCAACCAACATGCATCGCCAGCAAGTTTCTTACTATCAAACATTTTCCATACGACAAAGGGTAAATATCGACAAGGTCACATCATTTGGATATGATTTACAAAATGACGAAAACAAATCAATAGATAAACGCCTGACAAGCGACCAATAATGCCAACAATTCCTTTCACCTTAAATCTCCTTGCAACAAGAATTGCATATATTGTGATCTAAACCTTTAACTGCAGGGAATTAATCCTGGAGGAAGCGCATGCAGCCAAGCGAAGAAGCGTTACCAGGTAGCCATTGGTGATTCAGCAATGTCAGCACTGATGCAGAAGCAAGGAAATACCACTGACACTGGGCGACAATAGTCCTGTGCTTGCGTTCCAATCACTTTGCCAAATCCTGGAAGGTTGGGTATTATCGCGATTGTTCTCACTTGCTGGAAGACATCAGCTAACTGCAGTCTGTTATCGGCTTTATATAGAACACCATTATCACATAGACGTTGCTTGTTGACGCCGAAAAGTGGCCAATTATTTTACGGTGAGTTAGAGGTAGAGTCTGGAATCTGTAAAGTAGAACTGAAGTTAGTTAATCATAATGAAGCGTTGTGAGTGACGAAAAAGAATATCATGCGAAAAATTAATAAATGTTTCAACGGTTTTTAGGGTGCAGTTTAACAATGTTTAAGACAAACAAACATATCAATGAAGGATTTGTGACTGGGACGCTCCTATTTGTATTTCCACCTACCGCCTCCGTGGTCGTGTGGATAGAGATCTCTGTGGGCTAGCACTATAAAATGGGCATTAGTCCAGACTAGTACACACACGCACGCACGCACGCACGCACGCACGCACGCTCGCACGCACACGCACACACACACACACACACACACACGCATCGTATGCAAATCGTATTATAAGTGCAGTAATCTTGAACGCGACGTTCACCCCATTTCACATCACATCAAATCAATTTTCCTACTGTGATGCTGTTGGTGTGCATTATCAGAGTGAAATATGTTAGAGACATATAACTAGAGGTATTATTGATTGCAATGTTGACTGAAAACATTTTTCTTTTTTTGAATATATTTTTGTAAGAGAAGAAATACATGTAGATATAAGTGTCATATAGTTTCAAGGATAATCAGACAAAGTTATTCTTTGCTTAAAAATCCGGGCTAGAATTTATCTTCAGCAACCTATTCTTGTCATCAGAGGCGACTAACATGAGCAGGTGGTCAGGCTCGCTGACTTGGTTGATGCATGTCATCGCGTTCCAATTGCGTAGATTGATGCTCATGATGTCAACCACTGGATTGTCTGGTCCAAACTCAATTGTACACATTTAGCCTAAATATTGCTGAGAGCGGCGTTAAACAACAAACAAACAAAACATACCCCCACCCCTGTTAATTAATTTAATAGTTAAGTACATGTATAAAAATACTTTGCTAATAAAACGCTATGCTTATTAATTCGATCATTATCTTGTAAATCAAAGAATATATTCACTGTATTAACGTGAATCTTGTTTTGCAGTATTATGTTCAGTTGGGGTTGTAACATATTCATAATGTCTTTAGTAACCTGACACTCCAAATAAACATGTGTAATTTTTTCTTAAGAAGTCTAGGATTTCAAAGAGCTTCAAAGGTTGTTTGATCAGGGTTACAACATTCAAGGCCTCAGCAAATCTTTCAAACGGGTTTATGGTAGACATGTGGAGGACATTTCTAAACGTGGTGCATGGTGACATGGTGACAAAAAATTACTTGTACGATTTGTTCCCGCTTTTTTTCAGGTGAACAGTTGACTTGCCTTTACATGTGTTTGTGATGGGTGCCGCCGGTAGGGCAGGAGATGGTCACCTTTTCCCGAAGACCTGGCATCATCACTACTTGATGGGGATTCATAGACACATGCTTTTAATATATACTCTTTAAAAAAGTAGGGAACCATGAAACATAAATCTTAATACCAAGTATTAGAACGAAGATGAGTGTTAGCGACAAACATCCTATGCAAGAACGTTTATGTCAGTAAACCTTTAAACCAAAATACGTTCTATAATTTGCACGTGCCTCACGCAGTAGCGCCACACGTGTAGGGTGTCATTCCTGATTTTGTCACTTTCAAGGAAGGTCGTGTAATCTCTGTGGACCATTATATATGTCAATCTGCTCATCATATAGTTGTATTTCACTTGATTTCAATCATTGTTTGTGTATAAACTAGTGATGCGGCGTCTGCAACGCGCGGAGCGTCTACGGGCTGCGGGTACAAAATGTATGCTGGAAACCATCTTCCCGAGGCAAGTGAGTTAACTGAGTATAAAAGTCCAGTTTCCACCCTGGCCGAACGAGGCTGGTATTATGGAGTTACAATTTGGCTGGACTAACGAGTCTCTGCATAGTCCAATCAAACGAAATCGAAATCCGATTCGTAAACTGTCATGCAGATTTCGGTCGATTGCAGGATTTGCAAAGCATGTGCACCGCCAACTCGTTGTCAACAGATATTTTCCAAATCTTTTCATGTTTTTAATCAAGGTGCTCACGTGATTTGATGCATTTTGCGACCCGTGTAAGACCCGTTTTATCACAATATAGATCTTGATTATCGAGCAGATCGTCCTGAGTTGGCGCCGCCATTTTGTTTGAAGCAAATGCAAGTGATGCGAGAGGTGGAATCTGATTGGTCCATAGGAGAGGCTTGGAAGGGATATAACTGGTAATAACCACTGGTGGCGCTACGATCGAGCCCGGGATATACAGGCTAGTTCGGCTAGGGTGGAAACTGGACTTTTAAAGTCAGTTAACTTTCTTGCCTCGGGAAGATGGCTGGAAACTGGCAGAAGTCAGCTTGCAGTGGCGAATACTTTCAATGTTTCACAGTCATTTATCAGCAGACTACGGAACAAGTACCAACAAACTCAAAATGTTGACGACCGACCACATACAGGCGTCCTGGGTAAACGACAAGAGTACAGGATCGATTGATCCGAAGCCAGCCTCTACGAAATCGAGCTCAACGGCGAATCAAATTGCTGCAAGGTTTAACTTTCATCCGGCTACTGGGGCACGAGTTTCGGGTCAGACGATTAGAAATCGTCTACATGCAGCTCATCTCCATGCTCGACGGCCATGTGATGTGTCGTCCCTTACAAATTGTCAAATTGTTAACAGATGTCAATGGTTTATACAGAGACTATATACCGGTATATGGTGTCTGGTTTATACTACATCGAAACTGGGTAATCGTCGCTGGTCACGTGTCATGTTTTTTCAGATGAGTCCCGATTCGCTTTGCGATTTCTTGATAGGAGTGGTCGTGTCTGGCGACGTCGAAATAAACGTCAAGCCAATGTCAACCTGAGACCTCTAGACAGATTTGGCGCTATATTGGTGATAATGCGGGGTGGCATCTGTATGACTGAGCGAACCCCACTCCATTTTGTGCAAGGAAGGGTCACTGGACAGTATTATCGGGACTACACATCGACACCCTTTGTTGTCCTGTGGCGTGTGGGTCGACGTTTTATCTCTGAGGACGACAACGCACGTGCTCACCGTGCACGAATCGCCAATGCTCACCTTCAGCAGCACAAAGTTCATAGAATGCCATGGCCAGCAGTGAGCCCAGGCCTTTCCCCCATATTGAACAAGTCTGGGACATGTGTGTCAGGCGCAGTATGCCTCGTCCAGTGAATTAATGACTCCTAATCTCCCCCCCCCCCCATCCACCCAGACACCCCTCACCCACCACCCCTTGCAAACACCCCCCCAATACCCACATCCACACACATCCACAAACACACACCTTACCCCTCCCCACCCCTAAAACCCCGAATCCCGTAACACCCACACTCCTATTCCCCCCCACCTCAACACCCCTAATCTCCACCCCATACCCCTTCCTTATCACCCCGCCATAACCCCCCCCCACACACACACACACACACACACACACACACAGTTAACCTAATCCACACACACTCATACACACACACATACACACCCCAAATCCCAACACCCTCACCAACAGCCCTAATCCTCCTAAAACACTTACAAACCCCCCCCCCCCCCCCATATATACACACATACCCGTAACCGCCACACCCACACCATTAATCCCCACACCCACCGACACACATACCACACACACATACCAACACCCACCCCACTCTACACACACCATAATCCCAACCCTCCCACCCACACCACACCCACATACCCCCACCACATCCCCACTCCTTCACACACACACACATACACACACATACACACCCATCCCACTCCAAACACACCCTAATCTCCACCCTCCTACCCACATATCCCCCCACCCCTACCCCATGCGACACACATACATACCCCCCTAATCCACCCCACCGCACCCCCACCCCCACCCCCACACAAACACCCACACTCTCCCTCCACCCCCTTCACATACAGATATATACCCCCTATCCCCGCACCACACACGCCCACACGCCAGCACGCCCACACGCCCACACACCCACACACCCACACACACCCTCCACACCTACCCACATACCCCGCCACACACATCCTGATCCCCACATGTGTTTGTTAAGACAGACATGGACACTTCCATTTCGTTAAAAAGTAGAAGATAAATAATTCAAAGGATTGTTAACCTCGAGATTTCTACCATGTTTCTCGTAAAATATAACCCTTACTAATTTGGATAGTCTTACCATCTTCCTGGAAATCGTATTTTCCAGCTAATAATTGAATCGCTATCCGCTAATTATCTGATAATGATCACCTCAGTCAGTTTCACAACAAAGAATTCCCCGATAACCTCGTTAACACATACAGGTCATGTCAATAATACATACATGAAGGTGCTCTTGGCAAGGGAGGTAATTACCTGGTGTGCATTAACACCTAATCTTTATCGTGGTAATTAATCTGGCTATCTCTGCGTTACTGTCTGTGGTATTCGTGATCTCATAATTGATTACTGATCCTTTAAAAGCAACAGTATAAAGAATTTCGATAAGGAAAGCCATTGAAAAGTTCAAGATCAGGAAGAGTTCTTTGGGAGTTCAACACAGATATTTTAACTTTATATGCTATGTCCGCAGAAGCGAAACATACATGTAGTTATAACTTAAACACACAAAAATAGGTATCATGAATTTTTTGTTGATATTTATTGTAGTGAAGACTAAGCACACATTGACATAAAATATCTCTAAAATATTCATGATCTTTAACATGTTTTGTGTCTTAAAACATTGTGGGGAAGCTGTTTTTGGTTGATCATGTTTCTGTGAAACTCGCTGCAGGTGCTATGTGAAACTCGCTGCAGGTGCTATGTGAAACTCGCTGCAGGTGCACTGTGAAACTCGCTGCTGGTGCACTGTCAAACTCGCTGCTGGTGCACTGTCAAACTTGCTGCAGGTGCAATTTGGGAAAACAAATCCTCAATTTTCAAACAAGCCTTTTATCTGATTAAAAACTCCAACATTAAGACATATACAGCATATTTTTACCTTTCAACAAGTAAGTCATTGCTTCCCTTATGGTTTAAACGCCAATGCTGACACAATTTTAAACTGCTCCAACACTAGCAAACAACAAGAACACGTGTACACATATAACACACGTATGAGTTTCAATTAAGTACTTTGTCAAATACATCGACCAAAAACGAAAACCGTGTCAGAATACGATATAAAACAATTCCTACACTTACACATTTAAGAAAGCTTCAAAGGTGTTCTGAACAGACGATCCTTAACTTCTTTTGTTCAGTATATAAATGTCAGGGGCATAGCGAATGCTGCTTGTAGACCTTCTGCGGCTTGGGGCATTAGCCTGCACTTTCGTCTTGGAGATCTCTTTGTCTCGCAACTGGTCCATGTACTGCTGAGACACAAGAAGTAACTGATCTTTATATATTATTATGTACTGTACGAGGGCTTTGTCTTGTAACTATCACATTGCAGTTACCTGACCTCAAAGTCTACTGTCAGACATAGCGTCGATTTCTAATTATTTTTTGCGTACCCAAGTTTCCCGTGATTACTATCTACGTAGGGACTATTACATAAGCTGAACATCGTTTTGTAAGTTTAGTCAATAACACGCGGTGCCATCAAACGAAAATAACATGTTTAGTGTCTCGAACCATTGTGTGCAAGCTGGATTTTGTTGATCGTGTTTCTATTAATGTTCAGTGATGGATATCAAAGCGGTGACATGACCACATCATTATCGATAAGTAGACAGTAATCGAACTCCAGTGGGGCTTTGATTCTGCCCGTGCAGACAAGGTTGTGTGGTGATGCACATATAGAGTATGGCTAAGATAACGGTTTGGGTTATGGGATGGAGAGACGTTTCAAAGCTACAAGTCTCCATGTATATTACACAAGTAGGAGTTTCTGCTTGTACGCCACTTTAAACAGCATAGAGTAGGTATGTCGACTCGTTAAGATTTTGGGGTAGAATAGGTCTTCAACAACCCATCTTGCCGTAAAAGGCGACTATGCTTGTCGTAAAAGGCGACTAAGGGGATCGGGTGGTCAGGCTCGCTGACTTGGTTGATGCATGTCATCGTATCCCAATTGCGTGGATCGATGCTCCTGATGTACATCACTGAATTTTCTGGTCCACACTCCATTACTTACAGACCGCTGTCATGTAGCTGTAATATTGCTGAGTGCGGTGTTAAACAACAAACAACAACAACAATAGGTATGTCAATACATTGCAGCTAATATCGAGGAAGTCCCAAAGATCAATCTCATTCAAATCAGATCTTAGTTCTCGCTACCGCTAAACAAAGATCTGAGGACATCCCATGGAATGTGATTTTTGATCGTGCAACCTCGAAAAAAGCACACAGGGTATTCCGAACGACAGTAATGGGCTTTATGTCTGTATTCATACAATCTAGACTATCTATTAGCCATTCCAGAATGTTCTTTTGTTCAATTTTGAATTTTTTAATCGAGTATATGTCAAAATATGTTTCGAAGCGTTGTTGCCAGTTTGAAGCTCGTGCCGTAAAGCTCGATTAAGCTGCCTTCTAATTGGCTATTGCCGACATCTTTTCAATCATTCCATTGGTCGGTCAAAGTTCGCGAAAGGTCGGTCTGACGTGACCCGCAATGGGATGTCCTCAGATCTTTGTTTAACGGTAGCGAGAACTACGATCTGATTTTAATGAGATTGTCCAAAAGATACGCCTGTTGGACACGCTTATCAACTGGTTCGTGAACAAAGTGATTTAGCGACCCCCTCCCTCCTTCATAAAACCCCGGCGATAAAGCACCAACACGGAACTCTTATAATATCATCTCAATGAAGACATAGATGACATATGGTTATCAAATTTTACATTCTATCAATGCGGCGTTTCATAATTGATGCCAGAACCTTTATCAGCAAGTGACTACCAAGGTTTCAAAGAGCGTCATACGCCTCTTGTTCAGTTGTTTGATCAAGGTTACAACATTCAAGGCCTAAGTGAAGCTTTCAAAAAGTTTGATGGCAGTCAGTGACAAAAAACAAATGTCCGATCCTGTGTTTTTCCAGGCGAACAGTTGACTTGCCTTTGTGTGTGTTTGTGACCTTTTCGCGAATGCGTGGTATCATCACTATTGTATAGTGATTCGGAATCGTACCATTTCTTATGAATATGGAAAGGGTCGCTCTTGTTTGTCTGATGAATGTACCAGCTAACGTATCATTGATATATACTACAGCTTCTAAAATGTCATATTTTAATATTTGTAATATCTGAATGAGACAACTAAATAGGGATCAGGAAGACAACGGTGAGGTGAAATGGGGTTTAACGTCGCGTCCAAGACTATTGCACTTATATAGCGACGTTAGAAAGACTACAGAAATCTTTATTGTCAAAACCTTCTGAAACTTGAGTTGAAAGCTATTCCATTGGCATAAAACATCGTATCTCAGACTACAGATATTGACGAACCGGAGAACGTGCGCGGCAACGAAACAACGTATGGGAGGAAGCTGGCTGCCATCATGGCGACAAAAACATGGCAGACGAAAGGAAATAGTTTTAGTAGGTGAATTATATCTTTATATGTCAATATCATGAGGTATATGATGACAAAGCACCAAGCATACCTATATCACATGTGGCTGTGGGTGTGATGTGAAAGTCGCTGCAGGTGCTGTGTGAAATTCGCTGCAGGTGCACTGTGAAACTCGCTGCAGGTGCACTGTGAAACGCGCTGCAGACGCATTGTGAAACTCGCTGCAGGTGCACTGTGAAACTCGCTGCAGGTGCTCTGTGAAACTCGCTGCAGGTACTATGTGAAACTCGCTGCAGGTGCACTGTGAAACTCGCTGCAGGTACTGTGTGAAACTCGCTGCAGGTGCACTGTGAAACTCGCTGCAGGTACTATATGAAACTCGCTGCAGGTGCACTGTGAAACTCGCTGCAGGTACTAAGTGAAACTCGCTGCAGGTGCTCTGTGAAACTCGCTGCAGGTACTATGTAAAACTCGCTGCAGGTGTAATCAAAAGCAGGGAAAACAAATCCTCAATTTTCAAATTGCAGGTACTGTTTAACAAGCCATTTATCTAATTATAAACTCCGACATTTTTACCTTTCAGCAAGTAATTCATTGCTTCCCTTATGGTTTAAACGCCAATGCTGACACAATTTTAAAAGGATCCAACTCAAGTAAACAACAAGTACACTTGTAACCATATAACATGTATGAGTTTCAGTTAAGGCCTTTGTCATATACATCGACCAAAAACGAAAAATGTGCAAGAATACGATATAAAACAATTCCTACACTTACGCATTTAAGAAAGCTTCAAAGGTGTTCTGAACAGATGACATTACCAGTCAAAAGGTGACAACGTGGTTAGGCCAATTAGCCTACGTTGTAACGCATAGTGTCATGAAAGAGGTTTATCGATGACTGTCAAGGACTGGTCGCCATTCATTGTGGGTGTAAAATGTTATTTGCCTGGAAGCAACCTATCAATACCTTCACTGTCATCAGTGGTTCTCGTGGCGGTTTAACCTGGAGCTAGTTGTATGGTAAAGCTTCTCTTTTTAGTTGTCATAATGTGAGGCACTCATCCGAGCTAAAACAACAATTCTCGATAAATCGATTTTCGTCGTTTACGACATGTGTCGGAAATGGGCAAATTGCTATCGGATAATACGCGAAATATTCAGTCGTCGCCCCTACAATAACAGTCGGAGATAGTGTTAATATCCTTAGAACGTTTATAGATTCCGAGGGGGTATAAACAGTGCCGAGCAAACCAAATACCCTCAGGTGCTCTCTATAATCGCAGTAGATCCAGTGATCAGACTAAATCAACCATCGTCCGATTTTTTCCTGATCTCCAAAATAAATAATCATGGCATGGTGTCGCGGTTTGATCAGTGGACTAATTACTGGGTAAGAATACGACCGCGGATCACTACAAAATAAAGACTGGGCGTAAAAAGGCTCAATGGGAAACATTTATATAAGTGATTAGAGACGGTGGATGAATATATGGAATTCTACGTCACTGGACAATGGGTAATGGCGTGTTGCGGTAGATAAGACTATCTACACATGTCTTCTATACAAAATGTTGAAAAATCTTTAAATCGCCGATACCAAATCTAATTTACTCTGTTAAATAGAGCAAGCGAATTATCGATAAAAAAATGTTATTTTTAGACTGGAACTTTATAAACTAGATGCTAGCCAGTGCTTCTATGTTCTTCAAAAATAAAGTGAGAATACTGCACACAAAGTGCGTGTATATATACACTTAAATCGTGTCAGGATATTTATGAGGATAAATAGAAATTAGATTGTACAAGAACTGTCTTTCAGAAATAGATAAATGAATGCACAAATCAATGCATAATAGGAATAGAGTCAAACACTGTGTCGAACTTTGATCTGTCGAGGTAAAAGCTTGGTCACTGCATTTTCCTTTTTTATTCGTCATTATTTCACCTCCGATATGTCGAATCGGATGTGTCGAAATAAAAGCTTGGTCCCTGCGAATTCCTTTATTATTCATCATTATTTAACCTCCGATGTGTCGAATCGGATGTGTCGAAGTAAAAGCTTTGTCCCTGCGTATTCCTTTATTATTCATCATTATTTCACCTCAGATGTGTCGAATCGGATGTGTCGAAGTTACATTTGTCGCGAAGTATTTTGCAGTCACAAACATGTATAGAAATGATAAATCATGGGCTGCACCGCAATCCTATCTCGCTCTCGGGGCTTGAAAATGATTGCCCTTTGTCGTCCTTTACAGCCAATTGTAATAATGATTGATAAAATGTAATATCAAGTTATTAAATAAGATGAAATGCTATGAATAAATATACGGATCAATCGATCCTTAAATAATTCCTTCATACAGTGAAATGACATGAAACATATTAAATTTAATGCGTAGAATGTAGGGTTATCATTGGTGTGTGGTTCAGCGCTGATGGAGCAGGCATGTTTGTGTTCATGTATTGATCTATGTATGTATGTATGTGGTGTGTGTGTGTGTGTGTGTGTGTGTGTGTGTGTGTGTGTGTGTGTGTGTGTGTGTGTGTGTGTGTGTGTGTGTGTGCGTGTGTTGCCTGTGTGTTTTGTCTGTGTGTGAGTATATGAGTCTGTATGTTGTCTCTGTGTATGTATGTGGTGTGTGTGTGCGTGTGTGTGTTGCCTGTGTGTTTTCTGTGTGTGTGTATATGTGTCTGTATGTTGTCTCTGTGTGTGTATGTTGTGTGTGTATGTATCTGTATATATGTGGTCTGTGTGTGTTGTCTGAGTGTGTATCTGTGTGTGTATGTGTGGTGTTTGTGCGTGTGTTTTGCCTGTGTCTTTGTTGTCTGTGTGTGTGGTGTGTTTGTGTGATGCCTTTATGTTTATTTGTATGGTGTCTGTGTCTCTGTGTGTGTAGTGTCCGCGGGTGTGCTGTGTGTGTCTCCATGTGTGTGTGTATCTCTGTCTGTGTGTATGTGTGTGTATGGGTGGTGCGTCTTTGAGTCTATGGGTATGCACTTGTATGATGCGTACACGCCAATAAATGCGACAAAAAACTCTAATCTCTACTATAAGTCCACTGAACGATTACGACTCGATTATAAACATGTTTATGATTATTCCAGCAACGTGAGGGTGGTCTGTAAATAGCCAGACAATCCACTGATTGATGTCATGAACATCGTTCCACGCCGTCAGGGCACGATGACACACTATCAACCAAGTCATCGGGCCTGACCACATTATGCATCCAGTCGCCTCTTGCGACAGGCATAGACAGCTGCATGGATTTGACACCTTTTTGCTTGTTTTCGTAAGGGCGACAATGTCCCTTTTAGAATAATATTTGTTCCAAACTGCAGCGACCTATTCTAACCTGAGACCGTCACGCCGAAGACCCGGGTTCGATTCCCGACATGGGTACAATGGAACATTTCTGGTGTTCACCGCCGTGATATTGCTGGAATATCGCTAAAAGCGGCGTAAAACCATATTCACTCACTCGAGGTGAAATGGGGTTTAACGTTGCATTCGAGATTATTGCACTTAAATTGTGAGGTATATGCACGTGTGTGCGTGTGTGTGTGGCTGCTTGCGTCGGTCCGGCTTTATGGTACTAGCCTACTGAGATACCCTGCGCAGTGTAACAACGCTAGCCCACTCAGTTTACAAGAACCTAAGTAGACCTTGTTTTGCCCATCAATGCCGAGCGCGATAGCTGCAAGTACCATTCGTCTTTTGAAGTGACGCGGCCGGGGCTCGAACACCTCCTTACCGCTCTCTGGGCTATCCGTCAGACCACGCAGGCGGTATTCTTATCCTGAACCCGGCCTAATAACATATGTAGTCATACAAAAGAGTACATATTAACACTGAGTATTAACGTGCAGGCACACATTGTTGTTTGAACTGTCGTCATTGCAAATTAAAACGAACATTACCTCGCCCGGAACACTGGTGCACGACCGAACCCACAACACGTGAGTGCGTCAAGACACGGAGTCATCATGAAGGCAAGAGTCCTTGCTTGATGAAGCGGTGCTAGATGTACTTCGTTGTTTGTAGACTCTCATCGCCCTGGACATACGGTCAGTGAGTGAGTGAGTATAGGTTTACGCCGCTTTTAGCAATATTCCAGCAATATCACGGCTGGGGACACCAGAAATGGGCTTCACACTTTGTACCCATGTCGGGAATAGAACCCGGGTCTTCGGCGTGACGAGCGAACGCCTTAACCACTAGGCTACCCGACCACCCATACGGTCAGTAGATACTGCTTGAAGTTATATATGAATAATGCGTGAGTTCCTGAGCATGTGCGTGTAGAATGATATACAGACGTGCCAGTGTAAATGAGATATGGGAGGGAGAGCGAGAGAGAGAGGGGGGTGGGGAAGGAGCAAAGGAAGAGAACTCTGAGACAGAGAGTGAGTGGGTTGTTTTACGCCGGTTTTAGCAATATTCCAGCAATATCACGGCGGGGGACACCAGAAATGGGCTTCACACACTGTACCCATTTTAGGAATCTAACCCGGGTTTGTTGGCGTGACGAGCGGACGCTTTAACCACTAGACTACCCCAGTGACCCTGGGAGAGAGAGAGAGAGAGAGAGAGACAGAGAGAGAGAGAGAGAGAGAGAGAGAGAGAGAGAGAGAGAGAGAGCGTCTCCTAGTTTCATAGTTTCATGTCCCGTTGCCCCCAGGTCATCGATGGCATTGATTCAGAAACTTACCCTAAAACAGACATGTCTACGCTGGTGAATTCGGTCTCGCAACATACACTCTGTATGTATGTACATGTACATGTAGGCCAAAGATGAAGGGGTTGTACACAATCCTGATGTGTGTCAGGACCCCCTGCTGGTAAGGACCTGCAGGGTTTGGGTTTGGGGTGAGAGAATAAGGGGATGGCTGGCGAAGAAGGACCTAGCGTCATATCCCCGTACTCTCTGGGTGCTTATTAAAGTGTTCTTCTCGTGAACATCTCGATCCTCCATCCATCATCTCTAACCCGATGTAGAGCCTCTGAGATAAAACACCACCAGATCTTTGTTCAAATTCTCACTCTGAGTCACAAGTGTAACCTGACCCTTCTCAAGATCAAGGCAAATCACCGACTAGTGACAATGTTGATCCAAAGTCCTCACAAAATGTTTTTATATTTCACATCTCTTTAGGGTAGATCAATACAAGGATACGAGGGCCCTATTCAAAATTAGGAACCAGTATTAATGACAAAAATGCCATCTTTTCTTTTACTAGATACAGCGGACCCCTGGAAGTCAATAATGGCCACATCAGTATAAAGCCGAACGTAAAACGTTTCTTTCAATGTTGATACCGTCACATCTTGGAGAAAAGCAGCTTCCTGGAAACCAGTAATATCATCTAATACCCTTAAAGACTCGTGTCAACATTGTCAAAGAGAAAAAGTCACTCTACCGAGCGTTATCGTTGACGATGCTGTCACTCATAGAGAGGTCTTCACGAATCTGCCCGGGGCAATGAAGAGGATGTGATTGTGCACAGATATTCCTAGGAGTACCAGATCTTTCACAGAATTTTGTTCAAATAGGATATCATGATTCAAGGATATGATACCCCCATTACGAAAGTCGAAGCGGGACTGATGTTTGAAGGTGGTTTCTTATGTAGGGCTCTTGGAGGAATTGAAGTGGTGATGTTACTGTCCTCTGACACGCGAATCAATTGTTTATTAAGTATTTAGGCCATATTGTATATCAGACTACTGAAGACAGGGGATCTCATTTCCCTACTTCTGCACACAGAAACCGGAAGTGAGGTCAATTAAGATTCACATGATCTTTGAAGACGGAAGCCATTTTGGATAGGGCCACGCATTGCTGGAGTAAAAAAAGGATCAGTCTTGTGAATTTGTGTTGCATGATATCTCAGTAGGCTAGCAAAGTAAACACTGCCTTAAGTAAACTCGCATGCATACATGCATGCACAAAAGTGCGCACGCACGCACGCACGCACGCACGCACGCACGCACACACACTATGGCGGATCCAGCAGTTTTTAAAGGGAGAGGTCCAAAATATCAAAATCCTATCTCTAGATATGTTTGCTGCCTAGAACATACTACAGTTAGTTAAGAATGGGTGTGTGTGTGTGTGTGGGGGGGGGGGGGGGGGGGGTGCTGGGGGGTGGGGGGGGGGGGGGTGCACCACACACACACACCACCCCAGGGTTCCGCCGATGCACACACGCGCGCGCACCCTGCTCGCGCATGCTGCTCACGCAACTCCCGATATAACGAAGTTATATACGAACATTTGTATAAAGCAGTGAGCGAACTATGGACAAAGCGAACTCATATATTTAATTAGTTGGTAATGTTTGTTTGTTGTTTGAAGCAACACGCGGAAAAAAATCCAGTTGTATTACGGCGGTCTGTAAATGATCAAGTCTGGACCAGACAATGCAGTGATTTAGATTATTAGCACGCAATTGGGATACGGTGACTTGCAATCAGTGCAATCACTGAGACTGATCATCCGATCCATTTAGTCTTCTGTTAGGACAGGCATGGATTGCCGGGGACATATCCTCACCCAGAGCCCCCACGGTTCGTTGGGGATGTAAGTATAGTGGGCGCGTGTAGTCGACTGGAATATTGACCCTGAACTCGCTGGGTAGTGTAGGGCCCCGTCGCCACACGGAGCGTAAATTAACGTTGAAGTTCGGGTAAATAACGAACTCGACCGGCTCCAGCGGAACTCCGAGTTCGTAACAACCGGAGTTATGTGTTCTGTATCTGAAGCATCTTGTCGCATCTTCTTCTGACATCTCGTTACCAAGATTGCAATATCTAGTTAAGTGTTCTAAACAAGTACACCCTTTTTTCTAAATAAATAAAAAAATTGTAGTTGATTTTCCACTTAATCACGTATAGTATAACTAATAAAGCCCGACGAAAAATGTGTGCAAAACCATATGCAATCTCAGCTAACGTTGAATAGAAGGAACATATCCTCAAAAGTTTGAATCAATGACCTTAGTCATTGATATTCCGTTTGTTGATGAGTCTGACATTTGCCAAGAGCAAATATAAAAAAGGAATGTCCTCATTTTACCCCCCAAATACAAATACGAACTGTTGCGGGGAAATCCGAATGAATTTATGGCGCAGTCTAATTTAGGAATTGGTATCTCTACAACAAAGTCGCGGCGGCGGACACGAGTATATCGACAAGCACCGCTTACTCAGAGTGGGAATCGAACTCCGGCCGCGTGAACGGGCGATAGCAATACCCACCAGGCTACCTCGCCGAACAAACAAACAAATCAACAACGTTAGTAACGGGGAAGAATGGTGTTCAGTATCCCATGCTTGTCGTAAGAGGCGACAAACGGGATCGGTTGGTCAGGCCCGTTGACTTATTGCATTTCATCGTATCTCAGTTGTGTAGATCGATGCTCATGATATGAATCCATGGATTGTCTGGTAAAGACTCGACTATTTGCAGACCGCCGCCAAATAGCTTGAATATTTCTGAGTGCGGCGTTAAACAACAAACAAACAAACAAACACCTCGCCGCCTACTCAATGTCAGCTGATCAAGGCGGGAGTCCGATAGTCGGGTTGTCTAAGATGTCAAAATACTATTATTCTGACCTACGAATTCGGTTCCTAGGTCGATTCCTAGATCGGCCCTCATTAGGATTCGTGTATCCCCACACCATGATTTTGAACATATGTTAAATTTAAGATTTACACGTTCTTGCTAAAGAGTGAATGAGTTGGGTTTAACGCCGCTTTTAACATTATTCCAGTAGGAAAGCCCCACGTGATGCAGGTCTTAGACGTTTACCACTTCGGTGAAACCCACGAGCACGGGTATGGTGCTAACAAACCTAGAAACATAATCGGGGCGAACTGGGATTCGAATCCACAATCTTAGGTTTCTTGTGTGCCCAATGGACGCAACTCTGCACAGCGAATCGCGGCGCCTTAGATGACTGGGCCACCCGTGTCCCTCTTACTAAAGAGTGAGTAAGTGAGTGAGAGTATGGTTTTACGCCGGTTTTAGCAATATTCCAGCAATATCACTGCGGGGGACACCAGAAATGGGCTTCACACATTGTACCATGTCGGGAATCGAACCCGGGTCTCGGGGTGACGAGCGAACGCTTTAACCACTAGGCTACCCGACCGATCTCTTACTAAAGAGCAATTCATAGTTTGAGTAAACCAAGTGTGGATTCGAATCCAGGATGTACTGGAAATTTTACTTTACTAAGAAAATATAACTTTCAAAAAAGAATTGTGTATTCACATTACTATGAATGCCTGCATTTGATAAAATATCTAATTTAATAAAAAGATAAAAAATAAAATAAATTTAATAAATATAGATCAATCAAGCTAGGGATTAGAATTGTAAAAAAAATAAAAGAGTCGAAAGCTGTGTGTAACGAAAGTTTGCATAGACTCCACAGTAGTCTAGGACCCTCGGTTTGTCGCCTCAGTGTGCTCGTGGGTTACGGAGTGGTAGACAGCCAATAACGGCATCATTTTGGCTTTCCTCACACGTTCAGCTTCTGAACCGTCACGCGAACTAAAGGCGATGTTCAAGGCAACGAAAAATCCACTTCGCTGACTGACTAACTGACTTGCACAATACCGGAAGTCTGTTGACGACGAGGAAGTGAGAGTACGTGACGTAACGCCGCAGACGGAGTAGCTACGCCGACAACGTGACCAGGTAGCCAAACTGAAGCCATGATTAATTATGTTAGAAGTGATGTAAAACGAAGGGGAGTGTATGCCACATTCTGATTGGCTAATAAACGATTTTTCGAAGCTCGGAAATCAGCAGAAGCATTCAGTGCGTGTGAATATTTCCCTGATAAGTATCATGTCCTAAACTTGAAGTGCGCGGTCCTAGATAGGGCAACAAGAATACTGTATCCGTGATGTATCTCGTTTGATCAATCACACTTCGATTAAGTTGAATTTTCCTTTGATTTTGTTTGTATGTTTGTTGTTTACACCGCACTCAGCAATATTCTAGCTGGAGTCTGGACCAAACAATCCAGTGATGGATATCATGAACATCTATCCACTCAACCGGGATACGATGACATGCATCAACCAAGCCAACCACCTGATCCCGTTAGTCACCTCTTACGACAAGCGTGGGCTGTCGAAGGCCTGTTCTACCCCGGATCTTCACAGGTCGAATTTTCCTTCTAACTCTGCAAACAAAGCGAATTCAGCACTCTCCTACCCAGAGCACCATGCTTAGTCACCACTGCGCCGGAGTGTGCGGATTCAGTGGCCATGAACAATATGACGTCATACATTGTCAGCGTGACGTCATAGTATTCCAAACTTACGTCATGTACGTCTCACAGCTATTTCAGCTCTCCTGATAAGAGAGTGCAAAGGCAAAATATCGATAACGTTTTTACAGATTTGACGGTTACAAATTAAATATAACAATATCTTTCACAAATCACAAAACAGATAATGTTTATCTCCTAAGTGAACAGTGTCAAAGGGACGTTATAAGGACTTGCCCCGGATTGCAGAAGAGATCATTCCCTAATCTGATGTATGTTGTGTTCTACTGGTGAAACTGGCCAACTTTATTAACACTGTCTTGTGTGTGTTTTGCTCGGTTAGCAATCCATGGTGTATGTGTTCATGGCATTAATTCCATGTGCAGCATTCGTCTGTATCACGTCAGTGATTCATGAACATATACTTGAAGTTCCTAATGCCCACAAGAACAACTGCTACATCTTGTAATGATTATAATATTCAGATCCACGTTCCTCCAGACATGGGGACACAGGTGGGTCAATCGTTTAAAGTACCGCATTTCACTGTCAAGAGTTGCGTCCCTTAGACGTGCCAGGAACCATGGGCTCTAATCCCTGATTCGTCCTAATTATGATTAGCTAACGGGTTTCACTGAAGCGGGAATGATGACAGCAGAAAGCCCATTGTGGTCTGTTGCTAGTCGGTCGCCCATCGCGGACAAGACCTTCATCACTTCGGGCTTTCCTCCCACACCGAGCTGACGATATGAAATACTGTGAAAAGCAGCTATACTCACTTACTCATATAATGCCCCGTTATAATTTTTGTTGTATGTTCGTTGACAGAATGTTTAATTTTAGGAACGGCGCAAGTCAGATAACTAAAAAATGGACTTGCTTAGAACATTATGAAAGCTTAATTCATAAAAATGATGTACACATTTTTATATGAAGCCAAATTATCATTTAAAGAAATTGAGCTCACGTCAATTTAGAGAAACAGCTGATTGGGTAATATAGTAGTCAGAAACCCAGTCTCCAATCACAAACAGTTCAGAAACCTAAATCCTATTTTATCCCAGATCAATACATTCATGCATATTGATATATCCTAAACAACATTAAAGGGATAGTGAAAACGAAGCCCTTTAAAAAACACGGGCAGAATGTACTACAATCCAGTGTTAACAAAACATCAGTAAACTTAAAGCCAATTCGCTAAAATGCGCCCATGCATGGAGCAGAGCATGTACATTGCCAACGTCAATCCAACGCCCGCTTTTGTAGACAGAAGCCTAGTCTCTTTTCCAAACTTCTGTTATCGCGTGTTCGACGAAGCGTAGGACGGAGCAGTTTCTCCGTTACCGTCACAGGGTCTTAATATTCCCATCGGCTATTCTCCCCCTTGTCGGTGTTATTCGATACATTTGATTGAGTGGTTTATCTAACAGGCGTCCTTCCTCCCGCAATAAACCCCATACCTTGACACACGAAGCGAGTCCTCTTCGCTGCAGCGATCAATGTTGTTAAGTAGAGTTTCAGCCCTGAAGGCGAATTGGTCTGTGATGTAATACTCCAGTAATGGGAGTCACATATCGCCTCAACTATAGATTGTTGGAGACGTCGCTCAATGTATTGATACCGGGAAGCAGAACTATTGATGCTGATATTGAGACGATCATACCAAGTCACTATGCTGCGGCCATGATGGCCTCTAATATTAACGGGATTTCTAATTTTTTTTGCTCTCGAATTATGTTGTAAATTGGTTTATCTGATGGGTGTGCGAGTGTTGGCCGGACACGTTTTGAATAGCGTAATACCAGATGCTAGGGCTTTGGGAAACTATGAAATGATTTTCAATACTTTTATTGCCCCGGGGTGTTATTGTGCCATACAGACGCTGTCTTGACGATACCTCTAATATCTGTGGATTAAGTAGCGGCTATTACTGAATATGACGTCATGTGAACAGGATGTTGGAAGCTCTAAATTCATTTACATCTTTGACAATCTTTGTTTACATCAAATCGAAATGTTAGCTAAAGCACTAGAGAAGATGGCATGTGTTCGTCCAAGTATTACATGGAATCGCTAAATCGCTTATTGTGACATCGTCATACATGCGCCGCGCAAATTCAAGCTTACCCTCAGCGCCATTCCAGCCCCAAACATCACCACAATAGCACCATGGCACCAACCCGCAATACTATGCTCACACCCACACGCAATAGCATCCTCATACACACCCACAATATCATCCCACAATACCATCTTCATACACACCCACAATATCATCCCACAATACCATCTTCATACACACCCACAATATCATCCCAGAATACCATCCTCACACCACCCGCAATACCATCCTCACACCACCCCCAATACCATCCTCACACCACCCTCAATACACTCCTCACACCACCCTCAATACCATCCTCACACCACCCGCAATACCATCCTCACACCACCCCCAATACCATCCTCACACCACCCCCAATACATCATCACACCACCTGCAATACCATCCGCCAACCACCCGCAATACCATCCTCACACCAACCGCAATACTACCCACCAACTACCTGCAATGCCATCCTCACACCACCCGCAATACCATCCTCACACCACCCGCAATACCATCCTCACACCACCCTCAATACCATCCTCACACCACCTGCAATACCATCCGCCAACCACCCTCAATACACTCCTCACACCACCCGCAATACCATCCTCACAACACCCGCAATACCATCATCACACCACCCTCAATACACTCCTCACACCACCCGCAGTACCATCCTCACACACCCTCAATACCATCCTCACACACCCTCAATACACTCCTCACACCACCCGCAATACCATCCTCACACCACCCCCAATACCATCCTCCTCTCTCTCTCGCTCTGTCGCACGCACGCACGTCATCCTCACATACTCCAGCAATACAATCCTCACAACCGCAATGTCATCAAGGCGACCCCAGCACCATTCTCGCCCCCACAGCACCTCACCTCACCCCCTAGAGCACCTCACCCCCTTGCCCAGACCGGGAGGTCTATCCCAGCATAACCCCAACGCCTAAATTCTCGTTCCATGCATGGTCAGTTCTATCGAATCAAGAAGCGTGAGGTTTTTTAATTAATACTCGTGTGTTACTCTATAGAATTATCTATTAAAACCTTATTTATTACTTTATTTCTGGACATATTAGTCTACCCAACACGTACCCGACCTTTCTCTCTGTCTCCTCTCAACGGCCAATATTACCTTAATAAAACTCATCATCGGACGGTTTGTTTAACATTTGATCGTCTTGTTGAGAAACATTCTCTTGAGGACGAAGGTTTCGTGAACGGTTCGATGCGAAGCAAGAAATCGGCCTAATCTACGCGGTCCGTTGATGATAGCAGAAAGCCCGGTGTGGCCTCTTGTTTGTGTGTTCGCCCATCGCGGACAAGACCTGAGTTCTATTCCATATATCGCGTGAAATTGTCTCTGACAGTCATTAAACCATTAAGCTGCAGTGCCAAACTAGGAGTTCCGTTTAAGGTAGACTATCATCTATTATCTGAAATGAACATATCTTACAGACAAAAAAAACAGTTGTTAAATTATCTTTAAAAAAATAATAAAAAGGAGCCCAGTGACTCTTCATTTTCAGATCCAGAATTGATCATTTACAGACCTGATACTGCAGTAATCTAGACTTGCCAAATATTATAGACTTGCATGGGCTGTATTGGATATATTGTTTCTGGGTGTGTATTACAGACTACGTTTAAGGGTAGCACCAGTTTCGGGTTTCAGCCCGGGTTCGTGTTTTAAGGTGATTAAGGACACGGCAAGGGCGGGTGTCTCTGAACTCACTTCAATCCCTAAGTAAGCCTTGTGTGTGTGATTGCCTCTTCACTTCCCTGGCTATATGTATTTTAACATTGTGAGAGAAACCGAATATTTTTTGGGCAACAGAAAGCAGAGACAAATGAACCTTTAAGCCTATAAATGTTTGATTGGTAGAGATTCCCCATAAGCCGCACGTATGAAAGTAGGGTTGTTGAGGCAATACATGGTCTCGGGGCACATCGGCAGAAGATAAAGAGCTTCTTTCAACAAAGCGTTCATGGACAATGTTGCTAGCTCGCGACGGTAGAGATCGCATGGGGTCCTTTTAACACTAGAACTACACGTTGATAACTCTAGGGCGGTGCGACTAATCGGCAACCGGGGTGGGGTGTCGGGGTGGGGAGTGGGGGTGGAGGTGGGTAGGGGGTTGTGGGGTTGGATGACCTGTAAAGTATTCGGGCTTTGAGTAAACTACCGACGCTCACACTGTTGAGTATGTTGAGTACAACACCGTCAGTCAAATATTATTCATACAAGTTAAACAAACTAATAGTTATCTTAATGACCATTTAACAATGAATCCATTCCCTTGCGTCGTGTCAGGCAACTATTTTGCGGGTGGACATATGTGATCATTCATACTATCAGTTCTCTATCTTCTGTTTTGACACGCTTATTGTATATTAATGGGACGGAATTCGGCGTGCTTTTGAATGCTCATGGTGCTTTAGAAGTCGCAAAAAACTGAAAACACGTAGACAGCTGACCCTGCAGACCGTTCACAACCACTCTTTGACCGCCTCCGTGGTCTAGTGGAGAGAGCGCCTGCCCGGAGAGCGGAAGGTCTGGGGTTCGATCCCTGGCCGCGTCAAACCAAACGAGGCTAAAAGATGGTACTTGTTGTTACACTGCCTGGCGCTCGGCATAAAGGGGCTAAAACAAGGACTGTTCGGCTCGGCGTCAGTATACTGTGCCTGAGTGGGGTATTCATGTTAAGCTGCAGCATGGTATATCTGTGAGCTAGCACTATAAAACCGGCACTAGTCCGGACTGGTACAAACAGCCACACAAGCGCGCGCCCGCATGCAAATCGCAATATAAGTACAATAATCTTCAACAATTTCACCCCGGGTGTCTATACAATTTAAAATTGAATATATACTCCGTGTTTCATGCAACTCATAGCCTACCCGGAAATGTTGACGATGAAGACAACTTATCATCACGACAATGTCAATAATTCAGACAGAACAAAGTCCACTAATAAAGCGCTTTAATCATTTAAAAACAAACAGAGTAATCGCGGTTTTCTTTGAAAATGTATCAGTCACGTGATACCTAAGTTTCAAAACTGATCCTTTGTCTTGCCACCCCTCAAACAAGTAGGGCCTTCCCTGCCGTCAAGCCAACCGAAACGTGCTTTGTGCCGGGTATTTAGCACGCAACTGCCTCTCGATCAGGGACGACAACGGCAGACGGCAGACGTGCTTCGAATCGGACAAAGGCGCGTGAATTGTGATGTCACTTTATGTAAGGTCGGGTGCACGTGAGGGAGGGGAAATTTTTCGGGTGAAGGTCAACATTCGTTTAAGGTCAAGGTTGTTTATCAACAAAACAAAATGGATAACCTTTCAACTGAAGGGGTACTTTAGCTCTCAATGTTAAGGGTCTTTTAAACTATCTTTTGTTACAGTTGTAATAGCACGTAATGATCACATACCTGTCGAGGGTTTTTATAGTGTTTTGTGACACTGGGTTTAGAAGTTAATTAAATGAGCAGGTGTTTAAATTAAACCATGAAGAATTGAATACTTAAAACACTTGCTGACGTGTCACATACTCTCGAGTACATGTGATGCCAAGATTTAAGATAATTAAAAACACCTTTGCTAACGATCCATAGGTGGTCATAGAAACGAGCCAAGAGTATTCTCAATTTCACGCACTGAAACGTACAGTCTACAATAAACACTAGTTCCCTCCTATCGCGGTCACGCTGTAGACACCTAGCGGCTAAACGGACGGCTCTTTGTCCTGGACAGGGGATTTGATTGTACATCTTAATAATTAGCGCTTATTGGAAAAGCGAGGTGGAAGGACAATAGATATACATGAAGTCCGCGTCTAGTTTTACTATTCCATTAAGATCATTTTTCAGGTATTCTCAACAGACAAGGCAGAGACAATTTCATGCATATGTTGAGTGAACACCGAGTACACAATGGCCGTAATAGCTTCAGGTCTCCTGGGGTGATTGTAGGGCGGGGTTGAAGAGCTGAGGACTCCGGACAGGGCCGAACACTTCTCAGAGTCCGTTGAAGGAAAGTTCAAGCAGTAATCACAGCTCTCGGCAGCTTTGCACAGTCACTGAAAGAAACGCGGGATTTACAGCATCCGTAAGAGGTGTGTAGATCGCCTTTGTACTGTGCAACAGTCTCTGATTAATCCAGAGTTGGACATGTTCAATAAAACTTTGATCTGATGTAGCGGGGAAGGCCACGATATACAGGAAGGGCAGGCTTTGATGATTGGAGGCCAATTCTTGTTCACTGTTAGACTGAAAACGTGAACACTTCACACCTACAGACTGATAGCCTCCCGCCAGTGAGCGCGGCAAACTCTCCAATGTCGTCTGCTCGGCTATATGTTGCGGGGACGCTCGCCTCTCGCGAGCCCATCATTGATCAATAGACAGAGTTTGTTATGTATGGAGGTAACACCGATATGATTTAGAGCTTTAAAAGTAGCCAAGCTGTAACAGCGGACGGGCGCTTTAGCCATTCGGTATCGTCTGCTGCAAGGGCGACCACTTGCTCCTCGCTCGCGGGAATTTGAACGGGCGTTTATCTCGCTGCTACGTCACAGGGCTGGAGAGTCGTCAGCTTGTCATGTGTTCAGTTGAATGTCACATCCGACTTGAGCACTTCTTAACTAGGTCAAATTCCGACTACACCATATGAAGCGAAGCATGTTGTGAACTGATCACGGATAACAGTGGAGTATACTTTCCGGGGATTTTCCAAGGCCTAGTGAGCGAGTGTGACGAAATCGGTGTGTCCAGTCATTCAAGTTTGTCAGCGACATGGCCACGAAGTCGGAAAAGTTAGCTCTGTCTATTTTCACCGCCGTTCTGTTGCTTGTGGGGTTTGGGCTAGAACTTTCGGGCTCGTTTGTCCCGATGTGGACAGCCCCTGTTAATAAAACAGAGGGCGATGTGAGATTTAGTCTGTGGACTCGCGTGGAGTGTTTCGATACTATTTGTACAACAAAACAGCTGAGAATAAAGTGGGAAACAACAGAGTGTGTGCAAGAAAATGGACAGGAAAATTGCAAGAAAACGTCTGGATACAAAACTAAGCCCAAGACTGAGTGCAGGAAGGCAGACTATTGTAACAGTACTTGGCATCACGAAGAAGGTAGGCATTGTTAACTTCTCTCATTATACAAGGATTTGGACATTTAACCGAGTCCTTTGTTCAAACAAAGGAGACATCCTTGTTCAAACTTTATAGGATGTTGTTCGAGTTCACAGAGTTTGTTTACAGTTCAGGGAGGGAGGGTCGAGGCAGTAAGGGGGTGGTTGTGGTAGAGATTGATTAACTTCATATAACTGTCCGATCCGAGGGGGAGAGAAGGGCGTGTATTGTGTCCGTTGGGTTGGATTTGGGGGTGCCGTGTAAAGTTTAAATTTACAAATAATTTTAAGAACTGAAACGCTTGATCACTTGATTACTTGATTATAAGTCTAAAAACTCTCCTAACCCATCTTCATGTCTTAAAAATAGGATGACACTGTCACAGTGATTGCTCAATCGTTGTGAAGCGGATGTCGATCGCTTATATAAGCGTACGTATTTCCTAAATTCGTACAAATAAGGACCGACGCGAGTGACCATCCCAGTTTATGTAGAATTCCTGTTTGCGCAATCGTGAACTGATGATAGTATTATTCCTTGTCAGGTTTTAAATTTTTTGGGTTAAAAGTTGAAATATTATTATCATTAAAATGAACTTAATAGTCGCTATGTTAAAAACTTGCACCTTTAGGTACGAGTTTGGGGTAAAGGAAACAAATTATTTGATATGTAGATAGATATGTTACGTAAGCCTGTTTGGTCAAATATGTCTGTTACAGTATAATATCCGTGATAACTTATCTGTGTTTGTCTAACACCATAAATTTATATTGATATGAAGTAGCCTTTAACAAATATACTAAATATGAATCTGTATGGTACACACCCGTCAAACACTACCGACGGTACATCATTCGTTAAAACTCAGGCGAACATTAGTGTTTGTTGAATCTAAGCAGAGACCATATAATATACTATTATATGGTCTCTGATCTAAGGTAAATGTTCAGAAATAATTCTGAGAAATACCACTGAGAATTCTGCGCTGGGCAGCAGCATCTTGTTTGAACAGGACAAAAGTCTGTCTTCCCTATAATCGCCATCAACTCACGTTCACAAATGAACACGACACGAGAAGACCGAATATCTGGTTAACTCGGCCCGATTATGGCCGGCGTATGAATAATCATGCCCCTGATCTGTGGTTGGGGAGCTTGGGGGATCAAGGAAAAGCCAATTTTATCAGCCCCTCAAAGCTGTGGGTACGCGGCCCCTTTAAACTGCGAACACGCACCCCTTCCCACCCAAGCACAACGACTTTTAACACCATCACAGAGAGCAGCTTCGTCCCAGACTAGTTTTTGAAATAGGAATCAAACAACCGATGTGTCGGCCGACTCATGACTGTTTTAATTCAGACACTCTGCTATTCATCCCTTGTAATATAAGGAACAAATGCTGTTTTCATGTGGCATATAAACAGTTTGTTGTTTGGGTGGGTTTTTTTGTTATTATTTATTTTATTTTATTTTATTTTATTTATGTTATTATTATTTTATAAAAAAATTATTATTATTGTTATTTTTTTTTTGGGGGGGGGGGGGGACTAACAAGAAGATATGCAAATCCTCACTTTCGCTTCTTTGTTTTGCCGTTTTTAAATTATCAGTTCAGAAAGTACATGTGACATTAAAGAGAGTTTCTACCCATGTATATAGAGCGATGTCATCCGTCGGCAAGTTAGATGGCAATTTCAACCGGTTGTCACACATCTTTTTGTCAATATTCCTACTTTCATATAAAATGAAACGCTAATGCTCCCTGTCCTCTTCTACAATAATGATTATCTGTCGTCTTTAATCTTTGAGGAGGTGCACCATCATATCCTAGGCAATTTGGTAATGCGTGTGTAGGCATTATACCAGCAGATGGAATACATGAAGTGAACGTGCTTCCTTTTCAAGTTGAAGATCTTAAAAGGTGTTCGCCCGTCACTCAATCTTAGGTTTGATTTCCCGAATGTCATAATGTCTATGGTACCGTCACTATTTGACGAACCACCTTTGCTGATTTTATGCCTGACAGATTCCTAACCATAAGTTCTCGTAACATCAGCCGTCCTCGGAGAATATACCTGCCTTTGATTGAGAAGTATAAGAGGTCGATTTCCTATGTTTCATGCAGTTAATTTATTCATGTCTGTAGACGGTCTTTACTGGCCCGAGACAAATTGGACTATTTGATGATGTTCTCAGAAGCAGTGTAAATAATTGAACTCAGTCTCCCAAACGGAAATAATCAGAAACAATCGGTGACGCAGTTAGGCAAGCAAATTAAGATTCGCTCTGAATAAACGACCGACGAATGATGAACAGGTAGAAGTACCGTCGATCGAGTGATATGTTGAGAGTGATATCTACACCAAGATAACGCAATGCCCTTGGGCAAGAGTCGAGGCACATAGCGTCCTTGTCACCTGTGCAGTAGCTGAGTAGACAGGTGGGACATACCTGTAGGGCAGGTGTGCTCGTTTACCTGGGCCAGACAGTCAAGGAGGAATGTATCGCTACGAACATGCCAAATATTACACACCTGAGCGAAACAATGGGTATTTTGACGAGGGATCGCGTGTAGTGTTTCTGTTATTGTTATTTCCGATTCAGAATGTTTATCAAAGCATTACCTTCATGTCTGTCTATACACGAGTCGACATGTTGCAAATCAACACTGAATACAATGGTAAAGTTAATACTGCATCAAGACTGTAGAATATATTATTTTATTAAACCAAAGACAAACTAGATTATATAAAACAAGTCGTGCTAGGTCTATTCCTCATATGAATTCAGCACCAGCAAACAAAGTATTGTTTCAGAGGAGAGAATTTTATTGTGAAAAGTGATATTTCATAGACTATACAGTAAACTACGCTTATAACGAATTGACGGATATAACGAACACATTTGGTCCCGGCCATTTGATGTATATATGCTTATGACGAACTACGGTTATATCGAACTGTAAAATCAGCGGTCCCTTCCATTTGCTGTATATATATGCTTATGACGAACTACGGTTATATCGAACTGTAAAATCAGTGGTCCCTTCCATTTGCTGTATATATATATGCTTATAACGAACTACGGTTATATCGAACTGTAAAATCAGTGGTCCCTTTGAGTTCGTTATAGCCGTAGTTTACTGTATATGTTAGCCTACAGTGAAGTTAACTAATTTCGTGAGGGTTTCAACTCCCGATGTATAGTAAATGATAATATCTAGTAATATTACTATCAAGTGAGTACAATAATTTACCTTAAAAAGCGAATCTTAAATTAAGCCAAAATGTAATATTTGTTTAAGTTATTTAAAAAAAGGTCTTTCGCAAACTCAAAGACATGTGATCCAGAGTGTTTCTGTAAGCCTTTGCCCGGAACGTTCCCACACTCAATGCAAGTCACCCATGCCTCCAGGTCGCATCTCTCGACCATGAAACATCAACTTTCCTGTTTACTAAACAGCTTCTCGGGCTGAGTATCAAATATTCATGCATTGAAAACAAATTAAAATAGAGATCGTGTATTCAGCACCAACTGCCTCCGGAGTTCTCGTAGTGCAAATTCAGAAATATTTAAACAAGCATATATAGGAAAAGATAGAGCTTAAAGTTCGTACTTTATAAAAAACAACAACAATTGTATAGATAATGTTACATAGTTTCATAGCATATTGCCCGCACTACGTGCAAAGCTGAAAGCTAAACATTTGTTTTCATCTAAGCCGGAGATAAGGCATATTTGTCAGTAGTTTCCTCGTCCTCCGATGTAACGAATCATGACACTGACACTTACCACTTGACCTCTTTATAAGGCGATAGGCTGTCACGACAGCCATGTCGGGAAGCACGATTTGAATATTTACACTTTATCGTAAAGTGTATACAGAAACCGGCGCAAGTGAGCGGGGATTATTAATAAATAACCAGTTAAGTAGCATCCGTAAACACTACGTGTACCGATGAAAAATAAATCTCAACCCACATCGTTGATTAACTTGTAATGACCAAGGCTAATACTATTGTTGTGTGTAGCCTTCGTTGTTTTGTTGTGATTAGAGAAGACAGACATCGAAGTGCTGTTCGCATCAGTGTGTGAGTGAGTGAGTGGTTGTCGTGTCCGATGCAGTCAGCGATGTTCTGGTATGGTAATCTGGTCGAAGCTAGACAAACCAATGGTTGTCAACACAGCCAGAGCCAGCGATGGCAGCGCTACGACAATCGTAACTCCCATACTTTAACGTGGACTTAACAAGCCCTTACGACTAGCATTGGGTGCTGGATGTCCATTCTGACCAGGAACTCCATTTGTTTCCGGGTTGCGACCGATCCAGATCGTCACTGTTGGATAAACCTGTTATCGTAATTTGAAAGAAGGCTTTCGCTGACATACAACAAAATTACAAAATACCGAAAAGAACAGTAACCTCACACACACACACACACACACACACACACACACACACACACCAAAAAAGCTAAATGAATAATAATTTAAAAAAATGAAAATAAATATAATAACAACAAAACCTAACAATACAGATAAGCCTACCCTATATTTGGATGGGCTGAAATAGGAAACACCTATGCATGTATATATATTATTTTTTGAAGTGAGAAGTTGTTATCAACTTTGCATCTCGTCATCTTTATTATCTGATGATTATTAATTATGATGAAGACATTTCTGTCGTTAAATGACGAATAAACATTCGTTCAGCTCCCTCAGATTGGAAACTTTGGTTCATAACCTCATTACTGTCCAACTAAATAGTATAATTAGCGTATACGCCCACACAGGACTGTTAGTTCGGCGTATGGAATGGGTGTATATTCAAGTACAGGAGTTTGAGGCCCTGATTAATCGGACTGTTCATGTCAAACCATGTGGCGAATTAACCACAAAGTTAGCAGTGCTGATTTATCGGGCTGTTGAGTGAGCTACTTCATCATGACCCCCGTATTGCTTGGAGCTGTGGGATGATGTAACCGTTTGGTCAATATCGACAAATACACTTAGATCATGTAAATATACACAGGGGAAACTGATTATCTGTAGAGAGCCGTGTGAAATATGGTTTACGATCTACGGGGTCAATAGTGAGGGTTGCAGAGAAATTAACACCGACCGTCCGTCGAGCGCTCAGCAGTAGACTGGAATACCACATCTGTGACGCCCCTCCCACCCACCATCGACCGTGGGCTGGGTATAGAGGTGGAAAACCCGCAGAAAGACCGCCAGATTTCTGAAGGTGTCATATTACTTATTGTTGTATCTGTCGATGGGTGTTTCCGGGATATAGTGTCAGAGTATTCACGATCGAAGCATTAATTATTTCTCTAATGAGGACGCCCATGCTGTATTTAGTTGTGTACCAATATATGGAATCGATCTCAAAGTGTGCGCGTGCTACCTTCGCTGCAGCACAAGGCTTTATAGGACTAGGATCCTATGATGCTGGGTTCGAATCCCAGATTCACCCTGATTATGAACCTGGGTTTGTCAGCACCTTACCCGTTCTCGTCGGTTTCACCAAAGTCGTCATGCCTTAAAAGGTCGGCTTGCCGTAAAAGGCGACTAACAGGATCGGGTGGTCAGGCTCGCTGACTTGGTTGATGCATGTCATCGTATCCCGATTGCGTGGATCCATGCTCATGATGTCAATCACTGGATATTCTGGTCCTGACTTGATTATTAATAGACCGCTGGAATATTGCTGAGTGCGGCGTTAAACAAACAAAGAAGTCAGACTGTCTCCCGAATAAACTGACACGCTGTGGAAGTACTGAATAATGTCCAGTAATGTCCAACAATGTCCAACAGGAACCCCAAGCTGACCTTCTCTCATTCTCTTTCATAGCCATAGGTTTAGATACTTGTAGTACACTGGGTACAATTTGTGAATCCCATTTTTCAGTGTCCCCCGCCGTGATATTGCTGGGATATTGCTAAAAGCGGCGTAAAACCATACTCACTCACCCACTTCTGTAGTACACACGTACTCCACACCGAGACGCTCTGATACAGCCGAATTACTTATCAGGGATGGGTCAACTCACTCCGTCACTAAACGCCTGTGCGGCGAGTAAAAGCAATGTTATGTTTTTGAATAAAAAGATTTTTTTAAAAATAAACAAACTCGAAACAAACTCGAAAAATATTTTTTTTATGTATCAAACTACGCATACGTATTTTTTTTCTTGTCCATTATTTCCAGGGAAGTCAAAAAGTAGAGCAATCCCCTGAGGATTCCGGCGACAAATCGAGCAGGAGTGGGGAGAGATATTTAATCTCTTCCAGCTGAAATTTAAACGTGTTTTAGGAATTCAAGACCAAGTTCAGCCAGGAATTAAATATGTCCGAACAGGATGTATTGCTAAGTTAATTTCAATGATTGCATTGGATGTAATTGATGGCCAAAGTCAGGACTTCCGTACAGGACTTAATGAGATTAAGGCCATGTTGTGGCCGATCTCAACTCCTTTATTCAAGCAGCTCCCTAACACTGACTTACACAAAATACAAATAATGGCTTCTTTATGCAACGACGTCTTTGACGCATAAAGGCAGAGGTAGTTGCCCTCAGAGAATTGGTGGATGCATGTGTTTAATTCTTGGGGATCAATGAGGAGGTGTTGGGCAGTGACGACCCTGGTTGATTTGGTAGCCCTAAGTTACGTCCATTGTAACCTCATGTTACATCTACTGTAACATATGTTGCAGCTGGTGTAACGCAGACAGTGTCCTTCCCCTAACACCAGCACTATATAGCTTCAGCCTGTGGCACTTGCCCCATCGGAGCCCCATCAGAATAGGTCCGCGTGAAGTAAATTAGCATTCTTAGTGGGAAAAAAATTGAAAGTTTGAAATGTCAATTTATTTTTGCGCAAAATTAATTTTCACACGTGTAAACAATGAGATTGGGAATCCCGGCTCACTTTGTTTACCTTACGACCAATGTTGATCTAATCTGACCAAGATTGGACTGTTTCACTATTATCTTCCTTGAGAATGTATCACGTTGTTCCGAACGTCATGGAATCCTTATGAAAGTAAAAACTAATAACTTATCACAATGGCTAGCAGAACGAAAGAAACTGTTGCTTCGAAATGGCGAACAAATTTTGAACAAATTCTATTTTAGACAAGATTTATGGTAGTCTGATAACAGTGTCATAAAACAAAGAATTAATTAATTATCATACCGTGAGATCCCTTGTCGTACATCATATTTGATTATTGACACCTTAATGACAATGTTGGTTGGTTGTTTAACGCCGCACTCAGCAATATCCCAGCCATATGACGGCGGTTTGAAAATAATCGAGTCTGGACCAGACAATCCAGTGATTGACATCATGAAAATCGATCCACGCAATTGGGATACGATGACATGCATCAACCAAGTCAACGAGCCTGACCACCTGATTCCGTTAGTCCACGTTTACGAAAAGCATAGTCGTCTTTTACGGCAAGAATGGGTTGAGATCATTTCTAACCCGGATCTTCTCGGCTGTGCTCCTTGTCTTTGAATAGACAGCTAGTGTCTGGCCTTAGAATAGACATGGACCCAAGTCTGTGGATCACAGCCCTCCTTTAAGACAACACCCTATGAAGTGGTCGCTGCCTGAATGTCTTCAGCCAGAACCATCTACAATCCCCTATATACATACCATCAGAATGAACAGTGGACGGTCTATTTAATACAAGCGTCCCCAAACTGCCCCATCCCTTAAAGACACGCAGAACAAGCAGGACGGTAATTGGGTCGGTTGTACACACACGGCATGCAGAGTCGCTATTAAGTAATAACGCAAAACATACAGTAAGTGTTTGATGGGCGAGATTGGGCCATTGCTGAGACAATGTAGGCTGGTAGTAAACTGATCACAGCCCTTACGTTGTAGGGCTGGCTAAACGCTGCGTAGAAGTCCATTGCAGAGCCAAAGCACATGGTACTTACTCCTGATTTTATCGTTTGGTTATTGTAATTATCGTAACGTTCGCTGTGCGTGGTTTGCCATGTTGTAAAAGAGCACGATTCATAGTTTGTCTCACAGTCCCCGAACCATATTTTCCCTTGGACCCAGCCCCTTCTGTAATGCAAAAGCCCTAAACTGAAGCAAGTCTAGATTTTCCCCGGGTTGAGGATCTCCCATCTGACTGTGGTTCCTTTTTCAATTTTAATGGCGTTATGTTTCTATCAAAATTATACATTTTCAGAGACTTTGAGTTAGTCTACATGATTCATTATCCAGTCTGTGTGAAAAACACTTTGTCTTGTTACAGGCTTCCATTTTAGTAGTAAATATTGGACTTGGGATATATTTGAACGTTATAGCATTCAAGCTACACATTATAGGAAAGTACAAGTAAAATATTTGCTCAAATGAGTAAATGACACCTTCCCCCCTCCTCCGATAATTCCCGGCAATACATAATGTCACTGCTTTCAACTGAGGGTGTCCCTGAAATGCCAGAGCGCGTAGGCCTTTTTTCGTTGGTTGCATTAAGTCCTGAAATGCAACAGTAGAGATTTATTGCCCTGTATGTATATGGTAGCTTGAGTGGTCAGTGGATTCGTCATAGCTCGCGAACCTTCGTGAACTCCATGCAGGCAATTCGGCTTCTGTAGGACGTAACGAGTCTTCACGAAAGTAGCCGATCGCAACACTGATCTCGATAGTATAGCCCTGTGATTACATAGGCCAATCGATAAAGTAATTAGTTTAGAGGAATAGTCATTATCTTAACTCTGCGGGTAATTAAGATCAGTGGCCATGAAGAAAAATGAAACGGGAATGTTAATATCCATCACACGACTAAGAAAAAGTCTATATGAAACCAGGGTGCACGGTACCGGAAATACTCAAAATAATGTACGGAATATTAATACAGTGATTCATTCCACCCAAGCTTTCATGTGTGGTGGGATCGGACGGCCAGATCACTGATCCAAATGTTCATCCCGTCTTTGAAAGTTTGGCTAATGGACGAATGTTACGATTACCCCAAGCGCTTATCATGTCATGCGATGAGAACGCGGGTTTGAGGGTGACCCTTAGGATTGTTTTGTTGTTTAACGCCGCATTCAGCAATATTCCAGCTATATGACGACGTAAATAATCGCGTCTGGACCAGACAATCCAGTGATTGACATCATGAGCATCGATCCACGTAATTGGGTGACCCTAATGAAACGACTCGACGTCCTGAATGTAACAAGAAACTACGGTTTACATGGGCCCTTTTGCACATTCGTCACCGTTCGCATCGTTCCGTGGCATGCATCACGTGGTTCCGGAAAGGTACGAATGATCACGGACAGTTGACACCGTCCAGACACTGACCCGTGATGGGGCAGCCTTGCATACAGTGTCCTGGGGTGGTGTTAGCCTAGTGGTTAAAGCGTTCGCTCGTCACGCCGAAGTCCCGGGTTCGATTGCCCACATGGGTACAAAGCCCATTTCTGGTGTACCCTGCCGTGATACGCCTGGACTATTGCTAAAAGCGGCGTAAAACCAAACTCACTCACATATCCAATGACTGCCGTAAGAACAGTAAATTGAGGATCGGGTCGCTACAAAGTCTGAACTGACTGAACACATTAAATCGTACTCGTGAATCGTAATCCGTGCTTTCAACCATTGGTTTGGCCCAGACGCTTTTTTTCCAACCCTGTGAGAAACATATGCGTAAAACAACACGCCTTCATTTATCTGGGGAGTGTGAATAAGCCTTATACATATTATATTCCCTCCTTTGTCACTGATATAAGCTGCATGTGATATTTGTGGTCACAACGATACACGCAGGGTATCCATTTCTGCGTCTATAATTCATTAATCAGATAACATCCATGTTCCATTTATGCGTAGCAAGCAGAGCCACCTTCGTACTAATGACATTGTTTACTTATAGATTACACCGTAAGTTGAGATAGGAGTATATGTTTACACTACGCGCTGTAGCTATAGATGTTTGCTACAGGTCCCTCGGTGAGATGCTCAGGTGTTGCACAATGACTGTGGAAGTTTTAGTTTTTAGGTATTTGTTTTTTACTAAAAGCCTAGGCAAGTCTAGATCAAACTAACAAGTCTTAATTGCTTGTGTGAAAACAGCAGAACAGGAAAGGTTCTTTCGGAGAATTTAAAAAAATATATTTTAAAGACATGTTTTCATTGACTAAGTGTCTAGTCAGGTGTCTTCTTTGGTATTTAAGCGTACTAGCCATCACCACCTGTGAATCTCATTTTATAGTGTGTGGGTTCGAATCCCGGATGGGACTCAACCAAAAACTAAAAAAACAAAAAACAAAGTACTAGAATTTGTACTGTACTAGTTAGTGAGTGAGTATGGTTTTACGCCGCTTTTAGCAATATTCCAGCAATATCACGGCGGGGGACACCAGAAATGGGCTTCACACATTGTACCCATGTCGGGAATCGAACCCGGGTCTTCGGCGTGACGAGCGAACGCTTTAACCCCTAAGCTACCCGACCGCCCCTTGAACTGTACTAAGAAAGTGTTATCCATAATAAAACATTTGATACTCTTTACCGAGAAAATTAAGAAAGTTTTAGATTAATATTACCCTTTTTCCATTCCTGATAAATCATCAGTTTGTTTTGTGAAGCATACTGTTACGCATGTTCATAGGATCATTTACCATGAATATGTCCACTTTGCTTTTAACACTGGCTTCGGCGTCATCTGATTCTCAGTGGGCCAATCATGTCATCACTATTTTGCCTTTTACGCCCTAAAGGAATGTCTTTCGGCGTATATTCGAGACGGATTATTCCCAGCGTTCACGTTATGAAGTCACAGAGAAAACATCGTCAAATGTTATTTTTGTTGGAAAAACATCATTTCCACATGTGTCCTTCAGGCACCAAGAACTTATTGTAGCCATTTCATGGACCTCTGACGCAAGGCATGTGGAAAACTATAACACCCGCTGTTCCAACACGTACAAGGGGATGTAACACTATGATAACATTCATTTGTTACACACAGGTTCATTTATTGGTGACCCGTGAAGATCCGGGGTAGAATAGGTCTTCAGCAACCCATGGTTGCCGTAAAAGGCGACTATGCTTGTCGTTAGAGGCGACTAACGGGATCGGGTGGTCAGGCTCGCTGACTTGGTTGATGCATGTCATCGATCCCGATTGCGTGGATCGATGCTCATGATACCAATCACTGGATTGTGTGGTCCAGACTCGATTATTTACAGACCGCCGTCATATAGCTGGATTATTGCATAGTGCGGCGTTAAACAAAAACAAACAGTATAAAGTCCGTTTGAAGTATAGAGGTACGATTGTCATCAAGTTACGAGCGTGCAGTGGATCAGAACCCTGTCTACGTTTAATGAGATAGTTACCATTGTCAGACCTGCGTTAACGTTCAGGAGTTATGTTTGTCAACGCTCTTAAACCTATGACACTCCTGTACAATACACAAGCCTGAGTAGATAGGAGTGTTAATTGCATTGTGAAACTGTCCTGGGCCCACTGGCACAAAACTATCTTAGCGCTACGATGGTCGTAACTCCCATACTCCCAACAACCAGCCAATCATTTATTGGTTATAACATTTCCTTTGTAAAACACGGGCACTGTATTGTATCGCATGGTGGACGTGTTAAATCAAGTACGATATACTGTCTCATTGTTCATGGGATCACATAGTGACCTTGATTATTGTGCTTTATCTACCTCACCACTTATGGTAGGCTCTATGTAAATACACTTTGCTGGATACTTACGCCGTGAGAAAATTGCCTTGGCTATCCACTCACAACTAAACAAATGCACAAAAAATCGTGCATTTGCTAAGCATTTACGATGTCGGTGGATACATAGACTATTGATTTAAGATAATTTCTTCATTATTATTTTTTTTCTAAATCCATGTACAGCTAGGAACATATGCTTACTCAAGGGCCGCACTTTATAGTTAAATGCCCAGAACCTGTATTATGTCGTGCTTCCATGTTAAGCTGACATGCCGTGTTGTAACTGGTCACAAGTCGGGGTCAGGCGTACGTTGATGGCGGAGTGGAGTTGTGTGAGGGCCCGTGTTCCGCAGCTTCGTACCCGAGAGTAACTTGAGCCACGGACCTAATAAAATAAGTCCGTGTTTGAGCTTACGTCCTGGCCTTCACTGAAGCACATCTTACACGTGTGTGTCACCTTGGGTTAGTGACTTTGTTCCCCCCGCAGTGAATGGGTACCCGGTAGGATTAGTGTTCGTTACAAACGTAGTTAGAAACAATGCAAATCTACAAAACTTTGGCGAGTTGATATTTCCTCGATTCCTTCTGTGTTTTTCTTATATATATATAAAGACAATTTAACCCAAACAATCCAAACTCTTCTTGCGTGTAGTGATGGTGGTCTGAACGTATCAGGGTAGCACGGGTGGCCCAGTCGTCTAAGGCGCCGCGATTCGCTGTGCAGAGTTGCGTCCCTTGGGCATGCAAGAAACCTATGATTGTGGGTTCGAATCCCGGTTCGCCCCGATTATGTTTCTAGGTTTGTCAGCACCATACCCGTGCTCGTGGGTTTCACCGAAGTGGTAAACGTCTGAGACCTGCATCGTTTCGGTCTTTCCTCCCACATTAAGCTGACACGCCGTGTTATAACTCGAATATTTTTAAAAGCGGCGTTAAACCCGACTCACTCACTCACCTACTCATTGAACGTATCATACCTTGCACTAATTGCATCCTTTGCACGAACTTGACGCAATCGCAAAATGCACCACGATCATACTGGTAGACTAAAATCTAGTCTCTGAAATGAACATATCGTACATAAAAACAGTTGTTCAGTTATCTTAATAAAAATATAATAAAAAGGAGCCCAGTGACTCTCTGCAGTGATCTAGACTTGCCAAACATTATAGACTTGCATGGGCTGTTTTTTATATATATTTGTATCAGGGTCTGTAAGACAGACTATCATACTGGCCGTCAGACGCATTATGGGTGTATTTTAAACGCATCAATTCTGGGCCGATCTACTACACATGAACCAGAAAGTACTCTACTTGTCTTCTCGAATGCTTATCAGACACAGTTACGCCAGGCAGTATCGTGTACTTGATGAACCCTTTAATCAAGGAATCATTCGCCTGGTAGTGCCTGAAACGAACGGATGGTATCGGGTGCAATGCAGACGGATGGTTGCCATGGTAACAGTATCTGGTAAGATCAAGAATCTTTGGTCACTGAAAGGACACAGATGTATATTTACCGATTGCATGCTACATTTAATTAAACTCAAGTCAATATCCTTTTGTCTACATCAAGACAGTCCACAAACCAACCAGCGGCGACAAGACACGACCGCAGCGCCCACGTGAGTCGGTCACCGCCATAACTTCTAATTGCAATGTTTTGGGGAGAAAAGACGATCATGTTTATCATGACTTCCTGATGATGATTCATACCGAATAGGATATTTATTGTGACATAGAATTTATTTTTATATCTACCTGGCTTTGAAACATAACTAGTTTGTCTGGTCCGCGGGGCTAATGATGACAAATAGCAATGCTGCCACTGTTAACTGACCTGGCTTCAAATTAGAGCTGGATACGTTGGTCTGATGTTATTTCTCATCGTCAAATGTGACACAGTAAACGTCAATAAAATGATGAAATATCCATTTTAGGATTTAATGTCCTGGAAGTCGGTTGATTAAAAAGTCCCCCTACAAACTCTGAATAGGATTCGTGACTCTTTCGCCTTACATATATAGATAAACTCATATACTGTCACTACTTTCGTACACGCTCGGCATTACCATTTAAGGCGCCGCGATTCGCTGTGCAGAGTTGCGTCCATTGGGCACGCTAGAAACCTGTGATCGTGGGTTCGAATCCCTGGTTCGCCCCGATTATGTTTCTAGGTTTGTCAGCACTATACCCGTGCTCGTGGGTTTCACCGAAGTGGTAAACGTCTGATATCTGGATCGCTTCGGTCTTTCCTCCCACATTAAGCTGATACGCCGCGATATAACTGGAATACTGTTAAAAGAAGCGTTACCCAACTCACTCACTCACTCTTCGTTCTCCAATCATCCTGACAGATGGACCCAACATATGGACACTCAGAATATCCAATAGACTAACATCGAGTCTCTGAAATGAACAGTTGTTTAATTATCTTAATAAAATATTATAAAAGGAGCCTAGAGACTCGCGCCTTATACTGCAGGAATCTAGACTTGTCCACTATTATAGACTTGCATGGGCTGTTTTAGATATATTTGTTTCGGGGTCTGTACGACAGACTTAATTTCCCTATCAAACGCTGAGCCGTATAGAAAAATAAACAGCCAAGTGTTCTCTTTCCGTAATGGCGTGGGCGTTTAAGTTTCGCGTGAGTCACGTGATGTCAGCGCCTCTCGAGCACCAGGGTTTCAAATATCATATCATAAAGTTTTCCAATACGATCACACAGTTCACACCAAGTGTAGCTCGATAAGGAAGTGTTGCCAATGTGTGGCAGTTTCATACACTTGGTCATACAATGTGACCTAGACTTGAACCAGGTTCTCCTATATTTTTCTTAAGTACCATACAGTTACAAAATACTATTTAAAACAGTCAAACTATTATTGTAAAGAATTATTAAGTAAAGGGTATGGAAACTGGTCTCTTCTAGGTGAAAGTTTGATCTTACATCTAAATAACTCCCACATACAACTTTCTCAATGGAGACGAGAGCAAGTCTAGATTGGGTTCCCACAGCTCGAGATTGTCAACACCGGCCATGACACGTTTCCGAGAGCCAAAACTAAACCAGATGTTAGTTGAAAAACACCCACACGCCCAACCATGGCTCGTAAAATTCGCGTCCCCCGAAATCTCTCAGAAGAGTAGACTCAGGGTGAACACTAGTTCATTTGTCGTGGAATTAATAAACCACATGAATATGAGCCTTGGAGATAACGCACGGTTTAGTGGTAATTATCAATCAACCGCCAAAATTAATATCAATCAATCATAAACATGTCATAATTGTCCGGCCTCTGAAACGATACGGGCTTAGTTTATAAATAGACGGTACGAGTATTGACCGTTGGTAAAAACACCATTGTCCTGAATGAAAAGGTTTTGGTTAAGGGCCTCTAAGCTGTTCGATGAATGTCCCTTGAAAGAGTATTTGCATTATATTAACTTACTGTATATAGTGTGCCTTCTATAAATTCAGGTGGTACATTATTATCAGAGTTACAACGTTTTGTTCGAGTAATGGATAGCCTGGTTAATATTGGTCGTCATTCATCTCGAATTAGGGTGGAATTAAGGGCCGGCCATTTTGATGCTGAAAATCAGGCACGTGAGACCGCAAGAGTTCAAGCTGAATTATTTTTTTCAGTTGTGGAATAGTAACATTCGAAATGTAATGACCTAAATCAAAGACCTTTGTTAGTTGTTACATCGTTATACAATGAATGAATATATCAGGAAGTTCCTAAGGTTAACATAGCCCAACCACCCAGTGTGATACACGTGGTCGCCATGTTGTATAAGTTTACTTTGCAAGGTCATCTGTCTCGATTCCCTGGGAAATTTTGTAATCTAGAATACATATTCTGCTTCTGCAACCAATGAGGCATTGTCAACTGAGCACTGTCTCGCGAGGGCATAGGGGCGGTGGGGTAGCCTAGTGGTTAAAGCGTTCGCTCGTCACGCCGAAGACCCGGGTTCGATTCCCGACATGGGTACAATGCGTGAAGCCCATTTCTGGTGTCCCCCGCCGTGATATTGCTGGAAAATTGCTAAAAGCGGCGTAAAACCATACTCACTCACGAGGGCGAAGTCTGTCATACAGACCCTGAAACAAATACATCCAATACAGACCGTGCAAGTCTATAATATTTGGCAAACCTAGATAACGGCAGTATTTGAAAATGACGAATGTCTCTACTCGTTTTGTAAATATTTTATTACTATAATTTAAGAATTGTTTTTCTCTTTGTAAAATATGTTTATTTCAGAGACTAAATGTTAGTCTACTCGGGGAGGGGAGTTGCGGAATACTATCTAATGCCGCATAAACGGTATAACAACTGCATTGAAATGACTGCAGACGGAACAAGATGCCATCAACACATTTTCCGGTTTTTTCCTTTTTTCGTGTTAGCTCGGCTGCAGTTATCAAATCATGTGTGATTATATTTCTAACGAGGAAACTTCGTCACTGAACCCTTTTCAACAAACACTTTGTAACATCCTGTCCTGAAAACATGTCTAAAGTATCTTGACGATACGAATGATTTACCACTGCATTACGACTATGGTAAAACGGCACAACTACCGTAAATCAGAATGTCGTAATGGATGCTTCCGATCGCCTTAGCGCCATACCAACCGCTACTCCAAAAGAGTTTCGTACTGCAAAGGTTCAGCCTTGATGCTATAGGAACGTGTTCAGTTGGAAGTCAATAATCCTTAAAATTAAGAAAGTCCTTCAGAAACCCGATGACACTTAAGATAATGAGCTAATGGTGAAGCATTATGATTACCTTTGTTAGCAGTAATCCATGGATAGCCTCATTATCCCGGCCGCCATGTTTAGTAATGAGAACATGCTGATGCCATGCTGATGCTGATGCTGCAAATGGATGGTTAGGGCGTAGCAATTTGTTACAAACACAAGATGAAAACATAATTAGAAATTGAAATCTAATTTTCATTCCCCTCACAGCGATAAGGCTCCCAACAAGATGAAATTAGTCTTTACTGGGCCCACATGCACAAAGCGATCTTAGCGCTACAACTATCGTAAGGCCATGTTAAAGTATGGGAGTTACGACCATCGTAGCGCTGAGATCGTTTTGTGCAAGTGGGTGCAGGACAGTTTCACAATGCAATTAACACTCCTACCTACTCAGGCTTGTGTTTTGTACAGGAGTGTCATAGGTTTAAGAGCGTTGACAAAGATAACTCCTGAACGTTAATGGTAACTATCTCATTAAACGTAGACAGGGTTCTGATCCACTGCACGCTCGTAACTTGATGACAATCGTACCTCTATACTTCAAACGGACTTTTTACTGTTTGTTTGTTTTTGTTTGACGCCGCACTCAGCAATATTCCAGCTATATGACGGCGGTCTGTAAATAATCGAGTCTGGACCACACAATCCAGTGACTGATGTCATGACCATCGATCCACGCAATTGGGGTCGATGACATGCATCAGCCAAGTCAGCGAGCCTGACCAGCCGATCCCGTTAGTCGCCTCTTACGACAAGCATAGTCGCCTTTTAGGGCAAGCACGGGTTGCTGAAGACCTATTCTACCCTGGATCTTCCCAGGGCGATTTTTTACTGTCCAATCGTAGACTAACTCTTAGTCTCTGAAAATATATAAGTTTGATGGAAACATTTTAATGTCGAAGGCCCGGATGATATTCGTAGGATTTAGATTTGATTTTTTTCAGTTTGCGGATGTTTCAGTTTTGAAAACTTTCATTGTTTTACAGTTGATCTGCGTTTTGAGTCAGAATAGCTACTGTCGACATAGTCATGCTGTTGTGAGTCAAGGTAGAACTATATTAAGCTGTGACGTCAACAGAAACAGAAGAAAGGAATATTCTTTGTCTGTACAAATCGATAAGCTTATCATATCTGATACAATATTGTCATTGATCTTTGTAGCATAATTAATCTGTTGTATTTCGAATCTCCGAACCCAACTGAATTCGGTTCATGCGTATGTAACATTGAAATAGATGTGACTGTTTTAGATTCTATTTATATTCGTGTTTAATTTATCGACATTGATTAATCTAGTATTGCAAGGACGTAATGAGACATGTTGAAGTATGCTTGCTTGCCATGCCAACAGACTAACTAAAGTATTTATATAAGTGCACCATTTCGCGAGATAACTCATCCTCGATTCTCCAATGTATTACGTCACTATATATTATTTGGATTTTTCGTTTTCGGAAGTGACGTCACCATCTCCAGTTCTATTATCACCAACTGCACATGATTTCTCTCGCTCAGGCGTGTAATCTGATTGGATTTCTTGTGTTAGCGACATGTCTTTCGAATATGGTTCAAAACAACGCAATGCATGGTAGCGAATGGGTTACACTGGTCAATAGTAGATGGCGACAAGGGGTGACGTTTGGCTATGCATCACTGAGACTAACATTTTGTCTATGAAAACAGTTTTTTAAAACATTTGAATTTTTGTTTCAAAAGAACTTTCCTACTCTGCTGTGATACCAAGAGAAGTAGACTTGGTTAGTTTGATCTAGACTTGCCTAGGCATTTAGTAAAAAAAAAGAAGAAAAAAAGAAATATTCCACATTCATGGCGCAGAGCTTTGTATCTCCCACACACGCGATCACAGTCGACACCCTTCTTCTGTGGAGAGGCATCAAATAATATACGTGATGTAAGACACATTTATGTATTTGTGTCAAAACCAGCCAAGGCTGTGTCCGGAGAACGTCACGAATCTGAAAATCAAATACGAAACAGAATTACGATTTGTCTGCCTTACAATAAAATAAATATCCTCATCAACCATCTAAGGCTTCAACAGGACCGGAAGTCGCGATCAGCACTCATGAATATTGCATGATGGGAAGAGAGTAAATCACCCCATAGACATTCCTATTTTGCTAAGTGATCTTGCACGCGAGATTATATCGTGGCACTAAACCGGCCGGGCACTAAAGGCATGAAGATCGCCCATAAACAATGTCGATGCTATCTTTACTAGTGGTATTTACTTTGCTTATTGCAGTCGGCTTAAGAACTTTGACCCAAAATATAGATGTGTATCGTTCCTAAACAATGAGATTGCTAATGCTGTTTTGACGCTGTTGAAAGGGGTCGGTGCTTTGTTAGTTTTATGTTTTTATTTGTGTTATCGCGATCTATTTGGGTTTCCATTACATAACACAACGGTTACATGTACTCGAGGTGGTAGACGACGCCCAGCGAAGAAAAGGCTACGCTCATTTGCGATGAATTTATATTATCTCAATTTTTTTAATTCGTCCTGTAATTTGCGATTTTTTGTAAACTTTTTGAAATGTAATATTTGCTTTGATTAAACAGCTGGTGAATGGCCGATACGTCACTAATGGGTTCACACATGAGTGAGTGAGTGAGTGAGTATGGTTTTACGCCGCTTTTAGCAATATTTCAGCAATATCACGGCGGGGGACACCAGAAATGGGCTTCACACATTGTACCCATGTTGGCCCGGGAATCGAACCCGGGTCTTCGGCTTAACGAGCGAACGCTTTAACCACTAGGCTACCCGACCGCCCCAGCTCATACATAAGGCAACTCTATACATGTTAGAGGTAGTCATCGGATGCCAATGTCAACCGCTGCTTAATGCGAAAACGAGGCTTTTACTGTCGTATTGTGTTTTTTAAGCTACCAATGCCAACCCCTATGTCCCTATTCCGCCTCTTATTCCTAACCCTACCCTTTGCTCAAACACCACCCTACCCCCACTCTACACCCCTACCCCATCCCACCTACCCTACCCCACTCCCCTAAAAAAATGACACCATGGAGACCTCAACATGTATTGAACATGTCCCCCACCGCCCCCACCCCGTCCAGATATCCCAGAGCGTCACTGGTCTTGTAGCAGCGCTGCGCATCCACCAACCTATGTAAATAGCCAGCAGACAAACGCCCAACATAAGACTAAACCCATTAAGCGTAAATCTGCATACACCAAACCCCTTATCCTCCATTCATAGGAAATGACCTGTGGAATATTAAGACGCCAGTCCCCACCGTGTTGAACCGATGGCTTTTGTTTACCACAAACACTACAGCCGGGCGGTTGGTCATTTTAAATGACCTGGTCAGAGATTAAGTACCCCCCCATAGGCAATGGTTATTGTAGGTCAAGAACTTATCAATCGTAGGTCAAAGGTCGTGACGTTAGACAGGAAAACCCCGTGAGCCTTGGTTAACGAAATGATATATACTGAACAAAAAAAGTTAAGGATCATGTGTATTTTTTTGGATATTTTTTGTAATGAAAGACTGAGCACACAATTTCATACACATATCCACAAAAATATTCGTGGTCCTTAATTTGTTTTATAAGAAAATGATATATACTGAACAAAAAAAGTTAGGGATCATGAGTATTTTTGGGGATATTTTTTGTAATGAAAGACTAAGCACACAATTTCATACACATATCCACAAAAAATATTCGTGGTCCTTAATTTGTTTATAACGAACACGCTTATGACGAACATTTGCTGTTTATATGCTGTATATATGCGTGCAGCATACTACGGTTATAACGAACTAAAATTAAGGGTTCCTTTGAGTTCGTTATAACCGTAGTTTACTGTATATAGATATATTCAGATTATTAGGGTTACTGTAAACGAGTGTTGTTGTTTGAAATCTAAGCGTGCTGGTTGTTACAGTTAAAACAAACACCATGAGGAAAACCTCAACATGTTGTTTTTCATTCGAGAACAGATGTTCTTGCTGTAACACGTTGCAGATTCTAACAACTATATTGATTGCCATTTATATGAAACCAGGACAGTTTTGAAATATGACGTGCATTAATCATGGGAGGCCCGTCCTCGCGCTGAGCTAATTATATAGTGAAGGTTTATACCTCATGTCATATATACTGTGTATTATGTTCTCTGATAATCCGGTTTTATTACGTTTTGATCAGTACTGGGATCTGAAGTAGGCCACAGCGATGTCCTGTGTTAATCGCTTATCGACGTTTCATGTACAACGTGTTGCATTTTAACACTAGCTGCAGGACGTTTCCAATCGTTATCTAGAAATATTGAAACAGGTTTTTTGTTTCAATCCGTATCGTGTAAAACTTACCAGTATCGCGTGCATTGTACATTTTGTCTGTTCAGCCAATTTCTGGTTTCCCCCGCCGTGATATTGCTGGAATATTGCTAAAAGCGGCGTAAAACCATACTCACTCACTCACTCACTCACTGTTTATCTGTGTACAGTATCACCACTTTATTTATTTACGTTTTTTCGTGTACGTGACGTACATGTAGGTCACCTTTCTCGGTTCAACAAGAGATATGCCCCGAGGAGGAAACGTCTCGTGGCGCACAATATAAATAAGGAAATATATATAGGGAAATATTTTGTATGAATATAGTTTTATAACATATGCACGAATGTGAAATAAGCCCATAATTACATATTTGCCTAATATGTCTCCAAGACCCTATGGAATAAAGTAAATAAGGAGTCCAACTCAAGTCTAGAATGATTTGGCAAGTCTAGATTGCCTGTTAAGGATTGTTCTGGGCTCCATTTGGATTTTCTATAATTTGTAGATATATATCTTTAATAAGATAACTGGGGCGGTCGGGTAGCCTAGTGGTTAAAGCGTTCGCTCGTTACGCCGAAGACCCGGGTTCGATTCCCGACATGGGTACAATGTGTGAAGCCCATTTCTGGTGTCCCCCGCCGTGCTATTGCTTGAATATTGCTAAAAGCGACGCAAAACCAAACTCACTCACTCACTAATAAGATAACTCTATTTCTGGGACTAAATTCCAGTTGTAATACATTTCAATCAGGTCATGAAAATTGAACAGAGCAAAGTAGCAATGGTTTCCTTGATCCTGTTAGATATCCTTAAGTACTTTGCTAAAATTGTTATTCGGAATCCTTTTATTCATTGCTGCTTGCCTGTTTGTGACATCCGCGTCCATATACTTGGACAGTCTAGCGCCTTGGGGCATTAGCTTGCCGAAAAATTCAGTGTTAGACAACTATGAATCTTGTTCTCTGAATATATTTACCTGATTTATGTAACTGACATGGTCGAGGAGCGCCGTGACATAACGTGACGTAACTTACGGTAACGTTCGTGACATTACTCATGTACATGCATGTGCACTTGAATCACAGCCCCGAGGGGACGTTTAGGTTGGGTCGGTTACGACACTGTTACGTGAAGGGAATAGATGGGGTACACTGTGCGTTACGCGGAAGTGGTGTTTAAATTACTGCTGCATACATATATATGTCTCAAGTTTTGATTGAGTTGTCAGCGTGTGCGTGTGTGTGTCTGTGTACGTCTGTGTGTCTGTGTGTGGTGGGATGAAGACGTGTCAATTGTTTGTTTCTTTGTTGTTTAATGTCGCACTCAGTAATATTTCAGCTGTATGAATGCGGTCTGAACATAATCGAGTCTGGACCAAACAATCCTGTGATTGACATCATGAGCATCGATCTACGCAACTGAAATACGATGACATGCATCAACCAAGTCAGTGAGCCTGACCACTTGATCCCGTTAGTTGCCTCTCATACGACAAGCATAGTCGCCTTATGTGGCACGAATGGGTTGCTGAAGACCTAGACACTACCCCGGATCTTCACGGATTGATGTGGAAAGATCTGGGTCTGTGTAGTCGTAGTGGAGGGGTGACGGGGTCTAGAAGGTGTGTGCCTGTGTCTGTGTCTCTGTCTGCTGTGTGTGTGTCTTTGTTTATTCGGGGAGAACAGTAATCCAGCTTAATGACGGCGGTCTATAAATAATCGAGTCTGGACCAGACAATCCAGTGATTAATATCATGAGCATCGATCCACGAAATTGGGATCGATGACATGCATCAACCAAGTCAGCGAGCCTGACCACCCGATCCCGTTAGTCACCTTTTACGACAAGCATAGTCGCCTTTATCGGGAAACATGGGTTGCTGAAGACCTATTCTACCCCGGATCTTCACGGGTAACTTCGCATAGCGTTAAATCCACATGGTCGCGTTGTTTTTCTTATACGATACAAAACAATTTAAAGTACCTTACTTCCACTCTCCATTGTGAACGATCTGATGTTGTAAACTTGGGCCCGCTTTTACAAAGCCTTAGCAATAAGACTATTAACCCCCAACATCGTCATAGCACAAGACAACGTCAGGTTCTCCTTGTGTCGATGGTATAGGCTTCAGATTCCGTCGCTACACAATCAGAAGGGTTAAAAAGGGAAAAAGTTAAAGCCTTGTTTGACACATTAAAAGCCAAATATACGAGCAAGACTGATCGATAAGTACACATTCCGTTATTTGGTCAATACGTTACTTTTAACATGTTTTGGGCTGAAACTAGAATATCATCTAGTGTCTGAAATTAACTATTTTACAGAAAAAAATCAGTTGTTAAATTATGGTTATGAAATATAATAAAAAGGAGCCCAGAGACTTTTTTCATTTTCTGCAGTAATATAGACTTGCTTAATATTATAGACTTACATGGGCTGTATTGGATATATTTGTTGCAGGCAGAAACGAGCACTGAGTATAACTCCTCACCAATTCTATATCGTAAGATGCCCAACAGAACATATGCTACACACGGGTCAATAGGTGCATATTGATCTTTATCGATGCTAGTATAACTGAGAGTTCAATCTTTTGTAGGATGTAGTCAGCATTGTGATTTAAGTCCTCGTTACGGTAAGTCAGGATACACAAGACTATTGAGTCGATAAATATACTTTTATTCCTGTGTCGGTATAATTGATTAGGATGAATTATTACCATTAGCGTGATAGCAACACGTGTACCATTTGTATTTGACGGGCAGCTGTTGCGTGTGATGCTGCTGGCGATGTTTAACATCAATATGGTGGTGGGAGAAAAAAAAAAGACCATACCATGTGCTTGACAGTAAATGTCGTGTGTATGTATCGAGGATGATCGGAGATTTGTTTTATAACTGTAGCGATATATCTGTGTTTATTTGTGGTTTAAGGTCGCTTTGATCAGGAGGTCATTTACAGCACGCTTTGATCAGCCTTTCTGTTATAGACCGCCTCCGTGGTCTAGTGGTAGCGTGTCCGCCCGGAGAACGGAAGGTCCGGGGTCGATCCCCGGCCGCGCCATACCAAAAGACTTTTAAAGATGGAACTTGTTATTACCCTGTCTGGGCATTAAGGGGATAAAACAAGGACTGGTCGGACAGTCAGTATACTGTGTCTGAGTGGGGTATTCATGTTAAACAGTGAGCTAGCACTATAAATCGGCATCAGTCCGGACTAGTACCAGCAGCCACACACACACACACACACACACACACACACACGTCGCTTTGTAAGTGCAATAATCTTGGACGCGACGTTAAACCCCATGGACATGTTTACCACTTTCGTGAATCACAACATGGGTATGGTGCTGACAAATCGAGACGCAATCACGTCGAATCCAGGATTCGAACCCGTGATGATGTAATGCTTTCACGCCCAAGGGACGTAACTCTTAATATCAATTACCCCGTCCCCATGTTTACATTCGTAATGAACCCAACAGTCAATATTTCCATCTGTTGGATTAAGTCTATTTTAAAACCAACGACTAGACACTTCTAAAAATATTTCTGCTCAAAATTCTGTTTCAGGTAACATTAATTTTGTATGTGTTCGTGTACTGCCCTAGAGCTGCAATAAGCGAGTTGTCTCCCCTTTGTACAATACTTTGTACTGTACTGTAGTCCATCAGTACATAAACACGAGTCTTTCGTGCAGACCCTGAAACAAATATAGCAAATACAGCCTATGCAAGTCTATATTGTTTGGCAAGATTACTGCAGTATCTGAAAATGAAGAAAGTCTTTGGGCTCCTTTTTAATGTTTTATAACAATAATTTAACTTCTTTTTTCCCCTGTAAAATATACTACTCAAAAGAAGTTAAGGATCACCCGATTCTTTCATAATGGTAAAGTAAATCGGTCATAACATGAGAGATTAAATATAGTAATATGAAAGAATCAGGTGATCCTTAACTTCTTTTGAGTAGTATATGTTCATTTCAGAGACTGGATGTTAGTCTTAGCGCTGTTATACTATTGGGCTTTTGAAATGGTCAAACTCAAAGTTGCTTGGGCCATGGTGATTTATTTTGCACACTACACGCAAAGACACAGTTTCTCTGAAACTCTACGGAAACGTCTGTACGTTTCTGAGGGCCATTCAGACAGCCCGACACAAATAGAGATAAATCCGGGTTAGAATAGGTCTTCGGCAACCCAAGCTTGCTGTAAAAGGCGACTATGCTTGTCGCAAGAGCCGGCTAACGGGATCGTGTGGTCAGGCGCACTGACTTAGTTGATGCATCTCGTCTTATCACAACTGCGTAGATCGATGCTGATGATGTCAGTCACTGGATTGTCTGGTCCAGATTCGATTATATACAGACCGCCTTTTAACCTTAGATTAGAAGTGAGTTTGTATCTTCCTGTTCCATTTTAGTCTTGGGCGTTTAATGAAAACTTGCAACACAAAATATATAATATATTATCGTCTTAATTGTCTCACCAACAATTTTAGAACGAACCCGACCGCTGCTGTAAATCTGTTTTGAAACGAATTAATGTTTTAAAATAGAGGGATTGTATCGAAATCTTTTTGATCATTTATTAAAATCTATTTTATTCAGTTAGACACCCTGTGGGGATTCGGGACAGACTAACACCACAATCTATATGAAAATCAGCATGTGTGACCTGTTTGTGTCATCGTACCCCGTTGTCGCGGGTCGTTGTTCGCCAGTGAGCGTCAAATATTGCTCTGAGCCTGGTCAACATTTTGTATCTATTTTGACGTTATTCATAATATCAACCGTTGGTGTGTGTGGAACGGTCTCGAGTTTTAACAAACGGCCGTACTATAAAGTTAAAATTCCTGAATATGGCGTCAAATAATATTTACTTCCTCATTGTAAGGACACACAAAGAGAACAGTGTACCCATTCGACATGTAACCATTAGACCATATAATAAAGTTAAACGTTATAATTGGTTTTGATACTGTCCCCGGACGAGTCGAGCAGGTGGCGTGGACTCGTTTGTTGCCGTTGCGAGTGATTCTATCATGTTTTTTCCTTGCTTACGTTTTCCCTATAGCCCTTAACATGTGTTCAGTGAACAATGAAAGCGCCATCAAACTCAATCTTACTTCACTTAAAATCTTTTTTATAATTGGCCTTAGAGACACGTGGCCTTTGGGGTTCTCATTAGACGAGAAACCCAAACATTCTTTTAGACTTTTTTTCGGGGTTTTATGTGAATCCGAAAGTCATGGCCGTCGTCGATTTTAAATATTTTTTTCTTGAACATTCAACGTGATTAGACCTGCCTGGCAATTATTAATGGAAAGGATTGTTTTCTTCCGATTTATCCCTTATTTATGTGTTTTGTAGCAATTTTGAAATCGATAATCGGGAATTTTGGTGATACATTAATAATACGAGAAGGAAACTAGTAGATTTCTAAGAGTTTATTTCAATTGGATTTGAATAATGTACTAATGTTAATTTTTTCCCCCTTTCATGTTGATACGATCAATGTAATCAGGGGACGTCAAGGAGGCTGATTATGTGCATAGATTTTAAAACGTTTTGAAAACGAATTCAAAATCTATAAAAACGATAAAAGAGATTGTCTGTATAATATTATAGATAAGTCAATACATTGTACCACGACGACAGATAATACAGGTCACGTGTAACCCGAAACTACCGATTTTTATTATTAAAATAATTTTTATGTTATTCTCCTTAAGAGCTTCCCATCATTCTGCAGAAATGAAGCAAATATCAAAATTCCTTTTCCTGACCTTTGCCCTCTCCAAGGCAACCCTTCACCAACTCCTGCTGGTTTAACTTCGGTTCAAACCTATTCAATGGCTTTCTTAAAAACACATCCTTTGTCCCGTGGATCTCGCTTTGTTGTATCCAGGGTAATTTCATATTATTAATTCCGGTGTCGATCGCTTCCCTTGTGTCGTATTTATTCACCGTGGCAGCTGTTGCGTCTGACATCCACGTAGACAAAGACTGTACTACCCCCTAACATTAGACAACCCCCCCTCTTCCAAACCTTGTCCTATCTGAGACAATGACCCCACTCCCCAAAACTACCCGGTTGTCATCGGATAGGGTGAAAGCAATTTACAGATACAATGCCAGAGCGAGACATTTTACCAGGCCATGTAATGTTAGAATGTTCTGTTGATGTCGGCTTAATGTTATCAGTAGATGTAAAGGATTTTTTAGAAATAGAGAAAAGAACATTCCCTGGAGATGCTCAGGCGAACATGAACAGATCGCCATTGATGTGAGTCCGGCGGCTTCTGGAGTCTTATATTTCAAAATTGATGTCCTAAGTTTATGCAGCGCCTTGGAACATGTGTGGGTAGTTATACAGTTATAAACATGAGAAACAGTACGAGTAACAAGTTTGTTGTTGACTACTGTTGATGAAGTATTTGGTAGAGAATAAATTCATTAGCCTGTTTATGATGGAGTCTAAGACAGGTAGACCAGCGGTTAATAGAAAGTTGTAAATTAAGGTCACACGCAATCAGTCAAGGGACAGAGTCCGACTCTCTCTCTCTCCTCTCTCTCTCTCCTCCCTCCCTCCCCTCTCTCTCTCTCTCCCTCCCTCTCTCTCCCCCCTCTCTCTCTCCTCTTTCTCTCCTCCCTCCCCCTCTCTCTTTCTCTGTCCCCTCTCTCTCTCCCCTCTTTCTCTCTCTCCCCTCTCTCTCTCCCCCCCTCTCTCTCTCTCTCTCTCTCTCTCGCTCTCTCTCTCTCTCTCTCTCTCTCTCTCTCTCTCTCTCTCTCTCTCTCTCTCTCTCTGTGTGAAGTCCATTTCTGGTGGCCGCCGTGATGTTGCTTAAATATTACTAAAAGGGCGACCACACTCATTTCAGTTTCTTTCGGTCTCTCTCGCTTGCAGTCTCTATACATGTATAGGTCTGACAAACATTATATTAAACGCCGATTTGACTTGAAATCTGTAACACGGACAGACGAAATCAAAGGCGTGTTCTGAATGGCCCCCAATGCTGTGTTCGTCCGCCATTCACGTTGTGCAGCCCAACCTGTCCACATCAGAGACTAGACAGCCGACGCTACTCAATAGATGCTAAAATATTGATGTTCCACAGTTCGAAATTTATTTCAAAGGACTCAATGCATCTATGCAGATCGAAAATACCGCTGAAGTGAATCACTACCTGTCATCGAAATGTTACCTTGCATTATTCATGGTTGTTCAGGTGCGAAGTCCCCGCGTCTCAGCATAATACACTCAGATGAGGTTCATGGAACTTTTTAGTCTCATTTATATATTCACGTGTGCGACAAAACCCACAGTTCCAGAGAATATTTCTTGTGTACAATTCACAACATCAGCATGGGAAAACGCATGAGTTTTAATGTTATGGACATTAGCGTTGTCAGTTAAGAGTATACGTTGGTTGCTACGTCAATCTATCAACAGTATTGCATTAAAAACCTTCAGCAATGTCCGCGTCAAGAATGCTACGCGTTAACTGTAGAACTACTAAATGTAGAAACGCCTACACCATACACATGGGAGCTCGGACACAGATGGGGCTGTGGTTAAAGTGTTCGCTCGTCTCGCCGAATACCGTGGTTTGGTTCCCTCCCAGTATGTAGGGTTCGTTCTTAGTGACCCTATCGTGATAATACTGCAGCGACAACTCATTTAACGCGCGCGTGCTCGACACGTCAACCTTATTTACATATGAATATAAATATATGTTTTTCCGTTGTGTATTAACTATCATTGGACATGACTTAGTGAAATTATCAACAGCTGTGACAGTGGCGCTGGGTTGATCTGTTAAAACTGAGCATATGTAGACTTTCAGCGACAGATGGCGAAATATCGGCATTGATGATACACGTAATTTGGTTTCAATTTGTTCAGCGAGTTATGAATATTAAAGAATAGCGACAAATGGGTTTTGTAAAGTAATGGTAGTTTGTACTAACGAGCAACGGTACACTGAGTTCAGTAATGGCATTGTTATCCTAAGTGTCTTTTTTAGTATATTCTTTCAACTGTACACAATTTGATTTATATCAGACATTGTATGTTAAACCTCCATTGTTCAGAACATGGATGGGCAGTAGGGTAGCCTAGTGGTTAAAGCGTTTGCTCGTCACGCCGAAGACCCGGGTTCGATTTCCCACATGGGTGCAATGTGTTAAGCGCATTTCTGGTTTCTAAGCCATGATGTTGCTGGAATATTGCTAAAAGCGGCGTAAAACCACACTCACTCACTCACTCACTCATAACATGTATCTGATTAGTTGAACTGCTTGGGGTAGTGTAATATGATAGTCGACTGATCATGTCCACATCATCAAGGAGTGAGTTAGTTGGTTTAAAACAGGTGTATACAGTTACATGACGGCGTGCCAGCTTAATGTGGGAGAAACGCCCGAACCGTTTCTCCGAACCCACTTTGTTGGGACCCTGTATTGTTCTGACAAACCTAGAAACATAACTGTCTCGAACAGGGATTCGAACCCACGATTACAGGTTTCTGGCGTACCCAAGGGGACTGCGGCGCCTTAGACGACTGGGCAACCAGTGGCGCCCCCATGACCAAAGTGATTATCCCGTCAGGAAGTTGACACGGCAAGGTTGTCAACTCTACGCCATGTTATTATCGATACATTTTGCCAAGAGGAGGATAAAACACTCTCCCACTAAATACACTGAAGCCACGTGCACCATTAGATATTGATTTACAAAGACAAATTTTGCGAAGTCACACGCGCATTCGGATGAAGAACAAACGCCTAAATGGACAATTCTGCACATGTCAGAAAATGAGTATGGCAGCTGGCGTTATGACAACTCGCGTTGTGAGGGCGTCACGATAATGACCTCCAGAACATGACCTTGGTGTAACGGTGAAACGTGATCCGTTACGAGCAGGAACAATGGCAGAATTCCGTCACCATGGTGTCACGAGGGGCTTCCGGGATTAGAATGGTGACAGAGAGCGTCATTATGTAGTGGGAAAGTGCCAGTTTTGTCAAAGGTGATGCAACCCCTTGGATGAAAAACTGAGCTCCCGTCTATCGAATTTTAGCGACCCAAGTCATATAATCACGCAGTACACCACAAACACCAGTCGTTGATGCCATCGTAGTTACGAAATTTGTCGTATTTTTGTTATTAAACGTCGTATATCCTGTATACAGCAAAACATTGTGTTGTCATGGCAACAATGGGCGTTGTGACTTTATTGACATACATGTATTAATGTATTATATTTCACACCAGAAAAGACCAGACGTAAACCGAGACGCCAGGAATTACGACGTCCACTTAAGGAAAGTAGTATCAAAAGTATTTGGGGTGAAAATAGCCATTGGAATTTGAGGACTTTTTACATGAAAAGTGGGAATTTATTCTTGGAAAGGATGTCTGTCATTGGCGGTAGACCGACCAGTCGTTAGCAATTTGTAAGTAATGAGTCGATTTCAGGTTGGGAACGACCCGTGAAGATCCGGGTTAGAATAGGTCTTCAGCAACCCATGCTTGCCGTAAAAGGCGACTATGCTTGTCGTAAAAGGCGTCTAACGGGATCTGGGGGTCAGACTCTCTGACTTGGTTGATGCATATCCCAATTGCGTGGATCGATGTTCATGATGTCGATCACTGGATTGTCTGGTCCAGACTCGATTATTTACAGAACGCCGTCATGTAGCTGGAATATTACTGAGTGCGGCGTAAAACAACAAACAAAATCAGTTTAGGAAACACTGAAAAGCCTGGGCAGAATCCTTTTATTATTGCTTTCTTAAATGTAATGTACTATTAGAGAAAAGGAAAAAGTATTTTATTAATGTGTCACACTTTGCACTGAAACAAGACTGGATACAAATGTAATAGAATTATCATATATATGTAGAAATGCAAAGCCCAGCCTATAAAGACTTAAGAAACGCAACCCGTAATAGATAGGACAAATCATAGTTGGACAATTCTTAATCTACAGGAGGCACGGGTGGCCCAGTCGTCTAAGGCGCCGCGATTCGCTACGCAGAGTTGCGTCCCTTGGGCACGCCAGAAACTTATGATTGTATACCTATATGATATGTATAAAATACCGGTTCGCCCCGATTGTGTTTCTTGGTTTGTCAGCACCATACCCGTGCTTGTGGGTTTCACCGAAGTGGTAAACATCTGACACCTGCATCACTTCGGGCTTTCCTCCCACATTAATCCTGCACGCCGTGATATAACTGAAATAATGTTAAAAGCGGCGTCAAACACAACTCACTCATTCACTCTTGATCTGCATTGCAACAGCTGATGGGATTGGCAACACATCTAGCGTTACCTTTTGAGGTGAGATGAAATGAGTTCAAGATTACTGCACTTATATTGCGACCTCTGTGTGTGTCTGACTGTGTTACTAACGTAAGTTATATAGATCTAGCCCACTGAGATATCATGTTCACACAACTTTGGACGGATACCCAACTCAGACACAGTATACTGACTCTGAGCCGATCAGGTCGTTTTAGCCCATCAAGTATCTGTTTCAACGTTTTTTGGTATGTCGCGATCGGAGATCGAATCACCGACATTCCGCTCTCCGATCAGACGCTGTATCCACGAGCTCTTCACGTTTTGAGAAAAGTATTTGCAGTCAATCATTCTTATGAATAATGTACAATACGCGGTGAACGGAACGTGATTTTATGACGCCATTGAGGATAACAACTCCGATCGATATACGTGAACGGTTTTGCAAAGTAATGAGAGCGTATCATTATCAGTATATACCTTCTGCAGGACACCGCAATTATATGTCGTGATGTGTTGATTCCATCGAGACTGCTTAGATATTAAACTTTCTACGTTTCAACGCCGAATCACAATATCCGACCTGAAATAATTGATACAACGTGTTATATTCATCGACATTACAGCTACTAAAATACGCTTCGATAAGTCAGTTAATATTTGATAGATACGTGTCTTGATATTACTATTGTTGGTGATCTGCCACGCCAGAGGTCCGGGTTCAATTCCCTACATAGGAATAATGTTTGAACCCCATGTCTGGCGTCCCTCTTGTGGTGTTTAGGGGGCACGGGTGGCCCAGCCGTCTAAGGCGTCGCGATATATATATGAACCAGCTACGGTTTAAGCGAATGTAAACTCAGTGGTCCCTTTGAGTTCGTTATAACCGTCGTTTACTGCATATGTTTCTCGGTTACACATTGGTAGCACTTCAATAGCTTTGTGGGGCGGTAGGGTAGCCTAGTGGTTAAAGTGTTCGCTCGTCACGCCGAAGACCCGGGTTCGAATCCCGACATGGGTGCAATGTGTGAAGCCCATTTGTTGTGTCCCCTGCCGTGATATTGCTGGAATATTGCTAAAAACTGCGTAAAACCATACTCACTCACTCACTCACTTCGGGGGAACCCTACCTGAGTGTCATTCACGCACACTCAATAGCTTTGTGCTAGTGGGACCTTGTTTTATCAAACTGATTACACGTCATGCCTGCTGTTGCAAGTGTATAGTAATTATTCTGTTCATCCAGTCGATATGATTGTAAGAATGTCCCTAGAAACGTGTAATGTGTTTAAAAATCAAAGTTAAATTTCCCTTAAACGTATGTTCGTTGGTTCGTAATGCGTTGTCATGGTTTTGTGAATTGACATTTCGATTTATGACTCTGTTATCGTGAAGTGTTTATCAATTTAGTAGCCCGGCTGTCGCATTATGGAGCAGGTTATGCCAGCTGCTCTGAGCGCATTGAACACTCTACATTTCGGTTATTCAGATTGTCTCCGTATCTTTTAGCTCTTGAGGATTCCTAGGTGGAGCAGGTCCCCGGAATCCAAAGCATGGCTCAAGAGCCGACTTAAGTTGGTCTTGTGTAGATGAGGATGAGGATGTGGATGTAATGTGTGACCCAGCTTGATTGTGTGTCATTGTACCCCACGGGCGGTGGGTAGCCTAGTGGTTAAAGCGTTCGCTCGTCACGCCGAAGACCTGGGTTCGATTCCCGACATAGGTACAAAGTATGAATCCCATTTCTGGTGTCCCCTGCCGTGATATTGCTGGAATATTGCTAAAAGCGTTGTAAAACCATACTCACTCACTCTACCATCACCTGATTTAACCTAGCGATTTTTCATTTACACGCGTGGTTTTATTGAAAGATAAAGTTTAAATTCAACTCAGTCACTTTTAGCGTGGTACTTTCTTCTCTAAGACTCTCTAAGACTCGATTATCCATCGACTATGCCCAGCTGTGGGATAGCCTGGTAGTGGTTAAAAACACGGGCTCGATTCCCACATGGTAAAGCCTATTCTTGATGCCGCTACCGTGATGTGAATACCGCCTCCTTGGTCTAGTGGTAGAGCGTCCGCCTGGAAAGCGGAGGGTCGGGAGTTCGATCCCCGGCCGCGTCAAACTAAAAAACATTAAAAGATGGTACTTGTTGTAACTCTGCCTTACGCTCGACGGACTTGTCGGCTGGGAGTCAGTATACTGTGTCTAAATGGGTATTCATTTTAAACTGAGGCATGGTATCACAGTAGGCTAACACTATAAGATCGACATTAGTCCGAACTAGTACAAACAGCCACACACGCACGTACGCACAAACACGTGCTATAAAAGTGCAATAATCTTGGACACGACGTTAAACTCCATTCACCTCACCTCACCTCACCTCACCTCACCTCACCTCACCTCACCTTCATGTGACAGGACAATTGCAAAAGGCGTATATCCAAACTCACTCACTCAATCCTGTACCATGACTTGAAAATATGTACTTTATGAAACCAAACCCAATCTTGATATTAAAAAAGCATGTCTAGCCAGCTCTTTTATGTTCAGTAATATATATTCTCGGGGAGGGAATTATGTTGTGTTATAACAGATTTCACAGACATCTGGTTAGTCTATCACGCACTATATACTGTCTATATTTCTGCTACCACAACGGCACTCCATCACAGCGTGCGTGTCTCCGTTTCCCTACAGCTATACATTAGCCCGAATACACCTACCCAACACACACAAAGCTACAGAAAGACACACTTACAGTTCTTTCACCCCTCCTGTGTTATCTAAGTAGCTGGCGTTGAACCTTGAAGTCATAACACTTTGATGAGCACGATATCGGCCTTCACATGAATAGGCCCAACGTGAAATTACTTACCTCGGCCATTCACCCTGCAGCCCAGCAAATTCTTTGTAAACAAGCACAATATGTACACTATAATAGAGGCTCACAAAGTCACTGAAGCGATCAACAAGTCAGTTTATATCTATATACACCTATACAAAGATCTACGGAAACATATAGAGGGTGTAAGACAGGGGGGTGTCCTTTCGGGTCAGCTTTTATGCAGTTGTTCAGAATTTTGTAAGTAAATATCTACAGGCGGTTTCAAAGCCTTTGTGTTACAGTTCATAAATGTTAGCCCCAGTGATCCCATGGTTGGTCCTTTATGTAGATCTTACAGATTATTAACAGCCACGGGGGTACATTCAATGGCGTTTATTTCTCTGGCAGTGATCAGCGCCTGTGCCTTGTTCGTTACAGTAGGTGACAGTTTTATTGCTTGTGGCACACTGTGATATACTGCACATGTAATTATATATTCCTAATGCCATGTTATATTGTCAACGGAATCGTATATTACATGTTCATTGAGTTTATTGATCACCCGTATAAATATGCCATGGTTGCATCCGGGATCGCTGTTGTTTCGTTGATTTATTTCTACGCATTCAACATTTTATTATTCGATCCTAAATATATATTTTTGTGTTTGAAAAAAAATACATTTATACTTTTTCCTTCATGTGATAATGTTAATAATTATTAATATTTTTTTAGATTATTTTCTTTTGGGAGGGGGGTAGGAAACGGGTGATATTGCTGGAAGAGCCAAAACTCACTCACTTGATCGTCATTTCATCGCGGCTTCTCATAAAGAGAGTTCCTCGGTAGGACTCGTGATTATTTATTTAAATGAAACATCACTGCTGGAATATTCAGCCTAATTTATTCCAGCCTATCTTTGTAGCGGTTAAAACATAACTCAAATGTAGCCTCTGGCACAGTCACGTTGTGGCGTTTCATACCAACAAAATACGTAAGAGAAATTATCTACGTTCATAGACATCATTCTGAAACATGACTCAGGTCCACTGTTTAACATTTGGTATTGTATATGCACCTTGTACAGCTGTGGCAAGTTGGGATAAACATCGGTCCCCGTCGTGTGACCCTGTATCACATGTGTCAACGTTAACCATTTTGTATTTAAAGGATTGCCCTAAACACTAGAAATATGAGCTTCCTTGCTGTACACAGTAACAATGTTTCACGGACTTGTGATTTGGATATATACTATTGCACGAAGTTGTGGTTCAACAAGATTAACAGGTGATAGACCAGTACTTGATCAGTGAGACCTTGGCGGTACTCGCCTGTTTCCTGTGTGGTCGATGGTGGGGAAGTGTAATATATAAGGATGTATTACAATGGGGATCGAATGGTCACAATGAAGGACGAGTATAAAACAACCTTGACAATCGAATTTCCGCCACCAACTAGACCAACTTTAAAACCGTTGTGAAATAATGTATTGTCATCAACGTTAAACCACTTCTGAATTCTCCAGTATTTCTTTTGTTCGGGAACAACACACGCTCGTTCAGCCTTAGAATATTTTTATCAATGTTAGTTGAAGCATGTGTTATTTTAGAATATCCTGCTTCCTGTCATGTATTGATTATGTTTCAATGTGCGGAAGGGCATGCTCCAATTCTCTGATGGTTGTATAGGAAACATGGCTTTTGCTCGGAATTTCTGCTCTCTCCCACCTTGGCCGCAGATGTGTTAGACCTTTTGGGCGATGGAAATTTGTAATCTATCATCACATCTTGGTGTGTATTTTAAGTACAAATCGTAACCTTAGGAAATATTACCCGTGCGAGTCGAACCACTGCATGTTTAAAGGACAGCATATCCTCCCTGTAACAAAGCAGTTGTAGAAAGTGCTGTGCACTCTGCAATCTTTCTGAAACGTCAACTTTCATATGCATACTATGAAGTCGTGCACCTGAGACTTTCTAGTGATAACCTAATTCTAGAATGAGTTTGTCGGCATATCCTATATTCTACCTGACAGATCAAATGGTGCTTAATGTACCCCAACCATACTCTATGCTAAAAGGGGTACACTGATCGCTGGCTGGTTCCAAATGCTGTCATGGTCTAGACAAAATGGTTGATTGAAACTCGTCGAATTCCTTCAGATATTGTATAGGAGCGTTATGTGCACTGGGTAACATGTCGATCAAAGTCCGGGTTCGGACCTAAATCAGTACACCGCCTCTGTGGTCTAGTGGTAGAGCGTCCGCCCGGAGAGCGGAAGGTCCGGGCTTCGATCCCCGGCCGCGTCATACCAAAAGACGTAAAAAGATGGTACTTGGTGTTACCCTGTCTGGCGCTCGGCATTAAGGGACTTAAACAAGGACTGGTCGGCTCGGAGTCAGTATACTGTGTCTGAGTGGGGTATTCATGTTAAACTGCGGCATGGTATCTCAGTGGGCTAGCACCATAAATCGGTACAAGCAGCCACACAAACACACACACGTGCATGCACGTCGCTATATAAGTGCAATAATCTTGGACGCGACGTTAAACCGAATTTCACCTCACCTCACCTAAATCAGTATGCTAATACGTGATGCACCCTTCATGTTAGTGTATCGTTGCTTTATTTGTCGCTTATCAGTGATACAGGACATTTTGAGGGTATTGCTCGAATGTCATGTACGCACCTAGGCGTGCAAGAATCCTCTGATAGTGGGTTCGAATCCTAGACATACACCCACACCCACACACACCCACACACACACACACACACACACACACACACACACACACGTGTGAAGCTGACACAACGTTGTACTACTGCACACTCGACTCCAGCAACCCATGCTTGCCGTAAAAGGCGACTATGCTTGTCATACGAGGCGACTAACGGGATCGGGTGATCAATCTCGCTGACGTTATGGGTGCATGTCATCGTATCCCAATTATGTAAATCGATGCTCATGATGTCAATCACTGGATTGTCTAGTCCAGACTCAATTATTAACAGACCGCCGTCATATTGCCGAGTGCGGCGTAAAACAACAAACACATGACCATAATACACCCACACATGACCACTGACCGCAGTACAGGTCACAAAACAACCCAAGTGCATTCATGTCAGCACTGTAGGTAGATACACCCATGGACGAAAGTCAGACGTCAGCGATTCTGCTTGCCAAATGCATGACCGGAGCACAGCCCAAGCATATTGGACGCGACAACACGTAAAACATGCTGATTCCAAAAGTTGTTTTAGAAGTAATCATTAGCATTGACTTGCATGAAAACATCCAGCAAATGTTCCTAATGGAACAAACATATGTACAGAATGTTGACAGAACTGTCACTTCCTGCGCAGCAAAGCAAGAATATCGTGGGAAGTTATGTTTTTTGTCTTGCGTTGCATTCAGTACGTTAACTTAGACAGTTTCTGACGCGTCATTATACTCTCGACGATTTTCCTGCTTAAATAGCGCGGGGTAGCCTAGTGGTTAAAGCGTTCGCTCGTTTCGCCGAAGGCCCGGGTTCTAGTCCCCACATGGTTACAATGTTTGAAGCCCATTTCTGGTGTCCCCTGTCGTGATTTTGCTGGAATATTGCTAAAATCGGCATAAACGCAAACTCACTCATTCACTCTGCGATTCTGCCCGCACCTTTACCTAAAGAATCAGTCAATACTGACGTTCTTACGGTATCAAATACTTATTGATGATGATGAACTATTCCAATGGAATTCACCGCCCTTTGTTGTCAAAGGGTAATATTTATCAAGGTTGAATAAACAAAAGTAATGGCACGGAGACGAAAAGTGATATCACATCCTCGACCTCTCGATAGATCACTTGCTGGTTTGTATTCATGCTCCAAAGGGCGACAACTTTCGGATCGATGACCAAAAGAAACCTCCACTCCTGAAGAGTTCCAAACCGTCCCATGAGAGCAGTCATTTATCGGAAAGGAACAAATCATGCTCACAGTTTATTAAACACATCCAATATTCCGCAAGTTTGGTAGCTGATGTGATGAATTGGTGGTAAGCCTCGGTAGCTGCGTTAGTTAAATTGACCCCTCACGCGACTCAATTAAGTTTAAGGGTCACCTGGGTTAAATCTCGCGATTTCACGTTGAAAGCATCGCTGCATGATGACGGACGACTGGGCTTAAACATGTCAAATCAGAAAAGTTACGATTTTACTGGTACTTTGGAGATCCAATTTCTGTTATTCAACTAGTCTTATTTCCAATCCTCTTGCTATTTTATGTTCGGTCCTAATTGTCCAGTTGGAAGAAATAGCCTTTAACCAGCTATTGATGTACCACGAGCCTTTTCAGAGCTGACGCCTCTTACTCCCCTTCAGTGTCAGTGCTATCATTTGGAGGCCTCTCCTCAAAGACTTCATTGCTTTGCTGAAACCTTAAATATCTGATTTCAGATTCGGGACGAAACGGAATATTATGCTATCCCATCATAAATGATGATTTGTTTTGTAACTTCAAATTCAAATGTCGTGTGTACAGTTTGTTATTTGTAAAACTCAATTTAAGAAAAAAATTAAAACACGAAACGGTTCCATGCACCCAAAGCTCTCCTAAACGTTCTTCTACTCTGTCGAGATGTGACCTAATATGTCATTAAAAATTCAGATATTACATGTATCGATGAAGGCCGAAATTATTGAGAAATTAAAGTAATTTATCATTTCGCGGAAAATTGTAGACGTTTAAGTGTGATTACTTGACGTTGGAAGTCGTTGCTGGAACCGTTCCTTTCACAGACTACAATAAGCGTATAAAAATCCAACTGTATGATTACATACAATCATTTGTGACAACCATTGATTATGAAATTAGGAAATTACTTAATAATTTACTCCTACTCTGAAGATGCGTACTGGTTTGAAGAAATCTTTCGAATAATTATATGTATCAAAATAGCAACGATCGATTTCATTAGTTGTGTGACGCACAGTATGCTAAAGGATGACTAAGCATGACTGTGTGTCCGGTTGAGATGTGGAGAAACATCCTCCTTCTGTCCTGTAGGACGTGACTATGAACTTTGTCAACTCTGAATGTCAATCGTTGACGGGTTGTCACTACCGATTCAAAGTCTACTTGCTTGACCGAACACCTAAGCCGCCGTTTTGCAGAGTTGCGTCCCTTAGACGTGCCAGAATCCTATGATCGCGTACCAAGTTTGACATGACTATGATAATTGTTTTTTCACCTCCTTGGACCATCATCACTTCGGGCTTTTCTCCCACACAGTACTAATATTTGATTGAAAAACCTAAATATATAATTTAGACAGAAGGATCCTAGTCACGGCATTTCAACGACATATGACAACTATCTTTATGTACAGTCATACTTTATTTGATAAATAATTTCAGAACGTAGCTCTATGTAATGTTTGTGGTCACTTGCGAAATCTATTAGACGGACACATCTATGATGAATACTGGCTTGGCGGAAGCACGTGACCGGAAGCTACGGGCATGTTTAACCCGTCATTTCCGCTCAATCGGGAATAGTGCAGTGAGTCAGCTTTGACTGAAATCGTGAATAATGAATCCAACACGCGCAGGTCATCTAAACTATTCTAGTGAGTGAGTGCAATGATATTAAACACGGCGTTAAACCTCACCTCACCTCACCTCACCTCACCTCACCTCACCTACCTCACCTCTATTTAGTCATGGTTACCAGGAACAGATGATCGTGGGTTCTAATCCCAATTTCGCTATAATTACCCTTTGATTGTCATGACCATGACTGGTTACGTGTGCGCGCGCGCGATGATTTCACGTGCGAACGTGTGGTCACGCAGGTACCGCGAGGACGTGGTCCTGTCTTCGTGCACGTGAAACGTCACTGTCTGCGTTGATGTAAGAGATGCTAAGTATGTCCACGGACTTGTATAACTAGGTCCGTGGTATGTCTTAACCCTTTTGCACTCTTGTCTACAAAACATTAATTTTACTCAAAAATATCCCACCATACGGAGCCCTTTGTGAGCTGTTTATGTGAACTCGATGCTTGTAAAAATGGCAGTTTATTTTTCGTTCGACATGTTTCTCTCAGATAGCAGTTAAATGCATTGTCAAATGGAAAACATCAGCCAAGCCTAATATATGGCAGATAATTACTTCTCTCCATGTTTATTATGTCGCCGTCCTCCATTTGACATCGCTTAATAAATTGCTTAGTCTATCGTTCCCTCGAGACATACCGGTTTAATTCAGCATAGTGGCAATAAATTACAACCGGAGGTGGCATATAAGAACGATCCCAGTTTTACCCAAAGCTAAGACCTTTCATTAAACCCACCTAGTTCACTAGTCCCTACAGTAATTACATAATTTCCTGATTGAACGCAATTTGCTCGATGTGATGATAAACTGACGTATCTGTCGTATTTCCATCTATCGTATTATCTCATTAATCAGCGTGATTGAAGCCCACAGCAACGGGGAACACTGCATTATTGTTGAAACTGGACCCTCCTGTCCTGCCATCGCTAGAACAAGTGCATACACTAGTCTTATCTGTTCATCACTTTTCCGACTAATCTGTTCCGTGTCTGAGGGTACTTGGCGGGACTGGATTAATCGTGTTAATCGCTTGTGTATTGTGGTTGTCATGGTTTAGTGTCGATGCATTAGTGAAGAGTTTACTCAACGTCTCCTCATCGATTAACTGCTGGAAGGTGTGTGGGACGTTCAGAGAATTCATGATTGAGCAGGTATTCAGGAGAGCCATTTACTTGAAGTTTACAGGTTGCGTTGAGTGATTTGAACGTGTTCCGACCAGAATAATGAAGTGCCCGTTAGATGTCTAAGTACCACTGTCAGGGTCGTGTTTGATTTTATTGTCCTTTGCCCACGAGTACAACGAAATCGTACAATCCTCGTAGCCCTAACATCGCTTTGTGCAAGTGGTCCCTCTTTGATCTGTGATTCAACCATTATGATGACGTCACGCTATTGTTGCAGTTGATTCTGAGCCATTAATTCACTGGCTATCTGAACAAAATTTAAAGACGTAAAACTGACACTAACTGCAAAATTATAGATATTATATATGAACCATGATTTCCCCATTACATAAGGCACAGGACAACCACTCACTCACTCACTCACTCACTCACTCACTCACTCACTCACTGACCAAGCCGCACAGACTCACTTTTGAGATCACGTAATATTGCCATTATCGAACAGGTGCTTACTTTTAAAAAAATCCAAATATTCTAAAACTTTTGAAAGTGAAGCTCTGCGATCGACGCTGTTTTGAAAATAATTACCCACTATAGTTTTTCCAACAGGAAATCATTGGTATGTTGAAATTGTCCCCCTTGACCATTTCCAATAACCAATAGGGTTCTCCTTTTATTTCGCCTCGTAATTGCATGTTATGTCATCGATATGCCACTTAGACAAGCCAACGGATCTGTCACCGCAACAGCGAAATCGAAAACCCATGTCCACAGCTCATTCCAAACACTGATCCTCGAAACGCGGCGAGCAATTGAGTAAAAAGGAAGTGACGTGTATGAACAACGGACAGTCAAAGGAATAAACTGGTTCCCTGTTGGTACGCGCATAGAAAGTAACCCTATTTAAAGATATGTACAGACGGTAACCCAGTGCGATAAGTTTACGCTTAATACAGGAACCCTTAGACGGTATCCCAGTCGGTGAACTTTACGCTAAATAGAGACTTTGTAGATAGAAGTCTAGTCTATCAAAAGAGTACCCCAGGCGCTCGGAGAAGGGCAAATAAGACTACCTGTGCCATTGTTTGTTCTTACAATACCAGCGTCTCTTTCTCTTGGCTATTGATCGATGCCCGATTTGGGAGATCAACCAGTTGGACTATGCAGGAGTGTCAACTCAAATTGGATAAATTGGCCCCACATTGATCTCGAGGTTACTCGAGAAGGGTTGATGCTGTTTGGGCAATCATCGCATTCATCATGTGTTACAGTGGTGGCCATGATATGCTAATACGGTTATATAGTACGGCATTCTTATCTGAGATGGAAGTATCTTCATCACCCCACTTCTAAGGTGAATTAGACGGGTTGAGGTTAGTTGATACGTCCTCTGCGTTATCGATGGAACTAGACTGGCCCAGTCTTCATTTCACTGTGATAAATCCACTGTATTGTCAGAATAACTGATAGAGATGTGGTGTTAAATCGGTTAAAATGTAAAGTTTTTCTCTCAAGTTAGGATGGCACCCTGAGAAATAATTGAACTGCAAACGGCGTATCATCCAACGTACTCACTTTAACTCTCTAGGCATGGTGTTTGACACTGCTAGAACTGTCCATATTATTTCCAGTGGTTGTGATGGAAATGAAATGTAGTGTATCGTAATGTGTTTAAGTCTCTTTCGCTGTACACGAATACAGTATCGTCTCCTACACAATACACGTTCTTGGTGTACTTTGCAATAAACGCGCTTATGTCTTTTTGACGATACACATACTTTACCTACCCTACGTTACATGCGTACTTTAGGTCTCCTATGCGATACACGTATTTTGGGTGTCCTACGCTACACGCGTAATTAAGGTCTCCTGCGTAATACACGTACTTTAGGTCATCTGCGTAATACACGTACTTTAGGTCTCCTACGCTACACGCGTACTTCAGGTCTCCTGCGCTAAACGCGTACTTTAGCTCTCCTACGCCACACGCGTACTTTAGGTCTCCTGCGTAATACACGTACTTTAGCTCTCCTACGCCACACGCGTACTTTAGCTCTCCTGCGTAATACACTTACTTTAGGACTCCTACACTATTCGCGTACTTTAGATCGCCTACGCGATATATGTTTTTATCCTCTTGCACAATACACGTACTTTAAGTCTTGGCACCACACATGCTTTAAAATTCCTTTCAACTGATTGAAAGTGGAAGATACGCATCACCAAGCTTCTGTTTCGTTCAAAGTTTAAAATGCATTTGAATTTAGACGGTGTTTCGTTCCACCGTGACGCCCAGTCTGTCGTATTAAAGAAAATGGCCCTGTCATTTCACATAATGGCTGACAACAACGTGCCCATGAGTCTGGCACAACAGACATGTATTTGATTGCGTGCGTCGACCACACAGTCTGACGTCGCTGTCCACCACGTTGCAATCTATACAGCGTTACACAGACAACTTGAGTTGATCTTCGCCAGACCTCCATTGATCCCTGAGCTGCGTAAGTCGGCGCTTCTGACGACGAACATAAGTGAAATGATTTCAAATGGCTAGAATAATATCCGGCTTGTTCACCGAAGTCGTGATTAAACAGTCTCAACAGTCCAATTCCGGCGTCCAAAAAGCCCCTTGATTTATTTTTTAAGCTAGTGGAACCTTCGCGTGCTTGCTTGCGATTAGGAGTAGGTATGTAAGTATTTGAAAGGATAACTAGATTTGAATGTTCGTCGAATATGCAATATATATGAATAAGCTTATATGAAGGGATTGGCGCAGGGCAATAAAACAAAGCCAGTCTGATTAGCCCTTGGTACAACAGTGCAGTACTTGCCCCATATTGCTGAGCAATTTCAGAGAGCTAATATTAGCAACGGTCTGAGAGCGAAATCGAGACACGTTTTCAAATTATCCTTCACATGTCTACGTTTACTGCCTTTATATTGTAACTCACTCACTCACTTTACGTCAGTGCTAAGAGGGATGAAGATCCTATTTATATACGGGGTCTGGTCTTTTATTAATGTTGTGTGTGTGTGTTGGGGGGGGGGGCAGCCAGAGGGGATCAGAGATGGGTCATTAACAACAATGACAGTCTCTAGGGGAGAGTCATAAAAAATAATATACGGGAGGGTCATGCAAAACGGACAGTTTGTCATAAAATATGAAATTCTTGTGCAGTTTGTCTTCTCAGGGAAGGGCATCCAAAATGTGACAGGCATTAACGGAGGGTCATTATGCCTTATTCCCTGGACATTTGTGCATCAAAAACCTCGGACTAGGTGTGCGCAACGTGGAGTTTTTGATGTACTTATCTTAAGAAGAACATAGGCTATTAGATTATCAGTTTGTGGAATGGCCAGCTTCAATTTTCATGGCTGCAAACCGAAACAATATGTAGACATGACTTTGTTACTCTCTCTCAATTTGTCATCTTGTATACAAACAACACAATGACGTCACGACCAATGGCGCACGGTTACGAATCCTGTTGCGTGTAATTAAGGTTTTTTATTTAGCTTTCAGCCGTATTACGATCTAATATAGTTGAGTCTGTACACGATACATTTCTGAATGTGCAAAACAAAAAAAATTGCGACTAACGTAATTCATTGAATTAGCCATATTTCAACACCACGCCTCTCAACAGTGTCAACGCAAGGCTGTTCTCATTACGGCGGCGTTCTTTAAAGATACGACATATCATCTACACAACATACGTTTGACAGATGAAGACATGTATCGAAGAAAGGTAACATAAAGCTTTCGCCTACACAAATGACATTTAACGTCGTTGTCTCCAAAATATATCCATAAGTAGCCAAATTATTCGTATTAAATCCAAACAGAGATTGATGACGAGGCTTTGGTCCGTTTTACCCCACGGTCGTCAAAACGCCGATATTTGACCTCGCAGTGGTCTCAATTGGCTCCTCATTGATCTCATCTTCCATCTGTAGCTCGTTTGAGGTTACGAAGCATATTTAGCCCGCAAGATTGGCCTCCGTGTCTAGGGTATCTTCTCTCTTCCATCATGAGGGGCTGAAAAGCTATTCTTATGCTTCAAGTGATGTATGTATGGTGTGGCTTACTGAGGGGGCTAATGCGAGCTCGGCAATAACCTCGGCTTAAGTGTTTAGTTTTGGGTACTGGTAAAAGGTTTCCATGTTATCTGTGGGGATGATATGACGGGACGAGGTTTAGGATGTTGAGTGTCAGATGTGATGTACCAGAGCTGTTTATTGGCTAAATTTTCCGTATGATGTACGTGGTATTTACAAGGTGCAGGGCATTGAAGTGGAATTGTGTTGAGAGTGTGAGTGAGTTGGGTTTAACGCCGCTTTAAACTGTATTCCAGTTATATCGCGGCGTGCCAGCTTAATGTGGGAGGAAAGCCCGAAGTGATGCAGGTCTCCGACGTTTACCACTTCGGAGAAACCCACGAGCACGGGTATGGTGCTGACAAACCTGGAAACATAATCGGGGCGAACCGTGATTCGAACCCACGATCATAGGTTTCTGGCGTGCCCAAGGAACGCAACTCTGCACGGCGAATCGCGGCGCCTTAGACGACTGGGCTACCCGTGCCCCCTTGTGTTGAGAGATCGATGGACATGTTGAATGAGTGTTACCTGGCGTCGTATGGTCAAAACATCTATGACAACTGTACTGTTAGTAGCCACGCCTGGAAGGCCAACTACTGTTTAGCAGTGTAAGCGGCCGTGATAGAATAATATACAATAATGTAGGCCACATGTCGTAACACCCTGGTGCAGTATCACTCGGCTTTTTGTTTGTTTGTTTGTTTAACGCTGCACAGCAATATTCCAGCGAAATAACGGCGGTCTGTAAATGATCGACCAGACAATCCAAAAATTGACATCATGAGCATCGATCCACGCAAATGGGATACGATGACATGTATCTACCAAGTCAGCGTGTCTGACCACCCGATCCCGTTAGTCACATTTTACAGGCATAGACGCCTTCAAGCAAGCATGGATTGCTGAAGACATATTCTACCCCGGATCTTCACGGGTCCAATAACGTCAAGCATGAGAATGACGATGATGACGAGCTATCGGGAAGCCTCTCTGCCCGTGCTTCCAAAGAAGGTGTTGGGTTTTTGGCTATCTCGTGTTTTCTGTTTACCATACGCGGATAAGAGGATAATGATGCTTTCATCATTTCGATTCGCGAAGTCCTTCAATGCAGCGTGGCTTATCGACTGCTAAACGTAGCGCTACTCCAACGCTACTCCAACGCTACTCCAACGCAACGCCTACGCAACTCCCACGCTACTCCCACGCTACGCAACATAGCAAACTGTTTTACCTACCAACGTTTTGTAAAAGTAAATTTAAAGTTTCTATGAAAAATACCCCCGGGAGCGGAATCATGCACTGCAACCTAATACTCTATTATCTCCCAAGTCGAGTAGATGCACCAGATTATATACAGTAAGAGCGAGAACAGGATAGATCAGTGATAAGCATCAACTTTCACATGGAACCGATAGTTAACGTTATTTACAACCGCTGAAAACACCTGTTAAGATTATCGATAGGAGATTTATGCAAGACGTTCCTTAGTTAAGAAAGATTGCTCTGAATGGCTGAAATGTGTGAACCTGGCTCAAGAATATTTACGTTACAGTTTCTTAAGAAACAACGGTTGGTGCGAAAATGGCTTTGTGTCGATAACAACACACCTGTCAATACGTGATATATTGCTGGAACGAAATCTGATCAACTTAAATGTGTAAGATGATAAATTCAATACCACCTTTAAGTGATAATGAATTTGGAATCCATAATGCAATTCTCATAGCATTACAACTGATGGCAATTATATTATCTCCGCGGGATCCATCTATTTTCATCTGTAATTAATTTCGTATTTGAACTGAAATTGACATTGCAATTCCGTTGTCGTTGCTGAAATTGACACCTTATTCAGCCTGTATACAACCCACGATGGAGATAAGAGATTATAACCGGAGTGAAATAAATTCCACTTTGCACTGAACGTGTAATTAGTGCTATTGTAATCATATCAGCCGAATCAGCGTTGCTGTGAGCGAACCAACCATAGTGATTCCTGCAACGCTGTGGCCAATTACCATACCGGAGATTCCAGTGGGACGGTCGCCATTACAAACGGAATTGGGGAAGAAAAACAAAACTCTTCGCTTGATCACAGTTTCCAAAACAGTTTTTTGAAGTTTCCCGGGTTTTTTAAATCGTACTGTTCTCTAGAATTATAAATATACTACGCTTGGTTACCCGTGAGACTTTGTAATTGTCACGCGATGCATACAAATTACATGCATTATGCAATTACTCTTAGGTTTGAAATACACGAGCCATAATCACTCGTGCTGATCACACCCTGTGATAAGTGTTTTGTGAAACGTAAATCTGTATTAATTATAGGAGTTTGTTATTACGCTGTGCTGATTGATACCGTGAACTGGGAGAGCTCGATTGAAAATGTCACGCACATATATAATTTGTCAGCACTGATTTCCAGATCGTTTTGTGATTGAATATATTAAGTCTTGATAAAGCTGACGTCAGAGAGCCTAGTTTCCATAGCTTTCATATCAATCGAAAGAATTATGATTTTCAAACGAATATTTTGCTTTGGCTCAGACACTGTGTATTTGAGGTGTGCTCAAAACAATGGCAGTGTTAAGAAGCTTGTTCTTTCGTTTGTTTGTTGTTGAATACCGCACCCAACAATAGTCCGCGTATACACCTAGAGAACATGTTATCCTGTAAAAGACAGACCACAACAGATGTGGTCAATCACTTTAATACCATCCCAAATAGTGGATTATCTCTAGCTAACGATAGGGATCTTCATATATTCATAGAAAAGTAGTAACTCATCCTATTTAACTTGTAAACTGAAGATTTTTTGGCATGTGTTTGTGACTGATGTTACGGTGGCAGGATACGCTCCCCTTGTCGGCAACACCGTGTAGCATCACTATTTGATAGTGATTCATAAACTAATGATATAGTGTGTGTGTGGTGGGGGGGGGTGTTGGTGTGTGGCACGGGTGACCCATTCGTCTACGGCGCCGCGATTCGCTGTGCAGTTGCGTCCCTTGGGCACACCAGAAATCTATGATTTTGGCTTCGAATCCCGGTTCGCCCCGATTATGTTTCTAGGTTTGTCGGCACCATACCCATGGGTCGAGGGTTTCACCGAAGTTTTACTGAAGTGATAAATATCTGAGACCTACATAACTCCGGGCTTTCCTCCCACATTAAGCTGACACGCCGGGATATAACTGGATATAACTCACTAACTCAGTGATATAGTCGGAATCGTACAATCAACTCTGCTCTTAGCAGAGGTTTCATGTGGCTATGTAAAGAGTTTTGCCGCTTTTATTCACAAAACCAAATAAGATATTTTACCTCAAATGAAGTGAGAACTAAACGGTGTTAAGTACATTCTTGATACCCGTCGGCCATGTAGCAATGGCGCTAATGTGAGTCCTCATCAACATCGAACAATAACCAGAGAATAACTGATTAAATCACTAGCACAAGGACCTCATTCTCCATTAACACAACAGCGTCACAATAACGTGGCATAATCGTCTGACCAACATGTCCGCCATCTTGGAATCTGCGGTCCGCTCCGGACGTGACCGGCCATTCCGGCCTGATTCTCCCGGTATTTCCCGAATGTCACTTGTGTTTGTTCAACATGTTTACTCTCGATAAAGGTGGGACACATGAAAGCGGGACTTGTTTGAGGATGTGATGGGTTATTACTGCGTACGGACAATATTGACACTTTTAATAATTGGAAATCGAAAACAAGAGACTGGTCTGTTTCCTCACGGCCATTTATGCACACAGTTTGTGAATACCATACTCTCTCGGTCGTTCAGTTTAACCAGTCACGCGTTGCAAGTGCGTCTTTTTGAAGCCTTGTGTGAGCTTGTGGCTATTGTCCTTAACATAATCTTCTTTTTTGCTTTGTAATGGTTGTTCGTAATGTAGGCATATACATCGGTCGCATAATCAAAGGTCCGTGGTCATTCCGGTTAGAATTGGGGGCACGGGTGGCCCAGTCGTCTCAGGCACCGCGATTCGCTGTGCACGCCAGAAACCTATGATTGTTGCTTCGAGTCCCGGTTCGCCCCAATTATGTTTCTAGGTTTGTCAGCACCATACCCGTGCTCGTGGGTTTCACCGAAGTGGTAAACGTCAGAGGCCTGCATCACTTCGGACTTTCCTCCCACATTAAGCTGACACGCCGCGATGTAACTGGAATACTGTTGCGGCGTAAAACCCGACTCACTCACTCACTCACTCCAACAGTTTATTGATACTCCAGGCTATGAAACCCAGGAAGTGGCAGGGTGTTTGACTGTGGTACATAGTTCTAGTCCATACAACGGTACACTTCGTTAAGCCCATTAAGCCTCTAATTGGCATAACACAAAGCTTGTGGAAATCTCTCTCTCTCTCTAGGAAAAGCTATCGATATTTTTCACTATGCTGTTCATCAAATGATAATTCACTTGTGATCTTTTGTCCATGAGAGCTTAGGCTAAGTATTGATAATAATAATGACATGTACATTTGTATAGCACTAAATCCATTCAACGCTTGCTAATAGTGTAGCGATTGTTACCCGGCCCCAGCCAGCGTTCCAATTGTATTCTCAACTCCCTGGGAAACTATGATACTAAGGAGTTATAAGTTATTTTTGAAAACAAAGTAAAAAAGATACAAAGTGTATTAATGTTTAATGAGGAATCATTTGAAATACAGGAAACTACGTTTATAACGAGCACGGAAGGAACTGACGGATATAACGAACAGTTATTGGTCGCGTCCATTGGCTGTAAATAGGTTTATAACGAAATACGGTTATAACGACCTGGGCCCCGTTCCTCAAAGCGATCTTAGCGCTAAGGTGATCATAAGTCCCATACTTTAACATAGGCTTACGATCATTGTAGCGCTAAGATGGCTTTGAGGAACGGGGCCCTGGAATTAGTGGTCCCTTTAAGTTCGTTATAACCGTAGTTTTCTGTAATTGGAATGCGTAATGAAACAGTTTCTTTATTGAATGCGTCGAATAGTAAATGACATAAATTAATGAGAATACTGACGCCACCATAAACAATACAGTATAGTAAACATGTAAATAGAGTAAACAAGTAGCATTTGGAACACTTTAGCTGGGCCCACTTGCACAAAGCGATGTTAGCACTAAGATGATCGTAACTCCCATACTTTAACATAGGCTTACAATAGTTGTAGCGCTAAGATCGCTTTGTGCAAGTGGGTCCTGCACAGAACATTACAATGTGACTAAAAGGTGGATTAGTTGGTCACAATGACCGTGGAGTATGGATACAAATTTACTTTCTTGAAAAATCTGCAAAATATAAATATTTACCATTCTCAAAATATCTGCAAAGGTAAGAATTTACCTCTCTTGAAATATGTGCAATAGTAACATCCCGGTTGGCCCCGATTATGTTTCTAGGTTTGTCAGCACCTTACCCGTGCTCGTGGGTTTTTGCCGAAGTGGTAAACGTCCGAGACCTGCATCACTTCGGGCTTTCCTCCCACATTTAGCTGACACGCCGCGATATAACTGGATTACTGTTAAAAGCGGCGTTAAACCAGACTCACTCACTCACTACTAAAGTAACAGGCACGAGGTTATACCTACAGTGTACATGTATATACAAGCGCAGTAGACAAATGGGTTAAAGATACAGAAAAGATGGCAGATTTATGTTGACATGGTTCTGGACATTGTCGGATGTTCACACTATCCATCACCAGTTTGTCTGATCCAGACCTGATAACGCTGTTCATACCGCCTCTATGTCTGAGTAGCTGACTCAAACATCAAGCTTCAGATTGACTAGTGCTAGACTGTGTCATAAATGATGATAAGTGAGGACAATCAAACATTGATAGCTGTCATAAACCGTTGCATTAATGATATCCGAGGAAACAGTAACGGCTTTTATTCTCAGACGTTACCCATAAAGATTCAGATAAGTAGTTTTAGACAGGGGTTTCTTTGATTGACTCAACGTCACATGACGTCATGGTTCGGACAGATCCTTTAGTTGAGACTGCCTCCGTGGTGTAGTGGATAGAGCGTCTGTCTGGAGACCAGAGGGTCGGTGGTTCGATTCCCTAGAAAGCTTTGGTCAGTCTTTGTTATAAACGCCTCCGTGGTCTAGTGGTAGAGCGTCCGCCCGGAGAGCGAAAGGTCCGGGGTCGATTCCCGGCCCCGTCATACCTAAAGACGTTAAAAGGTTGTACTTGTTGTTACCCTGCCTGGCACTCGGCACAAGGGATACAAGGACTGGTCCGATCAGAGACGGTGTAATGTGTCTGAGTGGGTATCATGTTAACTGCGGCTTGGTATCTCACTTTTCATGCAACCAAATACTTTTAACATAATAATATTACAGTAGAGAAACTGTAATATTCTTATAAAATAAAATGTTCACCAAGTATCTATTGCATATTAAGTTATTATGGAGCACTAATTGGTGTCTGATTACCTTATACTATACGTAAATTTAATTTTAGCTGGTAATAATTTTTATCTGTAACACATCCCAATCCTAATATTGAATATAAAGTAATTTGTTAATTTTTATTTCTACTGATCAAATAGTGAAAAACAGTAATTTCTGATTTGTGTGTATCTATATCATTCTAAATTTACACACAACAGTTGTCTCCCTTTGCTAAAGAGACTTTACATGATGTAACGGAGATGTATTTACCGTTTCCCAATTATTGTAAGAAAAAATATTAAACACTTAAAGAAATGTTGCGAAGTGTTCAATTATAAGCTTGAATTTTTGTCAGCTCACCATAGTTTGGCCAGTCATTGGCGTAAAAAATGCGTAGAAAGATGGTTGTTTATTTCACCATGATCATGAGGTTGACAGTGCCCAGACGCCTCATCGATGATAGTAAATGAAACAATAACATAAGTACCGTTTTTGAACCAATGGTCTTAGGAGCCACAATTCGTCGAACAGAGTTGCGTCCCTTATCCGTGACAAGATCCGCTCGTCATTTTCTCATCCACCCGTGAAGATCCGGGTAGAGAATAGGTCTTCAGTAACACATACTCGCCGTAAAAGGCGACTAACGGGATTGGATGGTCAGGCTTGCCGACTTTGTGCATATCATCGTATCCCAATTGCGTGGATCGATGCACATGATGTTAATCACTGGATTGTCTGGTCCAGACTGAATTATTTACAGATTGCCGTCATATAGCTGGAATATGTGCGGCGTTAAACAACAAACAAACCAACAAACATTTGTCTCACCCAAAGTTGTAATCACTTACGTGTGTCACTCTGGGTTTCCTCTGTATATGCAGACAAGCCGTTATTAAACTGAAATACAGTAAACTATGGTTATAACGAACACGCTTATAACGAACTGACGGATATAACGAAATTACTTTATGGTCCCGACTACTTGCTGTAGTCATGCTGTATATGTACTTATAACGAACTACGGTTATAACGAACTAAAATTAGAAGTCCCGTTGAGTTTGTTATAACCGTACTTTACTGTACTGTTCAAAGTGGCGTTAAGCCCAACTCACTGACACAATCGTAGAACCAGAGATGCAAAGGATACAGTCAGTGAGTAACGGTATCGTTGTTGGCTTCATCACTGGGGTTTTTGTGGATATTCAAAGAAAAGCCGAAGTTGTCTCGTCCACCTGGAAACGTTTTAACGGAATATTCCAAAATAACACATAATTTGCCTCGAAGATTGAAAAATATGCCAAACCCCCAAACATGATAGTTAACTTGGAGATAGCCCTTTGAAGTTAATCCATCGAATTCTCCCTACGTCGAGGGGCTTAAGTATGTTGCTGCTTCTGGTGCTATGTTTTAGGTGCGTTGTGTGAAGTGGCGGTAACAGGGAAATCGAAAGTAGCGTCACTGTCCTTGATGGCGTCTTAAGATAACAGTGAACACTTTGACCTACCCTTAAATTTGAGCCGTCAAAACTCCATTAACGAATTGGGAAGGGGTGTGTGAAGACAGACAGATAATTTATTTGAGTCTCACCTTGTTACATATATAACATTGGGAGTAAACTCTTTAAAAATATCTTAGTATGAAAGCATATAGAGTAACGAGCCACTCCCTACGGAGATACGAGAGACTATATAACATGTATACATTTCACATATATTACACACGATACAAAAGACTGTACCAGGCTATTCACGAAAGAGTGAGTGAGTTTGGTTTAACGCCGCTTTTAACAGTATTCCAGTTATATCGCGGCGTGTCAGCTTAATGTGGGAGGAAAGCCCGAAGTGATGCAGGTCTCCGACGTTTACCACTTCGGAGAAACCCACGAGCACGGGTATGGTGCTGACAAATCTAGAAACATAATCGGGGCGAACCGTGATTCGAATCAACAATCATAGGTTTCTGGCATGCCCAAAGGACGCAACTCTGCACAGCGAATCGCGGCGCCTTAGACGACTGGGCCACCCGTGCCCCCTATTTACGAAAGAGAATAGTCTATAGTACAACATGGTGTCAAGAATCTGATCTGGTCGTTAAAATATGTTTGCAGGTCTTGGCAGTTGTAAAAAATCAATTTTGGGCTGGACAGTATAAAACCGACTTTCTGTAAATCAAAATCAGAACATATGTAACGACATATGGAAATAAGATAAAACCAAAGAATGTTTGTTGGTTGGTACTTGACAACTTCCCGTTTTGCAGACACGCTTTGTTGAATTTCAAATAGGAGGTTGTGTATGTTGCTGAAATTAAGGTAACATGAAGCAGAGTGTACGGTCCACGCCGCCATTGTTTTCATTATCCCACTGAGATACCATGCCGCAGATTAACATGAATACCCCACTCAGACACAGTATACTGACTCCGAGCCGACAAGACCTTGTTTTAGCCCCCTGAGATACCATGCCGCAGATTAACATGAATACCCCACTCAGACACAGTATGCTGACTCCGAGCCGACCAGTCCTTGTTTTTGCCCACTGAGATACCATGCCGCAGATTAACATGCATACCCCACTCAGACACAGTATACTGACTCCGAGCCGACCAGTCCTTGTTTTAGCCGCCTGAGATACTATGCCGCAGTTTAACATGAATACCCCACTCACACACAGTACACTGACTCCGAGCCGACCAGTCCTTGTTTTTGCCCCTCAATGCCGATCATCATTATCACACCTTGTAGCTGCCCTTGCAACGCCATTGATCAATGACAACATGATGCGGGTTGTGAATGACATCCTGAAGGGAAGTAAATAAGGTTCGTTAGTCCATGGGTCATCTTCATCTTCATCCCAAATGAGACGTCTTCCTTTGTCACGTTATTGCCACAACATCAATCCGCGTTGCCTGGACCATGCATTTGCCCTCTAACGTCAGATGCCATGTCTGACACATCACTATGACGACATGCGGGATATATATAACGCCTTGTCTGTCTCGCATCTCTGAACCATTGAACCATGTCATTTTCCCTTCCACCCAGGCCTTAATGTAATGCTAGAGCCCTAAATGAACGAAGTCTATATTTTCCACAGGTTCACCCCCTTCTCATTAAGGCTTCTTTTCATTTAAATATATAACCCCAAGTCTGTCTCGCATCTCTGAACCATTGAGCCATGTCATTTTCCCTTCCACCCAGGCCTTCATGTAATGCTATAGCCTTAAATGAAGCAAGTCTATAATTTCCACAGGTTCACCCCCTTCTCATTAAGGCTTCTTTTTAATTTAAACGCAGTGTCTTGTTTCTATGTTTCTACAAAATTAGATATATTCAGAGATTATGCGTTTGCCTAGCAAATTTCCTTACAGCAAGTGCGTTTTGTTACAGCCGTCGACAGAATTAAAAAAATGCATAAAAATCAAGTTTTATTTCTTAACTTGTCTACTCAAGTCTGGGGTTTCAGTTTCAAGTCGTTAGAATCTATGTTAGTTCCAACATACGCAACAATCACGTAGTTTATAGTTCAACAAAATATTTATGTTGTTAATCCAATATTTTTTGTAGTGTCTCGTCTTTACGTCTTTTCATAGACGCGCCTTGACGTCAGGATTCCGCGAACGCCTTATACAGTCGTGTATATGTCAGCTCTTTTGACATATGTGGGTCAAATACGTCCTCAACAGAATGAAAATTCATATTTATATCAATCCATATTTTTAGCATGATTGGTATGCGTGCCATGAAAGAGATGAATTGTTTTAGCTCTGGCACAATCCGTCGTCATTGCAACTGTAGCTTCGCCACCGGTGTAATAGATATCAATCAATCATACCGGATTGTGATTAATATCACATCGATTTCAATATGAATATACACTTTGGCTTGGATGGATTTCACAAACAACAAGTCAATAAATATTTATTGTCTTTTGACAGTGAAATCCCCCGGGAGTGAGACTATTCAGTTCATGTTTGATCCCCAGTTCTTTTGTAATATTGTAGCTAAGGGAGTTATCGCTTCTCGTTATGATTGATAGCGAGTCTCTCAATAAAATCAACAGATCAGAACAAGTCTTCTCGTGTTGACCCATTACATATCATTAGTTCTCAGGGTAATATCTCGCGTTGCTAGGATGCTCCGTTTAACAGGTGATATTGTCCACATGACTACAATTAGTTTAACAAAGAACGAGGCTTTGGAGTGAGACTCCATTAGCAGGTTTTTTGCTCAGTTAGGGAGAATTGAGCAATAAGGAATGAAAGCGTTGACAGATATGAGGAAGTATTACTTAGAGACGCCGATATTCGTGTGATTTATTGAAGTTTGCATCGTACCTTACACCTCTAAACCTGACAAGCGGTGGATTTGAGGGAGTATTTCTTTGGCGAAACACATTTCACAGCAATTGCATATTCAATAGAGTTTATTCGGACAATAAACGTCACTTGGTTAGCGTACGTTGGGGTTAGTTTATGACTTTATATTGATGCAAACTTTTAACGTTTAGTTTCAGTAAGATACTGATCAAAGCAGAGATAATGACTAAAAGTTTGGGTTTTTTTATTACTAGGAACAAGAAACCTTTGGAGTGTCCTGTAAAGAACACAGCGTGATAAGACTCGGATGTAACCGATAAATATGTCCGCTAAAATTATTCGACACAGAAACTTCTTTTACCATATTCATATATCCGACACAGATTCTGTGGGCATGAAATTGTTGAGTATATTAATCTGCGTGGCCGTTATGATGAGTGAGGGAGTATACCTTTACGCCGTCATAGTGCAGTTATATCACGAAAGCCGGCGTTTGGCATGATGAGCGAGGAGTTAGCATATATGTTTCGCCTATTTTAGATACTGATAATCTCTTGGGCACATACGGGGCGGTCGGGTAGCCTAGTGGTTAAAGCGTTCGCTCGTCACGCCGAAGACCCGAGTTCGATTCCCGACATGGGTACATTGTGTGAAGCCCATTTCTGGTGTCCCAATCCGTGATATTGCTGGAATATTGCTAAAAGCGGCGTAAAACCATACTCACTCACTCACTCAGTTTTGGGCACACACTAGTATATGCCCCAATTGTCTAGGGCGCCGCAAATCGCCGTGCATTTTCGTCCCAGGATCCGCTGATCGTGAGTTCGAATCTCTTGTTCGTTCCACTTGTTATCCTTGGTCCGTCTGTACCTATCCTGGTTGGGTTGACCGAAGTGTTTAACGATCTTCATCTATTTGGGCTTTACCCACAAATCTGACCGCCTCTGTCTCTTGTGGCTAGAGCCCCTCCCGGTCGGTTCTTCGATCCCCGACTGCGTCATACCAAAAGACGTATGGTACTTGTTGTTACCCTGCCTTGCGCTCGGCATTAACGGGCTAATCAGTGGGCTAACACTAAAAAAACAGACATTAGTCCGGACTAGTACAAACAGCCGCTCGCGCGCGCGCGCACACACACACTCACGCACGCGCGCACGCACGCACGCGCGCGTACAAGCGCGTCGCTATATAAATGCAATAATCTTGAATGCAACGTTAAACCCCACCTCTTCCCACCTCACCTCACCTCACCTCATGTCCAGATACTGTTCAAACCGTCGATTAACTCACACTCACAAACATGTACATGCGCAATGTTAACAAACGAATGGCCTGGTTCATCGTGTTCACGTGTTTAGTGCTCCGAACTATTTACTTCATGGAAATTGCGTTGTCGCTGTAAGCAAGGAAGATTTCCACGTTTCTGATTTATATTAAACTGATACTTCTAAAGGTATCACCCATCGCGTGATTATTCCTAGCCCGTCTCAAAGTTCCTGAACCATATTATTTTCCCTTCTGCCCAGCCCTTACTGAAATGTTATAGCTCTCAATGAAGCAAGTCTAGATTTTACACAGGTTCACTCCCATCTCACCGGGGCTCCTCCCAATTGAAATGTAGTTGTTTGTTTCTATCAAAATGATATATACTTAACAAAAAAGGTTAGAAATCATGAATATTGTTGGGGTTATTTTTTGTAGTGAAGAATGAGCACAACAGTTCATAAATATATCCCCCAAAATTTTCATTATCCCTAACTTTTTTGCTGAGTATCTTTTCAGAGACTACGCGTTAGTCTAGCATCTTATCAGAGACTACACGTTTGTCTAGCATATTCCTGACTGACCTGCACGAGGCAATGGTTAATGGTTTCAAAGAAAGTAAATATTTCTCAACTAAGATGCATTAATGACTCTAGCTCCGTAATGACGTAAACAAATATCCCCTGTGTGGCGTTGAAAACAATGCTCAGCTTCTAACGACTTACCTGTTTGGTACCTGAAACTCCCATTGGGGCAGAGGTTACCGTACTTCGTCTAAATTAAGACCATGGATGGTTAATAACTATTTAATACCCTTTCAATACCACATCAAAAGAGTCAGCATGTTTGCCATATACACGGTGCTTAAAGGGTATCTAATCCATATATCGTATTTCTACGAGCAGATTTAATACCCTTTTAAAGGTTTTTACAACCTTATTTTGTTTCACAATCTATATAGGTTTTGCCGTGAGGGAAGAAGGCTTTTCTGCATCTTGTTCCAAAACGTCTATCGTACATTCAAGTTTGGAACTTTATTTTTTACTTTTACACGAACCCCTATATATAGGAGAGACTGGCCCTGGTTGATTTAGTGTGACGTCATACCCTGACCACGTGAATGGATGCTCACAATATCAACCCTGTATTAGTCTTTTCTATGTCGTCAGCTAGTGCAAATATTGCTGTCTACTCTTATTTGCCAACTCACTCAGTCAACCACCCACTGCACTCTATTTCCTCGCTGACTCATCCTACAATATATGCCCCCTTGATTCAACTCACTCAATCATTCGCTGGCTGACTTGGTTGATGCATGTCATTGTATCCCAATTGCATAGATGGATGCCCATGATGTCAGATTGCCTGGTCCAGACTGGATTATTTACGGACCGCTGTCATATACCTGGAATATTGATCAGTGCGGCGTTAAACAACAAACAATCACTGGATTGTCTGGCCCACACTCGAATATTTACAGACTGCCGTCATATAGCTGGAATATTGCTGATTGCAGCGTTAAACAACATGGAAAACAGTCTCTCAACCAATAAACAATGTAATCACTCTTTCAACCACTAAACTCTTCAAGCACTCTCTCAACCACAAAATCTTTTAAACACTCTCTCTCTCAACTCTCTCAAACACTCAACCACTCAATAAACAAACCAGTTCTCCGCCAGGCTTCGCTTCTCTGACAAAAATGACGTTTGCCTTTACAGAGGGACTACGTCACCTTCGTCTCTTCATGAACCAACAAATCGGCGATAAGACATCCGAGTCCTATATCAGTTGTTGCATGCTTAGCACTACTTCCATACGACATTTGTAATTAAAATAATATTATTATTCCTCAGGGTAATAGCTTTTATTTTTCATCAACAAGCACACGTTAGCTTTTGACCTTTCTAACTGGTAAATATCAAGTAACTACGCTATTGGGAGGACAATTAACAGAATCATTTACCTAATGAAAGCTTAATGAGTGCTAGGTTGGGTTTCGACAGCTGTGGGTTTGGATCGTGACACGATAAGGAATTCTGAAGTTGTTTTGTGACGGGGTTGTGTACGTGGGGACAGGCTGATTGAACGACTTTAAGCGTCCACGACAGAAGAGTCGAGTGTGCACGGATTGGTTACACCGACTGTCCGGTGATTGGAGAAGATTGACCGTGGTAGAAAACATAATTGGGATGGGATGAGTTGATGGGTGTCGGGAGAAGTAATATCCCTTGCTTCGTCATCTCTGGTCATTGTGCGTCTTTATTATCGGGCTTTGCCTTGAACTGCTGATGTCATGTGGGTCAAACGATGATCCTCCAAAATAAATCCTATTACCTCCCCTTCCTTATATCCCATAATAATTTGCCACATGATAAGAGTTATCTCCCCTACCCCTACAAAGACGCGACTCGTACGTCTCTGCAACGCTTTTCCAAAACAACCAAGGTTTCAAACATTATTTTTTCATCCAAAAGGTCATTTACCAAAAAAAAGATCGAAGAATATTTGACCTTTCAGACGTCCGTATGTCGCCACATTGCGTAAAACAAAAGATCACGCTGCTATTTTTAAACTTGGTGCAAAAGGGGAGGCAACCCTGCATGTGTCAAAACCTTCTAATTCCAGAACGTCTGGAAATGTTTACCCACTACTGCGGAAGACGAGCGTAAGCAGAAGTGGGGCTATTTGATTATGGAACAAAAAGAGCGATTGTGAGGCGAGAGTAAATGTATTATGGAGCTCGCTCACGCCCAAATTGAATTGTTTGTACACGAGGCGACTAGCTGAAAGCGAAACATGTCCCCAAACTCGTCAATTTTCATTTTTCGCGGGTAATCACATCATGCAGCATTGGGTAGCCTTCTTGTTGGTCAAATAACCCCCCCCCCCCCCCCCCCTTATCTGGAATACACTCATCTCAGCACGATTAGCACTTGCGACGAATGCTTGCTAATGCGTTTCACAAATCTCTCACCGGTTGTCTCCCTTTGTTAGACCCACCAGAACTCGTGCATAACACTCTCGTCCCACCAATATATTGTACAGTATTCGATGATCGGTTGTTTTTTTCGTGTTTCCCAGCTCTCCCGTTTTGTCTCCAGTTTCACGTTAGGAATACACTGGACAGTATCCAACCTTGTAATAGAGAAACATTTCGACAAAAACCAACAACTGTTACCGTTGACGCGAACGACGAATCAATGTTGCAACGATACAAGCGGGGTTTCGCTGACGTTCAAGAATGAAATTAGTTTATAGACACATTGTGGGCATTGATTTGGAACATATTGCACCTATTCATGTTTATTGATTTCTGTGTTTTTCTAAACAAGCCGTTGTTGGCGCTCTGTCCTCGGTCAATCAGGCCTCCGGCCCTCTGCTGAAAGCGCAATATCGTTAACTGGTAACGGATGCCTTCTAAGCGTTTACTAGCCTTTGAAATCTTCAAGATTTTGACAGTAATGTATTTTATGCTTCACATTTTGTTCGAAATACGGCAATATCTAAAATTGGGATTGACGGCATTAGGAATCACTACGCTTAGCGGGGAAGTGAATCGATGAACAAAGTGATATTTGTGATTATGGGACTTTGAGCAATATTTTGAAAGAAAGCCTGACAGGAGTATTTGAGCTTAGAGATGACTGAATCAGTGAGATTTAGTTTTACGGTCCTGCTGTAATGTAACACGGATCAGTCTGTTGGTTATTCAACACTTTCCATGCACATAGAACTATTTATGACATGGTTGATCATTTTATCGCGTACAAGACTAAAAGCCAACCTTGTTGTCAGGCTTCCGTTTACCAGTACCCTGTTTCATACTGAGGCGGTATTGACATGGCGAGGGATGGCGAATATACGCCATTGAGTACAAACGGACCACTTTGTCAGACAGTTTTTGTATAGGGTTAAAAGGGATGGCGGGAAACGGTGTGTGACTGGAGGTTACTCTTTGTAGTTAATGGATGTGATATTAAGTTATTAATATGACTAGTTATAAATATGGATATTATTTTTGTTCAATATGGCTGAAATGTTACCGAATTAATTTTGACTCACTAAACCACTACTTACTGAACTCGAGTTCAAAGTAGGAAGTCGAGATAGTGGGGCATTCGAGCTGTAAGATTGATAGCCGTAAATAGTTCTCGGTCAGAGACAGAATCAATCAATAAGTCAATGGGGGTCAGGTTTAGGTAATAGGGCCTCAGGTTGATCGGAGAGGCTCCATACAAGAATATATTTTTCGCAAAAGTGAAGAGGTTGATAGGATTTTTATATTTTATTTAAAACAAAAGTGATGGCATGGACTGTTTTTCCCACCAAGAAAACTAACAAACACAACTTGGCATACATTGACCTTGGCCCAATAACACAATGTCAGTTATCAGTTATATTGATAACAAGGTATGCTTCAACTGACACAGGAAATTGGAACAATGTTGTTTTATTGGAAGTAAAAATGTCTAATGCACAGGGTTTAAAGCGACGCGTCTATGCCCGAGAAACACTTCGTCATCTTACATGTTATCATCTTCCAGTGTAAAAATATGTCCATTAGAAGATTCTTGAGCGAAAACGTAATTGTTCGAATTTTTGTTTCAGATTTCGACAGGGTGCCCTCTTTACTTATGGTCTCCAAGTGTTTCGTGACGCCAGGATTTGTGACGGGGTTTATCGCCCTGATATTATACATCATCAAAATCATCCTCATGATGCGGACCCAGGTCAAAACGTTACATCTCAAGGCCGCGTACTTGACCTTCGCAGCTGTTGGAGGTAAGTACCGTGCTGTCTTCTTTTTCATGAATACCTGTGCTCGTGGGTTTCACCGAAGTGGAAAACGTCTGAGACCTGCATCACTTCGGGCTTTCCTCCCACATTAAGCTGACATGCCGCGATATAATTGTAATACTGTTAAAAGCGGCGTTAAACCCAACTCACTCACTCACCCACTGGTTCATGAATATGTTCCTACGGGAACTGAAAGTCTCACCAAAATCGAACGTCGGGTCTGATGTGTCCTCATTATTACATCCATGCCTTGAAAAAAGGCGTCTATTAAAGACAACGAATTGTGTGGAAACAGATCTGCGAGAGAGAGAGAGTAATATTGCAGCTTCATTGCGGCGGTTGGTATTTAATCTTACAGCTGCATCGAGGCGGATTGTACGTAATCGTACATCTACAGCGAGGCGGTTTTTAAGTGACCTTACAGTTTCATCGCGGCAGTCTGTAAGTAACGGGATCGACAAGAACACGAACAAAAGCATCCTGGCAGGACATTGCCGAGTGACACCCTCTCTTACAACGTAGTGTTACAGCAACATGTTAGTACACAACCACCTCCCCCACTCCAGTCAAGGAAGATCGCCTCCCACGGTTTTTGTGCTATATCGATCATACCGCAGCGTTCCTCCTCTTAAGGTATTCATTGCAATCGTTTAATATCAACCTTTTACAAACGTTTTAAAGGATAATCCTTTTGAAGACGGAGACCACGGGTGGTCCAGTCGCCTTAGGGGCCGCAAATCGCTTCGCAGAGTTGCGTGCCCGAAAACTATGTTCGCGAGTTCGGACCCCAGTTCGCCCAGATTATGTTTCTAGGTTTGTCAGTTCGAGGCCCGTGCTCGTGGGTTTCCCAACAGAGGTTAAGTGTAAGACTTGCATCACTTCAGGCCCCCCTCCCACAACAAGCTTCGTGATGTAACGGAAATAGTGTTACAAAGTGGCGTCAGACCAAACTCACCCACTCATTCATCATTGTAAACTGTGGACACGGGTGACCCTGTCGTCTAATGCGCCGCAGAGAAAAAAATATTCGCCGTTGGGCACGCCAGAAACCTATGATTGTCGGTTCGAATCCCGGTTCGCGCTGATTATGTTTCTAGGTTTGTCAGCACCATACCCGTGCTCGTGGGTTTCACTGAAGTGGTAAATGTCTGAGACCTGCATCACTTAGAAAACTGGTAAAAGCGACGTTAAACATAACTCATTCACTCACTCACTCACTCACTCACTCATACCACTATCTTCTTCCATTTCAGGAGCTGCCGCTGGAGTAGGAGTGATAATATTCTGTGCCATGCTTGATAAGGATGTGTACAAACTGGAATGGGGACCGGCACTGCCAGGAGTTGGCGGGATCCTGCAGTTGGGTGTGGCGTTTGGAGGATATCTCAGCTGGAGAGATAAATATGGCGACGATTTCGATGACATAAGTCTGTCATCCGATCGCCCCATTGAGAAACCAACAAAAAGGAAAAGGGATTACATTGATTGGGAAACGTCCAACAATTCCGAAATATACCCCGCGTCTTCCCCGCTACCTGTGACTTCAAACGTATGACGCCAGGGGTCATGTGTCGTGTAATACGTCATTACATATGTGATAAATCACTGGACTACAGAGGTCGTAGTTGAAGAGAGGATACGATGGAACGTATCTGATATTGGTGCTAATGATGGACCCCGCATCAAATGCTTTTACGGGACCATTATTTAGACGCCAAAATGTGTACAGGAGACGTATTACTTCCGTTTAGAACCGGAAGTTGGATATATGTGTTTAATGCTGCCAATGAAAAGATGAAGATGATAGTACAATCAAAGGGACCAAAGACGTCATAAAAGCAGGAACCGGCAGTTCTTCGACCTCTACCAATCGGTGCCTCCCGCTACTCGGGCAAATACAACAGCTCATCCATAGTTTCTAGTGGCCTGCGATCCCGAATTTTGACAAGAACGGTGCACCATACATGTCTTCCACTGCCCCCAAACGCACGGACATTACGTGCGCGCAATGTCTTCCTCATTTTGAAGACATTGACAGTTGACTGGTGGCAAGGTTAGACTCTGAAGTATGCAGAGCTCAGATGGTGGATATTTTTCAAGAATATGTGTATAATAATATATCTGATGTTTGAAAAGAACGTGGATTTTGTATCTGTTAATGCTTAATGGGTGTTTTTGGTTCACATTTTGCCTTATATGGAAGCTGTTTTTGTCGTAGCCTTAATGTGAGAGAATTTTACCGTCCCGTGTCCATCCGGGATCCCTGACTCTGACAGAAGACCCAGAGTACCCGGATGCCCCGTGTCTGAGATGCTGCTAGTCGGTCAACTTGTAATAGCTTTAGTCCAAACTTTGTATTGATATGTCTCCGCTAAGTCTGGCAGTAATCATCTTGGTTAATAACCTTTTGGAATACACATCCTGGCTTATCCTGGCTTCATACTTAGTGCGGGGAATAAAAACTGGTGGAATGTGTTATAACGAAGAATTCCAGAACAAATCCCCGATATAAGGCATTGGTACAGCAATTGTTATCAAGCCCGCAATGAAAGCAGTAAAGGCACTTTAAGCGATGTAGGAAATACCTTTAACAGTTTTTTTCAATCTCTGGGTCTTAAAAACGGATAATTTATCCCTTAATTTTTTTAATTACCCAATTTATTTTCCAATTTAAAACTTAAATTGCCGCGTGAGCTTGAAGGGTAGTGTTTTGTGTCAGAAGTGTGAGAGAGGGAACCACCATTCGAAGGCAATTCACGTTTCAACTGTCATCTCCTTGGCTATTAGAGAAGTAATCGAAGAAAATCGACATTCCCCTTGCTGAGCAAAAGTAAATATTCTTGCTGCGTTTGACTGTCTTGAAGCTAAGCTTCTGTTAACAACCAAATCTCCACACAAATACTATACAGCACATGACGGAGAATCTCAACCTGATTAAAGCGAAGAAGAGACATTTGGATCGGGTTTTTTCGTCAGTAAGATACCAAAAGGTCATTTGAGTATTAATTTGGTTCATTTGATCAACGAACACGACTGCCTAATTCCCAACAGTGACGCATCGTTGCTGCCCTCTTTCTTATCTACATTACATGTAGCACGCGCAGCAATGGAGCTGAGCAAACCTGATAAAGGTCATGGCTGTAAGGCAGGATAACTCTAAAGACAATCGATTGGATACCACTGTCTGTTATATCTATGAATGTATCGAAGGTTACCTAGTCATTAACCATTCATCGTTGATTTACAATCTACCACCTAGCAATTCTTGCCATTACGCACGGAACCACAGGTAATACTGTCAGACAGGCCAGGCATATGGTTGCAAGTTTGGTAGAAGTCACGTGATAAGAGAATCCCTTTATAATACCGGAATTACGTAGATCTAGTCCTCGTTTTTTTACGTTTTCATTAGTACTGGTCACCTTACACATCATCTCATTTATACAATTATTTGGTTCCCGATATGTCTCATTTTCAGTGTTTGAAATTATATAATCATCATGCTGCTTTAACAATCACCATGTCACCATCATTCATTTATACCAGCTTCTCCAAGACCAAACAAAAGTCTTTTGTTTCTCGCATTTTCCGTGAGGTCAGCCCACTCCATTTGTTTCCCCACATGGGTACAATGTGTGAAGCCATTTCCCACTCTCTCCAACGGTAGGAAGGCGTCAAAGCCGGGCCACAGATATCAAGGGCGTGCTTGTAGATATCTCCTTGTCAGTTAACCTAAATCTGTTCTCTTGGTAGATTCTGTCATCGCATCGATTGTGCTCAAACATTGAAAACGAAAGACAATAGATTTGTATTCTGGTACACGAAAGATGCTCCAAAATACTCCTACGTTGTCTACTTCATCTGCCGTAAGAGAACACCTTTGATATTTGTAACTTATACTCACGTGTAAGACATAGTACAGTAAACTACGGTTATAACGAACTCAAGGGGACTACTAATTTTAGTTCGTTATAACCGTAATTCGTTATAAGCATATAAACATTACTACAGCAAATAGTCGGGACTTAAAAATTAGTTCGTTATATCCGTTAGTTCGTTATAAGCGTGTTCGTTATAACCGTAGTTTACTGTACATTCATTTACCTATCAGCTAGCAATGAAATCTGCCATTATTTCCATCGTTCATATTACCGAATATTTTCAGTATTTCCAGAATTGATAGACATGAGAATGTGAACCCTGCAGTCTGTATACCGATTTGTACACCAGTGTAATCGTATGAATAGTTATTTTGTTATTGATTTCAGATTTACGTTGTTATGACAATCACAGTGAATCATCTTACTCGTAACGTACTGTACGAATCTCCGGGGCTGCCTGTTTTCATTCCTATACATTTGTTAACTGTGATCACTGTAATATGTTTCCATCACGCGATACCTTCCCAGTTTATAACCGTGTGAAGATAATTAACCGTTTTGATTGCATCCCTGGCAGAACCAGGATGCAGATTGCGTCATAATACCTCCTTAAGTTTCATGGCGTTGAGGTTTGAAAACAGTCATCCCCGGTATTGCGAAAACCACTGTCGGAGGGCCCTGGGCCGAGCGAGCGAGCGAGCGTCAACGCGTTCCGATTGATAATGGACTCACGGATACGATACAGCCAGCTGATTATAAACAGTAGGAAGTGTTTCGCAATTCCATAAGATAACGTGAATACGATTTATACATCCTTCTATTACTTGGGCGGTGGGGTAGCCTAGTGGTTAATGCGTTCGTTCGTCACGCTTATGCCCAGGGTTCTACACCCTACATGGTATACGTGTGAAGCCTATTTCTGGCGCCCCTCCTCGTGATTCTTTTTGAATATTGCTAAAAGCGGCGTAAAATGATATTCTCTCACTCACGTCTATTACTACCGATTACATCAAACTGACGCGTAGGTTAAATATATAGGCGGGGAAGGTTACTGTGAAGATTAAATAGCCTTTAATTTCCTTTTTAGCTTCTAAAATCCATTTTGAGATTTTTTAAAAAAGGCGGTCATTATATTTCAGGAAAGAACGAGGTTTAACATATGTGCCTCGGTATGAGGAAAGGTAGAATAATTAATTTTTCTGATTTGTTTATTCATTCAATACGCCCCGGACATAATTCTGTTTGAGGAAGCTAGAAAGATAAACTTCGGGTTAAACGAACTCAAAGTTCGAATTTGCCAAAGACAAATAGTTGTCGTATTTAGTCAAAAGTGTGATCTTCAGCAAAAGTTGAGTAGTATAATTCGTTATATCCGAAACTCACTGCACGCTCGAACAAGGAAGTGAGTTCGCGTTGTCTTTTTGTTCGGCTCAGGCCGCTGTAGCAGCCTTCGTTATGTCCGGATTAGAGAGCTTCAGTTACATATTGTTTACCATTAGTGATTGCAGGAGTTTAAAGAATAAGATCCCTTGTATGTTTATGTTAAGAAATGGCAAAGAAAGAAAAATACATTTAAGTAACTCTTCTGTTTGTGTTTGTACATAGGAACTCTGAGCCAACATCATGTCCGTCAAATCGAACAAAATTTATGAGCACTCCTTATTCATGACATGAAGCCTTTTCCAAATATTTTACGTGCGCTTCAATATATTATGCTGTATGCTTGAACTTACTAACGACTCAGTAGAAATTTATTAACATGTGATGTCAATAAAACGAGCAACGTACGTCAGAGCTGTATGGATGGAGTATAAATTGACCATAGTTAACTTTATAACTATCAGCAGTGACAAATGATATAAAATTGTCTTAACGGGAACTGAGGTAATGACTATTATTGAATGAAATATGCCCCAAGAAGATCCAGATTGCTTTTCTTTTAATACGAACACATTATGCAGCCTTTTTGGACACTATGAAAACTAATTATCCTCGGGACTTGCAGAGCGAAATCTCTATTTTCATATTCCTGATATGGCCTACAGACGTTCCTTTTTCATTTTTGACATCCCAATATTAACTTTCGTTACTTTATTAAATACTTCTGAGATTACACATTCCATATATTAGCTTTACATTTGTCGCCTATATGCTTATTTAAACAATTAATCATATTTGTTTGTAGCTTTGATACTTGAAGTCTGTCTTCATGATCGCCGGTTTATTTGAATAAGACCGCAACATACCGACGCTATTGCGAATGTCATTGGGTGTGTCAAATGTGGAATGTTAGATATCTGAAACGAAACCTATGCATTCATGTCGCTCGTTCGAGTGGCGTCTCAGGTGATGTGTTAGTTTTAAAGAATTCGGGCAATCTTTACCACCCCCTGCAGGTGTGAAAAACCCTATGACACACATGGAAAGATCTATTTTCCGTTAATTAGATCGTTTAGTTTAATCGATCATTTAGATAAGGTCGTTGTGGTTTTTTAAACTAGAATTTACGAAATAAACCGAAATATGAAAATATGATGTAATAATAATAATATAACCTTATTGAACCGTATTTCTGTAATCGAAACGTGTAGGACTATTTATAGAGACGTCAATGTTCTAATCAAAGACATGGATATTTTAATGTGTAAATATCACACGTATATTATCGTCATCATCATCATGAATGTACTGACGTCATCATCATAATGCTGTACAGTACCAACCAAATGAAGGTTTGTTTACATAGCATTGTTTTGTTACAAATTGTTTACATCTCAAAGGGACCAAATGTCCGTTGTTTATTTGTAAATATTCATTGTTATACACTGTATAAACAACAGGATTTGGCATTTCGTGAGACAGTTTTCTTTATGTGAATAAAATGACGTATTTACCAACGCTTTGTGTATACAGTGGACATATGGACTCGTGAATACCGTGCGCTGAGAACATGTGGAGGAGTGGTGCGTCAAACACTATTCACTCGCTCACCTATCTAGATGACGGACTGGAGAATATTTGTCATTTTGATATATTTGATATTCTCTTTTTGTTTCATTCTGAGGGACCGTTCATTTTATTTCTGTTGGATGGGGTGGGACTTAAGTTGGGGGCCGAATTGGATGGGGTCGGTTATGAAACTTAGGATTGTTTTTGAGAAAAATATTCTTTGTCACGTATATCTGTTTTACCATCCAGGTGTGACAGTTTTTATATTGCATTTATTTTGAGATTAACTGATTTCCTCAATACTTTTGTAGAGGAATCCAGGTTCCATTACGTTTAATGAAAATCCTAGAAATCACCCCAACACGAATATAAAATGGTGGGTCTTCAGATGTTATTCGCTATTTTCTAGCTTGTTCAAATCTGTTCACCGAGAGACAGAGATGTTTAATCCGTGTTGTTGGGTTATAAGTCCAAACATGAATTTCAATGAAATAGTCGTTCACAAATGTCACACTGTTCACAATCAGTCACAATCGCAAGTACGATTAAAACAAATAACAATATACAAAGAAACTACACATGGAAACCTGTATTTATTGAAAGCTTGTTCAGGGCCGTTGATTTGGATAGACAGACCCCAGAGATGTATCATTAAACTTTCCCAGTCAGTCCGTTCCACTTTCCACTGTCTATGATATCGCGATGAACTTTACTGGATTTTGTTTTGTCAATGATAAAGTGTCATTAAGAGAATGTTACAGTATATTTATCTGATTTTGTACATGATTTTTTTCCCTGTTTCTGTAACTGATTTCAAGAATGCGCAAATAAAGCTGTACGACCTATTGAATGGAGTATTGTTGTTTTATGGGGAAGAAACGAGATGAGGCTGAGTGTACCCAACAACAACGATGGTGGAACTTACTACATTGACGAAGATGATGATGCACCGACAGTGGTGATGTTGGAAATGCTGCTGCTGAGATCGACGATGGTTGGACGATGATGTATTTGATTAGGCGATAATGGCGTTGCTCCTTGTGACGTAAATGATTTAGTGGTTACATGAACGGTGGTCACTGATGATGACATTGACGTCGTCGATGTGGATTATGGTGTTGAAAATGACGTTGACGATAACAACCGGTTATGTCACGCGTGAATGAGTGGTGTAAGCTTCGAAGCTTTGGCAAGCAAACTACCCGATTAGGAAAGGGTACATTTATGGCTATGTGTTCGTATAACGTAAAGCTGCGTGCCAATCACACGTACAGGAAACCATACAGAACTAAACACAACCATCTCAATTCATACATGGATTGTGTATTGCTTAGACCACGGGGATCAAATGTTTCACATGGATTGTGTATTGCTTAGACCACGGGGATCAAATGTTTCACATGGATTGTGTATTGCTTAGACCACGGGGATCAAATGTTTCACATGGATTGTGTATTGCTTAGACCACGGGGATCAAATGTTTCACATGGATATGTATTGCTCAGACCATGGGGATCAAATGTTTCACATGGATTGTGTATTGCTTAGACCACGGGGATCAAATGTTTCACATGGATTATGTATTGCTTAGGCCACGGGGATCAAATGTTTCACATGGATTATGTATTGCTTAGACCATGGGAATCCGATGTTCAACATGGATTATGTATTGCTTAGACCATGGGAATCCGATGTTTCACATGGATTGTGTATTGCGTAGACCACGGGGTTCAAGTGATTAACATTGATTATGTATAGGTTAGACCATGGGAAACCGATGTTTTACAGGGATAATGTTTAGGCCAAACTGTATGAACGTCGGAGCTGGTTTTTTTGCCCTCACTCTTTGAAGGTTCATACTCCAATGAACTCACACAAAGTGAAGGTCAATTCTTATGATTTTTTTTATCACAATTCCTACCTCAAAAGATGTAGGCCTAGATCTAAACACAATTTTATTTAGTACGTGTGACTTCATGTTTACACTGACAGCCATACAACAACCAGCTATATCGCGGAGTAAAATAGTTCCTCAAAAAGAGAGGTGACATGGGCGTATGGATGCACAACTTGCTCTCCAGAAACATCTTACGCAGCACATGTGTTCAAATCATATCCTCATTAGATGAGAAAGGTCTGTAAAGAACTACCTCAGTAAGTCAGTCACAATGACAGCGCGTCGTAATACATATACATCAAGTACAAGACGTCAAAATGGCCGACACGATAAATGTGACGGGAGTGATTTCCGAAGTTGTTGTTGAACCTTTGGCGGTTACATGTGTTAGTCATCATTGATCAACTGGCCGATCATTGAAAGGTGAATAAAGATGCGTCAAAAAGACACAAAGGTAAATTCATAGATTGCTGGAGGCGGTCAATGTCAGCCTAGGCACGGATCGAGTCGATACTACGATAGTTTAGATGTGCATTTCTTCGTTTGTTCATTAGGATGGGCCGTAGCGAGGATATTCGTGAACAATCATGCAGTCACGCTCTCTGACATTTCTCAAAGTATACTGAAACGCTGAGACCAAGAATAAAGGTTCTAAATGATCAGAAAGAACGATTATGTATGTTTTCGTGCTAGGGAATTCCCAGGGGTTTCCCCAGGAATGTGGAAGTAGTCCGTCAGTGTTTACATCATTTCAAGAACACGGTCTCGTGAAAAACTTATGAACGTCAAATTGTGTCGTTCATACACTTATGAACGTCAATTTCGCGGTCATGTGACCGACCTCTCGTCCAATGGAAAAGCCGTATATCGTGTAAACTTCAAATCAAAAAATTATCATGGATTGTGTATTGCTTAGACCACGGGGATCAAATGTTTCACATGGATTATGTATTGCTTAGACCACGGGGATCCGATGTTTCACATGGATTGTGTATTGCGTAGACCACGGGGTTCAAATGATTAACATTGATTATGTATAGGTTAGACCATCGGAAACCGATGTTTTACAGGGATAATGTATTGGTTAGACCACGGGGATCCGATGTTCAACATGGATTGTGTATTGCATAGACCACGGGGATCCGATGGTTAACATTGATTATGTATAGGTTAGACCACGGGGATGCGATGTTCAACATGGATTGTGTATTGCATAGACCACGGGGATCCGATGGTTCACATGGATTGTGTATTGCGTAGACCACGGGGATCCGATGGTTAACATTGATTATGTATAGGTTAGACCACGGGGATCCGATGTTCAACATGGATTGTGTATTGCTTAGGCAAAGGGGATCCGATGTTTCACATGGATTGTGTAAAGGTTAGACCATGGGGATCCGATGGTTAACATTGATTATGCATTGCTTAGACCACGGGAATCCGATGTCTAACATGGATTGTGTATTGTTTAAACCTCACTGATCCGATGTCTAACATGGATTGTGTATTGGTTAGGCCATGGTGATCCGATGTTTAATACTGATTATGTAAAGGTTATTTCACGGGGATCCGATGTTTAATTGTATCAATCTTAAAGAAAATTACAACATGAATCAACTTAGAATCTGCACAATTTAAAATGTGCAGTTTTATATGCAAATGTGCAGATTGGGTCTATCTGAATAATAATTGTCACCGACACAGTCGTTTGAAGGTATATATATTTCAAAAATTCATTATTAACTCTTCTTTTCTAAAACGGTTTCGTGTGACAGCCATTGGGGTATTTCTGTTCTCAACAAGTTTAACATGGATTGGTTAAATCCGAAACTGTGTGTCCAGTGAGGTTTGTATTGAATTTACATCTATCAAAACCTGTGCCAAGACGCTTTGTTTGAACTGAATGTTTACTAGATTCCGTCGCCTTTATCTTCCCTCTTCAGGAATATCTTTTAGTTGAAAATCGTATCAGGTTTTATACCCGGGGCCGATATGTCTCTTTGTGTCTGCAGGAGAGTCAACAAGCAATTCGTCCGTGTTTGTTCAGCATACGAAGCTCGTTCACCAGTTCCTATGATGTACACTCAGAGAATAAGGGACGATGAGGGATGATGCTTTTGAATGTCCCATAATGCAGTACGTTTTGCCATACACCACTATGGGTATCTAGAACCACGGGGGCGGTCGGGTAGCCTAGTGGTTGTAGCGTTCGCTCATCACGCCGAGCACCCGGGTTCGATTCCCGACATGGGTACAATGTGTGAAGCCCATTTCTGGTGTCCCCCGCCGTGATATTGCTGGAATATTGCTAAAAGCGGCGTAAAACCATACTCACTCACTCACTCTGGTACCATGAGTATCTGTCAACACCATTTACGACAACTAGGAGGGGGTTCAGCCTTAATACACACGGGTACCGTAAATATAATCAGGATTGGTCACTTTAGAGCTTTGACCATTCATACGTCTAGCTGCCTGAAACTACCAAGGAAATACGTATACCTATATTAACCGGCAGCAGCTAGATCTTGTAAGTTATGCATTGTGCGTCCTTCAGTGTGTAGCAGGGCGTGGAGTCATCCAACAGATGACATCCTCGCCTTCTCAGCTTGCTGACGGGGTTAACCTCTTTGGTCATGTGGACAAGGCGTCCGACCTCGGATCAGAAGGTCCGTGGTTCGAATCCCATCTCGGGACTCGGACATTTTATGGCGCCCAACGTGGGGCTGAGCACGTTCATAGTACCCTACTATGCGGCCCGGGACGTGCCTTCTGTTGACGTGGGAGTATGTAGCAAGGCGTGGAGTCATGAACACAGAATGTGTTTCACAATTAATTTGTAATAAAGCGCTACTACTTGCATTCGGATAACAGGCGGTGGTTCTATATACTGAATTATAAACATGGAACATTCTACCTTGTGAAATATTTGTATCCGAATATCCCTGTCGCAGACTATAGTAAGCCAGCCACGAACTATGATCAAATTGATCGAAATTACTCAGAGTGAGTTTGGTTTAACACTGCTTTGAACAATATTTCATTTAAATCACACCATGTCAGCTTGATACAGGTGTTATACAGTCAGACATTCAACCTATTCTAGTCTGAATATAAACAATGTGTGTATAGTTTGTGCAAATCCATTACACGGTACGTAATACGAGGCAAGATTTACATTATCAGGCGAGGAACTATGACGCATCTGAACGCTAATGTATAACATCATTATTGAAAAAATGAAACTTGTTGTTACTAGGTTGTGTGGTTGATAGCACGAGTGGCGAGACATTCAGACAAGCACATCAGATTCTGTGTCTCGAAAACGAACTTTAAAATACCTTTCCCGAATGTTCGTAATGAAGGGCGCGTCATTATTTTATTGTGGATATTTTATACACCCTGTCGTTTCTGAGCGCCATTGCATCTGCACCAAAAAGGGAGTAGCACTCTAGGAACATTAGTATCCGGCGCGGGTTTTCTAGTTTTTTAATCGAACTTTCCGAATCCAGGTTGTAAAGAAATTAAGCCAAATCATTCCATAAAGCTGACATCTGATTGGTTGAAGATCACACGCGTCCAGCATTTTGATTGGGTGGGAAAAGTTTGCTGGGGGTCAACCGTTCGTGTTGGTGTCCTCAGATCTTGACTGGATTTAACGTTGCCTGGAATGTGGAAGGTCGGCGGTTCGATTCCTGGCAGCGTCATGCGTGCACGTCGCTGTAAAAGTGACGCGACGTTAAATCCCACCTCACCTCACCTCACCTCACCTCACCTCACAACGGTTCTTGACGCAGTGAAAGATCTGAAGCATTTGGAGTATTTGTATGATGTATGATGCATATTGTATGATGGAGATCACACTAAAAGTCTACTTGAATATGCTTCAGTCGCCATATGTATTCTGTGCATCCATAACTAAACGTCGCTTCTAGTTAAGCCTACCCAGTCGTCTAAGGCGCCGCAATTCGCTGTGCAAAGTTGCGTCCACTGGGCACGCCAGAAACCTATAATCGTGGGTTTGAATCCCGGTTCGCCTCGATGCCGCTTTTATGTTTGTCAGCACTATACCCGTGATCGTGGATTTCCCAAAAGTAGTCAGCGTCTAAAACCTGCATCACTTCGGGATTTCCTCCCACATTAAGCGGACACACCGTGATATAACTGGAACACAACTCACTCACTCACTATAGTTCCACATGCGCAAACGAAGGGATGGATCGTCGCTTTAGGCATTTTGGAATCGATGCATACACATCAATCATTGCCAAAGATCTCTATACTGTTCAAGTTGTAATGAAAACAATCTTGAAACCCTTTCCCATTATATTGCGAACCCTCTGTCCGTGTTACTTCCAGCAAGCAATCTATATGAGACACCGCTCCTGGGCGTGATCTCAGGAATGCCAATTGTCCATTTTGACAATTTTGAGCCCAAATGTCTAACCCGGGTCGGTTCAAATGTCAATTCTTAACTTTGTATAACTTGTTGAAGAACATCAGGTTTTTCATTTGAATATACTTACTACGTTTATAACGAACACGCTTATAACGAACTGACCGATATAACGAATTTATTTTTTAGTCCAGGCCAATTGTTGTATATATGCTTATAACGAACTACGGTTATTACGAACTAGAATTAGTGGTCTCTATGAGTTCGTTATATATATAGCTGCAATAACCGTTACAGATTAACTACAGTAAACTACGGTTATAATGAACTCATAGAGACCACTAATTTTAATTCGTAATGACCGTAGTGCAATAATCTTCACGCGACGTTAAACCCCTTTTTTTCATTGACTACAGAGTACTTGCTTGGGTCCAGGTTTATAGGGTCTCTGTTGTTTAAAAATGTATTTATCCTGTCTTAAGTCTAATCTAGTCCTATTTTAGTATTTACAGGTTTCATATATTTACAGCTGCTCGTTGTTTTGTGTGTGTTTACTTTCTGTGTTGATATAAATTACAAATAATTACCCATTTCGATTCTCTCTTAACTTTTGATCAGTTAAGGACTGAATAATAACGTTCCTTACGAGACAACGGACCTAGTTTGCTATAATTTCATCTAGATGGCTCTAATTACAATGTCTACACCTGCTTGTAGAGTTGGTGAGGTAGCCCAGTGGTTCAAGTGTTCGCTCGTCAACGTCGAAAGTCTGGGTTCGATTTCATTCAGTGGTACAATGTTTGAAACCCATTTCTGGTGTCCCGATAATGCTGGAATGTCTGAAAACAGCATAAAACTATACTCGCTGTCGTCGCTGATCGCTGCACCTACTACGGACGTGGACAGACCGTGGAGTAGTCTATCTAACAGACCCTAGAGAAGAAATTAAAAAACGAATCCAACTCAAGTCTAGAATGATTTGGGTAGTCCAGATTGCCTCAGCTCCTGAAATTAAGCATTGTTCTCGGTTATATTTCGTTTGAATTTTTTATTTTGAAGATATATATTTTAAAATAAGATTACTTTATTTCTGGGAATAAATGTTAGAAGAGCGGAGTGTTCCTTTAAGAAATCAAAGTTTTGTTTACGTAGCCCACTGTTGATTGAGTTGCACTGGCCGCGCCAAAACCATTTTTCCTTATAAGGATATTAATAAGTATTGATTTCCAAATTTACTCCACAAAACTCACTAAAGTCAAGAAAATTGTAAAATATCAAAGGCACAACACTCGAAATTTTACTCGTATTTCTGTCCTAATTGGGTTGGATTCCGATGTCGATTTGACTTGATTTCGAATCGATTGGAATAAAAATAAACTTTTTTGTATAACTGTATAACTGTCCCTTAAAGTTATTGTCTTTATTCCGATCACAAAAGACGATGTCATGTAAAAATTACATCAGTTAAAGAAATAAGTATCGTGAAATGAAAGTCATCCAATTTTTAACTGACGACGCGAGTATGGTGACCGCGAGACGACAACCACGTGACCCGGGACGCCATGATGACAGAGTTAAACTCCGACCACAGACGCCAGAGGAATTAATAAGCAAAACTGCAAGTAGGTTAGTTCACGGCAGGCAGAACACAGCCTGTCTCAGTGTCCCTAAGCCATATTATTTTCCCTTCCGCCCAACCCTGACTGTAATGCAAAAGCCCTAAATGAAGCAAGTCTAGAATTCCCTCTGAATCTCATCTCGCTGGGGCTCCTTTTCAATTTAAAGGGAGTTATGTTTTTCTATCAATAGTATATATTTTGATAGTCCTAGCGTTAGTCATAGAATACAAGTTAGGATACTAGAGCTGTAATATCTCACAGTGAAGGTTTCTAACTAGTTTCAAAATAACTTACTATTGGCAGGTATGTCTCGAGCACACTTCTTTTCAATAAACAATAAGAAGTGGTGTGTTTTTAGTTACGCCAATCAATCAAGTATCAAAACTCTCAAGCGTTTTCAACGCGCTACATTACTGCCCCTGTCAATGAAACGGTGTGCACTCGATTTTCATTCTCAGCTCCCCGGGGAGTATATAACCAAAGCTGCCTCTGAGGCGATAAAAAGTCAAAAGTCACATTGTCATCTCATCCTACCGGGTACCCATTCGCTGATGGGTGAACAGAGGCACATTTCGAACAAGGTCTCCTGCCTAATCATAAGGAGACACCACATGTGCTACATGTGCCAAAGACCCGTGAAGATTCGGGGTAGAAAAGGTCTTCAGCAACCCACGCCGTAAAAGGCGACTATGCTTGTCGTAAGAGGCAACTAACGGGATCGGGTGGTCAGGTTCGCTGACTTGGTTGATGGATGTCATCGATCCCAGTTGCGTGGATCGATGCTCATGATATTAATCAGTGGATTGTCTGTTCCGGACTGGATTATTTTCAGACCGCCGTCATATAGCTGGAATATTGCTGAGTGCGGTGTTTAACAAAAAAACCAAAAAAAAACCATGTGCTACATGTGCTTCAGTGTGGGTCAGGACCAAGGTCCGAGAAAGTCAGCCTGTTGCTCAAAATACATGTGCTACAATTTTTCATTCACACTATTGATAATTCACAATTCTAAAAAGTCACTGTATAAGGTTTGTACAGATATGGCAATAGTATAATAAAATATCAATACGTATTTCCCAAGCGTTAAAATATTTCACATATTTCCTGACTACTTTACAATAGAGCGGCATGGCGGACTTAATATACTGTGATTAAAACTGGCAAAACGGAGTATTTTAACCTGCGTATACAAGTAAGTAAATACATTGTGTACATGTCATCTTCGTAGGGGGGCTGACCTGCTTAAAGGAAACTCAACCGAATGTCTCGAGGTGTTTTAACAACACCCCGGGGGGCCACTCGGAAGCGCCGATATTCCTGCTGCTGTGTATACCCCCTCGGGGCAAACAGTGAGCACAATTTTATGAAATAACTACACACGCGTTACGAGTTCACTTCATCTCAGAGGGTCAAAGGTATATGGCATGGTGATTACAGCGACTGATTTGTGAGTACATTTACGTGTCTGACACTATACGAGGACTAGTTTAGCTAAATTGAAGTTATGATCTTTTTCTCATCTTTGGTCAACTTTTTTGCAAGAGTTTCGTCTGGTTTGTGTCGGATGTGCAAGATTATCGGGAGGTTTGTTTGTTTGTTTGTTTGTTTGTTTGTTGCTTAACGCCGCACTCAGCAATATTCCAGCTATATGACGGCGGTCTGTAAACAATCGAGTCTGGACCAGACAGTCCAGTGATTGACATATAGGGCATCGATCCACGCATTTGGGATACGATGACATGCATCAACCAAGTCAGCGAGCCTGACCACCCTATCCTGTTAGTCGCCTTTTACGACAATCATGGGTTGCTGAAGACCTATTTTACCCCGGGTCTTCACGGGCCTATCGGGAGGTAGTCGGATTGATTCATAATTACTTCGTAATAACGACGCTATTTGAGAGAAAGGTGCAAGAACTGGGTTCCATGACTATGATTCAGATTATAATATAATATTGATAATCATAATAATTAATAATCATAACAATCATAACAACAATAGTAATAATAATAATAACGGTAGAAGTAGCAGCAGCAGTAGTAGTAGTAGTAGCAGTTGCAGTAGCAGCAGCAGCAGTAGTAGTAGTAGTAGTAGTAGTAGTAGTAGCAGTAGCAGGAGCAGCAGCAGCAGTAGTAGTAGTAGTAGCAGCAGCAGCAGCAGCAGCAGCAGTAGTAGTAGTAGCAGCAGTAGTAGCAGCAGCAGCAGTAGTAGTAGTAGTAGCAGCAGTAGTAGCAGCAGCAGCAGCAGTAGTAGTAGTAGTAGTAGTAGTAGCAGCAGTAGCAGCAGCAGCAGCAGTAGTAGTAGTAGTAGTAGCAGTAGCAGAAGCAATAGTAGTAGCAGTAGCAGCAGCAGCAGCAGTAGTAGTAGTAGCAGCAGCAGTAGTAGTAGTAGCAGCAGTAGTAGTAGTAGTAGTAGTAAAGACCCTACGTTCATATACACTGCTGTATGGGACAGTGATAGAAGTACTAGTAACTGTACGGTATACACTGGCACACTTCGCTGATTTTGTTTTCGACATGACATTACAACAAATTATTTTGACAATATTATGTTATCATTGTAATTATGATTATTGATACCAAATTTGAAAAGATAACATGTTGCAGTCAATACGTCTAGTAGTATTAGCGACTAGCAGTAGCAGCAGCAGCAGTAGTAGTAGTAGTAGTAGTAGTAGTAGTAGTAGTAGTAGTAGTAGTAGTAGTAGTAACTTCTTTGATAGGCATTTAGAAGTTGGAGTACTAAGTAAGGATAAGAATTTATGGATGAACAACTTCTTTATTACAATTAAGAGCGACGTTTCGGTGTAGGTTCTAACACCGTTATCAAGCTATATTTACAGAGGCACTCTGTGACACATTTAAACTTCTAGGACTAATATACTGAAACAAGCCAAGACCTCTGATGAAAACCATGTCATCAATTCATTAGACTTTATTTTCACCTCAAAAATTTCTTCATTAGTTTAATTGATTATTGATACAATGGCGATATTATAAGTACAGATGCGATAAAATATCTTGTCACCTTTAATATTTTGTCTTGAGTTTAATTGATCATGGATACAATGGCGATCGTATAAGTACTCATGCGATAAAATATCTTGTCACCTTTAATATTTTGTCTTGAGTTTAATTGATCATGGATACAATGGCAGTAAGTACCCGTGCGATAACATATTCGTTTGTCTCTTTGTTTCGGGCCAAGTTGATAATCTAGGTAATCTCCTTATCAGAGAAACTAGGCCACGCCCCTCAGGCAATCTTGACACATTGTTTGTTTTACCTTTTCCTTTGATCTTCCGACAGACCCCGTTCCGGACGAGTCGATTCTGCACAGAAGGGAGGCTGCATGAAGCGTGCGGCATCTACCATTGAAGTAAAAAAAGTGGTGAGGACTATTCCTGACCACTCGGGTTTTTCCGTAAAGAGAAGGTCGACGTGAATATCAGATTGAGATATGAGACGATTAGCGGTATGATGAACGTAGTCTTGTGGTAATAACTTTAAATTAGTTTATTGAAAGCATCTGATCATGTTTCTATGGTGTCTTATGTTCTGTGGCATCAGTAGGTAAGTGAGTATGGTATGAGACCCGTCAAGATCCGGGTTAGAATAGGTCTTCAGCAACCCATGCTTGCCGTAAAAGGCGACTATGCTTGTCATTAGAGGCGACTAACGGGATCGGATGATCAGGGCTCGCTGACTTGGTTGATGTCATCGTATCCCAATTTTGTGGATCGATGCTCATGACTTCAATCACTGGTTTGTGTGGTGCCCAGATCGCCGTCATATAGCTGGAATATTGCTGAGTGCGGCGTTTAACAACAAACAGAAGGAGAACAACGTTCGCTCGTCAAGCCGAAAATCAGAGATCGATTCCCTGCACTGTGACACTGTGTGGATCCCTTTTCAATGTCACCCGTGAAGATTCCGAGGTAGAATAGATCTTCAGCAACCCATGCTTGCCGTAAAAGGCGACTATGCTTGTCGTAAGAGGCGACTAACGGGATCGGGTGGTCAGGCTCGCTGACTTGGTTGATGCATGTCATCGATCCCAATTGCGTGGATCGATGCTCATGACATTAATCACTGGATTGTCTGGTCCAGACTCGATTATTTACAGACCGCCGTCATATCGCTGGAATATTGCTGAGTGCGGCCTTAAACAACAAACCAACCAACCAACTTTTTAGTGTCACCCGACCTGCATGATATTGCGGAATAGTACTTGAAGCGGCGTAAAATCATGCTCACAGAAGCGCCAAAACGGCGCTGTCCTCCATTAGCCCATACTGTTCCTCTCAAAAGCAAGGCATAATTTCACAATGTATTAACTTGTGGGGATTCAGGTGAGAATATTGGTCCCAAGCATCCCATACCTGTCGTAAGAGGCGACTAAATGAATCGGGCGTTTTATGGCGGTCGCCTCAAAGTGATCGAATCTGGATCAGGCAAACCCGTGACTGAAAGCATGAAGAATCATCCGTGCCATCGTAGCACGTTGACACACAATTAGCCGAGTCTATATCGTATTCTTTCTTATTTGTCAACACACAAACATACACATGCAGTACCTTGTATATGTTTGTTTGTTTGTTTGTTTTGTTTAAAGCCGCACTCAGCAATATTCCAGCTCTATAAATGCCCGTCTGTAAATAATCGAGTCTGGACCAGACAATCCAGTGACTGACATCATGAGCATCGGTCTAAGACATGCATCAACCAAAACAGCGAGCCTGACCACCCGATCGCCTTTTACGGCAAGCACAGTCGCCTTTTATTATAAGCATGGGTTGCTGAAGACCTATTGTAACCCGGATCTTCAAGGGTAGAACATTCAGAGTGACGTATTCAAATTTTAATCCAGTTTTAACACTGCCTGCAGTATTAACATGGAACAGGAATCCAAGGAAGTGGGGAATCGAACCCGGGGGCTCAGCATGCCAAGTGAACACACTAACCACGTGGCTATCTGACATCTTCTTAATTGAAAGCGTCACTTTTAATAAACAATCATGTTTTAACCCATGCCTATGGAATACCGTAAGGGGCTTCGAACTTGACATCTCGAATTTTGGTGAAAAGTCGAAAGTTCGAAAACGCGAGAAGGTGACGATGTCCAAAATATTTGTTAATCATTTTATCTCAAATCCGATGTATACTACCAGATTAATCAGAACATTTGACCATAATATTGTTTTCTTTGTTTCGTGATGTCAGAAGATGAGACGCCCCGTGTTGGTGGTGTTCCTGCCTGTAGCGGCCTTCATACTCCACCTAGCGGCGTATTTCGTGCCAGTGTGGTTCACCTTCCGGCTGCCAGCTATGCACAAGGACATCGGGCTGTGGTTCGGCCGCTCCTGCTACCGCGGCAAGTGCCACACCCTGGGCTATACAGATGGTATGTAAAGCATGTTTCTAATATATTAACATATTTTGTAAACACCTTTTAGAATTTCATTTTGAGTCAGTTGAGTGTTGTTTTACGTCGTTTTGAACATTATCAAGTTATATTACGGGGGTCAGCCAAATGCGAGAGGAAAGCATGAGGTAAGAGGTGTTACACGTTTACCCCTTTGGTGATACCTGCGAGCATAGATATACATTGGCAAACATTATCATAATCAGTAATTTTGGGTTCGAATCCATGATCATAGGATCATGGCACGCTCAAGGGACGCAACTCATCAGTTTGCCGCCCTTCAGGCGATTAGGCCACTCGTAACCCCGAAAAAGGAAAAAACAAATCGGTATTTCTTTTAAACACGATTGGCTCAGTCGTCTAAGGCGCCGCACATATATGGATGAGTTGCGTCCCTTGGACACACCAGAAACATATGATTGTTGGGTGGAATCTCCGATTGTGTTTCTAGGTTTGTCAGCACCTTACCCATGATCGTGGGTTTAACCAAAGTGGTAAAGGTTTTACCTGCATCACTTCTTGCCTTCCCCGAAAGCATGTGCACACGGCGTGATATAACTGGAATGCTGTTAGAAGCGGCGTTAACCCAATTCTCTCTCACTCACTCGGCACCGGTTTCATTCTTTCCAGTCGGTAGACGAATTCAGGCTTAATTCAGGCTTCACTCCACAGTCAGAAATATACTACTCAAAAGAAGTTAAGGAACACCCGATTCTTTCATATTACTATGGTTAATATCTCAGATTATGACAGATTAACTATAGTAATATGAAAGAATCGTTTGTTCCTAAACATCTTTAGAGTAGTATATATGAACGTCATACATGACCTAAAACGCCTAATAGGGAGCATCTTCCCGAGGCAAGTGAGTTAACTGACTATAAAAGTCCAGTTTCCACCCTTGCCGAACTAGGCTGGTATTATGGAGTTACATTTTGGCTGGGCTAACGAGTCTATGCATAGTCCAATCAAAATCGCGCACCGAAATCGAAATCCGGTACGTAAACTGTCATGCAGATTTCGGTCGACTGCAGGATTTGCAAAGCATGTGCACGGCTAACTCGTTGTCAACATATATTTTCAAAATCTTTTCATGTTTTTAATCAAGGTGCTCACGTGATTTGATGCACTTCGCCATGTAAGACTCGTTTTATCACAATATAGATCTTGATTATCGATCAGATCGTCTTGACTGTGCGCCACCGTTTTGTTTGAAGCAAATGCAAGTGATACGAGAGGTTGAATCTGATTGGTCAATAGGAGAGGCATAGAAAGGACATAACTCATAATAGCCACTGGTGGCGCTACGATCGATCCCAGGAATTCCAGCCTAGATCGGCAAGGGTGGAAACTGGACTTTTAAAGTCAGTTATCTTTCTTGCCTCGGGAAGATGAATTGGGAGTGGAACAATCAAATCAATACGACCGTCGATCCGTAAGTCGGAATATGGGGACACACTGGATTCCGGGTTAACATTCGCTATCAGAGACATAGATCGTTGCTCAATATAACCATCACTGGTTTGTCTGGTCAAGACTCGATCATTTACAGGCCGTCATTGTCTAACCGGATCGGGTAGTCAGGCTCGCTGACTTGGTTGATGCATGTCATCGTATCCCAATTGATCGATGCTCATGATGTCAATCACTGGATTGTCTGGTCCAGACTCGATTATTTACAGACCGCCGTCATATAGCGGCGTTAAACAACAAACAAACAAACGAGACCCAGGAACACTAGTCATTTACTCTCCAAGCAGTCCCCGTGTACAAAACAGTTTATGGACTTTAGGTGTTGTTGTACGTATTCTGTTATTTTGCATATGCCCATTTCTCGCAATCAATAGTTCCATACAGAAACGTTTATTAATGTATCAACGATGTTTTGTTTCAGTTGAACTTTTGTTTGACCTGCCCGTGTGGTTCGACGTCGTCCGTTGCCTAGAAACGGTTGCTGTGGTCGTGGGCTTCACCGTCATAGCGTGCTCGGCGACACTGGCAGTATGCTCTCGAGAGTACGACGTCTTCAGACGCACGTCACAGTTGATGTTTTGTGTGGCGTCATTCATGACAGGTAAAATCTTACACAACGTGATCACAAGTAGCTACAGTGCTGTCAGATGTCAGACCAAGGATAACAGTCGGTGCGAAACTTGGATTCGAACCTACGGTTAGCGGATCCTGATACGGTTAAGGGACGCAACTTAAGATGTTGTGATATCATTGTGGTCAAAGCTTTCATTCGTCACGCCCTGGACACGAGTTGATTCAAAACATGGGTACAGTAAATGAAGACAATTTCTGACGGAAACATTACTTATAGCAGCGTAAAACTCACTCACTCACGCACTCTGTTAAATATATGTTTATAAGTATCAATGATGCTCTTTTCAGGTGTTGCAGCTCTGTTGGCCGTGATCATCTTCTACGCGGAGTCCAACATGGATCTGCTGGTGTGGGGGCCGTCCCTGTCGCTGCTGGCGGCGTCTATCTCCATCGCTGACGGCACCGCGGTCGGCTACCACATCTACCGCTACGGCTATGAGGGGTGGTAAGGTCTAGGACGTCGTCAACGTCTGACTGCATCATCTCCAACAGTGGCACCGCATGAACGACGCCGACTATCTCACCTTCCTGGTTTTCAATACCAACCCAAATCTTGTGACACAAATAAGCAGTATTATGACAGAATGTGTCAGGTTGTCAAGTGCGTATCGAAGACGTATCGTGTAAATAACTTAAATGCAGACATTTTCGAAAAAAGGATTTATTTTTTGTTGTTGTGCGACTAACCTGAGACCTGATGTAAAACATGTTGTTATCTTTAAGGGGCAAGAAAAAACATATATGTTTTTTTACAAAAATGCGAATACCACCTGGTAAAAAACTAAGTATTGAGTGCACAACACCTCAATTCTAGGGCAGGGCCTGAAATATTTTGTGTGAAAAATGGAAATTGTTCGTATGTGATTTCGGACAAATTTCTGTGATAGTCCTCAACTTATGTAAATGAGTTAGAAGACTCTAAATACGACATTTTTACTTTCGCAAGTAACAACAATCTTAAAAGAGCGTGTGTTACTTTAGAGAGACACTGGATATATTTTCCTATATATTTGATAACTCAAAGTGCAATAAAATATATTTCTCGTGTTTGTTTGTACACGTTGTTATTGAGATACACGGCTCAGGTTGTGATCATTTTACGGCCGCTTCCCTAAGTAGTTCGAATGTGTTTTGTGAAATCCGTCGGATCATTGAAGTGTCTGCATGTTGTTTAATTTTATTAAACATTAGGTATTGATTTAATAAACTCCACATGATATGACAGTTAATACACGTAAAGCTACTGTTTCCAAAACTCATATATTATAGTGACGTCACATTTTGTTTTGTCACCTCTACTGCGACGCGACGACATCACAACAGCCACGAAAATGTCTACGGTGCGAACAAAAATAAAATTCTGGCGTGACGTCGTTCGGTCGACTGGTGCTGTCGTGCTATCGTGTCGTTGTCAAACGTTGACGTGCCGTCGATGTAGTGAAAGTGGTGACTTAACACAAGAGCGATGCGGCAGATCACGATGTCGCGGTCTTGTCTCATCAACTTAAAACAATCATTTTGGGCTGTCAGCCATACCGATCCAAGGTTCGTGCAAGTTGGCCTTTTTATTAACAGCACATTGCGTCATTGCGTGCGTATGCATCTGAACTTCAACATACTAATGATACCTAAGTTCCCAAACAGACACCGTTTTAAACCCCGACTATGCTCAGCAGCTACAGTTGGTTGGTTGGTTAGTTGTTTAACGCCGCACTCAGCAATATTCCAGCTATATGACGGCAGTCTGTAAATAATCCAGTCTGGACCAGACAATCCAGTGATTAATATCATGAGTATCGATCCACGCAATTTAGGATCGATGACATGCATCAACCAAGTCAGCGAGCCTGACCACCCGATCCCGTTAGTCGCCTTCTACGACAAGCATAGTCGCCTCTTACGGCAAGCATGGGTTGCTGAAGACCTATTCTACCCCGGATCTTCACGGGTCCAGCAGCCTAAGTAACAGTAATGAAGTTCTTACTAGTATACTGTGTCCCACAAATCTGCAAGTCGTGAGGGATTCTTGGTTAAAATTGGGGGCTAGTAAAAGAAAGTACTGATCTCCCACCAACATCGGCTGTTTGTAAGGGGCGTCTCAGTGGATCAGGTGGCCACTGCCCCGTTCCACAAAGCGATCGTAGCTCAACAACAGTCGTAAGTCAATGTTAAAGTGTGGATGTTACGATCACCTTAGCGCTACGATCACTTTGTGGAACGCTGCATCGGTGACATGTGTCTACGTACCCTTGCTGCGTGGATATTTGTTCATGTTATCAATCACTGGATTGTCCGGTCCACACCGTTATATACAGACCGCCGTCACATAGCTGGACTATTTCTAAGCGTGGCGGTAAGGAAGACACGCACACTTTACATGTACACGTATTGGAGCACTATGTGATAATCACTTATCAACAAGCGTGTCTTCATGTATACTACTCAAAATTTGATAAGGATCACAAGGTGATATGTGTGTAAGTTACCACAAACATAACAAAAGACATGACTCTGACTCAGAAACGTGTTTAATCATGTTATGAATGAAAATTCATGAACGGCATGAACTTGTATCAATATGGAATGTTTGAAATCTGCAAACACCAAAAGGCATTTCAGTAAAAAATGTTAACAGCAAACAAGAGAAAGAATTACACAGTTATGAGGGATAGTCCATCATTACACTTAGTCGATGAAGTGTCAATATCGAGTATGACCTCCCCTTGCATCAATGACGGCCTGCCAACGTCGAGATATGCTGTCAATAAGCACCCGGATGTTCCCAATGGGAAGGTTGTTCCACTCTTCCACGAGGGCATGTCCGAGCTCTGCCTAAGTCGTGGGTTGTGCTCTACGGCGTGAAAGGGCAACCTGCAGCATGTTCCAGACATGCTCAATCGGGTTCAAGTCCGGCGAGCGCGCTGGCCAATCCATGCGGACAATTGTCTCCTGCTCAAGGTACTGCTCAACCACCCTGGCGCGATGAGGACGGGCGTTATCATCCATCAGGATGAACTGAGGGCCAACAGCACCAGCGTAGGGTCTGACGTACGCATCGAGGATCTCATCCCGGTACCTCACCCCCGTCATTGTTCCTCTCTCCAGGACATGAAGATCTGTCCTTCCATCTCTGTTGATTCCACCCCAGACCATGATGGAACCACCACCATAACGGTCATGTTCACTGATGTTGGCATCATGGAAACGTTCACGTTGTCGTCGCCACACCCGCTGCCTCCTGTCTGTAAAGTCCAAACAATACCTGGACTCATCGGTGAACAGAACTGGAACCCAATCGTTCCATGTCCAAGTGACATGATCTTCAGCCCATTCCAATCGCTCCCGCCGGTGTCGAACAGTCAGGGGGATTCGGACACATGCCCTTCTCGAGTAGAGACCTGCATTGTGAAGACGATTCCGTATCGTCTGAGTGGACACATTCACCCCCGAGGCGTTCAGGAGGTCGTTACGTAGGCTGGTTGCTGTCCAGAAGGGATGACGTCGTGCCTGAAGAGCCACAAAATGATCTTGGCGTTGGGTTGTCGACCTCTGACGACCACCCCCATGTCGGTGTGCTGCTGTACCAAAATTTTGCTGTCGGGACCAGGCCCTGCTTACAACGCTCTGGCTGACGTTTAGTGCATTGGCAACGTCACGTTGTGAATAGCCAGCATCAAGCATTCCAATACATCTGCCCAGTTGTTCTGTCGTCAGGCGACGCCTTACACGTTGAGGGGGCATTGCGTAGATAAACGTAGTGTAAACACTCAATTGAGTTTAAAGTTTCAGAATGAATCAGACACCGTTGCCTGAATGGAAATCGTGCAATGGTAGCAAAAGCATGAACTGTGATGTGAAACGCATTTCCCATGGCATGAAATGCACGTGCAAGTGTGTTGGAGACGTTTTTGATTTCACTTAAACACAATATTGCCAGTTATGCAGTTATTTTGTTTTTTTATTAAGAAAAATATCTACGATCCTTATCAAATTTTGAGTAGTATATTACATATGAAGGTTTACCATAAGCTTCATCTACTGATGATAACAAAAAGCGCAAGATATACAAGTCTTTGACAAAGCTTTGACATATACACATGTACAAAAGTTAAGCGCCACCCACCATATTTGTGAGCTGTTACTTTTGGCACTTAATTATGTCTATTATAACGAGATGTACGATTGTTATTAGCCGTATATGTAAACCTCATGTGATGCAAAAGTTGTCCCAAAGCAAGTTTATCTTGTGTTCCAAAAGAATATGAGCAGAAAGATATTTAACCGAAGACCAGAAATTGAAGGATTAGAAAACATTGAAAAACTTTTTTTGTCATGTAACTGCCATGATATCAGCAGACCATATCAGGTGTCACATAGACACCCTAGGGAGTGCAGAGTCTATTGCAAGACAGAAACGTCCGTAACGTGTGTATGATCCACGGACATTGACCACAGCTTCAACCCTACTCATTACAAGTCGTTGAATAATTCTCTGAGTCAAACGGATCCATTCTTCATGAAGTGCGGCTTCAAGTCCAGCAAGATTTTGAACTGGGGGATCACGATGTCTGATTTTCCGGCCAAGAATGTCCCAGAGATGCTCAATCGGATTAAGATCCGGACTACAGGCCGGCCAAGGAAGAGTGGCAATAGCTTCTTGACGCAAATAAGCCAAAACTGCCCGAGATCTGTGTGGTCTAGCATTGTCGTCCATGTAAACAGGTCTTGTCTGAAGAGGATGGTTGTCAAAATGAGGGACTACCACTTGACGAAGAACGGCATCTTGGTATTGTTGGCCATTCAGCTTTCCACGAATTGTCACCAGCGGAAGTTTGCAGCCGAAGGAATCACAACCCCATATCATGACTGACCCCCCGCCACATGCTAATGTCTTCTGGATGTTCCTTGGTGCAAAAGGAGTGTTACGTTGCCTCCAAACACGTATTCGACCATCAACAGTTCGTAGCAGCATTCGACACTCGTCAGACCAATGGATCCTTCTCCAGTTGGCCAAATTCCATCGACTACGGGCACGACACCATATCAGACGATTCCGCATGTGCCTCTCAGTCAGTTGAGGACGTTGTACTGGTCTTCTGGCGTTATAACCAGCCGCTCTGAGGCGACGCCTTACGGTCATCGTCGAGAGTCTCTGATGGGTAATCCACTGCAGTCTTAAATCTGTTGAATTGGCAAATGGATTTCGTCTGACTATCCTGAAAAGACGTCTATCCTCTCTGTTAGAGGTCTTTCTTGGCCTACCAGACATATGTCATTGACATCATTGGTTTGACCATGTTTGACAATCAAACGAGTGATAACACTGTGATGACGACCCATTTGTCTTGCAATGGCCCTGAATGACATGCCAGCATTTTTCATGCCCGTCACTTGCCATCTTTCAGCGTTCGTTAACTTTCTCCTCACCATGGCTGATTTTCAACCTCTATTGGAAGGGGAAAATGCAACCACGTGTCTGAAACTTGAATTTCACTATTTATAGGGTAAGGGAACTGCAGCAACACGTAAAGCACGCTTTCCTTGTGGTATCTGGACAAATTTGGGTTCATGAAGCTATGGAAGCCTAATTCAGTCATACATCATCATATTTCGTATTTCTGATTCCCACACGTGAAATCAAGAGACTATGAATATGCTGGCGCTTAACTTTTGTGCATGTGTATATAATAGATGCGGTCCGTTTGCTTTAGAGGTTAGTCACGAGTAACAAAATAAACTTTGAGCAGGATACTAGAATTTATTAGAAGAGAAAATAGTGTTCTGTATTGAAATACATGTGCGTACAACATAGGGTTTGAATTACAATACGGCTGTATGCTTAGTACATGGCACCAAACTGAAAGAAAAGACGACTATGTAGTGGTATTCCGCAGATGTATGCGGGGCAGGTTGGATGTTTCTACAACATACACGACACAAAGGGACAGTCTTGTCTTCTGCATCGTTGTCATCCACTAATTGTATCGAAAAAATTTAAGTCTAGATCATTTTCGAACTTCACTATTATCAACTTCATATTTTAAATATTTTCTAAAAAAATGTCCAGTGTTGAAAATACAACCTTAAAAGAAATAAGGGGGGATCCATCGTCTTTCAGTCTGGAGGTGGTGTGTGCGTGTTCGGGTGTCACCTCAAAATTCCGTTTATAATGGACGTGTTTACCATATAGGCTGTAAAACACGTTGTTTACGCTTACATCCGAATAACGGAAATCCTTGATTATAAGGGTAGTAGGATACACTGAGTGAATAGGAATAGGTTACATACGCACAGCCAGTACATTAGAAATATCTTCAGTCGAACCTCGTTAACTCGAACATTTTTATCTCGACATATGTGTCCCGTTTCACAACGCGATCGCAGCCTTACGATTAACGTGACTCGTATACTTTAACAAAGACTGACAGCATGAACAACGTCTCGGATCCGTGAAGTATCTGGTTGTATCGGTGTACGGATAACTCGATATTTTATATAGTCTCAAGGACTTGGGGTTAATAAGGTATCACTGTATTTCCTATAGGCCAAGATAACTTTACCGTAAAAAAAACAAAAAAAAACATGAATTATACTACTGACTTGAAGACATCTATAAGTCGTGTCAGCAGGGTTAGTGAAGTGTGTCAGCAGTCGTTTAATGATTGGTTGGTTGGTTGTTTTACGCCGCACTCAGCAATATTCCAGCTACATGACGGCGCTCTGTAAAATAATCGAGTCTGGACCAGACAATCCAGTGATTGACATCATGAGCATCGATCCACGCAATTGGGACCGATGACATGCATCAACCAAGTCAGCGAGCCTGACCACCCGATCCCGTTAGTCGCCTTTTACGGCAAGCATACTAGGTTGCTGAAGACCTACTCTACCCCGGATCTTCTCGGGTCTGTCGTTTTATGAAGTATGTACGGTATACGGAAACGCATGGGTGGAAGCAGCTGTTATTAAGTGACCTATTTTGTGAGACACCCATTTAGCCTGAGAGTTTAGTGTTTCCCATTTAGCTAAGTATGCACAATGACATAAAGCATTACTGTTCCATAATAACAAGCACGCACTGACCCATTCCGAACGAATTCGAAATGAAATCGACGGGTCGCCATGACAACGAATTTGCTGTCCAACAACGCCAAGGCGACGTTAGAATGAAGTCTGCCCCATGACATAAGTTGGGGTCCCGTCAGGGGTGTCGTGAGGATCGTATCTACAGATGACGAGGGTGAAGACTCCACACATAAAGAACAGCAGGCCCCCAAGAGCTGGGAGAGACGGAGCCCACATCATCTCGGTTCTCGTGACGGTGGCGATGAAGACGAGGACGCCGACAACAGCCATTAATCCTAAAAACACAACTTTTTTAATTTCAATTTGAAGATACCCTTGAATATAGCATTTAATGACAAGAAACTAACTACACAAATGAATACTGATAATAATAATAATCATCATCACCATAACAATATCAACAATAATAATAATATTTAATAATGAAATATAGGAGTTTTATCATACAAACTAAGATCGCGATATAACATACACATAGAGAAGGCGGAATAAATGTGATTCAGTTAAAGAAAACAGGCTTAAATAGGCGGTATGGTTCACTGGTTCAGTGTTTGAGATTGCTGGCAACAATCCACGCCTTTAGTTCCTACTTTCTGGTAAAGTTCATTATCCAGCCTTACATATTCACTCTTCGAAAAAAGTAACGCACAGGTAGATTTTAGTAAATTTATTGTACCTAATAAAGTCGATATATTTAATTCAATATCATTGATACAAATATGAGCTATATAGTCACATGTTGTCGATGTACAAAGGCATTGAAAACTGTTCATTGTCATATCACATAAGGCCACAAGGTGGCGCTGAACTCAGTATCTCGTGAGACCGCCCCGCACAGCAGTCACGTCTCTGCCTCCCCTCGGCACTGACTGGATAAGTGTACGAATTCTGTCCTGCGGAATTCTGCGCTATTAACGCCTGTAACGCGTTGTCCAGTTGCGGCAGTGTCTGCGGCGCGTACACGGAGAAGGCTCACCTTCATTTTACCCTTGTTGATTTCCAACCTCCATCATGAACACCATCGTGGCTCTCCAACATTCTCTGATGTGACACTTTCGTCTGGAGCTATGCAAATAGTGGTCAGCCTGGAGTAGCAGTGACAATATTACATCACTTATATCTGTGCCACATCCTAGCTGCTTAAACACCTTCCGCCAGGTGTTTCACATACATGGCGAACAGAGTTGGCGATAACTTGCAGTCTTGTTTCACACCATCGTTTACTGTAAACGTACTCGTTCTAAGTTATTTAATCGCACTGAATTCGTGACGTGACTCCTCTTTTAACAATATCACGGCGGGTTAACCAGAAATGGGCTTCACACGTTCTGTCCATGCTGGGAATCGAACCGGGTCTTCGCCGTGATGAGCGAACGCTTTAACCACTCGGCTACCCCTCCGTCCCTGATAATATTTTGACTCCAATTCATAACAGTCCTGCTACTGTTATACCATAAACAATTTATATTTACAGTGTCAAATGCTATACTGTCTGACTATGTCCGTCTCACTATTGTGTGTTCCAATTCAATTAATATGCATCGCCAGCAGGTCTACTACTTTTTCGTACAATGTAGGCCTATCCTGAGGCCTAGACGCTGTGATGTAGGTTTCAGCAACGCACATTAAGAAACATGAGTGAGCTGCACATTGTGAATGCAGGAGTTAAAGCGCATGATACTCGATAACTCCTACAGCTGGAGTATAACACATGGAGTGTTTGTGTACTCACCCTGAACAATGACGTCGCTGAATCTGTCAACAATATGAATTCAACAGAACGCACAGCACGAAGCCGCATGTTATACACACAATGTATTCACACTGTGTCAGGTTGACTCTAGATTGCTATTTATAGAAATTATCAACGGGGTACTTTCTATGATATATCCTATTTAAGTTCGTTCGTTCGTATATTGTTTAACACCGCTCTCCGCAATATTCCAGCTATATGACGGGGGTCGCCGTCTCTTCGATGTCGTCATCTCTCATATTGTGAATCCATTGCCGCTCGTCCCTCAATGCGGCCTCTAGCTGTAGACGGTCCCGTGGTCCTGTGGTGAATGACGATCCAGATGATCTCACAAGTGTTCAGTGGGTTTATATGTCAGGAGAGCCAGCTGCCCATGGAAGAATGGCGATGTTGTGCGCGACCAAGAACTCTTGGACGACTCTTGCAGTGTGCGACCTAGCGTTGATGTGCTGCAGGGTTGTTCCTTGTTGTTGGCGAAGGAATGTTAACGTCCCGGGATTACGAGAGCCATCCCTGTAAATCTGGCAGTTGAGGTTGCCACGGATGATGAAAAACTTCTCCCCAGATTATCACACCACCGCCACCATATGGATCGCCACCCCTACCCACAGGCCCACAGGCCCACACATCCACATCCACACCCACACCCACACCCACACCCACTTGGGACGATCAACCCGAACACGACAACCATTATGGAATAAACAGAATCTGATTTCGCCATTAAGAAGCACTCTCTGCCTGTCATGGGTCAAGGCCATTCCACAGAAGGGACGGCGGGCTCCAATACCTGCGGAGAAGATTGATGCGGCGTCTTGCGCAAGTTCCGGTCATCCTAATAAATATATATCACGATTTATTGTTATTATTTTGAAAACCATGAACCAATATGATTGTTTGATAACCGCTAGTTTTGATTAAGTACTGTCCTGTATTGGACATCCCATCTGGGAGTGCTATTCTCAGTTTGATTTCATATTCGCGTCATATGACATTGCAGGACCCGTGAAGAGCCGGGGTAGAATAGGTCTTCAGCAACCCATGCTTGCCGTAAAAGGCCACTGTGCCTGTCGTAAGAGGCGGCTAACGGGATCGGGTGGTCAGTCTCACTGACTTGGTTGATGTATGTCATCGATCCCAATTGCGTGGCTCGATGCTCATGAATTCGATTACTGGATTGTGTGGTCCAGACTCGTTTATTTACAGACCGCCGTCATATAGCTGGAATATTGCTGAGTGCGGCGTTAAACAACAAACCACAACTATGACATTGTAGACAATTAAGCATTGAAGACTATTTACTAAGTCCCTCAACTCAGCTATTTATATCATCTATAAGATTTAGAACAAGTAATCAAAGAGATTAGGAAGTGAGTGAGTGAGTTGGGTTTAACGCTGCTTTTAACATTATTCCAGTTATATCACGGCGTGTCAGCTTAATGTGGGAGGAAAGCCCGAAGTGATGCAGGTCTCAGACGTTTACCACTTCGGCGAAACCCACGAGCACGGGTATGGTGCTGACAAACCTAGAATCATAATCGGGGTGTACCGGGATTCGAACCCACAATCATAGGTTTCTGGCGTGTCCATGGGACGCAACTCTGCACAGCGAATCGCGACGCCTTAGACGACAGGGCCACCCGTGCCCCCACCAATACATTGAAAAGGGTAGATGGATTAGATATATCCATGTTATGTACCTGATGTTAATGAGTTAAATGAAATCATTAACTTTGAAACGGTGAAGTGGGTTAAACGTAGCTTTAAAAAATATTGCACTTATATAACGACGTGCCTGCACCATCCGGGGTAGAGTAGGTCTTCAGCAACCCATGCTTGCCGTAAAAGGCGACTATGCTTGTCGTAAAAGGCGGCTAACGGGATCGGGTGGTCATGCTCGCTGACGTGGTTGAAGCATGTCATCGATCCAAATTGCGTGGCTCGATGCTCATGATATCGATTATTTACAGACCGCCGTCAGATAGCTGGAATATTGCTGAGTGCGGCGTAAAACAACAAATGTGTAAGATACATTTAGTTTCACATCTGTGTTTTTGCATAATCAGGAAAGGAGTTAGAGCAAAGGAATATATATTTGCTGGGCCATGCACTAAACATTTTCTCCCATGAGAAATGGGAGAAATATTTTAATTATAGTTTTAATTGTCATGGATATGGTCTGATAGAGCCTCAAAACCCGAATTATAGTACATCAAAGTTCAGACTCTAAATCGGCCATATCCGTCACAACCCAAGCCACAGCATCCAGAGTGACAAAGTAAAACCCTTACCGCCAACCTCAAAGACTTCAAGATCAGAAAACTACAAGAAGCCATCAACATCAAAAGATTCCAACCATCGTTCAACCGTGACCAAGACTACAACATACCACCGGCGGACCACCAACTCATCAAAGACCACAATCAGTCTTAGTCCTCTTTTATACATTTGCAAAACGAAAACATGCGTTTTGAGCAAATGAAAATATGCTCGCACATGGGCGAAATAATTTAAATTTTGAGTTTGGGAAACCTTTTTTTTTCTTTTTTTCTTCCTAAATATGTGCCCATGAAAACAGCATGATGAAAAGCGGAAATACCCTTGACCGAGACTGAACGCAGCATGGAGACTCTCTGGACAAATGGGTTTCTAGAATTAAAATGGGACGTGTTTGTTTAACGCCGCATTCAGCAATATTCATGTATATTGCTGTATTCATGTATATTGATGTATTCATGTATATTGATGTATTCATGTATTCAAGTATCAGTATTCATGATACTGATGAGCCCACCGGCCTATAGTGCATTGTCTGGGGCATGTTACAAATTCATAATGTTCATAGTTTCATAGCATGAACATTGATAAATTTCTCATAGTTTCTGTACAATCACAAGTCATTAATTTACAAAATTTGTTACCGTTTGGGTTATGGTGGACATAGTTATTTAGATATTTTGCACTTGAATAATTTTACACTGGATAATTCATCTTCAATACAATCAGTTTTACAAATCCTACAAAGTCTATGCAATACCTTCAGATCTGCCTGTTTCAATAAATAGATCATGTGAGCGACAACGAAATCGAGAAAGAGTTGTTCTAAACTTAAGAAAATTTACACTTCTAAGATAAGGTTCTAGTATAATAGTAGTCTTAAATGTAGTCACTGTGTAATGATTTGCTTTTCTAGAACTGGACTTATCTGTGTCAAACGGGTGAAGAAATGCCGTGGCATATGTTGCTGTAACCAAATATAACCATATCCACATTCGTATAACATATTTTTAAGTTTTGATGCCCAATTTTGTTTCCCATGGCTGTTGTAGAAAAGCATCATATTATAACATTGTCTAGTGTATCTTGAAGCTAACATATTTAATAACTTGGCCCAGTATTTAATAACCTTTAAATAACTATTGACATACATGGGAAACCTTCCGCAATCACCATATACCCTTGCGTTTTCTGTGCTAGATTTTACAGCCAAGAACTTTTTACATGCATATAAATGTAGCATATCGTTTGTTTGTTTGTTGTTTACCGCCGCACTCGGCAATATTACAGCTATATGACGGCGGTCTGCAAATAATCGAATCTGAACCCGACAATCCAGTCATTGACATCACGAGCATCGATCCACGCAATTGGGTTACGATGACATGCATCAACCAATTCACGATCCCGTTAGTCGCCTTTAACAACAAGAATAGTCGCCTCTTACGACAAGCATGGGTTGATGACGACCTATTCTAACCCGGATCTTGATGGGTACACACATCCAATGATTTGGTTGGTTGGTTTGTTTGTTGTTTTACGCCGCACTCAGCAATATTTCAGCTTTATGGCGGCTGTCTGTAAATAATCGATTCTGGACCAGACAATCAAATGATTGATATCATGAGCAACGTAATTGGGATCAATGACATGCTCCAACCAAGTCAGCGAGCATGACCACCCGATCCCGTTAGTTGCCTCTTACGACAAGCAAAGTCGCCTTTTACGGCAAGCGTGGGTTGCTGAAGACCTAATCTACCCCGGATTCTGACGAGTATGTACAGCCGATGAGATATTACTCATAATTATTTGCATATTATGCTTATACTTAGTAATGTAAAGTTGTGGTTAAGAATACACTTAGTTACTTTTACCTGCAAGCAGAGACGTCGCGAAGAACAGTCCTTGTGTAACGTGACGACTGGTCGACGTTTTACGTCGCATCGTTATCATCAGCACGCCAAACACAAGGGAGAAAACTCCAGCTATCACGGCCAATGTTTCAAATGCACGTACAACATCCCATCGGTCGACTTCCGGTGTGCGATCAGCTGAATTTACAAAACATAAACGAACGTTAACAAAACAACAGGCAACTTTTACAGGACCTGTATTAACATTCAACATACGACAAATCAGTCATTCATAGTTGTGTTGTCACCAATGCCACGACACAATGTAATATATCAGCTTGCACGACGATAATTCGACAAGTTATTGCCCAGTTTGTCGCCCTACCGTGTGCATGACGAAACAAGCGTGTCAATACGATATGTTTCACGATATTATTCATACAAGTAGTGACAATTCCCGGAAGATATACCATACATACAAATAGTAGCACTACACGGGTGCCGGTATCATACATATCGTGATACTTACAAGTAGTGACAATTCCTGGAATATATACCATACATACAAATAGTAGCACTACACGGGTGCCGGTATCATACATATCGTGATACTTACAAGTAGTGACAATTCCCGGAAGATATACCATACATACAAATAGTGGCACTACACGGGTGCCGGTATCATACATATCGTGATACTTACAAGTAGTGACAATTCCCGGAAGATATACCATACATACAAATAGTGGCACTACACGGGTGCCGGTATCATACATATCGTGATACATACAAGTAGTGACAATTCCTGGAATATAAACCATACATACAAATAGTAGCACTACACGGGTGCCGGTATCAAACATATCGTGATACTTACAAGTAGTGACAATTCCTGGAATATAAACCATACATACAAATAGTAGCACTACACGGGTGCCGGTATCAAACATATCGTGATACTTACAAGTAGTGACGATACAGACGATACACGGGTGTCGATACGATTCATATCACGATAAATGGAAGTATTGACGATACACGGGTGTCGTTACGATACATATCACGATAAATGGAAGAATTGACGATACACGGGTGTCGATGCGATACATATCACGATAAATGGAAGTATTGACGATACACGGGTGTCGATGCGATACATATCACGATAAATGGAAGTATTGACGATACACGGGTGTCGATACGATACATTTAAGAATTGACCTTCACTTTGTGTGAGTTCATTGGAGTATGAACCTTCATAGAGTGAGGGCCAAACTGTATGAACGTCGGAGCTTGCGACGACGTTCATACAGTTTGGCCCTCACTCTATGAAGGTTCATACTCCAATGAACTCACACAAAGTGAAAGTCAATTCTTATAATTTTTTCATCACAATTTCTTACCTCAAAGGATGAAGGCCAAGATCTAAACAAACATTTACATTTACATACGTGTGACTTCATGTTTACACTGACAGCCATACAACAACCAGCTATATCGCGGAGCAAAATAGTTCCTGAAAAAGAGAGGTGACATGGGCGTATGGATGCACAACTTGCACTTCAGAAACATCTTAAGCAGCACGTGTGTTCAAATCATATCCTCATTTGATGAGAAAGGTCTGTAAAGAACTACCTCAGTAAGTCAGTCACAATGACAGCGCGTCGTAATACATTTACATCAACTACAAGACGTCAAAATGGCCGACACGATAAACGTGACGTGAGCGATTTTCGAAGTTGTTAATGAACGTGCGGCGGCTACATGTGTACGTCATCATTGATCAACTGGCCGATCATTGAAAGGTGAATAAAGATGCGTCAAACAGACACTAAGGTAAATTCATAGATTGCTGGAGACGGTCAATGTCAGCCTTGGCACGGATCGAGTCGACACTACGATAGTTTAGATGTGCATTTCATCGTTTGTTCATTAGGATAGGCCGCAGCGAGGATATTCGTGAACAATCATGCAGTCACGCTCTCTGACATTTCTCAATGTATACTGAAACGCTGAGACCAAGAATAAAGGTTCTAAATGATCAGAAAGAACGCTTATGTGTGGTTTCGTGCTAGGGAATTCCCAGGGGTTTCCCCAGGAATGTGGAAGTAGTCCGTCAGTGTTTACGTCATTTAAAGAACACGGTCTCGTGAAAAACGTATGAACGTCAAATTGTGTCGTTCATACACTTATGAACGTCAATTTCATGGTCATATGACCGACCTCTCGTCCAATGGAAAAGCCGTATATCGTGTAAACTTCAAATTGAAAAATTATATCACGATAAATGGAAGAATTGACGATACACGGGTGTCGATGCGATACATATCACGATAAATGGAAGTATTGACGATACACGGGTGTCGATACGATACATATCACGATATCACGATAAATGGAAGAATTGACGATACACGGGTGTCGATGCGAAACATATCACGATAAATGGAAGTATTGACGATACACGGGTGTCGATGCGATACATATCACGATAAATGGAAGTACTGACGATACACGGGTGTCGATGCGATACGTATCACGATAAATGGAAGTATTGACGATACACGGGTGTCGATGCGATACGTATCACGATAAATGGAAGTACTGACGATACACGGGTGTCGTTGCGATACGTATCACGATAAATGGAGGAATTGACGATACACGGGTGTCGATGCGATACGTATCGCGATAAATGGAAGTACTGACGATACACAGGTTAATATCACGATACGTACAAGTGATGACGATACACGGTCGAAGATACAAGAAATATAACGATACATACAAATATTGACGATACACGGATGGCGAAACGTTTTGGTTTGGTTTGTTGTTTAACGCCGCACTCATCAGTATTCCAGCTATATGACGGCGGTCTGTAAATAATAGTCTGGACCACACAATCCGGTGATTGATATCATGAGCATCAATCCACGCAATTGGGATCGATGACATGCATCAACCAAGTCAGCGAGCCTGACCACCCAATCCCGTCTTACAATAAGCATAGTCGCCTTTTACGGCAAGCATGGGTTGCTGAAGACCTATTCTACCCCGGAATCTTCACGGGTCAAAAAGAATGTAATGAATTCTCCATACTCAGTTTTGTCCATTTCGATGCTAACGAAGAGGATATCTCAGATGTCAGGTATCAGCACGTCATTGGACTAAAGCACGCCAAGTTGAGAAAGACTATACAGGTCAATACACATATGTGTCACACAGAAGCATTTAAAACCTAGATATCCCAGGTTCAAAGCTTTCTGATGTCCCCTCGTGGCCACGGTATTCCTGATAAGTCCTCTTATATCCGGTTTATTATTTCTCCTTTCAATTCCCTCGTTCATAAGTGTGATTTGATTGGACGGTTATTTTTAGCATCGTGTCACTCGAATCCCCTGGATAACAGAGAACACTCCTCATCTGTTTATAGTTTAATATCAGCTGTTCAAAGTGTCACTGGTGTGGACTACAGATACTCTTTAGATTTTTTTTTGCAATATGCAGTTTGATTTAGAGCGCACTGCTCCGATTGGTTCCAAATTTCTTTGAAAATATATCAACCAATCTCTTTATTTATCACGAACATCCAAATATGCATAATTATTTTTTCATAGAAAATGACGTTTGAATAAGGCTTCCAGATCAATTTCATTATAACCATCTCTCTTACTCCGATCCGGAGGCGGTCGGGTAGCCTAGTGGTTACAGCGTTCGCTCGTCACGCTGAAGACCCGGGTTCGATTCCCGACATGGGTACAATGCGTGAAGCCCATTTCTGGTGTCCCCCGCCGTGATATTGCTGGAATATTGCTAAAAGCGGCGTAAAACCATACTCACTCACTCACTCCGATACGATCCCTTCTTTATGAAGACAACACGTGAGGCATTTCAATATACTGAAAGTTGATTTTTCAAAGCAACTACATTATACAATTTACATGACAACGGGACTTACCGTGATTAATATACCACAGATTCTGACAATCCTGCGGGGTACATATCCTCACGAACCACAGGCCATTGTAGACACCTAAAGTGTCGTTACCAATCCAGTACGGCACGAAGAAGCCAGTGACCAACAAAGCATAGGCCACAAACGATCCTATCACGAAAACTGGAAACGATTTGGATTCAATCTGGGGCTTATCCATTTCGACGTCTCCCCGTTGACCTTGACCTTTTTCTTAAGCACGTTGCAATTATTGTCAGCAAATTTGCACCAGAATCCTCTCTCGTCGATTGTTTAGTAACGGCAAATGGAAGCAGTAGTAGTTGTGTACACTTGTAAAGTGCAATGTTATTGACACAGAAATAAACACTGTTATAACGTCGAGCTTGAAAACTGTTCGACGATTCTCTCCAGATTGAGCAACAAATATAGCAATCCCAGCGTCCAAGACCAACACTAATCCAAAAGAATCACACAAATCCCTCACATAAACGGTAATGGAGTCACACAAGTCAAATATGTGAAGCCAGTTGAGCCAGATTTCAACACTTATGTTAATCTGTGCCGAGGGCGTATCCCGATCTGAAACTTTGTATGCCCATTAGGTGAAATCATCCTTATCGGGAACGACCACATCAACAGTAACGACGTCCATGTAACAACATGTTTGCAATAAATACTTCACAAAGCTTGTCGCGGGATAGTGATGGCAACTGTTGCTGTCCTTCAGATTGTGCACGTCGTTGTCTTCGGGAAGAATCTGACGACCCCGTTAAAATAACTCAGCCGTGTCATTCTTCTCTTAAGAGAAAAGAGGTGAATATTTGTGTGACGTTTAGCTGCAGGTAAGGTTTGTCGCCATGTGCCGCATGGGCGTCCGCGTCTGTCTGGTAGACAGATTGTGAGATGGTCGCGTCAGTCTGACTCGTTATGTCCTCAAGAGGGATAATTTTGCATGTTTGACGTTGTCTAACGCCACGCTCAGCAATATTACAGCCACATGACGGCGGCCTGTAAACATACGAGTCTGGACCAGACAATCCAGTGATTGACATCATGAGCAATAATTCACGCTGTTTGGGTACGATGACACGCAACCAAGCGTCTGGGCCTACCCACTTCATCCATTAAGTCGTCTCATTGTTGGGGTCAATAAAAGATATGGTTTTGTAAATTTTTGAATTTTAGCTCACTCACTCACCATGCATGTGCTATGTTGTTTGTTTGTTGTTTAAACGCTCACTCACCAATATTCCAGCTATATGACGGCTGTCTGTAAATAATCGAGTCTGAACCAGACAATCCATTGATTGATATCAAGAGCATAGATCTACGCAAATGGGATACGATGACATGCCTAACCTCAGTCAGCGAGCCTGACCCGATCCCCTTAGTCGCCACTTACGATAAGCATAGTCGCCTGTAACGGCAAACATTGGTTACTGATATCTCATTTAAGAAATGAACGACTCGTGGTCGTTGTTTATCGTAAAATAAAACTCTGCAGGGAGAATAAACCACATAGTTGTTTTTTTGTACGAAAAACGATTCCCACTCGTCTTTACAGTCTAATTCTTAAATAACATTGGTTGGTTGGTTGGAGTGTTGTTTTACGCCGCACATGTTGAATGTTAATACAGGTCCTGTAAAAGTTGCCTGTTGTTTTGTATAACGTTCGTTTATGTTTTGTAAATTCAGCTGATCGCACACCGGAAGTCGAGCGATGGGGTGTTGTACGTGCATTTGAAACGTTGGTCGTGATAGCTGGAGTTTTCTCCCTTGTGTTTGGCGTGCTGATGATAACGATGCGACATAAAACGTCGACCAGTCATCACGTTACACAAGGACTGTTCTTCGCGACGTCTCTGCTTGCAGGTAAAAGTAACTAAATCTATACTTAACCACAACTTGACATTACCAAGTACATGTTGGATGGTTGGTTGGTTGTTTTACGCCGCCCTCAGCTATATGACGGCGGTCTGTAAATAATACGAGTCTGGACCAGACGATCCAGTGATTGATGTCACGAGCATCGATCCACGCAATTGGGATCGATGACATGCATCAACCAAGTCAGCGAGCCTGACAACCAGATCCCGTTAGTCGCCTTTTACGACGAGCATAGTCACCTTTTACGGCAAGCATGGGTTGCTGAAGACCTATTCAATATATAGCTGGAATAGTGCTGAGTGCGGCGTTAAACAACCAACCAACCCAACAGCCTGGACTGTACCATGATTGTGGATCCAATCCCAACTATAACCAACACAGGGCAGCTATCAATAGCATCATACTCGGCCAATGCACGATTTCCAAGAAATCAAATGCAGCAACACGGAAAATGTCCCAAGCTGATGGAGCATTGCCATTTACTCATTAGTGCAGGAGACCCGTGAAGATCCGGGGTAGAATAGGTCTTCAGCAACCCCTGCTTGCCGTTAAAGGCCACTATGCTTGTCGTAAGAGGCGACTAACGGGATCGGGTGGCTCAGTATTAAGTATACCTGAAAAATCTGTAAAAGAAAACTTCAGGACCACGATTATTTTTCATAGATAACAAATGCATGTCATGAATAAACTCAGGGCTCAAAAGTAAAATAAATGCATTAGCGAATAATCATGAATTAACGGTAAATCAGAGCGTCTCGTTTTATCCAACAAGCTGCTTGAATCTCGTCCGGCGATGACACATGTTAGTGTCTGTGTGTCACGGCAGGGAGACAGCTGTACATCACAGGCCGTGTTCACGGTGCCCTCCCTGTTAAGGCTGTAACCCTTGCCCACCTGAACGAAGCTTTTCAAACTGGGGAAAACAACTCAGGGACCGACGATTTTAAAATGCTTTTAAAAAAGCTATTTACTTGTAATTCTTCTTTTCGTGGTGAAGAACAAAACTAGTTTTCTTAATTCGTAACAGAGCGTGATTTGCTTCTAAAAAACATCTTTCATTCATCAATCCCTTTCAACACAAATTAATCTGCCCATTTCCTTCTCTGCAGAAGAGAGCAACAGTGTCTTTTCTGTTTAACATTTGTTTCTGAAACATCCCTGACCCTACAAGAACATAACATGAAGTGGTCAGGCTTGCTGACTTGGTTGATGCATGTAATCGTATCCAAATTGCGTGGCGCGATCAGCATGTCAATCACTGGATTGTCGCCGTCATATAGCTGGAATATTGCCGAGTGCGGCGTTAAACAGCAAACAAACAATTAATATATTGTATATGTTGGTCTCTAATGATTCAGCTACAGTTGTGATGCGCCACAACAACAAACAAACAAACAAACATTTGTGCAAGAAATTGAGAATGTAACATGGTAAATGTTTGTAGTTAGTAAAAGTGCCGACAATGTTGTTAATTGTTCCACTTAAACTACACAGATAATAAATGTACTTAATAGCTAGTAATTTATCATCCATCATGCCTAGAGCATTTACGTCAGCAGCACATATATTTCAGTTAGTATCCTAACAAAGATAACTGGGAAAAGTCATGAAATCATCATATAAACACTTCGGACAATGCCATGTCCAGACTCGATTGTTTACAAACCGCCGTCATTTAGCTGGGCTATTGCTGAGTGCGGCGTTAAACAACATATCAACCAACCCAATTGTACGGAAGCCTTTTAGGGACATGTGTTTTTATATATAAAAAAATCGATACTATATGTATCTTTAAATTTCAAAATACTAAGTTGAAATTTCAAGAAACAGAAGTTGGAATCTGAAAATATGTTGAAATTTCAAGATACTATCAACCTCTGTATCTTAAAAATTTCAAGATGGTATCTTCAAATTTCAACTTAGGATAATGAAATTTCAAGTGTGGACCAGACAATCCAGTGATTGGGATCGATGCCAATCACTGGATTGTCTGGTCCGGACTCGATTATTTTACAGACCGCCGTCATATAGCTGGAATATTGCTGAGTGCGGCGTTAATCAAACAAACAGATAGTATCGAGAAAAATTAATTTAAAAAATGTCCCTAAAAGGCTTCCTACAATTGCGTGGAATCGATGTTTATGATGTCAATCACTTGATTGTCCGGTCCAGAGTCGATTTATTTGGGGGGGGGGAGTTAGGGGTACTTACAAAGGCGCCTGACTAGTGTTTGGCAGTTAGCTAACCAGACTCTCGGCATATTTACAACTTCAGTCGCCGGAGCTGGTCGCGAATATTCTGCTGCCTGGTATGCATATATATTGGCAAGGCCTTGTCCCAATGTTGCTTCGATCAGTAACTTGCCATTTTGTTCGTGGTGTGTCTGGCCATGCAGTTGCTTTCGCACACTCGAGAAGTGTGGACTGTTGAGTTGGTGCATCTAAGATATTCTTGGTTGGTTGGTTTGTTGTTTTACGCCGCACTCAGCAATATTCCAGCTATATGACGGCGGTAAGGGTCTTCTTGGACGGGTTCTGTGCCTCCCCCTGGGGCAAGTCCCATCTCCATTTTGGTTGGTTTGTATACCGGAGGGAGGCTGACTGGGCTGCGGAGTTGAAAGACGGATTTTCTTCTTGTCGTTCTGAATCCTAGTTTTTAAACCAGCCGTGAAGATCCGGGATAGAATAGGTCTTCAGCAACCCATGCTTGTCGTAAGAGGCGACTAACGGGATCGGGTGGTCAAGGCCCACTGACTTGCATTGTCATCGATTCCAAATTGCGTGGATCGATGCTCATGCATGGTATTAACGACTGGATTGTCTGGACCAGACTCGATTATTTACAAACGGCCGTCATATAGTTAGAATTGTTAAACAACAAACCAACAATAGTTTTGCTAACACTTGGGCATTGAATATTAGGGTCTCGAATCTGCTGTTTGAGTACAGCGACTCTATCTTTTAAGTCCATGCCGGTTTCACCTGTGTAGTCCTCGCTGCATCCCGAACATCTCCGAGCATACACCACATCTTTGCTGCGGCAGTTCATGTCGGCTTTCACACTGAAACTCTTGCTATTTGCAAAAAGGAAATTAGTACCTTCTCTTACACGTGCCGCATCTTACACATGGTACTCTCTCTGTACGAGAATAATTGGATGGACAAAGAATTTGCTTGAGATTTTTGGGTTGCCTGGTACTTTTTATAATTTTAAATTTATTCAGCCCTTGTTTCATATTATCACTTTGCTGTAGAATTGGAAGCTTGTCCTTTGACTGGCATGATAATACAGTTATTAGGAGGATTGAAAGTGGATACAAACGGAATAATTTTTATTCATTAGGTTTAGAGAGTATGTCTTGGAATTTTAACGACTTTTCTATGGCTTCATTTATGACGCGAAGCGGATATCCTAGCTACTTTAGATATCTCATCAATTCTTTCAATCTTGAGTCTAGTTTATCCGTTTCCAAAATGGTGCATGCTCTCCGCGCAAGTGTATAAGGAATGTTGGTTCATGTATGCTTGGCTTGACATGAACCGAATTATATGTATTGATGGGTGTCCGTTGTTTTGTAGTCGATATCGGTTTTCAGTTTAGTATCTTCCTTAACTACAAGGAATGGAACTTCCCTCTTGCTTAACTCCATGGTAAAACTGATGGAAGCATGGGGCGTATAATAATATTCAGAAAAGTGTATATGTACGGAAACCTTTTAGGGCCATTTGTTTTTTTAGTTCAAATTTCAAGATACTAACTTGAAATTTATTGATGTTATGTTGAAATTTCAAGTTATTATCATGAAACTTAGCATCTTGAAATTTGAAGATAATCCGTTGAAATTACAAGATTTCTTCTTTTTTTTAAATGGCCCTGAAAGGCTTCCGTATATATCTTCACGCGTTTGAGAGCCAAACTAAAAAAAAAAATTGTCGAAGAATCCCTTCCAAGTTTCGCGCAAATGTTTTACATGGAATCTTGTACCTTCCTGTAAAGAATATCCTCTATATTAACCCATCACAAGCGTATGTTGGAGCGACGTATGTTGGTTCCCATGGCCGTTCTCCTTCTTTGATGACTGGATTTTCCGTTGAAACAGAAGCTTTTATTTTCAAAGACTAATTTTGAAGATTCAATGATGATGAAGCTATCCGGAAATTTAGTGTCGATAACCTCGGAATGTTTTCTCAGCAAAAATTGAACTGCCTCCAATCCCAGGTCATGGGGTATGTTGGTATATATAAACTCTTCACATCAAAGATGACTAGAGTCGCATCTTTAGGTACGGCATTGGGAAGGTGGGTAAGAAAGTCTACTTCATCGTTTCTCACAAACATGCTCTGTAAGTGGTTTTAAAATAATATCGACGAGAATACTAAAGCGCTGCGTCGGGCTGTTCCGTCCTCCGACAATTGGCCTGAATGTCAAATCAGGAGAGCTGGTTTTGGTTTGCTTTGCTTTGCTTTGTTGTTTTAACGCCGCACTCAGCAATATTCCAGCGGGTGGGCAGGTTCGCCGACTTGTTTGATGCATGTCATCAATCCCAATTGCGTGGGACCCGTGAAGATTCCGGGGTAGAATAGGTCTTCAGCAACCCATGCTTGCCGTAAAAGGCGACTATGGGGATCGGGTGGTCAGGCTCCCTGACTTGGTTGATACATGTCATCGATCCCCATTGCGTGGATCGATGCTCATGACATCAATCACTGGATTGTCTGGTCCAGACTCGATTATTTACAGACCGCCGTCATATAGCTGAGTGCGGCGTAAAACAAAACAACCAAAATCCACCTATATATGACGGCGATCTGTAAATAATCGATTCTGGACCAGACGATCCAGTGATTAATATTTTGAGCATCGATCCACGCAATTGGTTGGTTTGTTGTATAACGCCGCACTCAGCAATGTTCCAGCTATATGACGGCGGTCTGTAAATAATCGAGTCTGGACCAGACAATCCAGTGATTGTTATCATGAGCATCGATCCACGCAATTGGGATCGATGACATTCATCAACCAAGTCAGGGAGCCTGACCACTCGATCCCATTAGTCGCCTGCAGCTGATACAAAGTCCAATTCATATTAAGTGGTGCATCGCAACTGGATATGAACGAAAGAGAACAACTCATTATATGAATTGGTGCGTCACAACAGGAGCTGAAACAAAAGAGAACAACTCCTTATATGAAGTGGCTTTTCACAATCGGAGCTGTAACACAATTTGAGACTAACACATTATTTGAAATGTTTGTTTGTTTGTTCGTTCTTTAACGCCCCACACAGTAATATTCCAGCTATATGAGAGAAGTCTGTAAATAATCTGGAACAAACAAACCAGTGATTGACATCATGACCATCGATCCATGCAATTGGGATCGATGACATGCATCAACCAAGTCAGCGAGCCTAACCACTCCCGTTAGTCGCCTCTTACGACAAGCAGAACCTCTCATGACTTATTCTACCCCGGATCTTCACGGGTGTTATGAAGTGGTGAGTCACAACTGGAGCTGAAACAAAAGAAACCATCTCATTATATGAAGTGATGCATCACAACTGCAACTGAAACAAAAGAGACCATCTCATTATATGAAGAGGTGCATCACAACTGCAGCTGAAACAAAAGAGACCATCTATTTATATGAAGAGGTGCATCACAACTGCAGCTGAAACAAAAGAGACCATCTCATTATATGAAGTGGTGCATCACAACTGCAGCTGAAACAAAAGAGACCATCTCATTATATGAAGAGGTGCATCACAACTGCAGCTGAAACAAAAGAGACCATCTATTTATATGAAGTGGTGCATCACAACTGCAGCTGAAACAAAAGAAACCATCTCATTATATGAAGAGGTGCATCACAACTGCAGCTGAAACAAAAGAGACCATCTATTTATATGAAGAGGTGCATCACAACTGCAACCGAAACAAAAGAAACCATCTCATTATATGAAGTGGTGCATCACAACTGCAGCTGAAACAAAAGAGACCATCTCATTATATGAAGAGGTGCATCACAACTGCAGCTGAAACAAAAGAGACCATCTATTTATATGAAGTGGTGCATCACAACTGCAGCTGAAACAAAAGAAACCATCTCATTATATGAAGAGGTGCATCACAACTGCAGCTGAAACAAAAGAGACCATCTATTTATATGAAGAGGTGCATCACAACTGCAACCGAAACAAAAGAAACCATCTCATTATATGAAGTGGTGCATCACAACTGCAGCTGAAACAAAAGAGACCATCTCATTATATGAAGTGGTGCATCACAACTGCAGCTGAAACAAAAGAGACCATCTATTTATATGAAGAGGTGCATCACAACTGCAGCTGAAACAAAAGCTTCTCAAATTGATCTCAAACATTGAAAGACCAACTCATTAAAATATGTTTTGCACGTCCGAACTGGATCTTAAACATTAAAAGACTAAATCATCATTACTGGAGGTGGTACATTTCAATAAAGACTATAGAGGCTTGATTTTGTTTTCACAATGATCCTTTTGTATTGATAAGCAACTCGTTATAAACCTCTACAAAAGTTACTTGCTGGAACGGGTACACACCACAGAGGTCTATAACTCCAAATCTTTGCAGTGAATATTGTGCTTAATTAATGGTCAAACCGAGACAGGGTATCTCTTCATTGTAACCTGAAGCTGATAGCTTTTTAATATATGTCAGTATATGTGCTCTAGAGATCAGACTTCCAGACGACCTCAGCTGACACTACAACTGCCTTTCTATGGTAACTGGGGTATCATTGGGTGTGGACAGCACCCGCAACTCATTCTTACACTTCACCATGAATGCGGAAGGTTATACTTTCTCTACTACTCGGAACATTCGGACCAGCAAAATACACCCCTATATCTACTGACCACATTCTTCACAGAGAAAGTCCAGCATAGCATGGCTTTCTCAGAATGGAGCCCACATGACCACGGACAGTTGCAGTGTGTAACCCATGTCCAGGCACCTTGGTCGTCTAGGTATAACCTACAATTGTCGAAAGACATGCTTACATTCAGTCAAAGCCACCGAGTCTATAGACACTATGTGGAGTTAAAGTAGCACCGAGTTTACACCATAATATTAAAAAAATGATTCTGTCTGGAAAAAAATCTCTGCTTCGTCTAGGTGATGCATCTCAAATGGCGACAATCATACAAAAACAGTTCATATAAGTAGGAAGTGGCACGTCACAACTGGATCTGAAACATATGTGAACAACTCAATATATGAAGAGGTGCATCATAACTGCAGCTGAAACAAAAGAGACCATCTCTTTATATGAAGAGGTGCATCACAACTGCAACTGAAACAAAAGAGACCATCTCATTATATGAAGAGGTGCATCACAACTGCAGCTGAAACAAAAGAGACCATCTATTTATATGAAGAGGTGAATCACAACTGCAGCTGAAACAAAAGAAACCATCTCATTATATGAAGAGGTGCATCACAACTGGTGCTGAAACAAAAGAGACCATCTATTTATATGAAGAGGTGCATCACAACTGCAGCTGAAACAAAAGAGACCATCTATTTATATGATGTGGTGCATCACAGCTGCAGCTGAAACAAAAGAGACCATCTCATTATATGAAGAGGTGCATCACAGCTGCAGCTGAAACAAAAGAAACCATCTCATTATATGAAGTGGTGCATCACAACTGCAGCTGAAACAAAAGGGACCATTTCATCATATGAAGAGGTGCATCACAACTGCAGCTGAAACAAAAGAGACCATCTATTTATATGAAGTGGTGCATCACAACTGCAGCTGAAACAAAAGAAACCATCTCATTATATGAAGAGGTGCATCACAACTGCAGCTGAAACAAAAAAGAGACCATCTCATTATATGAAGTGGTGCATCACAACTGCAGCTGAAAAAAAAGAGACCATCTATTTATATGAAGTGGTGCATCACATCTGCAGCTGAAACAAAAGAAACCATCTCATTATATGAAGAGGTGCATCACAACTGCAGCTGAAACAAAAGAGACCATCTATTTATATGAAGAGGTGCATCACAACTGCAACCGAAACAAAAGAAACCATCTCATTATATGAAGTGGTGCATCACAACTGCAGCTGAAACAAAAGAGACCATCTATTTATATGAAGAGGTGCATCACAACTGCAGCTGAAACAAAAGCTTCTCAAATTGATCTCAAACATTGAAAGACCAACTCATTAAAATATGTTTTGCACGTCCGAACTGGATCTTAAACATTAAAAGACTAAATCATCATTACTGGAGGTGGTACATTTCAATAAAGACTATAGAGGCTTGATTTTGTTTTCACAATGATCCTTTTGTATTGATAAGCAACTCGTTATAAACCTCTACAAAAGTTACTTGCTGGAACGGGTACACACCACAGAGGTCTATAACTCCAAATCTTTGCACTGAATCTTGTGCTTAATTAATGGTCAAACCGAGAGAGGGTATCTCTTCATTGTAACCTGAAGCTGATAGCTTTTTAATATATATCAGTATATGTGTTCTAGAGATCAGACTTCCAGACGACCTCAGCTGACACTACAACTGCCTTTCTATGGTAACTGGGGTATCATTGGGTGTGGACAGCACCCGCAACTCATTCTTACACTTCACCATGAATGCGGAAGGTTATACTTTCTCTACTACTCGGAACATTCGGACCAGCAAAATACACCCCTATATCTACTGACCACATTCTTCACAGAGAAAGTCCAGCATAGCATGGCTTTCTCAGTATGGAGCCCACATGACCACGGACAGTTGCAGTGTGTAACCCATGTCCAGACACCTTGGTCGTCTAGGTATAACCTACATTTGTCGAAAGACATGCTTACATTCAGTCAAAGTCACCGTGACTGTAGAAACTATGTGGAGTTAAAGTAGCTCCGAGTTTACACCATAATATTCAAAATATGATTCTGTCTGGAGAAATAATTTGCTTCGTCTAAGTGATGCTTCTCAACTGGACATAAATCATAAAAAAACAGCTCATATTAGTAGGAAGTGGCGCGTCACAACTGGATCTGAAACATATGTGAACAACTCATTATATGAAGTGTTGCGTCACGACTGCAGCTTAAACATTTGAGACCAACTCATTATATGAAGTGGCACGTCACAACTGAAACTGAAACATTAGAGATACCTCATTATATGAAGTGGTGCTCACAACTGGATCTGAAACATAAGTACACGACTCATTATCTTAAGTGGCGCGTCACAACTGGAGCTGAAACAAAAGAGAACAACTCATTATATGATGTGGTGCATCTCAGCTAGATATGAAACATATAAGACCAACTAAATAAATGAAGTGGTGCATCACTAGTGCAGCTGAAACACTAGACACCAGCTCATTATAAGAAGTGATGCATTGCAACTGGAGATAAAGCATATGAGAACAACTCAATACATGAAGTGGTGCATCACTAGTGCAGCTGAAACACTAGACACCAGCTCATTATAAGAAGTGATGCATTGCAACTGGAGATAAAGCATATGAGAACAACTCAATACATGAAGTGGTGCATCACTAGTGCAGCTGAAACACTAGACACCAGCTCATTATAAGAAGTGATGCATTGCAACTGGAGATAAAGCATATGAGAACAACTCAATACATGAAGTGGTGCATCACTAGTGCAGCTGAAACACTAGACACCAGCTCATTATAAGAAGTGATGCATTGCAACTGGAGATAAAACATTTTAGAACAACTCAATACATGAAGTGGCGCATCACAGTTGGAGCTACAACACTAGATACCAGCTCATTATAAGAAGTGATGCATTGCAACTGGAGATAAAACATTTTAGAACAACTCAATACATGAAGTGGCGCATCACAGTTGGAGCTACAACACTAGATACCAGCTCATTATAAGAAGTGATGCATTGCAACTGGAGATAAAACATTTTAGAACAACTCAATACATGAAGTGGTGCATCACAGTTGGAGCTACAACACTAGATACCAACTCATTATATGAAGCGGTGCATCACAGTTGGAGCTACAACACTAGAGACCAACTCATTATATGAAGCGGTGCATCACAGTTGGAGCTACAACACTAGAGACCAACTCATTATATGAAGCGGTGCATCACAGTTGGAGCTACAACACTAGAGACCAACTCATTATATGAAGTGGTGCATCACAGTTGGAGCTACAACACTAGATACCAACTCATTATATGAAGCGGTGCATCACAGTTGGAGCTACAACACTAGATACCAACTCATTATATGAAGCGGTGCATCACAGTTGGAGCTACAACACTAGATACCAACTCATTATATGAAGTGGTGCATCACAGTTGGAGCTACAACACTAGATACCAACTCATTATATGAAGTGGTGCATCACAGTTGGAGCTACAACACTAGATACCAACTCATTATATGAAGTGGTGCATCACAGTTGGAGCTACAACACTAGAGACCAACTCATTATATGAAGTGGTGCATCACAGTTGGAGCTACAACACTAGAGACCAACTCATTATATGAAGTGGTGCATCACAGTTGGAGCTACAACACTAGATACCAACTCATTATATGAAGCGGCGCATCACAGTTGGAGCTACAACACTAGATACCAACTCATTATATGAAGCGGTGCATCACAGTTGGAGCTACAACACTAGATACCAACTCATTATATGAAGCGGTGCATCACAGTTGGAGCTACAACACTAGATACCAACTCATTATATGAAGCGGTGCATCACAGTTGGAGCTACAACACTAGATACCAACTCATTACTTGAAGTGGCTCTTCACAATCGGAGCTGTAACATTTGAGACTAACACATTATTTGAAATGTTTGTTTGTTTGTTGTTAACGCCACACTCAGCAATGTGACAGCAATCTGTAAATAATCGAGTCTGGAACAGACAAACCAGTTATGGACATCATGACCATCGATCAACGCAAATGACATAGTCTCCTTTTATGGCAAGTATGGGTTGCTGAAGACCTATTCTATCCCGCATCTTCACGGTAGTTATGAAGTGGTGAGTCACAACTGGAGCTGAAACATTAGGGTTTGGTGAAGCTAGGGTGCATAGTTAAAAAAATATAGGCCGTACAAAACACCCATCCTAAAACTTTAAGTTTCTTAATTTTTCCATGGAAATGGCAAAAATTAAAAAATTCAGAATCTTCAAACTAGCAAAAGGCACAGGTACTCATTGTGGTAAATGTGTGTAGCAAGCTTGATGAAGCTAGGATGCATAGTTAAGAAGATATGGACCGTACAAAACACCAAAACTAAAAGTTTAAGTTTCTAATGTTTCCATGATAAACGGCAAAAAATTAAAAATTCAGAATCTTCAAACTAGCAAAAGGCACAAGTACTCATTGTGGTTAATGTGTGTAGAAAGTTTGGTGAAGCTAGGGTACATAGTTAGAAAGATATAGGCCGTACAAAACACCCATCCTAAAACTTTAAGTTTCTTAATGTTTCCATGGAAACGGCAAAAATTATAAAGTTTAGAATCTTCAAACTAGCAAAAGGCACAAGTAATCATTGTGGTTAATGTGTGTAGCGAGTTTGGTGAAGCCTCGGGTGCATGGTAAACAAGTTATGGGCCGTACAAAAGCTCGGACGGAAGGACGGACAGACGGAACGCTATATACCCCCGATTTACTTCGTAAACGGGGGTATAACTAGAGACCAAATCATTATGTGAAGTGGCGCGTCACAACCGGAGCTGAAACATTAGATATCAACTCACTGTAAGAAGTAGCTTTTTGTTGTTGTTGTTGTTGTTGTTGTTGTTGTTTAACGCCGCACTCAGCAATATTCCAGCTATATGACGGCGGTCTGTAAATAATCGAGCCTGGATCAGACAATCCAGTGATTGACATGATGAGCATCGATCCGTGCAATTGGGATCGATGACATGCATCAACCAAGTCAGCGAGCCTGACCACTTCGTATGTGATGACCGCCTGAGAAAAAGAGTAATGTTTTTGAGCCAAGGTAAGATATTTCCAAACCTAATTGGAAGGTCTGCTCGCGTTCTTACCTGGAGGTGTATTGTTTCCTCTGCTGCCGCTTACCTGGCTGTCTGCTGACTGTCTTGGACGAAAGGAACTGCAGGTTCGGGCACCATGTCCTGTACACTCTAACCCTAACCCTAAGTGTTCTATTTACAGCAGACAGAACACATGGATGTAACACTTTTAGAACGCGTCCATGTGTTCTGAAAATAGTCTGAATGTTGATGTTCTCGACCCAGAACAGGCGTATTAAGAACGTTTCAACGCGTTCTCACGATGTAACACTTTTGGAACGCATGTAAATTGTTCTATATCGAGATTCAGAACTCAACGGGTTCTCAGACATTGCTTCCACTGTACTGAAATGACAATCGTTGAATCGTAGAATTTAAACCATAGCGACACACCCATGCACATTCTCTGGCATAAAACCACACGGACGAAACTCAGAACTGTAACCATGAATTCTTTATTATCATTATTTGTCATGATCATGTGGATATTCAAGTCACATAAATAGGTGTGTCAGAGTTCTACATGAAACATTACAAGCTGTCGTATGGCCATATATTGTCCCGTGAAAATGTCCCTTTTCAACTGTAAATCAAGATGTCAAAGACTGAGCGCGCACAATCAAAATTATAACCATCATCACCCAACTCATCTCAGCTTTAACATCATGTAACTCATATTTTATACAGTGCTCCGGATTGCGAAATATGGCGAGATTAGTAAAGTGGTTACCGCGCTTCTCGTCCTTCTTCTGCCATGCTGAACTTCATGCGAATGACGCAATTTTTTTAGTATCCACCCATGACACATATACGTAACTATTATTATATCAGACAGCCAATTTGAAAAAGAAATATATCAAACCGGCCAGAAAGATTTACTGTTCCCCAATGTACAGTTATTGGCGTGAGACCACCAACGTTTAGTCCGCAACGAAAGCATCTTCCCGGGGCAAGAGAGTTAACTGACTGTAAAAGTCCAGTTTCCACCCTTGCCGAACAAAGCTGGAATTCCTGGGCTCGATCGTAGCGCCACCAATGGCTATTACCAGTTATGTCCCTTCTAAGCCTCTCCTATGGACCAATCAGATTCCACCTCTCGTATAAGTTGCGTTTGCTTCACACAAAATGGTGGCGCCCAGTAAAGACGATCTGATCGATAATCAAGATCTATATTGTGATAACATGTCTTACATCGCGAAATGCATCAAATCACGTGAGCACCTTGATTAAAAACATGAACAGATTTAGAAAATATCTGCTGACAACGAGTTGGCGGTGCACATGCTTTTCCAATCCTGCAATCGATCGAAATCTGCTCGACAGTTTACGAACCGGATTACGATTTCGGTGCGCGATTTTGATTGGACTATGCATAGACTCGTTAGTCCAGCCAAAATATAACTCCACAATACCAGCCTAGTTCGTCAAGGGTGGAAACTGGACTTTTATAGTCAGTTAACTCTCTTGCCTCGGGAAGATGCAACGAAAGTTGTCGACTCTGTTTCATGGTGATTTAGCATGGCGCTGTCTTTCTGTTTATTATGCTGATTTACAGAAAATATTCAAGCCTAAGATGTGGAATGATAGCTATGATCGTTAATATTACGGTCGTATAGTGTATATTTATGGGCAGCAAGTCCATGATCACAACGTAAACATTGAATGGCCAGGCCCGAAGTGATCGACAGGGCACCTTCGCATCATAGCAGTGTCGCGATTTCTTGTCTACCAGTTATCCTACATGCTCGCCCGTTTCGACAAATAACTGCTGCTTTTTTTTCATATGACTAACAGTCATGTGTTATTCCTCTAACTACCTGACAGTGTGAATGAATTGCCCTAACCATTTCACATTTTGTCGTAAAAGGAGATTTCAAAAGTTTGGCCACGACATCTAACGTTATTCGACGTCAAATTGTAAACAAATTGTGTCAAGGTCGGTTTCACATGTGGTGGTTCGGCCCTCGTTACTGTCGACGGTACACGCGAAACATAAAACAACTATTGAATACATCGACATAACTTCTAAAATACGGTTTATTTGGTTTTGTTTTTTTGTTGTTTAACGCTGCACTAAGCAATATTCCAGCTACATGACGACGCTCTGTAAATAATCGACAGACAATCCAGTGAATAATATCATGAGCATCGATGACATGCATCAATCAAGTCAGCGAGCCTGACCACCCGACCCCGTTAGTCGCCTCTTACGACAAGCATAGTCACCTTTTAGGGCAAGCATGGATTGCTGAAAACCTATCCTACCCGGAAATTCACGGGTTCTAAAATGACAGCAATACCTTTTTTGCATTTGGGTTAACCGCTTATGGATACGATGTGCTGTAAAGTACGATTTTGATTATTTTTCCTTTCATTGGAACTGTTATACTGGCGCTATGATTGGCTTGCTGAAATAGTATTTTCCGCGAGTAATGGTACATGCTGTGATTGCACAAGATAATTGATAATCAATTATGTGTGTATATACATCATCAAATGTGTACATCAATACACATTATAAATGTCCTCAGAAAATGGAATATATAACCATACGACTGCTCGTATTTCCAACATTCTGCCATGGATATAAGATCCAATTGATATTAAATTTACAAATTATTGCTGTAGACTGTACTCTCGATTAACGTATTATAATCTATTGTGTGTCTTCAACTCTCATTTGATATGTTATCTGAAAAGTCAGTACTGAGTAAACGCTTTACATTTTTTCGTTTAATGACGTTACAATCTTCAATTTGATTTGTGTAGGCTAAATAGACGGTCCGTGACTTCTCGCCACTGTGATTTTGTCGTCTGGAAAGGTACGCGTGATTTGACCACGCGTGTTGTGACGTGAATGACGTCACGTTAAACAGCTGATCTAATGTTGTTGTCGTTCGTATAATGGATACACGTGGTTTCAGTTTCCAAATAATAATATATTCTCTTTGACAGAACTAGAAAGTAGACTAGTACGTCACGAATGGGAAGATTACCACGGCGACCGACGAGTGAATGAGACCCTTTATCACTAGACTAACAGTCAGAATATTTGGGACCATTTTCTGATTTTGGTATGTTGACGAACGTGCTTTTCAGATCTCTTTAAAGGTTTAATATTCCAAGAAAATAATGTGCATCTAGTTGAGTAAGGGAATGGAATGTTTAACGGTGAGAAATCTGTCAAAATGGACCCAATATTAAACAACCTTTTGTTTATTTTTTAACCTCATACACGTATATTAGAATCTCGCATGGTTCAATTTATAACATAAACAGTAAATATAATCAGATCTACACGCAATATATAGGTAAATTCATAATCGATTTCTGAATGACAAAATGATTTCAGTGTAGACTAACTGTGATTTCGTTTTGATGTTAGAAATAGTTTTCATTTTGTTTTTTTCACTGTGCATTATATATATTATTAAATACTTCGATCAGTGGCATACGTATTTAGTAATAATTACTTTGTTTGCATCCTTAGTAAGAAAGAGAATTTGTAAAAGAAAAATCTTGTCTAAGAGAAAAATGAATGCGTTCTTGTGGGGTTTTTTTCACAATTTTAAATTGTGTCTTCCTCAAAGCTGTAGTTAAACTAGGCCAAACGAAAAAAGGAAAGACATAATAACTGAAAACAATTAATATTAAAGATTGTGTTTAATTGGAAATAAACTATCACAAATGTCTTTGACTGTGCATGTACATACCTAAGTGTAAAATACACTTCTAAAGTCGTATTTATAAAACAATATGAAAGAAAAAGTTGTATTTCAAGGACTAACCATACAAGTATGTTTTGAGCAATGTTCTAAGCCAAGTTCGAAATACATGCTGAGTGGTCATTGTGAAACAATTCTTTTCAGAGTTTTGAGCACATGAACTGTATGTACATTGAACACTACTTCAATCGAAGTAATTCATATTTTCGTAATTTTCTCTTTCACTTGACCTAGATATTACTTTTAATTGTACCGCAAAAACAATAATATTGCCTTCTTTCACCTGTGCAAGTTATCGTTTCCTTGTATTAAATATAGCCTACTCTATGTTTCTTGGGCTTCCAAATTCAAGTATTAAAATTGTCCAATTAATCTCGTTTCAAGCTTTTTGTAAGGTAGATTTAAACCATTAACAACTCATCATAACACACGAAGTATAATTAAGCGGTCTGTGTGATTGCACAAGGAAGCAATATGCTTGTATGACATACAGCGCATAAGTAACGAGTGATCGAAATAGCTTTGTTCAATAAATTTCAACCTATGAAGACCGTTCATGAACCGTTTCACCGATTTTTATTGAATGTACATGTACTTACTCTTGCGTGGTAGTACGTTAAAATCTTGTTAATTATTAAGAAAAAATGATTATGTCAGATATTGAGCGATGTCAATTTGAGTATTGTCAGGGCTGTTGAGCGATCTTTCACATTTTGTCCTTTGAAAATGTCCGATGTCATTTACCCCGAAGTTGTTTTTATCACTAATGAAAGAGCACGGACACGGAAACCTACATGGACGTAATCGGGATTTCTTCAAGATATTCCAAAATGTCATTCGTATTGTAACATTCTCTTTGACAGCCTGCGTACGAACTAATCACGACAACTTCCGTCAATTTTGTTTGGATGTGAAAAACACTAACAATTTCATCGGGATTTTATAAAGGTACTGACCAGTTATCGCTGAGAAATATTTATCCGAAAATGATGAATAAAATGGACTCGTGATAATTAGAAAAAAATCACCAGAATCACCTTGCTGAAATACAACTTTAGAAAAGATGCGTGGGCTGTGTCACGTGAGTATTTCATGCGAAAATATAAATCAAACAACACAATAAAATATTTTCAGGTCTGTCATTTCTTTCTATCTGTCTGGTGCTTCCATATCACGATTAATGTAGAAAAGAAGGAACCTTACAATACCGGCACTTTTATCGATGGCTAGGCAGTGCCAGTAGAAATACTGAAACGCCCAGACAGTTTTGACAACAGACAAATTTTATGTTAAAATGAATCATATACATATTCTGTCACACCATACCAAACCAAACCAAAAACAACCTCTGGCAAATATATATTTAACCATTTCATTTATCGGGACAAAAAGTGTAGAGACCAAACCATTATATGAACTAGTGCCACACACCTGGAGCTACAGTATTAGAGACCAGCCCATTATATGAACTAGTTCCACACACCTGGAGCTAAATTATGAGAGACCAGCCCATTATATGAACTAGTGTCACACACCTTGAGCTAAAGTATTAGAGGCCAGCCCATTATATGAACTAGTGTCACACACATGGAGCTAAAGTATTAGAGACCAGCCCGTTATATGAACTAGTGCCACACACCTGGAGCTAAATTATGAGAGACCAGCCCATTATATGAACTAGTGTCACACACCTTGAGCTAAAGTATTAGAGGCCAGCCCATTATATGAACTAGTGTCACACACATGGAGCTAAAGTATTAGAGACCAGCCCGTTATATGAACTAGTGCCACACACCTGGAGCTAAAGTATTAGAGACCAGACCATTATATGAACTAGTGTCACACACATGGAGCTAAAGTATTAGAGACCTGCCCATTATATGAACTAGTGCCACACACGTGGAGCTAATTATAAAGTTTTAGAGACCAGCGCATTATGACAGGAGATATCTCAACTAGAGCTATAACATGAGTGAACATCACATAATAAAAGATGTCACACCTGTAGCTGAAACGATAGAGATGAACTCATTATATGAATTGGCGCGTCACAACTGGAGCTAAAACATTAGAAACCACGGTCTAGATTTTCGAAGCGATCATAGTTACTGATTTCTTAACTACTTACGTTCAAAGATAAGATATCTCAAGTTTAAGATCAGATTCATTTTCGAAACTAACTATCAGAGAACTCATTTGTGTTAGAGATTGAAAAAGCGGGGTGTTTTCCAGTGATGTCACGGGTATGTCCCAGCTGCTGACAATAACAACATGGAGAAGTGACACGGAATTCATAATCACATTGTCAGGTCACACTGTTTCACACGCAACATTTTGAGTGACAGTCCGTTAAGTGCTACATATGTCCAATGTGTAGACGTTTTGTTCTTATGATAAATGATACCATGACTCCCCGAACACAGATATCATTCGTGCGCCATGCAAAGTGAGTGAGCGAGTATGGTTTTACGCCGCTTTTAGCAATAATGCAGCAATATCACGACGGGGGACACCAGAAATGGGCTTCACACATTGTACCCATGTCGAGAATCAACCCGGGTCTTCGGCGTGACGAGCGAACGCTGTGCTATGCAAAGGCATTTTTTAAACAAAATAAATGTTATAATCAATACCACATTATAGTTATTAGAATTGAAATAATGTGCAAAAAAGATACTTCACTATTTTCCCTTTTAACGATCCTCTCGCGAGAGGGCAGAGCTTTATGTAAACACATCGCGTTCAAAGTCAAGAACGAAAGTAATTAAGGGACGTTATTCTAAATGACAAAGGCGAAACCTATTATCGAATAGCTGGCGTTCAGCATTTAAGATGCGCGTTCAGGTCTGATGTTACGTGATGTATGCTGGGTTAGTTTCACAATACTGCTTGTTTATGTGTTTATGTAAAGAGTCAAGTTTATAGAGAAATCACTTACATTATACCTGGAAACACTCAAAAAAAACAAAAATTGTTCAGGAAGCAGCGCACCCACGAGCGAGTTACAAGGACAATGTAAGTTTCTTTTGTTATTTACAAATCCAATATATTTCAAGAATAAACAAAGGACTCAAATACAATATCAAGCTTCTTGTATTTAGATTTCTTTATTTTAAACCTATCTAGGTCCAATTCTTATCAAAATTTGAAAGTTACACTTTCGTTCACAAAGGGATCTTCAGCGTGGACTCGGATGGAAATATATTGTAACTATTGACTATAGTTATGTGGATCGCTGTCGCGATTAAGAACATTTCTAACGTGATATCTTCGATGCGTTCTTCGTGGTTTTTTTTCCGAATTGTCAATTTGAATCACACAGTTTAACAAAATGAAATGTCAGTCTTTGAACGTAAATCAGATTATTTGTTTGAAAACAGGTATGGAGCTATCTTAGATTAATGACAATCTTATGATATCTTAGGGTTACGATAGTTTCGAAAATACTCTACGATAGCCTACGATTTCCTTACGATAACTTTACGATAAGTTTTGAGCTACGATCGTTTCGCAAAAAATCTAGCTCATTATGATAGAAATAATACGTCTTAGCTGGAGCTAAAGAAGATACACTCATGTTAATAAAAAAAATGGGGCGCCTCAACTGATACTGACACATTAAAAACATTAAAAGATCAATTCATTTCAAGAACCATAAAATTGAAAACGATAATGTCTGTATCTGCATCGTCTAAGAAATCTAGATAGATTTCAACTTGAGCTTAAACATTAAAAGTACAACTCATTTTAATAGGAAGTGGCGCGTCTTAAATGGAACTCATTAAAAGACTTATTGTAGGAAGTGGGATGTCACAAATGAAGCTAAAACAAGCTACGAGACAATCATGACAGGGTTTCACGCATCTGCGCTGGAGCCAAAACATTAAAAAACGCACTCATTATTATTCATTCTTTCACATTATTTCATGGTATAATCGGCCGTAGCAACTACTATCAGCGACAGCGACAGCAACATCCCGGCATCAACATCAGCACAACGTCCGACTCGCAAACATCTTTCATCCTCCACCACTAAAGTCTCCATCTAAAGCCTCCGACCCTACCACAATCCAACAAAGTCCTGTCCGCATTCTTCTTCAAATAAATAAAAGCGACAATATCCTTACCACATTCAATAGAAATCTCTGCTAAAAGCAGAGTCGATTGTACGACATCCGACTATGTCATGAGCATGTGTTTATGAATCACTCGAGAATAGTGATGATACCAGGTGTTCGGGAAAGGTGAGCGTATCCTGCACCACCGGTGGCACCCGTCACAAACACATGTAAAGGCAAGTTAATTGTTCACCTGAAACAACACGGGAACATACCCCATGCAGCCACCATACCCACCGCCATTGCTGGCGCCAGTCGAGCCCCAAAGTTCATTCAGTTTGTACCACACTCTGTGAAGGTTCATTCTTCAATAAACTCACCCAAAGTGAAAGTCGATTTTTAAGTAATCCCTGAGGGCAAGAACTGGAACCTCCCTCAACACATTACTTATATTATCTCACCTATTATCTACCCCCGCCAACTCTAAAACTCTTTAACTTAGCAAGATGATCAAAACATTGTAAATCTATATGGACATAAATCCCTTCACACTAAAAGCATAAACTAAATGGAACATTTTGTTCTTACTCGACCCATTTAGACAAAGTAAGTTCAAGAATTCACACAGCCATTGCAGATCTAAACTCTGCAACTAAACACCACAGTGATCAATGTACAAACTGCAAAACCACCGCTGACCTTGACAACTGATCTCTATATCACGATCAGTAACTAACTTCATTCTTCACCACTCGCCTCTTTCCGTAACCTGCAAGAAGATATCGCTATTCGGCTTGTCCCGGAATAACACCAGTTGGTCACGAATGTAACTAACTTCTGTTCTATACATCAAAATATAAAAAGCAATCTAGCTTTTCTCTTCAGGCCATTTAATGCATCGACAGTATTCACGGCAATTTCAAATGGCATTATAATACACAGCAAATATATTAGATTAGGGTTTGACAAAACATATTTCCAAACTAACCAAATGCCATATATATTGAATCTAAATTCGTTTTTGTATATCTTTGTAAGCTTGCTGATGTCAGTCAATGGGTGAAGGGGTTTAGCAAAGTCTCACCTTGTGAAGATTTGTTGATAAGAATTCCGAAGGAAAACGTGACATCTAACGTCACCCCTCCCAATTTAGACACTGTACTAACTTTGCGGTTGCTTACAGCGGTTCAAACAACTACCATCGTCGGAGTAAGACTGCTGAATCGACGGAGCTAAACTCGTTTTTATTGCAATTAGTACTAAGATTTATTGATATTTAACCAACAGTTTGCAGGTTTCACAAAGAAAACAACATGTATTGATGTTACGACACCTTTCATAGCGCAGCTGGACAAGATAGAGCTGCAATGAATGGTTAAAAGCGTCATTTCGCAGCAAATACGCTGTATGTACATGCATATGTTGTTCGCCTATGTGTGGAGGTATTGGACAAAATTCTTACAGCCACAGCGATTGTTTACATAATTATATGTTCACCAACAAGATTGTTTAATTACATATTGCTGCACTTACCATGTCGTTTTGTTCAACGTCCTCTCCAGAGTGAAATCATACGGCAGGGCAGGAAATCAAGCTGAAATGTTTCTTCGTGAAAAGTCTTCATTATGCACATGACATAACAAAGTTTTAAACGCATCGTTCAAAATAGCGCGTGAATAATATTTACATGAGAAATAGGGGTCTAAGCCCATTGTAATCTCTATTTTATATGAATTCTAAGCAAATTGTTGAAATTAATTTAACATGCACCGGTGCATTTGATAATGTAAACGTCGTCTGCTTCGATCAATAGAGTCTGGATTACGCGCAGGAAAATCTCGTGCAACGGAAGTGGTCCCCGATTGGCTAAACTCGTAACCATGACATCGCGTGACTATTCTGGTGAACACCTGCATGAAATATACAACACTTCAAACCTGATTTGACATTTGTTTATATAAATAATCTTAACCGACAAAGCCATTGGCGGTGGGGTTTGTCTAGCGAGGATAAAGCGTTGAGTCGTCACACCAATTCACCACATGGGTACACCATGTAGAGCCGATTTTCACGGCCCTCTCCGTAATATGGCTTGGATTTTGTTCCAAATTTCGCAAATGATTTTGTAATAATAAATGGTAATATTTAGCGGTATTCATCATAATAGAATGGCGATGTAACACAGTGGATGGTCGACCAGGAGTTGCCAAGCGACTTAACATTTTAATGCGTGTTAATCATAATGATGATTATGAAAAACAAATTATCACAGAATTATGAACAATAAGTATAAAGTACCACACGAGTAAAAACGTATTAACTGAGGGTCAAAGGAGAGTATACCGAGTTTGTTTTTTTATATAATGGAAAATAATTGAAAGAACTGTTGTTAGATTTGATTATGTCTATTTAACCATCACTCATTCCTGCAACAGTGTAAGAAAAGTAATCTGTGGCTGAATAATTTTGTGTACAAATATATAGGTTCGATAAAGACTAGGGTAGGAAATGAATTTGCAACCACATGACCGCTCATGTTTGAAATGTTATAAATCTATGTCGAAAAGAGCAAATTTATTGATTTTCAAGATATCAAAGTACCCATCAACGAAATTCATATAGTCGGTCCCTTAGAATATATATAACCAATAATTCTGTTTCTAGACGGTCATTCAACGCACCTGACCCCAGAACGGTGCACTGTTTGTGTGGAGAACAACATCGTCCTGTGCTGTCTCCCTTCACACGCATGACTTGTTATTAGACCTGAGTTTCTTTAGTCCTCTCAAACATGCATGGCGCCAATCTACGAGATTTTCAGATTTCAAATATCGGAGAATGCCTGAGCAAATGTACCTTTGCAAACGTATTCAAAACTGCTTCTTTCACAGAAATTGCAAAGAGGGGTTTCTTCGAATCTGGCCTGTTTCCGCTCAATCCTGGTATAGTAACTGATAATCAGAAATTTAAACCCAGCACTATCTTCGATACATGCAAACCAGTCCTTCAGTCAACCCCTGTAACCCCATCCACGGTCAGAACATTCCCATCTGCACCCCGGCAGACACTCGGTTAAGTCAGGAAACTCCATCCCAACCTTCGGCTACACTAACATCACCAGAATGTGCATCCTCTCCAGTCGTACAAACAACTCTGCCATCATCACCTACAAACCCACATGCGGACCGCCTCCGTGGTCTAGTGGTAGGGAGTCCGCCCGGAGAGCGGGAGGTCCGGGGTTCGATCCCCTGCGGGTCATACCAAAAGACGTTAAAAGATGGTACTTGTTACCCTGTCTTGCGCTCGGCATTAAGAGTCTAAAACAAGGACTGGTCGGCTCGGAGTCAGTATACTGAGCCCGAGTGGGGTATCCATGTTAAACTGCGGCATGGTATCTCATTGAGCTAGCACTATAAATCGGCATCAGTGCGGACTAGAACAAGCAGCCACACAAACACATAAACGTACATACACGTCGCTATATAAGTGCAATAATCTTGGACGCGACGTTAAACCCAATTTCACCTCACCTCACCTCACAAACCCACAGACACCCGTACAATTACAAACTGGACACATCACAACGCATCTAACAGACACTTCACCCCTCGCCTTACATTCTACATCAACTGTAGCCACAGCCCACACAGCCAACGCATTTGACAAATATTTGGCTCTCCCTCAAGTATGGAGCCGTACCCAAAACTGTAAGCCTACAATGTTGCCCAAATCATCAGAGAACTTCTCCTATCAAAGAAGGAAAAGGCAGAGGAAGAGAAACAGATGAAAGAAAGCAAATGAGAGAGGAGACGAAACTTAAACGAGTGAGTGAGTGAGTACGGTTTTACGCCGCTTTTAGCAATGTTCCAGCAATATCACGCCGGGAACACCAGAAATGGGCTTCACACATGTACCCATGTCGGGAATCGAACCCGGGTCTTCGGCGTGACGAGTGAACGCTTTAACCACTAGGTTACCCGACCGCCCCCACACAATTGGGATCGATGACATGCATCAACTAAGTCAGTGAGCCTGACCACCCGATCCCTTTTGTCGCCTCGTACAACAAGCATAGTCGCCTTTTACGACAAGCATGGGTTGCTGAAGACCTGTTCTTCCCCGGATCTTCACGGGTCTCCCTATCTACAACAGGAGAAGGGAACTTCAAAGAGGGAAGAAGGAAACAGAATACCCGACCGCCCCTTAAACGAGAAGAAGAGAAAGCAGCCCGGAAAGCCCTAAAAGAAAAGGAACGGGAAGAGAAGCGTGAACAGAAGAGAAAACAAGAAGACGATAAAAAGACATCCAAAATGTTAAAACAAATTGAAATGAAAAGAAAGGAAACACCAGACAGTGACGAAGACCTCTCTGATTTCGAGAATCCCTACATGGATGACGACGGCTACGACGACAGCGATTTTCCAGATAATACCCCCGGGTTTTTTGTCACCTTTTTGGGGGTCAGGATTTGGCGGATGATGACGACTGGGTTGGATGCCTAAATTGTACAAAATGGTTCCACAAGAATTGCCTTGGATACCAGACATTACCACGCCAACAACTGGCCGACCTTCCATTCACGTGTCACACTTGTAGCTGAGAGAGAAAAGAATGTTTCCCTCATATGCAATGTGAATTTTATTATTGGCATAGTTTGCTATTTTTTTTAAAGTGAACTCAGTGTTAATTTCACATTAAAATGTACAAAACATATACATTCTTTTCATATTTAACAGAAATATGGAATTTCACTTTGACGCCCTGTTCCACGAGATCCATGCATACTCTGGACCACCTGGGTGGGGTATAGACACCAATGCAGCTATCACCATAGCACGAGACCCACCGAAATATTTTCGTCAATAACTGGGTAATATTAAACCTGAAACTATATTCATTGGCTGTAATGGTTTATTTCTATGATTATAATTAATGACTTTGCACCTAATTAACAACGGAAGATTATTCAGCGAAAGTTGCCACTTGTCATATTATATTTTCTTTCTTCATAGGTACCATGTGTATCATCTGAAGCCGTTACCATTTATGGCACTGAAGATGAATCAGGAACCAGAAAACAAACATCTATCACGTAGAACGCCCTCAAAATTAGCATTCCCGATGAAGCTGACATACATTTCCGTAGTTTAGATCTGACACAATGAGAAAAACACAATTGTAATTATGTTATATTCGGGTAAAGACATTTTTTTTTTAATTCTTAAAGTGCCCGGGTACTGCCGCAAGGGTGTCCGACTTCAACCGCTGGCGTCCGATTACTACCGAAGTATTCGTCGAGGATATATCCTTCGAATTTGCTGAAACAAGCACAGGAACACGTCCCGTCCATTTGCTGTACATATGTGCCTTAAACGAACTATTTGGTTATAACGAACTAAAATAGTGCTCCTTTTCAATTCGTTATAACCGTAGTTTACTGTAACACGAATCTCAAAAGCACGTCAGAATTTACTCTACAAAGGCAGAATGTCAACCACAGACGAAACCCGACAGGACACTTGCTGAGCTCATAAAAGGATGCGATTTAAAGTTAAATTACAGAAAAAGTATCGAAATATAGAATATGTAAAGAAATCGTTTTAATACATCATTATCATATCAAAATGTTGAATCTGAGTACCAGATACGATTTTATTTGCGTCCCGTGTAATGCCCCCGTCACGCTTATTCGGAATCAGCAGGTCAAAGCAGAACCAGCCGGAAAGAAGAATTTTCAAAATTCGTGCCACATTCGGGGGGAATTTCAAATTGGCCAAGCTTTGTGAGAATGCTGTTCGAATACTTAGAATACGCTTCGGACACGCCTCGAATGATTCTTGCACATTCCGGGTGTATTAGCTCTCGAATGTAGTGGGAGCACAGTAGGAATATCTAGAATACAGTCAGAATATTTAGAATGCCATACGAGTGCGGTTCGATTGCTGCCCGAATACCGCCCGAAGTCTGGTTGAAAGGTGCTCGAATGCTGTACGAAATCACCTCGGATGCAGTCAGAATGGCCGCCGAATATGGTTCGAACGTCCAAGAATTCAAACAGAATGCAGCTCGAATACTTAGAATGTACTTCGAATGAAACACGAATGTCCCGAGTATGTGAGAGATGTGAAGGAGGCCAGGAGGAGAAGACCCAGAAGATATCAGACCCAACAATGGCCGCGGCCACTGGTGGAGTCCTTGACCTTGGCTCCCTAAGTTCCTCCTTGGCGGCATGACGTGAATTATGTCCGGACTCATTCGAGGGCCAGTCGGGATGTTCCGACTGCATTCGAGCCGCATTCGAGCGGCAATCGAAAAATTCTGACGGCATCCGAAGTGTATTCCAGCTGCATGAATGCTTTTAATTTCGAAATAGATTCCGGCAATCTAGTTGCATTCCAGCTCATTCGAGGTGCATTCGGGACATTCTGGCAGGATTTGATGTGGCTTGGCGTTTCGATTCTCCCTCGAATGCGATCAGAATGTTTCGAATGCTAATATTTAGGATGCGGTCAGGGTGCAGTTAAAATACACTTCGAATGCCGTTCGATATGTTTCTCCACTTCGAATACACCTCGAAAGTTTTGAGCATGAGCAAAACATTCAGGCCGGCCACCGAATATTTGGAATGCACTCAGAATGCAGTCAAAAGTTCTTTAATGCACTTCGAATATCCAGGAATAAACAAAGAATTTTCATTCAGACTTCATTCCGCCTCTAGTCCCGAACACCCTGTGAACAGACCCCCGAATTGCGCCTACCGAAAGGGGGTTGAATTGGCAGCCCCACAAAACGGAAGCGACGTCGGTGTTGGGGGTTGTATGAGGAGGGTTGAATAAAGATTGATCTAAACGTTTATTGTGCTGGATGGAAAGAAGAAGCTTATTTGAAGAGAAAATGAAATAAATCGAGGTGCGCTAATTTAGAATTTTCCGTTATATTCCGCCTCGGCCGTCGACCTCGTTTGCGAGTTTATTATTACAGAATATTAATATTAGTAAGTTAATACTAACATCATGGACCGTAAAACAGATTATCTATTTTATGGTATCTGGTAACATACGGTCCTGTGCTTCAGACAAACCTGTTATCATGTAGATCTACGTTCCCTTAGATCTATTAAACTTTTTTTTTTTACTAAAATCTAACATATATCTGGGTCCACAGTACCATGTAGGTCACATTATAAAACATTAGTGACATGCTTCTGAGCTAAATTGATAATATTGAAATAAAGCTTTCTGACATGATATAAGCGACATTATTATTTATTTCGCTCAGCGACACTAAGGGAGATAACTCTGTGTGGCACACACGGTCAGGATATCAACAAAAGCAAAGACATAACAGTGAAACATGCGGAACGATTGAAAAGAGGTACCCCAGGCCGGCTGGAAATGTTTTGTTGAACCACACACGTTTACAACGTGTTTTAATCGTAAAATTGAAATAAACCAGACAATGACAACTGGAGACGGGGGCATACGATTTCTCTGGTTATCTGGTGTGTGTGGCCCAGTTCTCTTGCTCAAACGTTTGTAATGAAGCCTTGGTTGATATGATGTATTGTTGTGATTGTGGACCAACTGTAACAGAGGACAGAGACACAAAACATTAACTCGAGGTTAATGGTTACTCAAAATAACTATACCAAAAAAAACACATGTCTCGATAGACAACTGAAAACTTGTTTTCTGTCTCTGTTTATATATGTTTTCTCTTTCCATGACCATTTGACTTTCTTCCTAATAGCCACTTTGGAATTTTGTACATTTTCAAGAAAAACACTTTCTTAAAATCAATATTGAAATTCAAATTGTATTCATGCCATTTCACATTTCATATGAAATCAACATGTGTAAAGTACAAGGGAAGTACAATACTTTGGTACCACGTAAGTTGGTCACGTTCATGGTCATTCTGTTGTATATTCAGCAGGTACTTTGTGGCGAGGATGGGACGTTATTCTGATAGTGATGATGATTATGATCTGAAGAAATCCAAGAAAAAGAAGAGGAGAAAGTCTAGGTCCAGATCAAGGTTCAGTACATCATCACTTAATGTTGTTGCTATTCACCCATCTGTGTCAGAATTTGGCAACTAATCATGCTAATGCAGCCAAATTCATGTCTGACAACGCAGTTTATCATAAAGATGTCTATAGTGGCTACGTCATAGTCATATATGCAGACATAAAGGCTGGGACAGGTAACTTGGGTGGGTACTTAACCTGCTATTAGCACAGCCACGGCGATTGAATTAATTAGTATCAAGCGCTTCACTCAGTACTGTGGACCACACCCGTCTTGCGTACAAGAGACGGCAGAGCCGTCTTGTGTACATGTTAGGTCTTACAAAAGCAAAGTCATTTTTTTACTGCAAGCATGGATTGCTGAAGACCTGTTCTCTACCCCAGATCTTCACAGGTATGTAGTTGTAGTAACAATGAAGACAGTTGACGTGTGACAGCATTGAAGCATATTTAAAGCATAGAGAAATGGTTCAGAATTATAGCCCTCAAATGATACAAGTCAATGAGGACTACCATCATTGGATTTGTACTTGTCCTCAGGACAATTTTGTAGTCTCGGGCTAGTGGACGAGTGTGAATTTCGAAGGCTGTTCCAATGATAATGTGACATGCACAACCAAAGGTGTTTCATGGCAAGTACTCTTTGCGAATTTATGCAGTTTGTGTCTCTATCATTGATTAAACAAAGACTATTATCATGATTATGTCCATTAACTGTTTGCTCTACAGATCAGCTAGCAGTGGAAGCAGCAGGTACTCCAGTAAGCATAAAAAGTCAAAGAAGACGAAGCACAAAAAAAGATCTCGCAGTCGCTCAAGAGATCGCCCTTTGAGAAGGTCAAGGTCAAGAAGTAGAGGTCGGAGGTCAAGGAGCAGAGATAGACACAGGTTAGTTCGTACTAGGAGTAACATCAAGTCTCTGAAATAAAAAGTTTTACAGAAAAACTGTTATGTTTTCTTGATCAAATATTGTAAAAAGAAGCCCAGAGACTCTCTTCCTGATACTTCAGTAATCTAGACTTGCCGACTATTATAGACTTGCATAGGCTTTTTAGATATATTTGTTTCAGGGTCATTTGATGGTAACAATTCACCAAACATTCAGTGCATCGCATCGCAATACTCTGCACGGCTCAAAAAAATATTTGAAGCCTTCGAGTTTTTGTTATATGTTTAAAAAATGTGGAGATATAGCGATCAGCATGTCCATCTGTCCGTCTATGGTCTGTTCACCGTTCGTTTTCCGTTTTCGGAGCTGAACTCCTAAACCTGTTGAATATTACTTATTGAAACGTGCTATACAGATCAGTCTAGTGATGAACTGGTGCCTTTTGATGATTTTGAACTTTTATGTATTTATATTTGTTATTATTTTCATTGATGACAATGAGGGTGCTTGTTTCCAGAGCAGAACTCCAAAACCGTTGAATATTTCTTGATTAAACTTGCTTTGCAGATCAATCTAGTGGTGAACTGTTGGCTTTTAATGATTTAGGCTATTGAAAAATAATGAATAACTTTATTTTTTTCTTCACTGAACTGAAGGTATCCCATGGCAATGAACCCAAAGTGGGTATAAGTAGCCAAACTCCATTTTCGAATTGCATCAGACCCCCCTGTCTCTTAAATGGCTTTTGTTCTATTTTGTTGCTAAAGTATGACTTTCCTTTAGAGGGGGGGGGGGTTCTTCCTGTATGTTTCCACTTGATGAAACACTTCCAAAATCTTTTTTATATTCTTTTTAATCTAGGTCAAGGTCAAGGAGTCTGGAAAGAAACCGAGACAGATACAGGTCAAGAAGTAGAGACAGGCATACTAGGAGAAGATCCAGGTCAAACTCTAGAAGCAGAGCTCGGAGGTCAAGGTCTGATTCAAGAAGTAGAGGTCGGAGGTCAAGGTCAGATTCACGAAGTAGAAGTCGCCGATCAAGGTCAAGGAGTAGAGGAAGAAGATCAAGGTTTGTCAGAGACATTTTTTCTCAGAATGTTCGAGTGAGGAGGTGTATGTTTCTGCAATTGAATGAAACTTTTGTCTAGATGGGTTTGATAAGAATTTTTATGTGGAGTAAGTGAATGTCGTTTTATCATGAGTGGTTGGATCTGGATCAGATCACGTGTCACGGTTATAGTAAGCAATGGCTCCAGATGGGCACCTCGTAGATTTGCCTCAACAATAACCATGGTGACAGTAATGTTGCTTTTTATGGCATAAAACCCCCTTTGTGTAGAGTAGTGATGTTATTGTAAAACCTGATAATGTTACCATGGTTACAGAACTCCAGAAAAGAAGAAAAACAGATCCCGCAGAGAGAGCCCAGCTCCCAAAGAGTGAGTATCTGACTGACATGATCACTATCAGCTTCTGGGAATAATATACAGTATCGATGTACCACTGTCATACTTCCTGCTCCTGGAATAGAACTGGACTTCAGCAGTCCATGCTTGTAGTATGAGGCGACTAACAGGATCAGGTAGTCAGACTCGCTGACTTGGTGTTAGATGAGTTTTGTGTCATTTTAGTATCACTACTTCACACAACATACACATCTGGGGAATCAAAACACCAATGTTATGACCTCTACCACGTTCCCTAGAAGTTATACTGCATCAGTTGTCTAGTTGATAGAGTGTCTGTACTGAGAAAGGAAGGTCGATTGTTTAAAAAAAAATGTTAAAAGATGGTACTTGTTGTTACCCTGCCTGGTGCTCAGCATTAAGGGGCTAAAACAAGGACCGGTTGTTACAGAGTCAGTATATTGTATCTGAGTGGGGTATTCCTATTAAACTGCAGCAAGTTATCTCAGTGGGCTGGCACTATAAAAGCAGCATTATTCCAGACAAGTACAAGCATGCATGCACGTACGTCGCTATTAAGTGCAATAATTTGGAACACAACGTTAAACCCTATTTCACCTTCCACTATATTTGTTACATGAATCTGCTTGAAACCTAAATTACTCATTTCATCCTTTCAACTTGTTCAACAAACACGTTTCAGAAACATTTTATGTTTTGCAGCATCCAGGCAGATATTCGAGAACAAATACCTGGATTTGATGATATGGTGAGTGATTACATGCACACAGGAAGGCCTATTTGCCCTGTCATGAAATGTGTTATAAGTTGTGGGTTGTCTCCCTTACAACTGTCCGTGCAATCTTGCTCAGATCAGTTTTCTTTGTAAACTGCTGTAGTATGTCTCTTTCGTCGACAAATTTCCATTTAAGCTTACTTATCATTGACAGATCACTCCTAATAGAAGTTTCAACTGGAATATAACAATAAAACATATAATTTTCCTCATTTGTTGTAAAACTATATGCTTAAAAAATGGTTGGGGTTCATGTGTCAAATTGTGTCTGTTCCCGAAGTGAAATTGTTCCATTGTACTAATTTTCTGCAGGGTAATTATTCCCAGGAAACAGTTTTACTAGCTAATATTTTCTAAGATACATTTACACTGGAAATATTTTTGTCGGATGGAACTATTAATCACTGACACACACGCCGCCACTTTTATCCGTGTATGCCAAAAAAACAAAATGTAATCCTCCTACCTGGTGTGAGAAATCCTTGTCTTGTTTTTCTTCCCCACAGACACCAGGAGAACAAGCTAGTGCCAGAATGAGACTGGCGCTGAAGGCCGCAGGTAGGCATGTCTTCATGTTCATGTAGGACCGGCTCTGTGGTCTAGTGGTAGAGCTTCCACCCGGAGAGAGGAAGGTCAGGGGTTCGGTCCCGGCCGCGTCATACCAAAAGACGTATATAGATGGTACTTGTTGTTACACTGTCTGGCGCTCAGCATTAAGGGGCTGAAACAAGGACTGGTCGGCTTGGAGTCAGTGTACAGTGTCTGAGTGGGGTATTCATGTTATGCTGCGGCATGGTATCTTAGTGGGCTAAAACAAGGACTGGTCGGCTCGGAGTCAGTATACTGTGTCTGAGTGGGGTATTCATGTTAAACTCCGGCATGGTATCTCAGTGAGCTAGCACTATAAATCGTCCAGACGAGTACAAGCAGGCACACACACACACACACACACACACACACACACGTGCATGCACATAGCTAAATAAGTGCGATAATCTTGGATGCAACGTTAAACCCCATTTCACCTCACCTCACCTCATGTTAATATATCAGCCTGACTCATTGAATCGAGATATGTAAAACATGTTCAGTAGCAGACTGAATTATCCAGTGTACCTTACCTCCATTAGCTACCATAGTTATATATCATGTCAAATTCAGTTACACAAATTGCTAAAATCAAACTATTGTGGATTGGGATTAAGGCCAGTTTAGACAGCAGTCCGGATTAGACAGAAATATGATTGCCGGGTAGTCAGACTCACTGGTTGATGCATGTCATCATATCCCAATTGTGTAGGTTTATGCTCAAGATGTCAATCACTGGATTGTCTGGTCCATACTCAATTATTTACCTAATTGCCATGTGACCCACAGCTGTAACCAGTGCTATTTGACCCACAGCTGTAACCGATGCTATATGATCCACAGCTGTAACCGATGCGATATGATCCACAGCTGTAACCAATGCTATATGATCCACAGTTGTAACCAATGCTGTATGATCCACAGCTGTAACCAATGCTATATGATCCACCCCACAACTGTAACCAATGCTATATGATCCACAGCTGTAACAATGCTATATGATCCACCCCACAGCTGTAACCAATGCTATATGATCCACAGCTGTAACCAATGCTATATGATCCACAGCTCTAACCAATGCTATATCATCCACAGCTCTAACCAATGCTATATCATCCACAGCTGTAACCAATGCTATATGATCCACCTCACAGCTGTAACCAATGCTATATGATCCACAGCTGTAACCAATGCTATATGATCCACAGCTGTAACCAATGCTATATGATCCACAGTTGTAACCAATGCTGTATGATCCACAGCTGTAACCAATGCTATATGATCCACCCCACAGCTGTAAACCATGCTATATGATCCACAGCTGTAACAATGCTATATGATCCACAGCTCTAACCAATGCTATATCATCCACAGCTCTAACCAATGCTATATGATCCACCCCACAGCTGTAACCAATGCTATATGATCCACAGCTGTAACCAATGCTATATGATCCACAGCTGTAACCAATGCTGTATGATCCACATCTGTAACCAATGCCATGTGATCCACAGCTGTAACCAATGCTATATCATCCACAGCTCTAACCAATGCTATATCATCCACAGCTCTAACCAATGCTATATGATCCACCCCACAGCTGTAACCAATGCTATATGATCCACAGCTGTAACCAATGCTATATGATCCACAGTTGTAACCAATGCTGTATGATCTACAGCTGTAACCAATGCCATGTGATCCACAGTTGTAACCAATGCCATATGATCCACCCCACAGCTGCAGCTGATGAGAAGATCCGGGAACAGCTGCAGGAATCAGGGGTGGAGGACACGATCAGCTTCAACAAAGCTGTTGCCAACATCGAGGCAGACAAATTCAAACCAGCAGTGTTCAAGTCTAACAGGGGGGATAAGATAAAGGTTGGTGTCTGATGTTTATACTGATAATGAAACTATAAGCCCTTCAAAATGTTGGCAAAAGTTAAAAAATAATAAAGAAGTATAGTGTATTTGAGTAAATATATACATGACACATCATCATGATCATTACAAAAAAATATTTCAAGATTTGTTTTTGAAAATTAAATTTTTCAAATCAACCCCAAAAACAGCTTAAATAAATATATTTGCCTCCTGCCTTATCTAAGAAGGAAATATCAAGGTTGAAAATCTCCTCATTCCAAAGTTCTCCCTTTCACAGACGGAGCCTGCAGATGATGGCTACACTACACACGAACAGGCCATGTTTGGGTCGGGGAAGGTCAACATCAAGCTGGATCCTGTCAAACCAGTTTACATTGAGCCCGACTCATATGCCCATCCTAATGTATGTGGTTTCCTTTTTATTTAGTTATATCATTAAATGACATTAAGTGAATTCGTAGACATTAAGTAGAATAGGTTTTCAGAAACCCATGCTTGCCGTTAAAAGTGACTAACGGGATCGGCCATGATATAACTGTAATACTGTTCAAAGTTGTGTTAAACCCAACTCACAAACTCACTAAAATCTGTGTGAACTCAAAAAATGTTACCGTGGTCATAATGAGGCTGGGATGGGCAGCTTCGGGTTGGGATGGGCAACAGTTTGGGAGGGGTCCTGAGTAGGACCCGGGTACCCACAGGACTACCCGAATCTGTGGATAGTCATGTGATATATTTTTGGTTGACAATAACAATATACTGCATGGTTACACTACAAGTTGGTTACACTACAAGTTGGTTACACTACAAGCTGGTTACACTTCAAGTTGGTTACACTACAAGTTGGTTACACTACAAGTTGGTTACACAACAAGTTGGTTACACTACAAGTTGGTTACACAACAAGTTGGTTACACTTCAAGTTGGTTACACAACAAGTTGGTTACACTACAAGTTGGTTACACTACAAGTTGGTTACACTTCAAGTTGGTTACACTACAAGTTGGTTACACTACAAGTTGGTTACACTACAAGTTGGTTACACAACAAGTTGGTTACACTACAAGTTGGTTACACTACAAGTTGGTTACACTACAAGTTGGTTACACAACAAGTTGGTTACACTACAAGTTGGTTACACAACAAGTTGGTTACACTACAAGTTGGTTACACTACAAGTTGGTTACACAACAAGTTGGTTACACTACAAGTTGGTTACACTTCAAGTTGGTTACACTTCAAGTTGGTTACACTACAAGTTGGTTTCACTACAAGTCACTGATGTTCACATTTCATTCTGACTTCAGTGTCATAATCAAATCTTTTGATACCTGTATCTAAATAGATTTTGCCAGGTTTCCAATAAAACATTTCCCAATCAGACAGTTTGTATCCAACTCTTGAGATCTACAGCACCTAGGGTAGGGTTGGGTAATAGGGGTTTGGGTTTTACCCAGGTAGTGAATTATGTCTCCCTCAGAATGGAGGGAGACATATTGTTTTTGGCACGGTTCCCGTCGGCGTCGGCGTCGGCGTTCCCACCGTTTCCGGACCATAACTCAGAAACCGTTTAATATTTTTTCGCGAAACTTTGTATACACATTAACCCAGCACTGAAGTGGTGCCTTTTGCTATTTAGAGATTTTTGACATTTTTATTTTTTCTCGTTTCCATGGAGATAAGTTGCACATAGGCTCTGAATGGGGGTAAGCTTTGTTTCCAGACCATAACTCAGAAACAGTTTAATATTTTTTCGCGAAACTTTGTATACACATTAACCCAGTACTGAAGTGGTGCCTTTTGCTATTTAGAGATTTTTGACATTTTTATTTTTTCTCGTTTCCATGGAGATAACTTGAACATAGACTCTGAATGGGGGTAAGCTTTGTTTCCGGACCATAACTCAAAAACTGTTCAATATTATTTCATGAAGTTGTAACATATTAACCAAGTCCTGAAGTGGTGCCCATTAGTTGTTTGAAATTTCTAGGAGTTCTATTTTTGTCTCTGTTATTTAGTAATGGAGGGTGGGAATGAAGAGATGGGGTTTAACGTGAAGTAAACGAATGAATGGGGGTTAGGGGAGTGAGGGGAGACATATGTTTTTACGAGTAAAAACACTTTCTAGTTTGGACTTGTTTCAGCCCTAGTTCATAACATGAATGAGATATTCTATGTTGTGTTTGTTATCGTTCAGTTGCATGGAGATCCCGAGGAAAAGATGCAGCGGTGGTTGCAGAAGCTGGGTGCCATGAGGAAGAAGAAGCTGGAGGGAGAAGCGTTGTGAGGGTCAACAAGGAGACGGTTGCCGGACACCCAAAGACATGAGGGGTCACATGGAGGAAACTGACATTGGGAATCTGAAAATAGTGTTATTACATAGCCTGTTGATACCTGTCCTTGTGTATGAGTGTCAGATCATCATCATCACCATCATCATAACCATTGACTAACGGGATCGGGTGGTCAGGCTCACTGACTTGGTTGATGCATGTCATCGTATCCCAATTGCGTAGTTTGATGCTCATGATATCAGTCACTGGATTGTCTGGTCCAGATTTGATTATTTACATACCACAGCCATGTAGCTGGAATATTGCTGAGTTCGACGTTTAAAAATGTGATTATTTACATACCACCGTTATATAGCTGGAATATTGCCGAGTGCGGCGTTTAGAAACAAACAAGCAAACCATTCATCAATAACAGGCACTCAGTCATAAAACTATGTTAACGCAATTACTGCTGTAACTCCTAAACTATCACATAAACATGCGGCAATGACAGCAATAAGATTTCATGATGGACAGGTCCCTGGGCAGGTGGGGTTCCCGGGACCAGGGGAAAAACATGGATGATCATTATGGATATGTAAGCGAGGACAGATAATATATGTCCTAAATATGTTTCCGGGGTAGAATAGGCCTTCAGCAACCCATGCTTGCCGTAAAAGGTGACTCTGCTTCTCGTAAAATGCGACTAACTGGATCGGGCAGTCAGGCTCGCTGACTTTGTTGATGCATGTCATTGATCCCAATTGCGTGGATCGATGCCATGATATTGATCACTGGATTGTCTGGTCCAGACTCTATTATTTACAGACCCCGTCATATAGCTGGAATATTGCTGAGTGCGGCGTTAAACGACAAACCAACCAACCAACCTAAATATGTTGTGTTGAACAGCTAGGACACCCTAGGCGAATTCACAGAAATTCGGATCTATGTTAGTTAAAGTCCATGATATATCTTGGGCCAGAAGTGTTCTCTTTTGTCAAATAAATGGATATCCGTGCTGTTTCCCATGTGTGTTGGTAGTTTGTCTGGTTATTCAAGGGTTTAGAACCTTGCAGATTTAATGGTGGTTACAATTTACCTCTATGGGGTCCATTGTGAGGTTAATGCTGCAATTGTATTGGAAGTCATCTTGCATGCTCTGTTGGAGTAATGAAAGTCATGGCAATCAGATCACTGTGCATTTGGAACGTGACAAATTTAGGTCTGTTTGGTTCCAGAGTTGAAAGTTCCATCAAAGGTTTACACCACTTAACTATTACTGGTAATCCAGGATAAGTTCAATCAACTCACAAAACACGTTGTGCACGTGCAGGTCATGACGATGAAGTTGACTATTTACCTGTTGCTCAGAGATCGGTACCACAAGTCAATACTAGAATTCTCAAAAAGTTGTTTAATAGAAGTTACTTATTAACAAATAAACAAGCTAGGTATGCATGGCCAAATCATAATTCTCATGCTTGAGATTTGGCCTATTATGTCATAAATTACATGGAGAAAGTATGTACAAATATATCTCAAGCACTGTCAAAAGTTTGCATTGCCACTGGTCTGTCTGTGTGTCTATGCTTAAGCGCCTCAAGAGCCGAAGGTATCGCTCGTGACAATTGTGAGAGTTGTTTCATCAGCCCAAGTATGTGTCTGGTGATCAAATCCCAACTTGAAAAAACAACTACCAACTCTAGACAATATCTGTGACATGATCAAAGCTGATCTGAATTATGAGACCCGTGAAGACCCGGGGTAGAATAGGTCTTCATCAATCCATGCTTGTCATAAAAGGCGACTATGCTTGTTGTAAGAGGCAACTGACGGGATCGGGTGGTCAGGCTCACTGACTTGGTTGATGCATGTCATCGATCCGAATTGTGTGGATCGATCATGATATTAATCACTGGATTGTTTGGACCAGACTCGATTATTTACAGACCGCCGTCATATTGTGGAGTGCGGCGTTAAACAACAAAACAACCAACAACCAACTGAATTATGAGGGTTCTGGAGAAAGCTTTAGGTTGGGTAAAAAACATATGGCATTTAGATGGAGTAAATGGAAGGTCATGACACTATTCATAATTGCTCTGTGGGATAAAAGTGGTATTCCATTAAAACAGCAAATGAATGCCCTTCATTGTCACGATACTTCTCAATTTTACTCAATGGGACCTCAAAGGTAGCATTTTAGCCTTCGCCATTTTCAGTCATCAATTTCCTCCTTGTGTGGATCGATCATGATATTAATCACTGGATTGTTTGGACCAGACTCGATTATTTACAGACCGCCGTCATATTGTGGAGTGCGGCGTTAAACAACAAAACAACCAACAACCAACTGAATTATGAGGGTTCTGGAGAAAGCTTTAGGTTGGGTAAAAAACATATGGCATTTAGATGGAGTAAATGGAAGGTCATGACACTATTCATAATTGCTCTGTGGGATAAAAAGTGGTATTCCATTAAAACAGCAAATGAATGCCCTTCATTGTCACGATACTTCTCAATTTTACTCAATGGGACCTCAAAGGTAGCATTTTAGCCTTCGCCATTTTCAGTCATCAATTTCCTCACATCAGCATGTACTATTTTGTGCTATTGAACTCGCCACGTGAACTTGTTATCCCAGACAGGACACTTACGTATCCATTGTACTATTTGTTGCAGACCACCTGCTACCCCTTCCTTCACAATGGAAGGTGCCAGTGGGCCTAATTCATCATCATACGGGGTAAATTGTCAGGTCACGACTCAACTTATTCTGGCTCACCAGTAGACAATTCATTTTCTGAAGACATGCCATATTGGCAATTTCATTGGGACCTGGCGAAGCACATAAAGATTCTGAAAATTGTACCCATGTGTGGAATCAAACTCGGGATTTTCAGCCAAATATGTCTTCTGGCTCCTGATTATGATGGCGTTAGCTGCCTCCTAATTATGATGGCGTCTGCTGCCTCCTGATTATGATGGCGTCTGCTGCCTCCTGATTATGATGGCGTCTGCTGCCTCCTGATTATGATGGTGTCTGCTGCCTCCTAATTATGATGGTGTCTGCTGATATATGTCTACTCCCTCCTGATTATGATGGCGTCTGCTGCCTCCTGATTATGATGGTGTCTGCTGCCTCCTGATTATGATGGCGTTTGCTGCCTCCTGATTATGATGGTGTCTGCTGCCTCCTGATTATGATGGTGTCTGCTGCCTCCTGATTATGATGGCGTCTGCTGCCTCCTGATTATGATGGTGTCTGCTGCCTCCTGATTATGATGGCGTCTGCTGCCTCCTGATTATGATGGTGTCTGCTGCCTCCTGATTATGATGGCCTTTGCTGCCTCCTGATTATGATGGCGTTTGCTGCCTCCTGATTATGATGCCGTTTGCTGCCTCCTGATTCTGATGGTGTCTGCTGCCTCCTGATTATGATGGCGTTTGCTGCCTCCTGATTATGAAGGCATCTGCTGATATATGTCTGCTCGCTCCTAATTATGATGGCGTCTGCTGCCTCCTGATTATGATGGTGTCTGCTGCCTCCTGATTATGATGGTGTCTGCTGCCTCCTGATTATGATGGTGTCTGCTGCCTCCTGATTATGATGGCGTCTGCTGCCTCCTGATTATGATGGTGTCTGCTGCCTCCTGATTATGATGGTGTCTGCTGATATATGTCTACTCCCTCCTAATTATGATGGATCTGCTGCCTCCTGATTATGATGGCCTTTGCTGCCTCCTGATGCTGATGGCGTTTGCTGCCTCCTGATTCTGATGGTGTCTGCTGCCTCCTGATTATGATGGCGTTTGCTGCCTCCTGATTATGATGGTGTCTGCTGCCTCCTGATTATGATGGTGTCTGCTGCCTCCTGATTATGATGGCCTTTGCTGCCTCCTGATTCTGATGGTGTTTGCTGCCTCCTGATTATGATGGCGTTTGCTGCCTCCTGATTATGATGGTGTCTGCTGCCTCCTGATTATGATGGCCTTTGCTGCCTCCTGATTCTGATGGTGTTTGCTGCCTCCTGATTCTGATGGCGTCTGCTGCCTCCTGATTATGATGGTGTCTGCTGCCTCCTGATTATGATGGTGTCTGCTGATATATGTCTACTCCCTCCTAATTATGATGGATCTGCTGCCTCCTGATTATGATGGCCTTTGCTGCCTCCTGATGCTGATGGCGTTTGCTGCCTCCTGATTCTGATGGTGTTTGCTGCCTCCTGATTATGATGGCGTTTGCTGCCTCCTGATTATGATGGTGTCTGCTGCCTCCTGATTATGATGGTGTCTGCTGCCTCCTGATTATGATGGCCTTTGCTGCCTCCTGATTCTGATGGTGTTTGCTGCCTCCTGATTATGATGGCGTTTGCTGCCTCCTGATTCTGATGGTGTCTGCTGCCTCCTGATTATGAAGGCATCTGTTGATATATGTCTGCTCGCTCCTGATTATGATGGCGTCGGCTGCCTCCTGATTATGATGGCGTTTGCTGCCTCCTGATTATGATGGTGTCTGCTGATATAAGTCTACTCCCTCATAATTATGATGGCGTCTGCTGCCTCCTGATTATGATGGCCTTTGCTGCCTCCTGATTCTGATGGCCTTTGCTGCCTCCTGATTCTGATGGCCTTTGCTGCCTCCTGATTCTGATGGCGTTTGCTGCCTCCTGATTTTGATGGCATTTGCTGCCTCCTGATTCTGATGGTGTCTGCTGCCTCCTGATTATGATGGCGTTTGCTGCCTCCTGATTCTGATGGCCTTTGCTGCCTCCTAATTATGATGGCGTCGGCTGCCTCCTGATTATGATGGCGTCTGCTGCCTCCTGATTATGATGGCGTCTGCTGCCTCCTGATTATGATGGCGTCGGCTGCCTCCTGATTATGATGGCGTCTGCTGCCTCCTGATTATGATGGCGTCTGCTGCCTCCTGATTATGATGGCCTTTGCTGCCTCCTGATTATGATGGCGTCTGCTGCCTCCTGATTATGATGGCGTCTGCTGCCTCCTGATTATGATGGCGTCTGCTGCCTCCTGATTATGATGGCGTCTGCTGCCTCCTGATTATGATGGCCTTTGCTGCCTCCTGATTATGATGGCGTCTGCTGCCTCCTGATTATGATGGCGTCTGCTGCCTCCTGATTATGATGGCCTTTGCTGCCTCCTGATTATGATGGCCTTTGCTGCCTCCTGATTATGATGGCCTTTGCTGCCTCCTGATTATGATGGTGTCTGCTGCCTCCTAATTATGATGGTGTCTGCTGCCTCCTGATTATGATGGCCTTTGCTGCCTCCTGATTATGATGGCCTTTGCTGCCTCCTGATTATGAAGGAGTCTGCTGCCTCCTGATTATGATGGCCTCTGCTGATATATGTCTGCTGGCTTGGGTACGACAGTTTCTGTTAATAATCTGTTGGTGGCATTTAGTAGCTGTGAAGATCCGGTGAACATGGTGAAGAACCCATGCTTGCTGTAAGGGGTGAATATGCTTGTCGTATGAGGTGACTAATGGGATCAGGGGGTCAGCCTTGCCGACTTGGTTGATGCATGTCATCGTGTCCCAATTGCATGGATCGATGCTCATGATGTCAATCACTGGATTCTCTGGTCCAGACTCGCTTATTTACAGACCGCAGTCATATAGCTGGAGTATTGCTGAGTGTTGCGTTAAACAACAAACAATCAATGCTTCATAAAATAGCATCTGTACCAAAATGGTGAATTAAAAGAATAAAAGAAGTTAAAATCTATAAACTGATAGAAATCTCCCGATTCCGAGGTAGGAACTTGAAACACATAAAGCGAACCTGGACTGAAGAGGATGGGAATGCTTTATTCTCATTTAATACAGATTTAATCTCAATGCAAGTAAACAAACAATGTAACCATGAAAACTTATTCCTTTCCTCAATACACTGTTGTACAACATAAATATTCCTACATATTGCACATGTAAATATCTGTACTAACACCAGTTTAACAAACACCAGTATCTTACAAATGGGTGTTGAGAGCAAGTCTATTGTGATAACCAGTGAAATATAGCAATTCTTCTTATGATGAAAACAAAACAAAAAAGCCAAGTGCCCTGGCCCTGAAGCTCACCGTGATACGTCAACAGTTCCTAAAATGTCCAAAAGGAGAGTCCCTTATGCAAGTTGATGTTCGCATTGTTCTTGTTTCACAAGCATCCTCTGCAGTGAGGACTTCAACAAACTTGACACAAAGTTTCAGCTTTTGAAGTATTGTAGACTTTGTGAGTATCATTTTTAGACATTTTATTAAATTTGATTTTTCTCTATAATTGAGCCAAAAAATAATCAAATCAAAAAGATCTGTGTCATCATTAGATGTGACATGTCAGCTTTGTCAGTCCAGCAGTTTTACAGAAGATTTTGCCAGACTCCAGAAAGCGTTTTTGAGAGTGTGAAGGCAAAATCAAGGTCAAAATTTAAACTTTTGCCAAAAGCACACTTACATTAAAATTCATAAAATTAAAAAAAGATGCCCAAATATGATCATAAATTGGTTTTCGAAACAGTTGCAGACCTATCATTGGTGGGAACATACATGCCAAACTTTTGTTTCATTGGACCAGCAGATTCTGAGAGGATGTGTTCAGATGATGCAGAGGTAGGGCGACTGACGTCGAGGCCATGACATAATGTCACTTGACTTTCAGTCAGGTGAGCTAAAAATGTTGAAAAAAGGATACCAAATAAATCGTATCACAAGACATGTTGAATGAAGATTGTCACAAGTTGATGTCATACATTGTCTGATTACAATAAATGCAACTACACGAACCTGATGCACCATTTACTGTTAATCCACCATAGCAATTTCTTTGAAATCAATTTAATTGACAATTTTCACAATCCTAAAAGTAATATTTTGTCAGCATCAAAAAGATGTAATTATGTAAAAAATGACTACCAATGCGTGGTAATTTTGATTTTAACCTGCCCAATATGTTGATGGTGAACACAACGATCTATGCATATCTCTATCTGCTCGGATCAAAGTGACTAGAACTGCCTTGATCACAAATCCCACTCCCTACTGAAGGAAGAGTACAGCGCTTTACAAAATGTTCATAACCATGTCCCCTCTACCTTTAAGCACCTCTTGTAGAAAATGCCCTGTTAATAGAACAAAACAAGTGTACTGGGGTATAAAAATGTACATGTAAGGTTGAACATGGTCTTCATGAACATGGTCTCCAATAAATGTCTTGCTTATGAGGAAGGTGTCAGTATGGGACAAACTGACCGTGTTACACTAAAACGTTTTCTGTATCTCATGAACTAATAGGTCCTCTGTATCTCATGCAGAAATGGAATGTGGTCAGTGTGTCATTGTCATGTTGGACATTAAGTGAGTGAGTGAGTTGGCTTTAACACCGCTTTTAACAGTATTCAAGTCAGCTTAACGTGGGAGGAAAGTGATGCAGGTCTCAGACGTTTACCACTTCAATGAAACCAACGAGCATTGGTATGGTGCTGACAAACGTAGAAACATAATTGGGGCGCGTCCAAGGGACGCAACTCTGCATAGCGAATTGCGGCACCTTAGATGACTAGGCCACCTAGTGGATGGTCTCCAGAGGTCCTTCAAGCTTACCGCTTTAGTACTTCGGGGAGTGACTATAGAAACATAATGGCGCCAAACCAGGATTCAAACCCACAATCATTGGTTCCTGACGTGCCCAAGGGACACAACTATGGATGGCGAATTGTGGAGCCTTAGATGACTGGGTCAGCCGTGCCCCCTTCAGTATATGAATCTAGGACCAACTAAATATCAAACTTTTTACATTCAGGATAAAACAAGGCTCTTTAAAGCAAATGTCTCATTTTTTCCACTGCGTCGTTATGTGGCCACGATGTGTCCTCGGACTGTGTTCTGCATCATTACTCGTAATATCAACCAGTGGTTTGTCTGGTCCAGACTGTACTACTTATAGGCCATTGTGATAAAATGACAATATTGCTGACAGCGGCAAAATACAACAATCGCTCACTCTACCCTGAATTTGTTCGAGGAAACGCGTAATTGGCTGTCTGGCTGTGACAAACGATTGAGGAGCTATCATTGATGAGGCCTAGAAAACTAGCTCCCAAGTGATCTTAGCACTACGGTTTATGGGAGTTATAATCATCTTAGCGGTTACTTATGTGACTTATATATCATCTTAGCAGTCGTGTATTGGAGTTATGATATTCCTAGCAGTCGTTAATGTGTACAATCATCTTAGCAGTTGTTTATGTGTGGTCATCTTAGTGGTCATTTATGTGATATAATCATCTTAAAGGTTGTGTATGTGATATAATCATCTTAAAGGTTATGTATGTTATATAATCATCTTAAAGGTTGTGTATGTGATATAATCATCTTAAAGGTTGTGTATGTGATATAATCATCTTAAAGGTTGTGTATGTGATATAATCATCTTAAAGGTTGTGTGTCATATAACCATCTTAAAGGTTGTGTATGTGATATAATCATCTTAAAGGTTGTATATGTGATATAATCAACTTATAGGTCGTTTATGGTTGTTATGATAATCTTATTAGCTGTCGTGTATATGACAATCATGTTGGTTGTAGTTTATGTGACATAATCATCTTAGCAGTCCCTTAAGGGAGTAATTATCATCCTAGCGGTCACAGGTCATTGTTGGTGTGCGGTTTTACGCCGCTTTTAGCAATATTCCAGCAATATCTCAGCAGGGGACACCAGGTCATTATCCAGTTCGGGAGTTATGATTGTCTTAGCGCTAAGATTGGTTTTTGAAATAAGGATGAACATGAGACAATTCATATTTTTTTAAACCCCAGAAGATTAAACCCGGGAAACACAGTGAGAACCAGTTTGAATAGCAACATAATGTCAAAACAGGTTCACTGTTAACAGGACGCTCTTCATACGAGGCTGGCACTGTTACCCCCATTATGGTTGCCACTGGTCAACAATTTGGAGTGAGTGAGTGAGTGAGTGAGTGAGTATGGTTTTATGCCGTTTTTAGCAATATTCCAGCAATATCACGGCGGGGGACACCAGAAATGGGCTTCACACATTGTACCCACGTCAGGAATCGAACCCGGGTCTTCGGCGTGACGAGCGAACGCTTTAACCACTAGGCTACCCGACCGCCCCCAACAATCACATGTGCATGGAAACTGAAAGCAGGGTTTCATTACTCGTGTCAAAAATCATGAATGTCCTCAATATTAATACATGTACCCAACAAATAATCAGAATAATAATGGAAACTAGTTATTGATCATGATAAGGAAAATGTAAGTCTTGAGGATGAAAAATTCAATGTGAGAAGAATACTAACAAAACCAAGGAACAATATAATCTGGACATTTCATGTCAGTTTGAATCTAAAAGAAATATCTGCCTTTACCAAACTGGATAATAACTCGTTTCAGTCTTACTTATGGAACTGCAACACCAAATCGAAAATGCAAAGGAACTGAGACAAAACATTTTTCAACAAATAATTTGAAAGACTACCATCTTGAAGTAATGATAGCAACCTTTCTGAAACTGTTGCTTGAAGAAAATCATTTTGGTTTCTGCTTAAACCATCACTCCAAACTATGGAAACTACTAGATTAGAGAAGACTTGTAAACAATGATTCCCTTTCCTATCTTGGTTATATGTCAATATACACTGAACAAAAAATGTTAGGGGTCATGTTAGTTTGAGGGAATTGTTTCTGTAGTGAAGTGAAAAAATTGCACGATCCTTGACTTATTTTGTTCAGTATAGTAACTATACGATGTACAAACTGTGAAGAGCCAAGCTCTTCCGGAAATGGGCCAGAGGACCATATTCCAGGGTTAGAATTTAACACCAGCACGCTAGCTCGTGGCTAGTACAAATGCCTGTAGGCTAGTACAAATTTCCAATTTACCCATCGTTTTAACATTACAAACGCATTTTACCCGGGCTAGTAAAGCTTTTGAGTTCATGTCCTGAACTCACCACATCTCATGCCTTGTAAACTAGCTGCGTCATTCCCGTGAAGTGCTTCTCTCAGACAATCTCATCATAATCAGATCTTATTCCTCACTACAGCTTAAAAAGATCTGAGTGAGTGAGAGACTGAGTTGGGTTTAACGCCGCTTTTAACAGTATTCCAGTTGCGTGTCAGCTTAATGTGGGAGGAAAGCCCAAAGTGATGCAGGTCTCAGACGTTTACCACTTCGGTGAAACCCGCCAGCACGGGTATGGTGCTAACAAACCTAGAAACATAATTGGGGCGAACCAGGATTCAAACCCACAATCATAGGTTTCTGGCATGCCCAAGGGACGCAACTCTGCACAGCGAATTGCGGAGCCTTAGACGACTGGGCCACCCGTGCCCCCCCTCACTGAGAGAAGCTAATCCAAGTAGCCAGCCAACCTAGCTCACTGTAACCTGTCAAGCTTTGGGAAATGACAGGAGATTCATCTATTCTGATACTTTGCCTCATTTCAATACCAAGGCATCAGTTTCAGTGAGTGAGTGAGTATGGTTTTACGCCCCTTTTAGCAATATTTTAGCAATATTCCAGCATTATTCCAGCAATATCACGGCGGGGACACCAGAAATGGGCTTCACACATTGTACCCATGTCGGGAATCGAACCCGGGGCTTCGGCGTGACGAGCTATCGCTTTAACAACTAGGCTACCCAACCGCCCCGCATCATTTTAAGACATAGGACAAGTTCAAATTATGGCTTGGCTTGTATGTTTCAGATCTGAAAAATTACTGGATAATGACGAATAATTCATAAATAATTATACAATTTTAGCCTAAATTCTTCTTCGTTTTAAGTGTCAAACAATTAAGTATTCATACCAAATTAAAAAGAATCAATTATCAGAATTCCAAGACTGAACTATGCTACAAAAAAATCATAAAATGTTCAACTATGCATGAGGATGGGGAAAAAAATGTAATCGCTCAATTCTTTAACAAGATAAACTACATGAACTATCAACACATTAAAAGTGAGCAAGATATGATGTTAAATATATTAATCACATTAAAATTACAAGTGATGATTGTAAAACAAATGTAAACAGGACAACATAAATGCAAAAACACATGTTCATGATGTCTTAACATGTCCATTCAATCGCTGTTGGTCAGAGTTATCCTCCCTTGGGAAAGGGTGATCTCCCCTTGGATGATTACTTTGGTGAAGATACTTGGTGTTGCTCCTTTCCCAGCAGCTAACTTCCTGCATATGTTCTTTTGATTGTGCTCGCCACACGGGTAGATGATTGGCGATTACAACATAAACTTTTCCGAGGCATGGTATGAGGATTGTTTGGTGGGTGAGAGCACACAGCCGGTAATAGGGTCCGTGGAAGGGGTCGGACACAGCAGGACAGAGCATGTTGTTCAGGTTGACTGTGGAAAACTGGAACAATATACACACAGTTAAATGAGTTTTTCACAATGCATTGTTTGTTTGTTGTTTAATGCTGTGTTTCTTTAGTGCAGTGTTTGGAATGAGGTGAGGTGAGGTGAAATGGGGTTTAACGTCGCGTCCAAGATTATTGCACTTATATAGCGACGTGCATGTACGTGTGTGTGTTTGTGTGGCTGCTTGTACTAGTCCAGACTGATGCCGATTTATAGTGCTAGCTCACTGAGATACAATGCCGCAGTTTAACATGAATACCCCACTCAGACACAGTATACTGACTCCGAGCCGACCAGTCCTTGTTTTAGCCCCTTAATGCCGAGCGCCAGACAGGGTAACAACAAGTACCATCTTTTTAACGTCTTTTGGTATGACCCGGTTGGGGATCAAACCCCGGACCTTCCGCTCTCCGGGCAGACGTTCTACCACTAACCACGGAGGCGGTCGTGTCTGGAAGAAGCCTGAAAGTCCAGGGGTCCTGGTCATAGAAACGTTACAGATTTAAACATTTGTTTGCTGTTTATTGCCCAGTCAGCAATATTGCAGCTACATGACGGCAGTCTGTAACTAATCAAGTCTGGACCAAGACAATGCAGTGATTGACATCATGAGTATCGATCCACGCAATTGGGATACGATGATATATATGCATCATCTAAGTCAGCCAGCCTGACCAGCTGATCCCGTTAGTTGCCTCTTACGACAAGCATAGTCGCCTTTTATGACAAGTATGGGTGGGCTGAAGACCTATTCAATCCCCGATCTTCACGGGTTTCAAACTGCATTGCTTTTATATAGAGTATCATCATAAACAATGGGATGAGTGAACGAGTCAACGATTAGTCAGTCACTATATCATCATCTTCTTGGTACTTGATGATCTCGCTTGATTTTGAGATTACCTATTTTTTCATATGATTTGTTGATAAATCAGGACAAAAGTGATGCAAATTTGCTATCTTACTTGAACAAAATATAATCCAAATGCAAAATCACTTCCCGTATCGTACAACTGACCCCCGTGTTACTCACAGATGACCCCTGAAGAAGATACTCACAACTGACCCCTGAAGGAGATACTCACAACTGACCCCCGTGTTACTCACAACTGACCCCTGAAGGAGATACTCACAACTGACCCCCGTGTTACTCACAACTGACCCCTGAAGAAGATACTCACAACTGACCCCCGTGTTACTCACAACTGACCCCTGAAGAAGATACTCACAACTGACACCCATGTTACTCACAACTGACCCCTGAAGAAGATACTCACAACTGACCCTCGTGTTACTCACAACTGACCCCCGTGTTACTCACAACTGACCCCTGAAGGAGACACCCACAACTGACCCCCGTGTTACTCAAAACTGACCCCGTGTTACTCACAACTGACCCCCGTGTTACTCACAACTGACCCCCGTGTTACTAACAACTGACCCCCGTGTTACTCACAACTGACCCCGTGTTACTCACAACTGACCCCTGAAGAAGATACTCACAACTGACCCCTGAAGAAGATACTCACAACTGACCCCCGTGTTACTCACAACTGACCCCCGTGTTACTCACAACTGACCCCCGTGTTACTCACAACTGACCCCCGTGTTACTAACAACTGACCCCCGTGTTACTCACAACTGACCCCGTATTACTCACAACTGACCCCTGAAGAAGATACTCACAACTGACCCCTGAAGAAGATACTCACAACTGACACCCGTGTTACTCACAACTGACCCCCGTGTTACTCACAACAGACCCCCGTGTTACTCACAACTGACCCCCGTGTTACTCACAACTGACCCCCGTGTTACTAACAACTGACCCCCGTGTTACTCACAACTGACCCCGTGTTACTCACAACTGACCCCTGAAGAAGATACTCACAACTGACCCCTGAAGAAGATACTCACAACTGACCCCCGTGTTACTCACAACTGACCCCCGTGTTACTCACAACTGACCCCCGTGTTACTCACAACTGACCCCCGTGTTACTAACAACTGACCCCCGTGTTACTCACAACTGACCCCGTGTTACTCACAACTGACCCCTGAAGAAGATACTCACAACTCACCCCTGAAGAAGATACTCACAACTGACCCCCGTGTTACTCACAACTGACCCCCGTGTTACTCACAACAGACCCCCGTGTTACTCACAACTGACCCCCGTGTTACTCACAACTGACCCCCGTGTTACTCACAACTGACCCCGTGTTACTCACAACTGACCCCCGTGTTACTCACAACTGACCCCGTGTTACTCACAACTGACCCCTGAAGAAGATACTCACAACTGACCCCCGTGTTACTCACAACTGACCCCCGTGTTACTCACAACTGACCCCTGAAGAAGATACTCACAACTGACCCCTGAAGAAGATACTCACAACTGACCCCCGTGTTACTCACAACTGACCCCCGTGTTACTCACAACTGACCCCCGTGTTACTCACAACTGACCCCTGAAGAAGATACTCACAACTGACCCCTGAAGAAGATACTCACAACTGACCCCCGTGTTACTCACAACTGACCCCCGTGTTACTCACAACAGACCCCCGTGTTACTCACAACTGACCCCCGTGTTACTCACAACTGACCCCCGTGTTACTAACAACTGACCCCCGTGTTACTCACAACTGACCCCGTGTTACTCACAACTGACCCCTGAAGAAGATACTCACAACTGACCCCTGAAGAAGATACTCACAACTGACCCCCGTGTTACTCACAACTGACCCCCGTGTTACTCACAACTGACCCCCGTGTTACTCACAACTGACCCCCGTGTTACTAACAACTGACCCCCGTGTTACTCACAACTGACCCCGTGTTACTCACAACTGACCCCTGAAGAAGATACTCACAACTGACCCCTGAAGAAGATACTCACAACTGACCCCCGTGTTACTCACAACTGACCCCCGTGTTACTCACAACAGACCCCCGTGTTACTCACAACTGACCCCCGTGTTACTCACAACTGACCCCCGTGTTACTCACAACTGACCCCGTGTTACTCACAACTGACCCCCGTGTTACTCACAACTGACCCCGTGTTACTCACAACTGACCCCTGAAGAAGATACTCACAACTGACCCCCGTGTTACTCACAACTGACCCCCGTGTTACTCACAACTGACCCCTGAAGAAGATACTCACAACTGACCCCTGAAGAAGATACTCACAACTGACCCCCGTGTTACTCACAACTGACCCCCGTGTTACTCACAACTGACCCCCGTGTTACTCACAACTGACCCCGTGTTACTCACAACTGACCCCTGAAGAAGATACTCACAACTGACCCCCGTGTTACTCACAACTGACCCCCGTGTTACTAACAACTGACCCCCGTGTTACTCACAACTGACCCCGTGTTACTCACAACTGACCCCTGAAGAAGATACTCACAACTGACCCCCGTGTTACTCACAACTGACCCGTGTTACTAACAACTGACCCCCGTGTTACTCACAACTGACCCCCGTGTTACTCACAACTGACCCCCGTGTTACTCACAACTGACCCCCGTGTTACTCACAACTGACCCCGTGTTACTCACAACTGACCCCCGTGTTACTCACAACTGACCCCCGTGTTACTCACAACTGACCCCTGAAGAAGATACTCACAACTGACCCCTGAAGAAGATACTCACAACTGACCCCCGTGTTACTCACACCTGACCCCCGTGTTACTCACAACTGACCCCCGTGTTACTCACAACTGACCCCTGAAGAAGATACTCACAACTGACCCCTGAAGAAGATACTCACAACTGACCTCCGTGTTACTCACAACTGACCCCTGAAGAAGATACTCACAACTGACCCTTGAAGAAGATACTCACAACTGACCTCCGTGTTACTCACAACTGACCCCTGAAGAAGATACTCACAACTGACCTCCGTGTTACTCACAACTGACCCCTGAAGAAGATACTCACAACTGACCCCTGAAGAAGATACTCACAACTGACCTCCGTGTTACTCACAACTGACCCCTGAAGAAGATACTCACAACTGACCTCCGTGTTACTCACAACTGACCCCTGAAGAAGATACTCACAACTGACCTCCGTGTTACTCACAACTGACCCCTGAAGAAGATACTCACAACTGACCTCTGTGTTACTCACAACTGACCCCTGAAGAAGATACTCACAACTGACCTCCGTGTTACTCACAACTGACCCCTGAAGAAGATACTCACAACTGACCCCTGAAGAAGATACTCACAACTGACCCCCGTGTTACTCACAACTGACCCCTGAAGAAGATACTCACAACTGACACCCATGTTACTCACAACTGACCCCTGCAGAAGATACTCACAACTGACCCCCGTGTTACTCACAACTGACCCCTGAAGAAGATACTCACAACTGACCTCCGTGTTACTCACAACTGACCCCTGAAGAAGATACTCACAACTGACCTCTGTGTTACTCACAACTGACCCCTGAAGAAGATACTCACAACTGACCTCTGTGTTACTCACAACTGACCCCTGAAGAAGATACTCACAACCGACCCCTGAAGAAGATACTCACAACTGACCCCTGAAGAAGATACTCACAACCGACCCCTGAAGAAGATACTCACAACTGACCCCCGTGTTACTCACAACTGACCCCTGAAGAAGATACTCACAACTGACCCCTGTGTTACTCACAACTGACCCCTGAAGGAGACACCCACAACTGACCCCCGTGTTACTCACAACTGACCCCTGAAGGAGACACCCACAACTGACCCCTCCCCCCCCCCCCCCACCCCAAAGAGACACCCACAACTGACCCCTGAAGGAGACACCCACAACTGACCCCCACCCCCCCACTCCCTGAAGGAGACACCCACAACTGACCCCCCCCTGAAGGAGACACCCACAACTGACCCCTGAAGGACTCACAAAGGACTCCTGGGTCACACACAACAGAATGAGATACTCACATAAGCCAGGAGCTGGAGGGGCACAAAGTGGTAGATGTAGAGGATGCCCAGGGACATGAAGCCCCACGTGAAGTCCAGGATGTTCTCTGGAATGTATGCTCCTGAAACAACAACACGGAAAATGTCAACACAGGGGACGGAGGCAACATCATACAAATAGTCATGGAGCCGTCGTACAAAACAACCGTAGAGCTACGGCCAATCTCATTAAAATCAGATCTTAGTTCTCGCTGCCGCTTAACAAAGAACTGAGGACATCCCATTACGGGTCACATCAGACCGACCTTGCCCGAACTTTGACTGACCAATGGAATGACCAATCAGAAGGCAGCTTTCTCATGCTTTACGGCACTAATTTCAAATTGGTGTATACATTTCGCAACATATTTTGACAAATTCTCGATTAATAATTTGAAACCTAAACAAAAGAACATTCCGGAATGGTAAATAGATGGTCCAGATTGTATGGATTCAGTCGTTAAACCCGTAACTATCGTTCGGAATACCCCGTGTTAAAGTTTTCGAGGTTGTATGATTAGAAATCACATTCCGACTGTCCCTTTCATGATCTGGTAAGCAACGCTCTGATTGGTCGGATGAAAGGTCGTTCTGACGTGATCCCAATGGGATGTCTTCAGATCTTTGTTTAGCGGTAGCGAGAACTAAGGTCTGATTTTAATGAGATTGAGCTACGGCTATCGTAAGTCTATGTTAAGGTATGGGAGTTACAACCACCTTAGCGCTAAGATTGCTTTGTACAACGGCACCCTGCAATGTTATGCATAGGGATTATTACACAAGCATGTGTGTCATACTGGTTTCATAAAACGAATGTCAGAATTCTTGAGCGAGAGCGAGTGTAATGCTAAATTCTTACACGAGTTTCGTAAAACCAGTATGACACACATGTGAGTGTTATAATTTCTTTATTACCCATTATTTCGTAATTCTTTAGAGCGCCCCTTTACAAAAAATGCACTGATCACCACCGCTGTCCTAGAAAAACACAATTTGTCAAATGACGTCAACAATCTTCAGCTATGATGTCGTTTCTAGTGTGACATCATTCCATCCTAATGTCACAATGAAATTGGAATGATGTCAACTGCCGTGCAGAGGACGGAAACAATACACTGGTGTGCAAGAAGTGATATTTCCACTACTGCACAATGAGTTTTATGAACTCCATTATATTTCTAACCCTATGGGTAATAAAGTAAGTTTGGTTGTTGTTTGAAGCATTAAAAATATTCCACTTACACAGGGCTGGAGTTAAGAAACTTGTTTTAACCTGCACCTGGTGCATGTTGACATGAAAACCTAGTTGCACCAGGCAAAACCAGTTTGCACCCTGGTCAAGGGATTGACTAAGGCTGCAATTCAATGATATCCTGCATAGTTGTCGTAGATATTGCTTCAAAATTCAATCAGCGCAATTGAAAATCGCGTACATCTTTCAATAGTTTTATCTACATCGACACTCTCATTTTCATCTACAAATGTAGTATTGCTTGAATAAAATTATCTACCGTACCTAAAAATGTCAATAATAAACTTACACAGTAGTTTATCCATTCGTCAAAAGTGTTCAATCAAAACAGCAATTTGCATACTCACAACACTGCATGCTATCTGTTACTGTGCATAACCCATTCCTACATCACTGCATGGAGCTTTGCATCAGCTGACAATGGTCGATCGCGCAACATTATTTATCCCAGATTGGAAAAACAAGTGTTTGTTTTTACAATACATACACTTTGGTAGCGCCCGAAAATCCTACACCGAGTCATTAAACATTTAAAAAAAAACTTAAATCCTAGCAGAAATCAAAGACGTACATGTATGTGCATTTGAGCAGAAATCAAGAGAGAAAAAAGGCAATCACGAGTAAAGTTTCAAAACACGAGCAAATTTCGCTTTTGGAATGACAACAAAACAAAAACTAAATGAATATAGCTGCAACTCTTTCTCCATAAAAACATACAAATTTCAGATCACAAATGATTGTATTTTAGATGAGATTTGCCTAGCCTTTAGATAAGATGGCACTGAGTTTTCATGAACAGTCCCCTCATACAAGAATGGTCACTGAGCGTGAATTACAAATTTTGAACTATTTCTCGTAGCCAAAAAGCAAGTTGGATTTAGATTTTTTATAATATACTACGATACGTTTTTTTCCAGAGCTGTCCAACAAACTTGAAAACTGTGACTTAATCTTTCAAATGTAATTCATAAACATCTTGAATGTCAACAGTCTTTTCAGCTTTCGGTAACATTTCTGGCTGCTGCACATGGCAAACACGCCACCTTCTGCGGAAAATGAATGACTTAATTGTTGCTAATTAAACAAAAGGTGAACCTGGAGCAATAGTCGTCATATACTAAACTGTCACTTCTAATCAATCGAAAAGTCCATATTGATAAGATTTAATTTGATACGGTCTCTGATACGGTACACACCAAAGACAAAAATAAGACAGCGAAATTGATGAAAGCGCTGGAATGTAAGTAATGTATTTTTTGCCAACAAACTATCGCTATTTCTTTTTATCATTTTGAATATATCAAGTTACGATCTAAACACACTGTCGAAATTTGATAACTGCAGATTGTTGTCTCCTGCATGCCAACGAAATGAATAGCTGATGGTTGTAAAAATGCCTCTTAAATGATCTATAATTGTCCTCGAGAATATATCCCCACCAAGTCCACAATGAACGGAAATACATCAATATTAGTTTAATTTCTCCTACTGTAGACAATCAACAGAAATATAAGTACTAATGTAATGTTTTGTTAATACTAATGCTAATATTTTTAAATAATCGCAGTGGAATAATTAATGTTCGAAAAAATAGGATATCTGAGGATACATCCATATAATCTTGTAACATTAATTGCAACATTATTCGAGTCACAAGTACCAAAAATCAAATACAGTTTCCACTGTGTGAAGACGAAATATCTCTGAAAATTAGCAAAATCCAACAAATCTCTTTTCTCTCATAGGTAAAAAATTTCAGGATAATCCCTGCTGGTTCCATACACTTATCACAGTTGAAACACAGGCCAGTCTACAAGCAGGTCACATAAATGATTGCAGTAAAACAGAAAAGGAACATGTGCACATAATCTTGAAGTACCCACAGTTTGATGTTGTCAAGCCCAAGAGAGCATGACAAATTACACGTATCACAGGGATTAGTGTTGTAGTTTGGTAAATAAACTTTAGAATTACTAAGTGTGTACAAAGATTGATTTTGTGTGGACAAGTAAGGGTGCGTCTGAGACAAACTTGAAAATGTTTGATCTGCACTTGGTGCATGTAGACATATATATTGGGTTGCATTTTTCAATAATTGGTTGCACTTGTGTATGTTTCATATAGCTTAATCGAGTGCTGCTACATAATGGCAGCCTGTAAACAATTAAGTCCAGAGTTCGATGTTATGGTGATGACCTACAACGACAGGCTATGATGACATGCTATCAACAAAGTCAACATCCGACTAGCTGATCCAGTTAGTCGCCTCTTACAACCAGCATCGGTTGAGGTGAGGTGAAATTGAGTTAAACGTTGTGTCCAAGATTATTGCACTTATATAGCGACGTGCATGTACGTGTGTGTGTGTGTGTGTGAGGCTGCTTGTACTCGTCCGGACTGATGCGAATTACTAGTGCTAGCTCACTAAGATACTATGCCGCAGTTTAACATGAATACCCCACTCAGACACAGTATACTGACTCCGAGCCGACCAGTCCTTGTTTTAGCCCCTTAATGCCGAGCAGCCAGGTAGGGTAACAACAAGTACCCTCTTTTTTACGTCTTTTGGTATGACGCGGCCGGGATCAAACCCCTGACCTTTCGCTCTCCTGGGGGACGCTCTACCACTAGACCACGGAGGCGGTCTCCGGGCGGAAGCTCTACCACTAGACCACGGAGGCGCTCTCCGGGTGGACGCTCTACCACTAGACCACGGAGGCGCTCTCCGGGTGGACGCTCTACCATTAGACCACGGAGGCGCTCTCCGGGTGGACGCTCTACCACTAGACCACGGAGGCGCTCTCCGGGTGGACGCTCTACCACTAGACCACAGAGGCGCTCTCCGGGTGGACGCTCTACCACTAGACCACGGAGGCGCTCTCCGGGTGGACGCTCTACCACTAGACCACAGAGGCGCTCTCCGGGTGGACGCTCTACCACTAGACCACGGAGGCGCTCTCCGGGTGGACGCTCTACCATTAGACCACGGAGGCGCTCTCCGGGTGGACGCTCTACCACTAGACCACGGAGGCGCTCTCCGGGTGGACGCTCTACCACTAGACCACAGAGGCGCTCTCCGGGTGGACGCTCTACCACTTGACCACGGAGGCGCTCTCCGGGTGGACGCTCTACCACTAGACCACGGAGGCTGTCCAGCATAGGTTGAAGCAGACCTAACATAACCTGAGTACCCACAGTTTGTTGCAATAAAAAAGGTTGTTTGTTTGTTTTTTAACGCCACACTCAGGAATATTCCAGCTACATGACATCCGTCTGTAAATAATCCAGTCTGGACCAGACAATCCAGTGATTGACATCATGAGCATCGATCCATGAAATTGGGACATGATGACATGCGTCAACCAAGTCTGCAAGCCTGACCACCCGATCCATCGAGTCACCTCTTATGACAAGCATAGTCGCCTTTACGGCAAGCATGGGTTGCTGAAGACCTATTCTACCCCGGATCTTCACGGGTGGAGTCGCCACAGATTGGCCACACAGCTTATTAGTCTTATCAAAGGTCAATGATCAGATTGGGGGAGGTAAGTCCAGAGAGAACCAGGTTGTAGACGTTTATAATTTTGGTGAATTTGGGTGTGTTACCACCATATCCCTACACAGTCATACATACATGGCTACCCGTGAAGATTCCGGGGTAGAATAGGTCTTCAGCAACCCATGCTTGCCGTAAAAGGTGACTATGCTTGTCGTAAGAGTCAACTAACAGGATCCGGTGGTCAGGCTTGTTGACTTGGTTGATGCATGTCATCGATCCCAATTGCGTGGATCGATGCTCATGATATCAATCACTGGATTGTCTGGTCCAGACACGATTATTTACAGACCGCCGTCATATAGCTGGAATATTGCTGAGTGCGGCGTTAAACAACAAACCAACAACCAACAACATACATGGCCATAGTCAAATGACACCTCTATCAATACATTAAATGTGATAGGATGAAATGGAGTAACCACTCAGACACATTATACTCCAAGCTGACACCACCTGGGCAGTTGAAGGGTACAGTGGAACTCAGATCTCTGTTTTTAGACCAAACTACACGACACATATATTGACACACTGTACACGCTAGTCACACCAGTCTTACTCTAACAATAGCATCACACAACGTTCACAATGAAGAACCTTGCTATGATAAACACCCTACCTCCAGTCTTCAAGAGGTAAAATGGTATGACAAGCATCAGGATATGCTGTATGTAGTAAACCTCTGTCTCCATGGGCAACTGAAACAAAGCATGGAGCCCATTAGTTGGAAACTAAACAAGTTTCGCAAGTTTAGCATCTGACAACTGTTAACTCATCAGGGAATCACAATTCATGTAAAAAAAACAACTCTGTAGACATCATACTTTTACCTGAAAATAAATGGAATCTCCATTGTAGACATAAATACATGTTCGTGAAAACGCAACTTATCTGACATACCTGAGGCAAATTTATTTTGTTGGGCGACACTTAGGTTTGCAAAGTCGTGATGTTGATGAGAGTCGTGGAAAGTTTCCATAGAACCAGGAATGAGTATATACTATTTCGGTCTTTGGTCTTAACCTAGTCTGTGTTATTCAAAGTTTGTTTGTTTGTTGTTTAACGCTGCACTCAGCAACATTCCAGCTATATGATGGTGGTCTGTAATACTCGAGTCTGGACCAGACAACCCAGTGATTGACATACTGAGCATCGATCCACGCAAATGGGATATGATGACATGAATCAGTGAGTCTGACCACACGTTCCCGTTAGTTGCCTTTTACGGCAAGCATAGGTTGCTGAAGACCTATTCTACTCCGGAACTTCATGGATCTCTTTGGTCTTAACCTAGTCTGTGGTATTCGAAGTTTGTTTGTTTGTTGTTTAACCCCACACTCAGGAATATTCCAGCTATATGACGGTGGTCTGGACCAGACAATTCAGTGATTGATATCATGAGCATCGATCCATGCAATTGGGATAAGATGACATGAATGAACCAAGTCAGCAAGCCTGACCACCCCATCCCGTTAGTCACCTCTAACGACAAGCATAGTTGCTTTTTTTCGAAGTAGTATACTATTAAAAACAATGTCCACGGTGTATTGTCATAAATGCAGTGCTCCAGAAGGATGCGGGCGGGCGGGTAGCCTGGTGGTTAAAGCGTTCGCTCGTCACGCCGAAGACCTGGGTTCCATTCCCGACATGGGTACAATGTGTGAAGCCCACTTCTGGTGTCCCCCACCATGATGTTGCTGGAATATTGCTAAAAGCGACGTAAAACCATACTCACTCACTCACTCACTCACTCCAGAAGGATGCATCAAATACACAAATCGCCATTACCCAAATAACTTTAATTTGCTTGCAGCATGCGCATGCAATTACACAAGAAATTATAAAAATAAACCCCAGTAATATAACAGCACTGCACATAATTAACCAAATAAGTCTTTTCACCTTCTGTACCTGTTTTTTTCTTACAGATAATTATTTACTGATAATGCATACTATTTTGAGAATCTCACCTGAGTGTCTTTTGATATCAAATAAATCAACACAGGTAATTACAAGTTTTTTTCATCTTGCACTGATGAGTGTGGATATATTTCATACCTAAAGAAACAAGGATGAGATACCACTTATCATCCAAAATCAGTCTTCTAACTTTTTCAGTTTTGTAAAAAGGAATAAACAGGGTCCACAAAGCGATCGTAGCGCTACGACTGTCGATCATAGATACGATCATCCTAGCGCAGAGATCGCTTTGGGCAATGGGCCCCAGTGCCTTGAGTCTAAAGAGTACAGCTAACCTGCTTCAGTGGCAAAGAGATTAGTGATGTCATTGTGATGTCATGATAACCGATGATGTCACAATGGTCTGCAAAGCGTTTTGATATCCCCATTATTAACACCAAATGCTAAGGCCAGATAAAACATTTGCTTACCCATATATTCTACTCATAAAAAGCTAAGGTTGTTGGTTGCATGTTTTGTTGTTTAACGCCACACTCAGCAATATTCCAGCTATACGACGGCGGTCTGTAAATAATCGAGTCTGGACCAGACAATCCAGTGATTAATATCATGAGCATTGATCTACGCACCTGTATATACTACTCATAAAAAGTTAAGGACCATTCGGTTCTTTCAAACGTCATGCCATGACAGATTAATGACAGTAATACGAACCAATCGGAAAGTCCTTAACTTTTTTGGAGTAGAATATGTTGCATAACTCAAAACATATTGTGAGAAAACTTCGTCTTGCATCTGTAGAGATTTCACATATTTATTGAAACAGTAGGGGGTGGTGGGGTAGCTTAGTGGTGAAAGTGTTTGGTTGTCACACCGAAGGCACAGGTGGGATTCCCCACATTGGTTCAATGTGTGCAACCCATTTCTGGTGTCCCCCGCCGTGATATTGCTGAAATATTGCTAAAAAAGGCATAAAACCATACTCACTCACTCACTCACTCATTGAAACAGTGAGTGAGTGGGTTTAGGTTTGCTGCCACTTTGGGCAATAGACCAAGCATATCATCGATGGGACACCAAGAATGGGCTTTACACATTGTACCCATGTGGGGAATCAAACCTTGGTCCTGAGTGGGATGAGTACATGCTTTACCCACAAGGCCACCTCCACTACCTTGTAACATAAGGAAAGAATCTGTTGAATCCAACTGACCGAGAGTGAGTGAATGAGTTTGGTTTTACGTCACTTTTAGCAATATTTCAGCCATATCACGGCGGGGGACACCAGAAATGGGCTTCACACATTGTACCCATGTCGGGAATCTAACCCGGGTCTTCGGCGTGACGAGCGAACACTTTAACCACTAGGCTACTGACCGAGAAGCCTGATTAACAATGCTGTATGTTATCATAAACGCTTGGCAAAGCAGGAAGTGGTTACTTCCTTGATAAGGGATCTAAAATACAGAACCATCTGGCCTTTCTTCCATCAAGATTTTCTTTCAGAGATAGCAACCTAATGAAATCTCAAGAATTTATCATCAAAACCACCATTATCTTTCCCTTCCTTGCCATGTGGCCTGAACACACGGTAGTCCCGAACCTAACACTACAGCCAGATGTCGTGTAGACGCTATCTTCCTGTATACATGTCAGACGTGCCTGTATACAACCTGTTTCTCATAGAGTAAACATTTCCTTCACTTCCTTGTCTGACACAAGACCCCATGCTCTGTGTCCTGCTCCAAGAATAACAAGGAGGATTTTCAAATGATGATGAAATGCTTAGTAGAACATTCTTTGCATAGACCAGTCATATCAACCTATCACGGATATCGGCCATTGTTTTGGACAGAACTTGTCTTTTCATAATAACCTCTTATGGAGTGAGTGAGTGAGTATGGTTTTATGCCACTTTTAGCAATATTCTAGCAATATCATGGCAGGGGACACTGAAAATGAGCTTCATACACTGTACCAATGTGGGGAATGGAACCCAGATTTTCGGCGTGACGAGCGAACGCTTTAACCACTGGGCTACCCAACCGCCCCTGATCAGTTTGAAAATGTTTTACTAGAGATTCTTTAGGAATTCCCTTTTATACATAGTAGTAGACAAGAATGTTTTATGGATAACAGCTTCTTTATTATACTGTAATTGGGACATTTCAGTATAGATCCTGATACCATTGTCAAGACTGACTAATGACCACTGAGTCCAGATTGGCCGTCACAAGCCTTCTATCAACAGAGATCTAGGCCATTTCATCCCATTCGCCTACCATGAACTCATCAAGCACTAGTTTTCCCAAACATCCCAGCTAACAGCTTAATCTGGTTTAATTGGCTTCCAGTTAATTGGCTGCCTGATCGTCTTCTCTATCATGTTGTTAATATATTTTCCTGCTGTTGTTATGAGTTAACCTTTCCCTCTCATGTATGCAATAGTTTTTATTACACGGCCCTTTCCATGCATAATTCTGTACCATGTTTATTAGTCAGTCTTGCGTGACAACGGTATAAGGATCCATACCAAAATGTCACAATGACAGTATGATATAGAAGTTGTTATCCACTAATTATCCACACAACGTTGTAAATCCCTATGGAGTGTTTATTCATTGTGACCACCGGATCACATTAATTACCTTTACACAAACCACCAGCCACTAATCACATCAAATACGGTACTCTACCTGACCCTACATGCCACAACGTTGTAAATCCCTATGGTCTGTTTATTCATTGTGACCACCGAATCACCATAATTACCTTTACACAAACCACCAGCCACTAATTACATCAAATACGGTACTCTACCTGACCCTACATGCCACAACGTTGTAAATCCCTATGATGTGTTTATTCATTGTGACCACCGAATCACCATAATTACCTTTACACAAACCACCAGCCACTAATTACATCAAATACGGTACTCTACCTGACCCTACATGCCACAACGTTGTAAATCCCTATGATGTGTTTATTCATTGTGACCACCGAATCACCATAATTACCTTTACACAAACCACCAGCCACTAATTACATCAAATACGGTACTCTACCTGACCCTACATGCCACAACGTTGTAAATCCCTATGATGTGTTTATTCATTGTGACCACCGAATCACCATAATTACCTTTACACAAACCACCAGCCACTAATTACATCAAATACGGTACTCTACCTGACCCTACATGCCACAACGTTGTAAATCCCTATGATGTGTTTATTCATTGTGACCACCGAATCACCATAATTACCTTTACACAAACCACCAGCCACTAATTACATCAAATACGGTACTCTACCTGACCCTACATGCCACAACGTTGTAAATCCCTATGATGTGTTTATTCATTGTGACCACCGAATCACCATAATTACCTTTACACAAACCACCAGCCACTAATTACATCAAATACGGTACTCTACCTGACCCTACATGCCACAACGTTGTAAATCCCTATGATGTGTTTATTCATTGTGACCACCGAATCACCATAATTACCTTTACACAAACCACCAGCCACTAATTACATCAAATACGGTACTCTACCTGACCCTACATGCCACAACGTTGTAAATCCCTATGATGTGTTTATTCATTGTGACCACCGAATCACCATAATTACCTTTACACAAACCACCAGCCACTAATTACATCAAATACGGTACTCTACCTGACCCTACATGCACAATGTTGTAAATCCCTATGATGTGTTTATTCATTGTGACCACCGAATCACCATAATTACCTTTACACAAACCACCAGCCACTAATTACATCAAATACGGTACTCTACCTGACCCTACATGCCACAACGTTGTAAATCCCTATGATGTGTTTATTCATTGTGACCACCGAATCACCATAATTACCTTTACACAAACCACCAGCCACTAATTACATCAAATACGGTACTCTACCTGACCCTACATGCACAATGTTGTAAATCCCTATGGTGTGTTTATTTACAGCAGCATGTAGCAGGAGTGTGGAGCTGGCAGGGCTGCCTTACCTCAAGTACATCTGGAGGCAGTTACCACCAGGTATACATGCCCTGATGGTCTGGCAACAAACACCACATGGGGAACTGGCACATCCAGCAGTGAGTGAGTGAGTGAGTGAGTGAGTGAGTGAGTGAGTGAGTGAGTGAGTGAGTTTTAAATGTTTTGAGTGAGTGAGTGGGTGAGTGAGTGAGTGAGTGAGTGAGTGAGTGAGTGAGTGAGTGAGTGAGTGAGTGAGTGAGTGAGTTTTAAATGTTTTGAGTGAGTGAGTGGGTGGGTGGGTGGGTGGGTGAGTGAGTGAGTGAGTGAGTGAGTGAAAAATGTTTTGAGTGAGTGAGTGAGTGAGTGAGTGAGTGATGTTGCAGATGCTGGGATGCAGGGATACAGAGAATCTCACCCTTGTGACTTTTGAGGTGAGGTGAGGTGAGGTGAGGTGAAATGGGGTTTAATGTCGCGTCCAAGATTATTGCACTTATATAGTGACGTGCATGCAAGTGTGTGTGTGGCTGCTTGTACTAGTCCGGACTGATGCCGATTTATAGTGCTAGCACACTGAGATACCATGCCGCTGTTTAACATGGATACCCCAATCAGACACAGTATACTGACTCCGAGCCGACCAGTCCTTGTTTTAGCCCCTTAATGCCGAGCACCAGACAGGGTAATAACAAGTACCACCTTTTAACGTCCTTTGGTATGACGCGGCCGGGGATCAAACCCCGGACCTTCAGCTCTCCGGACGGTGGCTCTACCACTAGACCACGGAGGCGGTCTGTGACTTTTGATATCAAATATATCAACGAGTGTTGATATATTTAATATCAAAAGAGACAAGGGTGAGATTTTATTTTTCATCAAACATTATTCTTCCAACTTTTTCAGTTTGTAGACAGTAATAAGCAGTGTCTTAAGTGTAAAAAGTACTGCTCACAGCTTCAGTAGCAGAGCCTTTAGTGATGTCATTTGATTGTGACATGATGGTAACAATGAAAGTCCCCTAATTCTAGGTACGAAAAACTTATACACAGCAAAACAGTCAAGTCTCGTTAAATGGTCAATCAACTTTATCTGACACAGACTCGGAACCGATTTAATCAGTGTTATTTAGACCTATTAATCTGACAGGCTCGCACTCCGACTCAGACCTAATTCGAACGAAATACCAAAATCACTCTAAACAGTATCGTTAATCCGACACAGTGATCAGCGTACTCCGTGGTCATCTGCTCGTGAGTACACAGCCCGTGTTTTGATGCGAGACGAGTCGGTTGGTAGCTGCATATTACAACAGCTGCAGAGATAAACTTGCTGAACATTAAACAATTAATGCTTTTAATAAAGAAAACAGGATTAATCACATGCTTACATTACTTCAATCTCATTAAAATCAGATACAAGTTCTCGCTATCGGCGAGGACATTCCATTACAGGTCACATCAGAACTACCTTTCGCGAACTATGAGTCTGACCTACCAATGAAATGACCAACAGGAAGTCAACTTTAGCCACTTAGAAAGCAGTTTTCTTAAGCTTTGCGGTACCAGTTTCAAACTTGCGACTTCCATTCCAGACTATGCTTTTTAAAGTATTTTGAATAAGTCATACAGTCTGTAACAGTTGTTTAGTGTTAAACTTTAGAAGTTGCATGATTAGAAAACATATTCCACTAACAATGTAACATAGCAATATGAATATTTATTTAATATTTTTTTATTACGTGTTTGAATCGTTATCTATCATGTAGTTGTCCGATTATCGATCACAGGACTTGACTGTATACGGTAATCACAGCAACATGTGTCTACTGTCTAAGTTACTAGAAGCGAGATGTAGCACTTATTTGCGATATTCACTGCAGTAGAGTAGGGCTGGGATGGATAACTCGTGTATTCGGGTCTCGTGGGTACTGAGTAGGACAAGGGTACCCACACAACTACTCGGACCCATGGTTATTCACATAATATTTGTTTAATGGCAAAAATTATCTAGAACTCTATGGTTACACAACAAGTCACTAATGTTCGTATTTTGTCCTGACTATGTACACATTCCTTCTGACTATCATAAGCTTGAATAAAGATACAACTTCAGTCAACTTAAGTGTATGCATGACCAGATCGTTTTATACGTGTATCTAAATACATTTTGCCTGGGCTACAGTCAAACTATTCCCCCAAAGACATTTTGTACCTATCTCTTGGGACCTACAGGGGGTACCCGGGTAGGGTCAAGTAACGGGGGATGGGTACGTGGGTAAAAGGGGGATGGGTACGCGGGAAGTAAATTTGGACTCGTCTCAGCCCTAAGTAGAGTTCCTGTATATGTGATGCCTGATTCAATCAACAAACAAAGATCTGTCAAGACATGCAGGTACACAAGCTGAAATGTCCACATTGGACAGTGTTGGGTACCGTATATGTCTGCAGATAAGTCGAATTTTGAGGATCAGAAAAAAGATTCTGTAGAAAGGGGTCGGCTTATATACGGATACACTTTCATGATAGTATTTTTCAGATAGTGAACTGTCAAATACATCGCCTGAAGGACGGGCTGATAGATTACAACTTTACAACATTTAACGACCATTATGAGATTAAAAAAAGACAAGAGATGCTTCCCACATTATGAGAGTGGATGACTGGTTTGTTAAATCTTTATTATAAATAATAATGACTTTTTCAATATAATTACGTTATTCTTCTTATATTATTGAATATCTGCGAGTACCAGCACATGTCTTGCAGTCCGACTTCACAGTGTTTTTTGCCTTTCACTTCCTGGTTCGGTTTATCTACGGGTCATATCATTTTCTTTTGTATTTCAATGGTCAAGTTAATACCTCGGCTTATCTACGTGGTCGGCTTATCTACGGGGTCATATACAGTAATTATTCACATTTCTCATACAAAAGTTGTTTTCAAAATTTCAAGTGTATTTGCAAGCAGCTCAATATGAATTGGGTTATGGTGATTTTTTTATCGTATCATATGCAAATACGCAGCCTATTTGGAGGTCTGTTTGATGTACCCTATCAGCCAGGTAAGACTGTCATCAGTGGTCAGAATAAGGCACAGTATTTTACTTGTCTTGACACTTGTCACTAAAAACATTAAAGTCTCAATAATAACACCACAGGAGGAAACCCCAAGAAGGCAAACCACTGATTGACATCATGAGCATCAATACACGCAACTGGGATACGATGACATGCATCAAACAAGTCAGTGAGCCTTACCACCCTAACCCATTAGTCGCCTCTTACGATAAGCATAGTCGCCTTAATAGGCAAGCATGGGTTGCTGAAGACCTATTCCAGAAGAGGAAACCCCAAGAAGGCAAACCAGTGATTGACATCATGAGCATCGATCCACACAATTGGGATCGATGACAGGCATCAACCAAGTCAGTGAGCCTGACCACCTGATCCCATTAGTCGCCTCTTATGACAAACACAGTCGCCTTAATAGGCAAGCATGAGTTGCTGAAAACCTATTCCCGAGGAGGAAACCCCAAAGAAGCTTAGGACCCTAAATTTTGATCAAATTTGTTTCTTAAGTTTCTTAAGAATAAGATATATGGACAAACAACTTCTTTATTACAACTAGGAGCTATGTTTCGATGTAGGTTCTAACATTTTGTTTGTTTGTTGTTTAACACAGCACTCAGCAATATTCCAGCTAGGTATTTAGCTCTGATACTGACAAAAATGTGTCAAAATATCGATCTTAAGTTGTTTGTTTGTACAAACCTAAGTTCTATGTCAGTCCTAGGATTCACCCTGATTTTGTTTTAAGATTTGTCAACACTGTTCTTTCCGTGCTCATGGATTTCACCAAAGCGGTAAACGTGTAAATCTGCATCACTTCAGGTTTTGCTCCCACATTAAGCTGACATATAGCTTGAATACTGTTGAAAGTGGGGTCAAGCACGCACGCACGCACGCACGCTCGCTCACTCGCTCACTCACTCACTCAGTTACTCAATCACTCAAGTGGCGGCACGCACGCACGCAGACACGCTCGCTCTCTCGCTCACTCACTCAACCACTCAAACACTCACTCACTCACTCACTCACTCACTCAATCAATCACTACACGAAATCGCACCCAGTGTTAGAGCTGAGAAGGATTTGAGAATAAAATGCAGGTGATTGTTTCGTTAAAATAAATTCTTAGGTCTGTAAAGGAGACTAGACCTGGATGTACAGTCAGGACCTTGTTCCCTGCAATTCTAGTACCCTAACTCAATGTACAGGAGAGATGGCAGTGTAGCTCTAGGTCTATACTAACATCTGGTCTCTGAAACGAACATATTGTACAGAAAAAAAAACAGTTGTTAAATTATCTTAATAAAAATATAATACTGCAGTAATCTAGACTTGCCAAACATTATAGACTTGCATAGGCTGTATTTGATAGATTTGTATCAGGGTCTGTAAGACAGACTACTCTCGTTTTCTGTAAAAGGCGACTATGCTTGTCGTAAAAGGCGACTAACGGGATCGGGTGGTCAGGCTCGCTGACTTGGTTGATGCATGTCATCGATCCCAATTGCGTGGATCCATGCTCATGATGTCAATCACTGGATTGTCTGGTCCAGACTCGATTATTTTACAGCCCGCCGTCATATGGCTGGAATATTGCTGAGTGCGGCTATAAACGACAAACAAACAAACAAACAAACAAACAAATACTCTCGGTTTCTCTGTGGTCACAAGTAAACATGGCAGCAACTCACCAATCTTGTATTCACAACAGGAAACAGGACAGCTATAGGCGCCCCCGTCAACATATGCATGTGTAGTCGAAACATCGCTGTCACTACTTTGCTTGGAGGTGCCGCAAGTAAAAAAATCTGAAACAAGCAAAATAAAATCACTACCAAATTCATTGGCAGATATGTGAAAGATCAATTCCTCAGAAATATCATCCATCTTTGAAAAAATGTCTCTCTTTTAAATTAGGAATTTTTTTAGCTGTTTTTCTTAAATTAATTACGACTTGTCTTCAGCGTGTTTCAGAGTTTGTTCTGTTTGCATTTCCCTACATTCATTATGAAACTATTACTATATACAGTCCAAGTGTAACAACTGATAAAACTGTTACATCATCAGCAAACACAAGTAAAAATAGTTGCGTTAATTCTGGATGTAGTTGGATATCTGGATGACAAGTTAATTCTATTTTTCTGCCAGTTCATTTATAAATATTGAAAATATAAAAGGGCTCAAGACACAACCTTGAGGTACACCAATATTACACTTAAACATCTCAGAGAGGAATAATTATATTTAAAACATGACTTTACAGCGGCATAAATAGATCTTATACAACCTGTCATTCTTGTTGATATTGATAACCAGCACGGAACCCTGCCTGTGAGTCAACAACCCAATCATAAGCATCGCTCCAAAAACTTTGTCAAGTTTTAATAATTGAAATGTATAATTTACTGTGATGCCTCTATAATTAGAATCCGTACGCGGATCCCCCTTTTCATGTAAAGGGACAATTAGTCCCACTGACCACCAAGTTGGACACGAACACTTATCAAACAAAATATTAAACACATTAGCAAGACATGGCACCAGTATATCCCTGGAGCGTACAAGATATTCTGCAATTATTATGTCACTTCCTGCCGTCTTTGCACACTTTAGATGACTTGATGCCTCATTTACTTCCTTGATAGTGAGTCATGAATAGAGGACAGCTGATGTATACTCGTCCGAGATACAGGACCATACCATATTGCTGATCAAAGTTGTCTTTCTTTTTGTCATTATCCATAGATCAGTCAAGGGAAACTGCCTTGGAATCCACAGAGGCAAGCAAGGCACATTTGGGGGTTTAGTCAAGGGATTCGCTTTGGAAGCAAGCCACATTTGGGGGTTTAGTCAAGGGATTCCGCTTTGGAAGCAAGGCACATTTGAGGGTTTAGTAAAAGAATTCTGCTTTGGAAGCAAGGCACATTTGGGTGTTCAGTCAAGACAACCTGACCAGAACAACCCAAAGCAAAGATAAGAAGTGACCTACCTGTATAACTGTTGCCACATGACACGGATTAAACACCCATATAAACTGTCGCGTAGCGAACTTGAACCCAAGTTCGATCCCGAAAGTTAAACACATCATGACTAGAAGAAGGCGTTTCCCTATCTGATTGTCCCTTAAGTCATCATAGGAAATCTTTGGCAGAGTCAGGCGTGGATATGCAATCCACATGACAAACAATGAAAACAGGGTGGCACAAGAACTCTCCACTATCCGTTGTGAGACTCCTAGAAACTCCACACACTCCCGCCCACCATTGCCTGGTAGCGTGTGGTCCACTCCCTCGTACATCCACTCAATCAACGCCATCCAGCCGGAGCTGTTCCGAAACTTTCCTGAATCCATCGTCATCTCGCTTCCTGGCATCAGCTGGTATTTCGTGGACTCATTGATACCTGAAACAGGTGGAATATATTTGTTATTTGAGTGTCAAACAATCATTCCTTGTGTCACATAGCCTCGCCCTCATCATGTTTCAGTGTGAGTTTTTCATTTATTATTATTTTTCAGCTTCAGTCAGCAATATTCCAGCTACTGTATATCACACAGCCTGTAAATAATCAAGTTTGGGTTGGGCAAAGTGGTTGATGTTTTCAGCAACTTTCCAAGCTTTTGGGGTACAATGATATACAATTAAACAAACCAACAGCCTTGACCTTCCCGCAATTTTTGTTGACCCTTACAACAAGTGTAAGTTATCTGGGACCAGTTCCATGCTGGGATCCCAACAGGGGCTTCGGAATGAAATGAACAAAGATATGCCATGTTTTGTATCATACTGGTATGGTAATCGGCAGGGTTCGAAATTAACATAAGTCGGCTTCATTAAGTTAATTGTGTGTGGACTACCACTTTTTTCAATTAAGTAGAAGGCAACACTGCGACAGATCATTTTTGCGGACTATTGTGAATACAAATTAATTTCTAACCCTCCTCATCATCAGAGGACAAATGTGACAGTGATGTGCTTCAAATTGGACTCATCTTGTTACAATCAAGGACATTAGCAACTGGGCTACTCCAGCAATCCAAACTTGAAGTCAATACATCTCAAGCACCATTTATACCAGTTGGCACAAGAGTGTCAATATCGTACACACAGTGCTGTGCCTGTACCCGCTGTACTAAAAAAGTTACTACATCAAGCACATTGTCTATGCAGTCATAGCGACCGACTGATGACATTCTGAGTGAACATTTAATCCAACAGGCTAATGATCAGGCAGCCAAAACATGTATTTATGTCTAGAATCACTTAATCCCCTTTGTTAATTCCCCTCATGATTGTATGGAGCATTCACAGGCAGCCGCCCTGAACGGGGTGTGCTCTGTTTATAGTTGTGACTTAATCTGTGCAGTCTTTCAAATATTTTTAAAACCCAACAAGACAGCAAAGGAGGTGCCCCACAAGTGTTGCCTGCTGAGTTAGTGAAGATCTGGGGTAGAATAGGTCTTCAGCAACCCATGCTTGCCGTAAAAGTCGACTATGCTTTTCGTAAGAGGCGACTAACAGAATCGGGTGGTCAGACTCGCTGACTTGGTTGATGCATGTCATCGGTCCCAATTGCTTTGATTGATGCCTCATGACGTCGATCACTGGATTGTCTGGTCCAGACTCGATTATTTACAGACCGCTATCACATAGCTGGAATATTGCTGAGTGTGGCGTTAAACAACAAACAAACAAACAAACAAACAAACCTGCTCGCATTCACACATTATATATATTGAAAAATTGCAAAAAAATAAGAGAGAATCGTGTCTTGTTCAGTTGAAATAATGCAAACAATTACTTGACTATCTCCAAGAAGTTAAAATAAACTGAATACGTAATTACTCATAAAATTATCAACCAGATACCAGGCAGTCGGGTAGGTGTGGAAAATTTCATGCAGCCCAACAGAAACGTTACCCACCAGGGGTAGGCGGGTAGGAGGGTAGGCGGGTAGGCGGGTAGGCGGGTAGACGGTAATTTCAGACACTGAATCTGTGTCAGATGCCTGTCAGCACTCATTTTAAGGGGCTAGATATAGATTGCACTTGGTGCATGTTGACATCAAAATCGTGATCATTGTTGATGCACCAGACTAAGCCAGGATGCACTCGCTTCGATACCTATTACCTATTAACCTGATACAAATATATCAAATACAGCCCATGCAAGTCTATAATGTTTCGTAAGTCTAGATTACACCAGTATCTGAAAATGAAGAATATCTGGGCTCTTTTTTATAAAAAAATTTAAAGATAATTTAACAACTGTTTATTTTTCTGTATGATACTGACTAAAGTGTTTTCAAAATGGCAGATGTAATTCTAGAAATATTATCCACTAGGGCACCAACTGGTTGTACTTGTAGCCTAATCTGACATGCTTCCACAAGCACAACCTGTTACTTTCACTGCATTATTTATTATCTATAAAATGTTGACATGCACCAGGTCCATGTAGAAATAAATAATTGGTTGCATTTTTTAATATCAGGTTGAACTAGTGCATGCTATGTATAGTTCAATCGAGCCCTGCCTTGCCATATAAGCCATGGTCCAGAGACATAGAGAGGTTTCACACTCAACTTTGCTAGGGTTAAACCAGGTGTTCTGACCAGGGCACTTTATGATCACTCAGTAACCACTGTCAGGATGTGCTGACCAGGATGTGCTGACCTGGCACATAGGGTTTCTTGTATAGATCGACTTGAATAAAGCAAACTTGTACACAACCCAAACTACCTACCCCATGTCGTCACTTCCTATCGAAAAACAGTCCTTAGATCCCTTGCACAAAAGGAAAATGCACACAATCATTATTAACATCGCAAGCATCTTGAACCCTAGTCTGTCTTACAGACCCTGATACAAATATATATCAAATACAGCCCATGCAAGTCTATAATGTTTGGCAAGTCTAGATTACTGCAGTATCAAGATGAAGAGAGTCACTGGGCTCCCTTTTATTATATTTTTATTAAGATAATTTAACCCCGTTTTTTTCTGTACGATATGTTCATTTCAGAGACTAGATGTTAGTCTACATGAACCCAAACGCGCATCACATGCTCTTAGTGTCTTTAACCAACTGGCACCATAGGGTCAATATCTCAAGCAGTCTGAGGTCCATAATAAAATAAAATCTTTGGCAAAACATCTGACAGACAAATGGGGAATAGCATTAGCGATTTCTGCGACTCTAGGTAAGCTTAGCTAATAATAGTCCTGATAATAACACTAAATTCTACTGAATAATATGCTAAGAGCCAAGTTCGGGCAAGCACAGACTGTCATGATCCGTACTAACCTGTTATTTTTGAACCAGTACAATTAGCAAATATACACACAGTCTTTACAATGTTGCACACAAGCCAGTAGATTTCACTGTGCTGAAGTGAATTTGGAACTGAACGCACAATGCATTGCCACACACTTCTGGAATAGTGTATAACCCTAACTCAGCAGTTTGTAACCCAGAACTGTACCTATTATTTCAAAATGTCTACCTTCTATGATTGAGAAACAACAATGCCTTCCTGTAAGTGTAAATATCAGCATCCACTGTCATTAAATCAGCAGTTTCTATCAGAGATGGTTATCGTGATTTGAAACCTCTAATTAACCAGAATCAAATCTTTTCCAAATTCATGGTAGAATTATGCAGTAAACTTTCCAATATTCTCTTGCAGGGACAAATATTTCTTCATTAAACGTGTTCAGAACTTATTTTGGGGTAGACTAAGGCCTCATGGCCACCCATGCTTGCCGTAAAATGCGACTATACTTGTAAGAGGCAACTAATGGGATCAGGTGGTCAGTCTCGCTGACTTGGTTGATGCATGTCATAGTATCCCATTTGCATGGATCGATGCTCATGATATCAATCACAGGATTGTCTGGTCTTACCTCCGTCATACAGCTAGAATATTGATGAGTGCAGCTTTAAACAACAAACAAACAAACAATCGTAACTTATTTCTTATGTCCAACTATACCTTAAATCGTTATCATGTCCATCATTACATTACATCTGTAATATGAATCCAATTTTTAAAAAAACAACCTACATAACTAATTCTTTGAAAATTTTACAAAATCCTAACCTTTTCTAAACTCAACAATACCCTTAGCCTTTCCAAAATAGAACAAAAAACATACTTACCCGGGCACACAAACTGATTCCACCATGTAGAGACTTAACTGACTACCCGACTCTACTGACTAATGATATATATACACCACACAGCTTTGGAACAATATCAGTAATTTATTGCATGACCACATCATGGACAAAGAACAGTTTTAAATGGCCGACAGATGCTGCAATAACCATGTATTAAGCATGTTAAGTGCTGTTTTACTATTTCAGATGAATTGTTATCACATTTTAGAAGTATCTTGAAAACAGTAAAGAAGGCTATACATAAGTCAATGAACACATTAGAGCTGAGTATTGCCTTGTAACTTGCAATACGATTCGTATCAGGATACGGACTGACGATAATACTTGTATCACGATACACATCAAATGGTAAGAAAGGATGAAATCACTTAAATACAGATCTAAAACCTCTCTCTTCATACATTTATTTATTGTCTGAAAAACTTTCACAAAGAGAACCACAAAAACAAAACAGTTTTAAATGAGTGAGTGAGTATAGTTTTACGCCGCTTTTAGCAATATTCCAGCAATTTCACCGCGGGGGACACCAGAAATGGGCTTCACACATTGTACCCATGTCGGGAATCGAACCCAGGTTTTCGGCGTGAGGAGCGAACACTTTAACCACTAGGCTACCCGACAACCCCCAGTTTTAAATGAAAGATTGGTTATTAAATATAACAGTTAGTTGATGTGCCCTGTCCCAAAGTGTTCTGCCATGCTTACAGGTGCCGCTATGATACTTCTGCCATTACAGGAGGCAACTCAATTAGTTCCACACAAACACACTGGACTAATAATCTCTCTATATACACAATTGATTATATTTAATGTCTTTTACCATTCAAGCCTTTTCAAGTCTTTTCGTAGCTGAACATCTCATTCTGTTTAAACCTTGCTTATGTTCATAACTTTCACATTATCTTGCTAAGAGACCTTGTGAAATAACTACCATTTACATTAATGGCATATGCTGATTGGTCAATGAAACATCTGTGCTAGCAATAAGATTGGCTAATGAGCACACATGCCTATTACAGAACACTGAAAGAGACAAGGAAACATACTTGGCAGTATAATCTGACAGTTAAGTGTATTCTAATAACTTCAATAGCAATTTGTTCAGCTTACTGAAAAGCGAAGTCAACAAATCTGCTTTACCATGATCAAGGCTGTATATTGCTACTATACTATTGTCAGTTGAAAGTTTGATATATATCCATTTGACCTGCAATAAAATAAGCCACATGTCTAAAACAGTGTTTGCCTATTTCGTTTTTAAAGATCTCTTAAAGTCCTTAATGAGTAATAGCTGATACATGTTGTAATTCTCTTTTCAACATGTTCAAGGCATGTAGTGAGTGAGTGAGTGGGTGAGTTGGGTTTAACGCCGCTTTTAACAGTATTCCAGTTATATCACGGCGTGTCAGCTTAATGTGTGAGGCAAGCCCAAAGTGATGCAGGTCTCAGACCGATACCACTTCGGTGAAACCCACGAGCACGGGTATGGTGCTGACAATCCTACAAACATAATTGGGCGAACCGGAATTCGAACCCACAATCCTAGGTTTCTGGCGTGGCCAAAGGACGCAGCTCTGCACAGCGAATCGCGGCACCTTAGACAACTGGGCCCCCCGTGCCCACCTCAAGACATGATGTAAAGATAGGAGGCATGTTTCCTTCTCCAAACATTCTTATCAGTTCCGCTGTTACCTTTCAACGCGTTAACATTAAGAACATCTGCTGGTACGGTCTTGTGTTCATTGCACAACTCAAACTGTTCAGTATCGGAAGTCATGTTTGTGAAACAGTTGGTTCACAATATCATTGCTAACTGATGGTTAAAACTTTGGATTACACTCCCTTCAATGCTTAGGTGGTATAACAGATAGTCTTGAAATATCTTAAAAGTAAGTCTGAAAATACATAAGCAAGACTGGACAACAAAGACATAAGAACGTCTACAAAGACGTGAGTAAGTCTACATAGACATGATTAAGTCTACAAACACATGATTAAGTCCTTTACTTTGGCAACTCTACAAAGACGTGAGTAAGTTTTCATAGACATGAGAAAGTCTACAAGTGTTGAGCAACTCTATATAGACATGAGTAAGTCTACATAGACATAACTAAGTCTACATAGACATGAGTAAGTCTACAAGTGTTGAGCAACTCTATATAGACATGAGTAAGTCTACATAGACGTGAGTAAGTCTACATAGACATGAGTAAGTCTACAAGTGTTGAGCAACTCTATATAGACATGAGTAAGTCTACATAGACATAAGTAAGTCTACATAGACATGAGTAAGTCTACATAGACATGAGTAAGTCTACATAGACATGAGTAAGTCTACATAGACATGAGTAAGTCTACATAGACATAAGTAAGTCTACATAGAAATGAGTAAGTCTACAAGTGTTGAGCAACTCTATATAGACATAAGTAAGTCTACATAGACATGAGTAAGTCTACATAGACATGAGTAAGTCTACATAGACATGAGTAAGTCTACATAGACATGAGTAAGTCTACATAGACATGAGTAAGTCTACATAGACATAAGTAAGTCTACATAGACATGAGTAAGTATACATAGACATGAGTAAGTCTACATAGACATGAGTAAGTCTACAAGTGTTGAGCAACTCTATATAGACATAAGTAAGTCTACATAGACATGAGTAAGTCTACATAGACATGAGTAAGTCTACATAGACATGAGTAAGTCTACATAGACATAAGTAAGTCTACATAGACATGAGTAAGTCTACATAGACATGAGTAAGTCTACATAGACATGAGTAAGTCTACAAGTGTTGAGCAACTCTATATAGACATAAGTAAGTCTACATAGACATTAGTAAGTCTACATAGACATGAGTAAGTCTACATAGACATGAGTAAGTCTACATAGACATGAGTATGTCTACAAGTGTTGAGCAACTCTATATAGACATGAGTAAGTCTACATAGACATAAGTAAGTCTACATAGACATGAGTAAGTCTACATAGACATGAGTAAGTCTACATAGACATAAGTAAGTCTACATAGACATGAGTAAGTCTACATAGACATGAGTAAGTCTACATAGGCATGAGTAAGTCTACAAGTGTTGAGCAACTATATATAGACATGAGTAAGTCTACATAGACATAAGTAAGTCTACATAGACATGAGTAAGTCTACATAGACATGAGTAAGTCTACATAGACATGGGTAAGTCTACATAGACATAAGTAAGTCTACATAGACATGAGTAAGTCTACATAGACATGAGTAAGTCTACATAGACATGAGTAAGTCTACATAGACATGAGTAAGTCTACAAGTGTTGAGCAACTCTATATAGACATGAGTAAGTCTACATAGACATGAGTAAGTCTACATAGACATGAGTAAGTCTACATAGACATAAGTAAGTCTACATAGACATGAGTAGGTCTACATAGACATGAGTAAGTCTACAAAGACATGAGTAAGTCTACATAGACATGAGTAAGTCTACAAGTGTTGAGCAACTCTATATAGACATAAGTAAGTCTTCATAGACGTGAGTAAGTCTACATAGACATGAGTAAGTCTACATAGACATGAGTAAGTCTACATAGACATGAGTAAGTCTACATAGACATGAGTAAGTCTACATAGACATGAGTAAGTCTACATAGACATTAGTAAGTCTACATAGACATGAGTAAGTCTACATAGACATGAGTAAGTCTACATAGACATGGGTAAGTCTACATAGACATAAGTAAGTCTACATAGACATGAGTAAGTCTACATAGACATAAGTCTACATAGACGTGAGTAAGTCTACATAGACATGAGTAAGTCTACATAGACATGAGTAAGTCTACATAGACATAAGTAAGTCTACATAGACATAAGTAAGTCTACATAGACATGAGTAAGTCTACATAGACATGAGTAAGTCTACAACTCTGCAAAGATGTGAGTAAGTCTACAAGTATTGAGCAACTCTACAAAGACATAACTAAGTCTACAAGTATTGAGCAAGTCTAAAACGCCATTAAAAGTCTAAGGTCATGAGCAACTCTACATTTCCGACATGAGTAAGTCAACACATAAATCAGCAAGTCTATAAAGACGACAATGACAAAACATCGATCGACAGAATGTAAAACACGGAGGAGACTTTCCTCACAGCTCTCACTACTTCAGAAACGCAAATGACCACAAAAAAATTCACTCACCTGATTCATAACCAACTGCACATAGAAACACAGGCTGCAATAAACGCCTGACCGCTGACAACACTGATATATGGTGAGGCTGTTCACACAGTAAACATGACCATACTGCTACAGACAGGCATCTACATCATAAACTATAGGTCACGCTAAGCAGGCCTAGCTGAATACGACTGCCAGTTATGAGTCCTTTCTGTGCCATCTTCCATGATCCGCTGACAACTAGGTATATGTGTGTATTAAGTACAAAATCAATTGATCATAATTGCCCCCTTGTATGATATTAGTGATCAAAATATAAATGTTTTATTGTTGGGAGGCAGTTTATGGTTGATTTAATTGATTTAATTGATTCATGCTTCAGGCTTCTGCTTCGATTCCAGCGATTTCTTTATTTATTCTTCAGCAATGTTGAGGCGAGTACCCACACGTTTAAAGTCCAACTATTGCACTCTCAATATCTAGATTTCTACCTCCAGGGCAACCGGTAGATATTTATCATATTCAGTATCCAAATAGCTTTTCAGAAAGCTTAATCTCATTGAACTGTTGAAGTTAACTGGATGTCTGAACCCCATTCCTGCTGGGTCAGACATGAGTTAAACCTGGTCTACACACCATTCCTGCTGAGATAGACATAAGCTAAACCTGGTCTACACACCATTCCTGCTGAGATAGACATAAGCTAAACCTGGTCTACACACCATTCCTACTGGGTTAGACATGAGTTAAACCTGGTCTACACACCATTCCTGCTGGGTTAGACATGAGTTAAACCTGGTATACACCCCATACCTGTTGGGAAAGACATGAGTTAAACCTGGTCTACACCCTATACCTGCTTGGTCAGACAAGAGTTAAACCTGGTCTACACCCCATTCCTGTTTGGTCAGACATGAGTTAAACCTGGTCTACACCCCATTCCTGTTTGGTCAGACTTGAGTTAAACCTGGTCTACACACCATTCCTGCTGAGATAGACATAAGCTAAACCTGGTCTGCACACCATTCCTGCTGGGTTAGACATGAGTTAAACCTGGTCTACACACCATTCCTGCTGGGTTAGACATGAGTTAAACCTGGTATACACCCCATACCTGTTGGGAAAGACATGAGTTAAACCTGGTCTACACCCTATACCTGCTTGGTCAGACAAGAGTTAAACCTGGTCTACACCCCATTCCTGTTTGGTCAGACATGAGTTAAACCTGGTCTACACCCCATTCCTGTTTGGTCAGACTTGAGTTAAACCTGGTCTACACACCATTCCTGCTGAGATAGACATAAGCTAAACCTGGTCTGCACACCATTCCTGCTGGGTTAGACCTGAGTTAAACCTGGTCTACACCCCATACCTGTTGGGAAAGACATGAGTAAACCTGGTCTACACCCCATACCTGCTTGGTCAGACAAGAGTTAAACCTGGTCTACACCCCATTCCTGTTTGGTCAGACATGAGTTAAACCTGGTATACACCCCATTCCTGTTTGGTCAGACATGAGTAAAACCTGGTATACACTCCATTCCTGCTGGGTCAGACATGAGCTAATCCTGGTCTACACCCCATTCCTGCTGGGTTAGACATGAGTTAAACCTGGTATACACCCCCTTCCTGCTGGGTTAGACATGAGTTAAACCTGGTATACACCCCCTTCCTGCTGGGTCAGACATGAGTTAAACCTAGTCTGCATCTCATATCTTAGCAGTTGCTTATACAACATTTAGAACGACATTTAGGGAGAAAACAGGCAGGCCTTTTTGATTTTCAGTAGGGCTGACTACTGGGGCTATGTTCTCTATTGTGATTGTATTGTGGGGAGGTCGGGTAGCCTCGTGGTTAAAGCGTCCGTTTGTCACGCCGAAGACGGGGTTCGAATACCGACATGGGTACAATGTGTGAAGGACCAAAGCTGATCAGCACCGAAAAGCGATCATATCTCTCTGATTCGATGGAAGCCTGCTGACCAACTGAGTTGTTTGCTTGTTTGTTGTTTAACGCCGCACTAATCCAGCCAAACAACCGTGGTCTGTAAATAAATCGAGTCGGGACCAGATGATCCAGTGATTGACATCATGCTTATCGATACACGCAATTGGCATACAATGACATGCATCAACCAAGTCAGCGAGTCTGACCAACCGATCCCGTTAGTCGCCTCTTTCGACAGGCATAGTCGCCTGTTACGGCAAGCATGGGTTGCTGAAGACCTATTCTACCCCCGACCTTCACGGACCCCCACTGAGTAGAATGTACACACCTCTTAGCATAAGTTTTCCTGGAGCTACAGCTGTAATCATAGAGACACACCACTACACACTGTTCCGCTATGCAAGCTAACACTCTTGTCTGACCAACACTCTCATCAGAAAATACTACGTGTTAGTTTCTGTAAAATATGTACATAGGAGAAAATCGCTGTCAAAAACAAAACATTTTGCTCGATTTTTGCACATTTTTCTCCCAATTTGACCGTTTATTATTTTTCTTATGACATTTTTTTCATGTCATTCAATAACTAGTAGAATGATCAATAACTGTACTTAATTTTGTTTTATTATTTTCACAAATAACGCTTGTAGAGACATTTTTTCAACATGCAGAAATCCATGGTCCACTGACAGGCCGTCACGCATACGAGTGACCCCCTCTCAGGTGGTCACTTGTACGCGAGACGGGAGAGCCATACATGTCTCGCGTACATGTTACGTCCTCTGCTGCTCATCTAAAGTACAATGCAGATCCTTCTTAGGTTTCTTAACTTTCCTGGGTGGGATTTTCAAAGTGCAATGTTGATTGTTTGTACTATTAAACATAACCTACACATGTCATGGTATTACCTGGTCCAAGGTCAGATTTTTCCCAGTTGACGAACCAACAAAGGGAGGCCTAGGTATCCAATAACAGAGATTTATCAAAATCCATTTATGATGCTGTTCTGAACAATATAACATCATCAACCTCACAGCTTAATCTGACGCCTATCGATCACAAGAACCCTAAAACAGGTCAAGCTATCTTGCAAAAGGAATAGGGTGAGATGAAATGGGGTTTAAAGTCGCTTCCCGGATTATTGCACTTATATAGCGACATGCATGCACATGTGTGTGTGGCTGCTTGTACTAATCCGGACTGATGCCGATTTATAGTGCTAGCCCAATGAGATACCATGCCGCAGTTTAACATGAATACCCCACTCAGACACAGTATACTGACTCCGAGCCGACCAGTCCTTGTTTTTAGCCCCTAAAAGCCGAGCGCCAGACAGGGTAACAACAAGTACCATCTTTTAACGTCTTTTGGTATGATGCGGCCGGGGATCAAACCCCGGACCTTCCACTCTCCGGGCGGACACTCTAGTAACCACTGGACCACGGAGGCGGTCTGCAAGAGTAATAAGGTGCTACAAACAGACCACATGGTAGAACTCGACATCTGTTTCATGTACTGTTCCATCAAACTTCAGGTTTTACAATTTCCGACACCTTCCCAATATCTTCACACTGACAGCCTTGTTTGGAACAATGTTGATTTAGATGGCGAGGGACAAGAATTAGGCCTTATTTTCTACCACATTTGGGTATAGTCCCTAATGGCGAAATACATTTTGGCATTTGTACACAAGTTTCTATTGCTCAATTCAAAAGAAACTGCTTTACCTGAGAATCTACAAATCTACTGCTTTATCCGAGAATCCACAAATCAGATCTGACCAATTCCTAGCACATGATTCTTTACTCAACGTCTTCCACAGAATTGATAAATGGAATTTTCACACCTTCACTGATCCACTGTATTTTGTCTGAAGCACCCAGTCGCCATACATTAACATAGGATTGAAGTGAAGCCGCTCTTAATGCTTACAAGACAAAACTAGAAATCAACAAACATTTGTTTTGTTTGTTTGTTTGCTGTTTGATGCCGCACTCAGCAATATTCCAGCTATATGACGGCGGTCTGTAAAATAATCGAGTCTGGACCAGACAATCCAGTGATTAACATCATGAACATCGATCCACGCAATTGGGGTCGATGACATGTATCAACCAAGTCAGCGAGCCTGACCACCTGATCCCGTTAGTCGCCTTTTACGACAAGCATAGTCGCCTTTTACGGCTGAAGACCTATTCTACCCCGAAATCTTCACGGGTTAGAAAACAACAAACAATTCAGTTATTTATATATTATGAGTAAAGCTTAAATTCAATGAAGTTCACTGTTCGGAATGTCATGTATTGTCAAAAGCCAAAGGGAGATAACTCTTGTTGCACAAATTACCACCTGTCATCGGTTCTGGTACATGGAATGTTCATGTCACTGAAAACATATCACTCTGTGAATAGCAAGGCCTCCGACCACTGAAGCCTTGACCGCGACCACGAAATGGATGGGAATGGCTGAATGTTCTTTGATTTTCTTGTTGAGTAAGTAACGTTACCACAACAGCATTATGCACATTTTCTATGGCATCTTGTTTAAGCGTGGTGTATTTTGTCTAAATGCACAGAATAAACTTGCTGCTCCGTTGACAAGTGCAGAGTGCATATTCGTCTTGCAAATAGCGGATATTAGCAAGCAAAACTACATAAAAGGCCCAGAGGGCTTGACTGACACCAGAACTATTGATGCTTTGCAGCACCTTCAAACCAGTCTCGATATAACGAGCACACAGAATAGAGCAGTTGTTCTTGTCATCGAATACCGTTGCGCAAATCCTGCAGATTATGATCCTGTGCAAGTCTGACACACTGAAGACTCTCTCTAATGGTGTGAAATTCACCCTGCACATCAACTGCACTCGTAATTCTTGTCATTAAACAATATATCATGTGACTAACCCCGGGTCCAAGTAATCCTGTGGGTACCCAGGTACTACTCACTACCCACCCGACCGAGTACCTGAGTTACCAGTCCCAGCCCTAATAGAGACCTATATGCCTCTTTGTTACTGACCTTAAAGTCTTCAAAAATCAGTCAGCCAAACACCATAGCCCCTTAATGCCGAGCGCCAGACAGGGTAACAACAAGTATCATCTTTTAACATCTTTTGGTATCACGCGGCCGGGGATCGAACCCCAGACCTTCCGCTCTCCGGGCGGACGCTCTACCACTAGACCATGGAGGTGGTTATTGGTTTATAGGAACAGGTGCCCTGGACTGTCATACTTGTGAATGGGGATTGATGCGGTGATGGTGTGGAAATGAAATATCGCCCAATCTAAAAGGCTCATTGGTATATTATTATTGTTCATAACAACAGGAGAGACATCCCAAATCTAAATAAGTCCATTCTACCACATGTAGAGCATATCTGTCCCAAGCTGAGTGAGTGAGTGAGTGAGTGAGTGAGTGAGTGAGTGAGTTTGGTTTTATATACGCCGCTTTTATCAATATTCCAGCAATATCACGGCAGGGGGCACAAGAAATGGGCTTCTCACATTGTACCCTTGTCGGGATTCGAACCCGGGTCTTCGGCGTGATGAGCGAACGCTTTAACCACTAGGCTACCCGACCGCCCCCATTGTAATTAAGGCAGATGTAATTGAATTCTTCCTGGTAATTACTGCTGATACTGTGACCACCAACTTCCAATACCTCATCAACATACTGTATCCGGTACGAGACTTGGGGTCACTTCCTAGAAGTATTGTGCGACAAGAACTGAAACCAGTCGTGCTGCCACGCTGTGTTATCCTGTTTACAGTTATACAACAAGTCATAATCCTGCCTGGAAGTGACCATCTCAATATCCTGATAACAGTACGTGTCTGCTAACAGCTTCCTTGTCCATCTTCCTGTTCTGAAATGTGCCAATGTAAGTATCAGTGCTGTTTAGGGCTAGGACGAGTCCAAATTTACTACCTGGGTAACCAACCCCCTATAACCCGCCCCTACCTGGGTACCCGCCCCCCTATTACCCGACCCTACCTGGGTAACCAACCCCATATTACCCGACCCTACCTGGGTACCCACTGTAGGTCTCAGGAGATGTCTGATGTCAAAATGTCTGATTGGGAACTTTTTTAGCATAGCCCTGGCAAAACATATTTAGATACATGTATTAAACAATCTGGTCATGTATACACTGAAGTTGACTTAAGTTATATCTTTATTCAACCATATGAAAAATCAGAAGGAATGGTGAGAGTGAGTGAGTGAGTGAGTGAGTGAGTGAGTGAGTTTGGTTTAACGCCCCTTGTAACAATATTCCAGCAATATCACGGCGGGGGACACCAGAAATGGGCTTCACACATTGTACCCATTTCGGGAATTGAACCCGGGACTTCGGCGTGACGAGCGAACGCTTTAACCACTAGGCTACCCGACCGCCCCTGCATAGTCAGAAAGAAAAGCGAACATTAATGACATGTAGTGTAACCATAGATTTCGAGATAATATTAGTCATCAGACAATATATCACGACACTAACAATGGGTCCGGGTAGTCCTGTGGGTACCCGGGTCCTACTCAGTACCCACCCGACCCGAGTACCCGAGTTACCCGTCCTGGCGCTACTGGTGTTGACTCTCAAAAGGAGGACTTGTCTTGAATTGTCTGGCTGTTCTAGCAACTTACTTAAAACCCACCTTGTCTGCATAGGCCATTAAAAACTCCAAATTTAAAATGACTATATCATTGAGGTGAGCAGCATTACTGGTATGGAATGATTTGACTTACTAATGAATAAATATCAGTTTATCACAAACCATTTACCGGGTTAGAAATTGGCACTAGTCCTATAGTCCTTGCCAAACTGCCCAATAGTTAAGGTATCATAAGGACTAGTAGACATTTGCCATTTTAAAGGGTTTTGCTATACATTATCATTATAAGGACTAGTGGTCCAAAAATATTTGTTTCTACCGCTGATTTAGAAATGGTATATTGCGTTTTTCAAAATTATTTTCATCTTGTTGGCAACATTTAGTGACAAGTTGAAATTGAAATTGAAATTATGTGATTGAAAAAGCAAAACTTGTATATAATGTCTCATATGCATAGCACCGTCCATGGCGGATGACTATGAATTTGTAAAAAATGTGCGAGGGTCTTTTGCAGTGGTCTTTAAAAATGAAACTAATCACATATAACAGCGTACAAACACTGTGACTCTCTTATGAAATATGCTTCATGTCATGTGGGTTATTTTTATGCAGGTTCATAACAAATTACAGATGAAAGAACACATGCAATATATCGTGGTGCGTAATGCAGTACATGAATGATTACAGCAAGACACTGCAATACGCAAGTCAGGCCGATACCCGACCCTAATATATCAGTCTAGCAGACATGGATTAGTCCAACTACACAGAAGCAATGTCGAGTTAACTGATAACAATGTCCAGTCCTTGCCAGGGGCGGTCGGGTAGCCTAGTGGTTAAAGCGTCCGCTCGTGCTAAAGACCCGGGTTCGATTCCTGACATGGGTACAATGTGTGAAGCCCATTTCTGGTGTCCCAGCCGTGATATTGCTGAAATATTGCTAAAAGCGGCGTAAAATCAAACTCACTCACTAACTCCAGTCCTTGCCTGGAATAGGGCTCCAGACTGTAGGGCAAAGTCACCCTAAAAGGTGCAGAGAGGATGTTAATTTTTCAAGCATATTTTCAAAGATTTTGTTATTTTGAGGAATGCCTAACAGTGTTAGAAACTAACAGTTTTAGACCACTAGTCCTTATAATGATAACATCTAGCAAAACCCCTAAAAATGGCAAATTTCTACTAGTCCTTATGATACCTTAACTATTGGGCAGTTTGGCAAGGACTATAGGACTAGTGCCAGTTTTTAACGCTGTCTGGTCCAGCTTTTATTTTTCACAGACCACCTTTCCATGCGGTCGGGTAGCCTAGTGGTTAAAGCATTTGTTCGTCACGCCATAGACCCGGGTTCGATTCCCGACAATGTCCTGATACAATGTGTGAAGCCCATTTCTGGTGTCGCTCGCTGTGATGTTGCTGGAATATTGCTAACACTGCCTAATCTTTTACATGATGAACCCTTTATGCAATAGCACACATTTGTAGTGATTTGGGGCAAATAATGAAGTTTGAGTGGATTGTGGAGTTCCGTAAACCTTATTTGCCAGTGTCCCTGAGATCAAGGTGCGATTCCCCACCTCTGCTATCTTGTACTGCCTAGGGATGCCAGTTACCCCGGACATTCCCCAGTGTATGGAGGTGAGACGAATAGAAGTACACGCTATTATTTATTATTAGTGCTAATTTCTATCGATGCCACGGACCTGGTTTCAGACTGATCTTCCTCAATGACAAACTTAAGTGAGTTAGTGAGATTGTTAATATTTATATTCACATCGGCATTATTTCAGCCATATCGTGACTACAACAAGTTAGACATGAATATGAAATATGTTTAGACTTCCTAAAAAATCTGTCAGCGAAGAACAGTAAAATCACTAGAGTATCGCAGACATTTTTAAAACTAGTACAGAACGATAAAACGATATCACTATACATAACAATACCGGATGAAAAGAGCTAGAGATCGCCAGTAGCCAAATTTGGCCACCATACTAGAAACCGTGGGGACTTAGAATACTTCTGCTACCTGCACGGTTCCAGCAGGATTTACACCATTCCTTCAGCTGCTGGCGATGATACGGAATATAGCCATCAATTAAAATGAAAAATATACTACGTTTTAAAACTGTAGTAGGAATGTTACTACATTGAATGATGTGGTCTAACATATCCTCTCAGGGGGACAATAAGATTACACTACTTAACCCCCCTTACACTACTTTAAACCACTAAATTAACCACTTAATTAATATTAAAAGTAACTTTGAATAAAACTAATGAAATAAGTTACAAACAAGTCCAGACATTCAATGAACACTTTTATAACCAGACTGTGTAATTACATGATTAATTTGCATACTTCAGTACAGATTTGTTGACATGGTATTTCCGGTGTTACGTGCTCACGGTAATGTCTTTGCGTTAGGGGGAAAAAACATCAAAACTCATTATGACATGTATAATGTGCACCCCCTTCTACACAGCTGTTTTTAGGGGGAAAAGTGTGCACTATACTCAAGAAAATATGGTTAACAAACTTAACAGTAAAACTAATGAAATAAGTTACAAACGTAAGTCCAGACATACAGTGCACAATGGGGGGAAAAAACATCAAAACTCATTATGACATGTATAATGTGCACCCCCTTCTACACAGCTGTTTTTAGGGGAAAAAGTGCGCACTATACTCAAGAAAATAGGGTAGACAAACTTAACAGTAGTGAAGACAGAGCAGTTTAAACGAGAGACAAACGGACTTACAGCATGTACCGCACACCAGAAAACACCCAGAAGCGATGGCTGCTGTGCAAAAATGAACGTTTCGTTCAACTTCCCCTTACAGGACATAGATAGTTGTAGACTACTCAATAAACTAATGCTATCTGCGTGTAACGTGACTGCCCTCATTTAAGAGACTCGGCCAAGAGACAATCAATAACTTCTATGGTAATGAAGCTACACATTTAATCCAGTGACACAAGCTACGTGAAATTGACGTGAAATTGACGTGAAATTGACGACTGCAGTATAACCACACAACATGGTGTCGCCTTACAAAACAGTCAACATTGGGAAATATACGGGAGTCTGTAGGCTTGAACAAAACAGATGACAAATACATTTTTGATGGAGTGAGTGTGTGAGTTGGGTTTAACGCCGCTTTCAACAGTATTCCAGTTATATCACGGCGTGTCAGCTTAATGTGGGAGGAAAGCGCGAAGTGATGCAGGTCTCAGACGTTTACCACTTCGGCGAAACCCATGAGCATGGGTATGGTGCTGACAAACTTAGAAACAATCGGGGTGAACCGGGATTCGAACCCACAACCATAGGTTTCTGGCGTGCCCAAGGGACACAACTCTGCACAGCGAATTGCAGCGCTTTAGACGACTAGGCCACCCGTGACCCTTGATGGAGTGAGATGAGGGCGAGTTTACTGTAAGTCAGAAAATGTAACTAGAAATTTAATACATGGCTATTTAATGGTTCAATTCTTCACTTGTCAGAAACATATTAACAGTGTGAAAGGTACAGGATTTCATTTCTATATGCATTTCACAAACATTTTATCAACAAATTCAAAATTCTTAAATTGAAATGACATTAAAACATATTATTTTAAAGCAAGACACTGATCTCTTCAGCAGCATTCTCAAATCCTACTCCTATCCTAATTTTGGGGGAAAACATAACAATAATTATAGTAATTGAGCTGAATTGTGCTACTATGGTGGATTCAATGATTGAATTAATGAATTACATGAAGTCTTTCTGAACAATGTTGACGTAAAGTACATTCATGATGAACTCAACATTACAGCTTTCTTTGTGTTAAACATTTCTTCTTCTTTTTTTAAAACTATTTTTATTTCAATTCAGAAGACATAAATGAAACATTGGTACATGAGGTATATAAGTGTAGCAATTCACAGAATCTTAAAACATGATCAGATATGGGTATATACATATATTGATTGACTGATAAATTATATTAAGTAGGCTGATAATTCCTTCCACTCTGTCGATTTTATTAATCCTACTATTTTTCATTGCGATAAATTTTTCAATTTTCATACATCTTTCAATATTTTTATGAAGAAAGGAAAGCATAATGGAGTATTCTTAATGCTTGACTGGTGAATGGGTTTTTTTACAAGATGTTAAACGTTTCTGATTCTACTTCCTATAAGGATCCTGTAACAACACGATATATTCATTTCATTTGACGAACAATCTAACCAACAGTTTCCTCAAGATGTCATTTTGTCGGACACAGCAAACTATTCAGTTTAATTTTTAACTCTCGACGTGATCAATACACTGTATCATATTTAGATCAATCAATATGGTTGAGAAGCTATTAATACATGTAATATTTCTGCTGAACATACTACATGGGGTCTGAGACAGATTCTGGATTAAAGTACGTCCCCAACAGACGAAGCAGACTAAAGGATGGGTGGTCAACGATTTGGTTCATTGTGTGTCATCAAGCCCTATGGCATGGATTGCTGCAAATCACTGAATTGTCTGGTCTACACTCAGTTATTACAGGCCTCCATCAGATGGAATGCAGCTGAGTGGGCATCATCAGCAACAACAAAATCCTACCTGAGTCAGTGAGTATGGTTTTACGCCGCTTTTAGCGATATTCCAGCAATAGCACGGCGGGGGACACAAGAAATGGGCTTCACACATTGTACCCATGTCCGGAATTGACCCCGGGTCTTCGGCGTGACGAGCTAACGCTTTAACCACTAGGCTACCCAACCGCCCCTATATCCCACCTAAAAGATCTGAGTTCTTGACTTAAATAATGTGAGCCACAAGTTTGAAACCCGAGTTTTCTAGCCTAGTGAGTGAGTGGGTTTAACGCCGCTTTTAACAATATTCCAGTTATATCACGGCGTGTCAGCTTAATGTGGGAGGAAAGCCCGAAGTGATGCAGGTCTCAGACGTTTACCACTTCGGTGAAACCCACGAGCACGGGTATGGTGCTGACAAACTTAGAAACATAATCGGGGCGAACCGGGATTCGAACCCACAATCATAGGTTTCTGGCGTACCCAAGGGACGCAACTCTGCACAGCGAATCGCGGTGCCTTAGACGACTGGGCCACCCGTGCCCCCTTTCTAGCCTAGTGAGATCAGCTTACATAAATACTAGTCCATCTACAAAGACTAAAATATACTGAAAATAATATAAAAAATACATGTTCAGACAAGAGGACACAAAGGTTTTTGTAATACAAGTCCGGATAATTAAGAGAATAAGATTTCTGGCGTGTCCAAGGGATGCAACTGTGCATGGCAAATTGCGGCGCCTTAGACGACTGGGCCACTCGTACCCCTAACAGCTTGCTGATCATGTTTAACGCCCCACTCAGCAATAGTCCAGCTTTATAACTGCGGTCTGTAAATAATCAAGCCTGGACCAAATAATCTAGTGATTGACATCATGAGCATCGATTCACGCGATCCCGTTAGTCGCCTCTTATGGCAAGCATAATGGCCTCTTAAGACAAGCATGGGTTGCTGAAGACCTATTGTAATCTGGATCGTCAAGGGTATGGTATTATATTGACAAGTCATGGCAGTTTTACTGCTTGTACAGATCACAAGTGGCCTATTGTATGTTGTTCACTACATCACAACAGGCTTTGAATGAGTCCCAGCACAGGTAGGTCACACAGTGTGAATGTCAAATGCAGAAATAGGGCTGCACAATTGATACATTGTCCTGGCCGGAATATTTATGTTTAAAGATCTGCCAAGCTCCAGATAAGCTGCGTATATGCATAGAATACACAGATCAAATCACCATTACCCAGTTAATATTGAGTTAGTTGCGTACAAATACACATGACTTTTTTTTTAAACTAAATAGTATAGCAACACTCTACATAATTTTAGTAAAACCTAAATATTTTTTACATTTGTATACTTATCCTGCATTACGACGATTATTACCCTTTTCACCTAATATGTATAAGTATTTCTTTACCGATCTTTATTTGCTGATAGAGTACAGGCAATGTACATACATAAACAATGTGGCTACGCCTTGCTTATTGTTGATTAGACATGCACATCAGTTTTGTGAGTTGATGCGACAGGTTACGCACTTGGGGCAGCACACAAACAGATACAAAACTAGAAATCACTAGTAACCAGTCGCAGACGTAACGTGTACGCGAGAAGGATCTGCCGTCTCTTGTACTCGAGACGGGTGCGGTCCGCAGTACTCAGTGAAGCACTTGATACTAATTAATTCAATCGTCGTGGCTGTGCTGTCACCCGCGACCTCCGCGAAAGTAATTAAAGCGCTATGTAAAATCACCCACTGCCGAGAGAGCCCCCAATCCACCCAGGGCCGTGACTGGCAGATCGCGTGTGCATCGAGGTATTCACCTTCCCATCTTCACATACCCTATTTTCAAACAGTTAAGACATGTCAACAGCATTAAAAGCAGAATTATTTTTAAAAATGTCATTGGTGTAAAATACCAAAAAGAGTTACTATAATGAACACCTAAAGAAAACTATTAACACCTAATGTGAACGATAAGATGTGACTAAATACTAGAGCTGTTACAAGTCACTCGTGTCGAACTGTATCCCTTCATGAATTGAATTCGTTGTCACTAGAATTTAAATATTTTTAAAACAATTTTTAAAAGATACTTTATGTACTCTGCACTCAGCAATATATGACCGCGGTCTGTAAATAATTGGACGGACAATCCAGTAATTGATATCATGAGCATCGATCCACTTAATTGTTATATGATGACATGCATTAGCCAAGTCAGCGAGTCTGACCACCCCATCCCGTTAGTCGCCTCTTACGATAAGCATTGTCGCCTTTTACAGCAAGCATGGGTTGCTGAAGACCTATTCTACCCCGGAATATTCACGGGTCGCTTTTTTTTGTTTTAATTTCATTCAGGATATTGGGAAAAATGATTTCAATGAAATACAGATTTGTCAGAAATTTGTACAAGAAAAGATAATGTCACAAACATTTTGTTTTCATATACATGTATTCATGTCGTCAGTTGAGTATCACGTTGCCAATCTGCGTGCATGTCTACGAATGCTAGAAATGGGATCCAAACCTCCATCAGTTGTAGGGCTGTAAATAATATTGGATGTGCTAGCCAGAGCCTTGTGACACACCGTAGAGGCCTTTATCTCTGTCTCCTACATCAGGTTCCATGAGGGGCGGTCGGTTCGCCTAGTGGTTAAAGCGTTCACTCATCACGCCGAAGACCCGGGTTCGATTCCCAACATGGGTACAATGTGTGAAGCCCATTTCTGGTGTCCCCCGCCGTGATATGGCTGGAATATTGGAAGTGGCGTAAAACCATACTCACTCACTCACTTAAAAAGGCAAATTTCTACTGGTCCTCATGAAACCTTAACTTTTGGGCACTTTGGCAAGGACTACAGGACTAGTGCCAGTTTCTAACACTCCACTGCCCCGAACTAAACACATCTTGTTTATGTCCTGATGTAGCATTCAGGAACGGTTGGTATACAGACTTGTACATCACCACAATGCTGTGTCATGGACTGTCACAGGCATATTGATTAGAACTACATATTGCATGTGTTGCTTGGGAGACTCAAGCAACATTTCCTAGCTGTCCACATGTACATTGTGCAGGAATCAAACACTTGTAATGATGCTGTGGGTGATGAGCACCCACTTGACCCACTTGGCTATCCTAATGCCCTGATCGAATAATTCAACTAACACCTTGTTCCCAACAAGAAGCCATTTTGTCTGTAAGTTTACTGGGTTAGTTAATATTGTCTGCTGCTTGCAAGTTTATTTAACAATTGAATATAAAATAATTAAATCTTATACATTTATATAAGATATGCATATAACTTCCATAATTTGCCATACTTACGCATGCCCTCTATAAATGTTGTAGGAATCATTCAATGCATTGAGGGGGGCACGGGTCGCCCTGTCGTCTGAGGCGCTGCGATTCGCTGTGCAGAGTTGCGTCCCTTGGGCACAGCAGAAACCTATGATTGTGGGTTCGAATCCCGATTCCCCCCGATTATGTTTCTAGGTTTGTCAGCACCATACCCGTGCTCGTGAGTTTCACCGAAGTGATAAACGTCTGGCTCTTCGGGCTTTCCTCCCACATTAAGCTGACACGCCGTGATATAACTGGAATACTGTTAAAAGCAGCGATAAACCCATCTCACTCACAATTCAATGCATTGCTTAGAGCGAGTGAGTGAGCATGTTTTTTACGCCATCTTTAGCGATATTCCAGCAATATCACAATATCATGCAACGTACCCGTTTGGGGAAGCGAACCCAGACCTTCAACGTGATGAGCAAATGCTTTAGCCACAAGGCTACCCCACCAGCCCTAAAAGAAGAAACTATTTAATAATGCCACCCCTTTAACAGAAAGTGAGCACGGGAGTAATTTGCTGTTTGTGCCAAATAGTTTTCAGGTTATGTTCAAAGAAACTCACACCCAAATACATTCTATAGCTTATGGGAGTGGATTGTTTTCTGGTCTACCAATTAATCAAATAAGACATAAAGAAATGGCTTTGTCATAGTGAACAATAGGTACCATGTTGTTGGCACACACCAACAGTGGCAAGCAATGAGCTTATATTTCCACTCCAATGTTAATTAAGTATTCATTGTTATGGTCCTTGGTAAGAGGTGAGGTGAAATGGGGTTAAACGTCGCGTCCTTGATTATTGCACTTATATAGCGACGTGCATGCCCCTGAGATACCATGCCGCAGTTGAACATGAATACTCCAATCAGACACTGTACACTAACTCCGAGCCATGTGTGGGACACTCAGTACACCAGGTCAGCATGTGGGGTGGGACACTTAGTACACTGGGTCAGGGTGTGGGGTGGGACACTCAGTACACGGGGTCAGGGGGTGGGACACTCAGTACACGGGGTCAGGGTGTGGGGTTGGACACTCAGTACCCTGGGTCAGGGGCTGGAACACTCAGTACACGGGGTCAGGGAATGGGACAGTCAGTACCAAGGGTCAGGGTGTGGGACACTCAGTACACAAGGTCAGGGGGTGAGACACTCAGTACACGGGGTCAGGGTGTGGGACACTCAGTACACTGGGTCAGGGGGTTGGGTGGGGCACTCAGTACACTGGGTCAGGGGGTGAGACACTCAGTACACGGGGTCAGGGGGTGAAACACTCAGTACACTGGGTCAGGGTGTGGGACACTCAGTACACTGTGTTAGGGGGTGGGACACTCAGTACACTGGGTCAGGGGGTGAGACACTCAGTACACTGGGTCGGGGTGAAACACTCAGTACACGGGGTCAGGGGGTGAAACACTCAGTACACTGGGTCAGGGGGTGAGACACTCAGTACACTGTGTCAGGGGGTGGGACACTCAGTACACTGGGTCAGGGGGTGAGACACTCAGTACACTGTGTCAGGGGGTGGGACACTCAGTACACTGGGTCAGGGGGTGGGACACTCAGTACACTGTGTCAGCGGGTGGGACACTCAGTACACTGGGTCAGGGGGTGGGACACTCAGTACACTGGGTCAGGTGTGGGACACTCAGTACACTGGGTCAGGGGGTGGGACACTCAGTACACTGTGTCAGCGGGTGGGACACTCAGTACACTGGGTCAGGGGGTGGGACACTCAGTACACTGGGTCAGGGGGTGGGACACTCAGTACACTGGGTCAGGGGGTGGGACACTCAGTACACTGTGTCAGGGGGTGGGACACTCAGTACACTGTGTCAGGAGGTGGGACACTCAGTACACTGGGTCAGGGGGTGGGACACTCAGTACACTGGGTCAGGAGGTGGGACACTCAGTACACTGGGTCAGGGGGTGAGACACTCAGTACACTGGGTCAGGGGGTGAGACACTCAGTACACTGGGTCAGGGGGTGAGACACTCAGTACACTGGGTCAGGGCGTGGGACACTCAGTACACTGGGTCAGGGTGTGGGGCACTCAGTACACAGGGTCAGGGTGTGGGGCACTCAGTACACTGGGTCAGGGTGTGGGACACTCAGTACACAGGGTGAGGGCGTGGGACACTCAGTACACAGGGTCAGGGTGTGGGACACTCAGTACACAGGGTCAGGGTGTGGGACACTCAGTACACAGGGTCAGGGCGTGGGACACTCAGTACACAGGGTCAGGGGGTGGGACACTCAGTACACAGGGTCAGGGCGTGGGACACTCAGTACACAGGGTCAGGGGGTGGGACACTCAGTACACCAGGTCAAGTCAGTTGATGTGGGGTCTGAGACACACCAATCAATGGGACAACTCTACAGTTACTACTGTTGCGTTACCATGGTCAGCAACCTTCAAGTTTCAAAAGCCGTGGGTTTCAATTTCCTCATCATACTGCCATAGATGATTACCACTGACAGAGAAGTAAAATAAATTCATAAACAATCTTCACATAAACATGCAATACACATCCATATGAAATGAAACCCCAATGATCTGGGATAAGGACTGTTACTAGTTATATCCCCTGTATTTACACATTCCCAGACTAACAAATGTCATTCTACCATGAATTTGGAATTTACTCGATTCTGATTGGTCAATCAGAGGCTATTAAATCACAATAAACCCCCTCTGATTGAAACAGCTGGTTTGACGGCCGCATCACCGCGGAAGCTAAAATTGATAGAATAGTATTATTTTCAGTCATTGTCGGTAGGCACATTTAAATAATTATATCTACAATTACGGGTTACAAAATGCACAGATGCGGTTACTACAATATTCAAAGGATGTGTGGCAATACATTTCGTGCAGAAAAATACGACAGAAATCAACAAAGGGAATGTATTTACGTTTTGGAGACAACAGAGAGCGAAGTATTACGGTGTAAACAAACTGCTTGCGTATATACAGCACCATATTTTGTTCGGTGATTCCGCAATTCAGATCAATAACCCACTCAAAACACTGAACTCAACCCATGCCGCTTCATTCAGTATATTTGCTAACACCAAAGAGTTCGCGTTTTATTTAGTCATGGTAGAATGGAGATAAACATACTGTGTTTTCAATGTAGAGCTAGGTTACCTGTAGATCATGGTAGATTAAACCCTGCTAAATTTAACATTTGAAACCTCACGCTGCGCGTTCGGTTCCAAATTCAATTTAGTGGGGTTAAATCTACAGGTAACCTAGCCCTACATTGAAAACACAATATGTTTATCTCCTAATTGGCTGTAGAGTCCTGCTAGTTTGCATACCTGGGACTATACATTTGGTTCTGCAGTAGACGTAAACCAAGAAAGAACAAGTATTTGTCACAGAGTGACGAAATATCCCCCGCCTGTACACCATAGTACCAAATATGAAGACAATCCAGCGATTAGTTCTTGAGATATTGTGGCAACACCGTTTTCCAACTCCAAAAACAGATTTGCCTGCTGTGACCTTGAAAATGGGGTCAAGGTCACCAAATCTGACAGGTGTATGCGGTGTCTGTATATACACTATAGTTCCAAATATGAAGACAATCCAGCGATTAGTTCTTGAGATATCGCGGCAACACTGTTTTCTAACTCCAAAAGCAGATTTGCCTGCTGTGACCTTGAAAATGGGATCAAGGTGACCAAAACCGACTGGTGTCTGCGGAGTCTGTATATACACCATAGTTCCAAATATGAAGACAATCCAGTGTTTAGTTCTTGAGATATCGCGGCAACACCGTTTTCCAACTCCAAAAGCAGATATGCCTGCTGTGACCTTGAAAATGGGGTCAAGGTCACCAAAACCGACTGGTGTCTGCGGAGTCTGTATATACACCATAGTTCCAAATATGAAGACATTCCAGAGATTAGTTCTTGAGATATTGCGGCAACACCGTTTTCCAACTCCAAAAGCAGATATGCCTGCTGTGACCTTGAAAATGGGGTCAAGGTCACCAAAACCGACTGGTGTCTGCGGAGTCTGTATATACACCATAGTTCCAAATATGAAGACAATCCAGTGTTTAGTTCTTGAGATATCGCGGCAACAAACAGGTGGGACGTACGGACGGACGTACGGACGGTCGTGAATACTATATCCCCCGCTTCGCGCTTTCGCGCGGCGGGGGATAATAATCATGATACCTGGCCACAAAAATTCCCTTGTAACATGTTTAGGGTCTCAGTAACAACATTCTGCCTCGTGTTGAACTTTTTTGTGATGGGAAATCCAAACTTTCATTCATATTTAAAAATCCCAATCTTATCATAAGAATATTGAAATATACAGTACAAGTTACCTTAGTCCTGCACCATGACCGTGGAATATATTTATTTTATGAAAAAAATAATCTAGAAATGTATACAAAAGCAAGTCTAGCCAGCTTAAGCTAAATCAGCTTAGGGAATTTTTTTATTTTTAGAGACAAGAGGGATATTGTGCAATATAAGATTTGAGAGACTAAATGTTAGTCTAAAGTTACCTGAATAATATGTATTTGAAAGTACATTTGCAGCAAGGAGCTGGTCAATATTTTAGTAAAATAAGTGTCACACAAGGTAGCTTAAATTATATTGCACAGGGAATTTTCCTAGGTAGACAATGGTACACCTGATACTTCTTTGATAACAAAACTTATCATCCCAAACTGGCTTCCACAGGCAATATCGCTTGGGTGAGGTCAATGAAATTACATCACAATGCTTTGCAGACCATTGTGATGTCATTGGTTACCATGATGTCACAATCAAATGACATCACTAATGGCTCTGCTACTGAAGCTGTTAGCAGCACTTTTTACACTGCTTATTAATGTCTTCAAACTGAAAAAGTTGGAAGAATGATGTTGGATGATAAATTAAATAATAAACCTTGTTATTTTTTTATATCAAATATATCAACACTTGAAATATTTGATATCAAAAGACATGAGGATGAAATTCTCTATTCATTTTCACATGGCATTTTGTCTTCTTGATACAACTGATTTCCAGCTGGGTGCTGGGGGTATGAACTTCAATTATAAACCTATTCATTGGGATTGCTATTAAGTAAGCGAATTCTTTCTATAGGCATTAACACCTATTGTGAGGTTTTACTTTCCAGTCGGGTTAAATCTCATAAACAGGGACGTTGTAATATCCCAAGGATTTTATATAATATCCCAGGGATATTATATAATATCCCAGGGATTTTATATTATGTCCTGGGTATTTTATTAATATAACTTCTGTTCAGATTGTAACATGTAATGAAATGTAAAATCAAATGACAAATGTTTTCTTTATATTCCCGAGGATTGAACTCGCAACCTTCATATCTGTAGCCCAGTGAGTGTACCACGAGGCTACAGAGGTGTTGATAAGCCTCATTGGTTTTTAGAATGTCCTTTTCAAGATCCGTACCTAGCAACAGATATTTTACGCGTGTTTCCTAAGGTTCATGGAAAGTATGTTCGAAACATAAAAATGTTGATAAATGTTGTTTTAAGTTTCTTTTTTTGGTTTATAAGCATGGAAAAACACTTTCCCTCGGTTTTGGTAGACAGAGCATGCCCTGGGCGTCGGGAAAAACCACGGGGCTTGCCTCTTTGGTTTTTCCCTCTCCCCAGGGCATGCTCTGTCTACCAAAACCTCGTGAGCGTGTTTTCTCCAATACGTCATCCACTGGCTTGTAAAGTGTACTCCCGTCAGCATGCTGTACATCTAATTATAAGAGAATTACTCCACGACCTCGCAAAACATTAGTTGAATGTAGGTGAATGTTAGCTCAGTATGGTTTAGCTACCTGAGTATACACAGTGGATAAAATGAGTTAGTACCAGGCGTGATATTGCATATTAAACTAAGGACCATTTAACAATGTTTAAATATTTTAACTGTAAAGTCATGCCCCCCACTGCCTTGACATGCATGTATTTCTAGGTTTAGGAATGATATCCTCTTGCAGAAGTGGAAATCCATCAGTCAACCCTGTCTTCCACAACACACACAACATTGGAACAGTGTATCATATTAAGCACAAAGAACGTGGGACTTAGCATTACTATAACATCACATGTAAACATGATTAAATATTAAATATCACAAGAGGATCCCTGCATTCAAATACTGTGGCCACAACAGTATCGTCCACACACACATGCCATATAAGTTCTCGTATCGTCCACACACACATGCCATATAAGTTCTCGTATCGTCCACACACACATGCCATGTAAGTTCTCGTATCGTCCACACACACATGCCATATAAGTTCTTGTTTCGTCCACACACACATGCCATATAAGTTCTCAAATCGTCCACACACACATGCCATATAAGTTCTCGTATCGTCCACACACACATGCCATATAAGTTCAGGGCTCGATTTAAATATGAAAAAATGCACAATTGCAACCTATTATTGAAAAATGTTTCCAAAAAGTTTCAAATTTGTGTCTGACTAACCCTTACTTTTCCACACAAAATATTTGAACACTTTCAAACCTCTAAAGTTTATTAAATACTGTATCACTATCCTTGTGTTGCCATATTTGACATAATAAGTGCCCCACTCTAATAAGCGCCCACGGCGATATTTGCAAATATTATTGGCTAGTGAACAATCCCAATTAGCACCCCTTCCAATTGATCAATGTACACTTTTTACTCATGTATAATACGCACTCGTGTGTTATATGCACCCTTAATTATGGGCAATTAAATTCTGAGGAATATTTATGTCGTGTATAATACTCACAGACTTTTCTTTAGTATCATTTCAGGCTACGATCAATTTACGATCTTTCAACTGTTTTTTTTCTCACCCAAATCATATTCTAATAAGAACTCCGTATTTCTAATTTTGAGAGCTCCCTGGGCACTTATTACGTCGAATACGGTATATGTAATTTGTCATACATTCTTAAGCTTGACGTCATCAAACTGTGGGTACTTCAGGACTATGTGCCCATGTTACCATTAGGTGTGATAGCAATGCATCATACATTTACGTGACACTGGCAACAGACCGATCTATGTTTCAACTAAGATCAATTTATGGTGTTTGGCGAAGCATGCAATGGTGCAAATTAGATCAAGTTCCTTACATCATGCCTTAAGTGCAATGATCAGATAATCTTGACCATTTAACCACGTTTTACCTCACTATTAGATCATAAGTGTCGTACATCGGCCCATCATTTTAAAAGATATAAAGTCGTCAAGACAGGGTTGGAAACTAACAGTTTTTGTCCACTAGTCCTTATAATGGTAACATATAGCAAAACCCTTAAAACAGGCCAATTTCTACTAGTCCTTAGGATACCTTAACTATTGGGCAGTTTGGTAAGGACTACAGGACTAGTGCCAATTTCTAACACTGCAACATTCAACAATCATCAGCATTCAAGGAGTAAAATTTAACATAACATTCAAATGAAGACACACACATATGAATGTCCTTATAACAGAACAAAGAAGTTGAGAATCTGTAAGTCAATCAGTCTATATTGATATTATAGCTTCTACAATGCCACTTGAAGATAAAACACCCTAATTAGGAGTCACACATACCTAGAAATATTCCAACTTGAACACGTCTGAAGGTTTCGACTCGTCACACTGAATCAAACCTAGATCCTTTCCCTAGACATGAAGCAGCTTGAGGTATTGACATCCTGTTGGTCAATACTCTGATAGTAATCCACAGCTTTCAGGGAATTATATTCAGGAACACATGTACGTATCAATTGTTCCAGTTTGATGTTCCAGCATGTGGGGAAGGCTCGCTGCCACCTGTCACAGTCCGGGGCCTGACTTCTACATTGCAGTCTTATAGTGAGTGAGTGAGTGAGTGAGTGAGTGAGTGAGTGAGTGAGTGAGTGAGTGAGTGAGTGAGTGAGTGAGTGAGTGAGTGAGTGAGTGAGTGAGTGAGTGAGTGAGTGAGTGAGTGAGTGAGTGAGTGAGTGAGTGAGTGAGTGAGTGAGTGAGTGAGTGAGTGAGTGAGTGAGTGAGTGAGTGAGTGAGTGAGTGAGTGAGTGAGTGAGTGAGTGAGTGAGTGAGTGAGTGAGTGAGTGAGTGAGTGAGTGAGTGAGTGAGTGAGTGAGTGAGTGAGTGAGTGAGTGAGTGAGTGAGTGAGTGAGTGAGTGAGTGAGTGAGTGAGTGAGTGAGTGAGTGAGTGAGTGAGTGAGTGAGTGAGTATGGTTTTAAGCCGCTTTTAGCAATATTCCAGCAATATCACGGTGAGGACACCAGAAATGGGCTTCACATATTGTACCCATGTCGGGAATCGAACCCGGGTCTTCGGCGTGACGAGCGAACGCTTTAACCACTAGGCTACCAGACCGCCCCTGCAGTCTTATAGTACCTTGACTTTCATAACTCTGTGCTGCAGTCCCTCAACATCATGATCTTCACTTCTGCTCAGCTATTACTGTAATGCTATAGCTCTTAATGAAGCAAGTCTAGATTTTCCACAGAATGTCCTATCTCACTGGGACTCCTTTTCAATATAAATGGAGTTTACTATCAAAATTATCTATTTTCAGAGACTAAGCATTTGTCTGTAAAAGATGGAGTGACGATAGTCATAGTGCCTAGATTGCATATACCCCTAGACATATATTTGATGAATCTATTTTTGTTTTGATGATGAGAGCTATAAAGGTCTCATGAAGCAAACTTCCCCTTATATGACGCAAAAATACCCCTTATTATATATTTTTCGGCTTTTTAAAAATAAAATATCAGTCAGAACTAGTTCCAATAGTTTGTTTGTTGTTTAACGCCGCACTCAGCAATGTTCCAGCTATATGACAGCGGTCTCTAAAGTCTTGACCAGACAATCCAGTGATTGACATCACAAGTTTAGATCTACGCAGTTGGTATACGATGACATGCATCAACAAAGTCAGAGAAGCTGACCACCAGATCCTGTTAGTCGCCTCTTACAAGGATGGGTTGCTGAAGACCTACTCTCTCACACGGATCCAATGCACACGTGAAGTATTGCACGACGCTTCTTTGTAAAAAGGAGCTGGGGTAGAATAGCTTTTCAGCAACCCATGCTTGTCGTAAAAGGCGACTAACGGGATCGGGTGGTCAGGCCACAAAATATGGACACGATGACATGCATCAACCAAGTCTGTGAGCCTGACAACCAGATCCCATTAGCCACCTCTTACGATAAGCATAGTCGCCTTTTACGGCAAGCATGGGTTGCTGAAGACCTATTCTACCAAGGATCTTCATGGGTCAGTTCCTATAGAAACATCCAGATTCAGAATTTTTTGAGAAAGGTGTCTGTGCACTCTTCCCAAGTGATGAAGTGAAACAGATGGAAACTAGAGAGTGTTTTTACTCGTAAAAACATATGTCTCCCCCATTCATTCGTTTACTTCACGTTAAACCCCATCTCTTCATTCCCACCCTCCATAACTAAATACCAGAGACAAAAATAGAACTCCTAGAAATTTCAAACAACTAATGGGCACCACTTCAGTGCTGGGTTAATGTGTATACAAAGTTTCGCGAAATAATATTAAACGGTTTCTGAGTTATGGTCCGGAAACGGTGGGAACGCCGACGCCGACGGGAACCGTGCCAAAAACCATATAAGTTCTCGTATCGTCCACACACACATGCCATATAAGTTCTCGTATCGTCCACACACACATGCCATATAAGTTCTCGTATCGTCCACACACACATGCCATGTAAGTTCTCGTATCGTCCACACACACATGCCATATAAGTTCTCGTATCGTCCACACACACATGCCATATAAGTTCTCGTATCGTCCACACACACATGCCATATAAGTTCTCGTTTCGTCCACACACACATGCCATATAAGTTCAGGGCTCGATTAATATATGAAACATGCACAATTGCAACCTATTATTGAAAAATGTTTCCAAAAAGTTTCAAATTTGTGTCTGACTAACCCTTACTTTTCCACACAAAATATTTGAACACTTTCAAACCTCTAAAGTTTATTAATTACTGTATCACTATCCTTGTGTTGCCGTATTTGACATAATAAGTGCCCCACTCTAATAAGCGCCCACAGCGATATTTGCAAATATTATTGGCTAGTGAACAATCCCAATTAGCACCCCTTCCAATTGATCAATGTACACTTTTTACTCATGTATAATACGCACTCGTGTGTTATATGCACCCTTAATTATGGGCAATTAAATTCTTAAGAATATTTATGTCGTGTATAATACACACAGACTTTTCTTTAGTATCATTTCAGGCTACGATCAATTTACGATCTTTCAACTGTTTTTTTTCTCACCCAAATCATATTCTAATAAGAACTCCGTATTTCTAATTTTGAGAGCTCCCTGGGCGCTTATTACGTCGAATACGGTATATGTAATTTGTCATACATTCTTAAGCTTGACGTCATCAAACTGTGGGTACTTCAGGACTATGTGCCCATGTTACCATTAGGTGTGATAGCAATGCATCATACATTTACGTGACACTGGCAACAGACCGATCTATGTTTCAACTAAGATCAATTTATGGTGTTTGGCGAAGCATGCACTGGTGCAAATTAGATCAAGTTCCTTCCGTCAAGCCTTAAGTGCAATAATCAGATAATCTTGAACATTTAACCACGTTTTACCTCACTATTAGATCATAAGTGTCATACATCGGCCCATCATTTTAAAAGATATAAAGTCGTCAAGACAGGGTTGGAAACTAACAGTTTTTGTCCACTAGTCCTTATAATGGTAACATATAGCAAAACCCTTAAAACAGGCCAATTTCTACTAGTCCTTAGGATACCTTAACTATTGGGCAGTTTGGTAAGGACTACAGGACTAGTGCCAATTTCTAACGCTGCAACATTCAACAATCATCAGCATTCAAGGAGTAAAATTTAACATAACATTCAAATGAAGACACACACATATGAATGTCCTTATAACAGAACAAAGAAGTTGAGAATCTGTAAGTCAATCAGTCTATATTGATATTATAGCTTCTACAATGCCACTTGAAGATAAAACACCCTAATTAGGAGTCACACATACCTAGAAATATTCCAACTTGAACACGTCTGAAGGTTTCGACTCGTCACACTGAATCAAACCTAGATCCTTTCCCTAGACCTGAAGCAGCTTGAGGTATTGACATCCTGTTGGTCAATACTCTGATAGTAATCCACAGCTTTCAGGGAATTATATTCAGGAACACATGTACGTATCAATTGTTCCAGTTTGATGTTCCAGCATGTGGGGAAGGCTCGCTGCCACCTGTCACAGTCCGGGGCCTGACTTCTACATTGCAGTCTTATAGTGAGTGAGTGAGTGTGGTTTTACGCCGCTTTTAGCAATATTCCAGCAATATCACAGCTGGGGACACCAGAAATGGGCTTCGCATATTGTACCCATGTCGGGAATCGAACCCGGGTCTTCGGTGTGACGAGCGAACGCTTTAACCACTAGGCTACCAGACCGCCCCTGCAGTCTTATAGTACCTTGACTTTCATAACTCTGTGCTGCAGTCCCTCAACATCATGATCTTCACTTCTGCTCAGCTATTACTGTAATGCTATAGTTCTTAATGAAGCAAGACTAGATTTTCCACAGAATCAGAGTTCACTATCAAAATTATCTATTTTCAGAGACTAAGCATTTGTCTGTAAAAGATGGAGTGACGATAGTCATAGTGCCTAGATTGCATATACCCCTAGACATATATTTGATGAGTCTATTTTGTTTTGATGATGAGAGCTATAAAGGTCTCATGAAGCAAACTTCCCCTTATATGACGCAAAAATACCCCTTATTATATATTTTTCGGCTTTTTAAAAAAAAAATATCAGTCAGAACTAGTTCCAATAGTTTGTTTGTTGTTTAACGCCGCACTCAGCAATGTTCCAGCTATATGACAGCGGTCTCTAAAGTCTTGACCAGACAATCCAGTGATTGACATCACGAGTTTAGATCTACGCAGTTGGTACACGATGACATGCATCAACAAAGTCAGAGAAGCTGACCACAAGATCCTGTTAGTCGCCTCTTACAAGGATGGGTTGCTGAAGACCTACTCTCTCACACGGATCCAATGCGCACGTGAAGTATTGCACGACGCTTCTTTGTAAAAAGGAGCTGGGGTAGAATAGCTTTTCAGCAACCCATGCTTGTCGTAAAAGGCGACTAACGGGATAGGGTGGTCAGGCCACAAAATAGGGACACGATGACATGCATCAACCAAGTCTGCGAGCCTGACAACCCGATCCCGTTAGTTGCCTCTTACGACAAGCATAGTCGCCTTTTACGGCAAGCATGGGTTGCTGAAGACCTATTCTACCAAGGATCTTCATGGGTCAGTTCCTATAGAAACATCCAGATTCAGAATTGTGAGAAAGGTGTCTGTGCACTCTTCCCAAGTGATGAAGTGAAACAGATGGAAACTAGAAAGTGTTTTTACTCATAAAAACATATGTCTCCCCCCACTCACCTAACCCCCATTCATTCGTTTACTTCACGTTAAACCCCATCTCTTCATTCCCACCCTCCATTACTAAATAACAGAGACAAAAATAGAACTCCTAGAAATTTCAAACAACTAATGGGCACCACTTCAGTGCTGGGTTAATGTGTATACAAAGTTTCGTGAAAAAATATTAAACGGTTTCTGAGTTATGGTCAGGAAACAAAGCTTACCCCCATTCAGAGCCTATGTTCAACTTATCTCCATGGAAACAAAACAAATAAAAATGTCAAAAATCTCTAAATAGCAAAAGGCACCACTTCAGTGCTGGGTTAATGTGTATACAAAGTTTCGCGAAAAAATATTAAACGGTTTCTGAGTTATGGTCCGGAAACGGTGGGAACGCCGACGCCGACGCCAACGCCGACGCCGACGGGAACCGTGCCAAAAACAATATGTCTCCCTCCAGGGGGATGCTGTGTGGGGATGTGTGGGGATTTACACACTATATCAACAGATCAGTCAACGCAACATCCATGGTGTTATTATATGCAATCAACATCAGACCAACAGTTGAACTCATGCATGAGTTATGATAATTAGGGATCGTTGCGTATGCTGAACGAAAAAAGATAGGGATCACGAATATTTTTAAGGGATATTTTTTGTTGACTGAGCACTCAAAAATACCCCCTAAACTATTGATGATTCCAATTTCATATTTTTCAGTCTATATCGCAATATCGATGTATCAATAAATTTTTAATGTTGATCCTGTATCAATAAATTTTTAATGTTGATCCTGTATCAATATAAATTTATGAATATAAATACTAAATTACTGATACGGAAAAGTTTACATTTATTAAGATAACCATGAGAAAGCAGACAATGAGAAGGCAAAAATTTCAATTCGAAACATTTAATGGATTACCCAAGTTCATATTTAGCATTAAACTGGATAATTAAAGGTCTAGATAGGTAATTTTTATCTATACCCACACAGAGTACATAATTTTATTAAATGATATATCATGATACTTTTGAGTCAAAATATTGATACTAACATTTCCAATCAATGACACCCTTTGACATAACAATTATAGTAGGATGAACACAAAGCTACTATAATTTCATAGCCTTATACAAATCTATACTAATCTATATAGCTACATAATATAACAGATTTAAGATAGCTCTAGCCATGTAATATTAAAGTTTGCATTGTGATTCTATTCTAATCTATACACATCACAGATGAACATAATCATAAAGATTATAAAGATGACCCAAGGTAATAAATTTAAAATAACTGAAGTCCTACAAATGCATTGAGGTTTTCCTATCACGACTTTTCCATGGATTATAATATATACAAAGACTTCATGTAACCTTAAATCAATTTGTGGAATTCCCATATTTTAACATGGTCTTAGTTGTATCCTCAAACATGTTGTAAGAATGTAGAACATGTTCCATGAGAGGGTGGTTATTACCGTATTCCCCGGATTAAATGCCCAGGCATATATTTCTTAAAACTCTTTACCCTGGTGGGAGAGATTTCGAAGTTGTTAATGAACTTGTGGCAGTTACATATGTTAGGCATCATTGATCAACTGGCCGATCATTGTAAGGTGATTGAAGATGCGTCAAATAGACAGTAAGGTGAGTGAGTGATTGAGTGATTTGGGTTTAACGCCGCTTTTAACAGTATTCCAGTTATATCACGGCGTGTCAGCTTAATGTGGGAGGAAAGCCCAAAGTGATGCAGGTCTCAGACGTTTACCACTTCGGTGAAACCCACGAGCACGGGTATGGTGCTGACAAACCTAGAAACACAATCAGGGCGAACCGGGATTTGAACCCACAATCATAGGTTTCTGGCGTGCCCATGGGACGCAACTCTGCACAGCGAATCACGGCACCTTAGACGACTGGGCCACTCATGCCCCGACACTAAGGTAAATTCATAGATTGCTGGAGACGGTCAATGTCAGCCTAGGCACGGATTGAGGCGTTACTACGATAGTTTAGATGTGCATTTCTTCATTTGTTCATTAGGATGGGCCGCAGCGAGGATATTCGTGAACAATCATGCAGTCACGCTCTCTGACATTTCTCAATGTATACTGAAACACTGAGACCAAGAATAAAGGTTCTAAATGATCAGAAAGAACGATTACGTATGTTTTCGTGCTAGGGAATTCCCAAGGGGTTTCCCCAGGGATGTGGCAGTAGTCCGTCAGTGTTTACATCATTTCAAGAACACGATCTCGTGAAAAACGTATGAACGTCAAATTGTGTAGTTCATACACTTATAAACGTCAATTTCACGGACATGTGATCGACCTCTCGTCCAATGGAAAAGCCGTATATCGTGTAAACTTCAAATTAAAAAATTATTCAAGGGCTCGCATTTATTGTTGTCAGATACTCAGGACCTCGGATTTCATTCTCAGCCAGGTGCTGATAAGTTTCAGATACCCCGTACCCCAGCAAAATGATATTCAAGACTCAGCGTTTATTTGAGGAAATATGGTAAGCCCACTAAGATACAACCTGATTTATTGCAGGAGACAGGTTCATCATGTTAATGGTTCCTGGTTGTCAAGTCTGTCATGGGAGAAGACTTTCAAGCATCTAGAACAAGAAAAATATGTGGACCTCCCCATACATTGACTTAGTTGTGTATACTCAGTAACTAAGCCATCATTCTCTTTTGTTTCTAAGATGTACACGTTGTATGTGTTCAAGGGTTTACATGACACAAAAAACTGTGCATATGCATTAACATGATCAACAGAGAATGAACGAGAATAACTTGCACTGCAAGTTCCAAGGGGTGACAACAGAATGGCTGTTTGAATCACTGAGAACGAAGTGTAGCCATGGTAGTTATCATGGCAGCATCTAATATTTGGAAGTTTCTTCTTTCATCAAACACTAATTTGTGTTTCTAACAAGGAAATTAATATCATGTTAGCTAATAAGCCTTCCCAGACACTTGATATTCATATTCTGCTGGTCCGTGTGTGTGTTTGTTGTTTAACGCCGCACCCAGCAATATTCCTGCGACATGACGGCTGTCTGTAAATAATTAAGTCTCGACCAGAAAACCCACTGACTGACATCATGAGTTCGATCTACAGAATTGGGATACAATGACATGCATCCATCAAGTCAGCGAGCTTGACCACTCGATCCCGTTGGTTGCCTCTTACCACATGCATAGTCGCCTCTTACAACAAGCATAGTAGCCTCTTACAACAAGCATAGTCGCCTTTTATGATAAGACCTATTCCAACGGGTCTACTACAGTGGTTTAACTGAGATGCCTGTTTTCATACCTAGGACAAGCATGACAGAGAGTCCCAAAGACTCGCCTGAGAAAAGCCAAGGCAAATCGACCCATGAAGATCCGGGGTAGAATAGGTCTTCAGCAACCCATGCTTGCCGTAAAAGGCGACAATGCTTGTCGTAAGAGGCAAATAACGGGATCGAATGGTCAGGCTCGTTGACTTGGTTGATGCATGTCATCTTATCCCAATTGCGTGGATCGATGCTCATGATGTCAATCACTGGATCGTCTGGTCCAGACTCGATTATTTACAGACCGCTACATCATCAATATGGAATGGTAATGTAAACAGCGTGAAGCGTGCGCTGTTTACATGGTTTAGAAAGGAACCAAGTCCATCCAAATGTCTCAAGATAGTAGATATAATTCAATTACCGTATTCGACGTAATAAGTGCCCCGCTTTAATAAGTGCCCACGGCGATATTTGCTAATATATAAGCTAGTGAACAATCCCAATTAGCACACCTTCCGATTGATCAATGTACACAAGACTTATTTATTCGCATATAATACCCACTCGTGTGTTATATGCAACCTTAATTAAGGGTAATTAAATGCTGGACAAATATATTTGTCATATATAAACATTTCAGGCTGTCAGCATAAACCGCGAAATTTATCTTTCAACTGTTTTTTCACCTAAATAATATTCTAATAAGAGCCCCCTATTTCTAATTTTGAGAGCGCCCTGGGCGCTTATTACGTCAATTACGGTATATATTAATTCATCTGCGACTTTCGGAAAATATTGATATGCAAGGGTTGTTTTGCTATATGTGTATTGCTGACGGGCGTATTGTAATATATTGGTATAATCTACTGTCATAACGACTGATTTACGACCTCCATTGTCTGGAGAACATTTAATTGCAAAGGCTCATTACCCTGGAGCCATGACATCTATATGCCTTGAAACACTTAATTGCTGTTATTTATGAAATGCTAATCCTAATTGTTAATCCCCATTTTTTTGTACATCGACCGTCTGCCATCCTGAACGAGATGTGCATGTATGTCACTGATGAATTACTGTTTACATTTATATTTATTACTTACTAAATGTCACCGTTGATGATCATTTGCTTGATAACGGTGTTAGAATCTACACCGAAACGTCGCCCAATTGTAATAAAGAAGTTGCTCATCCATAACAATTTTGTCTTAGTTACCGAACATCAAAATAAAAAAACATCCTACAGAACAGGGTTAAAAAATAAAATTAACACATACCTGTCTTGTTTGCGACATGCGAAAATGGAAAGATGACAGTAAAACGATGACAGCATAAAGGCTGTAGCCATGCACTGTATTTCACATGCCAATGACCAACAACAAGGGGCTTTCCAGTACACATACAGGCCTTCCATCAAAAATCTAGGCCACGCTCACTACAGTGAGCTTCATGCACTCATGTTTACAGAAGATATTGAGATAGCTTCCTTGACATGGGATAGCACTGCTAAGCCTCACTGGGTTGTCACTGAGACTTACTAGACTTGCATGGCATATATCAGTGCTACCAGGGATTTATCCCCGATTCAAAATTAAGTGCCCTTGCCAGGCAATTTGGACTTCTTTTCCATTTTGCTCAAATTGGTCAGTGAAATATAAGTCGCCTGTATAAAGCTTAAACACTACTTATTACTTTACAACATGAGTTTGTAAATTTCTAATTCCAATTTGGGATTGTTAACTGACTTTCTTTATTAAACTTGTTTAGAACTTATTTTGGGGTAGAATAGGTCTTCAGCAACCCATGCTTGCTGTAAAATGCGACTATACTTGTAAGAGGCGACTAATGGGATCGGGTGGTCCGGCTCGCTGACTTGGTTGAGACATGTTATTGTATCCCAATTGCAGGGATTGATGCTCATGATGTCAATCACTGGATTGTCTGGTCCAGACTCGATTATTTACAGACCGCCGTCATATAGCTGGAATATTGCTGAGTGCGGCGTTACACAACAAACAAACCTCTAGCAGGAGAAAAACAGCCCAGACACTGTGAGTGTGGACCGATGAACCATTAATTCATGTGTGTACAGACTTGATCATCATCATCATTGGAAGCAGGCAGAGGCATGCCACAAGAATAATGTTTGCTCAGTTTCCTGTGAAGAAGTCACCAAAAAGCACACAAGAAAAAACAAAACCTTAACATCCATCAACAGAACCTACCCAAGGAACTGAATCACATCAAACAATCAAGATCATATGTTTACCACCAACATGTTCATAAATATCCATCTTGAAAGAACCTTTCTATTCTCCCAGTGCTTCATGGTTTAGGTTTCAAGGCAAACAAGACACACAATCCTCTTAAGTTTAGCACTGTTTAGATAGCCTAGACTTTTTCCTATTCCAGAGATAAGAAAAATACTCCTGTCACGATAATGTACAGCCTTCAAACTATAGAAACTAGACAACTGCTTACATCCAATGTTAAACCTTATAAAAATTCATAATCTTTAACAGGAAAGGTGCAATCTCAAAACCAAAATGATAAGTACTTGACACATATGTGTATCTGCAAAGGTTGGTTGGTTGGTTGTTTAACGCCGCACTCAGCAATATTCTAGCTATATGGCGGCGGTCTGTAAATAAACGAGCCTGGACCAGACAATCCAGTGATTAATATCATGAGCATCGATCCTCGCAACTAGGATCGATGACATGCATCAACCAAGTCAGCGAGCCGGACCATATCTGCAAAGGAATAATCTTAATGAGTGAGTATGACTTAGCCTCACTTGTAGTGATAAATAAAGTCTACATAAATGGATCTTAACATTCACAATATTCCTGCCACAACATCATCATGATCATGACCAAAGACCCAACTACGACATGAACTTAACTAAAACAAACGAAAAATAGCTTTAAAAGAGAAGTTTAATCAATAAAATATATGATGCTTATAATTCTTCTCAAAGGATAAACATAATTAATAACTGGCAAAATGCTTATTTACTTCCTTCTTGTTTACTGACCTGACCAAATTCTCTGAAAATTTTATGTTTCTCTCTGTTGCCGTACTCGGCAATATTCCAGCTATATGATGGTGGTCGGTAAAAAAACGAGTCTTGACCAGACAATCCAGTGATTGACATCATGAGCATCGATCAATGCAATTGGGATACGATGACATGCATCAACCAAGACAGCGAGCCTGACCACCTGATCTCCCGTGATTGCCTTATACGACAAGCATGGGTTGCTGAAGACCTATTCCACGCCAGATCTTCACAGGTCCTTTGAAGCTGTTAAGATCATAAATAACTGATGTAGACCAGAGAGTTTATCCTACACTGAAGACTCCCCTACCCCCAGCAGATTAAAAAACAGGCAAAAACAGAGTTGTGTTTCAGGTAACCTGAACGACCCATTGAGACCCAAATGCTTTTCATCACAGCAGGAAACGGACATAAAGAAATCCAGACCTTACAGACAGAACTAAAAATTGTCATTATTGTATTGTAGCTTTCTAAATAATCTGTGATACACTGCAACTTACATCAGTTCTAAACAACCTATTCCTGTTAAATTATTTAAAACAAAAACAAAAACAACCATCAAATCAATCTAATTTTGGGCCATGTTACTTGAAACACAAGTATTGTTTTTGCTAACATTCAAGACGTGGTGGCAATCCAGGCCAATATAAATTACTCCCCGATCAATGTGGCTCTACCAGATATTAATCCATATCCTTCTTCCTGTTTGCAGACCAAGGGAGAACAAGTTATTGTTCCCTAAGCTACAGTTCTATGTACACACTTAACATCGGATATAAGCAACAATAACATAGGAAGTCTGTTGACATGACGTATTAATTGTAGCCTTCAAATATGGATTTACAACCTGCTTGAGATCGTTCTTCACGATTGATTGCCTTACGAAAGTTCATACCAGCATTATTTTATTCCTTAAGCATTTGAGACTCTAATATGTCTTAGAACTTATTTCAACATATGAGCTCTGTAGGTACCAGAAGACATTACGGTCTACTTGAACTTTGTGTATTTGCATAAAAAATGTATTTTCCTCCTTAAGCCAAGATTTACTTTTTAAAATGAAATTAAGACAAATATAACCATTTAACTGTTTATGTAAAAAAAAAAGAAGTAAAAAAATGTGAAAATATGGTCTGATATCCTGTGATTGAATTCAGACAGAGTTGTGAAAATTGACCCCTCGAAAAGCCTCATAAACACAAGGTTTCCCTGGTTAATAAGCACAGCTCAACATAGCTATATATATCATGCACCAGAGCAAGCTATTACTGAAAAGGGGCGGTCAGGGAGCCTAGTGGTTAAAGCGTTCGCTCGTCATGCCGAAGACCCGGGTTCGATTCCCGACATGGGTACAATGTGTGAAGCCCATTTCTGGTGCCCCCCGCCGTGATATTGCTGGAATATTGCTAAAAGCGGCGTAAAGCCATACTCACTCACTATTACTGAAAACTACAGCCTAATATTTATGTCTACTTGCACCAAGGGCATGTAACAAAAGACAAATTTGAGTCTAACCCTTACTTTTCCACATAACATCGATCTTTGAATACACTGAATACCTCTTAGCTTCATTTACCATACTACATCCCTAATCCCTGTGTTACGTGTATTTTGTCATGCTTTCTTGGGCGTGACATCATCAAATTGTGGGTACTTCAAGATTATTTGCATATGTTCCTGTTACATTTTAAAGCAATACTTATTAATATACCGAATGTAAAATCATGACAGTCATCAGAGGTCTCTGTTTGTATGAATTTTACTTTCGATAAATTTATGGGACCAGGGTGCATCCTGGTTTTGTCTGGTGCAACTAGGTTTTCATGTCAACATGCACCTGGTATAAGTGAAATCATTGATAATCCTTATGTAGTCATAGTAATGACAAGACCGGTGAAGATCCGGGCTAGAATAGGTCTCCAGCAACCCATGCTTGACGTAAAAGGCGACTATGCTTGTCGTAAGAGTCGCCTAACGGGATCGAGCTGTCAGGCTCGCTGACTTGGGGGAAGCATGTCATCGATCCTAATTGCGTGGATCAATGCTCATGATGTCAATCAATGGATTGTCTGGTCCAGACTCGATCATTTACAGACCGCCATGCTGAGTGCGGCATTAAACAACAAACAAACCATCCAAGTAATGACAGTTCAAATCACATCAATAGCCTTTACATTCTGTTATAAACATGTGAATATGCCTTTTAAACTTTTCACAATTTGATCAAAAAAGACTTTCAACAATCAAGATACACAGGTACTAGACTACATAATCTTGTGATAATCAGATAAAAAATGAAATAATCATCTTTTCTCACGGATGAGCCAAGTCCGTTATCTGTGAGTTCATAATATCATTTCATAAAAGGTCACACAAAACAAACAATAACTCATTAATATAAGAATATGAATGAATATTACCTGCTAGGTACTACCTGGGTACCCAAACCCCAATTTAGGCCTAATTACCCGATGCTACCCGGGTACCAGATGTAATTATCAAGAGTGGTTACAAAATGTCCGATTGGGAATTGTTTGACTGGAGCCCTGACAAAAAGCATTTAGATACACGATAAAATGATCTGTTCATGCATGCTCTGAAGTGGACTGAAGCTTAATCTTTACTCAAACATAAAAAGTCAGAAGAAATGCATACAGTTAGAAAGAAATGTGAACATTAGCGACTTGTGTAACAAGTACCCGGATCCTACACAAAAACAACCCAACCCAAGGACCTGAGTTACCTGTCCCAGCCCTATTTACCTGTAGCCTATTTCAAGCCACAACATTTGTTTGTTTGTTTGTTGTTTAACGCTGCACTCAGTAATGTTAAAGCTATATGATGGCGGCAATAGTGACTGACATCATGTGCATTGATCCACACAATTGGGATACCATGACATGATTCAACAAAGTCAGCGAGCCTGACTACCTCATCCCGTTAGTCGCCTCTTACGACAAGCCCATTAGTTTTTTAAGGCCGCATGGGTTGCTGAAGACCCATTCTATCCCCGATCTTCACAGGTTCACGCCATAACAAAGAGTCAGTTAATCACAATCATGTTGGCAGGACTCTCACATTTTCATCTAGATGATGACTTAAAGAACAATAGACCCATAGTCCATTGAACAGATGTCTTAACCTTCAGTCAATGGATTGGGTAAAGCTTTTGTGATCAATAAACACACATAGATCAAGTTATTTGTAAACAAACTTTTGGATTCAGCAGTGAAGCTCACCTTGAACTGCTCCGTCTTCCATCTTACAGATCACATCAAAATGGCAACACAATACTTCCCTTTCACTTGAAGTCAACAGGTGAGCCTTACAGAGTCTGTACTCAATACAACATTGTACAACATACTGTACACAACTGGCAAAAATCAAACACTTCCTCCTTTAAATCAAACCTCATAAACTGTGATTGCAGCAATGGCAATCTCTCCTATGAATCACGGAGAATGACATCGAGGTCAGGACTAAATGGGCACATGACAACTGACACACTGGGGAACCCATGTTAAACACCACTGTGCCTTGCGACATAGGCTTACAGACATGTATATATGGGATTGCCTTTTGAATGTCTTAAAATATGTAATCCAGTCATGGAGGGATAAGAATAATCCAGAGTTTCTTACTCATGAATGGTGACAGGAGTGAATGGTGGCCCGAGCACAAATGCCCCAGGTTCACTGTCATTCATGCATACATCATATTGTACAAGTACACCTGGACTAACACAGTAAATTTGGGACAGTTAGAACTCCATCGTCAAGTCAGCGTTATTTCCAAAACTAAGTTGTACTTATCATGCTTATATAAATAAGTCTCTTTGAAAAGAAGGAGAGACACAACCCACCCTGTCCCTATGTTTCCCTAAAATAAGTTTAACATAAGAAAATAGGTAACATCTATGAGTGAGTGAGTGAGTGAGTGAGAGTGAGTGAGTGAGAGTGAGTGAGTGGGTGAGTGAGTGAGTGAGTGAGTGAGTGAGTGAGTGAGTGAGTGAGTGAGTGAGTGAGTGGGTGGGTGGGTGAGTGAGCCTACAAATATTCAGTTAGACAAACCAGTGATCGAAAGCATGAGCACCGGCCCCTATCACCAGGGTACACTACAGACAATAAGCCAAGTCACCATGGTCACAGAGCCTGATACTCTTAGTCATCCACTCTTACAACATACATGGGGTAATTACATCATCCATCAGATATAGAACACTTAAATTTAAGGTCTTTTCAAGGCTTTTCAAGGCTGTCAGCTGTCATTTTCCAGGTTTTCTTTTGTTGGGTTATTAGTCTGTCAATATTGTATTAAATCCAGCATGCCATACTATTATATCATAGTCTTATCAAAAGCAGTATGACCATCACACATTTTCCAACAAGACCTGTTTTTTACACCCAACAAAAAATTCAATTACCCGTAAGTTTGTCACGAATTCCTGCATTAGAAACTAACAGTTTTAATCCAGCAATCCTTATAATGATAACATATAGCAAAACCCTTAAAAAGGGCAAATTTCTACTAGTCCTTATGACACTTTAACTATTGGACAATTTGGCAGGGAGTATAGGACTAGTGCCAATTTTTAACACTGAATTCTTCATCACTTTGGCAAATATGTCTATCACTGTGATAAATCTCACTTTAAACATTTTTTGGTACTTTTGTGGGCTTTAATACTTTTATTTACATCATTGTACATGTATATGTCATTTTGAACAAATTAAAGGCTTTTCAAGCTATGTTGGTGATTTTCAAGGCTCTTAAAGGTTGACGCTAAAACTACAAACTAAAACTTAAAATTCAATGCCTTTTTAGGCCTGTACGAACTCTGACTTACATCCTGAGGTCCCCTCACGACACACACACATACACATAGTGTGATATCAGCTTGGAAAAGGATGGTGTGATAAATTTAGGTCACTGTCCATTATTCGCCAAGACTTTGCTTATTTTAAGGGGATTCGCTACACTTACTGCCATTAAAGGACCAATATATTTTAATCGAACATGTTTTCAAGAGAACATTTTATTCGAACATGTTTTCAAAAGAACATCCTATTATCATTACAACAGAACAGAAAATATTCCTTTGGACATTTTGAAGTTTATTCATCCTGAAATGTAAACCAATGTTAAGAAATTCCCAAATTGTATGGGTAGTGAGCAGGAAACTTTAGGCTGGGCTATTTATTCCCATGCAGCATGAATCAACTTATCCTAAGATTACAAGGTTCAAGAAACGTGGGTATGTATTACAGCAGGGATTACGTGAACAGGTATTGAGTACTTTTCTGCCAAGTCATAGTGATTCAGGTTGTGAAGGGGCTAGTCACTGGTTCCAGAAAACAGACGCTCCAAGCCTGACTATTACCGGGTCTATCATTTTTCACAGGTCTCATGATACATACTTGTTCACAACAATCTGAAGTCACTAATCACTAATTACACTGTGAGATTCCGGGGTAGAATAGGTCTTCAGCAACCCATGCTTGCCATTGTGTTATGCTGTAGAAGCTCATCCATATACTTTACTAACATATATATTACAGGTATAGGAAGTGTGTAGCTGCCTTGTGAGGATCCGGGGTAGAATAGGTCTTCAGTAACCCATGCTTGTCGTAAAAAACGACTTTGCTTGTCATAAGAGGCGACTAATGGGATCGGGTGGTCAGACTCGCTGACTTTGTTGATGCATGTCATTGTATCCCAATTACGTGGATCGATGATCATGTCAATCACTGGATTGTCTGGTCCAGACTAGATTATTTACAGACGGACGTCATATAGCTGGAATATTGCTGAGTGCGGTGTAAAAAAACAAACAAACAAAAAACACTTGTTGGGGTAGATACAGAAGTCAGCAAGGTGCAGTGTTACAAGGCATGCTCCATAGCAGTGTGCAACACCTTCATTACACTCTCACGTTAGAGGACAAGGAATGAAACAATGCTGTAAGGAGCCCTGTTGCAGTATCAGATACTCAAGAAGCAGGGCATCACTTTTGTCATGCATAAACAATCTTATGATTGACTTACATAAAGATCCGCGTGTCAGAAAATCAAAACATAACAGTGGTATCAAACTGAAGATGCAATTGAGCTTTTTATTGAAACAAAGTATGGAAAAAGACAGTGAATCTTGCAATGGAGTTGACTCTCCTATTCACGTATTTGGGGATCAACAAGCCAAATTTCACATGAAAGAGCGAGCTCATGCTCTTCTGTCACTATGCCCAAAACGTTGTCCTGGACCAACGGACGAGAAAAGAGGCTGGCTTTATTTCTTTGGGTGCTCTTAAAGTTTGGAAAGTTAATGTCTTGTGAATGTGCATTTAGCCAAAAAACAACAACCACACACAACCTTTTCGCAAATGGCTCCACTTTCTCTGTTAATTGTGTGCTCCCATAGGACCCTTCTTGTTCGTAAACTGAATGCATTGAAAAAAATACTGAAATAACCCAGGATTTAAAAAAATAAGGACATTTAAGAAAGTCGCCATTTTTAACAAAATTAAGTCTTTTTACCCAAGTAATCTTCCAAGGGCATTTAGTTCTGAATCCTATTTAAGTCCTTGTACGCATTGATTGTAACCATGGCAACAATCATGGTATTATTCAAATATATTTCTTTAGGCAAAAAATCTAAACCTTAGTGGCGCCTCTGTGGTCTAGTGGTAGAGCGTCCCAGAGAGCGGAAGGTCCGGGGTTCGATCCCCGGCTGCATCATACCAAAAGACGTTAAAAGGTGGTACTTGTTGTCACCCTGTCTGGCGCTAGGCATTAAGGGGCTAAAACAAGGACTGGTCAGGTCAGAGTCAGTATACTGTGTCTGAGTGGGGTTATCATGTTAAACTGCAGCATGGTATCTCAGTGTGCTAGCACTATAAATCAGTCCGGACAAGTACAAGCAGCCACATACACACACATCAATATATAAGTGCAATAATCCTGGACATGAAGTTTAACCCAATTTCACCCCACGTTAAACTTTAGACACTCACTGGACCATGTTGACTCATCCAGACAGATGCATAACGCATACTTCCAAACTTGGAGTTAAACATGGTTAAAAACGATAAGATCACCAAAACGGTATACGAGTCAATATTTAAAAAATGTTCATTTTGTTCCTGCATGTTACCATGGTAACATGATGCTAACACTGGTTAACATGGTTAAACGAAAGGTTTTCTTCAGATATGTCACAGTACCAGCTTTAACTTGTGTATGGCTTTAATAACACTGATCATTGATCGATTAATTCTCCAATAATCATGATTGAAAAACAACATACTAAACATGCTTAATACAGTCAGGTAATTAACAAAGATGGGACAGTCATTTCAGTGGATGCAAAATATATTTAGGTTGACCAGGCTATCATGACAAAAAACAGGTAATTTCTCTGAATATACACAAAAACATCAGTTGACTGCTTGGAACAAACTGGAGCCAATGGTCTACGTATGTCAAATGACATCCATCTACAGCACATTCAAGTAGATCTTCAACTTACTTAACCATGTTAACAGCTTAACAGTTTTGACAAGTCAACTTGAGACAAGAGTTCATTCCCCACGTGCTACAATGAATGCAGAGTTTCGGATGTGAAAGATGTTTGTGTCAGTTATCTGATTCTCAAATTACCAAATTCGACGTAATAAGCGCCCACAGCGATATTTGCTAATATATTGGCTCATGAACAATCCCAATTAGCACCCTTTCCGATTGATCAATGTACAAAATACTTATTTATTCATGTATGATATGCACTTGTGTGTTATATGCAATCCTAATTATGGGCAATTAAATTCTCGAAAAATATACCTCTTGTATATATAAACATTTCAGGCTGTCAGCATCAACCACGAAATTTATCTTCCAACTCTGTTTTTTTTTCGACAAAATAATATTCTAATAAGCATAAGAGCCCCCTATTTCTAATTTTGAGAGCACCCTGGGCGCTTTTTACATCGAATATGGTACTCCCAAGTCCCAGCTTAATATGTGGAACAGAAAACGAGGAGGAAAGCCTCCAAGTATTCTGGCTTAAATTTGTTGCTTGGAATTCTTAGAGTTTAGTGTTAACTTACAATGACATATGAAGTATAATCAGCTTGAACAGTAGGGGTGAAACAATACATTGGTGCATTATGAATTCTCTTGGGACTATACAATACAAGATACCTTCTTTGCTGTATCCACACAACTACAAGACGATACACTCGCTGAAATAAATTACTTTCTAAATGTTTAATACCCGTGGCATTTTTGTCAGTTAGATATCGCAAAATGTGTTGTACTTAGGGTTTCAATTTCACTTCTAGAAGTAGCCACTAGGAACATTTATCATCCAAAACTGGCTCCCACGGGAGATATCGCTGGGATGAGATCAAGCAATATCTACATTGTATATATCGCTGCAATGAAATTGCATCACAATGCTTTGCAGACCATTGTGATGTCATTGGATACAATGACATCACAATCAAATCACATCACTAAAGGCTCTGCTACTGAAGCTGTTAGCAGTACTTTTTACACTTAGACACTGCTTATTACTGTCTCCAGCTGAAAAAGTTGGAAGAATGATGTTGGATGATAAATAAAATCTCACCCTCGTGTCTTTTGATATCAAATATATCAACACTCGTTGATAAAAGTGGAAAAACTCCTCAGCAAACCTTGGAGTATTTCCACTTTTATTGTGTTGATATATTTGATATCAAGACACTCGGCCGAGATTCTCTATGTGTCTATAGCTAGCTTTTCCTTTTGAACCTGCTCTGAAATATTTATTGTCAAGAAGTTTCCATGAGATTTGCTGGAAATATGTGTATCGCGATAAGTATCGTATTGTGACCTATGCATCATGATATGTATCGTATCGTGACCTTGCTGTGTCGTTTCATCCCTATTTAATAGCATACTTGACCAAATTAAATTTTACAAGACTCCTGTTTCAGACCAAAGTCAATAAGTACATTCCAGGTCCTCCTGTACTCAGTGTTTCCACTGGCTTTGAAACTGCAATGGCGTCATCTCTGAAGTAACTTAGTTAGATCTACTCATCATTCACACAAAGTTCAGTCACAATTTACTCTTGTTTTAATATTTCGAGACTAAGTCGCTACAAATATATATTTAACCTCAAACCAAAGCGAAATGTTATTTCCTTGCACTAAAAATGGACAATGGGAAACCCTGATGGTAACAGCCAAGCTGACTTTGTTAAAAACATATCCTTATTTGAATATCGCCAGTGTTTTATTTAACAACAATAATTTATGAGGTACTTTATATGCTGGTCCACAGGGACTGACAGTCACATAAATTACCAGTCCAAGCCTAATTTTACCGGTACAAAACTGGTAATTATCTGTAAACGGGAACACTGTGAACTGAAAACGGTTATCATAACTATACGGAGTCACATATTTGGGTCATATTCCATGTTAAATTTTGGAAAATAGCATTTTTAACAGTTGATATATCATGTATGTGTCCTTATACTGAAACAAAGGTATAGCATAATGAATTATGCGTGACAGTTATTGCCAAAATGGCAATTCAGTACACCTTTAGTTAACATCTCATACACTAAGCAGCATGTCATACAGCGTATGTAAGTGATATACAGGTAGAGCTCCAGATAAGCTTTTGGTGTTGTGGGTATTTTACCCATGCATTTGAAAATCGTTGGGTATCAGTAATTCTATCTGGGTATTCAAATTTCTGTTACCCACTAGTTTTTACACATGTGGGTATTTAAGTTAAATATTTAAAAACACTATGCATCTAGTCCCTGCAAACTGGTGTCGTGTGGGTTCGAGAGCTTTGTAGGACTCAAAAATACCACGATTCTTCCACAAGAAAGTGTGATGGCAAATGATCATGATGTAACTGTCATCTAGGAGTTTGGCAAGGTTGACGGAATGCCCGTTTATAATTTCAAAATAAGTTGCTGATTTGCTAATCGAATACGCAGGGTTATTTCACAATATTTTGATGATACGCACAAGTTATATTTTTGTAGTGTATCTGTAATGTTCGTTGCGTATTTGATACGCTTGGATTTTTTTACTGCGTATTTCTGCATTTCTGATGCGTATTTTACGCAGATACGCAGCTTATCTGGAGCTCTGACAGGATTACTGCTTGACTTCACAAGATGTGCTCAATTGTATGCACACAGTTTTTATAACTTTTCCCATGATCAAGGAGTCACAATAATAATATGGTAACCTGAATGGACACGTTGTTTAAACCTGTTCGGGAATTACATTCAGAGTTGCAGAGAAAACAATATGACTCAGCATCCACAACTCAGTGACTGCATAATTATATATGTCATCTTGCTCATCATCTATATGTTCTAAGGTGAGGTGAGGTGAAATGGGGTTTAACGTCGCGTCCAAGATTATTGCACTAAGATAGCGACGTGCACGTACGTGTGTGTGTTTGTGTGGCTGCTTGTACTAGTCCGGACTGATGCCGATTTTTAGTGCTAGCTCACTGAGATACCATGCCGCAGTTTAACATGAATATCCCACTCAGAAACAGTATACTGACTCCAAACCGACCAGTCCTTGTTTTAGCCCCTTAATGCCGAGCGCCAGACATGGTAACAACAAGTACCATCTTTTAATGTCTTTTGGTATGACGTGTCCGGGGATCGAACCCCGGGACCGTCCGCTCTCCGGGCGGACCCTCTACAACTAGACCATGGAGGCGGTCCTATATGTTCTAAAGCATGTAGACATGGTAGAATGACTTGTTAAACATTTCATTACAGTTTCTATTAGGCCTATTTTATTGACTTTTCACAGAATGTTATCGTCAGCGAGGAGCGGGTAAATTTCTCCTATTTGCATCTGTTTGCGCCAGTAAAAATTTGCCATTCTGACAAGGAGGCCATGTTAGCCAGTACTTGTGACAGGACTGACACCACTCTCTTTTTCTTTCAAATCTTATTTTGTCTGCTTCTGGCATTCATTATTGCTGAGGTGCCATTTTAGCTATAACCTGGTGACGGGTCTCTAAAGAAAAATAACTGAATACTTCCTCCTAAGCTTATGAGTATGATAGAAACTCAGGTCTTCATTGTGGTATTTTATTGTCTGAAACTTGCACAGATATATCCAAAACCTAAATGCCAAACAGCTTTTAAGTCAGAATATGTGTCATGGGATCCATGGAATTATAGACTGGGAGAAAAACAACAGAATTTGATTTTCATGATTTTGGAAATGAGAGTATATGCAACTTAAAATATATGCCATACAACATATAACATACTAAAAGGTGACAGTTGAAAACCATCCTTATCATGAATTATTTATATACAATGTAGACAACCAGGTGAATAAACTAACCGGTATTTTTGTGTGCTAAAATGTAAACATGGTTCTATGTAACTAACACGGTTAGATATGGACATTACATGTGTTATCTTTGTTCCCTCCAAACAATGCTGTAGCAAACTATCCAAGTATCAACTCATAATTGTCAACATATTCACTGTGTTGAACTTGCCATTTGACATTGTATTCAGATATATAAATAGAATCACTCACGCCAGCTGACAGCTCAGCCACCGAGACGACGTGTATACCAACTGCCGGCGCCAGCAAATCAACGGAGCTTCAGTGAGAGGTGATGCTCTTGTGGCAGTTTCAATACTTTCTTTGCCTGCTTACCGATCGTGGGAAATGAAGAGGCAAAACATGAGAATACTGGAAAATAAATAATTCACACTTATCGGCCAGATATCGCGCACTAATCTGTATCCGGTTCCTACGGATGTAAATGCATATATGATGCTGATTGGACAATAAACATTAAAATACTTCCGGTAGAATCGCAGTTAATATTAGGGTTGTTTTCATTGGTAGAAATAGCTGGCGCGTAGTATCAACGTGAGGATCACGCTTCTTGGTATCGAAGAGGCATCTCGATTGAAAGTAGTGTTTATTTACTCTGAATTAGTAAAAAAATGGTGATACTGACAAGCTTCCCACCTCCCACAGAAGGAATTCGGCATAAACAAGAGAATACAGTTGCGAATATCGATGGCAGCACTTTAGGAAATGGAACTCTCTATGTTGCAGAAAGGCAATAATATTTTTTTCATTTTAGACCGGTCTTTAAGTAACATTATCTATTTAGCTACAAGTTTGACATTTTCATTCGGTATTCCTTATCTGACATATTTATACATAGATTATTTTCTCTCGTTACAGCCGGTTGTCATGGATGGGTGAAAATGGACGAGGTTTCTCACTGGAATACCCGGCAATAAGTTTGCATGCAGTCTCGCGAGACACATCCAGTTTCCCTCAAGAATGTCTGTATTTGATGGTGGAGGGCAAATTATCAGGTATGGACACTGCTTAAATGTTTTCGTCTTCTTCATAAGGAGTTTGAGTGGGTAAGTCGTCTAAGGCACCACCAGTTGTTGTGCAGAGTTGCGTCCCTAGGCATGATAGAAACCTATATTGTTGGATTAAATCCCAGATTCGCCTAGCACCATACCTGTGTCCTTGGGTTTCACCTTCTTCCTAACTGACTATGAAAGTCCAGTTTCCACCCTTGCCGACTAGGCTAGAATTTCAAGGCATGATTATAGCGCCACCAGTGACTATCCCTTCTATCATGTCTATGTGTCCCTCCTATTGACCAATCAGATTCCACCACTCACATCCCTTGCATTTTCTTCAAATAAAATGGTGGCGCCCAGTTAGAACAATCTCAAGGTAATCGAAGAAAAGTTTCACATTCACTGCCTCACAGACACCCAATGCATGTGGCTTGTAGTACAACGCTTGAGCATGTTCAGATTAAGAAAATACCTGTCGACCCCAAGTTGACATTACACATACATGCTTTGCAAATCCAGCAATCGGCCAATTGTCCATGTTTTTGACGAACAGGATGTCGATAACACAATCTTGATTTGGACTATGCATAGATTGTCACTCCAGTGAACCATTAGCTAAAAAATTGCATCTTGGTTCGCCAAGGAGCGGAAACTGGATTTTTATGGTCGGTTAACTCCGACTCAGGAAGATGGTGTTTCAACTAAGTGGTAAATGTCTAAGACTTTATGACTGTTGGCTTTCCTCCCACATCAAGCCGACACATCCGAGATATAACTGTAATACTGTTCAAACTTGCACACTCACTCATCTGCCTAAGCATTTGCCGAAAGGGGCACGTGTGGACCAGTCGTCTAAGGCGCTGTCATTCGCTGTGCAGAGTTGCATCCCTTGGGCATGCAAGAAACCTATGATTGTGGGTTCGAATTCCAGTTCACCCCAATTATGTTTCTAGGTTTGTCAGCACCATACCCGTGCTCCTGGGTTTCACTGTAGTGGTAAACGTCTGAGACTTGCATCACTTCGGGCTTTCCTCCCACATTAAGCTGACACGCCGTGAAATAACTGGCATACTGTTAAAAGCGGCGTCAAACCAAACTCACACACACACATTTGCCTAAATGGTAAGAACATTATTGTAAGCTCAGAAACATCCACTAGGGGATTGATTCGGGTTCGTGGCCTTAGTACATGTAGTAAGTAATATGAATTATCCTGAAGCAGCTGGGGTGACTTCTTGAAAATGTTGATTTTCAATTCCAACCACAGAACCTGGCCTATTACGTACTTGGGCAAAGTCACTGAAGCATGCATAAAAGAACATTTAACATGTTAAGGTATAAAATGCAATTGTCACATGATATTGTTTCAAACAATGTGGTCTGTATAATTCAAGTACCACCTCTGACACTGACTATTTTACCAACCAATAAAAGTAAAACGGTGTATTTGTTTGATTAGTTATGTGTGCGATAAATTGATTGTAAAATAAGCTTAGACAGACTGGAGAGATTTATTTCTTTAGAACATAGATATTTATTGCAGGTGAGCCTTTATTCATTCGCCTTATCTGTGTTCTGACATACATAAAATGTCCTTGGTGTTCTTGTTAAGGCGAGGCACAGGACGGGTCATCTGAAGGGGAGGAGGAAGACGACCCACCAATCGGAGAAGTTCGCTTTGTACCAAGCGACAGAGGAACATGTGAGTTAAGAGATTTATCTCAGCATTCTTTAAGGGGGGATGGACTCTTCAGAATATATTGAATTTCTGGTTTCTGATTTTCATGCATTTGTAATAATGTTAAATGATGAGAAGAATTCAGATGATGAAAGAAATAATTTAAGTTGTATGTGTGGTCTTGAAAATACTTAATCATTATGGCTTTAGCATTGTTTAGTGTTCTGATTAGGGGCATAGTTGGGCCAGTTGCTGTTCAGAGTTGCTTCCCTTGGGCATGCCAGAATTGTGGTTCTGGATTCCAGTTCACCCTGATTATGTTCCTAGGTTTGTCAGCACCATGCCCGTGCTCGTAGGTTTCTCCAAAATGGTAAACATCCGAGACCTACATCACTGTCTCATGCAGAAGGCCTTGAATGCCAAGAAAATGATCTGAATATAAGCCAAATCAGCCACTTGTACTAAGATTTCAAAAGTGGATGTCTGCTAACATCCCGGTATCTGTTAGTGTTACTTTGTGGGGAGGATGTGTATGACGGAATGTTCTCATCCTGGTTGTCTGTGTTGCAGTGGACGCCATGTTTCTTGCCATGAATGACTGCCAAGCCCTACATCCGGACCCACAAGACTCCGACTCAGAAGCTGACGGAGATGGTAGGTGGTTGGTTTATATTGTAGGTCAACTACCTTCGAGCTGATTTTTAAGCTGAGTTAATTTAGGGCAAAAAAGGACATGAGGTAGTAGGTCTGGTTGTCCTATTTTATTTTACTACGAAACTTTCTCGATACCCATGTCCGCTATTTTCCAGTCTCACATACCATATATCGCTGTGTATAAGGCGCCCCACGTATAAGACGACCCCCCTTTACACGCCTTAAAAAATCAACCCAAAATCCTATACTCCGTGTATAAGGCGACCTGGAATGAAACACATCACAAGTCTGACTGATATACCGGTAGAAGATTTAACGTGCTCTTGCCGACTGTAGCGTATTTCGCACACGGACATCACAAATTAGTTAGTTAGTTACTTCGGAGATTTAATGTGCGCTTTCCGACTGATGCGTATTTCGCACACATCACAAGTGCGCACAAAAACCTTATATATGCAATAAAAATATGTTTATCTTGCGTTGTTTTTTTTTCTACAATGATAGGTCGCGTGTGTAACTCCGGCACACGTCGCCATTTTGTGTTTACACGGTACGACACCAAATTGGTGCCCATAAAAAAAAATTCATTTATGAAGTAATAACATATAAGAGAAAATGGTGAGTAATTTAATCGCCAATTAACTATGTTGTAACTAACTAGGCTTATGTTTGCTTCACATTCAGCGTGTTTATTCCACAATCACTTGTACACACCGTCTCCAACACTTGTTAATACAACTGTAAAAACAGCGGGAATTGATTTCAGCTTCACCGGTTATCACATGTTAGGTCACATGTGCAATATGCAAATGATTACCGGTACTTCCGGCTCTCTACTCAAGGATGTTGATTGTTTTACCGTGTCAGCTGGTTTGACAATCTGCATCTAGGAGAGGGTCATTTCAACTTTATTTGCAGAAATTATTAAACTTTATTCAAGGAAAAGAGATACAAATCATGTTTATGTATGGAAATAGTTATTTGAACAGTTATTTAGGACGAAATGCGAAGTTTTATTGTCAAATGCTGGGCTGGCTATCGGACGCCGGTTGACATTGCCAGTGGAAAAAAATGAGATCTTCGACTCCGTGTATAAGACGACCCCCCTTCTTAGCCCCCTCATTTTAGGTACGAAAAACTCGCCTTATACACAGCGATATACGGTAAATCTGACAAATCAGTTGGACCCAATTACACATCACCTCATGCATTGACGTTGCAGCGAACTCCCTACGCACTCTACCGCCTCCGTGGTCTAGTGGTAGAGCATCCGTCCGGAGAGCGGAAGCTCCGGGGTTTGATCCCCGGCCGTGTCATACCAAAAGAGATAAAAAGATGGTACTTGTTGTTACGCTGTGTGATGCTCAGCATTAAGGAGCTAAAACTAGGACTGGTCGGCTCGGAATCAGTATACTGTTTCTAAGTGTGGTATTCATGTTAAAATGCAGCATGGTATCTCAGAGGGCTAGGACTATAAATCGGTATCAGTCCGGTCTAGTTCAAGCAGCCACACACACACGTGCATGCACTTCGCTATATAAGTGCAATAATCTTGGACGTGACGTTAAACCCATTACACTTCACCTCGCCCTACTCACTCTTTAGGTCATGTACACCAGAAACCTGTGATTATGGGTTCGAATCCCGGTTCGCCACGATTATGTTTCTAGGTTTGTCAACACCATGCCCGTGCTCGTGGGTTTCACCGAAGTTATAAACGTCTGAGATCTGCATCACTTCGGGCTTTCCTCCCACATTATGTTGACATGATGTGATAGAACTGGAATACTGTTAAAAGCGGTGGTAAACCCAACGCACTTACTCATCAAGTTCCAATTGTGTTGGATATTGCTTAGAATGACAATCCCTGGTTTGCCTGATCTAGTCATGCAATCCTGAAAACTTTAACATGGTGTATTCTGAAAGATAGTTACGGGTTTAACGACTGAATCCTTACAATCTAGACCATCTATTAGCCATTCCAGAATGTTTTTTTGTTCAGGTTTCAAATTTGTAATTGAGAATTTGTCAAAAATATGTTTCGAAGTGTAGTCGCCAATTTGAAACTTGAGCCGTAAAGCACGAGAGAGCTGCCTTCTGATTGGTCATTCCATTGGTCGGTCAAAGTTCGGGCAAGGTCGGTCTGACATGACCCGTAATGTGATGTCCACAGATCTTTCTTTAGCGGTAGCGAAAACAAAGATCTGATTTTAATGAGATTGGATATATTGCAATTCGATTTATGTGCCAATATGCCAACTCTACTTTAAACAAAGTGCTGTGTTGTAGAAGCTCATCCATATACTTTACTAACATATACAGGTATAGGAAGTGTGTAGCAGCCCTGTGAAGATACGGGGTAGACTAGGTCTTCAACAACCCATGCTTGCTGTAAAAAATGACTTTACTTGTCGTAAGAGGCGACTAACAGGATTGGATGGTCAGACTCGCTGACTTGGTTGATGCATGTCATCGTATCCCAATTGCGTGGATCAAAGCTCATGATGTCAATCACTGGATTGTCTGGTCCAGACTGTTATTTACAGACAGCCGTCATATAGCTGAAATATTGCCAACTGGCTCTGTAATACCAATTCCTGTACCTTCCAGTGTTTCTTAACCTGTGTTATGACCTGTCACTGTTTTGATTTAATTGAAGGCAGTACTTACTGATCATTTCTTTGCACATCTTATTCAATTTTGTAGAAGACTTCTTCACAGGAGAAGAAGGTGAAGGTCAGTTGACAGAGCAAGGGGAAGCAACTCTACAGCATCTAGACAATCTGTTACAGGTGGGGCAAGGCGATGGAGCTGAGGGGCAGCAGAACGGCCACCACAGGGGTGAGTGCAACTAGTTCGATGTCCTCATTCAGGGAAAGTTTTATTCTGACTCAATATTTTATACTTCTCAAAAGAAGTTAAAGGCCACACGATTCTTTCTTATTACTATAGTTAATCTGTCATGAACATGCCAAGATCCAGGTGAAGATTGGTCTTCAGCAACCCATGCTTGTTGTAAGAGTAGAGTAACGGGATGCATGGTTGACTTGGTTGATGCGTGTCACTAATTACACGACCGTGAGTATCTGGGGTAGAATAGGCGACTATTCTTGTCATAAGAGGCGACTAACAGGATTGGGTGGTCAGACTCGCTGACTTGGTTGATGCATGTCATTTACGTGGATCAATGCTCATGATGTCAATCACTGGATTGTCTGGTGCAGACTTCATTATTTACAGACAGGCGTCAGAGAGCTGGAATATTGCTGAGTGCGGAACTCTGTATTCTCCATGCTTAGATTGTTGCTGCTGTTTCAGGTGGTGGTGGAGGAGTTGGGGAGGAGAACATGGAGTTGGGTCAGTTTGAGGACGCCGACATGGAGCAGTAAGTGTGACAGGGGGGCCTGACTCGCTGTCAGTCGTGGAGATGCTACGGTGATACTGCCACCATCTGTTCAGACATCTATCTGGATGAGCCCTGGCAGCGATTACTCTAAAGCCTTGTGTGAAAGCTGTGTATGTGTGATGTACGCCTGAAGATAGTGTATGTTCCATAGATGAAGAGAATAAAGGACAGCAGCCTGTGTTACCGAGGTGACTAGTCTGAAGACCTCAAGAGAGGTGTTCCTGAGACTGTCAGCCTGTTGTTGTCAAGATAACAGCTGCATGGTGGCTAGTCTGAAGAACTCAGACGAACAGCTGCAGGTGTTCCTGAGACTGTGTTCCTGAGATGGTCATTCTGATGTTGTCAACATAACAGCTGCATGTGTTCCCGAGGTGGCTAGTCTGAAGAACTCAGACGAACAGCTGCAGGTGTTCCTGAGACTGTGTTTCTGAGATGGTCATTCTGATGTTGTCAAGAATATGGCTTTCTGAGATGGTCATTCTGATGTTGTCAAGAATATAGCTGCAATTGTTACCGAGGTGACTAGTCTGAAGACCTTAGACGAACAGCAGCAGGTGTTCCTGAGATGGTCATTGTGTTGTTGTCAAGACAACGGCTGCATGTGTTACCGAGGTGGCTAGTCTGAAGACCTCAAGAGAGGTGTTCCTGAGACTGTCAGCCTGTTTCTGACATGGCCATTCTCATGTTGTGAAGAAAACGGCTGCATGTGTTACCGAGGTGGCTAGTCTGAAGACCTTAGACGAACAGCAGCAGGTGTTCCTGAGACTGTGTTCCAGAGATGGTCATTCTGATGTTGTCAAGACAACGGCTGCATGTGTTCCCGAGGTGGCTAGTCTGAAGACCTTAGACGAACAGCTGCAGGTGTTTCTGAGATGGCCATTCTCATGTTGTGAAGAAAACGGCTGCATGTGTTACGAGGTGGCTAGTCTGAAGACCTCAGACGAACAGCTGCAGGTGTTCCTGAGACTGTGTTCCAGAGATGGTCATTCTGATGTTGTCAAGAAAACGGCTGCATGTCTTACCGAGGTGGCTAGTCTGAAGACCTTAGACGAACAACTGCAGGTGTTCCTGAGACTGTGTTCCAGACATGGCCATTCTGATGTTGTCAAGACAACGGCTGCATGTGTTACTGAGGTGGCTAGTCTGTGGACATCATAAGTTCCTGTTTTAGAGACCTTTTATATCAGCAATACATTTAATGCAGTAATGTAAAATTAAGCGTTTTAGGCTCTTCTTCTATAGTGGTCCTGTAATCAGTATAAATACAAGTCACCTGTGTACACCCGGATTAGAATAGATCTTCAGCAACCCATGCTTGCTGTGAAAGGCGACTATGCTTGTATTAAAAGGCAACTAATGGGATCGGGTGGTCAGGCTCGCTGACACTGTTGATGCATTTCATCTTATCCCAATGGCATAGATCAATGCTTCTGATATCAATCACTGGATTTTCTGCTCCAGACTCAATTATTTACAGACTACCACCATAAAGCTGGAATATTGCTGAGTGCACCATTAAAAACAATAAACAAACAAATACGAGTCACCTAGACCAAGCCATTATATTATATGTGACTATATAGATATGAATTGGGAAATTGTTCATTCACATTTGAGATGTTTTGAGATGAGACTTTTGGTACAGACTTTGAGATGAATAACGGCCTTGTAGCTGGTCTAGATTTAACACTGATCGTGATGTATTTGAAACAAATTACTTCACAATCCACTTTGTATCATAGACTACCGTGGTCGACGTAATGAGCACCCCGTTCTAAGCACCCACGGCGATATTTGCTAATATATTGGCTAGTGAACAATCCCAATTAGCACACCTTTGGATTGATCAATGTACACATAACATTTATTTGCGTATAATACGCACTCATGTGTTATATGCACCCTTAATTATGGGCAATTAAATTCAGGAAAAATATATCTGTTGTGTATAATACACACAGACTTTTCTTTTGTGTCATTTCAGGCTGTCAGCATAAACCACGAAATCTTTCAACACTGTTGGTTTTTTCACCGAAAGTGTTTTCTAATAAGAGGTCCCTATTTCTAATTTTGAGAGTGCCCAGGACGCTTATTATGTCGAATACGGTATTTGTATTTGGAATGGATTGTGCATCCGTTAAGACCACTGGGTAAATTTTGTCTTGCTCATGGCCACAGGGGCGGTTGGGTAGCCTACAGGTTAAAGCGTTAGCTCGTCACACTGCTGAAAACCTGGGTTCGATTCACCGCATAGGGACAATGTGTGAAGCCCATTTGTGGTTTCCCCAACTGTGAATTGGTGGAATATTGCTAAAAGCGGCGTAACACCATACTCACTGACTCGTGGCCACAGAATGCACACCCCTAGGGCATGGCCAAGACATGGTGGCGTTGTCTGTTGTGCACACCACTGGGGTATAGCCAGAATATGTCTTGGACAAAAACATTTACTGACAGCAGCATTGAACAATGAAATTTCATCAGTTGATGTCTCAAATTATTATTATCTTACATTCAGCATGGTTTGTAAGGATGTGTTGCCTGAATGTGATGGTAACAAATACAATGTTAATGCGCGACTTCTTGAGCTGTTAAGCAGTTTTGCAACTTGAAAATACTTCCAAGTAGATATGTTATGCAGAGCTCCAGATAAGCTGCGTATCTGCGTGAAATACGCATCAGAAATGCAGAAATACACAGTAAAATATAATCCAAGCGTATCAAATACGCATGAACATTACAGATACGCTACAAAAATAAAACTTGTGCGTATCATCAAAATATTGTGAAGTAACCCTGCGTATTCGATTAGCAAATCAGCAACTTATTTTGAAATTATAAACGGGCATTCCGTCAACCTTGCCAAACTCCACGATGACAGTTACATCATGATCATTTGCCATCACACTTTCTTGTGGAAGTATCGTGGTATTTTTGAGTCCTATAAAGCTCTCGAACCCATACGGCACCAGTTTGCAGGGACTAGATGCATAGTTTTTTTAAATATTTAACTTAAATACCCACATGTGTAAAAACTAGTGGGTAACAGAAATTTGAATACGCAGGTAGAATTACTGATACCCAATGATTTTAAAATGCATGGGTAAAATACCCACAACACCGAAAGCTTATCTGGAGCTCTGTGTTTTGATTTCTCAATTAGGATTTGTTAGCTCACTAATAACTCCATTTAGTCAAATAAGATGTGTTTCTAATTAGCTAGGGGCTTGACAAGTGTACATGTAAAGTTTATGTACACCCACTTAATATTTTTTGTTTTGTTTTTTACAAGGATCATTTGTGCAACTGAACTCTGATCTTCTTCGAGTGAATCTTTAAAATATGTTGTCTTTTGTTGGATTTGTAGTATGTTGTGACACTGCTGCTATGAATTATGATTTTATTTCAAACTTGTGCAACTCAGCTGGTCAGACTAGGAAGAGGTGCGGTTGAATGTGATTTTATGTATGCTTCAGTAACTTGTTAGAGATGTTTGTTTTCAAGGATTTGTTAAACACAATGAGAATCTGTTGAGAGACTGACTACACTAGGAGCTATAGTGCTGTGTACATATTTGTCATGTGTATCATTCATTTCCAGGCATTGAGTGTAAATAAAGTCATATTTTCGTTAACAATTTTGAGTTTTTCCTTTGTAAATGTGACTGCTTTCAGAAATGAGAATTTGACATACAATGATGTATTTGTTGAACAAGCAAAATACGGGGTAACACAAATGTTACATGATACTAACGTTACTATTCTGTGGTACCTGTGAAAATCGGGCTAGAATAGGTATTTAAGCAACCAACAAAGAAAGAGAGAGAATACAAGACATCCTTTAAGAATTTGTTCAGACTTTGTAATTTCGTTGATTGCTGGTGTGGCATGTTTGCTCACAATATCAGTCACTGGTTTGTCTGATCTAGACTCAATCTTTATCAGCCAGCCATCATATAACCGGGAATGAGTGCAGCATTAAATGAACAATTAACACAAAACCACTTTTGAAAAGAACAGTGAAGGTGCTGACCAACCAGGATTCAGCCCTTAATCATAGGATTCTGGTATGCCTAGGGGATGCAACACTGCACAGCTATTTGCAGAGACTACAAGGCAATCAGTAGAGGTGCTGACCAACCAGGATTTATGATTGGGTGAATCAATGATCACAAGAAATTCCGCTTGTTATTTCACTCACTAATGAGTTTTGATGATTTGTTTCCTCATGGAAAGATATTGCCGTGAGCACGTAGCACCGGAAATACCATGTCAACAAATCTATACTGAAGTACGCAAATTTATCATGTAATTACACTGTCTGGCTATAAAAAGTGTTGTTGTTTTTTATATCTGGACTTATGTATGTAACTTATTTCATTAATTTTATTCAAAATTCCTTTTAATAATATTGTAATTAATTTCGGCGAAATCGCGTGTGAAGCGATCGGAAGATCCCGCAATTCACCTTTATTAACAGCAACCACGGTCAGATAACTGCTATTGACGCCTTGAAACGAACATTAATTGACAGAGAATGGATACATATATCATAAATGCCATACTTTGACTCGTTAAAAGTCATATTTGTTATAGTTTGACGATTCTATGTCAAAACGTAGTTCTCGCGATCACGGTGACTTGTCAGACTGGTTCCATGTGAAAAATTATTATCCGGCAATAGCGTTCAGCTGCTTCGCTTAGGGTTATTATTAGGTGCTCAAGTGAGATGAAATTCTTTTTTATTTTTGATAAATAGTATTTCAATACATAATTGACAAATGAATACTCTTATTGCCATCAAAGGTAAAGTTTGTTTTGTTTGCTTGTACAGGCAGCTCTCGACAATATATTAGGAAGAGGAACATGCAGACAATCTATGTGAAAGAATACGGTAATTTTGTTAATTAAAGGCTGAGATTTGTCTGATCTGTGCAGCTCTTGCGATCTTTGTGCTTCATATGTTTTAACATTACGTCTAAAACCCATCTGATTTCCGTATCACAGCCTGTGGACAATGTGGCTTCTTAGATACCATGGCACAGTTTAAAATGAATAACCCATTAGACACAGCATACTGACCCCGGGCCGACCAGTACTTGTTTTCGCCCCCTCAAATACCATGATGCTGTTGAACATAAATACCCCACTCAGACACAGTATACTGACCAGTCCTTGTTTTAGCCTACTCAGATACCATGAGTACCCCACTCAGACACAGTATACTGACTCCGAGCTGACCAGTCCTTGTTTTAGCCCCCTCAGATACCATGACGCTGTTTAACAAACAAACAGTAACAAACTTTCTTTTTTTTCCCCCGACTAGTTATGCTGTATATACGAGGGGAAAAGTTTTGAGCCTCACACAGAAAAAGTAAAAGAATTGGATTGTTACTACTTTATTTTTCAACATAGTCCCCTCCCAACTCCACACACTTGTTCCACCTAGTTTGCCAGTCACTGATGCCCGATCGGTAGAAGTCAACATTCTGGTCCCCTAACCAACCTTCCACAGCACCAGTTAGCTCATCGTCATCTCCGGCCCCGGAGGTGTTTCCAGCCTGGGAAAGAGGTGGAAGTCACTGGGGGCTAGGTCTGGAGAATAGGGTGGGTGAGGGAGGAGTTCGTAGCCACATTCTTGCACAGCTGTCATTGCAACACGGCTCCTGTGGACTGGTGCGTTGTCCTGGTGAAGCAGAATCCCACGATGGATTTTTCCACGGCGTTTCACCTTGATGGATTGGCGCACCTGCTTCAATAACTTGGCGTAATACTCCCCATTCATTGTGGTGCCATGGGGCAGGTAGTCGATGTGAATCACTCCTGCTGTCCCAGAAGATGGTCATCATAACCTTCTTGGTGGATCTGGTGGCTTTGAACTTCTTTGTCTTTGGAGAAGTGGCGTGTTTCCATTCCATCGATTCCTGTTTGCTCTCGGGATCATAATGATAAACCCAGGTTTCATCACTGGTTACAATCCTAAAAATCTTGGTTGGCGTTTTACCGAGTTAGCAAGGCTCCACTGATGGTGACCCTTGATAGCTTCATGTCATCTGTAAGCATTCCCGGGACCCATCTGGCACACACTTTGGACATGTGGAGTTTGCCATGAATTATATTATGTATGGATCCATATGATAGGCCTGTTGTTTCTTCTAGCTCACGGAGAGTAATACGGCGGTTTTCCATCACTAGTTTGTGTACAGTGTCAATGTTTTCAGGGCTGGTACTGGTTGATGGCCGTCCGGACAGGGCATCATCTTCTAAGCTCTCTCTGCCACGCTGAAATAGCTTCATGTCATCTGTAAGCATTCCCGGGACCCATCTGGCACACACTTTGGACATGTGGAGTTTGCCATGAATTATATTATGTATGGATCCATATGATAGGCCTGTTGTTTCTTCTAGCTCACGGAGAGTAATACGGCGGTTTTCCGTCACTAGTTTGTGTACAGTGTCAATGTTTTCAGGGCTGGTACTGGTTGATGGCCGTTCGGACCGGGCATCATCTTCTAAGCTCTCTCTGCCACGCTGAAATTCCTTCACCCACCGTTTGATAGTTGAAGACGATGGGGAAGACTCTCCATAAACTGCAGACAATCGCTCTCCCACCTGTCTGGCAGATTGACCCTCTAGGACAAGGAACTTTATCACAGCTCTGTACTCAGATTTGTCCATTTTGCCAATTCACTAGGGGTAGGTCTCTTCCACGAAGTGTTGTGATAAAATAATTGCAGCCAGCAGTATGTTTCTACATAGCATCAGTAGCTAAGACGTTCATGTATATCAGGTGTAGCGCATTGTACCATTCGATCAGGAATACTGTGTGAGGCTCAAAACTTTTTGATATCCCCTCGTATGCTTATAACAAACTAAAATTAGTGGTCCCTTTGAGTTCGTTATAACCGTAGTTTACTCTACTGACCAGTCCTTGTTTTAGCCCCTTAACGCCAATAAACATACAGGGTAACAATAAGTACCATCTTTTAATGTCTTATGCTCCATTAACTTTTCGCTCTCCGGGCGGACGCTCTATCCACTGGACCGCGGGGGCGGTCTTCCACTTGTAGAACTTGTGAGTGCATGGGTACGGTGCTTACAAATCAAATCCTATGGAATCTGGAATCTGGAGTTCTGGCTCGACTAAATCTGCAAATCTAAATGTGGTGCCTTTGTGTCAATAAGGCGAACTGGAACGATCTGGAGATTCTGCCAAAACTAAGAGGTGCCCCTGCATGTTCTTCCAAATATCGGATGCAAGGTTAAGTCTGAAAAGGAAGAATGACCAACTCTGTATTCAGATGGCAGAGTGATTGAGTGAGTTGGGTTTAACGCCACTTTAACGCAACAGTACTCCAGTTATATCACGGCGTGTCAGCTTAATGTAGAAGGAAAGCCCGAAGTGATGCAGGTCAGAGACGATTACCACTACTATGAAACCCACGAGCATGGGTATCGTGCTGACAAACCTAGAAACATAATCGGGGCGTACCTGGATTCGAACACACAATTATAGGTTTCTGGCGTGCCCAAGGGACGCGACTCTGCATGGCGAATCGTGGCGCCTTAGACGACTGGGCCACCCGTGCCCCCGTCGAAAGTGTGTGTGTGTGTGTGTGTGTGTGTGTGTGTTACTTTAAAGAAATTGGTCTGTATCATAAATTTTAGATATGTATGTGAATGAATAATAACTTGTTTTTAAATTTGGTGTGATGACTTTACCAACTGACATTTATTGAAGGCTCCAGCAGGTTGAAGTACGATAAAATTATTGACCCAAATGTTTTTGCCAAAATGTGTTTCATACATTGTTATAAAATAAAACTTGGGTCTCTGCGCTATTTGGCTAAAATAATGCCGAATCGACGTTAAATTTTAACTCCCTCTGACGTTGGTGCCTGTCATCGTGTCCCATTTGCGTTGATCGTTGCTCATGACGTCAGTCATTGGAATTGTCTGATCCAGACTCGTTTATTTACAGACCGCCGTCACACAGCTGTATGCGGCGTTAAACAACAAGCAGTATTATTGGGTACGATGTTTTGTCGCCTGCCGTGATGTTGATGGAACAAGCGCCGTAAAATACTACTCATTCATGCCCAGTATTTCCCAAACTGCATCAAGGTTTTCACAGGATTGGTTGGTTGGTTTGTTGTTTTACGCCGCACTCAGCAATCCAGACCAGACAATCCAGTGATTGATATCATGAGCATCGATCCACGCCATTGGGATCGATGACATGCATCAACCAAGTCAGCGAGCCTGCATCCCACATACCCAGACTGCGCAGAATCTCCGACCAGACCGTACGAAACTGTAAGAGTAGCAGGTCTACGACCAAGACGTTCGACGCGTCATATTGAGTCGACACCATCGTCAACGGCTGCAGTGGTGTCGTCAACACAGGGTATGGCCTCAACTGCGATCCAGTTCAGCAACGAATCAAGATTTCTCCTCCGTCACGGAGATGGAAGAGCACGGGAGACTAACGGGATCGGGTGGTCAGGCTCACTGACTTGGTTGATTTGATGCATGTCATCATATCCCAATTGCGTGGATCGATGCTCATGGCGTCAATCGCTGGATTGTCTGATCCGGACTTGATTATTTACAGGCCACCGTCATATAGCTGGAATATTGCTGAGTGCGGCGTTAAACACCAAACAAACAAAACTTTAAGTTAGTACATTAAATTTGAAGGGTATTCGGTGGGGAGAGACTGTGACCGTTTATTGCAAGTATACCTCCCACAACATGCCAGGAAATCATGTATACAATAGTTTTCATTGTTAATTATTCTAAGAATACTACCTCTATTACATCACTGCCATAAATCTTGTGTTTTGGCTGCAATCACACCAGATTTTCAACTGGGGTTCTCTTCACTGTCAACTGAACAATTACTTGTCCCCGCCATAGCCCTTGAGCAGCCTACAGCTCTTCTGTGCGTAAAGACAGGAAAATCTCACTTCTTTCCAAACATCAGTCTACTAGAGACAGATGTCATGTATTGAACCAGTTCCAGAGGACTTGAAAATCGTGTAGAGGAATAATCAGTCAATATGTGATACCTTTTTTAGAACTACCACTATATTGCTGATATCCCTATTCATGATTATCCCTATACTTGGATATCATAATTTAATATTAATCTAATATATTTTTACGTCACTTCCAGTCTTTTCTACCGGTTTGACGTCACTTCCGTTGTCAATGACGTCATTTCCTGTTTATGACATCCCTTCCGGTTCCTTTGATGTCATTAATGACAAAAGAAGTAATTTTCTTCCTTTTTGACTTCATTTCCATACCATATGACGTCATTTTATGACTTCACTTCCGGTTGTGACGTCACTTCCGAACTCATTTCTCTTCCGATTGTGGTGTCACTTCCGGTCATCCATTTGACTCAACTGTAATGATACATGGTTTTCTCTCTCACGTTCTGAAGCTGTAGGTGAAAATTCCTCGTGGCACCCCCCCTTTCTTTTCGATAGGAGGGAGGAAAAACTACTAATTAATAATCGCCTGGGCAGCCCCTTAGTAAATCCCCAAAAGATCTGGCTGAATATCGCAGATGTGAAAGTGTTCTGTGATTCCCACTGGCAACTTGAAACCACTTGTTCTAAGGAAACTGAAGTCCAAGAGGCAAGACTTCTGGCTAGAGCTCTAATTGTATTGTCACAACACGATCATAAGAGAAGAGTCCTGAGTTCCGTTTCATAAAAGCCTCCTAGCGCTACGACCTCCTAAGCGCTACGACACTGTTTACGACCCTCTTTTGGATCTCCTTACGACCGTTTTACGAAAGCATCCTAACAACGTCGTAAAGACAATCTTACACTAGGATGTCGCAAGACCTTACGACATCGTATTTAACATAGCAACGGGACCCGGAAGTGAAAGGGCTCCTGTCAATTTGGTCGGCTGATGATCAATCGGCATCGTTTTCACATGGAGACAGTTCCCGATCCAGAGATTTAAAAAGGTAAGCATGGCCTGAAAGCATAATACTATTCAGATATTTGTCGTAATCATATATTTCCAGAATTAAAGATCAATATTCGGGAGATTATTTGAAGACAATTCAAGTGTAATCTCTTCTTCCTTGAAAATAAGAATGAAGCAAGATTAGAGTTATTCCCCCTTTCGGCAAAGCAGACGTCAATCTTGTCCTGCGCGAATATTTAGCATATTATGGACGCATCAACCAATAGCAAAAAGCGGAAAAGAAAATTTGAAAATGGCGAAATTGAAGTACTTTTAGCTGGCGTGGAAGCAAATATTAACACACTAAATTCGTCATTCACGAATTCTGTCACAAATGCCTCTAAGAAGAAAATATGGTCAGACATCACTCAAAAGTAAATCCATGTTTCTCGGGAGACGTTGACAATTGAGTGTACATAAAACGTCCCTAAAATGTCACTATCAATGCCAATAATTGAAAAATGTGTACGTAATGAAACATTATTTCACAAATAATTAAAAAGAAAAGAAAATCCCACAAGATGCTTAGATTTCAAGTAATGCTATGATGAAGCATCAGACTAGGAAGACATGTTAGAGAAAAAGACACAAATATGAAAATACTTATTCAGATTTGTTGTCAAAAAAGGCAGATTTAACTGTTTTAGAATCAATGCAAGTGGCACTACAGCAAGACGCGAGGAGGAGATACGAAAAAAGTGGACAGATCTTAAGGCAGCGGTTAAAAAGACAGAATTATGAAGGAGGGAAAACCAAAGAAAAACCAGTGGGGGGCCACCCCCTGATGAACTCTCCTCAATGGAAAAAAGGGTAAATATAATATTTCAGTGATACACTTATCCAGTACATAAGGCACTCGTGAAGAGCAAACTCCCCATGCTGAGTGCTGGGTAACGCTAACCGCTCTTCCCCCGTGTGGACCCGGGGTAGAATTTGTCCACAGCACCCCATTGCTGGTCGTAAAAGGCGACCAAATTGGGCAACCTGTTTTGACGTGGGTTGCGATGGTTGAGGGCACGGGAGCCAGGAACAGTGTTCCTTTTGCCCAACACACCACTTTGACCCTCACTTCACCTAGACGGGTGGTAGAATGGGCCCGTTTCTATCATTCGGCTGGTCATGCCATGCCCTGTGCAACGAATACATGAATAGAATAATTTCAATATATATCAACCTAATTTTGATCAGGATATATCATAAACTTGATCCTGTTAATTTCAATTTTGCCTAGAGTCCTATGCCAGAAGGGACAATCATGGGACAATCTGGCATTATAAACCTCTGAATTCTGTGTTTCTCCAGAAAAGTGTCATGGGCGAACCAGCCTGGTATTCTTCTATCAGATTCCATAGCTATTCACGTTTCTATTTGCTGGAGTATAAAATCTCTGTAGCCCTGGTGGTGCAGGCGGGCTTCCACTGCACCATCGTCCTTGTTGACACTCCATGGCGGGTGGGGAGAAGAGATGTCGAAACATTTACTTACACTATGGCTCTTCCCATTCCATCTGGTTCATAAAAGAATAAACGGAGACATGTTGAGTCTTTATCGTCTGATGAAGACTCGTCTGAAATTGTTGACTCGTGGCCCAGGTTTATTGTGATCTCATCTTCTGATGAAACACCTTTAAAACTGAACCCATTTGCTATCTCCTTGGGCATTAAAGGCGTCTGTGGAGAAGTGAAGAACGTAACACGAGTCCGAAGCGGTTCACTGTTAGTTGAATGTGCACGGAGACAACAATCTGACACTCTCTTGAAATTAAAACAGTTTGTGAATACACCAGTTGTTGTCTCAGTGCACCAAACACTGAACTCCGGCAGGGGCATAGTCAGAGACAGGGCTCGTTGTCTTTCTGACATGAGTGAGGAGGAAATTGCAGCTGAGCTGAAATGTCAAGGAATAATTGCTGTCAAGCGATTTACGAAAAAGAAAGATGATGGCACAATTACGAAACTAAACACTTATCTGTTTACTTTTTCACTTTCTTCAATTCCAAAGAAGTGGAGGTATACTTACCAAATGCTCTCCGATGCTTCACATGTCAAAAGTTTGGTCATGGGACAGCTCGGTATGTTCCCGTTGTGGTGGACCTCATGAGGGCTCTGAGTGCTCCAACAGCATCAAATGTGATAACTGCAACGCAGAACACTCATCCAAATCCTGTCCCTTATATGATCGCTAAGCAAAAAATCAGACAATCAAACACACCACCAATATTCATACTTTGAAGCTAAAAAGTTGGTGCCTCTTTCCTAGTACTCATTCCACTTTAACCTATTCAGCTACAGTTTCCTCTCCTGCTCCTGTTGCCAGACCTACCATGAGAACAACATCGGCTCAAACAACGTTATCTTGGGTGGATGAACAGATCATTCTCGATGACCATACCCAGCCTGTTCCTTCTCTGTCAAATGTTTCCACATCAGCATCGCAGACAGACATTGTAACACCTGCAGAAAATCCATCATCTGAACATGAAATTGTCTCTGAAACAGTACAGGGCGCAGCCCATATGTCTTCAAAGAAAAAAAGTAATTGAAAAAAAGGCCAGGGCCCTTCAACATTTAGAAGTGCCTTCTATTCAGTCAACATCTCTAAAGGTTCACAATCAGTTTGAACCTCTGGAAATGGAGGTCAGTCCTTCACTCCCAGTTCATGGGAGTGTACCCTTATCTCGCTCGCGATCTCCAGTTGAGCCGCCATGAACAGCTCTAATACCCTTATTCAGTGGAATTGTAGAGGACTAGAGAATAATTTTATTTACTTACAGTTATTGATACAGAAAACCTATTTTAAAGATACAGATCAACTTGATATACGACAATATAATTCATATAATTTCTTTTCCCTCCAACCATTCTTGACCAAAGTGATGGCATAAATCCTGCTGGGAATCATGCAGTAAGCAAAAGCACTGTAAGTCCCCATGATCCCCAGTTAGGTGGTCTAGCTTGGTTATTAGTGGTCTATAGACATGTTTTAATTGATAAGACTTAATCTATGTATAGCTATATGTTTTTAAAAAATTATGATCTGGTTTGTTTTATTAAAAACTGTGATATACCTTACTATTTTACTGTCCTTTGTCGACAGATATTTTAAATCTATTACCTTGTTCCCATCGCTATATGGCTGAAATATTGCCGATGCGATGTAAATTTTAACTCACTCACTCTTTTCTCCTCCAGGGCCAAAAGCCACTGGATGGTCTTCAATCTTGGTGAAGCAGGGAGTGACCCACAGCCCTGTTCCACTGATTACTCCACTACAAGCTGTTGCTGTGACCTTGCACATTGTGTTTACTTTGTGCTCTATGTTCCTCCGACTTCATCTCTTCAGCATGTTGATCTCCAGGCCCTCTATGACCAGCTACCTAAGCCTTGCATCATTATGGGTGATTTGAATGGACACAACCCCTTTGGTGAAGTGCACAATCTAACAATAAAGGTAAAGTCCTGGAAGATTTTATTTCCAACAATAATTTATGTCTTTTTAATGATAATTCCAACACTTTTTTACATCCATGATACTCATCCCTGGATTTGTCAATTGTGGATTCTGATCTACTGAATGAGTTTGAATGGTCAGTCCATGACGACCTGTGTGGAAGTGACCATTTTCCAACCAAAACTTAAAACTGTTATTCCATCTGATGTTCCTCCATCGTCAAGATGGAACTTCACCAAAGCCAACTGGACTGTGTTTGAAACACTTTCATCTAACAAGTTAAAACCTGAATTGTTTACCGATGTCACTGATCCTGTAAAACTGTTCTCTGATGAACTAAACAAAATAGCTGATACCTGTATCCCTAAGTCCTCTACGATTCCACACATACGTAAACCATGGTTTAATTCTACCAGCAAACAAGCTCGGAAGGCTCGGAAAAAGGCAGACCATTATTTCCGTCGCCATCCTATGAAATCAATTTAAAATTTTGAATGCTAAAGATCGGCGAACGTTTAAACAGAATAAAAGGTAAGGGGCCTAAATATAAACATTCGCCATCTTAAAAATGGGAATGAATTATTGACAAATACTACAGATATTGCAAATAAACTTGGTGAAACGTTGGCTAAACATTCTTCCTCATCTAACTATGTACCTCAATTTCAAAAATATGAAAAACAGCAAGAAAAGAAAACTATTAATTTTAATTCAGATAACGGGGAAGATTATAATGAAATATTTTCTATTCATGAGCTTCATACTGCCCTTGGGCAAACTCGTGATACTGCCACAGGAGCTGATAACATACATTATCAACTCTTAAAACACTTACCGGAAGGTCCGGGGTTCGATCCCCGGCCGTTGTTAACCAAAGGACGTTAAAAGATGGTACTTGTTGTTATCCTGTCTGGTGCTCGGCATTAAGGGGCCAAAACAAGGACTGGTCGGCTTGGAGCTCAGTATCTCAGTGAGCTAGCACTATAATCGGCATCAGTCCGGACTAGTACAAGCAGCCAGACACACAAACACGCGCATGCAGGTCGCTATATAAGTGCAATAATCTTGGACGCGACGTTAAACCCCATTTCACCTCAACTCACCTCACCTCACCTATGATAAGTTACAATTACAAATCTGGCTGGTGAAAAACAATCCTATGATATCAATTCATTTACAAAGACAGGTGGCATTACAATCAGGGAGGACTGTAAATGATCTATAGCATTTACGTGATACATGTAGGACTCCAATAAATGATACATGACTATTGTCAGTGTTTGTGTTCATGGCATTTCATCATTTAACAGGGGCTGTCGGTTAGCCTAGTGGTTAAAGCGTTCGCTTGTCACACCGAAGACCCGGGTTCGATTCCCGACATGGGTACAATGTGTGAAGCCCATTTCTGGTGTCCCCCGCCGTGATATTGCTGGAATATTGCTAAAAGCGGCGTAAAATCAAACTCACTCACTCATTTAACACCTAACCAAGGCTTCCTGAGACAAATAATTTCCAAAAAATTATAATTTCTTTTACATAAGAATTGGCACTCGTTAAGAGCAACCTTCCCCGTGGTGAGTGCTGGGTAACGCTAATAGCTCTTCCACCGTGTGGAACCGGGGCAGAATATTTCCACAGCACCCCATTGCTGGTCGTAAAAGGCGACCGAATTGGGCAACCAGTTTGCCGTGCGTTGCGCCCCTGTGTCGGTGGAGGACGGGAGTCTGGGAGTTGAGGGCACTGGTTCCTGGAACAGTGTTTTGCATTTTGGATATCCAATGCAATAAGACACCGTCCTTGTTGACACTCGATGGTGGGTGGGGAGCAGGGGTGCCGAAACACTTCCTTTCATAATGTCTCACAAATACTCTGTTTCGAAAAGGAAACATTTAGATGCCAGCTCTTCTGATGAAAACACTGATCAACAATTAGATTCCTGGGCTCGATTCATTGTAATTGAAGCATCAGATCATCAGCCGATGAAATTAAATCCGTTTGCCATTTCAAAGGCCATCAATGGCTGCTGTGGTGAAGTCAAAAATGTCACCCGCCCTCGTAATGGCTCCATACTTGTGGAGTGTATATGGAGACAGCAATCTCTAAATTTGTTATCACTCAGCCAGTTTGCAAACGTGGCGGTTTGTGCCTCAGCACACAGAACCTTGAACTCATGTCGAGGCATCGTAAGAGACAGAGCTCGTTGTCTGTCTGACATGAGTGAGGATGAGATTGTTCTAGAATTAAAGAAACAAGGTGTTACTGCGGTGAAACGTTTTATCAGAAAACAGAATGACATAACCATCAAGACCAATACCTATCTCTTTACTTTTTCACTTTCCGAAATCCCCGAATCAATAAAAGCTGGATATTTTAATATCGGAGTGGAGGTTTATGTACCGAACCCACTCCGATGTTACAAATGTCAAAATTTTGGACATGGCGCTAAGACCTGCACCACCAGCTCAGTATGTGTCCGCTACAGTGGCTCAAATGAGAATACTGAGTGCACAAATGCCATTATATGTGCAAATTGCGATGGGGACCACTTGGCCTCATCCAAGCTTTGTCCACATTTTGTCTTACAATCAAAAATATTGAAAATTAAACACACGAATAATGTCTCTTTTTCGTGATGCCAAAAAATTAGTTGAATCCCAATCACCAAACACTTCTACTAAATCCTATTCAGCAGCAGTAACTTCAACTCCTAATGTCAATGTTGCTACAGCATCTACAGGATGCCAAACAACCATATCATGGGTTAATGATCAGCAGATGCTTGTAGATACAACACTAAAACATCTTTGGTGGATGATACGATAAAAGTAACATCAGCCTAACACACAGAGGATCTGCATTCACAACAGGCTTCACGTGCAACACCAGAACAAGAATCAAAACTTCAAGGAGATATTCATTTAACGAAAACAGAAAAAAAGAAACTGAAAAAAACATCCAGGGCCCTCCAACACTTGGAGGTGCCTTCTTCTCAGTCCACGACTGTTAAGGTTCATAATCAATTTGAACCTTTGGCGATGGAGGTCACTCCATCACAAACAGGCCATGGGAGTTGACCTCCTCCCGATCAAGATCACCAGTAGAACCACCATGAACAGTTCTAAACCTATTATACAGTGGAATTGCCGAGGACTAAAGAACAATTTTCATGATTTGCAGCTATTAACACAAGATTTCAAGCCATCAGCCTTTTGTCTTCAGGAAACTTTCTTTAAAAATCAGATCAACTCAACATCAGACAATATAATTCCTGTCATTTCTTTTCACCTCCAGGAGCTAAGGCAACTGGGGGTTCTTCAATCTTGGTGAGGCAGGGTGTTTTTCATAGCCCTGTTCCTCTTAATACCCCTCTCCAAGCTATCGCAGTTCGTATCACCATGCACATTGTTTTTACTCTGTGCTCTCTTTACATTCCTCCATCTGCATCTCTTCAACAAACCGATCTTCAAGTTCTCTATGACCAGCTTCCTAAACCCTGTATTATAATGGGCGATATGAACGGTCATAATCCACTTTGGGGTAGTGATCATACAAGTACTAAAGGCAAGCTCCTGGAAGATTTTATCTCCAACAATACTCTTTGTCTTTTCAATGATAATTCAAAAACATATATACATCCTGGTACAGGCACATACTCTTCCCTGGATTTGTCTGTTACCGATTCCAACCTGTTGAATGAATTTGAGTGGTCAGTCCACGATGACCTCTGTGGAAGTGACCACTTTCCAACCATTCTACACCCTATTACCCCATCTGATGTTCCTCCATCATCTCGATGGAACTTTACAAAAGCCAACTGGCCTCTTTATGACATTCTCTGTACAGGCAAACTAACACCTGATCGCTTTACTGACATTACTGATCCAATACAATGCTTTTCTGATGAACCCAACAAAATAGCTGAAGAATGTGTTCCAAAGTCCTCTGGAATGCCACACATACGTAAACCATGGTTTACCGATGACTGCAAGCGAGCTAGGAAGGCGAGGAAAAAGGCAGAGCATTATTTCCGCCGCCATCCTATGGTCCATAATCTAAATAAATTTAAAATTTTAAAAGCTAAAGCAAGACGAACATTCAAACAAAGTAAACGTCAATCTTGGCGAAATTATATGTCAAAAATAAATTCTCGGACGCCCATGTCCAAAGTATGGAACATGATCCAAAGAATCAAAGGTAAGGGCACTAAATCTAGTATTCACCATCTTAAAAATGGAGACCAACTACTTACTCATACATCAGATATTGCTAATAAACTTGGTGAAACTTTGGCTAAACACTCTTCCTCATCTAACTATGTACCTCAATTCCAAAAGTATCAAAAACAGCAAGAAAAGAAACCTATTAATTTTAATTCCGATAATGGGGAAGATTATAATGAACTATTCTCTGTTCATGAACTCCAGACTGCCCCTGGAGAAGCTCACGATACTGCTACAGGAGCTGATAACATACATTATCAACTCCTGAAGCACTTACCAGAATCATCTTTAGAAACACTATTGAATATTTTTGATGTAATTTGGACCTCAGGGAAGATTCCTCCTTCGTGGCGTGATGCTATAGTTGTCCCAATACCCAAACCCGGTCGAGATCATACTGACCCATCAAATTACCGACCAATATCATTGACAAGCTGCGTTTTCAAAACCATGGAACGCATGATAAACAATCGACTAGTTTGGTACCTGGAATCCAATCATCTTATTACTAATATACAATGTGGTTTCCAGAAAAACAGAAGTACCATCGACCATTTGGTTCGCTTAGAATCATTTGTTAAAAATGCCATAATAAATAAACAACATGCAGTGTCTATCTTTTTCGATCTAGAAAAAGCATATGACACTACATGGAAACATGGTATTTTAAAAGATTTACATGATTTTGGATTACGAGGCCGTTTGCCTCAATTCATATCCGAATTTTTAACTGACAGGCAATTTCAGGTCCGCGTGGGTTCTACCCTGTCTGATCATTATAATCAAGATCAGGGTGTCCCACAAGGAAGCATCTTGTCTGTCACATTGTTTAGTATTAAGATAAATAGTTTGTCTAAAGTTTTAAATGATTCCATTAATGGATCGCTCTTTGTTGATGATTTTAATATTTCTTGTCGTGGCAAAAACATGCATACTACCGAAAGGCAACTACAGCTATGTTTAAATAAAATCCAGAAATGGTCTCTCGAAAATGGTTTTAAATTTTCAAAATCTAAAACCAACTGTATACATTCTTGTAGAAAATATAAACCCCATAAAGATCCAGAATTAATTTTAGATAACACTCCTATTAATGTTGTAAAGAAAGCCAAATTCTTAGGTCTAATTTTCGATCATCATTTGACTTTTCTGCCCCACATTAAATACTTAAAGAATAAATGCTTGAAGGCCCTAGATTTATCAAAAGATAAAAAAAAACCTCCTCCAACTATATCGAACACTTATCCGCTCGAAACTTGATTATGGCTCCATCATATACTAGCCACATAATGAAACTGTGCACGGAGAAAATATATTCTGGATTGAAATACAACACAGCAAGAACAAAATGATGCAGACGCTGTAGCAGCTGAATGATCGGACCATAAGAAAATGTCAACGGGACCTGAACAACATCTGTTACGATGACGTCAGAAGATCAAAATGGAGTAGGGGGTCAAACGACAAAGTCACAAAGTCAATAACGGGTATGACCACCCTGTGCGTGAATCACAGCAGTGCATCGGCGACGCATGGAGTCCACCAAATGGGCATGGAAGGCCTGGGGAATGGCCTGCCATATCCTCCTCAAATCCTGTGCCAAGTCACGGACGTTATCTGGAGGATGTGGAAGACGACGCTCCATTTCATCCCACACATGCTCTATTGGGGAGAGATCTGGAGAAGTTGCAGGCCATGGCAGTAACATGACATTGTTATGGTGAAGGAAATCCATTGCGACCCTAGCCGTGTGAGGGCGAGCGTTGTCCTGTTGAAATGTCAACCCGGGCCATGACGTTGCAGGAAAGGAATGACCACAGGCCTCAGAATCTGATCTCTGTAGCCAACACCGGTGAGATTGCCCTGAACAACCACCAAAGGGGTTCGGTGTCGTGCTGTTATCCCACCCCAAATCATCACAGAGCCACCTCCAAAACGATTCCTCTCCACAATACAGTTGCGTGCATAACGTTCTCCCAAACGCCGGTAGACACGTTGGCGCCCGTCACTGTGGGAAATGTTGAACCTCGATTCATCTGTAAAGACAACATTTCTCCACCATATTCGAGGTTGGCGAACATGATTTCGACACCATCTTAGACGGTTGACTCGATGACGGTGTGTCAGGATGGGACGTATGGCAGGGCGTCGTGGTCGAATCACGTACTGACGTAAACGATTCCTGACAGTGTTGGGATGGATACGGGGCAGTCCAGGAATTGTCTTGGACGTCGTTACTGCCGTTTGGAACCTGTGTCGGAGATGTGTAACTCGAATCCATCTGTCCTGTCTTGGCGTCGTTACTCGTGGACGTCCTGAACGTGGGTGCTCGGCAACGTCATTTGTGTTCTGATAACGCCTCACCAATGCCGATATCGTGTTACGATGGCATTGGAAATGTGTTGCCACCTGTTGTTGCCTCATTCCCGCTCGGATCATTCCAATGGCTTCGTGACGCTGTGCAGCTGTCAATCTTGGCATGATTTGCTTGTGATATGCTTGTCTCTGCGCATGAGAAGTTTTGAATTTTTGAATGACCACAGATCATGCTTTCCAAAGTGACAGCGAATTTTGAGTTGCACATGCTGTGTACAGCTGCACAGGATGCACGTGCAGTAACACATTGCACGTCCATAGGCCCCATCAATGACGTCATATCGCATGGCACGTGCATGAGCGTTTGAATGTCTACAATAATTTCTGTGTTCAAACCTATCTTTCATATATGGAAGGTGTGCCCTTATATCTATATTTTCTCCGTGCACAGTTTCTTTATGTGGCTAGTATATATGGTGGGGCTTGTAAGAGCAATTTAAAATTACTTGATACCTTTCATCAACAGGGCCTGAGGCTTTGCTTTGGAGCCTTCACAACTTCGCCTGTTCATAGTTTGTATGTGGAAGCTGACGAACCTTCCCTAAAACACCGTCGCATTAAATTAGCTCTACAATATATCTCTAAATTACGTTCTAATGACTCCAATCCAGCATATGACTGTTTTTAATCCCCTTCATGGTAATCTCTACAAAACAAAATCTTCTCTTATTCCACCACTAGGGATACGACTACAAGCAGATATTTCTGCTGCTAAAATAAACCTTGGTACTATAGCCCCCACTCAGCTTTTCTCTTCTCCACCATGGCAGTTAGTACATCCAGAGGTAGACCTAACTTTAGCTAAACTGAAGAAATCTGACACCAATCAACTAATTTATCAACAACAATATAATGAATTATGGAACACATATAATACTTACAAATCCATATTTACAGATGGATCCAAGGATGGTGACGCTGTTGCCAGTGCCACTGTCATTGGATCCAGAGACATATCATCTAGATTACCGAATGACAGTTCCATTTTTACAGCAGAATCACATGCAATATTAACTGCTCTCAAATATATAAATACCCAATCTAAACATAAACGGTTCATTATCTTTTCTGATTAACTTTCCTGTATTCAGGCAATTAATAATATATCTTGTCAACATCCACTTTTACGTGAAATTATAGAACTACATAATGATCTTGCTACTGGATCCTCCATTTTGTATCCCTTGTGATGAAAGAATCACGGTCAAGCATGTCCTGCTTGACCGTGTTGATTTTTCCTTCACAAGGGATAAATATTTCAAATCATCATCAATTGAGGATCTTTTTGATAGAACCAATTCTCATTTAATTATAGTTGTTTTTTAAAGAAATTGAACTTTTTGATAAATTTTGAATTCTGTAAATAGCTATATTTTATGTTGGTAATGTATAATTTGAAACTTAGATTGTCAGTGGCTATATCCTCAAAGGGGGTTGAAGTAGCGTAAAATTATTGTCTCCCTGAGAGGATATGTAAGACCACATCATTCAAAGTACATTTATTCTTACCTCGATTTTAAACGTAGTATATTTGTTTATTTTAACGGTTGGCTTAATTGCATACCATTACCAGCAGCTGAAGGGTTGGTGTAAATCCTGCTGGGGAGCCGTGCAGGTAGCAGAAGTAATGTAAGTCCCCTCGGTCCCTTGTAAGGTGGCCTAACTTTGGTTGCTGGTGATCTATAGCCCATTTGTATATTGTATTGTTGATTATAAATGTATTGTTTTAACTGTTCTCAACTAGTTTTACAATTGAAACTGTGACATTCTAGTTATCTTACTGTCCATCGTTGACAGCTTTTTAATAAATCAAAATATAATTATTATAACTGTTTCGTCGCGATATGGCTGAAATACTGCCGATGTGACGTTAAATTTCACTCACTCATTACATGAGAATTATTGTGTCAAACATTAGAATAAGATAATTTGATTTGATTCATCACTTAACAGACTCGTTTCGTCGACCGTTTCACAAAGCAATGTTTACGCCATGGTCTGAGATTGTTTCACATTGCTACACTAAAGTTGGCGCAGCCACCTCACACGCCCTTAAAAAATGGCTGGTGCTCTTTCCCTTTGTGGGGTAGGAAAATCCGCACTTGAGTTATCTACCGTAGCAGGTGCTCTTAGCAAACGACCACACGTAGTGTTTATGCTTATTTTACACGGACGTAATATTACTAGCTTTGTGAAACATCCGTTGTTCAGTACTTCCAAGTTACGCTAGTTTTACACACACGTAAGAATTACAACTGCTTTGTTAAACGGTACCCTGTTTTCAGTTTCAAGGGGAGGTGGGGGTTCCTGAAATTTAAAAAAGAAAGACAGCAACATGTGAAAAATATTAGAAAATAATAAATTTTCTCCCATCTGAATGCCAAAACCTACTCCATAACAGTTTGAATATATGAAATGAATGTATTTCCGAATATCATTCCTGGCCCACAGGAAATGGGGAAAGAAAAGTCTTGTCTTAGTAAGTTGCTGAAAAAATCCACCTGTTGCAATAAATATTCCAGCCAATCCCTAATCCCAGAAGTTTGACTGTTAACCTGAATCGCCTAGCAGCCATCCATCATTCCCAGCAGTCTCTATATACTTGCTGTTTTGTCACATGACTGCATCATCAGTTGTACCAGGCCACGTGTGAGTGAGTGAGTGAGTTGGGTTAAACAGTATTCCAGTTATTTCACGTGGGATTAAAGCCCGAACTGATGCAGGTCTCAGATGGTTACCACTTAGGTGAAACCAACGTGCACGGTATCGTGCTGACAAACCTAGAAACATAATCAGGGCGAACAAGGTTTCTGGCGTGCCCAAGGGACGCAACTCTGCTCAGCGAATCGAGGCACCTCAATCTTTGTCATGTAAATGCTGAGTGAGTGCATAGACTGATGTATACTGACATGATCATTTGTTCAATATGGATATTTCTGGGTGGTGTTATGTGTAGGGCCGTCTCCGTGGTCTGGTAGAGGTTCCATCCCTTGCCGCGCCATACCAAAAGACGTTATAACTTGTTGTTACCCTGTGTGGCGCTCGATATTAAGGGGGTGAAACAAGGACGGGTCGGCTCGGTGTTAGTATACATGGTATCTCAGTGGGCGAGAGACGTTTCTGACCACTCACATGCTGTAACTCATCCAGCTGTCTCTTTAATATATGGCCAAGGCGAGTAGATTCTGTGTGGAGCTCTATTGTTCTTGCTTTCTTTTCATGTCTTTATTTTTGAAAATTAAAATAACTCATAATAAATTTGCTTGTCTTCTTCCCTGGGCCGGGAACTACCCTGGGACTCAGATTTGTTTGTTTGTTATTTAACGCTGCAAATATTCCAGGTATATGACGGCAGTCTGTAAATAATCGAGTCTGTACCAGACAATCAAGTGATTGATATCAAGAACATCGATCCACGCAATTAGGATCGATGACATGCATCAACCAAGTCCGCGAGCCTGACCACCCGATCCTGTTAGTCGCCTCTTACGACAAGCATTGTCGCCTTTTACGGCAAGCATGGGTTGCTGAAGACCTATTCTACCCCAGATCTTCAGGGGCCTTGGACTCAGAAATAAAGCATAAATTACCAAAAATGTGTTTGTTGTCTTGTCTAATGGCTGATTTTGACTTATTGTAAGAGGCGACTTGTGGCATTGGGTGATCTGGCTCGCTGACTTGGTTGAAGCATCATTGATCTGATTATTTACGTCATAACTGATAATGTGACTTTTCCGTCAAACTCAGACCAAGAGAACAAGGAAAACTGAACACAAATACATACAAGTCTGTCAGAAAGATAATTTTAATGAACACAATAAATAGTCGACAATGGTTCATATACAGAGACGCGACAGTTTTATGATAAACCCAAGATGACAATCATTCATGAAATTTCAGGATTCAAACCTTTATGTCATCTCTAACACATCATCATGAGAATAACAAATATGCACAAACAATCAGAACACTAGAGCTTTATCAAAAGAATGAAAAAGGAAACACTATTCAATAATAGGACCCGAGAAATAAATTTTAAGAGTTATCTCCCATTTTCAATATTGCAGAAATAACGAATATTAACAAATTGAAATGACTTGAGATCAGTGCAAAAATGGCGTAACATGCCAATCTAATTTGGGATTAGCAGCTTTGCAAACAATGAAATAAGTTAAATACAGTCATGACAAATGGTCCCTTCCTGGGTGCTCAAGCAAGACAAATTATAAATTTCTTCTCCATGCCACAATATTCACCAAAGGGAGATAATTCTTCAATATCCAACCACAAAATGTACACTCTGTATTTTATACACTCTGCAGACTGCACAAATCACAAAACCACCTAGATAAATCCAAGCTGAAATCTCTCATGAAACAACTAAACATTTACACCAAGTTGCCATGGCAACCTCATGACAATCTCTGTACATCCATGAAACCGGTTTAGTGATCAAACTGCACATTTGATCAAATCAAAGGTCATCATGTACACAATGTCTTTTATGGTACATAAACTGATGATATCTTTACTAAACAACAAAGTTTTAAAATTTGAAGACAGCAAATTTACAGTGTTTCACTACCACATGTAAATTCGCCTTCACATATCAATCATTGTTCACAAACCTTAAAAAAAAAAAGAACTTTAGAAACCAAATTTACATGGAGTTATTAAACAAACATTCCCTCACAATGCATACACACAAAATTTGGGACAATCTTTAAGAAATGTAAATATATTCATTCTGTTTTACTCAATATCAGTTCATCTTAATCTGTGTACTGTGTGAAGATCATTTCTTAAAGACTGTCCAAACCATCTATACACATTCCAGGCCTCAAGTCTTGGCCAAAACTCCCTTACAAGTCAGCATGAAAATCAAAGATGGCTGACAAGTACAAAAACAATAGGACAGCACATGTGCACAATGAAGTATATAGGTTTAACAACAGCATCTAATATTATGCTCTACAAACTTGCTAAACCTGGGTGCATCAAAGGCAACAGAAAACACAGAGGAAAATTACTACCAAAAATATACAACCTTCCAAAAAACAAACTTCAGTTGTATCAAAAACATGAAATATAATGTATGAAACAATAACTGTAGCGGATACAATTGTCACATGGTGTAGTTCCAGTAAAAATGTATAAAGTTATTTCTCTGAAATATATATATCAAATCCCTACCGCATACAAAGCTCGTACTCAGTTCGATGTTGTTTGTTGGTATACCCGGAGTTAGCTCCCTTGTAAACGATGTTTTAAGTCACTGTAGAGTGTATGTATGGAGAGTCTGTGATAATGAATTCCTTGAGGAGCATTACTGACATTTTTTTTACAAACTGACGATATACTTTGCGTATTTTGTAAAATAAATGTATGATTCACAATGAGCGTGTGAATAATGTCAGCATCAGCCATTTTGCAACAAGATTTGGTTTTTAACTACAAAATGGTTTGATGTTCTATTGAAACTATTTGCAAGATGGCATTGCTGACAATGTTTGTTTTTTTCAAGCACACACATTCAATTCTGAGCATTGATATAAACAAATCTCAAAATGCATATGGACAAAATGCAAACAATTACCACAGCAGCAAATGATTTTGTTCGTTTCTCTCTGATATGCTTATATACGTTACAACTTTCACTACTTCTGAGCAAATGCCATACGTGGACTGAAAACAGCAAAACAAAAATCAATGTACTGATTAATGACCCCTTGATTTGAAGGATGGAATAATCTCCTCTCTGATCTGGACTGTACCATTTTCAGCTGGAGGTAATTCGTATGTTAAACATGGCACATTGCAAGTGACTTCAGATGGTTGGCACTTGACAGCAGATGGTAACTTGTTGTCCCGAGGTAGAAAACAGTTCAAGCTGTTGATAGGATAACAATGCATAGTCAGGTCTCGGAATAACTAACATACCTCAGAAGAGAAAATTCAACAACTTTCAGTCCTACACTACCAATAAATAGTCCACAACTTTCTGACGGTAAAAGTGCACCCACACAAGGCAGGAAAGCCACCTACCAATGAATAATGACCTAATAAGGTAATTCATGACAATACTTTTCCAAAATAAATAACACGTTGCTAGAAGTGCATCAAAATATTGATCCTGATCTCCAATTTGCACGCGATAACCTCCACAATCTGCATTCAACGTTGCTCCTAACATGGGTTTCCTTCTTCACAAACCTTAACAATGAAAATCCTGCCTTCTAGACTTCTGCCATTTCAAACAGCGTGTAAATGTGTGAAAATAACATTGTTGTAAACGTCTCCTGTGGCAGTGAGTTAGCTCCACGTGGTTCTCAAGGGGCACTTTTGGCAACAGAGTATTCTTGTGATGGTATCAACAATGACGGATGGATGAGATGATCTGGTGTCATTTATTACTGGGAAGCTCAATATAAAGGGTTACATGCAAGATTTGGTGTCTCATACTTGACCAAACAGGCTTCTATGTTGGTGTAAATTCCGATGGTAATGATGTAAGACATGGTGTCACAGAGAAATTTGAGATCGGGTGTCATGTAATACACAAGAGAACACCTGCCTTAGAAAGGACACCTGGTGTCTTACAAGGTGAAGTCACAGACGTGTGTGACACAGGGTGTTGAACACCTACATTCAGACAAGCTGTGGTGTCTAGACTAAGGTGTCCAACACCTGCTTCTGTAGAGGGGCTGATCCAAAATGGACGCCAATATCCTGTCACATGACCTCAGACAGATGGCCTCGACACCACACAGCTGGGGGGGCGGGGAGGGGGGTTTACTGGATTCAGACGAAACTGGACATTTAAACTCCCAATGTGTCTCAAGTTTCAATTCAAAAACCTGACTGACAAAAGCCCAGTAAAGAATGTGACAGATTATATATGTTGTTACACAATGGGCTACAGAACATGAAGATACATGACTGTGCTTTTACTCCAGACAGCATTGTTCTCATAGCTTACAATATTTCCTCAATACAATATTTCGCAAGACTGTTTATAAGTCTTGAAGATGACATGACATACGACTTAATTATTCCTCAAGTTTTACACAGAAGAAATGCTTTCGTTCTACAGAGTAAATGTCCAATCCATCTTCAAGACATTAATTGTAAAAACAGCTTCAGATTCTTCTTCTTCTGTAGGTCAGCTTTGGTAACAGTGACATAATCAATGTATCGCCATATTGCACGACAGTCACCATGAATCACTAGTATATAATAATACACGGACTACATTTGAAACCTGAGTTCAACTTTTCAGCTATTTTTGATATTTTCCACTAATGTGCAGTTTATAGGTGTTTGGCACTAAATCGTCTACACTCCTACAAAGGTAAATTACAGTATAGATTCTAGGTATTAATAAACATAAATATCAAATAAAATGATTGTGTATACTTAGAACAAACATTAAAAGAGGTAACTGCAAAAATCACAAAATTTCAACACAAAAATTAGTCAAGTAAAGAGTACTTCAAGATGTAATTTCTAACATTTCCAATGAAAATAAATCTCTCCATGATATGAGATAATGACATGGGATTTCAATCATCAGGCTTAAGACGAAAAGAAATATTGAATTTTTCCCCCATTCACACTTTCCTTCTCACAGAAACTATGAAGATCATATCACAATTATATATTCTTCTGAAATAGCAATCAATACACGTTTATGTATATATGAACAAGCAATATTTTGCGGAAATATATTAGCCACTGAAAAAATCAGCATATTAGAATCTGGTCAAAGGGGAGAGAACTCTATAAATAGTTCTCTTCATGGCCACTAGGGGGTCATCTCACATATTCAACACACATACATCCACCATTTTATAAATCTATAATAAAGTCCAACTAATATTAATCCCAAACTGTACAAACTCCACACTGCAATTGAACACTACAGTGAACGAAGTCTGCCACGTTGGGAAACTACACAAGAGCCCCCTAGTGCTTGAGAAAGGGAGATAACAGTTGATGCAGGAAGTGACCCATTGTCACTTGTGTTCACTTTCAAGAGAAACACTAGTCAAGTGTACAAGAAGACATTGACAGAAGCTGTGACTCCAGCTCATTGATGATACCCCTGAATCGTCTTGAAGAACACCAGACAATACCCAGAGAAAGGTTGGAGCTGGCACTTGTACAGGCAAGGTTACTTCTCAGTTAAACAATCTTCTCCTCTTACCAGAAGTGTGACTCTACTGATGTAGAATGATCTTGATTCACAGATTCAGTGTGTATCTACTATTGTAGAGTGATCTTGATTCACAGATGCAGTGTGTCTCTACCATCGCCGAACGATCTTTATTCACAGATGCAGTGTGAATCTACTATTGTAGAGTGATCTTGATTCACAAATTCAATGTGTCTCTACCATCGCCAAACGATCTTGATTCACAGATGCAGTGTGTTTCTACTATCACCGAACGATCTTGATTCACAGATGCTGTGTGTCTCTACTGATGTAGAATGATCTTGATTCACAGATGCAGTGTGAATCTGCTATTGTAGAATGATCTTGATGCACAGATACACTGATTGGAAGAAAAAAGTGACTTCCAGGTTAATTAGGAGTAATGTCTTCGACTAGCTGAAACCATTCCCAGCAATGCCTTTCTTAGCTTCTACCTTGTCCTGTCTCACTGACTGACACCCGGGATGCTCAGATCTAAAGCTTCCTATAGTATATGTATCATTGTCAAGTTATAGAAGTGCATGTATACATGATTCTATTCTATATTCTACCAATGTACCGCCAGATGAGAACTGATGTGTAACAAGTTCTACAGTCTCCCTAGATGAACTAGGCAACATTTTCAGCTAAGCTGGAACACTTAAAACTCTTATAATGGGCGATGCATACAGAGAAAACAGAGGTCTTCACATCTGAACCTTCTACAGAAATGCCCAATGAACATAACCATGCAGATATAGAGGGCACATGTTATTGCAGTATTATATTCGTTCTTCATTTTGAATCTCTGTAGAAATGCTTTTCCCCTCTCATCTTCATACATGTGTATCTTAGCTTGGGCTGTCTGTAGACAAGCTTTTCCTTCAGAACAGTTCCTCAGATTATGAATGGTCGACGTGGAATTACAAAAAGTCTCCAGACTCAAACCATTAATATTAATGCATGTCAAATATCAGCAATATTATCCCATGGGATCCCCTGCAGAAACACTGTTCTTCTACGTCTCCATGTGATTCAGGTTGTCAAGTTGAGAAGAATTCTTGCAGGTCTCTCCACAGGACTGAGATAGAAATGAAAGTTATTGGAATCCAGTAGGCTGGGCAGTGGCTGGTTGGAGCAGATTTGCATAGATGACACTTTGGTCCCCTGGGTTTGGCTGTGATGTTGTCGTACACGGCTGCTGCCTAGTGTTGGGCGTGTTCAGCTGGACACCAGAGATAACGATGGTGTTGGAGGGGCCTGCAGAGCAGAACAGACAGGGTTAATAACACATAGGACACTCAATTTATCAGCAATATTCCAGCGATACTAGAGCCTTTGACTTCATCAATCAGGGCCTAAGTGCATTTGAGCAGTTGTTAATTGGAAAATGTGCTGTATAAATTCTTAATTTAAATATTTAATTTTATTTATATGGTGAACTGTAGATAATCAAGCATTAACCAGACAATCAAGAGTGGGTGAGTGAGTGAGCGACTGAGTTGGATTTAACGCTGCATTGAACAGTATTCCTGTTATATCACAGCGTGTCAGCTTGATGTGGGAGGAAAGCCCGAAGTGATGCAGGTCTCAGACGTTTACCACTTTGGTGAAACCAACGAGCAAGGGTATGATGCTGACAAACCTAGAAACATAATCGGGGTGGACCCAATGGTCGTAAATTACTTGCATGCCCAAGGGACCTGTGAAGATCCGGGGTAGAATAGGTCTTCAGCAACCCATGCTTGCCTTAAAAGGTGACTATGGTTGTCGTACGAGGTGACTAACGGGATCGAGTTGTCCGGTTCGCTGACTTGGTTGATGCATGTCATCGTATCCCAATTGCGTGGATTGATGCTCATGTTTTCAATCACTGGATTGTTTGTTCCAGACTCGATTATTTACAGACAGCCATCATAAAGCTGGAATATTGCTGAGTGCTGCGTTAAACAACAAACAAACAAACAAACAAGCATGCCCAAGGGATGCAACTCTGTACATCAAATGATGATGACCACAAAGAAGGTCCCAGATGATGCATAAGTAATTTTGTCAATTTTACAACCAACAAGTTTATAAATATCCAGACATTCACCCGAGTGCTACTTACAGTGTGCAGTTGGAATTTATCATAGATTTCAGTGAGATCTTCAATAAGAAATTGGTTGAGGACGACGATTCCCTCGAGTGTAGGGCTGGTCTTGTACACACAGTCTTGACAGTGGACAACAAACTTCCTGTCTTGCTCAGTCACAAACAAGATATCGAACACTTCAATCTGGAATACAAAGAAAATAGTCTTAGCATATCTGCATCAGTTCTGACAAAACAAGACATGCCAGGGGCATTTTGGACGTGTCTTTTTCTGATTCCTATCAACATACCATTTGTCCATTTCGCCGATGTCAAGTATGTTCCACTCAATTCAATCAATATATATTTCAAGCTGCCACTCTCAAATAGTATCAGATATTAGAGAAACACATTCTTTATAACAAACTAAATGTGCAACTAAAAAAAAGAATTATTTGAAAAAATTAGAAATTTATAACACCATTTAAGCCGAGCTGAAAACTCGTGTTCAGTCGTATGAAGGTCGTATAAAGGTCGTATGACAGTGGTGTTCAATCGTATGAAGATCGTGTTCAGTCGCGTTCAGTTGTGTTGGGGAGCGTGGGAAGAAACTCATACGACCTTCATAAGTTTTAACACGATTCAACACGACTTTCATACGACTCCCATACGCCGGAACATGAAATCCATATGTTTGTCATACGACCGGAAGAGCCCATCCTATAATTGCGAATGGCAGGGGTTGATCATCGTTTGGAAGAGGTTGTGGTTCTGGAAAACCTGCAGTGCCTTGGTCTAGTGCCTGATAGATGTCGCAGTCCTTGAAGACACCACCATCTGAGCAACTACCATTTCCCCCAATGTCAACAAACAGAAACTTGTATGCAGCGTCAACTATTGCGAGGAGTATGATAGAGTAGAAACCCTTATAGTTATAATAGAAAGAGCCTGAATTTCGTGGACATTTTATAGCTACATGTTTTCCATCTATTGCACCAAGAGAGTTGAAAGTTCGCCTTGAAAACTCATCAGCCACCTTCTTCCAAGCCTCTGGGGTTTTTGGTGTCGACATGACCTCTTCTGTGTACTCGTGTGCAATAGCCTCACGTTTCGTAGACAATCGTAGAGATGGTATTAGCAGCCACTCTAAAACCATATTGAAGTGATCGGTAGGAGTCTCCAGTGGCCATATAACGCAGTGTAATAGCTAGGCGAAGCCCAGGCTCTAGGGCTTTTCTCCAGAAGGTGTCTTTTTTTTCAATACGAGGACCAACGCGTTCTACTAGTTCCATGAACATCTCCGGAGTGACACGCAGGAAGTTGGTAAATGTATTCACATCTTCACGATACAGTTCTTGCATTAGTTGTTTATACTGCCCATACAGAAGTCTCCTCAACTACCATGGTCGAACCACAAATCTCTTCCTCACTCGGCGACGCCTACGCTGCCTCCTACCCCTCACCATCAAAGCCATAGCTACCAGAAGTACTTCCTCCTCCTCCAAAGCTGCTTCTTGCAGGTCTTGTTTGTTGTTGAACATGGTGAAGACTGACACAGAAATGCTGTTGCAATGCAGCTTATATAATACATGACCCACATGACCAAAATAAACAAAAATATGTCGTATGAAGGTCTTGCTCAGTCGTATGGAGATCGTGTTTATTTTTGTAGTCGTATGGACATCGTAATGATTCGGGTTTAATCGTATGGCGGTCGTGTTGATTCGTGTTAAGTCGTATGGGCGTCGTATGACAGTCGTGTTTGGTCGTATGACAGATGTATTGGTGTCGTGTTAAATGAGGTTAAAGCGTGTTGTATCGTATGAATATCTTATGACGGTCGTATGAGTGTCGTGTTCAGTCATATGAGGGTCGTTTTTTGTTGTATGAGGGTCGTGTTTGGTTAAGAAATTTGCATAAAACCACAAGGTCATTTTTCAACTTTTCTTAAATTGTGTTCGCAATTTCTTAAATCGTGTATGTGAGATAGGGGCCTAAGGCAGTAGGTTAGTGATGCAGGTCTTAGACATATACAACTTGGTGAAACCTACAAGTATAGTGCAGAGAGAAAAAGAATCACAATTTTACATGAAACTGGGATATGATCACGTCTAAGAACACAACTGTGCACAGTGATTTGCCCCTGGTGGCTATAATCGTGTCTGTGTTGGAGCTCACCTCGCAGTCATTGCAGTAGTGGGCAGTTTCATCCTTAGATCGGCCATGCCACTTCACCTCCTTCCCCAACACTTCCAGCGTGTCGTACGTCATCTGTATCTGGCGAAGTGACCTCAACAAACTCCATCTGCAACATCAGTGAAAACAATGTTAACCAGTTTTCAGGTTCTGAGCCAGAACGAACTTGAGAGTGAATGCTACCTACATTCCAGCTTTATCATGTGGGATTGTAAATTGCTGCGTTTGGACAAGGCTTAAAGTGACTGCTCCTCTTTGAGTCACGAATACAGATACTTCTTTTACCGATTTTGCTAACATCTTTTGGTATTACGAGACCAGGGATCGAACCCCTTACTTCTGCTCCCCGGTTGGACACTCTACCACTAGACCACAGAGGCGGTCATTTTTTGCTAAAGATAATCAGCATTGATGTGTCATAAATGTTGAACAAATAACAACAATTTGCATATGACATACCAATATTCAATATCTTAGTAAGCATACTCCATCAGTCTCCACGCCCAAAATAAATTCAAAATTCTGCAGTCAATTTTTGTAAATTCTGCAATCAATTTTGATAAATATGTACACAATTCTGCAAATTTTTAAGTTAAGTTTTCATGAATTTCGTAGTTTGGCACCTTATTGACTTATTGCAGGTATTTTTATGATGAACTTATTCACGGCTAGAATAGCTTATAGAAGTGAATCTGGAATTCACTAGTTTCAACATTCAGACATGCATTTTCAGTAAGCAATAATACAAATACTCCAAAACGACATCAATATCTGTTCACACTCTTAAAACCAGCTTTCGCCTCAAATGTTAAAATTCTGTAGTACCGGTAGATAAATGCAAAATTCGAGTTCAGCATAAAATGTGATTTTCTGCAAGATAGGTATATTTCTGCAACAAGTGGGCATTTCTCCAAAATATTCCACGACCACGGAATTGCAGGGACTGCACCATTACGTTGCAAAATAAAATTAACTAGTCTACCATGATAATATAGTGTACCATGGAAGCGGTAGTTATTTGGTGGGAGGGATTTCCAGAATAACAGAACAGAATGCTTAACAGTATTTATACATGTGTCCAGTAGAAATACTTTGTCAATCTGAAACATACCTGATTTGTTCGTACAACTTGACATCAGTCATGCCAACATTCATGGCCAGGTTCCATGACAGATGCACCATGGGAACTATTGACTTGTAGCTCTGCAGCTTGTTCCACTCGTATCTCTCAATACCCAGCTGGAACTGTCGAGCGGTCAGCGGACCCACATTCCAGGCAATGTTGTTGCACCAACCCTGAACACAGAATAGTTCTCATTGATTCAAAACTGTTCAATACAGCAACATTGTTCGGCTGGAACCCGTTCCACAAAGTGATCGTAGTCGTAACTCGTATACTTTATCATAGGCTTACTAACAACGTAGCACTAAGATCGCATTTTGGAATGGGGCCCTCTTATTTATTTTGTGGAGCAAAGCTTGTAATATGTGTTACAGATCTCTCACTGAAATAAGACCAAATATTTGTTGGATGCATTTTAGAAGATGTAGTATCAATGAAGACAGAGATGATGTATGGATTAAAACTTCATTATTGACATTTTGGTACAGATGCTGGGACCTTAATCAAGCAAGTACTGGGTACAAGCATCTATACTGAAACGTGGGTGGGTGGGTGGGTGGTTGCATGTGTGTGAGTGTGTGAGTGTGTGTGTGTGTGTGTGTGTGTGTGTGTGTGTGTGTGTGTGTGTGTGTGTGTGAGTGAGTGAGTGAGTGAGTGAGTGAGTGAGTGAGTGAGTGAGCAAGCATGGTTTTAAGCCATTTTTGCAATATTCCAGCAATATCACGGCGGGGGGGACACCAGAAATGGGCTTCACACATTGTACCATGTGGGAATCGAACCCGGGCCTATGGTGTGATGAGCGAACGCTTTACCCACTTGGCTATTCCACCGCTCCTCCACATTAAAAGAACAAAGGCTTTGAAAACTGTCTTCATTGAAATAAGCTCAAGTCAACTCTTGGGCATCATCAGAAACCTGACAGGTGCTCACCTGGGTCAAAACACCAGAACCAAACAAACACCCAGACAATAGATTCTTCTATCCCTTTTACCTATACTACTCAACATTTGCTAAGGACCATAATCATCATCTCTAGTTAAAGGTGTGGTCCTTGCTTAACAAATGTTGGGTAGTATATTACAGTGCATTGTTTTTCTTTTGCAGTACACAGCAAGGACTGCTTTCGATAAATGTTAGGTATTATGACTTATCTGTAAATTTACGTCCAATCTCATTAAAATCAGATCTTAGTTCTTGCTATCGCTAAACAAAGATCTGAGGACATCCCATTACAGGTCACATCAAAATGACCTTTCATCAAACCAATCAGAGCGTCTCTTACCAGATCATGAAAGTGACAGACCGAATGTGTTTTCTGATCATGCAACTTTGAAATATTTAACAGACGGTATTCCAAACGACAGTTACGGGTTTTATGATTATATCCCTACAATCTAGCCCATCTGTAAGCCATTCCAGAATGTTCTTTTTATCAGTTTTAAAAATTTTAACCGAGAATACGTCAAAATATGTTTTGAAGCGTAGTCGCCAGTTTGAAACTAGTGTCGTAAACCTCGAGAAAGCTGCTTTCTGATTGGCTAATGTCGATTTCTCGTCAGTCATTTCATTGATCGGTCAAAGTTCGCGAGAGGTCGTTCTGACGTGACCCGTAATGGGATGTCCTCAGATCTTTGTTTAGCGGTAGCGAAAACTAAGATCTGGTTTTACATTCAACAAAAGCAGAACAAAAACCAGAAAAATCATAAAGAACTCAAGTTGTTGTCCAACTACTTTACTCACAATTGCCTGCACCCAGTGAACAGTGCCCGGGCCGATCCAGACGAGGTCCCCTGGTTTCTGAATGAACCTGTACACTGGGACGTCCTCCTCATACAGGTCCTCCAGAACAGGCCACCACGACCCCGTCAAATAGTTCACACTATTCCTGCAACAGACATGGTGTCAGTTTAATCAGTGGTCCTGTCTTATTGAGTGGTATTTATACATTGGCATTATTCCATGGTCTTGTCTTATTGAGTGGTATTTATACATTAGCATTATTCCACGGTCTTGTCTTATTGAGTGGTATTTATACATTATCATTATTCCTTGGTCTTGTCTTATTGAGTGGTATTTATACATTATCATTATTCCATGGTCTTGTCTTATTGAGTGGTATTTATACATTAGCATTATTCCACGGTCTTGTCTTATTGAGTGGTATTTATACATTATCATTATTCCATGGTCTTGTCTTATTGAGTAGTATTTATACATTATCATTATTCCATGGTCTTGTCTTATTGAGTGGTATTTATACATTATCATTATTCCACGGTCTTGTCTTATTGAGAGATCTTGATTTATTTGGTGGTCTTGTTTGAATCCATAGTCATGTTATAATCACTGATCTTGTTTATTCAGTGGTCTTATTTTATTGAACAGTCTTGTTTTCTTAAGTGGTCTTGTTTTATTGAACAGTCTTGTTTTATTGAATAGTATTTTTACATTCAAGGCCATTGTCCTAATCAGTGGTCTTGTGTCATTGAGTGGAAGATTTACATTACATATATTCGGTGGTATTGTCTGACCAATGGTAATCCAGAAGCCTTGTTTTATACAACAGTCTTGTTTTATTCAGTGGTTTTGTTTAACCAAAGTTATTCCAACAGCATTGTTTTATACAAAAGTCTTGTTTTATTCATGAATTGTGTTACCAATATTATTCCAATGGCATTGTTTTATACAAAAGTCTTGTTTTTTTCAGGAATTGTCTAACCAATAGTATTCCAATGGCATTGTTTTATACAACAGTCTTGTTTTATTCAGGAATTGTCTAACCATAGTATTCCAATGGCATTGTTTTATACAACAGTCTTGTTTTATTCGGTGGTACTGTCTAACCGTGGTATTCCAATGGCAATGTTTTATACAACAGTCTTGTTTTATTTGATGGTACTGTCTGACCAATGGTACTCCAATGGCACTGTTTTATTCCACTCACTTTTCACACAGGTTGTATATGACTCCCCAGTACTGATCGGGAACAGCAAACCACTCACAGTCCCCGGGACCGATGTTGATGTTCACCGAGCAGAAGTTGTTGTTCTCCTGATGGCCTGGACAACAAGGAAAATACAGATGTTGAGAATCGGCATAACGTACAGATGCATTAACTACTGTAAATAAACTTGGGCTTGAAAATATTCAAAATATCCTTGCACTAATAACTGAACTTGTAAGAACATCCACAAAATGTTCTTTATACTTAGTACTGCTATCTGGGAGCATGTGTGGCCAAGTAGTCAAAGGCACCACAAGTCCCTTGGGCATGCCAGAAAACTATGATCGTGGGTTCAAATTCCAGTTTACCCTGATTATGTTTCAAGGTTTGTCAGCTTCATACCCGTGCTAGTGGGTTTCACCAAAGAAGGAAACGTCTTAGACCTGTATCACGTCAGGCTATCAAAGATGCATCAAAACAACTCACTAACTACCAGTGATATCCAAAGAAAGGTTGAAATGGTTAAAGATTCATTACTTTCAACAGCAGCAGTGAGCCAGCCCTCTTCATCTGCCACAAAGAGTCATTTGTTCAGGATCCTTCTGGACATCGGCCACAATGGGTCATTTGTTCAGGATCCTTCTGAACATCAGCCACTATGGGTCAATTTTTCAGGATCTTTCTGGACATCAGCCACAAAGGGTCATTTGTTCTGGATCCATCTGAACATCAGCCACAATGTGTCATTTGTTCAGGATCCTTCTGGCCATCAGCCACAAAGGGTCATTTGTTCAAGATCGTTCTGGACAATGTTGCAGCCCTACCAACCAATCCTCATGTTGGTCATTCTTAATGTTCTAGTAGTTATCTTGCCCTTACCTGGCGTCCTTGATCCTGGCACCTTCATATAGAGCTGTACTGTATTCATTCCGAGAATGGTGTGTCCCACATGACTCAGCATGTTTCCGGCTGAAACAACTCTCGTGAACGAGGGCAATTTGGTCAGCTCGTGTAGTTGCAGCTTCCACTTTTTCTCGTCTGACAAGTCGACGTTTGTCCCGAACTTAATGATTTTCAATTTTTTCCTGTAGAATAAAACATGTCAAGAAGGTAATGACTGATTGATCGATCACTATGATCATATCACTGCAGCCTCTAAATAACCAAGTCCGGGCAATGGAAACCTCCAGTGGACAAAATGGACAATCTACGCCATCCCAGCACAGTAAAGCACAATCAGCAGAGTCACATAATTTATCAAACCTACTCCACCCTAATAGCCAACCAAACCTAAAACAACTGAGAAAGTTAACATCAATCACAAGGCTGCCCACTACCAAAGATTTAGGAAGAATAGCTCATTAAAGTACAAGACCAATGCATGATGATGCTAATGCTGTATCAGCAACTTTAGGACACAAATCTGTAATGTGACAGGCCCAACAGACATGGCCAGAGAAGCTACAACCTACCCCTTAGAGGATGAGGATGAGTTGGAGTCACTGTCAGAATCCTTCTCCTTGTGCTGACCTTTCGCCTTCTCAGCCTCTTCCTGAAACAAATAACAGTAGTGAGAAAGGTTGTCCATTGCATCAAGTGTGTGGCTGATCTTATCGCTTAGGTGATCATTTATTTGTTTGTTGCTGAACACCACACTCAGCAATTTTTCAGCTATAAGACGGTGGTTTGTAAAGCAAGTCTTGACCACACAATCCAGTGATTGTTATCATGAGCATTCATCTACACTATTCGGTCGACCAAGTCGGCGAGACTGACCACCCGATCCCGTTAGTCGCCTCTTATGACAAGCATAGTCTCCTTTTATGGCAGGCATGGGCTGCTGAAGACCTATTCTAACCCTCAACCTCACAGGGGACAAGCATGGGTTGCTGAAGACCAATTCTTACCCAAAACTTCATGGGTCTACCCCGGATCTTCACGGGTCTTTGGTGACAGTAACTAACATACTTCAACAGAGGCCTAAGATTGTTGTAGTGGTAAAAAAAATCTTTGTGGAACGGGACCGTCGAATGGACAGTGTAATCCTCAACAATAATACTTTCATTGAGTAGACTAAGACACCTTCTATCTACGTCCAGCAATAATGTGCACCATAGTAACTGATCCTGGTATGCCCACAGGATGCACCTCTGCACCATGAGTGTGACAAGTGGGCTCTTAGCCATTATGAATTATGGGCAAACCATATAACTAGTGCTAGTTTCTACTGCTGCTGGTGTCAGTTCTGACCTTGAGTGACTCCTGGAATGAGGAGGCCTGGTACTGGGCGTACTTGGCGACGGTCGTGTGACTCCGGCTGCTGTCACAGTGCCAGACCTTGTTGCCCCAGCTGTCACGGTTCTCGTCCGGAGCCTGCTGCTTCTGTTGACAGGACAGACATTCAACAATAAGTGAATGATTCTGTGTCGTTTGATTGGCTACCAAAGTGATTATTTTTGTGCTTATTGTTCCATAATCAATAATGAATTAGGCCACGCCTACTAAGGGACTGCTGTAATCTGATTGGCTGATAATACAATAGATTGTTGCATTATTATGCTGAATGATGTCATAGATGTTGTATAGTTGCCTACAGTAACTTTTGTGCTCTGAACAAAATAAAAAGACTAGAATGTGTTATTCCTCAAAAACGTGTGTTGCCACCATCCTGTTTTGATACCTTAGTTCAAGTTGTAGCTGTAAATGTGTTTGCAAATCAAAAATACAATAGTAGCAAATTGTAGGCTGGAAGGATAATGGTTTCATGCAGAAATATTCATTAGCTTTAGACAAATGTTACGTGTCCAAATTGTTCCCATGGAAACAGGAAATTAAAAACATTGAAAAGAATAGGCAATAGTTGAGCATGTGTGGTCATTGCACATGTATAGTTTCATGCAAAAACATTCATTAGTTTGAGAGTTATGGAAATGAACGTAACAAAATAAAATTGAGAAAAAAAATCAAAATGGCAAAAGGCACCAGTTACACTGATGATCAATGCGTGTGCCACATAATATGGAAAAATAATGAAAGCTTTACCAGTTGTGGAAGAGAAAAAAAACCTAACCTCATCTCAGACTAAGAAAAATTGTTTCCATGGAAACAAAAAAATATATTATGATGACGCATGCCAACTTTTGTTGAAAAACATTGAACGGTTTATGGCTAGCAATATGATGTGAACGCCAGTTGGAACCAAGCCAAAAACAATATGTCTCCCCTCCCTTTGGGGGAATACATAATTCTCTTCCCAATTTGCCAGCTAAGGGCTCATAGTTTGAAATCCTAAAATCCCTGGGAGAAGACCTTAGGGAGCCCCCTTAAATTAACACTGAATGCTCTTTTAAAAACTTGTACCGGTGTTGAAACTACCCACAGTGCAACACGTGACATGAACTGAGATGTGCGTACCTGCGTGCGAACTTCAACACGATGATCAGCATTGGCTTCCACCAGCGTTTTTGTCGAAAATAAACCTAAATCTGAAAACAAGAAACACTGAGTTAGTAATACAACATATTCAAGTTCTGTGAGCAAATGTGGGATTTACAAATGCTGCAAAGGAGTCCGGGATGGCAGGGGGGGGGGCACGGGTTTGGGTGTCTGGGATTTTTTTAAAACAATAATATGGCCAACAGGTTTTACAAATGAACACTTATCCTTTCTGTAGACACCAGAAATGGGCTTCTCACATTATACCCATGTCGGGATTCGAACCTGGGTCTTCAGGTGACAAGCAAACGCTTAAACCACTTGGCTACCCGACTGCCCCCCTTACTGTACTGACTGAACTACACGGTGGAAAGTGTTACCCACCTAATTTCAAGGCTCCAGCTAACCCTCGTATAACTACAACTGGCTGAGAATGGCAGTACTGCTGAAGCTCTGGGGAAAAGGCGTCACGCTTGCTCTCAAGCTGAAACAGTCACATAACAATATAATAAATACAATACAGTATATGGCATGACAGATTAACTATAGTAATAGGAAAGAATCGTGTGGTCCTTTACTTTTTTTTAGTAGAATATGTCAGTCTAAAAATGCCTATTTGTTTAATATTCAAGTTAAAGAGAATTGGCAGAAAACATTCAAGGCATATTGTTAAATGACGTCACTGCATTCTAGAGTGTCAACGTTCATTTCACTGTCCATGTAATTAAAAATAAGACTCAGAGTTAGTAAATTAGTTATTAAAATGGGTATTTTAACATTTGTAACCCATATAAAGTCCAAATACTCACTCCAGAACAGGAAAACACATCCTAAATGCATCTCATATAAAGACATAAAAGGGAGGTAACTCCTATGTACAGTTTGAAAAGGGAAATAACTCACATATACGCTGGGTGTAGGTGGGTTGAGACTCTCCTTAGGAAGAGTAGGATAAGGAGATGTTGGCGGATGTGGTGGTGGACACAGATCGGAGTAGTACCCTTTCTTACCTAGACGGACAAAAGGATATTCATAATCATAAACATCACTGATGTACAGACAACGATCCACGCCACTAGTGTATGACGACAGGCTATCAACCAAGACAAAGCCTGATCACCTAATCCATTTGGTCACCTCTAATGACAAGCGTAGGTAGCTGAGGACCTATTCTGACACGGTTTAATGAGTCACTGCAGCAATTATCTTTTTTTATTGTGGCTTTGACATGTAGAATGTTATAATGGTATCTTCAGTAGATTAGGATGGGAAATGGCTTTTAAGTTCACCGCACTCTCCTGCCCAAAGTTCCATGTTACCAGCATAGTACTTCTGCACCAGGCCAGCGCCATGTGACGATTCGTCACAACTTACACAGTCCATCCAAGATATTGCATATGTTTTTCATCTGTTTCTTTTTTGACAAGTTTACATATCTAGATAAATTGAGAAAAAATATCCTTATTATTATTTGCTTAGTTATCCAAGGTTTACATTGGTTGTACGGTTCCACGTGCTGTCATCGAAGCCCTGCGGAGAGCTAGCGGTACAGTCACTTTGATGTGTAAATACGTATTGTCATGCAACTCATTGTCGCAGTTGTAGTAGCATATTTATATAATTATGCAAAACAATATGTAAAGCTATTCTATTCTGATTTCTGAAAAAGTGTGTTTGTTTACAAACAAGAGAAAAGTCCTGTCATGTATTATGCAAATTAGCCTGTGGCAGTGGTGTTATGCTATGTTACCACTGCGCCTGAGAGTGAGTCCACGCTAACAGACTGACCAATGGACAAGATGAAAGCCTCTAACATACACCAACATTTGCTATGTGATGGTGGGTTTAAAACAAGTACCCTTCCTGGAAATGATTGGTTATTTTTGCTTGCCATAAGAAGTTGACACCTGCAATCCAGATTGTAATGGGAAATTGAGGATTACCATTATGTCAAGTTATTTATTTTTAAAACAATTTTTCAACACCGAAACACTAATGTACGGAAAATGATCACCCTCCCCTCAAGCTTGCCATATTAGGGGTTGACCCTCCCCATTTCCCCATACATAACTTACATGAAACTTCACAAAAAGACAAATTGCAAAAACTTTTTATATTCTATTACAAAAATGTCAGTTTTTTATAACCCTCCCCAAATATGACTAGTATTTTTTATGACCCTCCCTGGAGTCAGTCATATTTTGGGGCAATAATAAGGAATTTTATTCTTCTATAAATGTTCAGTTAAGGTAGTGAACTATTTCTTAATGAAGTGGCGTTAAGGTCCAGTCAAACACGGTTGTGTCACACTTTGACGTGTCGAACATACAGTTGTCTCGAAGTAAAAGCTTGGTCTCCGTGTATTCCTTCTTTTTAATAATTCCCTCAGGTGTATTTCCTATTTCGTTTAATCTCAGGTTAAGTTTTATATGAGCTTGTGATGTGGAAGTGCAATATGAGAGCTGTTTTCATTTATTACGTGTATGTATTTGATACTTTGAATACTACATAAATGTATATATACTTCGTATGTTAATTAATTCACTTGACGCTGATGCCATTTTTGCCAATAATGATTAACACTAAAAGTAATGTTCCACAATTATTTATTTAGTTTGTTTGTTGAAGATATTTCATGCTATTCATTCCAATAGGTAAATTTTAATTTTTTAGTTGTGTCGACCTCAGATAACTTGAAGTATTTATGTAGGTCACTTCATCTTCTTTGACTGTACGTGTTTATGACTGCATCTCCAAATGTCAATCAATCATTCAAACTATTTCCAATTCAAGAAAGTTTTTGTTTGTTTGTTTGTTGTTTAACGCCTCAGTCAGCAATATTCTAGCTATATGCAGCGGTCTGCAAATAATCGAGTCTGGACCAGACAATCCAGTGATCGACGTCATGCACATCGATCCACGCAATTGGGATCAATGACATGCATCAACCAAGTCAGCCTGCCTGACCACTCGATCCCCTTAGTCGCCTCTAACAAGCAGAGTCGCTTTTTACAGCAAGCATGGGTTGCTGAAGACCTATTCTACCCAGGATTTTCAGAGGTCTCAAGAAAGTAACGACTTACCTAGCCCTTTGGACGCATCAACTATTTCACGCCCGCACATATTTATTGACAATGTGGGCATGGGTTTCTCATCCTTCTTCTGCACACACGGCTCAGTTTTTTCAATTTTCAAAAGTGAACTGTACTCTAACGCAGCACTGACTCTGTCCTTATCTGTCGATATGCCTTGAAGCAAGTCTTTCTGCTTATTGCTTCCTGTTTGAGCAGATCCCTGAGAGGAGGTCGAGGAATGTAGAGATAAAGCACTGTTGGTAGGTGACACACCACTTTCTGATGACATCACACGATCGGCAGGCGTGCTGCGCATTCCACCGTTGTCCCGATTCTGATGCGGGCCTGCAATGATCTGTGGCGACGGCCCTATAACAGGCTGCTTGGGTTGCAGCGACATTGAGGGAATGGGCTGCTGACTAGAACCACTAAGTCTACTAGGTCCCTTTGTGGCCTGGTCATGGCCTTGAGATATCTGAGCAAGAAGGTCCTCAGCCAGGGAGGTAGCAATGTCCTGGCGAGAGAGGAGAGCAGTAAGATCCTGATCACTCAAGCTGGCTGCTGCGGTTTGAAGGTCTTTAGACCCTGGATCTGAGATCAATGGTGTAAAGTTCTGATGGGGAACATTCCCGCCCTGACCCGGGAAGCCAGGCTGCAGTCGGTGATGAGGTGGCTGGTTTGATGTCGGAGGCAGGGGTCCGGCACCATAACCCTGAGACGATGGTGTGATTGAATTCATTGGAATGTTGCTGTGCGGGGTAGGAAGAGGTAGATTCCCACCAGGCAGAGGCAACCCTGGCCTCATACCTGGAAGGTGACCTTGACCTGGAAGGTGACCTTGACCTGGGAGATGACCTTGACCTGGCATATGACTTTTCATTCCTGATCCGTGCTGTCCAGGAATTCCTTGGGGATTTGGTCCACCTGCATAACGCATTAAATATTCAAGATTACTTCTTGGAGGTGGATCAGCATATCCAGAGGAAGAGTTTAGATAAGCACTAGGCATTCCAGTTCTACTACTAACAGAGTCTACGTGTTTAGTGGCGTGCAGAGAGAAAGGCAAAGAGGGTGCAGCACTACTAAGAGGCGGGCTGTGCACCGAGGGTGGTGGTGGCCCGTCCAACAGTGGAGAGAACGTCGGAGCACCGGGACAGAGGGGTCCAGGCGGTCCTGCGCGAGGTCCGAGAATGTTACCTGGCGGCATAACGCCCCCTGTTGGCGAGAGTTGGGACTGCAGAGGATTATGCTGGTTTGGCATATGACCCTGTGGAGGCTGCATTCTCATTGGTGGCATCTGATTTCCCTGCACACAGAAACAGGAAATAGTCACATTTCAATCCTGTGTCTGCAGAGCTACAGATAAGCTGCGTAGTTGCCTAAAATACCCCCCAAAACTATTCAAAACCCAATTACTTTCAATTAACCTGCATACAGAAACACATGCATTAAATGAAAAATTCAATTGTTTTAAAACAGTACACGTAAATACCCATTGAAGCATGCGTACAACAGAGCTAATTTACTTTCTGAGGCAAGCTAATATTTAGAACCGTTATATACATCGTAACATTATTTCATTTTCTTAAAATCTCCAGATGCTTACTCATTTTGGGAAAAACCCCAAAGAGTGATGAATAGATGAGTGAAAAAATATTGGTTACCCAATAAAAAATATAATAACCCACTTAAAATAGAAACCTTCAAGTAAAAACTCAATTCCTTAGAAAGTAATCTGGAGCTCTAGTCTGTTACTCTAACCGAAAAATATCAAGACATTAGGAAAGGTAACAAAAATAATTTTTATCAGTATTAAAAAAATAAAAATAAATAAATAAATAAAAATAACCATCTTAGGTACTAATTTTGTTTTCTCCTTCAGCCCATCATGAACTCTCATTCCTGGAGCCTCGTGAAGATCACAAATGATTAGATTACCTCTAAACCACTAGTCGACTTAAGTATTAAACAAAACTTCCAAGTGATGATATTATTTCTGATAGATCCACAAGCCTATGACACACACAGATTCTTACAAATTTATCCACTTGATACTATGAGAAGTACACGTGGTGGACAAAGTTTTACTCCGCAGAGCTCCTGCTGTGAGTGACTGAGTGAGTAATCATTGCTTAATGCCGCATCAGCAATCTTGCAGCTATTCGTTGCAATCCTGCTGTGAATTATGCCCCATGTTTGTATGTTGAGTGAGTGAGTGAGTATGGTTTTATGCCGCTTTTAGCAATATTCCAGTAATATATCACGGCGGAGGACACCAGAAATGGGCTTCACACATTGTACCCATGTCGGGAATCGAACCCGGGTCTCGGAGTGACGAGCGAACGCTTGAGTATTCACCTGTGTCTGCAGTGAGGCCTGCATCTTGAGGTGCTGCTGCTGCAGGTAATACTGATGTTGGAGCTGGTGGAACATCTGCTGCTGCTGCGGAGTCAGGTTACCCTGCAACACGACGGTCAAGTGGTTAGTCATGCATGGTACGCCTCCTCCAACACTACCTGGGACTTGTCTACCTATTTGAGGTCAGTCTCTTGTCCCCAATGCGATCTTTGTACTATGACTGTTGTATGCTAAAGTATGGGAGTTATGGTTCTTACCATTAAGATTGCTTTATGACAGGCTTATGGAGGCTTCCAGAAGTCTGATGGTCCTGAATATGGTTTTATGCAGCTTAAACAATATTCCAGCAATATCATGGCGGGGGATATCAGAAATGGGCTTGACAAATTGTCCCCACGTATGGGAATTGTCGGGAATTGAACCCGGGTCTTCAGTGTGACGAGCGAATGCTTTAACCACTAGGCTACCCGACCGCCCCCACTGGAAAATGGGATTCACATTCACAATACCCTAGCATGTGATGGACCAAAGAATCAATGCAATGTCAGCACTACAGAGCTGTAGCAAGTTGAGATTAGGCCTTTTCTGAATAATTGGCTTACGGATCCTCCGACCCAAAATACTGACAAAATGAGGGGGAAATAAAAATAACCATTTAAAACATAAAATATTAATCACAGCCAACCACCCAAAACTTTGGTATCAGAACAAAAAACAAATATTTCTAGAATCTTGCAACACTATAACAAGACTGTGCCATCATAAGGCATCTCTTCTGCAACCTACTTACACGATAATGCAGTGTTGACACTGTGGCTGCTGAACTGATTTCTTTGTTTGATGGGCATATCTTAGAAGTTGATGCATGACAAAGTAAGTTTATGGATAACAACTTCTTTATTATAATGTGACTGAAACGTTATGTACAGATCTGAACTCATTTCTATCTGGGAAATTCGTAAACCAACTAATTCTGTGTGCCAATTCATTTCTGAGCCCTTCTGCTGACCTTGAACATTACACCTGTAGCTAGTCACATCAAGTACAGCTCAAGTTCTACATCAGGGGTTTGTAGAGTGCTGAGTCCATGAGGAGTGCACCTACAGGGTTAGAAACTTTTGAACAGTTTAGGTTAGAACAGTTTTTGTCTATTAGTCCTTATAATGATAACATGTAGCAATTGGCCTTAAAATAGGCCAATTTCTAATAGTCCTTACGATGCCTTTACTATTGGACAGTTTGGTAAGGACTATAGGACTAGTGCCAATTTCTAACGCTGACCTACCTGATTCTGTCCAAGGTATTGAAGAAGATGCATTTGCTGCTGATTGAGGAACTGGGGCGGGGCACCCTGTGGGGGGTGGGGGGCCTGTTGGGGGTGTGTGGCTTGAGGAGTAGGCATTTCTTCTGATGATGGCTGTAAACATTAAAACACACATTTATTGACAAGTAATTGCATTTTTCTGACTCTTGTTGTATTGGTTAGCCATGTCCACAAAGATGGGACTTCAAAAACTGCTTTACATACCGTTGCTATAAAAAGTGAGATCGCCTCCGTGGTCTAAAGGTAGAGTATCCGTTCGAAGGTACGGAGTTCGATCCCCAGCCGCAGGGTTTAACATCGCAGTCCAAGATTATTGCACTCATAAAGCGACAAACGTGTGTGTGTGGCTGCCTGTACTAGTCTGGACTGATGCCGATTTATAGTGCTAGCTCACTGAGATACCATGCTGCGGTTTAACATGAATACCCTGAGCCGACCAGTCCTTGATTTAGCCCCTTTAGATACCATGAAGCAGTTTAACATGAATACCACACTCAGACTGAGTATGCAGACTCTGAGACGACCAGTCCTTGTTTTAGCACCTTAATGCCGAGCGCCAGACTGGGTCAAAACAAGTACCATCTTTTAACATCTTTGGGTATGACCCAGCTGGGGATCAAACACCATCCTTCCACTCCATGGGCAGACGCTCTATCTACCAGGCCATGGAGGCGGTCACTCTTAACAGACAGGGAAAGTTTCTTCCTTTCATTGGGGGCAAATAAGCTCAGACTCAGTCTACTCAGGCTATGCAAACTGCTTGTGTGTACAGATTAGTAGTGGGATGATGCATCGGTGGATCGCGATTTTTAAGTTCTTGATACAAGTATCGATCACAGTAACACACTAAGTAAAAATGTCGATTGTGACCTTAAATGTTTGCTTTCACTAAACACTAAATAGTAGTGCAACTTAATAGTGAAAACAAATATTTGACACTGCCAACTGTAAATGGTCAGTGTGCCAGGTATTTGGCCATCCTGTTAATGAAAAAGATGGCTTACGCACCACAGATAAGAGTGAGTGAGTGAGTATGGTTTTACGCCGCATTTAGCAATATTCCAGCAATATCACGGCAAGGGGACACCAGAAATGGGCTTCACACATTGTACCCATGTCGGGAATCGAACCCGGGTCTTTCTCCATGACGAGCGAACGCTTTAACCACTAGGCTACCCGACCGCCCCACCACAGATAAGAGTACATGCAAGTTTCTTGATATGTATCAGATCATGAGTAAGGTATCATGATACGTATCAGATCTCACAGTTGGTGTATTGTCCCAGCCCTAATATCGAGTGGGAAAACTATCAGAATGATCTTGTCACATACCCTTTTCCTGGACTGTGCCGCCTTCTTCTTTTGTTCCTCCTCAGTGAACCCTGCAAGACCAGGGTGGGGGGGCAGACTGCCATTCTGTACCTGGGCTGGGGGCAACATGCCATGAGGGCGGTCAGCGGGCTGGACAACAAGGGAGACAACTCTTAGATTTGGGGGGATTCTCATGACAGATGAGATGTTAGCTCAATGACAGTTTACAATGAATTGATTTAGCTTGTTTGTTGGCTGTATTCCAGATATTTGGACCAGACAAACCAGTGATTGATATTTTGTTTGTTAGTTGTTTAATGCCACACTCAGCAATAATCCAGTGATTGATATCATGAGCATCGATCCACGCAATTGGGATACGATGACATGCATCAACCAAGTCAGCGAGCCTGACCACCCGATCCCGTTAGTCGCCTCTTACGACAAGTATAGTCACCTTTTACGGCAAGCTCGGGTTCCTGAAGACCTATTCTACACCGGATCTTCGCTAGTCCAGTCATGAAGTGAGCCATTCTGCTCACTCAATCCATTTAGTCACCTTACGACAGGCACAGGGTGCTGATGTCCCAATTCTTCCCTAGAAACATCACAGGGTTGTGTCACTCTACATACCTGCACTGGCTGCGGTGCCTGACTCTGTCGAGATGTGAGTTCAGCAGGGATGGGCAGTCTCCACGCTTCTTCTATGCTTGGCAGTGTGCGAGGCCTAGTTAAAACACAATATAATCAGAACTTTACATTTCTACCACATAACAAAATCAAACAAAATGTCATACAGATCTAGAAGATACTTTGTTCATAAAAAAATGAAATGAGGATTGAACTGACAGTATATGAATAATTACTCCTGGTAGTATCACAATGCGTAAACAAGGACTCGATGACCCCAACCTCAAGGTCTGGTTGTTATCCCTAAAAAGTTGATTTCAAGCTCACTTGAAATACTTGCTGGGTTGGCGACAGAGAACTGAGGATGGTAACATCACATACTAAATTAAGCTACGGTGGCGAATGTTTGTTTGTTGTTTAACGCCGCACTCAGCAATATTCCAGCTATATGACAGAGGCCTGTAAATAACTGAGTCTGGACAAGACAATCCAGTGATCGACATCATGAGCATCAATTCACGCATTTGGGACACAATGACATCCATCAACCAAGTCAGCGAGCCTGACCACCCGATCCCGCTAGTCGCCTCTTACGACAAGCATAGTCGCCTTTTACGGCAAGCATGGGATGCTGAAGACCTATTCTACCCCAGAATCTTCATAGGTCAGGTGGTGATTGGGTCCAGGTTATCCACCTTCATACGATGGAGACCCAATACACCTGGGCCCACTTGCAAAAAGCAATCTTAGCGCTAAGATGATCGTAACTCCCATACTTTAACATAGGCTTACAATAGTCAAAGCGCTAAGATCGCTTTGTGCAAGTGGGCCCAGATAATGGAGGAGACAAAGATACAGGGAAGCAACAATCTCTGTGTCCTCCCACAGAGGGGAAACTCAAGCACAGATGCAGCATTAACAAAGGGGTAAAAGGATTGCTGACAATGTAATGGAACATGGGGATCGCTGACAATATATACCACTCAAACAGTAACTTAAACAAATCAGGTGTTCTTTAACTTCTTTTACTGATATACACCTAGCAATGCTAACTTTCAAACTCACTTGTTTTGGAAATGTTGCATTGGTACGTTGCTAAGATTCTGTTGCAGAAACTTCACCTTTGATGCTAGATTAGAACCGACTCGAGCTGAAAACACCAAACACAGACAAGTCAGTACTGAGTAACAAATACCAGGAAGCAAGGTGTGATTTCTTACCTCGATAACAAACACCACACCTGTTGAAGGAATGTACAGCATCACAGACTATTTCCTGATGACCACCTCAGGACACACAAAGCTGTCTCCAGCCTGGCGCACAAGTGATGAAGCAAAAATAACCTTTTTCTATGACTATCGTAATGATTGCTTCAGCATCCTCATAAGTGTGTGCTTACTCCAGACACGCAAACATTGTAAAAATCTCGGCAGGGTCGTGACCAATATTTATTTTTTTTCTTTGTTGTTTAAAACCACACTCAACAATATTCCAGCTATATGACGGCGGTCTGCAAATAATTGAGACACTCCAGTGATTGAATCATGAGCATCGATCCACGCAGTTGGGATAAGATGACATGCATCAGCCAGGTCAGTGAGTCTGACCATCCGATCCCGTTAGTCGCCTCTAATGACAAGCATAGTCCCTTTTTACTGCAAGCATCGGTTGCTGAAGACCTATTCTACCCCGGATCTTCACGGGACATATATATTGCCTAAACGGGTCATTTTGTACCATTTTGTGGATATATATTTGAAAAAGAAAACAAAACATTATGTGTGTGCCTAAACTACTTGTCATGTGGAATCAGACCCACACAGTCGACATTTAAACTGAACACACTCACCACTGGACTACGCTAACAGCACAAGGAATGAGTGAGTGAGTATGGTTTTATGCCGCTTTTAGCAATATTCCAGCAATATCACGGCAGGGGACAACATAAATGGGCTTCACCCATTGTACCCATGTTGGGAATTGAACCCGGGTCTTCGGCGTGACGAGCGAACGCTTTAACCACTAGGCTACCCAACCGCCCCGGCACAAGGAATGACAGACAGACTGACTGATAATGGCGTCTCACTTTTGTTTCTGGAAGCATTCAGATAACATGTGAGGCTATCATTGGGCTGGTTGCACGCCTCATAGAGTATCCCTAGGTCCGTCCAGGCTGCAGAGTGAGACTTGTCCAACTGCACCGCACATATGTAGGCCTGGAGAGCGTCCATAGGCTGGTTCTGTTGCTGATACAGCACTCTGAAACAACCAGTCAGATAACGCATTTCATTTATGGCATCCAATCAAAATGGGGGATGGTTTTTGAATTTTTGATAACCCATCTGTTTAAGAACAATTTTATTTCAGCCATCTCATCAGATTGAAGGATAATGATTTGAATTTTTGACAATCTATATAGGAACATTTCTTGTTGATTAGTGGTATCTTATTATCTATGCATCCACTTATGGTCAAAGAAAATTGATGTAGTTTTAGCATCAGATTTGAAAACTTCGGGTTGGTATGAAAATCTTTGGAGGCCATATGTTTCAAACATACACCCAGCTGATAGGGAATTGCATTTGGTAATCATGGCAAGAATCTTAAGGTCAGTAACCATCTTTGTAACCTTTTTTTTCAATATGGACTGTACAGAATGAGTGAGTGAGTGAGTTGGGTTTAACGCCACTTTTAACAGTATTCCAGTTATATCGCGGTGTGTCAGCTTAATGTGGGAGGAGAGCCTGAAGTGATGCAGGTCTCAGACATTGACCACTTCGGTGAAACCCACGAGCCAGGTATGGTGCTGACAAACCTTGAAACATAATCGGGGTGAACCGGGGTTCGAACCCACAATCATAGGTTTCTGGCGTGCCCAAGGGACGCAACTCATACAGCGAATCGCGGCACCTTAGACGACTGGGCCACCCGTGCCCCTGTACAGAATGAAGAATGAATATGGACATAAAATTCAACCGGCAATCAACCTGGTTTGAAAGATGAGGACAAAACAGTTGATGGGAAGGAACTCACCCTATTGAGCACCAGGTGTCAGCATTAGCTTCAGACTTATCGATGGATTGGCGGTAGGACACAAAAGCATCATGGACTTTCCCTATACTAGAATAACACCTGCAAAAAAACATGGACGTGAAGTCATGGACTTTCCCTATACTAGAATAACACCTGCAAGAAAACATGGACGTGAAGTCATGGACTTTGCTTATACTAGAATAACACCTGCAAGGACACATGGACGTGAAGTCATGGACTTTGCCTATACTAGAATAACACCTGCAAGAAAATATGGACAACTATACATTCATCAAGACAACCACAAGCATGCCCTGTTGGTTGCAGGGGATGTATTCTCACACAAAATTTCTTTCGATCCCAACCATTTTTGTCAGAAATACTTCAGCTACAGCTTAAAATTATTTTTGTCAAATTTGAACGGTTAAAAAAACAATTGTCATAAATTGCTGTCCTTACCACATTCTAGGGCTGGGACGGGTCCAAATTTACTACCCAGGTACCCGCCCCCTTAACACCCTACCCTACCCGGGTACCCACTGTAGGCCTCAGGAGATACATAATGTCTGATTGGGATCTTTTTTAGCATAGTCCTGGTAAAACATACTTAGTTACATGTATTAAACAATCTGGTCATGCATACACTGAAGTTGACTTAAGTTATATCTTTATTCAACCATATGACAAATCAGAAGGAATGGGTGCATGCATAGTCAGAAAGAAAAGTGAACACTAATGACTGGTAGTGTAACCATAGAGTTCCAGATAATTTTAATCATTAGACAATATATCACGTGACTAACCACAGGTCCGGGTAGTCCTGTTGGTACCCGGGTCCTACTCAGTAACCACCCGACCTGGCTACCCGAGTTACCCGTCCCACCCCTACCACATTCCTCTCAACTTGTTTCCTTCGTTACTTCACAAAGTACTTGTCAAATTTTATCAACCGCAATTTGTCCCAGTGGGTGATAAGCTACGTGTTGTGTTTTGTAAATACCAAACACCGACTGGTTTTGTTGTGTCGTTAGATCTATTCACATATGACTTTTACTCAATTTTAGCAGGATTATGAAAAACAGTAAGTTTCAATTTATGTTAAGCGTTTTTTAATGGACATTTTATGTTAATTTTTTATGAAAAACATTTGATTTATCTTTCAGTTACGATAGTTCTTGTTTTCACTCTGAACAGCATACCTCATCACTAAATCAAATTTCTCTCTCACATCTTTATCAGTAGATCATAATCTGTCAGCATGGAACATCATTTGCCATAAGCTTACAAAAACTTGGCTAGAACTCAGGCTCTGATCTCATGAGTGCAGACTGCATATTTTTCAGCATTAGGTTTCCTTACTTCACAGATGTGAAGAAAAGAATACAACAATAGTCAATCTTGAGTTACTTAAATACATTTGCTTTAATTTTCATGTTGATCAGCTTGAGAAAACAGCTATTGAGACTAACCTTCCAAGAAGATACCAAGTCTGTCCATTACTGGGGTCTAACTCATTGGATTTCTGTAGGTAGTGGATCGCTCGGGTCTCTCGCGTCTGCTTGTCCCCAAACTGTTCCTCGGTGTGGTACAGCCAACCTGTCAACACAGAATGCCTTAACATCAGCCACAGTGCAACTAGATGAGTGAGTTTGAACAGGACATTACGTCTCATTCAAAATATTGCGTATATATATGAGGTGAGGTGAAATGGGGTTTAACGTCGCGTCCAAGATTATTGCACTTATATAGCGACGTGCATGTATGTGTGTGTGTTTGTGTGGCTGCTTGTACTAGTCCGGACTCATGCCGATTTATAGTGCTAGTTCACTGAGATACCATGCCGCAGTTTAACATGAATATCCCACTCAGACACAGTATACTGACTCCGAGCCGACCAGTCCTTGTTTTAGCCCCTTAATGCCGAGCGCCAGACAGGGTAACAAGTACCATCTTTTAACGTCTTTTGGTATGACGCGGCCGGGGATCGAACCCCGGACCTTCCGCTCTCCGGGCGGACGCTCTACCACAAGACCACGGAGGCGGTCGCGTATATATATGAAAGATTGTTCGTACGCGCATGCACTTGTACTGGTCTTAAGCTGGTATCATTATGCTGGACCAAAAAGGTACATGCCACAGTTTAACACAGATATCCCACACGGACATGTTATACTGACTCCGAGCCGAACTGTCCTTGTTTTGGCCAGACAGGTTAACGAATAGGACCACCCTTTAAAGGGCAAGTTCACACGGAAATGAACCATTTTTTCTTGTACTTTTTCCACATTAAAAGTGTTAACATAGAAGTGTCATAGACAAAAATATAAAAACATCATATTTAATTAACATATTTTTTGCACTAAAACGATTTATGTTTTTCACATTTACCAAGTGTTCTATTTCCATAACAAAAACACCATGGCTTATGCCCCTTGCAATATGACGTCATTGGTGCCAATTGATAAACATTATGACGTCATCATGCTTTGTTAGAGCCGCTTCACGTGGTGTAGGTACAGTTTTGTGATTCTAGCATCTCAGATGCCAGCCAGAATTGTGTTATGCTGAGTCACCCTGCGCCCGAGTGTGTCGTAGACCATGTTGTTTTACCGCAAACTGGTCCTTGATATCTTTTGCGTTGAGAATAGACAGGGACCCAGTTGAATTGGCACCAATTACGTCATAATCTAAGGGGGATAACTCAGGCCTATTTCGCTCGTAAAACGAAGGCCTCATAACGGCATATCACTTTCACACTATTGTGAGCTTCCTACTTTCACTGTGAAAAAAATGAGTGTATATTTTCAAACACAGATACTAACTAATTCTAAAATTGCGTTTTGTTTAGAAAAAGAAAGAAAGTGATTTTTGCGTGTACACTTCCCCTTTAACGTCTTTGGGTATTACACAGCCAGGGGATTGAACCCCTTTTCTTTGGCTCTCCAAACAGAAACTCCACCCACTGGACCACGAGCCTTATAGATCAATCAAATCATCAACCAAGACATTATGCTCCTTCCACCACCCTGATAATTACATCAGTATGGTTATCCAATTAAATTTGAAGTTCACATAAATCAAATCAGTATTTATGTAAAAATCTCCAATTCTCAAAGCTGTAGTGAGTGAGTATGGTTTTACAACGCTTTTAGCAATATTCCAGCAACATCTCGGTGGGGGACACCAGAAATGGGCTTCACACATTGTACCCATGTCGGGAATCGAACCCGGGTCTTCGGCGTGGTGAGCGAACGCTTTAACCACCAGGCTACCAGACCGCCCCTCTCAAAGCTGTAGATCTGATCAAGGTTACAACATTCAAGGCCTCGGTAAAGCTTTCAAAAGGATTATGGTAGACATGTAGAGGACATTTCCAAATTCGACGCATCAGTGACAAATGTATGTACGATTTAAATCCCTATTTTGACTTGTACCATATGTTCCCATGTTTTTTTCAGGTGAACAATTGACTTGCCTTTGCCTGTGTTTGTGATGGGTGAGTGAGTGAGTGAGTGAGTGAGTGAGTGAGTGAGTGAGTGAGTATGGTTCTATTCATTGCTTGGTCTGTTCAAATATATGTCCTCAGAAACAGAATAATCTTTTAAAAAATATTACCATTGCTTTTTCTCACAATCATCCATAAAATTAAATCAGAAAACTTCATGATAAAGAAATAATGCTGATAATTACACCAAAAAACTTCTCCGAAAAAATATCGAATATAAATGTATTAAGAAGCATGACGAACTCATCAGTAAACCCATCTGGCAAAACCTACCATTTATGTCCTTCACTGTCAACACAAATCCAAAAAAGATAAAAAACAAGAGTACACTAATTCACACCTCCATGTTCCAGTTGGCTAAACATGAATGTAAAACCATTCATTAATCCCGACGTTCTGCCTACCTTAAACCTTCCTCTCACGTCCCTACTCGCAATTCAGCAGCCATCCCAACATCACGCAACCCAAGTACTAATCTTCAGTCTGTCTTTGATGAAGAGCTGTTAACATGTTCCAAGCACAGACTACCATTGTCACCTACAACACCAGCCTATATAGGCAACCAGCACCGACTTCACCGACCTATCCCACCGAACTCCCTCCACTGCGGTGATCAGACCCAGATCAATACCAGATCACATGTAACAAGTAGGACCCAATGTCTTCACCTGGCTTCAGGCAAGGTCACATGACCACTGATTGACAGCTTGGTGGGGTCAGACATGACCTGGAAACAGTGACAGTTGGAAAGGTGGTTATTATGGGTCTTGTATTATGGTAACTATACCAGACCTGACATGGCCTTGTTATATAGGTCACACACTTCCATAACATGTGTGCATGTTACCTATGTAATGCTTTTAGGCCTTGAATATTGTCTAGACAGCATATTCAGGAAAATAGGGATGACTACAAATTCACTGCTTTAACTTAAGTCAGTGATCCTATAAAAGGGAATATTATTCAAATTATATTGCTAAAGTACAAAAGGAGACATCTTAATGAATACACCATCAGACGTTATTTAAATATTTTTTACAACCAATAAATCTTAAGAACTTTCTACCTACACTAACTGACATTTATTATTGTTAACATCAAAACAAAGCTTGGGGCTTCCTAACCTGGAAAACGTGAAACCCTACCTGTGCTAGAAAAAGCATTAAGAACAATGTATGTTTCCGTTGCATATATCTAATTCCTGAGGGTTAATTACGATCTGACCTAGATCCGAGTTAGACAAGTAGGTCATGACTATGTCATTTTATCGGTGAAATGAATGTGACACAAACAATGCTTGATAACTATAGAGCTATCAACACTCTCGCGGCAATTCAATTATGTTGGTTGGTTGGTTTATTTGTTGTTTAACGCTGCACTCGGCAATATTCCAGCTTTATGACGGCGGTCTGTAAATAATTAAGTCTGGAACAAACAATCCAGTGCTTGAAAACATGAGCATCGATCCATGCAACTGGGATATGATGACATGCATCAAACCGAGTTAGCGAGTCTGACCACCTGATCCTGCTAGTCGCCTCTTGCGACAAGCACAGTCGCCTTTTACAGCAAGCATGGGTTGCTGAAGACCTATTCTACCCCGGATCTTCATGGCTCAATTCAATTATGTGCATCATCTGATGTAAAATTTCATTCCTTTTCATACACTTTGACAGAAAATAACTCCCCATTGTTTGAAACTTGTGAATAGTGAGTGAGTATGATTTTACGCCGTTTTTAGCAATATTCTAGCAACATCACGGTGGGGGACACCAGCTTCACACATTGTACCCATGTTGGGAATCAAACCCGGGTCTTCGGCGTGATGAGCGAACTCTTTAACCACTTGGCTACCCTGACCGCCCCGAAACATCTGAATGAAAAGGGTTTGTTTTTACATGACTGGTCTCGTTCAAATTATTTCTTGAAAATGGTAAATTTACAAGGTTAAGAATCCTGAATAAATGGACAGGTAAGCTCCGATACATTCATTGGCCGGAATAATTAATTTTTCTATACATTCATCGGCTGAAATAATTAATGTATCTACACATGCATCGGGTGAAATAATCAATGCATCTATACATTCATCGGCTGAAATAGTGAGTGAGTGAGTTTGGTTTTACGCCACTTTTAGCAATATTCCAGCAATATCACAGCGAACCGGGATCCGAACCCACAATCATAGGTTTCTGGCGTGACCAAGGGACGCAACTCTGCACAGCGAATCATGGCGCCTTAGACGACTGGGCCACCCGTGCCCCCCATTATGGTTATGACAGGACGCCTTGACTTTCATGTTCAATTTTGTAAACGGCAATATATTATTTAAGTCAGCATCAATCCTTTTTTATAAGAAGAATCAGGTTTCATCAAGAAATATTCAACGGTTTTGGAGTTCTGCTCCAGAAACGAGCACGACACTCATTTTCAATATAAGTCCAACTTGTCGTCATAAAAAAAAATAACACAAAAAAAACAAAAAAACCCTCCCAAATCATCAAAAGGCACAGTTCACCACTAGACTGATCTATATAGCAAGTTTCAACAAGAAATACTTAACACTTTTGGAGTTCTGCTATGCAAATGGAAAACAATTTGTTTTCATCATGAACAATCAGGGAAACAAAACAAAATAAACCGAATAAAATTCTCAAATCATCAAAAGGCACCAGTTCACAACTAGTCTGATCGAGTTAGAAAGTTTCAAAAGAAAATAATTAACGGTTTTGGATTTCTGCTCTGGAAACGGAAAATGGACGTATGGGTATGCTGATCGCTAAACCCACACGTTTTTCAAACCGGGGAAATAAAAATGTAAAACTATTGTAGAGACACTTAACAACTACTTCAATTACATATAAACTACAACACCAACCACTAATGTCCCACCCACTCTATGTCCCACCCACTCTATGTCCCAACCACTATATGTCCCAACCAAAATATGTCCCAACCACAATATGTCCCAACCACTATATGTCCCAACCACTCTATGTCCAACCACAATATGTCCCAACCACTCTATGTCCAACCACTCTATGTCCCAACCACTCTATGTCCCAACCACAATATGTCCCAACCACTATATGTCCCAACCACTATATGTCCCAACCACTATATGTCCAACCACAACATGTCCCAACCACTCTATGTCCAACCACTCTATGTCCCAACCACTATATGTCCCAACCACTATATGTCCAACCACAACATGTCCCAACCACTATATGTCCCAACCACTCTTTCCCACCCACTCTATGTCCCAACCACTATGTCCCACCCACTCTATGTCCCAACCACTATGTCCCAACCACTATATGTCCCAACCACTGTATGTCCCAACCACAACTGACACTTTAAATCACAACTGACAGCTGACAGCTGCATCAGCCCTTCAAGCCCAGCCCAACTGCATCAACACCTACCACAGCGACAACTACAACTTCACATTCATCTTCTGCCTGAGCCAAGCGTACAGAAGCCTATGCTAGCAGCTTAACTTTAAGACAATGTCACATCGCAAATGACAGATAATGATAATCTGAAGCCGCCAGATTCTGTTTTTCTTTCCTGTTACTGTTTTCCAGGGATCCAGACAAGATTGCCTCAAGACACAAGTGTTTAACACAGGCCTATGTGGCCACCCATAGATACATAGAAACACAACTCACCTCCAACTTCGAAGACAACTGTGACAGTTTCTCATCATCTACCTCCAACAGCTTTAACAAACAATATGACCAAGATTGAACTAGATGCCTATCAATATCCCATTGACACCTCCTTGGATACGACACAGGTAAAGAATGAGGTCATACTGACCTACTTTACAGGTCTAGCCATTTTGTGATCACACACAGTCCCCCATCAATCAATCAGCTTATGTTGCTGCTTTCAGATCAATATTTCCTTGGCATTATGAAATTAGGTCGCTCTGACCTATATCCATTCAGAATGGGGTCAATCAGCCAACAATGAGGGCAGGGCAGTCAGCCAGGTTTCCTGGCAGTGAAAATGTTCCTCAAGGAATACTGAACACCATAGGTTATTTGAACTTACCCCCCCAACATCCGAAATAATAAACCACACGAGCATCAAGATATTTAAACAAGTCAAGGAAGCACTACTGATAGTGGTGGGGGAATATCCAAGCCTCGTGTCTCTCACTATTTGTAATAGGAGCGTTTATATGGGATGTGGGGCACTTATTAGGCTTACTACATCATGTAGGGTTTCCAATGTAATTATTCCCTGCCCACATGGTTCAATGTGCACTTCAAGGACGTTGTTCTCATATCGGAAAGATAATTTGGTTTGCTAACGCACACATTATCCCTTAGCAACACTGATGCCAAAGAGAAATATTGAAAGCGAGTGAGTGAGTGAATATTTTTTTACATTGCTTTTAGCAATATTCCAGCAATACCAAGGCTGGGGACACCAGAAATGGGCTTCACACATTGTACCCATGTCGGGAATCGAACCCGGGTCTTCGGCGTGATGAGCAAACGCTTAAACCACTAGGCTACCCGACCGCCCAAAATACAGAAAGACAAGAATTTATCACTTTTCTGAACTTGAACATCTGGAGATAGCGATTTTCTTTTACTTATAAAAACAGGTCAGAAGAAACCATCACAAAAAAGTTAGTTGCACTCATGAGGTCATGGATAAAACTTGGGATTATTAATGTATCATGGATGTCAAATAAATTGATGATTAAAAAAATGCAGGTGCATAAAGAAAATAGCCAAAGGCAACCACAGAAAATAGAATGGTTAGTCCCCAAACAAACAGGATTCATGACTTCACTAAATTCTAACAAGCACATGTCCCAACAACTTGATCTCCCAATCCAGTAACATGTATTCCAGTTACACATACAAACACTAACAAACCTCTTGCCACTATTGTTTAGCCTAGTCAAAAACACAATCACCTACAAACACTCCACTCCTATGGAAAACATGACACAATATTATTCCAGTAAGGACCAAGTTTTTCATCAGAGGAGCTGACATGACACTGACAATCCCTTGCCTGTCTGAACCAGTACATGCTTATTACGTTGGCAGGACAAACATGTTTATCTAGCTGAAGACCAGGCCGACCTCAAGCAGGAAGTGATATCGCACTGGCACTTCCAGCTTGAGCTAAGTCTTTTGTCTACCAAAGGATTACAATGGCCAACGTAATAAAATACCCAGGACTGAACAACACTGTAAAAAGAATATTGCATTATTGATTAAACTGAGTTAACATTTATTCATGTGATATTTTTTACCTGTATCAAGTCAGTTCTTCCTTAACAACTTACTCAGTGGGAGGAAGTCTCATAACACTGATAAAATAGAGGAAGTTGTGTCATCAGAAACCGATCAGTCACAAATGAATGCAGCAAGTGCCCTCCATCGCTTCTGGTTTAATCTATTGGTTTATAGGTGGGTTTAATGGGATTTAACGTCGCATTCAAGATTATTGCACTTATATATAGCAACGTGCATGTATGTGTGAGTGTTTGTGTGGCTGCTTGTACTAGTCCGGACTGATGCCAATTCTTTAGTGCTAGCTCACTGAGATACCATGCTGCAGTTTAACATGAATACCCTGAGCCGACCAGTCCTTGATTTAGCCCCTTTAGATAACATGAATACCCCCCCCACTCAGACACAGTATACTGAGTCCGAGCTGACCAGTCCTTGTTTTAGCCCCTTAATGCGGAGGGCCAGACAGGGTAACAACAAGTACCATCTATTAAAATCTTTCGGTGTGATGCGGCCGGGGATCGAACCCCGGACCTTCCGCTCTTTGGGCGGACGCTCTACCAGTAGACAATGGAGGCGGTTATTGGTTTATAGGAACAGGTGCCCTGGACTGTCATACTTGTGAATGGGGATTGATGCAGTGATGGTGTGGAAATGAAATATCGCCCAATCTAAAAGGCTCATTGGTATATTATTATTGTTCATAACAACAGGAGAGACATCCCAAATCTAAATAAGTCCATTCTACCACATGTAGAGCATATCTGTCCCAAGCTGAGTGAGTGAGTGAGTGAGTGAGTGAGTGAGTGAGTGAGTGAGTGAGAGAGAGAGAGAGAGAGAGAGAGAGAGAGAGAGAGAATGAGATTTTACGAAGAAACTCGACATGTCATTGTAAGCTGTACCCAGAGCTGTTGTTGATAATGTAATGTCAGTTTTCAAATAAGTACATTGATCTAAAAAAATATTTAAATTCCTCTCTTCCTCACTTAAGATAATTTCCAACCTTCCAGACACAAAAAGTCAATGTCTTGTGCAAAATTAAGTCCTTGTCACAAAGTAATTATGATAATTATCTATTCAAGTGTGATAAAGATAATACATCTTTGTCAGATCAGACCCTCCAAAACACATGTTGCCCTTGATTACCCATGGGAGAAGAAAACAACAAAACATTGTTTTGTCAGATAAGGACAGAAAGTAACACCTTGACTTTTGACACAACCCCTAACCTGAAAACTGGCAAAAACAGTCTGTGCTAACACACTATCTTTGTAATCATCTGAAGGCTGCAGCCATACCCATAGTGAGTTATTTGTCACACAAGCAGTATCATTTCGATCATGTCAAGCTTGACCTTGGCTAAAAACCTGGTGATAACAAAAAGGTAATACTGAGGTTTCTTGAAACGTCGTCTGACATATTTTTCATGATAAACGACATGACAAACATAATTTTGATCATACTTTCTGAAACAAAAGTGACAGATTTTCGCTTTCCTGTTGAAAAGACATCATCATATATAACATGCCCTGGGCTCATTTGGGAATGGAAGTTTATGTAAAATAATGAGCATGGATATTCAGTTTCACTTGCCTCTGTGAATATATATTCAAGTAGTAAATGCACTTACTGGTACCTTAAACAACATCTCTGATGAACTTAATGCCATCACCACTGGGAAACAATGACAAACATGAGAACTCTCCCTACAGTTTGTTTGTTATTTAACGCCGCACTCAGCAATATTCCAGCTATATGACAGCAGTCTTTAAATAATCAAGTCTGGACCAGACAATCCAGTGATTGATATCACGAGCATCGATCCACACAATTGGGGTGAGTGAGTGAGTATGTTTTATGCCGCTTTTAGCAATATTCCAGCGATATCACGGCGGGGGACACCAGAAATGGGCTTCACACATTGTACCCATGTCGGGAATCGAACCCGGGTCTTCGGCGTGACGAGTGAACGCTTTAACCACTAGGTTACCTGACCGCCCCCACACAATTGGGATCGATGACATGCATCAACTAAGTCAGTGAGCCTGACCACCCGGTCCCTTTGGTCGCCTCGTACAACAAGCATAGTCGCCTTTTACGGCAAGCATGGGTTGCTGAAGACCTGTTCTACCCCGTATCTTCACGGGTCTCCCTATCTACAACAGGAGAAGGGAACTTCAAAGAGGGAAGAAGGAAACAGAATACTGTACAACACATTAAAATGGAAAGTGCATCATTTTTCTAGGCATGAAACAGATTAATGTTTCAGTATGGAAGAAGTATGTTTGTCCTCGCCTGATGTATACACAAAATGAAGCCCTTCCTAAATCTGTCATCAACATTCATAATCATGGGAAAAAGCAGTGACATATTGTAATACAATGCTCACTTCATCAGAAAATCAAATCATTAAGATTTCTTGGTGCATATTTAGGACCTTGTCAGTTTAATATTTCAATAAATTTAATTTTCCCAGAAATATGATTAAATAAAATGTAACAAAAACTCACACATAACTGCAATATCAATCTTTACTATCCAGAACATAAGCGTCAAATCAATCATATTAAGTGAATGTCCAGACTTAAACCTCCCTGGAGATCTTACATAAAACTTGGTAACTTTTCAGTAAAAATAAACACTCTCATTTCCGAGATTACACTGATGATGTTTGTTCACTGTCCTGTGAAATTGAGTTCCCTTATTGGATATGTTTTGATGATCAAAAAGTTTCTGACATTGATGATGAAACTTGAGAGATATCAAGATATCGCTTCACTTCTTAAACAGTTTGGCAAATGCATTAGGCTAATGTGATTTTACACCAAAACTATCACATAGGCAATGACCATCACTCCAAGCCATTTGAACATGATTTGAACACTACAGCCATCAAACTTAAGGCCTTTTCAAGGTAGATTCAAACTTAAGGCCTTTTCAAGGTAGATTCAAATTTAAGGCTATTTCAAGCCCCTGCAAAGCTGATCAATACCCGAAGTGGGGGCCTTCCCTGGTGTATAATTAACTGTCAAACAGGTAATTATGATTAATAGCTGGGGTCGTCCCTGGTAGATAATAAACAGTCAAACCGGTTATTATGATCAATAGTTGGGCTCGTCCCTGGTAGATAATGAACAATCAAACAGGTAATGATGATCAATAGCTTGGGTCGTCTCTGGTAGATAATGAACAGTCAAACAGGTAATTATGATCAATAGTTGGGGTCGTCTCTGGTAGATAATGAACAATCAAACAGGTAACTATGATCAATGGCTGGGGTGGGTTAGTCCGTGGTAGATAATAAACAGTCAAACAAGGTAACTATGATCAATAGCTGGGGTCTTCCCTGGTAGATAATAAACAGTCAAACAAGGTAGATACGATCAATACCTGGGGTCTTCCCTGGTAGATAATAAACTGTCAAACAAAGTAATTATGATCAGCAGCTCTTACTACAGGTGGACATGGTATCCAGTGTTAATTTATTGTCTGATGCAGGAAAACAATTTTCAAACAAGGTGACTATCATGGCATTTATTCATGTACTTATTCTGTCAGAGTTTCATCAACCTTATCAATTACTCTGACCAACAGACCAATGGAACAGCCAGTTTAAATGAAGGGACCTGTCATGAAGAATAAGTGATCCCTACAGGACATCAATGGATTATCTAGGATTCTAAACTAAGATCTCTTAGCAAGCAAATTAGAACAAAACTGGGATATTGTTCAAAATTTGATTATATAAATGTCCTAATTTTCATGAATTTTAAGGAATTGGGAAAGTTTTAATTCAAAGTGGGATTTATACTATAATTCTAAACTAAGTTCCCTTGGCAAGCAAATTAGGACAAAACTGGGATATTGTTCAAAATTTGATTATAAAATGTCCTAATTTTCATGAATTCTGAGGAATTGGGAAAGTTATAATTCAAAGTGGGATTTTTTACTATAATTTGTTGCAGACTTTGGGCCAAATATTGGCCTCTGAGTGCGTCTAAGTAAAACCCTGGCATGTGCATAATAGCTGGACTATGAACCACTTTCAAGACCTACCTAGCTGTCTTAACGCTGTGGCTTTCACAGTGCTCTTGATGTCCTCAAGCTGTGCGAACTGTTCGTAGGACTCCTTCGCCTGATTCACCTTCCCCTGTACCTCCAGCAAGTGAGCAATGTGTAGACGAACTGGAAAGAAGCAAAAAAGAATAAAAATTCATGCAACTGAAACACTGAAAAACTGGCCATCATGGGACTCTCAAGATGGTACGCACTGGGTCTCCTGACAGTATGAGGTTTCATGATGGTAAGAGGCTCCTGGGCCCCGTTCCTCAAAGCAATCTTAGCGCTAAGGTGATCGTAAGTCCCATACTTTAACATAGGCTTACGATCATTGTAGCGCTAAGATCGCTTTGGGGAACGAGGCCCAGATGGTAGGAGGGCTCCTGGGCCCCGTTCCTCAAAGCAATCTTAGCGCTAAGGTGATCGTAAGTCCCATACTTTAAAATAGGCTTACGATCATTGTAGCGCTAAGATAGCTTTGGGGAACGAGGCCCAGATGGTAGGAGGGCTCCTGGGCCCCGTTCCTCAAAGCAATCTTAGCGCTAAGGTGATCGTAAGTCCCATACTTTAACATAGGCTTACGATCATTGTAGCGCTAAGATCGCTTTGGGGAATGAGGCCCAGATGGTAAGAGGGCTCGGTATGGAGAGAGGACTTCTGATGGTACTAACGAGTTAAGCTGATAGGGTCGTTGTTGGCACACCTTATACTTCTGTATCCCAGTACCCCTGTGGACTTAGATATACCCGTCAATAGCTTCTCGTGAGACTTTTACGACATTACCGATTCACTACATTGGTTAAAGACTCATTTGTAGTTTTGTGACTCTGTAGTTACTTATTAGGTACTGTATTTTCTTGAGTATAGTGCACACTTTTTTCCAAAAAACACAGCTATAATGAGTTTTGATGGTTTTTCTCCCCAACGCTATAGGGTTATTATTATTTTAAATATATTTAATTAAAGCTGCAACTAAAATAACATGACATTGGAATACATTATTCCTGATAAAAAAAATTGTTTCAGATAAAAAAATTCCCGATACTTGCATTAAAATCCTTTAAAGTTATATCATTGGGTAAGTCTTAACCGAATCACCAGTAGATTCCAAGAAAACTGTGTACAGCTAGCAGATGCTAGCAGAACCAAAAATGCAATTTAAACAGTAGATCAATATGTCTGGTGATTTTGAATGTCAAATTACAAATTTGTACTGACCAAGTTTCTAAGTCACTCAATCGTTTACCGGAATTCGCTGAAGGGGTTGTAATTTTTTCTGCACAGAATATTCAATTTATTTATTTTCAAAAATACTGAAATTATACTTTGGCACGCACTATACTCAAGAAAATATGGTACTCAAAGGTACCAAGCTATCTAGTATAAGGTGTATCGATGACCCCATCAGCCAAAATTAACACCAGTCTGCCTTGCCATGTCATTTTGACAGTTGTGAAAGCAATCCCTTAGGAAAATGAATAATACACACACTAAACTCTCTACAAACTAAGGGGAATAATTCTGAACCAAGCAGGGCAATTTTACACTGAAAAAATTAAATTTTAAACGAATACAACCAGGAGGGTTGAGATAAAGATCTGAACAATTATCTAGCAATAGCTATTGTGCTGTTCATCAAGACATCAGTCGATTCGTACCACAAAAAGTGCAATGAAATCTAAAACAGCTAATAATAATGTCTCGTTTCCACCATAAAAGGCCTAATATTGAATATTAAAAGCCCCAAACACAACAGCACAGGCAATAAAGTCTGCACTTTCCGAAAGGCAAAAAGCAAACTTAAACCTACACCTCTGCTGCACCAAAGAAATGAGGTCTTCAATAACACTGCACACAAAAGATCACAGCTTGGAGACATTACTTCTGAATTTGATAATGATCAAAGGGGACTATTTTCCACAGTCTCTTCCTCTACTAAGGATGGTCTGAAGTCAGCAGCTTACAGCTTTCAAAACAGGCAGCCTTGCCCATCCCTTCTGTAATCATCAGTGTGTCTGGGAGTCACCAGGACACAACTGGGTTTGTACATGGCAGGGTGCTGTACTATATCATAAGGAGTGTCACAATTATCTCCCAATAAGTCTTGCAATACTTTGTTCATGATACGTTAGGTATCACAACAGCGTTAGAAATTGGCACTGGTCCTGTAGTCCTTGCCAAACTGCCCAATAGTAAAGGTATCATAAGGACTAGTAGAAATTTGCCATTTTTAAAGGTTTTGCTATATGTTATCATCATAAGGACTAGTGGACTAAACCTGATAGTATCTAATGCTGTATAAAATTATAACATTAATAAAAACCTTCAAACACAAATTTCGAACATCTTCCCAACAACTGCTAGTTTCTACCGCTGCACAATACTAAACTTGTGGCAATTTTGCGTGTATTTTTTTCATATTTCATGGGGATAGACACTAATAAAGGCTTGAAACTTCCTGAATATCTGATCTCATATCTAAAATAAAAATGTCTCATTTCAATCAATAATTTATTTTAGATAAAACTGGAGCAGCAAACGTAAGTGTTTTCTTTAAACTAAAAGAACATAACAACGTTAGAGATTGACACTGGTCCTATAGTCCTGGCCAAACTATTGGCCCAATATTTAAGGTATCATAGGGACTAGTAGAAATTGGCGCTTTTCAGGGTTTTGCTATATGTTATCATCATAAGGACTAGTGGACTAAACCTGATAGTATCTAATGCTGTATAAAATTATAACATTAATAAAAACCTTCAAACACAACCTTCAAACATCTTCCCAACAATCACACTACCAAATAAGATACATGACCAATAATTAAAGGATTTAAAAAATCCACCCAATGTCACCCGAAGTTGACCTTTGCGGTTGGACAAAAGAGGACAAGTACCTCCTACATCAACCACACTGGTCCGTGTCCAGTAAATCATGATAATAGCACCAATGAATACAACCCCTGCTGACATCTAACAATTCTCACTGAGTATAAAGCCCATGATAACTCAAACACGACCAAAACAATCGATTGCCTCCCCCAGCCGAATCAAACACATGCCTAACACCTGTCTCAGACTTATTTCTTCTCTCTATCCATCTGCTCATCCATCTGTCTGTCAAATACAAACCCAACCGTATTCCCCGATAAATCTCCCCGAGCTTTTTTTATATCACAGCCCGGAGGCACAATGCTTTTCAGATTTTCAGCTTTCGAAAGCTCCTTGCTATTATAACTAATGAACAATAGTCTCCAATTTCAGAGAGGCCTGCTTGACTGTTTTATAGCAGCAATGCTTATTTCACAGGACAAGGCCAAAACAAAGCAATTTATCCTTCATTAGAATTTCATCCCAAAACGAGGAACCAAGGGACAATATTCATTTTTGTGAGAGAAAAAAATTACCGTATTCAATGTAATAAGCGCCCAGGGCGCTCTCAGTATTAGACATAGGGGGCTCTTATTAGAATATTATTTTGGTGGAAAAAAACAGAGTTGAAAGATTAATTTCGTGGTTTATGGTGACGGCCTGAAATGTTTATGTACGACAGATATATTTTTTCAGAATTTAATTGCCATTAATTAGGGGTGCATATAACACACGAGTGCATATTATACGCGAATAAATAAGTCTTGTGTACATTGATCAATCGTAAGGGGTGCTAATTGGGATTGTTCATTGGCCAATATATTAGCAAATATCGCCGTGGGCGCTTATTAGAGTGGGGCGCTTATTATGTCGAATAGGGTAATAAAAAAAATATCTAGATACATTTTTTTAACCAATGTTACCATGAAACAATAGTTATGAGTTCCTAGAGATAAGAGACGTTTAGTCAAATGGGTTTAAGAGCAGATAATTAGAGGCTTAAAAGAGAAACCTGCCATTCATATAAATACATCTGTGATACTTTCTTTGGGACAAAACACCGGCAGCAATTGGGACGAACAAGAAATCAATTGTTGTGGCCTGGGGCAATTAATAATTTTGCCACCATGATGAATTTGAGATCAAATCAGCTAACCAGTTTACTGAATAATAAAGGCTTTGCGCCATGTGTGTTGCTACTAAGGATGATGAGGACACTTACTTCTTTGCTGATTTCATTATCAAACAGCGGATAATATTAATTTAATGGTTTTGCTTTGTTAAAGGACTTGATTCTGGCCTTCTGTTGTGGTTTCAAACCATCACCACTGCAGGAAGATAATGTGTCTGTATGTTTGTTGCAGTTGTGCAAAAAAAATTCTGACCTAATCAATACATGACCCTATCATATTTACCGTATTCGACGTAATAAGCGCCCACAGCGATATTTGCTAATATATTGGCTGGTGAAAATCCCAATTTGCACCACTTCCGATCGATCAATGTACACAAGACTTATTTATTCGCGTATAATAAGCACGCGCGTGTTATATGCACCCTTAATTATGGGCAATTAAATTCTGAAAAAATATATCTGTCGTACATAAACATTTCAGGCCGTCAGCATAATCCACAAAGTTTATCTTTCAACTCTGTCTTTTTTTTTAACCAAAATATTATTCTAATAAGAGCCACCTATTTCTAATTTTGAGAGCACCCTGGGCACTTATTACGTCAAATACGGTTCATTAAAATTATAAAATTATTTGAAAGTATCCTATCATAGTTCATGCATCATATAAATAATCTCCATTTTAATTTTCATTTCATATCAAAATTGACACAGCCATAATGCCAATACTTGGATATAATATTGTAATCAAAGTCATGAATAGAAATAATACTTACTTTCAACTTTCTCAAGAGAACATTCGTTTAAATCTGTCAGTGCCAGTCGGAAATGCTGAAAAACAAGGCAGAAAGAATGTCAGAAATGTTGAAAAGTGCGAAAATTGAAACAATGTCTTAAGCATGCAAACCTGTGAGAAGAACCCCATATATTCTATTTTCACTTTTTTTATAAAACACTGTCAGGAAGAAGAAACACGTAAGCAAGGAGCACTATCATAATATCACCTCCAAGAGCAGTTGTGAACGCACGACAAATACTGCCTCAAGGAATGGCATCCTATTCAGACAAGACAATTATTTATATCTGATCACGCGTAATGAAATAAACAAATATTAAGATGATGTAGATGACACTTGCATTTCTATACCAGCCGTCTTATGATACCTCCATCATCATGTTGATCAGGGTTATAAACTACGTTTTTGTCCACTAGTCCTTGATAATGATAACACATAGCAAAACCCCTAAAATGGGCCAATTTCTACTAGACTATGAGTAGTCCTTAGGATACCTTTACTATTGGGAAGTTTGGTAAGGACTACAGGACTAGTGCCAATTTTTAACACTGTTGATGTCAAAACATGCCTCATGCTGTCCCAACACAAACTTGACAAAAGACCTACAAATGCCACATCTTACAATAGTTTTGTGGAGAACATCTTCAGGAGAGTTACACCAGCTTATGAGCCAGCTGGAGACAAAGAAAATGTGCATGGTTTTATGATAGATAAAACTTCAACTGAGCAGCCTACAGGATCTACTACACCAAATCAGAACCAGTTGGGACAGTTGGGAGCCTTCAGTGCAGATCGAGAGGTATCTGCAGGCTGTGATTGAAGGATATTGTGTAAGATTTTTATGTCTTTTAAATGTAAATCCATCCAGTTATTAAAACTGACCATGTTTTTCTATATTTACTACTGTCTTTTTCAACATGATGACTTCTGCTGAATGTGACCACAGCTATTTTCAAGTAGGTGACATTTGGTGCGAAACTGGCGGTGGTGTGTTTAGCTTCCTGTACTCGGAAAAGGAGCTGGCTAAGCTAGTCACTTTTTTGTTTTTATTGCTGCTCTAAGGCCAAACTGTGCATACACGTACAGGTAATAGCTGTTGAATGCTTAGTTATTTAAAAAAAAAATATAATGTTACTATAGAAGTCTCTGGGAACATTTGGTTGTGTGTAACCTGTAACCTGTCTGATGCAGTGTCATATGTCTACCAAAGTATTTTTTGAATTATCTCCCTTGCTAAGTCACCCAGCAGTGTGATGCAGTCTGCGACTAGTTAACTTGTCATACAGACCCAGAAACAAATATGTACAGCCCATGCAAGTCTATAATAGTTGTCAAGTCTAGGTTACTGCAGGTTCTGAAAAAGAAGAGTCTCTTGGCACCTTCTTACTATATTTTTTTAAGAAAATATTCTAAGACCTTTCTGTGAAATATTTTCATTTCAGAGATCAGATGTTTGTCTTGCCACAAGTCCATGACCCGAGTCTAGTGTGTATAGATTATTACAGACCACATTCTAAGAGTAAAATCTACTACAAACAATGCAGGACAGAAGAGTGGATCGGTAGATTCAAATGTTTTTGGTGCCAACTGACAATGAAATCCAACTGTAGCATTGGGAGTAGGTATTTCATGGAACATGAGTAGTAGTAAGCATGGTTTTACGCCTCTTTTAGCAATATTCCAGCAATATCACGGCGGGGGACACCACAAATGGAATCGAACCCGGGTCTTCAGCGTGACGAGCGAACGCTTTAACCACTAGGCTACCCGACCGCCCCTCATGGAACATGATGTACGAGACATAGAGATAAAGGCTAGCCTCTACGGTGTGTCACAAGGCTCTGGCTAGCACATCCAAGGTTATTTACAGCCCTACAACTGATGGAGGTTTGGATCCCATTTCTAGCATTCGTAGACATGCACGCAGATTGGCAAAATGATACCCAACTGACGACATGGATACTACCAATGGTCAAACACACATGCAGTGGTGTACCATTTTATTCATGTTATTCAGTGCCTGTCAGAGTGAGTGAGTGAGTGAGGTGGGTTTTATGGCTGCTTTGAACAGTATACCAGGTATGCAGGTTTCAGACGTTTACCACTTTAGTGAAACCCACCTGAATTGGTTGGGTGCTACAAACCTAGAAACATAATCGAGCTGAATCAGGATTCGAACCCATATTCATAGTTTTATGTCACGACCAAGGGACACAACTCTGCATAGTGTCTTGAAACTCCTTAGACATGTGGGCCACCCTGTGTCCCGCTGGTTACAGTGAGTGAGTGAGTGAGTGAGTGAGTGAGTGAGTGAGTGAGTGAGTGAGTGGGGTCTTATTCCGCTTTCAGCACTCCTCAAACCACATCACTGCCATTATGGGATTCTCCCACTTTACCCACATTGGAAATCTAACCTCCAGGGCCTAAATGGGGCATAATGGGACGAAATTAGGAAAAATGGTTCACATTTTCTAAAACAAACAATTTTTTGTTGCTGCTTTTGAAAAAAAATATTGATCATATGTACTCCTTCCAGCAATTTCAGGAGACCTTCCATAATGTAAGTGGACAAATTGTTCCAGAGGCCACTCAATCCAACACTAAGTATTAATGAGACCATTATGAACAAAGGGGTGGACATTTTAAGCTCTTCTAAGTAAACCACACATGATCGATGCTATTACATAATTTGCAAATATAACACTATCTTTATTGGGGAATATTTTGTAGTTTCAGGCCAAAAAACAATGAAAGACAGGGAAAATCCAAATAAATCCAAATAGATCCCCGAACACTTCAAAATCAAATCAAATCAACTTATATATACAGCTCAAAATGAATTTTGAAGCGCTAGTTTCCCCTTCCCATGAAGATATTCTTCATTACAGATGCCACTCCTGTAGACAGTTTGTCCTTCAGCATTGGCAAGGGGAATCACTGTGTGAAGAGACCAATTAATATACCGTATTCGACGTAATAAGCGCCCAGGGTGCTCTCAAAATTAGAAATAGGGGTCTCCTATTAGAATATTATTTTGGTGATAAAAAACAAAGTTGAAAAATAAATTTCGGGGTTTATGCCGACAGCCTGAAATGTTTATATACGACAGCTATATTTAATTGCCCATAATTATGGGTGCATATTACACTCGAATGAGCATTTTACGCGAATAAATAAGTCTTGTGTACATTGATCAATCGGAAGGGGTGCTAATTGGGATTGTTCACTCGCCGATATATAAGCAAATATCGCCATGGGTGCTAATTAGAGCGGGGCACTTATTACATCAAATACGGTACCCCTCACTTCCAACCACCTACTCCTCAAAAAACAGTGGATCTTTTACATGGCATATTTTAGTTCACCGGAATAACTAATGTTACAATGTGATTGATCTTTACATCATGACTCCCACTAAATCATGCAAGGTCGACAGAGCCAATTAGCTTAAAATTGTCCTATTGCCTTGGTTGGCCCTAATGATGGCATGGGGTTTATGGTTCCTTCGTAGAACTGCTGGAACATATCACATATATATGAGTGAATTGGGTTTTATGCTGCTTTTAGCACCATTCCAACAATAGCATGTCACCATGATGAACAATCGCTGTTACCAGTGGGCTACCAAACCACCCCTCATACACATGTTTGTTTGTTTGTTTGTTTGTTTGTTTGTTTGTTTGTTGTTTGTCGCCGCACTCAGCAATATTCCAGCTATATGAAGCGGTCTGTAAATAATCGAGTCTGGACCAGACAATCCAGTGATTGACATCGTGAGCATCGATCCACGCAATTGGGATATGACATGGATCAACCAAGTCAACGAGCCTGACCACCCGATCCCGTTAGTCGCCTCTTATGACAAGCATAGTCGCCTTTTACAGCAAGCATGGGTTGCTGAAGGCCTGTTCTAAGACCTGGATCTTCGCGGGTCAACACACATGTACTGAACATGGGTTGTTGCCATGTGGTGAATTGTACCAGGGTCTGTAGCTCGACAAGCAGCTGCTTTCACCTCAAGGCCCTTAACTTTCCTGCTGAGACCGATGAAACTGTAACACGGGGTATTCTGAACGATGGTTACGGGTTTAACGACTGAATCCATACAATCTAGACCATCTATTAGCCATTCCAGAATGTTCTTTTGTTTAGCTTTCAAATTTGTAATCGAGAATTTGTCAAAATGTTTCGAAGCGTAGTCGCCAATTTGAAATTAGTGCCTTAAAGCATGAGAAAGCTTCCTCCTGATTGGTCATTCCATCGGTCGGTCAAAGTTCGCGCAAGGTCGGTTTGACGTGACCCGTAATGGGATGTCCTCAGATCTTTGTTTAGCGGTGGCGAGAACTAAGATCTGATTTTAATGAGATTGAAGTTGACCATGAAATACCAGTGCAGACATTTCAACTAAACAGGCAGAAAAGTCTTACTGCAATGTGTATGTAATCATACAGCCTGCAGGAGTTGTACAAGTTAACCAACAGAAACCATGTGAGGTGAGGTGAAATGGGGTTAAAAGCTGTGTCCAAGATTATTGCACTTATATAGCGACATGCATGCACGTGTGTCTGTGGCTGCTTGTACTAGTCCGGACTGGTGCCGATTTATAGTGCTAGCCCACTGAGATACCATGCTGCAGTTTAACATGAATACCCCACTTAGAAACAGTATATTGACTCCAAGCCAACCAGTCCTTGCTTTAGCCCCTTAATGCCGAGCGCCAGACAGGGTAACAAGTGCCATCTTTTAACGTCTTTTGGTATGACGCGGCCGGGGATCGAACTCCGGACCTTCCGCTTTCCGGGCGGACGCTCTACCACAAGACCACGGAGACGGTCCTGAATCAACAAAGACCACTAAGTGGTGACTAGTGCAAACAGTCAAGGAGCTATAAGAGAAAGAAATAGTCCGCAGGACTATAAGCCTATCTCACAAACAAATAACTGACACCATCAGTCTCCAAAAAGTTGTTTGCATTTCACAACACCCAATATTTTGTGAGTACATGTTGCAACCAAAACAAAACCTAATTTTACTGCTTTCCACACAACAAATCAGGGAAGTAAAATGGTTACAAGCCCATTGGCTCAAACATTGTTCATACCATACCAATTACCTATCTCAGGACCCTAGTGAATAAATTAAAAAATTAATCCAGCTAAAGTGTAGAATAGTTTGGCAAGTTTAGATTGGTTAATTTAAGCATTGAGCTGAGGCAATGTTCCGGGTCCATTTAGATTTTACTTCTTATCTTTTTGTAGATATATATCTTTAAATACGATAACTTTATTTCTGGGCTTAATGTTTGTCTACAGTGTCTGTTTGTTTCCCCTAAACACAAACAACCTTGGCATTGTCCTCAGCCAGGCTTAATGAGGTGCACAGTTAGTCACAGGCTTCTATAAAAAGTGAATAGAACAAAAACATTGAACTCGTGCGTGTCATTTGTCAGGCAGCATCAAGCAAACAGGGTGGACAAGTTAGGCTGCTGCAGTTCATGTGAAACACACACACGTACCCACCAGCTAGCTGAGGTAGTAACCAGGCCTCACGGACACCATCCACACAGGCACAGGGATATTCATGGAACTTTGTTTCCAGTGACAATTGAGTTTCAAGGGGTTATAATTAGGTGTGATGTAAGCCGAAAGGCAATCATTTACCTTTTGAAAAAAATTCTCATTTGTGTGATTTGCTGATCAAAATGAAAAGGACTCTTGTAAGAGACTGACTTCAGAGTGAGTTGAGTCCGGTTTAACGCCGCTTTGAACAGTATTCCAGTTATATCACGGCGTGTCAGCTTAATGTGGGAGGAAAGCCCGAAGTGGACTTGAAGCAGTCAATACAATTGATCTGTCTGTGAATGGGCGGGCGTGGGAAGGTGGGTGGGTGGATGGGTGGGGTGAGTGAGTGAGAGTGAGTGAGTGGGTGGGTGGGTTGGTGGGTGGTTGGTTGGTTTGGTGAGTGAGTGGGTGAGTGGGTGAGTGAGTGAGTGAGTTAGTGGTTGGGTGGGTGAGTGAGTGAGTGAGTGAGTGAGTGAGTGAGTGAGTGAGTGAGTGAGTGAGTTGGGATTAATGCTGCTTTGAACATTATTTCATATCACAGCATGTCAGCTTGACATAGGAGGAAAGTCCAAAGTGATGTATTCCTTGGATGGGTGACACCACGAGCACAGATATGCTGCTAATAACCCTACAACATATTGAGCCAGGACATGGTGTTATAGTTGATAGTTGATAGAATAATAATGAAATGCAGACACCTGGATAATGAAGGGATTTTGATCAATTCATTTTCGAGGACACTGACTGATTGTTATCCTAAACGTCCTACGATTTAATAAAACATTTCTTACTAATACAAAAGATGACTATAAAACTTGAAACAATTCTTTCTTTCTTTCTTTATTACTATAGTAATCTGTCATTAACTATAATAATATGAAAGAATCAGGAGTTCTTTAACTTCTTTTGAGTAGTATATACCATAAGTTTCATATGTCAGGCTACCACACAACACTTCTAGAGAAGAATGAGTGAGTGAGTATGGTTTTACAACGCTTTTAGCAATATTCAAGCAATATCACGACAGGGGACACCAGAAATGGGCTTCACACATTGTACCCATGTCGGGAATCGAACCCGGTCTAAGGCGTGACGAGCGAATGCTTTAACCACTAGGCTACCCAACCACCCCCCCATAGAGAAGAAAGTTAATCAGGCAACAAGATACCTAAGCCCTTCCTATTATATATTAATAACCACAGACAGAAAGAGCTTCAATTAGCATTGCAGCAAGACCACGTCAAGGGATGCCATGCAGTAATAGGCTCTGCCTACTGTACCCACGGGAGGAGTCAAAAGCAGGTCTTCAGCATGCCGAGATAATGTTGTAACGACTAGACTACGCAATCTGCCGCCCCCTTACTTCCATAAACAACTAGCCTAGAAACCTACATTTAACCACATATATCAATGTGTGATATTTTTAACCTACACCTACAAACGGCAACCATATTGACTGATGATAAATTTCTAAGTGCATGTATCCCCTGAATAGTTCCTATACTGACACACCAACAGAAAGAAGATCTTCCATGATAACGTCCTCTGGGGGTGTACACTGTCAGACTAAAATAGCCTTTATCTGATTAGATGATGAGAGGTTGTCATATATCATAGGAAGTGATGTGTTATCCAATCTGTCAAACTTTACTGGTCTTTCCTAATACTTAAATATTCTTAGAATCTATCATGTGCAAGCTCCCAACCTAGCAGATACGCCAATCTCTGACCAACCATTAATTCCATCTAACCCCAATTCATGAAAAATTATATCATCCAAAACACTTACCATGAAACAATATAAATAAAAGACATGATCAATTATTTCCGTTAAACCTGCACTGACTGCTGGTTGAAGCTTGTTTCCAGATACAAATAAAGTGTATATGATCATTGTTTGTGTCTTGATACCAAGAAGCCTGATAAGAGTGCAAGTATCTCCATGGAACAACTTGAAAATACACTTACATCTCGTATATATCTTGTTCAGCATTGAAATGATTAAACCAAAACTGATGATCATACTTCATTCATGAAAGTATAAATGGAAAAAACGTGATAAACCTTTTGTGGTTATTTTCACCTATCTCAAAATGGCAGGAAAGAAAAGACTGCAGCTTGTCTCCTATCTCAATCTTGCGTCATCAAAACAAACTCAACACGAAAAAAAAAAGAAATCCGAAACTTCAATACTCACACTGACCAAATAAAAATGATCAAAAGTAATGAAAATGTCCACGAATGAAATCTGCTGATTTCCCTGTTCTGCTCTGGTAAATAAGGCCACAAGAAAATATATTCCGTAATATCCCAGGTGAAAATATAACCTCTCCAGCTGAGGAAGCTGCTGCACGCAAACTAAACAACCACATCATGTTAGCTTTGCCTCTCGGCTGTGTTTGCTTGTCACCGAATGGAGACAAACGCAGCCAGTATCACGTAGCCCAGACTCGGTGTCCGTCAGACAGGGTCGAGAGATAGATGCCAGGACTCCTCGCGGCACACTTCACACCAGCTCACATCTGGTCTTGACCTCTAAAAGGTCAGCAGTGTTCCGCCTGCCAGCAACAAGTCGGTGAGACAGGCATGTAGATGTTTACAGCTCTGAGTGGAGACTATCACTGTCATAGTCTGAGTGGAGACTATCACTGTCATAGTCTGAGTGGAGACTATCACTGTCATAGTCTGAGTGGAGACTATCACTGTCATAGTCTGAGTGGAGACTATCACTGTCATAGTCTGAGTGGAGACTATCACTGTCATAGTCTGAGTGGAGACTATCACTGTCATAGTCTGAGTGGAGACTATCACTGTCATAGCAATAAGACCAGGTTTTCTTGTGTTTACATAAATGAGAATATTTTTGTGAATGATTTGAATGTTATTTTTGTACCTATTTCTTTCTCAGGGATTTCTCATTTTCAGTTGAAAAAAATCAATTGAACGGATGAAATATCGAAAAAATATTTTTTCCACTATGGATAAATTTATGTCTTGGGTGCCCCTATTTTGTCACGTCTTGCCAACATGAGATATACAAAGTTGGTCGGTTTGTTGTGTAACGCCGCACTCAGCAATATTCTGGCTACATGACGGCGGTCTGTAAATAAGAGTCTGGACCAGACAATCCAGTGATTAATATCATGAGCATCAATCCACGCAACTGGGATTGATGACATACATCAACCACCCGATTCCGTTAGTCGCCTTTTACAACAAGCATAGTTGCCTTTTACAGCAAGCATGGGTCGCTGAAGACCTATTCTACCCCGGATCTTCACAGGTCAGATAGACGAAGGGTTGGGCCTACTTGCACAAGTGACTACATTGCTGTGACTATTAAAAGTCTATGTTAAATTCTTTTAAATCAGTTTATAAACCTTATTCTATCATTCAAGCAACAGAATACAAACTCTATGTAATACAGATGAATCTGTTCTCAACAAAATGAAGGATTTTTTTCTTTGATCTGTACAGAATGTCAATTTTAAACATGACAGAATAAAACGCCTCAAGACATACTTCAGAAAAATAGATGAAAACAAAAATTGCATCCTAGAAGTCACCATTGGTGAACATGATATTGCCTCAGCTGGACAAAATCCAAATTTGTTAAAGGGAGATAACTTCTCAATGCCCCGGCTATCATCATACAACAATACGTTGACATGTATCTGAGATCTTCACTACTGTTAGCTAAGAAAGGATTTCAAATGTCTTTGTTGCTATTAAATCACATCCAATGCCTTTCTTATTTTCAAATATTATAAGGGCTGGACAATGCACATCACCTGATCACTTCCCCTTTGCAAAATCTCCAGTGAAATCATTGTGACCATTATCCAATTACGTCTAGACTAAAAGTCGAGATCATTTCTCCTATGAATTTAATGCATTTCATGTTTCAGTTTCAACATACATTTTATAGTTTTAGATCACAGCAATGATCGTCCTACTGATCAGAGCTGTGCCTGGGGCGGAACTGTGTTGACAGGCTTTCTTCTGTGAGTTATCTTGTAGTAGAACTAAAACAGCAGATCGAGTGTCAATCACCGTTGTTTGAATTTGATGGGCTCCGAGTGAATGGGTGGGTGATATGTTTGTTTGTTTGTTGTTTGATGATGCACTGGTAATATTCCAGCTATATGATGGCGGTCTGTAAATAATGGAGTCTGGACAAGACAATCCAGTGATTGACATCATGACCATTGATCCAATGGGATACGATGACATGCATCAACCAAGTCACTGAATCTGACCACCCGAAATGGGCTTCACACATTGTACCCATGTCGGGAATTGAACCCGGGTCTTCGGCGTGACGAGCGAACGCTGTAACCACTAGGCTATCTGACCACCCCGCGGGGTTAGAAATTAACACAGCCCACAGGTTAGCCCAAGGGTCCCAATTTCCCCATTGTTTTAACATGACATCAGTTATCATTACCCGGGCTAGGAAAACTTTTCAGTTTAGTTCTAATGCTGAAAAGTGAACTTGATTCTAATGTTTGCTATGCAAACTTGATGTACAAGACACTAATTTGTTTACAACTTCGACAAAAATATAAACAAAATACTGCTTCAACTTTACAAGCTTCTAGCACTTTTAGAAAACATAATTCAGTTTGTGCTAAAATCTGTTTTAGTCTTCTAGCCCGAACCTTTTATTTGACATCTTTTTCAGTAGATCCTTGTGTTAATGCAAAGCTTTCATACCAATATGTTTTTTACTAGACTCAGGCTATGGACTAGTGGCTAAAGTCACAGAATGATAACTTAATATTTCCAAATGTTTAAACTGTATTGTTTTAGTATACTTACTTTCAAACCTGCGTCATAGTTGTTAATGACTTTGAACATCAACCCAAGACGGATATGGACTTCGTTCGCTCTCTTAAACCCTGGATCAATATACAGCACCTGCTGGAACGCCTTCACAGCCCTGCAATACACAAACAAACACAATTAAACATATAGTAACATAATATAATAAAAATAACAAAGTCAGACCATCACATTCAGACGGTTTCAACCAAAGTTTTTATGACCGGAAATTTGTACATAAATTTACAAGTTTATTTGTCAAGGACCAGATGGGTTAATTTGTACATGCACATAAAGGCTGGATGGATCGTACAATGTGTGACTTGAATGATGTCTCATTGTCACTGTACAATAACGACATTACTGTCATCATCATTCACAACACAACACATCCAAAATATGTGAGAACAGCCAAGTAGTTTTGATACCTAACGCGTAAACGTTACCTAATTTGCATATGCTATCTAATTTGCATGTTACCTAATTTACATATGTTACCTAATTTGCATACAAATGTAATCCATGTTGCGTTTGTTGTTGAACACCATACCAAGCAATATTGCAGCTATGGAATGGTGGTCTGTGAAAAATAAAAGCTAGACCAGACAGCATTAGTCCTGTCGTCCTTGCCAAACTGACCAATAGTTAAGGTATCATAAGGACTAGTAGAAATTTGCCATTTTTTAGGGTTTTGCTATATGCTATTATTATAAGGACTAGTGGACTAAAAATGCCAGACAACACAATAATTGACATCATGAGTATCAATTTACGCAATACTTGCACAGAATGTGCCAAATGCTTTTGCCTCAATGATCCCAATCTTGTCTCGCATTGTTTGCTTCACTGGAATGTCGTCATAACATATCGGATCTCACAGTTTGTGTATCGTCCAAGCCCTAGTATAGATACAAATTTTGAGCAGAGAAAATGCATGTCACTTTTGACTTGAGGCAATCTCCGCACACACCAAAGTAAATACAAAATGCATGATCCCTCTACTTTCATGCTACTCAGAAAAGCCATGTTTGCAGCTAAAACATTTCTGATTAGACATTTTGCCTTTACCTGTTAACATCATGGCTAAATCCACAGTTACTTTACCACTAACCAGTCCATCCTCTAAAACCCTGCTCACTTGAAACGCCTAACCTTATTACCTGTCTCCAGACAAGAACCTCAAGCTAGTTATCCATGTTATGGGCCCAATTCCCCTGACTTCCTCCCCAAAACATGGATAAATATCCCATCACTACTACATAGTAGTTCAACCATACACCTTGGCCTAATTTTCTTACTTATCTAACTACCAGCAGTTAATTGACGTCTGCTTCCATTGACCCTAAATGACCTCTGTCTCTGACGTAACTGCCAGTCAGACAAGAGACTTTGGCCACAAAACAATGATTTCTCCCTTGCCAGACAACTTTCAAACAATGATCCCTAAGCTTGCTCGTAACAAAGCTACCATGTTTCTTCAAGTTCTCATCAATGAAACATTGTTCCCAGAGTCCATCATTCCTAATGATATCTATGCCTGACGAAATTGAAAGCAGTCTACTTGTCTGTGAACCAAACTTGAATTTTAGTACTCAGAAGATTTCCAAAACACTGCCACTGCTACTTATGAGGTGAGGTGAAATGGGGTTTAACGTCGCGTCCAAGATTATTGCACTTATATAGCAACGTGCATGTAAGTGTGTGTGTTTGTGTGGCTGCTTGTACTAGTCCGGACTGATGCTGATTTAAAGTGCTAGCACACTGAGATACCATGCCGCAGTTTAACATGAATACCACACTTTACCATCTTTTAACGTCTATTGGTATGACACGGCCGGGGATCGAACCCTGGACCTTCCGCGCTCCGGGCGGATGCTCTACCACTAGACCATCCATGGAGGCGGTATAGAATATTCACAAAAACATCTTTTCAAAATAACAGTACCTATCGAACCACATTTGAAACCATTTAATTATTTATTAATAAACCTTTGCTCATTTCATTAGAGTCTTCTTAAAGGAGGAAACTTCAACACACGACTTAAAGCATTAAACTGACAATAAGACTATCAAACTTCAAATAATCTTACAGATTTTTTTTTGTGTCACTGGATCATCTTTTTCTTTAAAACTGTTCCTGTAAATTTAATTCTAAAAATCAATTCAAAGTGACATATATCAGCTACATTTTGAGTCAAGTATATGTCACAACAAAATGTAAATATAAGCATGGCGAAGAAAAAGGCTTTATTCCAATCAGCTGACATTTGTAGGAGCTTACCACAGCAATCTCATTGACATTTTCATCCCAAACATATGATATATCATTATAGTAACCTACTGGGCATTACATAAATCACAGGCCTACATGGAATCTTTTGGGCTACATACTTATACACCATGCCAAGAGGTCATTCCACATTGGTAAACAAGCGTGGATAGTGTTATTATCTCACCATGTCAGATGGAATATTGCTCACTGTGGCATAAAACATCATTCTTTCTTCTCATCCTTGTAGTGCATCTACTTTCAATAATAATGATGATGATGATGATGATGATGATGATGACATATATTTGTCAAGCACCATAGTCCATCCGTTGAAGCATGCTTTGTTTGTTTGTTGTTTAAAGCCACACTCAGCAATATTCCATCTATATGACAGCGGTCTGTAAATAATCGCGTCTGAACCAGACATTCAGTGATTGACATCATGCACATCGATCCATGCAATTGCGATAAGATGACATGCATCAACCAAGTCTTAATTTGTCAAAAATAGCAAGTAACAAATGTTATTTTGGGGATAACATTTTCTCAGTAAAGTACAGATTCACATACTTCTTTGGGGTGAGTCCCGTCCAGAGTGAGCAAGAGTGAGGCTCCTAATTGCCAGCATTGGCATTGTGTGTTCAAAAGTACCAAGATAGCACATATTCAAGTGATTCTCACTGTTTTAAAGGTGGTACTAAATCAATATTTAATAATGTCTAGATGATCTAACTAGCACCGCACTCAAGATTATTCCCTCACTAACATGCTGACCAAGCATGTTGGCCTTGTCTCGTCCATCAACCGTTGGACATTTTCAAACAAATCTACTTAGTCTGGCCTGACCATAAACATCTAACCTGTGAACTTTTTGAAATGACTGATAGAGCATCATGTTCACTTTTGGAGGGTCCTATCTTATACGGGGCTGTCCTTTGCAATGCTGAAATCTTACCCTGTGTCCTGATACAAAGGATAATGGCTGATGAGAAAATGACAGCTTAATTCCTCTGGTGACAGAAACAATACCTGACTGACCCACTGTCAACTGGATTCAGTGTTTATGATCTACTCTCACTGACAACATACAGCTGCACATCGCCAGGATAAATTCCAGGAAAGCTAGACGCTGTTGTCAAGGAAGGACCCCTGGGCCTTACAGTCAAATGAAGGTTCAGTTGAACTCCCAACAGACTTTTTGTATAAACCGAGCAACACCTTACTCCACTGCAGTACATGTTCATGAATCTATTTCCATGAGTGAGTGGGGGCACGGGTGGCCAAGTTGTCTAAGGCACTGCGATTAGCTGTGAAGAGTTGCGTCCCTTGGGGACGCCAGAAACCTATGATCGTGGGTTCGAATACCGGTTGGCCCCAATCATGTTTCTAGGTTTGTCAGCACCATACCCGTGCTCGTGGGTTTCACCGAAGTGGTAAATGTCTGAGACCTGCATCACTTCGGGCTTTCCTCCCACATTAGGCTGACACACCGCGATATAACTGGAATACTGTTAAAAGCGGCGTCAAACCCAACTCACTCACTCACCCCATGAGTTTTACACCATGTTTAGCCTTATTAAAGCCATGTCATGTCAGGGGGAAACCAAGAATAACTCCAAACACTTAACCCATCCCGAAGAATCAAACCAGTGTGTGACAAGCCAACACTACACCACAGGGCTACCCAACTGCCCCTTACTTGTTACCACCTTTTAGTAATATTCCAGCAATATCAAGTCAGGGGACACCAGACATATTGCCCCAACATGGGGAATCAAGCCCTACCCTTTGCTGCCCGAAGAAACGCTTTCCCCACTAGGCCACCCAACCGCAGTTACAATACATGGAATGATTTTTAACATTTTTCTATACGGTGCCAGCAGCTGAAATACTGTCAGTCAGGCGACAATAAAACAGACAATAAAACACATACATCCCAGCCATTGTGGCTTCTATATACCATCTCCCAGGGTGGGTGCGGTGGGTTCACAACAAGCCCTTCATAATGCACATAAAGGGAGCTGTGACATAAGTCAGACAAAAACACTCTCCACAACATGCACAAACAGCATAAAGCCTGCAGTCTATTCTCAGTATTAATCCAACCATTTCCAACGAACTGCCTCCACTCTGTGCGGACTGACTGCTCCAGTTGTATCAGGTTATTTCTATAATGGAAGTCAATACGATGACCCATGGGCTTTCTCCTGCTACTGGTGCAGGTTCATGGTACAGGGGACACCAATAGCTGCCGCCACAGTCGCTCAAGTTGTGGCATGTGTACCCAGATGCCCGTGTTATGTACCTACTGCTTTGTCAGACAACATCATATACAATTACTGAGTTAATACAGCACTTTGACATACGATGATTGAAACATTCGTTTTCCATCTGTTGACACTGACTGACACATTCCTGCTGTGTGGGTCGAAAGAGTCAGTGATGAGTGGAATACGTGATCGATTGGTTGAAATAGTACTGTGCATTCACCAACACACTCAATGTCCCTAGTATTCCATGCTTGACTGACGAGATGAGCAATGAGGTCACAGTGGTTACGTGTGACCCGACTCTGTGTCGCCATAACCTGACCGAATGCTGACAGCGAAGATTGTTGCTCATACTATCAACTAGTCCACAGAACAAACTTTATTTGCAGGGTAGAGTTGCATCCCTTAGGCAGGCCAGAACCCTATGACCATGGGTTCAAATCCTGGTTCGCCCCGATTGTGTTTCTAGATGAGTGAGTGAGTGAGTATGGCTTTAAGCCGCTTTTAGCAATATTCCAGCGATATCACGGCGGGGGACACCAGAAATGGGCTTAACACATTGTGCCCATGTGGGGAAAACCTGAGTCTTCAGCGTGACAAGCGAATGCTTTAACCACAAAGCTACCCCAACTCCCCAATATATTAACAGACATGAATGTAGAAATGATAACTAGTAACAAAGCACTGGAGCATAACATTTGTCTCGCCATTTTGGAAGCTGCATTATCATATTCCCACCAGAACAGTACCCAGGACTATATCACATGGAAACAACACTAAGCACATTTTTATAATGTCCTACCCATTTCACTACAAAGCTGATATAGTGAATGGGTAAAAATGTTGGAAAGTGTATAAACATATTTATATAATTTATATAATTTATATAATTTATATAATTTATATAATTTATATAATTTATATGATTTATATAATTTATATATTTTATATAATTTATATATTGTATATATTTTATATAATTTATAGAAATTATATAATTCCAAATATTTCTCAACTTGTCTTGACTAAGGGACTTTCGAGACTCGACTGCCTTCCAGATATATCCCAAAGGACAATGAGGGAAAGTTCATGGCCATGACTAAGCAACACAAAGAATTTTCATCTTTACAGAATTATCTCAAGTACTGCAATCTGCATCAAGAATGTGACCTGAAGAGGCTGACAGGCTGTGATGGCAGTGCAAGCACCTGTTGTTCAGATGGATTTTCAGCTAGTTAACTGCTGCTGGCTGATGGTATACTATAGGGTAGCAGGTTTAGGCCTGGGTATGGCTGAGTGCATCTCTACAGCCCTGAGCCGACTGTTACATACTGTTCAGTCACAGATGTGTCACCAGGACATGTCTCTATCACTATAGCAGCTGACCCTTTGATATATGAAGCATCTTACACCACAGTTGTATCACTTCCTTGTTCTGTGAGGAGAGCAGGAAAGAGGGGCAATGGAAGGAGGTTTGGGGGGAGGGAGGTGGGGGGAACAAGAGGGAAGAATGGTGGGGAAAGAGGAAGACAGATGGGGGAACAAAGTAAAGGATGGGGAGGGGAGACAAAGAGAGGAGGAGAATGGGAAGAGGAGGTGTGGCAAGGAGAAATGCGAGGTGGGCATTGGGGAGTTGGAAGGGACAAGGCAAGAAGATGAGGGGTGGTGGGATGGGGTGGGGCAAGGAGAAGGAGAGGAGTTGGGGGACTGGCGAGGAAGGAGGGATGGTTGGGATGGGGTGGTTGGGATGGGGTGAGGCAAGGAGAAGGAGAAGAGTTGGGGGACAGGCGAGGAAGGAGGGGTGGTTGGGATGGGGTGGGGCAAGGAGAAGGAGAAGAGTTGGGGGACAGGCGAGGAAGGAGGGGTGGTTGGGATGGGGTAGGGCAAGGAGAAGGAGAGGAGTTGGGGGACAGGCGAGGAAGGAGGGGTGGTTGGGATGGGGTGGTTGGGATGGGGTGGTTGGGATGGGGTGGGGCAAGGAGAAGACTACTCACCATTTGCAGAGGACAAAAAAATAGTTGTGTGGTCCTTAGAAATAGTGAAGTTTAGTCTCTTCTTACTAATTGTTTTTCTTGGCCTGTTACGGTAAGATTTTTTTCTTTTTGATTTTTTTTTTAATCAGCAAAACAGATCTGTGACATACCCTGTCTGAAAAGTGGTGAGTGTTTGCCTTGGAAAATCCCAATCATCGATCTGCTTTTTATTAGAAAATCCTAATTCTTTTTCCCCAAAAAAGTTCAGGTTCAAGTGATTCGCAACATTACACAGAAAACATACTTTGTATCGGAGCCGAATCTGATCAGCTGATAGAAAAATAAATTTTAATGCACAAGCACAAATCTATCACAGCCACAGAAAGCATGCTGGTAAAAAGAGAGGACCTTTGCAATCAGACCTATCCCTTTCAGAAATACCTTTGATACCAAAGAATCTGAAACATGTCTTACATCTCATATTCCACACAACTACCTATCAGTAGATAAAAGGATGAATCCCAACAAAACAAATAACCTTTCAACGAATTCAACTCTCTGATAAACGGGGGCATGGGTGGCCCAGTCGTTTAAGGCACCACAATTCGCTGTGCAGAGTTGCGTCCCTTGGGCACGCCAGAAACCTATGATTGTGGGTTTGAATCCCGGTTCACCCCGATTATGTTTCTAGGTTTGTCAGCACCACACCCGTGCTCGTGGGTTTCACCAAAGTGGTAAACGTCTGAGACCTGCATCACTTGGGCTTTCCTCCCACATTAAGCTGACACGCTGTTATATAACTGGAATACTGTCAAAAGCGGCGTTAAACCCAACTCACTCACTCACTCATGCTGAGAAACATTACTCAGCTGAATTTTGATCAAGCTTAATGATCCGATAGATTTGGACTTGTTAAATGGGCAATTACATTTAAAATGTATCCCTGGAAAGACTGAAAATATCTAAACCTTATTACGACGTCTTTGACACCACAAGAATGAGGTTTGTCCTGGCCCAGGGGATACTCTGCTGATCCAATATCCCCAAATGGGATTTGTCTCAAGTCTGGACAAACAATTGCATAACACTGAACCATTGTGATAGGGTGTTAGGTAAATACTTTCTTCCCTAGCAGACAAGGCAGGTCAATGACCTCTTAGAAGTATGCCGTCAATATTTGGCAGAAAAACAGCTGTCGGGAATATGCCATGTTGAACTCAGAGAGACTGCTGTCCCCATGGCTAACGATTGAATGAATGAATGATCCTGCCTGAAAATAGCTCTTGTTGACCAATGGCCTATTGACATGTTAACTAAAATTTCAACATTAACAAACTTTCAGTTAATTAAATGCATTCAAGTTAGTTATTCTTGGATTATATTTTGTTCGCCAATGCATTCATGAGTTTCTTAACGTGACAAAATGTTCAGGAAAGAGAGCTGAAACAGTGAAACACTACTTCCTTGCAAATCAATTCAGCAAATACTGTCACAATGAATAGCTCATGGTTTCAAGTCAACTGGGCCATCATAGTCTGTGATCCAAGAGACAAGACTAAGTCATACTGAACCCTTAGTTGGAGATAAAATATTTAAATATAGGGGGCAGCGGTGATGCATCAAGAAATTATTTATTACTGACTGGAAAAGCAGATCGCTTTGATTTTTGTCCAAACTGTTGCATAGAAGCCTGACCATCACCATCATTGATCACCATCATTGATCATCCCCATCATCACTGACCATTGCCATCATCATCATCATCATCATCATCACTATCATCATATCAGCGATCATCATCATCATCATCATCATTAGAACTGAACAGAACTGAACAAAAACCAATCTTCTTATTCCATCGCATCAGCAAGAAATAAATACTCCAAAAGACCTCTGAGGAAACAAATGAGACTGTGATCCCGTCAATCCTCCCGAATCAACAGGTACACTTCAGGCAGTCACTGTCCAAATAGCGGGGGTGACAAATAAGAGGACAGAAAATACCGCCGGGGGGTGACTGATCTGTCGCAGGAATGTGAGGAAGCTATCCCACAGTAGTTCAATACAACAGGAGCCAGGAGTGCTTTGTCCCACCTCCACAATCGTAATAACCTACTGCTGGACACTGACCTGCCCCAGCCCACATTGTAAGGGGCTGCTGGAGTACACTTCCATTCACAAATCAGGTCTTACTGTCATCATAAGGATAGGCTTTTCACTACAGTACCGTTTAATGAAAACTTCCTGACTTGGTTGATGCAAGTCATCGTATCACAATCGCGTGGATCAATGCTCATGATGTCAATCACTGGATTGTCTGGTCCAGACTCGATTATTTACAGACTGCCGTCATATAGCTGGAACATAGCTGGGTGCGGCGTTAAACAACAAACAAAACAAAACAAATACTAGGTGAACCTTTGTGAGGGAATATAGGCTCTTTTTGACTTTATTACATTACTTTATAAACCACCATCACCAAATCATCATCACCACCATCACCAAATCATCATCACCACCATCAACCAAATCATCATCACCACCACCAGACTGACATGTTTCACCTGGAACAAGTCATTCAGCCTCCCAGTAATTGTCAGCATAAATATCTCGGTAGTCACTCATGGCTTGTGTTTTAAGACTTCTCATTAGCATATTTATTTACCAATCAGTTTTACTTCCAGCAATTAATTGCGGAGCCAGCCACTGTGCCATGTTTTGACCTTTCAAGTGGGCCTGGGTTGACTGAAACACATAATGTGAGGAGCCTAGGGCAGAGACAGACCCATGCTTATCATATCAGAGATGACTAAAACGGGGACGAGAGGTTAGAATGTGTGACCACTCAATGCTGAATGTGTGCCATCACAGCCCTAGAGCATGGATTTGTGTTCGTGCTATCAACCACTTGTTTGTCTGATCAAGTGATATATTTATTTGTATGAAAGTCATTCTGCCTTTGAGTTAAATCTCCAGATGGCCTCTTGAATCATTGATAGTGATGTAGATATGGATTTATACATAACATTTTATATTGTACAAGAGGCTCTATATTACTAGTGGCAGATATAATAAAAATAAAGTATTTTTATGTTTAATTTTTTTCTTGGACTGGTCGCTTTTCAGTAGGGGTGGCGGGCCCATGAAACACAAAAATAGGAAACCTCTTGCCTTATGAAAATATTCTTTTAGAATTTTCGATTTATTCTACATAATCAAATTGTGTTCATGAATATTGAGATATTGATTATAATATACATCAAAGTCAGTTTATTGTCAATCCAGATGTCAGCTTATATTGTCCTAAGGCAAGTTCATCACATGTCAATTCATTGACCAGCTAAGATGCTTAAACAAATGTTCTATTTTTGGTAGCAAATTAAACTGATTAAAAAAACCTTAAATTTATGAACCAATATTCATCAACTGTTGTACTTAGTACTCAGATTATTAACACAATGAATGACATTTTCTGTTTGAAAGAGTAATTAAGTATGTTATAATACCACATTTAGCAATATTCCAGCAATATTCTAGCAATATCAGGCCGGGACACCAGAAATGTGCTTCACACATGGTATCAGGGAATCAACCCAAGGCTTTGAATTTGGTTGGTTTGTTGTTTAACGCCGCACTCAGCAATATTACAGCTATATGACGGTAGTCTGTAAATAATTGAGTCTGGACCAGATAATCCAGTGATTGATATCATGAGCATCGATCCACGCAATTGAGATCAATGACATGAATCAACCAAGTCAGCAAGCCTGACTACCCGATCCCGTCAGTCACCTCTTACGACAAGCATAGTCACCTTTTACGGCAAGCATTGGTTGCTGAAGACCTATTCTACCCCGGGTCTTCATGGGTCTCCAGGGCTTTGAAAGAAAGTATGACATATTTACAGACTAATGAGCTCCTAACAAGCAGGCCCATTTCACCGTGGCCTGTCCTACATTTCGCCCATGTAACCACAGGGAGCGACCTCCAGCCAGCTACACTATATATATCTTAATAGAACAAGTAAATGAGCGCACAGGAGGAATATGAAAACGTTCAGTGATAGTATTAGTGTGACATTCCCCAACCCACTTACACATAACCTACATTGAAGGGGAATATGTTAAGCCATGGGATATGAAGACCTCAATCCAACTTTCACTGCTCCAAGCCTCAGACAATCTTGCTCTGCTTAAACAAGTTGACAATGCCATTTACTTGGACTTCTGATTATAAGTTGTTCAAATAAGTTTCATTTCAACATCTGGGTTTGTCTCCTACACAATACAATCTAGGCGATAGACAAGCTAAAGCAGTGATGCTAAATGTTTGACAGTCAAACTTAAGTGACATTGGCAAGTCAGTACTTGCATAACTTCATCAATGTCATTTTTTCAAATGTGAGAAAGAAGTTCAATACACTTTTTATATTGTGTGTTAGCTTCTTGTTTAACGCCGCTTTGCCATATTCCAGCTACATGACAGAAGTCTGTAAATAATCGAGTATGGACCAGCCAATCCACTGATTGACATCATGAGCATCGATCTACACATTTGGATACGTAACATGCATCAAACACCCGATCTCGCAAGCATCTCTTACAACAAGCATGGGCTGCTGAGGACCAATTCTAACCCAGATCTTGAGGGGTGATAGAAGATTGAAAGAACTCTCATTGATAATAGATCCAAAAAAGCCTGTGGTCATCCTCAAATATAAAGTGCATTACATCTGTATTCTATTATGATAAATATCCTTGATAAATTCACTAACAGAGCTTTGTTTTTAGCCGTATTGGAAAGGCCCAATTCTATAATTAGCCGTCCAATCAAATTACTCAGGGGTGAGAGAAATGCTGTGCTCAGAGATAGGAGGGATAGAGGTGGTGAGGTCAGTTCTAGGGATGGTAGTGAATGAGTCCAGAGTATTTATCAAAATGGAATTGAGATAAAATCCCCTGGATAATTGAGGATGATCTGTGAGGTGAGGTGAAATGGGGTTTAACGTCGCGTTCAAGATTATTGCACTTATATAGCGCTGGCATGTATGTGTGTGTGTTTGTGTGGCTGCTTGTACTAGTCCGGACTGATGCCGATTTATAGTGCTAGCTCACTGAGATACCATGCCGCAGTTTAACATGAATACCCAACTCAGACACAGTATACTGACTCCGAGCCGACCAGTCCTTGTTATAGCCCCTTAATGCTGAGCGCCAGACAGGGTAACAACAAGTACCATCTTTTAACGTCTTTTGGTATGATCCGGCCGGGGATCGAACCCCAGACCTTCCACTCTCTGCACGGACGCTCTACCACTAGACCACGGAGGCGGTAGGATGGTCTGTGAATGAAAATATCTAACAACGCCTCGTCCATGTAATGTACCATTTTTTACGCATGTTCATAGATCTATACTTCCATATATTTTCCTAGTTTTCTCCTTGACTGTATACATAACATAGTACTTTGTAGAATAATACAAATTATTTGTTCCTCATATTTGATACAGTCGATTCAGTGAGACAACAGCTTGGGTCCTATACTTGCTCGTCTTCCAGTAGCAGTAAAACACTGGTACTATCTGGGTCATACACTCAATCACAGCTTGATATTTCCAACCAGTATTCACGGATATTAACAACGCCATATATAGCTTAATTTTACCATTTGTGATTCTGCATGCAAAACAGCTCGATATTAAAGGTCATATTACTCATAAATATTTTACAAAAGAAATGACTGAAAATGATGACTGACTTAGTTTTAGTTAACCTTTATCATTCAGAGTTTTAAAAGAAGAGGGGGGGTCGGGGAGCCAAGTGGTTAAAGCGTTCGCTCGTCACGCTGAAGACCCGGGTTCGAATCCCGACATGGGTACAATGTGTGAAGCCCATTTCTGGTGTCCCCTGCCGTTATATTGCTGGAATATTGCTAAAAGCGGCGTAAAACCAAACTCACTCACTCACTCACTTTAAAAGAAGAAAATGCGCTCCAACAAATGTTGATTAGATGTTAAAAAACAGTATATTTTGATGAATCGCTTTTGAATTATTTTCATGAAATTGTTGTAACACTCAAAGTTGCTGGTTTTTCACACAGTCAAGCCAGCATTTCTGTGGCTGAGCCTTCTGTGACAACACTTCCGCCTCCCCCCGCATCCACTTAACATGGCCACTGCGCCTTACAGCACATGCACATTGCACACGCATTATTTCCCCTGCCCTTGCAGGATCACAATACCTGCACAAGTGGGGAAATTTCCAAACGCAGAAACAAAGTTTCCATGAGAAAAGGATGTGATGTTGTGAAATTGTGTCTCTCCCAAATGAAAATAGAAAGGTTCAGGATATACAAGGCTGTACAAGTATCGCTCATTTCCATTCAGGCCTACTTAGAAGCTATTTCAGAGGCTATGATTCACGATTCCCTGTATCTGTAGTACAAAGATGTTCAGTGTACTGTGCAAATCACTACAAGGCATCACATTTTTCAACAAAGAGCAAGAGATTAATTTCATGTTGAAAGTAAAAAACATCGGATCACTCTGAGTGAGTGAGTGAGTTGGCGAGGGGGGGGGGGGGCAAGTGAGTGAGTAAGTGAGGGGATGGGTAAGTGAGTGAGTGGGTGGGTGGGTAAGTGAGTGAGAAGGGGTGGGTAAGTTAGGGGTGGGTAAGTGAGTGAAGGGGTGGGTAAGTGAGTGAGCAAGGGGGTGGGTAAGTGAGTGAGTGAGGGGGTGGGTAAGTGAGTGAAGAGGTGGGTAAGTGAGTGAGTGACGGGTTGGGTAAGTAGTGAGGGAGTGAGGGAGTGAGTGACGGGTGGGTACGTAGTGAGGGAGTGAGTGAGTGAGTGACAGGTGGGTACGTAGTGAGGGGATAGGTAATTGAACGAATGAGTGTTTGAGGGGGTGGGTAAGTGAGTGAGTGTTTGAGGGGGTGGGTGAGTGAGTGAGCGTTTGAGGGGGTGGGTAAGTGAGTGAGTGTTTGAGGGGGTGGGTGAGTGAGGGGTGGGCAAGTGAGTGAGTGTTTGAGGGGGTGGGTAAGTGAGTGAGCGTTTGAGGGGGTGGGTAAGTGAGTGAGTGTTTGAGGGGGTGGGTGAGTGAGGGGTGGGCAAGTGAGTGAGTATTTGAGGGGGTGGGTAAGTGAGTGAGGGGTTAGGCAAGTGAGTGTGTGAGTGAGGGGGTTGGTGAGTGAGTAGGTGAGTGAGGGGATGAGTGAGTGAGTGAGTGAGTGAGTGAGTGAGTGAAAAAACAGGATGACCAAGCAGCAACTCTAGCCACACAATCCTCAATTTGGTTAGCAAAGAAGACATTTTTTTACCCCAGCAAACAAAATAAATGAATCATTTTACTATTATCAGTGTAGAATCATCTTAAACTTGCATGACAACCTATTTTCATTCCATGAACAAAAAAGCCAGTTCCTATTATTCAAATCAAAACAAACTCATTTCGAAGATGATTACCAGTCATGTGACTTGTGTGTCACCGGACTGTATTACATGACCTTCACTTCATACACATGTCAGTATATTTTGAGTTACGGTCGTTAATGGTGACATTTCACAATTTGTGCTTCTTAACTACCATGTGTCACAGAATCAACCAGCAGTACATCTCAGTAGCAAACAGGATAGAAATTAACAAAAATCATCAACTAAAAACAAAGAAACATTAAAATTTTGATATTGAAAAATTAAACACATTCCTATTTTAAAGGACCCGTGACCCATGCTTGCCATAAAAAGGCGACTAACGGCATCGGGTGGTCAGGATCACTGACGTGGTTGATGCATGTCAGTGTATCCCATTTGCGTGGATCAATGCTCATGATATCAGTCACTGGATTGTCTGGTCCAGATTTGATTATTTACAGACCGCTGTCATATAGCTGGAATATTGCTGAGTGCAGTGTTAAACAACAAACAAACAACATAATCAAAAAAAAAAATAATAACCACCAATAGTTTTGTTTGCTATGAGCTGTTATGATTAAAAAGTATCGCTTCACTTCCTGCAACCAATCTGCGACAAGTTTAACAACCAATGTCAATACTATTAACCAACAAACCGTAACATTGTTTCTTGGGTCACAAAGAGACCCAAATCTGTATTCAGACATTGAGTTTGCAACATGAAACAATGTATCAAAGGTTAACATGATCTTTGAAATACCATCACAATAGTTGCTTCACAATATACCTGCAACAGATCCCCCATTTCAAACATCTGACAGAGTTTCAGATCAGCCCATTTTCTAATACATTGACAGATCGTTATACAACGTGTCGTAAAGATGTTTTTCAAATTTTGTAATTATGGAGAGGATGTCCACACAAAAGAAAATCAATGTTTGATATCAAACAAAGTAATTGGGATTGTTTTTACAAAACAAAAGTTCAACATAGTATCATAACCAAAATCTAAAAACCATCATACCATTTCTACACAATGTAACTTCATTTAAAATTCTATTTTATTACTGATGAAAAACAATACCGACAATGCCTATGTAACAACCATTTTATTAAACCAAACTATTAAGATATCTTGATTCCAATGTTTTAATCCCAGACATTCTACTACAGAACGGCATGTTCAATGATTTCAGGTGAACCGCATGTGAATTGGGAATATAATGGATAATACATCACTGCATCCACCTTGCCTTTAAATGAGAGTTTTATATTTGAAAGAAAAAAGTGAGATCCTGTTTGTGTTTCTACAAAGCCCTCCAACATCGATCTCCCCATGAATGACTTCATCTCGCCTTCACCCATCCCATTCACAAACAAACTACACCACAATTTCCACCAAAACAGGAAACAAGCCTTTCCGCGTAGAATACATCAAAATAAAAAAAACTCTCATCTTCAAAAAATAAACATGACAAATAACCCAAAATATTCTGGGGGAAAACTCACAATATAACAAAGTAAAAACAGTTAGTATACAAAACACTTAAATATGTTAAATATGATCAAAACACAGCAGCAACATCACAAAACACAAATTTCACCTCACCTTAAAATGAGAAATCTAAAAAATGTTGTGTGTGTTGTCCTAGATTCCCCAGTGTAGTAAGACCAGTTGTAAGGAGAACGTTGTCGTAGTGTTCACTGACCTAGATGTAGGGTCTTATACTACTTCTCCCACACCTACTAACCAGTGTAAATCACCCTGTACCATACGCCCCTCACCCCCGCACTCCCTAACCACCAAGCTGTTGAAGCAGATTCGTCAATCGCTGGGAAACCCCGCTAACAATGTCATGTGACAGTTGGTCATCTGTGACACAGAGATGTAGAGATACCACTGCTGCTTGAAAAAGCCCCGTAGCTTTACAACAAATGACAATGGAGTTTGTAAAATCTTACCACGTTTACAAACAGTATCATCATGACACGACCTTCTTGAGAAAGGGAGTGACATTTGATTCATTATCAACCTCCTGATGTAATTTTGAGATTATCACCATGATCACAAACACAACCTGTATTGTTCATGATGGAAGAAATACAAAGGAAGTTAATGTTGAATCCAAAATACCTCATGATGAACAAAGGCTATTTTTGGACATAGCACAAGTATCATTTCATGCAACAATCCATCGATGTATAGCTGAAAGGCGACTGTGAAATTCTATCAAAATGAGTTTCTCATCACGTTCTCTTTTCAGCTTATTTCATGTAATTCAAGACAGAATTAGTTCCAAGAGAATTGTATTTCACAATTCCTGTAAAAAGAGCTCTTGAGTAAATAGATACCAAATATCTTCTTGAAAGAATCTTCATTAAAGTATGAGTAGTGAGTGAGTATGGTTTTACCCCTCTTTTAACAATATTCCAGCAATATCATGGCAGGGAACACCAGAAATGGGCTTCAGACATTGTACCCATGTCAGGAATTGAAGCCGGGTCTTCGGCGTGACGAGCGAACGCTTTAACCTCTAGGCTCCCCCACCGCCCTAAAGAATGAGTAATTATGATTTTACCTTAGTTTGAATCAAGAGGGTAATCTATCTCTGATCTATCTATTTCTTCTTAGAACCAGACACTGAATTTGTGTACTATGCTTGAATTAAAGTCTTATAATTCTCAAAACTCCTCCCTCTAACACATACATTGAAATATATCGAATGTTTGTTTGTTGTTTGATGCTGTATGTCAGTTTGTCAATAATCAAGTCTGGTCCAGACAATCCACTGATTAAAATCATGAGCATTCATCTACACAATGGGGATACAATGACATACATCAACCAATTCAGCAAGCCTGACCACCTGATCCCATGTGTAGCCTCTTACAACAAGCATGCCATGGGTTGCTGAAGGCCAATTCTAACTCATATCTTCACGGGTCTATCGTGATTGAGTGAGTGAGTGAGTGAGTGAGTGAGTGAGTGAGTGAGTGAATGATTGAGTGAGTGAGTGAGTGAGTGAGTGAGTGAGTGAGTGCCCCCAGTGAGTGAGTGAGTGAGTGAGTATGGTTTTACGCCGCTTTTAGCGTTTTAAAGTAAACACTGTAATATAATTTTTAATACTTTAATCAGGTTTTTCAAATCTCTATATTCCCAAACAAGTCCGTTTGATAAGAATACTCACCAACCAAAGAAATTAGATTAACAAAAACATGGTACATGACCTCCTCAAGCTACAGGAGACTCTGAATAGACAATAACAGACCCTGCAACAAAACATTTTCTACCGGAAAAATACAGACAGATGAGCAGAAGTGTAAGATTCAGGGACCTATTTTACCGAAGAATCCTGGTCGACAGACAAGCACATGGTTTCCAGATCTATTCTCCCAAAGTCATGGCAAACAGACTAACACAAGATTCAGGGAACCTTTCTACCAAAGAATCCTGGTCGACAGTCAAACATGCGGTTTCAAGATCTATTCTCCCAAAGTCATGGCAAACAGACTAACACAAGATTCAGGGAACCTTTCTACCAAAGAATCCTGGTCGACAGACAAACATGCGGTTTCAAGATCTATTCTCCCAAAGTCATGGCAAACAGACTAACACAAGATTCAGGGAACCTTTCTACCGAAGAATCCTGGTCGACAGACAAACGTGTGGTTTCAAGATCTATTCTCCCCAAGTCATTGCAGACAGACCAACACAAGATTCAGGGACCTATTCATCCGAAAGAATCCTAGTCGATAGGTCCCAAGACCTATTGCGATGGACAGACAATTAATGGTACATGGACCTTTTCTACTAAAAGAGAATCCAAGCAGACAGACTCGAATTAGTATCAGGATCAATACTACAGAAAAAACTCAGGGGTAGTAACTGAGACAGGGATTTGTTCTGTCTCCCAAGGATTACTTATAGGTAGACATGCACAACACAATAGGGATACCATCTACCCAAGAAAGCCTTAGCGGAAACAACTAAGGCAGGGCCTAGTTTATCCAGGAGTCAGGTTCGGTGTCTGAGAAACCCAGTTCACTCCCTAACCAATAGCCCTGAGCTGCCTGGTAAATTTATGTGACCCAAATGTCTCACTGGGAGTTTAGACAGAGGAGATTACACCAAATAATCAATACTTGTTCTGCAACCATAGGATTGGCCTGTGACACTTCTGCAAGACACATGGAAATGTGAATAAAGGTATTACCATTGTTATAATGTTATTCTTCATTAAGCAATCATAGAGCAACAAGTCAGGTATATGCAATGAGCACATTTATCTTCTAAATAGAGAATATTAGGGATGGGCCTGTCATGATATAAAGAAATAACCATTAGATTTTGGGGGGGAAGGGGGAGGGGGGGGAGGGGAGGGCTGTGATTTTGTCAGAAAGAATACATTGTCCCAGACACTGCTTGAAAAAAAAATATGCTTCAGACTGTTGGTAAAAAAATAAACTGTCCACCACCTAGTCTCCATACAGAATCCGAGATTCCGGGGTAGAATAGGTCTTCAGCAAACCATGCTTGCCGTAAAAGGTGACAATGCTTGTCGTAAAAGGCGACTAACGGGATCGGGTGGTCAGGCTCACTGACTTGGTTGATGCATGTCATCGATCCCAATTGCGTGGATCGATGCTCATGATATTAATCACTGGATTGTCTGTTCCAGACGCGATTATTTACAGACCGCCGTCATATAGCTGGATATATTGCTGAGTGTGGCGTAAAAAACAAACCAACCAACCAACCACACAGAATCCAATTCCCCCCCCCCCCCCCCCAAGGAATATCAAATGGTTTGTCCCGAAGATATTGAAGATATTGAAATGTTAGAAGTTTATTCGGATCATGTCTGTATGAAACTAAAGACGGGCAATTGACAAGAAGCTGGTCTGAAACTGCAGTCAACATGTTGTTCATTGAAACGAAAGGTTGCCTAACAGACGCTGTAATTTAGACGAGCCACCTGCCACACATTGGCTGTTTTTCAAGAACATGTTTTGTCTACAAATCCGATTGAAAGTTGACGTCATCGCTGTCACTGGACTACCATTAAACCCATCACATCAACAACTTTGTGGACAAGCAAAGTAATACTGCTGTACATGTACATCCAAAAAAATTTTGATCGATTCGTGGTAACCCGATTTTAAGAAAATTTGTGATGTGAAGTTGCAACTTGAGTCACTAGTCCGTGGCCAGAGTCTAATAAAGGTTTGTTCAGTCTAGTAAACTGACAAAGTAAGTGTCGATAACACAAAATTGAAAATGAAAATGATGTTTAGAAATTAGAGGCATGTTCAGGCTAGTAGACTCAAACGTTCTGGGCAAAGGCTGTAGTTGTCAGCAATACTACACCACAGTGGTATGCGACTAGAATAGACCAACCAGTGGCTGGAGTGAGTGAGTGAGTATGGTTTTACACCACTTTTAGCAATATTCGAGCAATACTGACTGACTGAGTATGGTTTTACGCAATATTCCAGCAATATCACGGCGCGGGACACCCATTGTACCCATGTCGGGAATCGAACCCTGGTGTTCAGCGTGAGAAGCTAATGCTTTAACCACTAGGCTACCCGGCCGCCCCACCAGTAGCTGGAAGTGTCAACAGTTTGTTTGTTTGCTGTTAAATAAGGAACTCAGCAATATTCCAGCTATATGACGGCAGTCTGTATATAATCAAGTCTGGACCAGAAAATCCAGTGATTGATGTCATGAGCATCAATCGGCGCAATTGGGATACGATGTCACACATTAACCAACTCAGCAAGTCGTTAGTCACCTGTTACAGCAAGCATGGGATGCTGAAGACCTTTTCTCTACCCGGATCTTCACTGGTCACACAATCAGCCATGTAACACATTGTACACCTAAAGATCAGGACCCTGTTCCAGTAATGATCTTTACGCTCTGATAAGCGAAAGTCCATGTTGAGGTATGGGAGTTACAAGTATCTTAAAATGGAAAAAAATAGAAAAGACATTTCCTTTCCAACAAAGATAATTATTTATGACTTCACAAACGTGATAAAATACCACATTTTACAAGAAATGAATTCCACAATGGATGAAATCAGAAAATATTTATTCAGCCCATCCTTTATTTCTTTTATCCTATAAGTCTGGATATAGGCTACAGAGAGTACTGTTCCATACACCAACTGTAAACAGCCGAGGGGGGGTGGCGGGGGCACTCAAAGGAGGAGACCAGTCATACAATTGAGGATTGAGGATTGAGGGATTGTTGTAAACATTGTTTCTCATTGTTTAACCACTTCCTGCTGACCTCCCATGACCTCCAGGTGAAAGGTTAAGTATTTTGCCTGGTTTCACCTGAACACGCGAAGCCTGGAACCACCCCCTCAACCTTGGGGACATCAAAGAAGCCGTCTCAATACAGAATTTGTCTGACCCCTTCAGGCAAACATGCTGCATACGGACTAGATCAGACTCATATTTTCCTCCCACACAAAATGGTCACTTTGAAGTTGAAATTTCACAATCAATTTTGAACGCTCTTCTGAAGGAATATTAATTCACACAGGTACGATAAAACCATGATATTCAAGGATCTTTGAAGCAAACAAACCCAATAAGACACCAACAGGTAACTAGCATTGTAATAAAGAAACGGACGATTCGGGCTTAATATGAGGCAAATTACGAAATGGAGGATTCAGGCTTAATATTAGGCAAATTAAGAAATGGAGGATTTAGACTTATTATTAGGCAAATTAAGAAATGGAGGATTCAGGCTTAATATTAGGCAAATTAAGAAATGGAGGATTTAGACTTATTATTAGGCAAATTAAGAAATGGGGATTCAGGCTTAATATTAGGCAAATTAAGAAATGGAGGATTCAGGCTTAATATCAGGCAAGTTAAGAAATGGAGGATTCTGGCTTAATATCAGGCAAGTTAAGAAAAGGAGGATTTAGACTTATTATTAGGCAAATTAAGAAATGGGGATTCAGGCTTAATATTAGGCAAATTAAGAAATGGAGGATTCAGGCTTAATATCAGGCAAGTTAAGAAATGGAGGATTCAGGCTAAATATTAGGCAAATTAAGAAATGGAGGATTTAGACTTATTATTAGGCAAATTAAGAAACGGAGGATTCAGGCTTAATATCAGGCAAATTAAGAAATGGAGGATTCAGGCTTAATATCAGGCAAGTTAAGAAATGAAGGATTCAGGCTTAATATCAGGCAAGTTAAGAAATGGAGGATTCAGGCTTAATATCACGCAAACTAAGAAATGGAGGATTCAGACTTAATATCAGGCAAGTTAAGAAATGGAGGATTCAGGCTTAATATCAGGCAAATTAAGAAATGGAGGATTCAGACTTAATATCAGGCAAGTTAAGAAATGGAGGATTCAGGCGTAATATCAGGCAAGTTAAGAAATGGAGGATTCAGGCTTAATATCAGGCCAACTTGGCTGTGCTAACTCTAATGATGTAACCTTCCAGCACTCCACTACTTTCCAGACTACTCAGCACAGAACATCAATAAATTCAAAAGTAGCTTAATGGGCTTGTATCTATACACCATAGCTGTGAGTGATTGAGAGAGCGGCTTGTGAGATGGAGAGAAAGAAAGTGGTCGAGAGTGGGCATGTGAATAAGTGATGTCTTATCCCACTGTTGCAGCAACACAAAGATGACAGCATCAGAACGATCAGCTTCACATAACCTCCATAAAAGATCTTCTGTAATATTAAGAAACATTTCTCTTCAATAAATACAACCATCAGTCTGAGACTCTGGTATGAGTCGTACATACAAGGTATGAGATGATCAGAATTCCCCATGTAGCATACTATCGACAAACGATGAGCGCACTACCTAATGATGAAGTATCCGTGTAACATCTCAAGTTTCAGCTGAATGCATTATTGCAGCAATCATTGATTTTCCTGGTGTACAGCAGGCTCTGCCCAGGCATTACGTACATGTCTGTTACATAAAGATTAATTGTGACCATATTTGGCTGACATTGCCAGGAATCGTGAATATGCCTGGCAGTCGGTGGACCGTTGTTGTGGTTGTCGTGTAGCAGCATGTTTCTCCGTGACGTGGAGGCAAGCGGGAGAAAACACGACAGCAACCGCAGTGTGTTTGTTAGTTTGCCAGTAAATGAGTAAGTGTGTGGGTTTGATGGATCCAATCACAACTTACTCCTACATCTTTCCTTTGTGATTGTCAGTTGGGTTTAACAACATTTTTCACAGTATTCCATTCATACCATGGCATGTCAGCTTAATGTGGGAGGAAAACCCGAAGTGATGAAGTTCTCGGATGTTTACCACTTCGGTGAAACCCACGAGCATGGGTATGGTGCTGACAAATCTAGAATACATAATTGAGGTGAACCAGGATTCGAACCCACGATCATTGGCTTCTGTCATGCCCAAGGGACTAATTTCTACACAGCCAATTGTGACGACTGGGCCACCGGTGCCCCACTCTCCTTAGAGGACTCTTTCAGGGGTGAGGATGGGGGAGAGAGAACGAGAGAAGGAGTGAGGGAGGCGGAATGTGAGTGAAAGAAAGTGAGACGTGAAACAGTGTGAGCAAGGGAGAGTGAGTGAATGAGTGAGTGAGTGTATGAGTGAGTGAGTGAGTGAGTGAGTGAGTGAGTGAGTGAGTGAGTGAGTGAGTTTGGTTTAACACCACTTTTAACAGTATTCCAGTCATATCACGGCTTGACAAATTAATGTGGGAGGAAAGCCCGAAGTGATGCAGGTCTCAGACGTTTACCACTTCGGTTAAACCCATGAGCACAGGTATGGTGCTGACAAACCCAGAAACACAATTGGGGCGAACCAGGATTCGAACCCACAATCATAGGTTTCTGGCATTGGAATACTGTTAAAAGCGGCGTTAAACCCAACTCACTGACCCACACTCTTGAAGGTATCCTGAGGGTGCAGCTGAACTCCAGGTTGTTGTTTTTTATTTTGCATCCATTGACATAGTTTCATGTAGTTGATTATATATATTAGTGATTATGTGTAAATTGGTTTCAAATGTAGCTCATAGACTCCCACTGATATATTTGTTTGACTGTTTTTTGACACTGTACTTTGCAATATTTCAGCGATATCATATGGCGACTGTCTGTATATATGTGTCTGGACTATAGAATAGAGATAGGAAGCATGGGTATCGATCCACACCATTGGGATTCAATGACCTGACATCAACCAAGTCACCAAGCCTGACCAACCATTACCACAAGCACAGGATGCTGGACACCTATGCTTACCAGAATCCCAACAAGCATTCAATGGATCAAGCTGTTCTATTCATCAGATATTGCAGTGGCAGAAGACAATACTGTGCTTTGAACATTAATATTCAGTTTGTTGCCGGTGTTCTTTGTTTCCATTTATTTATTGCTTGTCGTGAAAGGTGACTATGCTTGTCGTAAAAGGCGACTAACGGGTGGTCAGGCTCTCTGACTTGGTTGATGCATGTCATCGATCCCAATTGCGTGGATCGATGCTCATGATGTCAATCACTGGATTGTCTGGTCCAGGCTCGATTATTTACAGACCGCCGTCATATAGCTCGAATATTGCTGAGTGGGGCGTTAAACAACAAACCAACCAACCAACCAAAATGTTTCCATTTATCAGTGGAATCTTTCTGGTTCTACAACCAAACCAAAAAGAGCAAACAGGCCAACGAAACAAAATTCACGTTATCACAATTTTCTTTCTATTTCTGCTACAGAAACTTATGTATGATGCCTAAACAGGCTGATTCTTGATCATCCAGTGTATCATATCTCTATCTCAAGGGATAAAGTGAGGTGATGAGAAATGAGGTTTAACATTGCATTCAAGATTACCTATTTCATAATGTATGTAGGTTTAAGTGGCTGTTTGTCCAAGCCAGGACTATTGCTGGTTTAATAGTGCTAGCCCACTGAGATACCACACCACAGTTTTAACATGGCTACCCCTCTTGGACAAAGTATACTGACTCTTAAACGACCAGTCCTTGTTTTATCCCCTTAATGCAAAACACCAGGCAGGGTAAGAACAAGTTCCATCTTTTAACGTCTTTTGGAATGACATGGCTGGGTTCGAACCTTCCGTATTCCCGGTAGACGCTCTATTCACTAGACCAGAGAGGTGGTCCAAAGGATTAAGTGCCACTTATACCTCCTGCCCACACATCCCATATTAACCAAGTACTGGTTTATCAGATAAGCTCAGATCTCAGCTGAACGCCCATGTTCAACAAAGATTACATGCCTCACTCAGTCCAGCACAGAATCAATGCAAGACTTGACATTCATGATCAAAAGTCCAAATTTTCTCATAATTGTGTATCAAAACACGCAAGTAATGCTTTTTTTTTGAAAAACGATAAACTCAGCGAAAAGAAACAGTTGCTTATCAAAGACCCAGCTTTCAGCCATGAGGCCACACTTGTATCGAGAAGATAACATCAGGTACAACAGCTTCCATCTTGGCATGATAAAATCTCACTTACATTAATTATTCATAGATGAACATATTGCCAGAAAAGCTTGTCATCCGGAAATGGGCTTCTTGATAACCAAGACTAAATTTCCTTAATTAAGAAGCAGCACTTACAGTTAAAAGTTGATTTAATCAGTGTTTGCCAAACCATCAAACCAGTTGTGGCTACAATATCCAAACATTAATGCCGTGATTGTTCATAGAATTTCATGCCATTGTGACGCCTGGCGGCGAAGTCAGTGTCAAAATATTGATGTTTGAAGAAAATAATTGCACTTGTTGCATACTTTATGAATAATTCCAACACTGGCGTCTTTCCTAGACAACCTCTGTTAATATTAAAGCGTTTGTTGTAAGTTTTGAATTGACCAATGACGTCACATCCATCGTCATTCATTCCGATTGATTGTTTGCTGCTTATGAAGGAAATCCTTAACAATAGTCTCAGAAGTATCTCTATTACTCATACATCTCTCGAAGGAGCAGGCATTAATAATTTAGTGTGAGGTTGGACATGCCGTCGACATTATGGACAACTTAGAGCAAAATCACCCATGTCTGTAAAATGAGCGAGTGAGTGAGATGGGTTGGGTTTAACACTGCTTTTAACAGTATTACAGTTATATCACGGCGTATCAGCTTAATGTGGAAGGAAAGCCCCAAGTCATGCAGGTCTCAGAGGTTTACCACTTCGGTGAAACCAATGAGCACAGGTATGGTGCTGACAAACCTAGAAACATAATCGGGCTAACCCACAATCATAGATTTCTGGCATCCCCAAGGGACACAACTCTGCACAGGGAATCGCATCGCCTTAGACGACTGGGCCACACGTGCCCCCCATGCAGTGGACGAACCCTGATACAACGTATGAGGTTCCAGCTGCAGTTTCAGACAAAACACTTTAATTAGTTTCAATAATATCTCCTGTTCCAATGTGAAGCAAGTAAAAGCAACAGTAAAGCAAGCTCAGCTATCAACTTTAAGTAGATAAAGATCAAAACTTAAGCCTTTCTTAGATTTCAAACCTCAGGCATAAAATTCACTCTGACACTTTCAGCATACTTCATCAAGTTTCAAACCTCAAATCAAAACACAGAGAGCAATAAGTGCAAGGTTATGACAAAGGCTGAATGAGGCATGAAATATTAACTCTCTCTGAACACTTAGACACAAGACGTGTAGTTCCCCTTGAACATCAGTGACAACACATCACCTCATTGCGAACCCACAATCATAGGTTTCTGGTGTGCCCAAGGGACGCAACTCTGCACAGCGAATCGCGGCGCCTTAGACGACTGGGCCACCCGTGCCCCCTCATTGCCCATGAACATCACTTCCTTAGAACAGGCGGCCCACCAACAGGGTTCTAGTTTTTGTAGTTTCTCAATCCATTCAGACAGACAGACAGACAGACAGACAGACAGACAGACAGACAGACATGTTTATTCAGTAAAAGGCCAATGGCCCAAAATACAGACATGTGAGCATGACATTTACAGGGCACAGAATTTATCATTAATTATTTTGTGAGCATAATATAAGAATTTACAAACTAGAAATAATGTTTGCTCATTATAATTACTAAGAATATTTATTACATGAGAATTACTGTAATGAGTAGGCATAGGAAGATTAACAAGGTATTTTTGTCTTAGGGCAGAATATAAATTACAATTAAAGAGTACATGGAATTCATCCTCAATGACATTAACTCACTTACTACTACAATAGTTACAGAATCTGAGTGAACGGTCTGTTTTACTATATCTGCCAGTTTCTAAAGCTATTTTAAAATTTGAACATCTGAATTTAGTAAAAGCAATTCTTAGATGGTTTAAATTCAATCCATTCAAGCTGACATGAAAGAAACTGGGATCGTTTTTTATCGCAAAAACAGAAGCCGCAAAAACTTCTACAATGATTTGAAGTCAGCAGTCTTGGGATCCTGGACCAAACAAATGTCTCTACCTTTTGCTAAATACATTTAGTTTCATTATGTGGCCTTGACTATCACCATGACAATACATGACAATTTTTTTTTAAAAGGAAAAAGGAAGTTAGGAGGTGTCTCTTTGTTATTCCTTGATAGTCAAGCCAGATGAGGAAAGTCAGATGTCTGTAATCAGATCCTGGATCAAGAGTAAACATGGAGCCGGGGTGCTGTTTTTGCCTTTCCCGTATGTCAAGTGCTGCAGAGCATAACATGCTTAATACTTCCATGGACTGTGTCGTATCACACAGCTGGCTGCAGGTGGTGTACATTCAAACCCAGCTTGTTTCCCTTATCAACCAAGGTTTGTCTTTGTTTAGTCAGCATTTCAGTAGGATACATCCTCAACGCCCATCAAACAAAAGAAATTGTTACAAATGTTTGCAGCGTCAGAAACTGGCACTAGTCCTACAGTCCTTGCCAAACTGCCCAATAGTAAAGGTATCATAAGGACAAGTAGAAAATTGCCATTTTTAAGGGGTTTGCTATATGTTATCATTATAAGGACTAGTGGACTAAAACGGTTAGTTTCTACCCCTGGTTTGGGGCAGTTTTTGATAATCAGCTCAACACGACAAGTAAGAATCTCATAATGGTGGTCATCATTGACTAGTAGTATTTGCGGGCTATAATCTAAGTCAGCTAGTGCTTAATGCTTCAATTTTGTTACAAAAACTGGAACTGAAAGAAGTAAACATTTTTGTCTTGTTCAAGGACTAGCTACAAACTCTGAAGACTAGTGAAATAAAGGAGACTAATCTTTCCTAAACACAAACACAAAAAAAATATCTGAGGCTGTTGACTGAAATTACACAAAATTTTGCAGATCATTCGCAGTTATGGAGCAGCAATGGACATTTGGTGCAGCAATAGCCTTTATTGTCACGAAGTTAATAATTATACATAACTGGACAGGAGTAGCCTTTGTCAATAAACACACACTAACATCAAACAAAGCCTGTTCAGGCTAAATTCACAAGCATTCTTTCGCAAAAGAACCTATTGCTTCATGCCATTCAAAACAGAATCAATTTTGAGTCGGCAGAAATCTTGGGTCTATTTTGGGATATCTACTCGTATTTACACAATAAATAGTATGCAAATATTACAAAACTGGACAAAAACAAATTGCACAACATGAAACCCACTGATTATTATAAAACCTGAGTGATGATTGTTATGAAAACCAACCCAGTTCCCAACTGCGTCTACTAACTCTGATACCGTTACACTGAATGACACAGTCGGCCACCAAGATCATCGGGCTGGGAAATCTCTTACAAGCCTAGACATATATACTTATCACTACAAGTCAATCAGGCTAAAAATAGCCTTTTACACAGAAGGAATTTCAACTGGAAAGGGAGGTAATACAGGACTAATTTGTGTATTGAACTGGGAAGACCAACCGAAACATTTCCTTCGCCACAAGGAAGACATTCCAATCCGTATCAGAGCTCTGGTGAGCATTCCCCAATGAAAAAGCCGTTGCTATGAACTGAATTTCCTCATTTTTCCCTGACGACTCTGCCGGCTGCAAGTCATTCACAAAGGCCAGAGCGATAATCTCCCTTATTTGCATGCTCCCGTATAAACAGTCCACGTTTTGCATTGATCGGGAACGTGCAGTCACGCACGTAGTCACCTAAACAAAAGAATACACACCAAACACTCCATGCTTCCTCAACGCATGTAATTAACGACAAAGATCGACACATGATTGACAATATGACCTGGCCACCAACATGGAAATCGACATGGAAAATTCGTGCATAAAGCTGCTTTGTTTTCACTTGACTAAGCATCCTACCTTGCTCGCTATGCGTGGTATTTCTCCTCAAATTCCTTTCATCCCTCCTTCCTTCTTTCCTCATCCACCCTCCTATTCTTTCCCTCCGTCTGTCCGTCCCTGCTACCCACACCAGGGCAAACTCTTCCGACCAGCCTTCCCCTACAAACTCAGCTGACCCACCATATCAAGCCCGACCTTTGGGGATCAATACCCACATTTATTCCACTTGCTACCGACAACCCTCGCTATAACACAGCTGCTGCAGCTCTGTGGTGGCATATTTATACTAGGTCACACTTACGTTCACAAACATTTCATGTCATTGGATTTGCATCCTCTCTCCGCTGTCAATATCGGCTGCGTTATAATGAAACTGTACCGTTTGTAAGCAGTTCTACATGACTGCCTCTCTATAAGGCGACAGAGCAACCCAGCCAATGGATCAAAAATGGTACATCTGTTTGGCTTGCTTTATAGGCCAAGCATGATAATTTATGAATAGTGATAGTATCATATATCTAAACATGTACAAAATGAGATTAATCTCAAACACATACATGACAGCTAGGTAAACACTGGCTTAAAAGCCTAAACTGTCAATTATACACGATTACACTAAAACTTAATGAAACTGAAGTGTTTAATTGTAAACAATACACAATAAACAACATATTATAAAGAAAATAATCTTACCAAGATAATACACATCTGTATTTCTGTGATTGTGTTTGATCAAATATTTATATTCAAAACAGAGAAACCCCAACAAATCCAATCAAGTTTTCTTCAACACAAGATCTGTTTATTTGTAATAAACATCCTAAAAAGCCAATATCCACATAGTTTGACACTAGATGAAGGCCAGCCTCAAGTCTGTACATGAAAGTTATAGATAGAGCCACATAAAGACATAACCGTATTGAGCCCATAGAACGAGAAACACATAGAATTAACCCTTTAGCTTTAACCACAACATGCAACCATTTCTCTTTTTCTTTAGACCACAACAAGAAGTTACCACAACAAATGGCATCCTTGATCCTGAGTTAAAGAAGTATCCGAGTGAGTGAGTGAGTGGGTGGGCGGGTTGTTGAGTGAGTGAGTGAGTGGGTGGGTGGGTGGGTGTGTGGGTGGGTGGGTGGGTGAGTGTGTGAGTGAGTGGGTGGGTGGGTGAGTGAGTGAGTGAGTGAGTGAGTGAGTGAGTGAGTGAGTGAGTGGGTGGGTGGGTTGGTGGGTGGGTGGGTGGGTGAGTGTGTGGGTGGGTGGGTGGGTGGGTGAGTGAGTGAGTGAGTGAGTGAGTGAGTGAGCATCCCATGGTGGAGAACACCAGAAATGGTTTTCAGAAATTGTACCTGTACTCTTGAGTACAAACAAACCACTAGAAGACCCCACCGCACCCCACCCCACCCAGTTTCCTATTGGAGATGGTGTCACACTGAGTAAAAATCAAATTTCAGAATGAAAACCTTATTTTTCAAGGCCCCAATTTTTCATAAAAAGGAAAAAAAATCTCAATCTAAAAACTTCAGAAAACATTTTCAGAGTCACAATAGATGTATTGTCTGAAGGACCTGTCATTCCAGAGCCTAATCTGACAAGACTACTCCTTCCTTGGAACTCCTCAATAAAATTCACCTCATCCGAAGCTGGGATGCTATCAAACCCTTAAGAAACCTCAACGGAAATTGTCTACTGTCTCTAACCACAATATTAACAGTGACAGTGACAGGCTTGGCTTATTAGAGGGACCCCCAAAGCCTCTGGACCCTAACAATACCAGTCTCCTACCCTTACAATGAATTCTCCGGATGTGTTACGACCCTTCAATGATTCCCTACAGGGACAAGCCATACAAAAAAACCTCTAGGGGGACAGGTAGGCCTTTACAATGCCCCGAGGGACCTGTCGCTGCTTTTATTGACTCCGGTCGCCAGACAAAGGGGTGGGGCCTGACAGGTGTACAGTTGAAATCCCGACTGCTAACCTCAGCTGTGTTAAGCCTGGGAATGCCAGGTATGCTGAGTCGGCAGATTCAAGGTTACTCATGGATATACACACATGCTGTCTCTGAAAGTCAAGTGTTATTCAGTCTGCAGAGAAGAGCATATCTGGAGTATGTGCTGAGCTATGGCCAAATGATATAAATAATTGGAGAATGAAATTAACATTTGGGGTTTAATCATCTGCAACTTGTTCGGAAGATAACCTGCTCGGCAGGAGTTCATTGCGTAATCGGTTCCCTTTGAGGATTTCATAAACCTTGCTACAACACCTTTCATCATCACACTGGTGATGTTTCTGTCAATTACCAAAATTTTTAATACCTTTTTAATATTTCAGGAAAAACGACTGCATATGTTTATGCCTGAAACTATTTTAAATCTCCTGTAATTTGATAGAAGCCTTCTGTTCATAGACTAAACCAGACCTAAAATGGCAACCAATTTGGTTGAAAAATTGACCTGAAATTTTGCTTGGCAAGATCATTTAAACATAACAGCTCGAAAATTTTGTGGCGGGTAATGAGATCGATGATTGCAAGTTCTTGAGAGAAATAAACACAAAATATCAGTTTATAGCTGTAGTTATGTTTAAGATATCATAAACAGTGTTAGAAATTGGCACTTGTGCTATAGTCCTTGTCAAATTGCCCAGTAGTAAAGGTATCCTCAGTAAAGGACTAGTAAAAATATACCCTTTTTAGGGGTTTTGCAAAATGTTTTCAATATAAGGTGAGTGAGTGAGTGAGTATGGTTTTGTGCTGCTTTTAGCAATATTCCAGCAATATCATGCCGGGGGACACCAAAAATGGGCTTCACACATTGTACCCATGTCGGGAATCGAAACCCGGGTCTTTGGCGTGACGAGCGCATGCTTACTCACGAGGCTACCCGACCGCCCCTTTTCATTATAAGGACTAGTGGACTAAAACTGTAAGTTACTATCGCTGCATAATGGATTGAGATCTAGATACACATGACAGATGTTACCGAGCATATATTCCTCAGTCCCATGATGGGGACAATGACCCATGCTTGGTCAACAGCATGATGAGTGAGTGAGTGAGTGAGTGAGTTTGGTTTAACGCCACTTGTAACAGTATTCCAGTTATATCACGACGTGTCAGCTTAATGTGGGAGGAAAGTCCAAAGTGATGCAGGTCTCAGACATTTACCACTTCGGTGAAACCCACGAGCACGGGTATGGTGCTGACAAAACTAATCGCTCCAAGTCGGTAGTCTGGTCCCCCTGTACAAGACAAACAGATGGTCAATAGCATGAGCACCACTCATGATGACACACATTTCAGCCTGGTCTGGTTCCCCTGTACAAAACAAACTGATGGTCAATATCATGAGCATCACTCCATGCTGTAGGGATACAATGGATCACTAAACCAGGTCAAGGCTGTTGGTTTGTTCTCCCTACAGGTCAACCGTTTAAGCAGCCAGTGCAACCATATTGGTCACCATTAATCACAAGTCCCCAAACCAGTGTGAGAAACAAGCACACTCTGCTTCAAGAACAACATTCTTCAACACAAGTCAACACCCACACACAAAAACAAAAGTTTACAGATCAAAACAAAGATTCACCATTCGCCATGTGTTGCTAACAACACGGTCTGTTTACAAAACATACCTTGACAACAGGGGCAACCAAAATAAGCCACCAAGTCGTCTCACAGAAGTCCCAGCCAAAAATAAACACCCTATATCCACGGATTACCTCACAGCCGAGCAACTCGGTCCCATCGACACACAACTGAAAATTGGCAAAACCTGACGTCACATTGAAATCCTACCTGCAGCTCCACTACCAACAACTTGTCCCGAATAAAAGCCCATTTCATTTCAGGAGGAAACTACCCCCAGCGGAACAATGTACAAGTGTTCAATTACTCCATTGTATGGGGTCTCTTTGTGAAACCTCTCAGCAAACTCTTTAGCAGGAAGATAGCATCTTAACTGATGGGAGGATAAAGCACACAAGGAAAATAGCCAATGACCATGTTTAACTTTCAACTTACAAGACATCCCTCCCTTGTACTATGGAAAGGTGTAACGAAACAGTCATCATTGTTCAATTTCTCCAAGAACTGCAATATCAGATCATCATCATCATCATCATCATCATCGTCATCGTCTTCGTCATCATCATCATTGTCATCGTCTTCGTCATCGTTATTATCATCGTCATCATCCTCATCCTCATCGTTATCATCATCGATCATCATCATCATTTATCATCATCATCATCATCATCGTTATTATCATTGTCATCGTCATCGATCATCATCATCAATGATCATCATCATCATTTATCATCATCATCATCAATGATCATTATCATCATTTATCATCATCATTTACCATCATCATCATCATTATCATCATCATCATCATCCATCATCATCACTTGTTTCTCATGTCCATCATCACATACAGTTTTCATGTCATCATGAACAAAATTGTCAAACAAAGATAAACGCTAACAAAGGAACAAGAAAAGTAAAACCAAAATATCCGTCAGCCATGTTTTTCATTTTGTAACTCTCAAGTAGATAATCAGATGGAAGTATTCCCCCTCAATGCATTTATCGGACAGCTTCCATGCATAGGGACGTTTTTGTCATTCCACCATTATTACACTCTCGTTGATGCCGCAAACAACTGGTACCGCCTCCTCACCACACCCAGACATCCCCCCCTGCTGCTCAGTTTGCATCTATCCTGCTTCAATAGCCATATGGTAAACTGGGCAATAATGTTATTTTAATCAACTTCTTTGCAAGTTCACCACAGGCAATAACACACAAATCTCAGCACAGGCTTCTGAATGGTGAAATATGGCCTTTGTTTCTAAATGTAAACTTGAAGCATGTGTCATTTTGACAAAGTTTCAACATGTCTTTCCACATTAGTGTTGCCTTGTGGTATTAATGGGACAGGATGCAGACTGAGTTTGGGCATTGCAACTACTACACACAACTGACATCTGACATTTTGTGAGGTTATTTCTGCCTTAAAATGATAGAATATTTAAATAACTATTTGTGTGCATGTATGCGTGTGTGTGTGCAAGAGAGAGAGAGAGAGATGTGAGGGAAGGCGTGAGTGAGTGAGTGAGTGAGTGAGTGAGTGCAGCTGCAATTGCCATTAAAAAGTACTGAAATATTTTGACACACTGAGTTTTGAATTCTTTATTATCAATGAAAATAGACAACCCACAATTATTTGAGTGAGTGAGATTTATCTATTCAAAAAGAAAACAATGGACAAGCTAGTAGAAGCCAGGCTACAAATCCAGGTTTTCTCTGTACAAGGTGCCCAATTCACTGTGCATAGTCCCTTGGGTATGCCAGAAACCTATGATTGTTCAGCCCGATTATTTTTCAAGGTTTGTCAGCACCATACCCATGCTCGTTGGTTTCACCAAAGTGGTAAACGCCTGAGATCTGCATCACTTCGGGCTTTCCTCCCACATTAAGCTGACACACCATGACATAACACGAATACTGTTCAGAGCAATGTTAACCCAACTCATTCACCCCAGCATACAGCAATGTTACAGGCCGCGGTATTTGTCCCCCAGGCCAAATCAGTGTTGTCATGGTTGTGAACATATCAAGACGTAAACAGAAAGAGGGAACTTACTCTTGCAGTGGTAAATATATTGATGATGCAAGAATGTTGCCCAGCTATTGGACCAAAATAGAAAGCATCAATACTCCTATTTCTGCCGACTGTGCACAACTGCTATCTTATATGTGGCTGTGAGCGGCTTACTAAGACAATTTATTCCCCTGGATGAAGAAAATTTATGTGAATATTATTGGTTCATGAAATGTCCATTATTGGCCTACACAAAGGCCGATATTTGGAGCCAAGTCTGCAACAAAAATTAGAGAAAATTCCCCAATGGGAATGATGTAATGACATACTAACCAGTGTGATTTTTAACATACAAGATACTTTTTTCACTGATCAAAAGAACAATAAAGAAAAAGAGTTTTAATGCCTAATTTTACAATATTGCATTGAAATCAACGTTAAAACAAAATGTTTCTCTACAATTAAGACAATAAGTTTAAAGAAACATATTTTTAACAAAATATCCCCCACCCCCAAAAAAGAAAAGAAACATCTTTTTAACAAAATATCCCCCACCCCCCAAAATATCATGATCTTCATATCTTAATACGTCATGTAATTTAAAAACAAACAAAACCTGTAAACCAACATTTTCATTGGGTATTTCATGATATGTCAAACAAAGTTCATGATTTATTCACAAGTTTGTGATTTTTGGTAACATTTTCATGAAGTTTTCACAAGGGCAGAAATATATAGATTCACAGCCATTTTGAATATGCTGCAATGCAAAACAAACTTCCACCCTCAACATTCTCCTCAAAACCTTACAATCTGCAGAATATTATCATCCACACATAAACATGATGAAAGTCTCATTATTATTATTACATAACAGTCTAACTCAAGCTGTGTGACCTTCATCACAACAAATAATTAAAAAACGTATCGAGGTTGTTTTTGACATTAATGAACCCTTCTTTTCACATTTCACAATTAACAACCTGCACACAGCCGTGTACTGAAAGCCAAATTTTGTGTTCAAATGACGACAGGCTCTGCCAGCCATGGCAGGCGTCGTCAATTCACCAGCTGTTCCAACCAGCTGCTCCCACGATGCAATATGCATACAAACATGCACGTTTACTGCACCAGACCATGCACACGCGCAATGCTGTCATTATCACCATGGCAACCTTGGAGAGGTCATCCGAGGGTCGAATTAAAGACCATGAGATGGCGGAGATGGAACACTGACCTCGAGGAAGGCATTGATGTAAATGAACCAAGAACACATCCCATTGTATGATGTCACATTGGCACATGGGGTGAGCAAATTGATTTTTTTTTTTCTAAAAGTTGATGGGTATTTCGACAAAGTGAATAGGCTGTGAATTGACAGGCATTGTGTCTCAGACGATGACAAGTGTCAGAATTAGGCTGGAAACAAAATATCCAGCTATATTTTCTTCCTTTCTTCATTTATGTAAACAGATCGGAATTTCAGATCAAGTTTCAATGTAAAAGCATAATTAATGGTCTTGAAAAGGAAGCCCTTTCGAAGTCATTGCTTTGACTATTTCACACTACTATGTAACAATTCCTCCCGGATTCTTTCAGCACAAAGAACATACAACAAAATAATGTGAATAAAATCATTTATTCTTAGTGACCGGTCATTTATTATAGGGGGGGGGTGTGTGTGTCAGAGGAAATCTGGGGAGGGTCACCCCCCCAAAATTACCCTCTGTTGGAAAGGGTCATAATTTGTTTTACACATTTTGGGGTCATGAAAAAACTGGACAATGCTTTTGCATTTTGTGTTTTCAGGGAGGGTCATGTGAAAGTGAGTGAGTGAGTGAGTTGGGTTTTAACGCCGCTTTTAACATTATTCCAGTTATATCGCGGCGTGTCAGCTTAATGTGGGAGGAAAGCCCGAAATGATGCAGGTCTCAGACGTTTACCACTTCGGTGAAACCCACGAGTACGGGTATGGTGTTGACAAACCTAGAAACATAATCGGGGCGAACCAAGATTCGAACCCACAATCATAGGTTTCTGGTGTGCCCAAGGGATGCAACTCTGCACAGCGAATCGCGGCCACCCGTGCCCCGTCATGAGAAAGATTTACAAGGACATGGGGAGGGCCTCCAAAACTATGATAAGCATAATGAGAGGGTCCTTATTTTAACTTGTTTAATATTGGAAACCTCTAAAAAAACCTGTATTCATTGATTCATTCACCAATGCTCTGACTCCCACCCTCAATAGATCTTAGAATTGTTTCACATTATCAAGGTGTTTCATCAATTGTCTTTGTTGGTGAATTACCATTTGTCAATACTAGAAACCCTTCACCAGCTTACTCCCCCTCAAACCCAAACACTTGGCCTCCACAATCACAACACTATAACTGCACCCATGCTTTGAACAGAATCATGGCCCCACACAATAATAAGTGTCAAAACTCACAAAATATCTTTCTCGGTCTCATTCCTCGTCCTGTATTGACACTGCCACTTCCCATCTGCCAGTTGTGTGGTCAGTTTGTCATCCCAGTCATTAAAACACCCTGTTCCTTCCCACAATCTCAACCCCACCCTGATCTCCTCCTACCTCCTATCTCAACCCCATCCTGATCTCCTCCTACCTCCTATCTCTCTCAACCCCACCCTGATCTCCTCCTACCTCCTATCTCAACCCCACCCTGGTCTCCTCCTACCTCCTATCTGAACCCACCCTGATCTCTTCCTACCTCCTATATCAACCCCAACCTGATCTCCTCCTACCTCCTATCTCTCTCAACCCCAACCTGATCTCCTCCTACCTCCTATCTCAACCCCACCCTGATCTCCTCCTACCTCCTACCTAAACCCCACCCTGATTTCTTCCCTCCTATCCCAACCCCACCCTGATCTCCTCCTACCTCCTATCTCAACCCCACCCTAATCTCCTCCTACCTCAACCCACCCTGATCTCCTCCTACCTCCTATCTCAACCCACCCTGATCTCCTCCTACTGCCTATGTCAACCCACCCTGATCTCCTCCTATCTCAACCCACCCTGATCTCCTCCTACCTCCTATCTCAACCCACCCTGATCTCTTCCTACCTCCTATCTCAACCCACCCTGGTCTCCTCCTATCTCAACCCACCCTGATCTCCTCCTACTGCCTATCTCAACCCACCCTGATCTCCTCCTACTGCCTATCTCAACCCACCCTGATCTCCTCCTACTGCCTATGTCAACCCACCCTGATCTCCTCCTATCTCAACCCACCCTGATCTCCTCCTACCGCCTATCTCAACCCACCCTGGTCTCCTCCTACCGCCTATCTCAACCCACCCTGGTGTCCTCCTACCGCCTATCTCAACCCACCCTGGTCTCCTCCTACTGCCTATCTCAACCCACCCTGATCTCTTCCTACCTCCTATCTCAACCCACCCTGGTCTCCTCCTATCTCAACCCACCCTGATCTCCTACCTCTTATCTCAACCCCATCCTAATCTCCTCCTCCCTCCTATCTCAACCCACCCTGATCTCCTCCTATCTCAACCCCATCCTAATCTCCTCCTCCCTCCTATCTCAAACCCTTGAAGGCCTTCTCCCATCCCCAATCATGTACCAAGTTAGCTTATAATCCCTGTCAACGCCTCCCTATTCACTTGCCTGAATTTCATCCAGCCTTCCTACCCTTTTCTCTCTCATCTCTAATCAATAGTTACTTTATGGTCCAAGCCTCCCCCTTACAAGCAGGGATGTAAATCCAAGAGCTACCACTACATCCTGCCACATCCTGCCATAAATACCAGTCCCAGTCAAGACACATGGTCCACTGACAATGGCAGAGGCCAATCTGTTCCCTGGGAGCCAACTGTCCAACACGGAGATGAAATATTGGAGAAAGGGTTTCCCTTCCTGAAGGGCACATTACTACCCATGAAACATCTACAATGTACAACTCTCATGTCAAGACAATCCTTAAAATATGATTTCCATCTTTCCCACACAAGACTTCCAAGAAGCATTATAGATTGAAAGAGTGGATAGGACACACGTATTATCAGTATCGGGGTTATGAATGGGATGCTGTTGAAATTATTAATTCTAATATCTGTAATGACAATATTTATTGCAATGGCCAAATATTGCTCAGCTATTCCACATTCACTGAACTCCTAGGAGACGGCAAAGCATTCACTGGTATATATTATTCAAGTTTGAATGATATCCTAAAGTAATGGGTCACATCCTCCAGTCAAGGCAATATTCTTAGACATATTCATAATGGACAACAAAGGATCCCTTAAGATTCTGTAGGAGATATCAAACTTTATTTCCCAGCTGAAGTAGAGGGTCTGTAAGGTGGTTAACTAATTATATCTCCTTAGCAGCTGCCTGAAAACTCTGAGAATTACTTCAGTCTGTGATGGATGAATTTCCCAGCATGCTTGTCTTGCAGGAACTGTGAGAACGCCATGCTTTCTTCGTCTCCAGGGAAAGCTGTAGTCAAATTTTAATTGAAACCTTGCCCATATCCCCTTCTCTTGAAGCAGATTTCAAAATACAGAATGAACATTCAATATGAGTTCATATTGGTTCAGTTGTGGAGTATCAGCTTCACCCCAATGTTGTCTTGATTGTTTCCAAGTTTCGTCTTCTCCTCCAAATCCTACAGAGACGCACATGTTGAATTGCGATCTAATGAAAAACATCTCGTGCCAAACTCAAGCATCGAACCAATACGAAGATTGTCATGTTTCAATGAATGTGAATTCCTTGTTTCAAAATATGCTGATATTGAAGAACTCCTTTGGCCGACTGAATTGAGATTAACGCAACTTTGAAAAGTATTTCAGTTAGAGCATGGCGTGTCAGCTTAACCATGCTAATAAGAAAGGAAATCCCTTGACACGACTCTTAGATGTTTACCACTCCGATGAAACCGCTAAGCACAAGTACGGTAATGACAGACCAGTGATCACAACCAGGGCTATACTGGGATTCGAACACTCATCAAGGGGTTCCAGGCATCTCAGAAATGAACCTCTGCAACGGGGGCTGTGAGACCTCAGTCCACTGGACCACCTGCTTAGGATCAGTTCCTTACACTAAGTTTACACACAGGAATAGTGAGTGAGTGAGTATGGTTTTATGCTGCTTTTAGCAATATTCCCACAATATCATGGCGGGGGACACCAGAAATGGGCTTCACACATTGTAACCATGTCGGGAATCGAACCCGGGTCTTGAGCGTGACGAGCGAACGCTTTAACCACTAGGCTACCCGACCACCCCGCACAGGAATATGTAGCTTTTCAATAAAGAAATTATAAATACTGACCCATGAATCCTATGGTCTCATAGGATACATGGGTCAATACTTTATTTGTGTGTATAGAGCTATGTATTCCCGTGGTTACAGTTTTATACGTTTGTGATTACATAATTGTTCGTCACAACAACGTCTGATTTAAGAGCCTACAAATAAGGTTGAAGGCTCATCCTTTGGGGATTACAGTTTGATGTACCGGTACCCTCTGTGTGGCCATGCTGTTTGTTTGTTTGTTGTTTTACGCCGCACTCAGCAATATTCCAGCTTTATGACAGTGGTCTGTAAAATAATCGAGTCTGGACCAGACAATCCAGTGATTGACATCATGAGCATCGATCTACGCAATTGGGATTGATGACATGTATCAACCAATCCTGTTAGTCGCCTTTTACGACAAGCATAGTCGCCTTTTACGGCATGTATGGGTTGCTGAAGACCCATTCTACCCCGGATCTTCACTGGTCTGTGGCCACGCTGACAGGCTAGGGGTACACGGTCACACAAGAGATACATCAAACCTTATTAGCAGGGATATAAGCCTATTACAAATCTATCTATTTCCAAACAAAATGAGATTAAGATATTTGTAACCATAATGCAATGAGCTTCATAAAAAAACAGTCAAAAACAAATATTAATGAGTGGTGGGACGATATACCGAAGCATCATAATTTTTTATTCTCGATACAAGTATCAATCAGAGTGACACACAAAATAAAAATATCGATACATACCTTAAATGTTTGAGTAATAATTGTTACACCGAACACTAATTAGTAGTGAAAATTAGTTGTGAAAACATAAATGTTTTCATCCATTAAGCCATACTTGACACTGCCACCTGTAAATCATCAGTGTGCCAGGTATTTGGCCATTCTGTTAATGAAAAAGATGGCTTACGCACCACAGATAAGAGCACATGCAAGAATCTTGATATGTATCAGATCGTGACCAAGGTGTCGTGATACGTATTCGATCTAACAGCTTGAGTATCGTCTCAGCCCTAATGTCAGTATACATTATGCAACACAATTTGGATGCAAGAACCTTGAACTGAGGAGATGAGTGAGTGAGTTGGGTTTAACGATGCTTTTAACAGTATTCCAGTTATATCGCGGCGTGTCAGCTTAATGTGGGAGGAAAGCCCGAAATGATGCAGGTCTCAGACGTTTACCACTTCGGTGAAACCCACGAGCACGGTATGGTGCTGACAAATCTAGAAACATAATCGGGGCGAACCAAGATTCAAACCCACAATCATACGTTTCTGGCGTGCCCAAGGGACGCAACTCTGCACAACGAATCGTGGCGCCTTAGACGACTGGGCCACCCGTGCCCCCACTGAGGAGATGAAAAAATGTGTGTCGCCATGACAGTAGACTGTCCTTTTCCAGTTGTAGGTGGGTAAATGGAATGGAAATTTATCAAGATGCCATTGACCAAATAAATTCAACTATGACACGCAAGGTATGATAATACAAGTTGATTTTCAATAAACGAATGATGTCAATGTCTACTGTCTTGGTCTACTGCAAATAACATGTCAAACCTTTGCAAGTCGATGTCTGTTATTATTTCTAAATGACTACCGAAGAAATACTTTAACCTGTAGGCTATGTGACATGATATGAAAAAGGATTTCCTTGTGGCTATATAAGCAATCTTAGTCAGAGATAAACCTTGTCTGAGACTCCACAGCCTCATCTTCACCGCATCAACGTCTGACCTCCTCTGACCCCTACAGGCATAAACCTCTCCGTATGCATGAACATACACCTTCAAGATGCCATGTCTACCATCAGAAACAAGATAATCAAAACAATACTTCGACTTGGTACAACCTCAAGTTTGGGGATACGAGCTGATATTATGTCTGTTTCCAGTAATATCTTTGAAAATGTGTGCTTTATGATGGGGGACTGCAGTTCATTCCCATCAGAATAATATTTTCTGATGAACAGTGGTGGAGGGCACAGGCGGCCCAGTGGTCCAGGTCACTGCAATTCCGTCGTATAGGAATATGCCAGAAACCCGTCCTGGGTTCATATCACAGATTAGCCCTGATCATGTTTCTAGGTTTGTCAGCACCTATCTATAAGTTTCACCAAAGAGGTGAATGTCTAAGACCTGCATCACTAGCTCTACTCCGACATCAAGCTCACTCGCCGTGATATAGCTTGGACACCGTTCAAAGCAGCGTTAAACCCAACACACTCCCTCATGGGTCTCACCATAGAGGTGAATTTCTAGAACCTGCATCACTAGCTCTCCTCTGACATCAAACTCACTCGCCGTGATATAACTGGGACACTTTCAACACACTCCCTCATGGGTCTCACCATAGAGGTGAATTTCTAGAACCTGCATCACTAGCTCTCCTCCGACATCAAACTCACTCGCCGTGATATAACTGGGACACTTTCAACACACTCCCTCATGGGTCTCACCATAGAGGTGAATTTCTAGAACCTGCATCACTAGCTCTCCTCCGACATCAAACTCACTCGCCGTGATATAACTGGGACACTTTCAACACACTCCCTCATGGGTCTCACCATAGAGGTGAATTTCTAGAACCTGCAACACTTCAGGGTTATAAAAATCAGTATCAAAATTCCTTAAAGTTCGGGCTCTAATTTTTCAACCAGCCTGGGCCCACTTGCACAAAACGATCATAGCACTAAGACAATCGTAAGCCTGTGCTAAAGTATGGGAGTTAAGATCATCTTAGCGCTAAGATCGCTTTGTGCAAGAGGGCCCTGATCTATGGGCTTCTAAATCTTTAATATGTAATACTGAGACAAAGGACCCCTCGCCTTTCTTTCTTAATTTCAAAAACTGCAGGATAGAAATCAACGTTTAAGTCTGTTCTTGCCGTGTTGTGGCACAAAATACAGTGCAAGAACGTAACGTGTCTCACATGGTAGGAAGCTACGTGACTAGCCTCCTCCCTCCCATGGGCTCCTCCTCCGTACAAGAGCAAAAGCTAATATTGAATCTGGAGCTACTTGCCAGATTGAGGGTTAAAAGTTCACTGGCCGCAGAGATCAATTGCTGTGTGTTAACACCAGCCTCTGTTCAAGAGCCCTGTCCTTTTGCATGACCCAGTCTGACACCATTACATCAGCCCTTGGGGGGAATTCCTCACACAGCTCGCAATGGGCTCCAAAATAGAGCTCTGAACGAGTGAGTGAGTAATGTGTTTTACGCTGTCCGTAATGTTTCTGCTTGAGATGGAATGCTAAGCGGGATACAATACCAGCTGTGATATATTTGTGAATATCCAGGGTTAGAAACTAACAGTTTTTGTCCACTAGTCCTTATAATGATAACATATAGCAAAACCCTTAAAAAGGACAAATTTCTACTAGTCCTTCTGAAACTTTTACCATTGGGCAGTTTGACAAGGACTATAGGATTAGTGCCAATTTTTAATGCTGATATCATGTCGTGTTTCACATTACTGGTTGAGATGAAATGCTGAGCGTGATACAGTACCAACCGTGATATATATGTGAAAATCATTTTGTGTTTCACATTACTGGTTGAGATGAAATGCTAAGCGTGATACAATACCAACCGTGATATATAAATATGTGAATATCATGTCGTGTTTCACATTACTGGTTGAGATGAAATGCTAAGCGTGATACAATACCAACCGTGATATATATGTGCATATCATGTCGTGTTTCACATTGCTGACTCATCAAACATCTGTGATGTCAAAGAAGAGATATATGCTTGTTGTAAGAGGCGACTAATGGGATCGAGCTGGTTGATGAATGTCGTCGTATCCCAATTGCGTGGATTGATGCTCGTGATGTCGATCATTGGATTGTCTGGTCCAGACTTGATTATTTACAGACCGTCGTCATCCAGCTGGAATACTGCTGAATGGGGCGTTAAACAACATACAAACATTTCAACTTCAAAGAATAGTGACGACAGCAACAGACCACACGATAATCCATGGGGCCTTGGATTCTTTGGTAAAAAACTAATTTTGTTCCAGAACTACTGGAAAAAAACATTTTCCAGGACATACTGGGTGTCGTAAAAAAATGTATAGTGAAATTTTATATTCAGCTCCTCCTCTCCGGAAAAAGAAATGCTATGTCTTGAAGCAGTTTAAGAAAAAAAAATCAGCCTCCCAACAAATTCCTTGGCATATTTAGTTTTTTTAAATGTTGATACATTAAATCACAGAAGCAAAACGTATACAAGAGGTTATTGCGATTTCCAGGTTATTTTATGAGAAAATCACATGCGATAATATTGATTGCAGTGTTCGAAAAATGCCCAGTGTTACAGGAAAAACAATTAGCCTTGTAAATAACAATGTCTACTTTACGTATACATCATTTCATCTTATGTTTTTATACATGAAACATAATCCCATGCATGCTTTCGGATAATCATTTTGGAAAATAACAGGCCTTTTCCCAGCAAAATCAGCATCTGAGGCCTTTCAAAGAATTCAGTGGCCCTGGTTTACTGTTTCCTCAGCCAATTATTTCAGAATGATATTAATGCATTGGAGAATTATTATGTAATGGAATTCTAACAGGATAACGTTTAACTTATAGCAGAAGAAAGTCACTTTTCACCTAGTTTAACCCATAAGACAGTTTTCACTTCCTTAATTGATTACAACCTTTCTCTCACCAAGCCATACACATATCCGGACCCAGGCTAGGATGCTTATCCCTGCAAGCATTATGAGAGTTCATGACTATGCATGGCTTCTGCTGCTGTAGAATCCCATCTATCTTCCTTCCTCATCCCCCAAACAGGCCGACACTGTACCACAGCCTCATTCTCAAACCCATGACCTTGACCCCTCACACATCACACCCAGATGGGAATCCCCTCCAGGTTTCTCTACAAGGAAAGATCACATATATTCCCCCTGTCTGTGATTAAAGGTTTGGACTCTCCACACTTGTCTTGGCATCTATGACTCAGTCCCAGCTCAGTTGTAAGGAATCTGATAATTTAAGGTCAAAGAAAGTCCTTTGTTTCCTGTTTCCGCCCTCGTCATTTTTCTCGCCAGATTTCTGAACACAGCAAGGAAAGATAACTCTGAATGTATTTCAATTGCATGGCAACCGATCCTTCTGATATATGAATTGTTATTCTCAAATGAATGAACACTCAATAGGCAACAAGTTTAATATTTCTTGTTGAACCAGAACCCAAAGCCACAAACAGAAATAGATTTAAAATAGTGAGTGAGTTTGATTTTCACCGCCTTTAGCAATATTCTAACAATAGCACAGCGGGGGGACACCAGAAATGGGCTTCACACATTGTACCCATGTCAGGAATCGAACCCGTGTCTCTGGCTACCCGACCGCCCCTAACAAAAAGTAAAAGAGTGAGGTAGTGTTTGTATCAAACAGCAGCTAAAGTGTACAAAATATTTTGTTCCCTGTGCAAAATTCAATACAACAAGACTTAACCATCCAAGAATTTTGGCGGATGACTGCCCATATTAACAAGACCTGTGAAGATCCGGGGTAGAATAGATCTTCAGGAACCCATGCTTGCCGTAAAAGGAGACTATGCTTGTCGTAAAAGGCGACTAACGGGATTGGGTGGTCAGGCTCGATGACTTGGTTGATGCATGTCATCGATCCCAATTGCGTGGATCGATGCTCATGATATTAATCACTGGATTGTCTGGTCCAGACTCGATTATTTACAGACCTCCGTCATATAGCTGGAATATTGCTGAGTGTGGCTTTAAACAACAAACCAACAAACCAACCATATTAACAATAAGCTTTCAGATTTTATCCTCTATATATGGCATCTTCCTTCCTTGCTGCAATACCCAGAGTTGTCTTAGCCATTTTAATAGCACTTACTTCAAACAGAAAGATCAAAAACTACTTGTCTCCTTTTTAAGGTCACTGAGACCGAATTGTCAGGTAGTCCAATTGTTTGGTATTTCCAAATTCTGCCAAGTCAGCAATACCATAGCTCAGTGCAACATACAGCATAGTGGGTAAATGTCATCGTAAAGTCACACTGATTATTGCCATTCCTTCATTAAACATTTAATTCCATTCTTAGAACACGCAATCTCAAAATGTTAAAAAGATCTTCATTTCCTCGGTGATATAAGGCGAGGTGTTCTCAGGGATGGCTACGTCCCAGTGTCATACGTATCATGTATCATTGTAAGTATCAGATGTATCCACGCGACCACAGGTCGCTGTGACCTTATTAATAGAGTAGAATGATGGCAGGTTCATCCGAGTGTCTACCTCATGTTTCATGTGATTAAAATATCAGGCCAGGCTTATGTATAGTTACAAAATTACCTCCCGAGACACATCTACTCTGAAATATCTTGAAGACTCTGGATGTCCTATTAATAGACAATCCTTTGATTGTATCAAACGTACTCACTGGCCAAGATTGGGAACATTTCAATCACTGAATTTTTTTATTTTCTTTAAGAAATTGTCATGGCCTTTGATATCATTCATAATTAATTTATTTGTGACATATTACCACATCGTGGGATTCACCTGGGAATATTTATACTGCACAAAACAAGTTAAGGACCACGTGATTCTGCCACATCACTGAAGTTAATTGTCATGGTATGAGAGATTAATTATTGAAATATGAAAGTGATTGGGTGAGAGAGTGAGTGAGTGAGTATGGTTTTACGCTGCTATAAGCAATATTCGAGCAATATCACAGCATGGAAGTCAGAAATGGGCTTCACACATTGTACCCATGAGAGGAATCAAACCCAGGCCTTCGGTGCGACGAGCAAATGCTTTAACCACTACCCTACCCTATCACCCCTATAACATTACAGAATGGGGTGATCCATAACTGTTTTTAGTGTTATATTTGTGAGTACACAGGACTTCGAGGAATACTTTGGTGGGGTGCTAGGGATGAAACTAGAGTCCAAGGTTGACCACTGTGACCTCCTCGAGGTACACGCTGGCGACAAATGGCACACTTGACTTTAATACCATCGCAAATTATAATATTTCTCAAGGCTAACAAAAGTGATTTCCTTGTTTGTAACAAAACTCAGTGCATCAGGGAAGAAAATCAGAAATGGACAGTCGGAAGTTTGCATTTTTTATGTTAACAGAAACGTCAGTTAATATGGCATATATCACACAACAGAACTAGTTTCGAGGTTTGAAACAAACATATTTTGGGTTCTATGGGATTAACAGTCATTATTTGTATCTATTTTTAATAGTCATGTTCCTAGGTTACCATGGTAACACAACAATTCCAATTGTAAAGTCCACACAAAACCATACCAGCAGACGTCCTTATTGTGATTATTAAAAAAAACGTGAAGCATAAGAAAAAATCGCTCTTTTCCATACATAGTGAGTTAAATTGTAAGGTCGCATCAGCATTATTATCCAAACATTAAACATGCTTCAGCTAAAAGAAAATTAACAGCTGATCAATGTGTTAAATGGTAATATCATTCTAATGAGTGAATTTTTGCCAATCATCAGTACCAGGGCAATCTGTAACAAAAACCTTTGATTCTACTGGCCTAAGCTTGGCTCTCAAACATTTTTCAGTAGATTTTAGTGTTATGATACGGACTATTATTAGCTTTCGACACCAAACAGAATTTTACAAGACTTGGGCACCAGACTAATGGCTAAAGTCACTGACTGCCAGAGTTTTATATGTTTGCCTAAAAGTAGGAGTACTTACAACGTTAGAAATTGTCACTAGTACTATAATTCTATAGTCCTTGGATAACTTCCCAATAGTATCCTAAGGACTAGTAGAAATTTTCAATTTTCAAACAGTTTTGCTATATGTTGTCATTATAAGGACTAGCAGACTAAAACTGTGAGTTTCTATCGCTGACATATATATGTTTATTTCAAGCAGGTTGTTATAGCTGGACTGTGAGAACTGTAGGCTCTACCATGATTTGGGCATTCGAAGAGAGAATATAGGGCCCCTGAAACCTATGCTTGTCCTGAGAGGCCACGAAATGGATTGGGTGGTCAGGTTTGGTGACTTGGTTGATGTAATGTCATCTTATCCAAATTGCGTGGATTACTGGATTGTCTGGTCCAGACTCAATTATTTACAGACTGCTGTCATATGGCTTGTATTTTGTTGCGTGCGGCATTAAACAAACAAAACCATGATTTTCAAGATTTATTTCAAAGATCAGAAAAAAAGAAAATCCAAATATTCAATAAGAAAACTGTGTGAATGGTCACGATGCGGTCATTCCCATGAAAACCTCAAAATATAGGCAATTGCTCCACCGTGGCCCATGACACATGAAGTTTAAAGAGTTACCCCCCTTACTTCACGAACCAACTGCTGATGAGGAATATTTTGTTGGATGAAGACAAGACAGGCAGCAACCGGCGCTCCGCCTCCAGAGTTCAATAACCTGCCGATCCAGAAATAAGCCAGTCGCCATCTGGCACCGAGGAATGTCAGACTGCAGGTACAACCACAAGACTCTCACGTTCTGTTAAAAACAGGATTCCTCCTCGGACCAACATACCATTCCGTTTGCTGCATTGATTGGGTATACCTTATTGATTATGGGTTTGACGGCCTGACAAAAGGAGTTTATCTGCGATTGATTTTTATCGGTGCCGTCCTATCCTGTCGAGGTGGCTTTTTATTGGGAATGAGGTCATCATTGTGAGGTTGGCTGGTTCACTAGGTCAAATAGCAACTTGCCACCGAGTTTCTTCTCACCTAATTCTCGACCCTACATCAGCATGTAACACCAGATGAACTTTCAATTAGTGCTATATTTAGACTAATCCTATTCAAGTACACAATGTACTACTGCATTGAATCGAATCAGTGGTTGTGGTCAGTGGGTTGAAAGGCTAGAAGTGTTGAGTAATATCATTAGGCACAATCGCAACACACTATTGCGGATATAACTCCCACATACTTCAGATGTGGTTTTAACATGTCTAGCTCATCAACATAGAAAATAATGTGTCATATTTCACAACAACACTTTATTCAAACCAATAATCAGTGATATTTGGTGATAATAAAAACAATTCTCAAAATCAGATTACATTACAGCTAAACCATAATCATTAAGAAAACAGGAAAACAATACGTATGCATCATGTGTTCATTGTTACAAACATCAAAATATTTTTACAAACATCAAAATATTTTTACAAACATCAAAATATTTAGTGTTAAAATGAAGTCAGTCAAAGTGAACTTGACATCAGGATTGCAAAAAATGTTCATAGATTTGGAGTGACTGTTTTCATTAAATTTTCACTGCATGTTCAAGTAGATATGAATCTTACATGAAAAGTCTATCACTACGTAGCACTTTAACATACATTCAACCTTATATTCAACACTGACTCGTGCCTTGTCTGTCCCTACACAAGTGCAAGTACAAATTTATTTATAACACCCAAAGACGGCTTGCATATATGTCATGTCAGCACTCTACCAACAGACAGTCGGCATAAAACGAAATGCAAACATCACAAGCCCCATGGAGTGAATTCGGGCTGTTTCTATAAGGTGCAGACTTGCTTCAGACACATTACCTCAGATCAGTGAAGGGTGAAAATTGGTTATCTTCCCCATGTGATATAGAGGTTATTCCACGCTCATATCTGTCAATCAAGGGTGCAGTATATACATTGCACTCAATATCACACCTGTACTGATTGATCTACAAATTATCTAAACTATGCACACAAACAGGAGGCAGGAATACTTAGATTTGTTGTGAATGAGAGAAAAAAAATCACGTTCTGCCTGACGCTTTGGACCTCATGTATTTGTCCATGATTGACAGATCAGCAAATAACCAGTTTATTAATTCACCATTGAGGGGGGTGTCAGCTGATCTAAAAACTGGCAATGTTAAAAAAACAACTTTAGTCACCTGAGCAGTAATATAGAAGACAAGGCTGAAAACAAAGACTTTTAGGGGACAAAGGCAAGCACATGTGAATTGTCATGTAACTGGGAAGGTCCGAGCAAGATTGAGAGAAGAGAGCAAGGTTTAGTCTAGCTATAAATAGTCTCTCTTTGTGTTCACTCTAAGCAAGTTCAGGAGGTCAAACACACCAAACCTTAATCACAACACACAGAAAATTTCTGGAAATGCACACAAAACCTCACCTCAGTAAGAAGCCCTTCCACTGTAGACTTAGTATTTCCACAAAAGTAGCTCAAAATCTCCTTATATCCAATATATGAGTGCTAAGCAAGTCTTGTGTAGATCGGGACTGGCCCACATGCCATATGCACACCAGCACACAGCATAAAGAAGGCCAAACCAGCAAGCTCAGAGGTCACGTTACCATATATAGCAAAGGTCACTGAGCATGACAACTAGCTCCTCTGAAGGCTGGTCAACAGTGTGAGTGAAGCAATGGCTTTATCACTGTGTGGGTGGGGGTTGGAGATACAAACTTGCCTGGCTTTGTCCCCTAGCTAGGGATTCCTTGCATATTTGATGGGAACATGTTATAGCATGTCACATAAATTAATAACTTAGCATGATGAAATGTGTCCTTGTTTTTTAAGATCTTTCAGAGATGTTTATACACAATGTTTTTTGCAAGATGATCAACTATTTAAAAGTTGATATATTTTTGCCTTCTTTTCTTTAATTTCTAGGACTTTTATTGATTGCTTAGTGAACTTCATTCATCTATACCTATACACAGAAGAGACTGCATGTTATCCAAATGTTATGTTATGTTAGTCTATAATGTTATAAATGGAATCATATTAACTTTTTTGTGTTTTTTTCTTTTATTATAGGTTTACCAATTTTATCCAATCAAAATTATGAGAACATTATTCATCAATGTCCATATTGATCGATTTCTTGTTATTTTATCGATTATATTTAATGACTTATTATGTTAAAAACAATTACAACTGATTTTGTAAATAACGTCCTTATTCTATTTATCAGAAATGACCATCCTTATTTAAATATTTAGTTTAATTTTGACAAAATATATTTATTTTTATTTACTATTTATTCTTTCATTATTCATTCATTTGTTTTCAAAAACACATTTTACTTTTTTATTTATCAATTTGTATTTTTTCTAATACATGTTTATTTGCCAAATTACTTATTAATTTTTATTTTTTTCAAAACATGTATTTCAATTATTTACATGTTTGTATTTTCAAAATGTATTTTTTTATTTATTAGTTCATATTTTTTTCAAAAATGTTTTTATCAATATTTCTTTCATGCATTATCTATGAATGATTTTCTTAATTGTTTATTTATTGTCTCAAGATTATTCATGATCTTAATATGTAACTTAATCCATATACGCTTCATAATTTTCACCTATCTAATTATGAGTCTTATTAAATATTATTATTAAAATAAAACTGAAATTAAACATTTTTAGAGAAAATACCTTTCATTCATTTAAAGAAATAAGCTTATGTATGTATAAAATATCAGTTTTGAAAAAACAAAAAAACATTTAGTACTAAACATGCTAAAATTTCATACAAACATTCAGAATTTATGGTATCTAAAAAGATACATATTATATTAGTCATACAAACCCTGAAACAAATATATCGAATTCCACATGTTCCATATATATTAATTAAAACAAATGAAGGAAGAATTTCTTAATGACAAAGCAAAGTACAGACTAATCTCCCTCTTCAGTTTCCTATGGAGAAGAAAATCAGCGTTCACACATGGTGCCTACCTCTACATGGGTCCAACATTCAGAAATCACAGTTTCAGACATTCCACTGAATTTTGAAACCAAAGCTTCAATGTAATTTGCAAAATCAATACTTTTCGCGACATTGCTATTTACCATAATACACTCGTAGCACCTCCCGTTTATTCTAATGTTACGAACATGCCTTACAATTATCTAAGCACCGCGCCTGGAATTCATCTTGAGCACTGCCTTGCGGTAACTTGGTCTTCGGAAAGCGACCACAAAAATCAATAACGAAGCCCAGTTTCTCCCCATGTACAAAATATACGAAAATAGAAACAGCCTCCAATTAGGTCACTGTCGGTGACTGACCTGCAAAGTGCGGTAACATCGTCAGATTCCATGTTGTCCATGTGTCATCTGGTATTACCTCCCTTTAAAAAATATTAATGCATCATCGAGATGGAGTGTGCTCTTCATTTCTCCACTATGTCATTGTGATATTCATAGATGCCAGAGCTTCATATGCACAGCTGATTAACATGTTCGGGTATACGCAGGACTTCAACTACTAATATTTCCGGATTAAAAATTACCTTCGTCATCATAACTCAACACTTGCAAGAACTCCGTTGTCATGGAAATTACAATCTTTTAATCCAAAAAATATTTTCCTGATTCACCAAAATTACATTGATCATAAAAAAAAATCAGCATGCAATATAGATTGTTTTTTGTCATGAATCTATTTAAATAGTCTTCGCAAAAAATCATTGCAAATTAAATAAACGCGATTCACCTCCTAAATGTCCCTACTCAACATGTTCAACATACCTGCTATCCCAAAGCAGTTTGTCTTTGTAGAGAGTTCTACATGATCTAAACCAAGCTCCCCGAGACCGCCTCCCTGGTCTAGTGGTAGAGCATCTGCCCGGAGATCGGAAAGTAAAAGACATCAAAAGATGGTACTTGTTGTTACCTGGCCTGGTGCTCAGCATTTAGAGATCAGAAAGTAAAAGACATCAAAAGATGGTACTTGTTGTTACCCGGCCTGGTGCTCAGCATTTAGAGGCTAACACAAGGACTAGTCGGCTCAGAGTCTGTATACTGTGTCTGAGTGGGGTATTCATGTTAAACCACGGTATGGTATCTCAGTGGTCTGGCACAAGAAAATCGTCATTAGTCCGGACTAGTACAAGCGCACACACATGCACAAACAGACACATTTGCAACAATCTTGAATGTGGCGCTGATCCCGATTTCATCTCACATCACCAAGCTTCCTGACAAAATAGACAATTAAAATAGCCTCTCATGAATTTCAAGTAACAAATTCCAATGTTGTATCAACTTCATTTGTATTCACAAACAATTATCTTAAACAATCCACATCTTCCATCCTTCTCCAGGTGTTGTCCATATAACAGTTACCATGCAATACATGTTTATTCCATCCTCCTGATGTGTTAATCGATATAACTTACATTTGCATATCCTGTTTATTCCATCCTCCCGCATGTGTTAATCCATAGAACAGTTATCTTGCATAACACGTTTATTCCATCCTCCCGCATGTGTAAATCCATATATACATTTACGTTGCATAACCAATATAATCCATCTTCCCACATGTGTTAATCTATATAATAGTTATCTTGCATAACACGTTTATTCCATCCTACCGCATGTGTTAATCCATATAACAGTTATCTTGCATAATATGTTTATTCCATCCTCCCGCATGTGTTAATCTATATAACAGTTATCTTGCATAACACGTTTATTCCATCCTCCCGCATGTGTTAATCTATATATCAGTTATCTTGCATAACCCGTTTATTCCATCCTACCCAACATGTTAATCCATATAACAGTTATCTTGCAAAACCTGTTTATTCCATCCTACCCCACATGTTAATCCATATATCAGTTATCTTGCATAACACATTTATTCCATCCTACCCCACGTTAATCCATATAACAGTTATCTTGCATAACACGTTTATTCCATCCAACCCCACATGTTAATCCATATATCAGTTACCTTGCATAACACATTTATTCCATCCTACCCCACGTTAATCCATATAACAGTTATCTTGCATATCCCGTTTATTCCATCCTACCCCACATGTTAATCCATATAACAGTTATCTTGCATAACACGTTTATTCCATCCTACCACACATGTTAATCCATATATCAGTTATCTTGCATAACCCGTTTATTCCATCCTACCCAACATGTTAATCCATATAACAGTTATCTTGCATAACCTGTTTATTCCATCCTACCCCACATGTTAATCTATATAACAGTTATCTTGCATAACACGTTTATTCCATCCTACCCAACATGTTAATCTATATAACAGTTATCTTGCATAATCCGATTATTCCATCCTACCCCACATGTTAATCTATATAACAGTTATCTTGCATAACACGTTTATTCCATCCTACCCAACATGTTAATCTATATAACAGTTATCTTGCATAATCCGATTATTCCATCCTACCCAACATGCATAACACGTCTCTTTCATCCTCCTCCATGTGTTAATCGCTATAACAGCCTGACTTTAATATACATTTCAACATTGAACAGCAATCAAATACCAATTACCAAACCCCAAGCTGAGGTCTGATTATACCATATTCTTCTCAAAGAGTTGACCAGACCAGACCTTGGAACTATGATCAATAAAATCGTCCCCAGCCTCGACATAGTAACCAATCACCCGAAATGGAATGTAAAATTTTGGGTACTAAAACATTGAAGAAGAAAGCGAAGCTAGCAAAGCTCTCCTGAGCCAAATGACAAGGCTCCCTTACTCAACTTTCAACTAATCAATATTTTGAGCGGGTTTTTAGTCCAAGCTGGCACCGACTGTCTCATATTTGCGCTCTCTGTCTGCATGTCTCGTAAAGCTGCTTTAAAATGCTGACTGGTCCATCCCCATATGATAATTTGGAGAATAATATTTGGGCTATTTCAAGCAACTAGTCGTAATGGCAATGAATTTCCTTAGAAGTCTCATCTTCACAGCCAGACTGACGGAATTTTAAAGTTTACCTAATCAAATTCCATGTTGATATATTTTTTTTATATTTTCAACCTTAAATGAGTTGACAGTCTGTCAGAAAGCAGAAAATGCTGAATGCACAAAAATCTGATTTTTTTAATTGTCTACAAAAAATATGGAAGTGTGGATTCTTCCCTAAACAGGTAAAAGGGAATTGTTTTTGGAATGCAGCCGTAAGCATGGTAATGGTATCACCATAATACAATCAGTTTTTGAAGATGTTTCCCATATGTACAGTAAACAAGAGTGACAACACTGTGGGAATATTTACTGGACATATAATGACAGCCTCTGTGCCCATACCACTCAACAACAGATTGTTGACGGACATGGTAGAAGGTCAACTGTGTTTTGTGTCATCAGCCTTAATTTCGCTACGTGACAGCAGCAAGCACAGGAGAAAACAAGTGGGAATGAAATCTTGTTTAGTACTTGTTTTATCATTCCAGCTATATGAGTGAGTGAGTGAGTGAGTATGGTTTTACGCCGCATTTAGCAATATTCCAGCAATATCACGGCGGGGGACACCAGAAATGGGCTTCACACATTGTACCCATGTCGGGAATCGAACCCGGGTCTTCGGCGTGACGAGCGAACGCTGTAACCACTAGGCTACCCGACCGCCCCTCCAGCTATATGACGGTGGTCTGTAAATAATCATGTCTGGACAAGACAAACCAGTGATAATATTATGAGAAATTATCCATGCTGTTTGGCAGCATTTATACGCAATAAACCAAGTCCGACCATCCAATCATTTAAGTCACCTCTTACCTCATGTCTAACTGGTATCCCTATGGTGAGAAAGAGATAGTTTGGTTCAACATGTCTAATGTCCTGAACGATATTTCAGTCACACAATGTTTGAAATTAGGCATTAAGCCAAAGAGTCATTGAAATAACCTGAATGTGAAACATTAAAGATTTAGGGGTCCCTAGATTCAAGTACTGGAGAAGACCTCGTGGATGCCAGGACCATCCTTAATGGTGAATACTGGTTACATCACAGTGAGTGAGTGAGTGAGTTGGGTTTAATGCCGCTTTTAACAGTATTCCAGTTATATCACGGCATGTCTGCTTAATGTAGGAGGAAAGATCAAAGTGATGCAGGTCTCAGACGTTTACCACCTCGGTGAAACCCACGAGCACAGGTATGGTGCTGACAAACCTAGAAACATAATTGGGGCCAACCAGGATTCGAACCCACAATCATAGGTTTCTGGCGTGCCCAAGGGACACAATTCTGCACAACGAATCCCGGCGCCCGAGACGACTGGGCCACCCGTGCCCCCAGTTACATCACAGAATATCCACATAATGTTTGCCCGTTTTTCATAGGTAAGATGATGTATCCTTAAAGTTGGAACTTGCTACACTGAACATGCTGAAGTAGAGTGTATCTGGACAAGGAGTCAGATCTGCAGATATAGACATACAGAAAAACATGGTTTTAACAAACTCAGTGGGACTGTTGATATTGGTCCGCTATATCCGCAGTTACTCTCGAAACAATGTCTGACAATATGGATGCCCCCATCCAGTGAGTGAGTGAGTGAGTGAGTGAGTGAGTGAGTGAGTGTGTGTGTGTGGTTTTATGACGCTTTTAGCAATCTTCCAGCAATATCATGGCAGGGGACACCAGAAATGGGCTTCACACATAGTACCTGTCGGGGAATCAAACCCAGGTCTTCGGGGTGACGAGCGAACGCTTTAACCACCAGGCTACCTAACTGCCCCTCTCAGATGTAGCCATCAACATGGATGTGTGTGGTACTTGTGTTATTTTCATGATACAAATGAAGTTGTTATAGAATTACATTGGCAATCTAACAAAATATTTCTATTCTGTAGAAATAGTTCAAGCAATGTTATATCACATACAATGTACAACGGCTATCTGGCAAAATTCTACAGTTGAGGTGACAGTTGATAATCCAGAAACAGTTTCACTTATCAGGATTTATCAGTTTCAGCAACATCTGTACATGTTAATACCACGGAAACATGCATACAGTCAAGTCCCATTAATCTGAAATTGTTGGTTGAATATGATAAGTCGGATTAATGAGTATGTCTGATAAACGAAATTAAGCAGTATCAACCTCCGTGATCGAAAATGGGACAACTACACGATAAATAACGATACAAACACATAATAAAAAAATTAAAAGTAAATATTCATATTGTTATGTTACATAGTTAATGGAATATGTTTTCTAATCATGCAACCTCTAAAGCTCAACACAAAACAACTGTTACGAAATGTATTAAATGTTTTAAATACTTTAAAAATCAGTCTGGAATGGAAGTTGCAAGTTTGAAACTGGTACGTCAAAGCTTAAGAAATCATTAATCATTTCATTGGTCGGTCATAGTTTGTGAAAGGTTGTTCTGATGTGACCTGTAATGGGATGTCTTCGGCGATAGCGAGAACTTGTATCTGATTTTAATGAGATTGAGGTAATCTAAGCATGTGATTAATCCTGTTTTCTTTATTTAAAGCATTAATTGTTTATTGTTAAGCAAGTTTATGTCTGCAGCTGTTGTAATATGCAGCTACCAGCCGACTCATCTCGCATCAAAACATGGGCTGTGTACTCGCGGGCAGATAACCACGGAGTACGCTGATCACTGTGTCAGATTAACTAAATAGCACTGATTTAATCGGTTCCAATTATTAGTGTCGGATAAAGCCGATTGTCGGATTAACGAGAGTCGGATTAACGAGACTTGACTTTACAACTTAATACCACGGATACGTAATATATATCTTATTACCATGGAAACATGTTATATATTTTAATGCCATGGAAATAAATATATTTTAAGACCATGGATATGTTATACATATACAATACCACAGAATCAATATATATTTTAATACCATGGAAACATGTTACATATCTTAATACCATGGAAACATGCTATATATCTAATACCACGGAAACATGCATATATCTTAATACCACGGATACGTAATATATATCGTAACACAACAGAAATGTTATATATCTTTATACCATGGAAACATGCTATAAATTTGAATACCATGGAAATATTATATATCTTAATACCACGGAAACATGTCATATATCTTAATACTAAGGAAACATTTCATATATCTTAATACTACAGAAACATGTCATATATCTTATTACCAAGGAAACATTATACATCTTTTATACCATGGTGGCCACCTTAAGATCATGAAGATCTCAGACATTTATTAGGGATTCTACAGGACACACAATTATAGAAAATAGCAAATCCCTGCAAAACGCTCATAAAGGATGTGTAAATTCCACCAAAATCATAACTGTCTACCTCATTAGCACCATTATGTTTACAGAGGGATGTTCATTGTAGGTAATACAGTATTATGTGAGGAACTGCACATGAGACACTTGTACCGACAAAATCATATATTTGATTCTTTTCAGTTAAAAACACAACCTGTTATAACAAAGTTGGTGTGATGAAGAAAGACAAGTTCTATGGATGAACAACTTCTTTATTACAATTAGTGCAACGTTTTGGTGTAGAACCTAACACCTTTATCACTTGCTTGATAAAGGTGTTAGGATCTACACCGAAACGTCGCACTAATTGTAATAAAGAAGTTGCTCATCAGTAGAACTTGTCTTTCTTCACAACCTGTTATGTTGAGAATGTTTAGGTTTTTCATAATGCCTGTTGACCTTATCAACACTTAGATGTGAGATGCTGAAACCTACATTGGTACACAATGTCAGAGAGGCCATTGTGCCACAAGTCTCGGATCAGTCATCTTCCCGAGGCCTTGCCGAACTAGGCTGGTATTATGGAGTTACACTTTTGGCTGGACTAACGAGTCTATGCATAGTCTAATCAAAATCGCGCACCAAAATCGAAATCTGGTTCGTAAAGTGTCATAGAGATTTCGGTCGACTGCAGGATTTGCAAAGCATGTGCACCGCCAACTCGTTGTCAACAGATATTTTTAAAATCTTTTCATGTTTTTAATCAAGGTAATTTTGATGCACATCGCGATGTAAGACTCGTTTTATCACAATATAGATCTTGATTATCGATCACATCGTGTTGACTGGGCGCCACCGTTTTGTTTGAAGCAAATGCAAGTGATACGAGAGGTTGAATCTGATTGGTCAATAGGAGAGGCATAGAAAGGACATAATTCGTAATAGCCACTGGTGGCGCTACAATCGAGCCCAGGAATTCCAGCCTAGTTCAGCAAGGGTGGGAACAGGACTTTTAACGTCAGTTAACTCTCTTGCCTCGGGAGGATGCGGATCAGTAGAAGGAAAAAGCTGTACATTTCCTTTGTTTTCTAGTCATGTTACTTGGCTGGAAATTCTTTGCCTGACCCACACCGAAGCACATGTACCACACGTGGTGTCTCTTTAGGCAAGTGACCTTGTTCGAAATGTGCATCTGTTCAACAAGCAGTGAGTGAGTGGGTACCCGGTAGGATGAGATGGTAATGTAGCTGTTAACCTTTTAGCGCCTTACAGGCAGCTTGGGTTGTATACTCCCCAGGGAGCTGAGAATGAAAATCGAGTGCTCACTGATCCATTGACCGGGGTAATAATGTGGCGCTTTGAGCATTATAAGTGCACATTATTGTTCTTCTTGTTGTTGTTATTATTATTATTATTATTATTATTACCAGAGTGCCAACACAAAGTTCCTGGTGCTTCAAAAGCATATTAGAAAAACTTCTTTTTAAATAAAATATAAATACCTTGTGATTACGTTTATTATATGAAGCCAAAGATTCACACAAAAAGACTGGACAAACACACGGAAAATTGTTTAACATATGAACCAGCATAATGATAAGAATTTCTAATATATTATTTGATTTATTCATTGAAAAGTATCTTTTTTGTTTTGCTTACTCCTTCATCAGGTGAATGGTGAATTTACCCAATGAAGGAGTAAGCATATACTCCAAAATGTTGTGTTCCTCATAATAAAGAAGTTGACATCCATAAATTCTCTTCCTTATGTGTATTGCTTCTAAATGCCTTTCAAAGACTTATCTTTTTGTTGGCACACTCAATGGGTATGCTGAAGCATCTACACGAGAGCCCTGTAGAACCAGTGAAAAAAACTAAATTTCTATCCCTGTGCAATCTCCTTAAAATCAGATCTTAGTTCTCGCTACCGTTAAACAAAGATCTGAGGGCAGCTCATTAAGGGTCACGTCAGAATGACCTTTCTGACTAATTATATCACGCAACCTCAAAATTTTTTACACAGGGCATTCCGAACGACAGTAACAGGATTTACAGCTGGATCCATACAATCTTGGCCATCCCTTTGTTCAATTTCAAATTTTTAATTAAGAATTTGTCAAAATATGTTTCCAAGCGTAGTCGCCAGTTTGAAAATAGTGCTGTAAAAGCCGCCTCCGCCTCCTGAGAAAGCCGCCTCCTGACTGGCTAATTTAAACTACTTGTCAGTCATTCCATTGGTCAGTCAAAGGTTGTGAAAGGACGGTCTGACGTCATCCGTAATAGAATGTCCTCAGATCTTTGTTTATTGATAGCGAGGACTTAGATCTGACTCTAAGGAAATCAATCCCTGTGTTACATAAACCACTTGCCAAAAATTGGGTGTGGCTTAGACTTTGGCCCATAGGGTCACAACATTTCTGGATGACACTGAACACTATACATATCATCCTCTTATGATCTCAGTTACACGTGTCAATTTCCGTATTAGACGTAATATGCGCCCTGCTCTCATAAGCGCCCACGGTGATATTGCCCAATCTCATTAAAATCAGACCTTAGTTCTCGCTACCACTGAACAAAGATCTGAAGACATCCCATAAGGGGTCACGTCAGAACGACCTTTCATCCGACCAATCAGTGGGTCGCTTACCAGATTATGAAAGTGACAGTCGGAATGTGATTTCTAATCATGCAATCTCGAAAACTTAAACATGGGGTATTCCGAACGATAGTAACAGGTTTAACGACTGAAACCTTACAATCTAGGCCATCTATTAGCCATTCCAGAATGTTTTTTTGTTCAGGTTTCAAATTTGTAGTTGAGAATTTGTCAAAATATGTTTCGAAGCGTAGTCGCCAATTTGAAAATTTGTGCCGTAAAGCACGAGAAAGCTGCCTTCTGATTGGTCATTCCATTGGTCGGTCAAAGTTCGCGCAAGGTCGGCCTGACATGACCCGTAATGGGATGTCCTCATATCTTTGTTTAGCGGTTGCAAGAACTAAGATCTGATTTGAATGAGATTGGATATTGCCTAATATATTGGCTAGTGAACAATCCCAATTAGCACTCCTTCCGATTGATCAATGTACACAAGACTTATTTATTTGTGTATAATATGTGTGTTACATGCATCCTTAATTGTGGGCAATTAAATTCTGGAAAAATATATGTCGCATAATCATAACAGCCTGTTTGCAGAAACTATGAAATTTACAATTTTTCAACTCTGTTGTTTTTCACCAAAATAATATTCTATTAAGAGCCCCCTATTTTCTAATTTTGAGAGCACCCTGTGTGCTTATTGTGTCAAATACAGTAGGTCATTTTTAATATTTCTAAATCAGAAAGATCATGTCGATTGATGAGGTCATTTGACAAGAAGGCTCAAGGAGTTATTCCCCTTATTTTTGCTGGAAATCCAAGCTCCTAGGCATGGCTGCAGGCCAATCATCACAGTGGGGAGCTGTGGAATTGACAGTGGCATTGCCCTTCGCAGCAACCTGGACTCAATCTCCCCAATCCTTTGGTTCAAACCCTGAGTTCAGCAGTACTCCAAATACTTCTATGAATTCTATCTTTATTTTGTGAGAACATAGAATGTTATCTGTTAATCAGATAAACACGATTAAGCAGGAACAGGTACGAGAGAGTTATCAATACAGACTAGGTGCAATTCCCAAAACAACCAACTTCAAAAAAGGAATATGGTTTTCTTGCCTTTTTGCAAATGTATGCCTCATGACCAATGTTTTTTGGTGCTATTGTGGATATATATTTACTAATGTTGAGTGCTAAAGGGACATGTTTATTCAGTGGTAAAGAAACTAGACTCTCAGGGCAGGAACTGCCTTGAAATATTCAGATATTACACGTTCAATTTGAAATTGGAAACAGAATGGAATGATTGAGAAGACAAGGTGCATCCAGTGGCAGGCAAAAGATCCTTTCCTGGGAATCGTTTGAGAGAGTATTGCAGGACAGCAGGACACCATATGTACACAATCTCCTTCATGGTGTACAGTAAACAAACAGAGACAGGAGACCCCCGCCCCCCGGTACAATAGTAAGTGTACATTTGTCACATTGGAAAAGCAGTGAGTGAGTGAGTGAGTGAGTGAGTGAGTGAGTGAGTGAGTGAGTGAGTCGAAACCGTATTGTTTTTCAATTGGAGGCCCAATTTTCCGTGTGTTTGTCCAGTCTTTTTGTGTGAATCTTTGGCTTCATATAATAAAAGTAATCACAAGGTATTTATATTTTATTTAAAAACACACTTGCTTTAGAATCTCCTTGGTCCATAAAGCCCAAGTACTTATAAGTGACGCTGCCACCATGGCAACTCACCTTTACCATAATCCTACATAAAGATGCTTCTAACATGTCTAAATGATAACAGGAGGCACAGGTGGCCCAGTCATCTAAGGCACCGCAATTCACTGTGCAGAGTTGAGTCCCTTGGGCACACCAGAAACCTATGATTGTGGGTCAAATCCCTGTTCGCCCGGTTATGTTTCTAGGTTTGTCAGCACCATAAACCCTCTGGACCTGCATCACTTTGAGCTTTCCTTCCACACGCTGTGATATGACTGGAATACTGTTAAAAGCAGCGTTAAACCCAACTCACTCACTCTAAATTATAACAGACAGAAAGCTTGACAGTTAATTCATATTTGCCTTTGTTAGAACTGACAAATAATGGTCAGTGGGTTGGCCTCTGTGACTCCTAACAAATCAAGTTCTTTAACAACACCAACTGTCGTAATACACTGAAACACATCTTGTAGTATTTACACACACAAAATGAGTCAAGATCCAAATTATTGAGCTATGATGGTATTTATCTATAAATTCCTTACTATCACATCAATGAGTGTATGATGAGACAAGTCAAATTCAATGTTGGCAGATGTGTGTTGCTTTGGAGATATACCATGTCAAGTGGTGGTGTACTTGTCAGATTCGGACTCAAACTGATGTTCAATAAGACTTCAGCTTTTGTCAGTAAGGAGGAAGCTGGAATAACTCAATATTCAGCAAAAGTGCATCAGGAATAACCCAATGTTCAGCTAATTTGCATCAGGAATAACCCAATGTTCAGCTAATGTGCATCAGGAATAACTCAATGTTCAGTTTATGTGCATCAGGAATAACTCAATGTTCAGTTTATGTGCATCAGGAATAACCCAATGTTCAGCTAATGTGCATCAGGAATAACCCAATGTTCAGCTAATTTGCATCAGGAATAACCCAATGTTCAGCTAATGTGCATCAGGAATAACTCAATGTTCAGTTTATGTGCATCAGGAATAACCCAATGTTCAGTTAATGTGCAGTACGAATAACTCAATGTTCAGCTAATGTGCAACTGGAATAACTCAATGTTCAGCTAATGTGCAGCTGGAATAACTCAATGTTCAGCTAATGTGCAGCTGGAATAACTCAATGTTCAGCTAATGTGCAGCTGGAATAACTCAATGTTCAGCTAATGTGCAGCTGGAATAACTCAATGTTCAGTTTATGTGCATCAGGAATAACTCAATGTTCAGCCTGAATGCAGCTGGAAAAAGTCTGGTGTTCAATGTATTCGGCTGAAAAAAATAATAGTTTTGGTTCTCAGGCACCGCCCGCATTATCATACAGATCGCAGCATGTTTCGTTTTTATCTCCATTTTCAAAAAGAAATTATTTTTTTTAAATCCTTAAATATTTCAAGTCCAATGGTAGTCATATACTGTATTCCAGTACTTTACTCATCAAGGAATACATTTCTGTAGAGAGGCCCTTTCCCATGTTGATTGTACACAACTGTTTGTTTGGCTATACAACTGTTTATTTGGTTGCATACTAGTTTGAAAAAATTATTGGAAACAAGAGACACCGCCTTCACGCGAACCAGTTCTTTCATATTTTTTTTAAGGCTTAGTATAAACCTGATTCAAAATCCATCACAGACATCATAAGGAACACTTACCAATTGAAGGCATTGAAATGGAAGTAGACGAGTCCTAACCCATACAGGAAGGGGGCATTCTGTAATGAGAAACAACACATATAACCAACATTATAGCTAAATTGGATAGAATTATCATTAAACCGCCCCCATTTTATCAGAAATGAGCCGGCCACAGTAACTTGATAATGTCCTCATATTGCTTGACGACAGGCCAATATCACGCCCGTTGTTAGGTGACGTCATAGGGATAGGGATAGGTGACGTCATGTTCAATGGTGACGTCACCTGGTTTGTTCTATGACGTTTCCATATTTGTAAAAGTGAGTCAGTGACATTCATGTTGATTGCAGTAAATGTTTCAAAACCGATATTGTTGTTTCTTTTTATTTGATAACAAATTCCATCCATTTTAGCTATAATAACGGTAATGCTATTTTTCAGGGCACTATCATTTGGAGAAGCCCTCGGTCTTTTCAACTATTCAGTTAATGGAAAACCTCTGGCTACCAGTACCATTGCCGCCTCAGGCATGGAGAACCAGAGAATCAATGCAGATATGTTATCCTGCTTATTATGCAAAATCTAAATCCATTTAGCTAACTATGAGAACTGTGTAAAGAAATGATAAGCATTCCAAGGATTTTTCTAGACAGCGTTAGAAATTAGCTCTAGTCCTGTAGTCCTTGCCAAACTGCCCAATAGTTGAGGTATCATAAGGACAAATAGAAATTTGCCATTCTTAAGGGTTGCTATATGTTATTATAAGGACTAGTGGACTAAAACGGTCAGTTTCTATCGCTTCTTGATGTGCTTATTGGTCCATATTCAGCACCAAGTCTGCAGCAAATGTCAGTAAACATTCCCAATTTGGAACTGTACAATTCCCTATTCATCATGTGTTCATGATGTTATAGTAAAACTGATGCTAGCACTTTGTTCTTGTGTTTCACTGAAAACAGGATGCGTAAAGAGGAGTGAGTGAGTGAGTTGGGTTTAACGTCGCTTTTAACACTTTTCCAGTTATATCGCGGCGTGTCAGCTTAATGTGGGAGGAAAGCCCGAAGTGATGCAGGTCTCAGACATTTACCACTTCGGTGAAACCCACGAGCACGGGTATGGTGCTGACAAACCTAGAAACATAATTGGGGCGAACCGGGATTCGAACCCACAATCATAGGTTTCTGGCGTGCCCAAGGGACGCAACTCTGCACATCTAATCGCGGTGCCTTAGACGACTGGGCCACCCGTGCCCCCGCGTATAGAGGAAGGCTTCAAAGCTCATCTTGACAGTATTTGCATCGAATGTAGGGTAATAATTAAATGTTAAAATACCGGTCCTCTGAAATACCTCTGAATCGAGGAAAATATTAACTTTTAAAAAAATCCGGATTTTGAATGACTTTTTAAAAATTTGCCTGCCAAGGGACCTGGTGCTAACTCCTAGGTAAATCCCTGTATTCAGTGAAAGCCCTTAAGCACAGATGTTACAAATGAAGTCCTTTGGGGCACACCGAAACCAACAAAATGTTCCCACCTTCAAGAGAAAATCTTACATGGGCAAGTCAGTGACCAGGCTTGAAAATGGACACATCTCATTCATATGCACCCATCTGAACAATTTCCAAAGGATTTCTAAATGACCTGATCATATTAAATCATGCAGATCCCATGAGCCAAAAATCATACCTTTTCCTTTCCAGCTTAATGAATTACGATTTACAAATGTCCATTTGTTTACATGGTATAGATCTTCCCAAAAATATCTGTCCGGAATTTGGGGGTTCTAAGTTCAAACTTAGGGGGGTTTCAATGTAATGGGTCAACAAATTTGTCTGATTTACGCCTCAAATATGACCTTTTTCTAAGAGAGTAACATTTTGACAAATCCTGGTAAATTTCAGATCTACTTCAAGGGAGGCCACTCTTGTTAGTTGTAATAACCAAGAAAAATTAACTGGGAGTTCAATTTCAAGTTCTGTTCCCATTAAGTCCTGGGTTATATTATGTAAAAATGTTAAACCCAGATAACATCCCTCATAATATATCTGAACATGTTTCCGATAACATTTACCTGATGTACCACACTCACGTTGCATGTTAGCATCTGATAAATTCAAACCTTGAACATGTTGCACTGTCTGAACTTGTGAAGATATATAATCTAAATGGCACTAGGTTCCATGAGTAGTTTTTTAAATTAAGGGGACCCGGGGTACCTTAGGTTTGCTGCCATAGTATTTGAATCCAGGGACCCCCTAAATCTGTACTTTATACCATGTTTACCATTAGGGCTAGCCCTAGGACCCCTGAGATAGATGCTTCATGTCATACACTGACTGGGGTAATAGGTCTACGCTTGATACACACAAGTCTCAAGAAGATTCCTTGAACAGTTTCTGGTATGACCATGCCTTTACAAGATATACAAGCATAAAATACTCATATCGCCCGCCAATATGACATGTCCAGTGTGCAAGGCACTGTACTGCTTTTAAGATCTGCTCCGGAAAGAAGCACTACAGACATTTTCAGGTCAAAGTCGTCAAAAAATAATTTGTTCAAAAATCCCAAAATATCAAAAGGCACCAGTTTACCACCACACTTTCCTATGTACCATGTTTGGTGCAGAAACATTGTACAGTTTTCAAGATCTGTTCCAGAAAGGAGCACTACTGCCATTTTCAGTTTAAGTCAAGTCGCTACCATGGAAACTCGAAAAATAAATTCTTAAAAAATCCCAAACTATCAAAAGGCACCAGTTTACCAGCTGACCTATCTATGTGCCAAGGTTAAGATATGGTTTTTGAGATCTGCTCTGGAAACGAAACCTGACGGACGGATGGACGGACAGATGGACGGACAGACAGTACCCATTTCTATATGCCCCTTCCACTTCCTGGCAATGGATAAGAAGACTATTTGGCCACTGATGTCAACACGCTGGTGTCAATACTCAACCACCAAACCCCAACCATTACCAACCACACAGGGATTTATCCTGGACACCAAGCTAAGTGCCCTTGGCAGGCAAATAGGGAAAGAAATAATGGCATTTTGTTCAAATTGGTGAGTACAAAGCCAAAACATTAGTTAATCCCTGAAACCTAGCAGAAGTGTCTGGGGGGACAAGTCAGGAATGCTATTGGTAATGAAACAGCCTAAATGTTCCCAAACTGAATAATCTAACTAACTTGAATAACTGAACATGCTGAATAACTAACCTTCCATGAATCTGGTTGCATGTTGTAAAACTTCTGGTATGCTGACAGGGCTGAAACATGAAACATGAAATCTTTAATTACATCTTTCTTTCATGTGTAAACAAATACCACGAAGCATACTTGTCAATTAATGACCATTCATGAGTCATTATCAGTTCAAGGTCAAGGTCAAGGTCAATATCAGTTTCTTGGGCCAATAAAACATGTTATTGCATGAATTGAGCTCAATAAGTGTTTTTATCATGTTTATTACATCAAATAAAAAACGAATATTTTAAAAAAGGATTGGGAGGTCAGACTCACTGACTTGGTTGTTGATGCATGTCATCGTATCCCAATTGCGTGGATCAATGCTCATGATAACAATCACTGGATTGCCTGGTCCATACTCAATTATTTACAGGCCACTGTGATATAGCTGGATTATTTCTGAGTGGGGCGTTAAACAACAAACTAACACCTTCCAATCAACATCATGAAGAGTCTGACACCAAAGGGATGCAACTCTGCACGGCAAGCTGCAGTCACATGGACTGCTGAGGCAGCCAAGCCCATTTTGATTTAAACATATTAAACATAAAGTTTGTTTGTTATTTCTTGCCATCCTCAGCAGTATTCCAGCCATAAGACAACGGCCTGTAAATAATCAAGTCTGGACAAGACAATCCAGTGATTGATATTGTGAGCAACAATCCACGCAATCTAGGTACGATGTATCAAGTCACTGAGTCTGACCACCCTATCAGATTGGTTACCCATTACAACCAGCATAGGTTGCTGAGGATCTATTCAAACCTGGAAACCCTACGGGGTGACATTTTGTTTGTCTGTTGTTTAACGCCACACTCAGCAATATTCCAGCTGTATGATGGCGGTCTCTAAGTAATTGAGTCTGGACCAGACAATCCAGTGATTGATGTCATGAGCATCGATCCACGCAATTGGGATACGATGACATGCATAAACAACCAAGTCAGCGAGCCTGACCACCCGATCCCGTTAGTCGCCTCTTACGACAAGCATAGTCACCTTTTACGGCAAGCATGGGTTGATGAAGACCTATTCTACCCCGGATAGGGGGCAAGTGAGATTTGTGATGTAGATTAGACTGAAATTAGGAATAGGTGGAGTGGAATATACATCATCAATCTTGGAAAATATCACAAGACTACTGTCAGACAGTATTGATACTTGACTACTAACAATCTCACAGTCCATACAATAAAACATGATTTAAGCCACGAGGGATCAATCAGCCAGGGCCCCGTTCCTCAAAGCGTTCTTAGCACTACAATGATCATAAGCCTTTGTTAAAGTATGGGACTTACGATCACCTTAGCGCTAAGATCACTTTGAGGAACGGAGCCCAGGAGACCTCTTACCATCTGGGCCTCGTTCCTCAAAGTGATCTTAGCACTACAATGATCGTAAGCCTATGTTAAAGTATGGGACTTATGATCACCTTAGCGCTAAGATCGCTTTGAGGAACGGGACCCAGGACAAGACTTCAAGTCACCTTTAGGGTACTGCTCCAGCAATAGGTGCAGATGACCAAGATGGCAGAAAACCCCAGACTCAACCGGCTTCACCTTCTCTTGCCCCTCACTTCCACTACTGGCAAGGCTAGACTGTTTAGCATGGACACGCAGGAGGTTGTGGTAGTGACTCACACCCTGAAACATTTCACACAACAATATCAGTACAATACTTAAAACTGAGTTTCTTACAAAATATCACAAGAAGACCAAGTAGACTATGTCCTAAATGCTGCAATTCTGTTTGCAGCCTCAGAAATTTGCCATTTTTTTATACTAGTCCAGATAGGGAAAACATATAGAGTTTGTAGTTAGTCCTGCTGGAATGAGACAAAAAAGTTTACAATGCATAAAATGTTGATAATTTCTGACAGTTTTATTCAGTTCCAATTTGTAGCAACATTAACATGATTAAGGCACTTGACAACTGGTGATTATAGCCCTCAAATACTGCTGGTCAATAAGGATGACATATCTGGATTTTTTTCTAGTCCTGGGTTCAATATGTGATGCCTATTTCTGATGTCCCCTGTCATGATATTGCTGGAATATTGTTAAAAGCAGCATAAAACCATACCCACTCACTCACTCTGACGCTAAACTGTCAAACTCACCCTGTCCAGAGTAAAAAGACTTAATATTAAACAACCTTAAGCATGTGTGGATCATTTTAGAGCAATCTGTTCAACCTTGGTTTGGCCATAGCATGTAGCTTCTCTAATCACTAATCAGTACCTTTGCGCACCTTTGCACATGGTGTAGACACCATTGATTAATGGCAAAGAGAAATAGCTAGTTATTCTAGACTTTCACCAGTCTTGATGATGAGAACGTTTTAACAATTACAAGACTCCTCAAATCAAGGTCAAATCTGCACTAGTCAGGCAAAGGAGTGTATAACAATAATCTCTAAATACAACCTATTGGCGTGTAGATATTTAACTATATTTTCTTTTCTACAGACACGATAGTTTCTCCAGATAAATGCAAAATGCCAAAACTACCTGCCCAACTCAGTGATTTTGCTTGCAACATTTATTAATCAGGACCGTTTCATCATTTAAGCAGATATTGATAGGACACTGATATTCCAAAATTGAAAAATATCTTCAGGATATCTTTAATGATAAAATGTCAGTCGATCTGAAACCCTGTCCAACTGCATCACCTCCTAATACTCTAATTTGTTTCCTCATGTTCTTTATCATGTTTATGTTATCCACATTGTAGTTTACTTAAAATAATATTATCTAAATGTACTTTATAAGCAGTAGATGCATTAAGGAATATTAGGATAAGTTAAAAAATATGATAATGTTATCTCATCAACATGATCAAAGGTTCTGATGCAAATATTTTCCATAACAAATTTTGGTTTTGGTAAAATGTCAGCTGGTTAAGCTCAAGCCCATAATTTAAGTTGCTTCAGCCATTACGTTATAAATGTTATCATGCACCACCCAACTCCATTCTTAAGTAGGATGTATGATCTTCATCACTTGGCTCCTAAGGGTTTCTTGGGCTTTGGTCCTGCCTCACACTGAAGCACATGTAACACATGTGGCATCTCCTTGGCAAGTGACTTTGTTCGAAATATTTCATACCTTCTCCAGCAAGCTTTTCTTAGCAGTTCCATCAGATGCATCAAGCTTGACAAATCCAAATTGGCGACTGAAAGAAAAATGTAAACGATGGTAAAAACATAAACATGCTGAAATTATATGCTGTATTAAATATGCAATTTGTTTTTTTGTTTTTACCACGTTTACTGTCAATATTTCAGCCATATGACAGTGGCCTGTAAATAATCGAATCTAAACCAGATCTTCCAGTTATCGATATTGTGAGCACTGATCCATGCTGACGAGGTACGATGAGCAAGACCCCCAATCCAGCTAACGTCTCTGGGGACCTATTCTAACCTGGGGACCTATTCTAACCTGGACTTCCCACTGGGTGAATATGTAATGCAAATCTCAAACCATGCCCACAAAGCTCATAACATGTCCAAGAACATGAAATTATCACAAAGTCAAAAAAACATGTTAAAACTAATCTGTAATTATTTTCACAACATGATAATGCTGCACATCTAATCATCATGTCTGTATTCAGCCTGATTCAGGATCACAGTATTCACACCATACTAGACACAATAATAACTTAAAATAAAGTCTGCTCAGAGACATGTATTTTTCAGTCCCTCCCCTAATAATAATAATTACACTTGGTATCCAAAATTATAATGAGAAAGAGATACATCCTACTAAGACATGTTCGAACCTAGGCCCTCTACATCAAGTACAGCTCTCTAAGTCTTATCGTGCTGATACACAAACAGATAAATGACTAATTGTAAAACAATAAATAGTTGCCTTCAGCATGTTCAGTGCATAAATATAGGGACAAGCAAAATACATTCGACCATAGTTACCATAATTAAGCTAAACATGTCACAGAAGAGGACATAATGCATATGAGATGACGATCAAAAATAGGTTAATTTGGTATTTATCAAATGTCTTATAGTTTCTTTCAGATGAGGTAGTACCAATACTTTTTACCAGGTTGTTTGTATTTCAATAACAGCCCTGTGAGTAGTGGAGGGCTGAACATGTTGAACTTGTGTGGAAGCTAAACTTGGCCAGGCTAATGATTTGATTTAATTAGCCAACTACCACACCACTATCACAAATAAGCAGTACTCGTACCTAGTGATCAGCACCCGATTGTTTACCTTCATCTGTTATCCACATATGCGCGGTAGCCATATTTTCCACAAAATTTGAAACTTGTTAATTCTTTTACAGATTTACCTTAAATAACACTGGAGTTATTCATTACACGTGTTAAAAGTGGTGAGATAGCTCACTCTAACTCACCACTAACGTTAAGGATCAGAGAATGGCACTTAACCATGCTGGCCTACGGATCATAATGGGGTGTTTGATCAGAAAGGGTATCCAAGACTAAGGTGAGAGTTGAGCATGACCTATCTTTAGCCTATTATTAGCTGACCTTAGTACTGATCAGAATTTTACAAGACTCAGGCTTCAGACTAGTGTCCAACATCACAGACTGGGACATTTTCATGATTTTAGAGGTTTTTAATAGCATATTCTTCTAGACACATTCCGTCTCCATTTCCAAATTTGGATAAACTCTCTTGTCATTTTGGATGACTATCAGTCAATGTAACAGAAAAATTAACCGATCAACAATGCAAATAGGGCCAGATAGCACCGCCAAGTAAACTGCAGCCTTGTCAAGATGAGAAATATGACCACTCCTTAAACTTCTAGGTGTGTGGATGTATCTACATAGACACTATGTGAGAGATTATGACGTTTACGTCCCATTTTCACCAATGTTTTGCATCTTTTTTACAGATGAGACTTGAGCAAATGGCCCTCTAACAATGCATTACTTGTCCAAATCAAGCATATCACATACCTAACATCAATACAGTTAGCCTTGCTTCAAAGTATATGACATTTGTCACAAGTGCACTTCTGCATTTAACCTACTGCGTTTCCATTTGTGGGACCAGGGGAATCCACTCAATGAGGTCACGAGCTTACCTGTCAAAATCTGCAAGTTGCAGACGATCTTCTGCAGAGAGAATAGGTCCATGTGTTTCGGTAGGAGCTTTGGGTGCTTCTTCGACTTCTGCCATGATTAACGCGTCAAAAACGTTAAACCCTGTACCTCAAATTATGCTACAAATAGTGCAACGAGATCCCTAACAGACTAAATTTCGGCCATTGTTGTCGCACTGACCTAATTCCGGAAACATCCAATGAAAAGGGTTTTATCAAACTTTTGACCAATCAAGATGAATGTAACAACACAGCCATCAAAGTTATATACAAAACTACGAAAGAATAAAACGAAATAGCGCACAAGCGAAACAACTGTTAAGATTTGCACAGATGACGAGATAACAGTACAAAGTAAATTATTTGCATGAAAATTGGAATGGGCAATATATTAATTATATTTCTACTAAAAAGTCACTAATCTTTTTTAAACGAAATTGTAACGTTCCCTCTTAACATATACCACTAGACATTTCAAACGGTTATTCTGGGTGTCCAGATGTGGGATAAATCTGACTGGGTAATTAAGTAAAGTATAGATTAAAACAGCGAATACAGTGTAGTATGAAAGGTTGTCTGGTCATGTTTGTTTTCATCATACTGAGATCACGGATAAACAGATTAGCAGTAGTTTAATTGTGAGCCCAATCAAGTAAAGATTTTTTTTCGCAGCAGTATGCACGTTAAACTTATTCCATGACTGTATAAATATGTGCATTTAATTTTATCAGTACCAATCTAGATTATGAAAATAGGCAAACCTAGCCAGCTATGTTCCACGTGAAATTAGGACCAGAAAAAAAATAGTTTGTCAGAAGAGAGGAATGTACTGTGTATTAAAACAGTCATTGACTACATATTAGTAATGTATACATTTTATTATTATTTTAAACGCATATTCAATATATGATGGCAAACATGTGACATTTGTCGCAATATTGAGACTCGCCGATGGTAGAGGTGTTAAGCACTCACTTTTAAGTAGGGAATGCTGTGTAAATTAGTTGGGTTTTTTCAGTCAAAAACAATTGGAGGTGACGAAATTGGCTAATTACATGTTGATGCGTTACCATCACTATTCATGTAACGGATTATGCATTTACTGTCTAGAAATGTTGCATTTTGAATATTCCCGCTTTTACGATTTCATTGTAACCAAGTATATTTCCGATGGTGATTAATTTAATTCCGATTTAATAAAATACACAATTAGTAGTGTTTGTTAAGAAGTATATTCGAGTTTAATTCATTTGATAGTGAATTAGAATGAGTGTGATATGAAGGTTAAATTTCGATGTTTATGTCTTATAAATAATATTTAAAATATAAATCTATATTTCACATGCCGGGATTTTATTGGTCTTTTGATGTTTCCAGTACATGTATTTTGGTGTGTTTTTCAGTTGAGTAAAAACGTTTGTATATGATCAAAGTAATTCCCGAAATAATACAGACTGCAGATAGCACCAACGGAGAAACAGTGATGTTGCATTGCAGCGCAGTTTGATAATAATAAAGTCATAAATTGTAATACAACTGGATTAAACCTCCTTTTAATATGTTCAATTTACGACTTAACTAATTGATAGATAGGGTACATAGAAATGTGACACCTGTATGATTATATGGATTTATAATATATTAAATGGATACAAAGTAATGACGGACCAGAGCCAAATTGTTCTCCAGACGTTCACTGTTAGAACGGATCCGTGAAATATCAGACTGAAAACAGAGACCATATCTGTTACCATAAAATAGACTTCCAGTGTTAGAAATTGGCAGTAGTCCTGTAGTCCTTGCCAAAGTACCCAATAGTTAAGGCATCATAAGGACTAGTAGAAATTTGCCGTTTTTCAAGGGTTTTGTTATATTGTATCATTATAAGGACTAGTGGATTATAAATGTTAGTTTCTATCGCTGTTAAACCATACAAATGGTCCGTTTGAGTGATATATTTTTGAAGTATACCCTTGATAAAAAAGTAAACGACATGGTTTTGCAAGCCTCTATAGTACACGTACTGCATTCGGGGTCGTTCTACCCAGTCTTTGAACTGTCTACCTATACATTCATGAATATAGAAATGTTTGCGGAGCTTTGTAATTTATTATGTTATATAATGAGTATTTGTTTTAACACTACCCCATATCTATAAACGGCTGTATGTGAATTCGTAATCAATCTTATTCGTAGCCATGGAGACTTAGTAGCCACTCCCACCTCGTAGACAATATTCACGGTGAACTCGTAGACAATATTCACGGTGAACTCGTAGACAAAACAAACAAAACTGGGAACTAGATCACAACAGCGACATGGAAGCGCATATTGTCTCGCAAAGAAAATACTCCGAAACATAAACGAAACTTGTCTTCCATTTAGGAAGTGACCCAACGAAACATATGCCTCTTGATGAGGTAAGACGTCAGTATTCCGAAAAGTGTTAACTTAATGTCAATATTAAAAACGTGTCTACGAATTCAATGTCTATTGTGTCCACGAGTTGGCGCATACGCATCCCTTATAAACACACTGTCTTTATGTTGAAAAAGCCTGCAGGCGTATTAATAATTGGATATAAGGAATTTTGTATGGCTAAACTTCCTGCTTACCTCTTGGCCTAATTTATCGATAGAAGTGGCTAATATAGTTTCATTTATTTAAATAGAATGTATACTAAATTAATTATTTGGGTTCATAGTGCTTTGGTTATATATTCTGTATCTCTACTTTTTCATGATAAAATATTCGTAATTGTCCATTAAGTTTCATATGTTTGATCATCCTAATCATGCTCAAACACAGCCGCTAGGATTGTCTCGTGCTTTTGCAAGTACCATCACACCACCCCTCTACTTAACAGCCTACATTGGCTTCCAGTTCGTCAGAGGATAAGAGACAAACCTCTGTCTTGTTTCAGATGCCTATCCGATGATGCTCCATAATATTTGTGTGACCTGATGATCAGATTTCTCTGTGATTGTGAGCTTCGAGCATGCAACGCTCATGGAATAATGCGTGATAGAATTTGACTATTGTCATTATTTTAGTGATATAACTAATACATCAGTAAGGATAAGATATATGGATGAACAACCTCTTTATTACAGTTTGGAACGAGGTTTCGGTGTAGGTTGCTTGCTTGATAACGGTGTTAGAAACATATCTTATCCTTACTTACATTAATAGGAAATATATACAAAGTGACCACTATAGATATCCACATATTGTAAACAAATGCACACGTAGTGAAGGTTGTTTTGTTCTTATTAACTGTTTGTGGATTAAATACACTTTTGTTTGCAACACGAACGTAGAGTTCTCTGTGGGGTTTATCCCACTTCTGATTGCCTGTTACTCGTTTAAGAAAACGTGTTCTAGTTTTAAAAGCAACCTCGGTTCCGTTTCCGGTATATTCCCAAGAAGTTTTAGTTCTGATAACAATTTTCATAACGTTCACAGGCAGACGTATTGGTAAGACCATTGTTAACATATGTTTTCACAAGATCCGGAATCACTATATTATTTACACAGACAATGAGGGTTCTTCATAGCTATTCCCTACAAAACGACTGGGACTGATGACGGACGTCATTGACTGAGTATAACCCTGAGTCCAGGGGCGAAGCGGTCCGCGTCACACTCACGGCATCAAGGAGTCTGCTGAATGAATAATTGCTTTTCGACAGATGTGATTCCCATTCCCAGCTGCAGAATTAAACACATGAGCCAACTCATCAGTTTTGTATAGAGTTTGCTTTGTACACACACAATCCGATGTGAAACAAGCTGATAGTGAATTGTTTACTTTCAGTTTTGTCCCTGACTAGCTATTGGCAGAACCAAGTCCTGCAGATCAGTATATATTATATATAGTTTACTCTACTTTGTCAAGCTGATAGTGATAACACTTACTTTCAGTTTTGCCCCTGATTAACTATCATGCAGATCAGTATATTTGCAGGCCGAGATTATATGAGAATAGATGAAAATGTTTTTATGCTGATAAACACAAATTTATCAAGATGAAAGGGAAATCAATGCACAGAAAATCTAAACAAAATTGTTTATTTACTAATTTGTGTACAGGGTATATATTGCCCACAGCTTTTGTAAATTCTGAACACAAAATAGTAGAATTTATTGATCAACCTTTCTAGCCACGTCAGCCATCTGACTGCTGGCAATATGATGGAAATATAACAACTATGTGACACTATATTGCAAATATTTATTGATTGTGATCACAGATTATCGCATGAGATATTATAAAAAGCATACATAAATGTAAAATATTTGGGTCATTTTCCATTTGGGCCAGGGTAATTTTCGTCATAACCCAAAGCAAATGCTCAGCATCGGAGGACAGTTGTCTGAGAAAATTGTCTGCCTTGCTGTTTTTCTCTGCAGAACATTTAAAGTGCAATGTGTTGGATAACTTTTCTTTAAAACATGGCTTGCAAACATTTCAGATGTGTAAGTCAAGGTTGTCTGTGATTATCAAGTTTCATTATCATGATAGTAGGAGAGTCTGATTGCATATCTATATAACTCAGTTCCAGTCATCTTCCACATCATTTTACTGTGTTTTTACCAGATAGGTTCAAGATAATATGGGTGAGCCATCAGAAGAATATGAAATTCTTGACCTGTCTGAATACCGAAACAAAGATTGGGTGCAAAAGATGTTCGGGGACATCACCAAACAGTCAGCAGCGAAGCAAGTCGTTGTCGGAGCAGCAGGGGGATGGTAAGCTGTCTTAATTAGGTCATCCATGAAGATCCAGGGTAGAATAGGTCTTCAGCAACCCAATCTTTGCTTTAAAAGGCGACTATGCTTGTTGTAAGAGGCGAATAACGGGATCAGTTGGTCAGGCTCGCCGATTTGGTTGATGAATGTCATCGATCCCAATTGCATGGATTGATGCTCATATTAATCACTGGATTGTCTGGTCCAGACTTGATTACTTACAGACTGCCGTCATACAGGTGAAATATTGCTGAGTGCAGCGTTAAACAACAAACCAACAATAACTAACAGTAGGCATCAGAGCAGCAGGGGGATTGTAAGCTGTCCTATTTGCTGGTATAATGAGTTTTTGATGCCTGGAAATTTCAATTTGAATTTAAATTCAAAGTTCAAATGTAAAATACTAAACAACATGAACCATGCTAAAATTTAGTCATAATATGAAACACTCATCTGCGTGAACTCTAGTAGTTATGAAACAGATATGACGTCAATCTGGAATGTAATGATGGCATGATACATGCTTTCAGTCACTGGTTTCCTGGTCCAGATTTGATTATTGCCCAACTGCTACCTAAAATAACATTCATTTACTCGTTAAAGACATCACTTGACTTTCTCATGCTTTCAGTCACTGTTTTCTGGTCCAGATTTGATGATTGTCTGACTGCTACCTAAAATAACATTCATTTACTCGTTAAGGACATCACTTGACTTTCTCATGCTTTCAGTCACTGTTTTCGGGTCCAGATTTGATTATTGTCTGACTGTTCATCTTTCAGGTTAGCTGGGTTCCTGTTCATCAAAGTAGGAAAAACAGCAGCTGCATCACTCGGGACAACCATCCTGCTTGTACAGGTAACCATAGTAACAATATTAAATTACATCCTGCAGGCTAGGATCACATACCTCTTCACAGGGATAACTTTTGGGGGTTCTAGGATAGAATAGATTAGTACATTGCAGTTCAGTCTTAGTAAAATTGGATTGTAGCAAAGTGTTACCTGGCTGATTGTGTGTAACTTGAGGGCATCAATGAATGTTCATGCTATCAACCACTGGGCCAGATTCATCTATTGGATGCTGTGATATATATATATATATATATATAGAGAGAGAGAGAGAGAGAGAGAGAGAGAGAAAGAGAGAGAGAGAGAAAATAATGTTTATTATCCCCCGCCACAAAGTGGAAGGGGGATATAGGAATGGGTGCCGTCCGTCCTTCCTTCCGTCCGTCCGTCACTCAAATTTCGTTTCCGGAGCAGATCTTGAAAACCGTACCATATTTCTTCACAGAACTTGGCACATAGATAGATCTAGTGGTGAACTGCTGCCTTTTGATAGTTTGGGATTTTTAAAAAAGTTATTTTTTGTGTTTCCATGGCAACGACTTTGATTTAGACTGAAAATGGTGGTAGTCCTCATTTCCAGAGCAGATCTTGAAAACCTACCATATTTCTTCACCAAACTTGGCACATAGATAGATCTAGTGGTAAACTGGTGCCTTTTGATAGTTTGGGATTTTCAAAAAATGTATTTTTCGAGTTTCCATGGCAACGACTTCGATTTAGACTGAAAATGGCGGTAGTCCTCGTTTCCGGAGCAGATCTTGAAAACCATACGATATTTCTTCGTCATTCTTGGCACATAGATAGATCTAGTGGTGAGCTGGTGCCTTTTGATAGTTTGGCATTTTTAAAAACAATATTTTACGAGTTTCCATGGCAACGACTTTGATTTACACTGAAAATGGCGGTAGTCCTCGTTTCCGGAGCAGATCTTGAAAACCGTACCATATTTCTTCACTAAACTTGTCACATAGATAGATCTAGTGGTAAACTGGTGCCTTTTGATAGTTTGGGATTTAAAAAAAATGTATTTTTTGAGTTTCCATGGCAACGACTTTGATTTAGACTGAAAATGGCAGTAGTCCTCGTTTCCGGAGCAGATCTTGAAAACCGTACTACATTTCTTCGTCATACTTGGCACATAGATAGGTCTAGTGGTGAACTGGTGTCTTTTGATAGTTTGGGATTTAAAAAAAAGTTATTTTTCGAGTTTCCATGGCAACAACTTGGATTTAGACTGAAAATGGCAGTAGACCTCGTTTCCAGAGCAGATCTTGAAAACCGTACCATATTTCTTCGTCTTACTTGGCACATAGATAGATCTAGTGGTGAGCTGGTGCCTTTTGATAGTTTGGCATTTTTAAAAACAATATTTTACGAGTTTCCATGGCAACGACTTTGATTTAGACTGAAAATGGCAGTAGTCCTCGTTTCCGGAGCAGATCTTGAAAAACCTACTATATTTCTTCGTCATACTTGGCACATAAATAGGTCTAGTGGTGAACTGGGGCCTTTTGATTGTTTGGGATTTAAAAAACCCCAATATTTTATGAGTTTCCATGGCAACGACTTTGATTTAGACTGAAAATGGCAGTAGTCCTCGTTTCCGGAGCAGATCTTGAAAACCGTACTACATTTCTTCGTCATACTTGGCACATAGACAGGTCTAGTGGTGAACTGGTGTCTTTTGATAGTTTGGGATTTAAAAAAAAGTTATTTTTCGAGTTTCCATGGCAACAACTTGGATTTAGACTGAAAATGGTGGTAGTCCTCGTTTCCAGAGCAGATCTTGAAAACCGTATCATATTTCTTCGTCTTACTTGGCACATAGATAGATCTAGTGGTGAGCTGGTGCCTTTTGATAATTTGGCATTTTTAAAAACAATATTTTACGAGTTTACATGGCAACGACTTTGATTTAGACTGAAAATGGCAGTAGTCCTCGTTTCCGGAGCAGATCTTGAAAAACCTACTATATTTCTTCGTCATACTTGGCACATAAATAGGTCTAGTGGTGAACTGGGGCCTTTTGATTGTTTGGGATTTAAAAAACCCCAATATTTTATGAGTTTCCATGGCAACGACTTTGATTTAGACTGAAAATGGCAGTAGTCCTCGTTTCCGGAGCAGATCTTGAAAAACGTACTATATTTCTTTACAAAAAGGCCCAGTGAACATAGTTCTCAGGAGCTAATGCATTGCACACACCCGACATGTCATATTGGCGGGGGATGTGAGTATTTCATGCTTGTTTATATATATATATAGCTGTAGTAGCATTGCCATCAGTGGCATACACATCCAATCGTATGGCTGACCAGTGTTTCTATAATTGTGTTACAGCTCGCTCAACATCAAGGCTACATCCGTGTCAACTGGAACAAGGTTGAACAAGGTGTTAACCGGGCCAAGAAAGAACTACATAAAGAGGCCAACAGGCGGTATCCTGGGATCTTACAAAATGTACGACAGATATGTTAAAACCTCAGGCATACAACCAAGTGCATATTTCAACCATTTGTCAGTTGACGTGTTGTGGTTGTTGATGTACAGTCCTACCTGCTTATAGTGCCACCTTTTGTCCAGCAGACAATATGGCCTTGTAACCAGTGTGGCATTATAACAAGCGTGGCACTGTCAGCAGGATGGCATTGTAACCAGGGTAGCATGACCAGGATGGCATTATGACCAGGGTAGCATTATGACCAGGGTAGCATTATAACCAGGGTGGCATTATAACTAGGATGGCACAACCAGGGTGGCATTATAACCAGGGTGGCATTATAACTAGGATGGCACAACCAGGGTGGCATAACCAGGGTGGCATTATAACCAGGGTGACATTATAACCAGGGTGGCATTATAACTAGGGGGGCATTATAACTAGGATGGCACAACCAGGGTGGCATTATAACCAGGGTAGCATTGTCAGCAGGGTGACATTATAACCTGGGTGGCATTATAAGTAGGAAGGCACAACCAGGGTAGCATTGTAACCAGGTTGGCAATATAACCAGGGTGGCATTATAACTAGGATGGCATTATAACTAGGATGTCACAACCAGGGTGGCATTATAACCAGGGTGGCATTATAACTAGGATGTCACAACCAGGGTGGCATTGTAACCAGGGTGGCATTATAACCAGGGTGGCATTAAAACCAGGGTGGCATTATAACTCAGGCATACAACCAAGTGCACATTTCAACCATTTGTCAGTTGACGTGTTGTGGTTGTTGATGTACAGTCCTACCTGCTTATAGTGCCACCTTTTGTCCAGCAGACAATATATTGTAACCAGTGAGGCATTATAACAAGGGTGGCATTGTCAGCAGGATGGCATTGTAACCAGGGTAGCATGACCAGGATGGCATTATGACCAGGGTGGTGTTGTAACCAGGGTGGCATTATGACCAGGGTGGCATTGTCAGCAGGGTGACATTATAACCAGGATGGTATTATAACCAGGGTGGCATTATAACCAGGGTGGCATTATGATCAGGGTGGCATTATAACCAGGATGGCATTATAACCAGGGTGGCATTATGACCAGGGTGGCATTGTCAGCAGGGTGGCATTATAACCAGGATGGCACAACCAGGGTGGCGTTGTAACCAGGGTGGCATTATGACCAGGGTAGCATTATGACCAGGGTGGCATTGTCAGCAGGGTGACATTATAACAAGGATGGCATTATAACCAGGAAGGCACAACCAGGGTGGCATTATAACCAGGGTGGCATCATAACCAGGGTGGCATCATGACCAGGGTGGCATTGTCAGCAGGGTGGCATTATAACCAGGATGGTATTATAACCAGGAAGGCACAACCAGGGTGGCATTATGACCAGGGTGGCATTGTCAGCAGGGTGGCATTATAACCAGGATGGCACAACCAGGGTGGCATTATGACCAGGGTGGCATTATGACCAGGGTGGCATTGTCAGCAGGGTGGCATTATGACCAGGATGGTATTATAATCAGGGTGGTATTATAACCAGGGTCGCACAACCAGGATGGCATTATTACCAGGGTTAATGTTCTGAATTCGTCACACTCACATACTTGTTTTTAGCTATGTTGAACACCCGTGAAGATCTGGTTCAGAATAGGTCTTCAGTAACCCATGCTTGCCGCAAAAGGCGACCAGGCTTTCTGTAAGAGGCGACTAACGGGATCGGGTGGCCATGCTGGCTGATGCATGTCATTGTATCCCAATTGAGTAGAACAATGTTCCTTGTCTGATCCAGACCACAACTGGTCGGTGGCTAGTGATGTGTTTAAGTAGCCCCCTTTCATCAAACAGTGGCATAACATGGGTAAAGTGGCCGCAGCTGGTCGGTGGCTAGTGATGTGTTTAAGTAGCCCCCTTTCATCAAACATTGGCATAACACGTGTAAAATGGCCGCAGCTGGTCGGTGGCTAGTGATGTTTTTTTCACTCAGAGAAAAGTGCTGATGGGGAATTGTACATTTTTGCATGTAAGCAACATATTTTCTAGAAGATTGTTAATTTTGTATTGTGAAGTAATGATTCACCGATCATAAATATGTTTTTTTTTATTCCAGGCAAAGAAATTTGTGCAACAGAATGTCTTACTTGCTGGATCCTTTGCTGGCGGCTTTTTCTTCGGCATAGCTTTCTGAGTGCCTTGAGTGACATAGTAACTGTATCCTGGCATGATGTGATGTGTGATACAGAGGACAGTGTGTGATATTAACAGTGTGGTGCCTCTGTTTGGGGACCACGGGAATCGTTTACTCAAAGACATTTGGCGTTTGGGAGCAACTGAGGGATGATGTACCAAATGTTCTACCTTTGTCTGTCCATACACAGTCTTGAGTTTTTTTGGATCTGACAAAAAAGCTTGGACAGACATCACACCGACCTGTTTTTAAACTGAATATCTGTATGACCCTGTACCTAGAAAATGGAATTCAGTTGATGTTCAAGAGAATTAAGTTTATCTGGTATTTAGGGTTTAGTCATTAATCAGACTGGTCAGTGCTTGTAGATCCATCTAGCAAGGACATACAGACATACTTTTCAATACTTTGTGCATACACTATAAACCTAGAAACTACCTATCACTAAAAGTTTATCATGTACCTTGAAATGAAATTCTTAACTTTACCATGTGTTTGTTGCAAGAGGCGACAAACGGGATTGTATGGTCACCCCGCCTTGGATGATGCATGTCATCGTATCCCACTTGCGTGGGTTGATGCTCATGATGTCAATCACTGGATTGTCTGATCCCGAGTTGATTATTTATAAACTGCAGTCCCAGAGCTGGAATATTGCTGAGTGTGGCGTTATACAGCAAACAAACAAAACGTAACAGCAGATGACAGAAACTAAATTTTGAGTTATTCCCCCTAGATCAATTTCATTTTGAAAATATCATGAATATCTGGAGAAAGGCATCTTACATCATAATGCAAGATTCCATGTTGAAACTACCCTGTGTTTACTAACATACACTATAAGTTATAGCAGGATCAAGAGCGGTACATGGGATTTTATACATCCCTCGTTAGGTTTTATACCACTCCCTCCAGTTTGCGGGACGCTGAATAACTTATTTCCCTCGCAGGCGGGATACATCATATTTTATCAAGATCATGTGCACAATCAGATCTCAACATTCTGACATGGAGGTATGATTATTCTAAATATATTATCTTATATCTTTGTCTGCTGCTGTAGTTATTACTTTGTCAACAGTAAACAAAGCATAACAAACATATACTTGAAGCCAACCATTGTTGAATGATGGATAGATTGAACAGCTGGCAAACAGATGCACCCACAAAGAATGAATGCTGTTGATGTTTCAGTATTAGATGATTTCTACTTTCTGGTTTTGGTTGTGTCTTGTTAATATACCTGTTATATTGTTTCCTTTGATGAATATCACTACGACATGGACTCATGATATAATGGTAGACATGTTGAATGATTGTTGGATGAATGTTGAATTGTTCTCAACAAAATTTCGTATTTTATTTATTTTGGTTCTGCTGACCTCAGCTTTTTCTCTGTGATGTCGGCTATAAGAAATACAGTGATACGTGTAACGCTGTCCTCTGGGTGGTAAGACTCTCGGTGTTCTTGTCTTCTTGTAATCTAAAAAGAAATCTGAACTTCATGCATGTCCCATGCTCTAAAAAAACTTTGAATGAGTACGTGGTGAGTGTGTTTGGGTGAATGACACTTTGAAATGTATTTCCGCTATAACATATCTTTTCAGCTTAATGTATGTGGAAAGTGATGCAGACCTAAAATACTGACCACTATCATGACAAAGGACCAATATCAAACCTGGGACTCAAACCCATGATCATTGAATCCAGGCATGCCTAAGGGAAGCAACTCTGCACAGTAGACGGATGACTGGAAAACGGGTGTCACCTTCGAAGGGTTGAATGACATGAATCAGTTTGTATGGAATGTACCACAGGTGATGCTAAGCTGTGGGCGTCTAAGTGAATTTCAGGATGTAGTCAGTGATACAGATTCGTCTTTCGTGATCATGAAGTTATTTGCAATGTATATAAATGGTACCAGTGTTAAATGGTAAGACTACCACATATTTGATCAGTATTTGTGTTATGTTACAGCATATACGCTACTGTTAACTGTATATCTTTTAGCTGTAAAATATTTTGAATGGATATGAATGATGACGAAAAGGCAAATGTCTATTACTTGCTGTGTTAATTATGGATTTTAACTTCTGATTTACATCTTTTTACAACTTTCCCATTTTCATGGAATCTTTAAATAACTTTAGGACAGGTAAATACTTCTTTCCTTCACTGAAATGCCATGACAGGCTTTGCATTGTGTTCCTGTGTAGAACATGTACACAATGATGCTGGCATCAGATTAACTGTTTCAGCCAGAACCTTGTTATTGTGATTTGAAACCTCTGACTTTATCAGAGTCAATTGTCCACCAAACTTGTGGTGGAATAAGTAGCAATCAGTTCACTTTAACAGTGAGCATGTTGCTGCTGAGTAATATGTGCTATTTGTGTGAGCGTGACGTCTACTTTTCCAAGATAATTGAGATTCATTTTGTGTCTAGTCAGAAAGCAGATATGCACAACTACACGGATGTTTACAAAAGTCCATGATTTCTGTTAACAATTGTTTGTACTTTTCCCGCCACACTTTTCATTATGAAGAAAGTGCTGATGTCCAAATGAAAAAATAGTTTCATGTTTTACTTGGACATTGCAGGTTGAATAATCTTGAACCGGTTACTCGATCCCTTATATTCCTTGTCGAGGTCAATGGTGCTCATATCTGGGCTTGATGATTCTTTTCTTTCTGTTTAAATGTGTGTTTGAAGTAATATGTAGAATGTCTTGCTTCTTGAAGACAGTGAATTGAACGCATATCCTGTGCAGGTATTTCAGTGCTTTAGGTCTGCAAGGTCGGCCCCATTTGCTGTTCCTGTGCCTTGTAAAGTGTGCATGTTGACAATATAACAAATAGAGTGCAATGTCTTTTTCAACATATTTTACACAGAATGGTTTGTATGCTGATTTTGCTTACATGGGAGTAAATAAAACAATATACAATACCTTCAACAAGTGTGTGTTTCATCATTATCATTAACATGCATAGATGCATACATCCTCACTCTTGGGAGAAAATAGTAGGTGCGAATTATACATTGTGATAACACGCTTCTGGGGGCATAGTATCAGTATTCTCTGATAATATTATAAGTAGATCTTGGATAGAATAGGTCATCAGGAACCCATTCTTGCTAGAAAGGCGACAATGCTTGTCATAAGAGACGACCATTGGGATCGGATGGTCTGTCTTGCTGACTTGGTGATGCATCAGAAGGTTAGATACATTGAGATAACATGGATCTCTATGCATACGAGACCCGTGAAGATCCGGGGTATAATAGGTCTTAAGCAACCCATGCTTGCTGTAAAAGGTGACTCATGATGTCAATAACTGGATTGACTGGTCCAGATTCGATTATTTACAGACCTCTGTCATATAGCTGGAATTTTGCTGAGTGCGGCGTTAAAAAACAAACAAAACATGACAGCAGATGACAGCAGCTAAAATGGGAGTTACTACCCTTAGATCTATTTCATTTGGAAAATATAAATATCTTGAGAAAGGCGCCTTACACTGTAATGTGATATTCTTACATTAGAGTGCGAGATGCAAAGTGTAAATTGCAACAGTTCGACAATTCAAGCAGTGAACATAGGAAATGTACTTTTCATATTAGAAGAGTGCATTGAAAAAAATGGGTCTCGGTCAATCAGTATCAGAAGGTTAGATACATTGAGATAACATGGATCTCTATGCATACGAGACCCGTGAAGATCCGGGATATAATAGCTCTTCAGCAACCCATGCTTGCTGTAAAAGACGACTCATGATGTCAATCACTGAAAGTCTGGTCCTGACTGGATTAGTTACAGACCACTGTCATATAGCCGGAATATTGGTGAGTGCCACGTTAGGCAACAAAGCAACCAACCAACTGTGCATACGATCAATAAGTTATGATAATACATTAGGTATGTATGGCTCATCCTGCTATTATGGACCAATATGATTATATATTTATGGGTTATACTGTTAATTTTGAGCATCAAATTAAAATCAATAAAAATATACAAAGTAACACAAGAATGAGATTCATATGATTTAATTACTAATTCATAGCTATGCACAAATAAAAATATACATATTTCTATACTTAGCTACTCAACGTCTGATAGAGATAATCAGATATGTCATTCTATTTAAATAAACACTTGACATATAATGAGAATCAGTTTTGTGTGTTATGGAAATAAAATATATCCCTATCAAAAGTGGGGAACTCTATTAATCGTGAGACGGCAATTTCATCCACATATACAGACAACATGGGCTAGGATTAACACAGCATACATGCAACATACAAATTACACCGATGAATACATAGATGAATGTCACCAGGTGAAACAAACACTCAATCAAATTGGATCTGTACAACCATACAATATTGGTTTGCACTAACGTTTATAATATTGTGTCCAAAGTTACATTGTGGTAAGCTGTTGTACATACAGTGAAACCTGGTTAATCAGGTTGGTTTAATGCAGCTTTGAACAGTATTTCGGTCCTATCATGGCGTCTCAGCTTAATGTAGGGGAAACGCCTAAAGTGATGCATTCCTCAGACATTTATCACTAATGTTCTCCCAACGAACACAGGTATGGTGCTGCCAAACCAAGAATCATAATCAGGGATAATCCCTCCTCCCGAGGCAAGGGAGTTAACTGACTATAAAGACTTGTTCCCACCCTTTTGAGTACTTTAATTAAAAACATGAAAAGATTTGCAAAATCTTTTGTCGCTGCCCAGTTGGCAGTGCACATGCTTTGCAAATCTTGCAGTCAACGAAATCTGCATGTTGAAATCCATGATGACTAGTTCATTACATGATTTTGATTGGCCTATGCATAGACTCGTTAGTCCAGCCAAATGTAACTGTGGAATTCTTGCCTAGTTTGGCAAGGGTGAAAACTGTTAACTCCCTTGCCTCAGGAAGATGGGGCTAATCTGAAGTTAGAACCCATGATCAAAGTCTGCACGGTGAGCTATGGCCTGTGAGAGGACTGGACCACCAGTACACCCTGATTAAAATATAATGATATAACAGTTATTTAACATAATGAAAACATGAGGAATACGAAATAATGGAATCTGAAGTAATATTTCAAAATCTTCCGTGTCTTGCTGAGTTACATGCAAAATTTTACCATGTCATAAAATATTTTATAATTTTAAAAAGGAAGTTTTGAGTCAAGTCTCTTCTTTCGAAGAATATGTTAATCATGAACTCTTTTTAATAAACATTCTATCATCATGATCCTGTCCCAGCTAGCACACCTACATCGGGTCGACATTGGCAATTAATCGGCCACTGTTGGCATTATATGAATAGAGAAGCTGTTTTTTCTTTGTTGTTATTTACTTATGGCAATTGTTAAGTCATAAGTTTATAAGTGTAGATATTCAAAACAGATATCTTATAGTTGTAAATCTTTGCAAATATAGAAAAAAATAATAATGGCAAATGGAGTAACGATTATCAAATACAAGAGAATTACAAATGTGCCTAGTTTCAGCCATGACAGCAGTAACCATGTCATTAATATAACTTATTCATGTTTGGATTTAACATATTTATTTTACAGTATCACACCTTCACAAACAGAAGAAATCTTGTTCCGAGAGAATGTATATATGTTGTGTGTGCACTAGCTTCAGCAAAAGCAATGAATATCCATGTGGAATAGTTTCAGCAAATACAGCAATAATTTCATCACTACAAGATTCATGTGTGGCTTTAAACAAATATTTTCTGTATTAAATCAACATAAGCGAAGAAATTTTGTTTGGGAACAAATTTAATTTTTTGTCGGTACACTCATTTCTGTGTCAGACCAGAGTTACCGTACCAATTTCAGCAACTAAAGCAATAATTTCATCACAAGTTTTATGTGTGAATTTAAAAACCTTATTTTCGCATATAAAATCAATATAAGCAGAAACTGTTTTGTTTTGAAACAATTTTTACATTGTGTCTGTACACTCGCTTCTTTGCGACATACCCCACATCACATTTCATCAGAAGTTGTTACTGTAGCATAATATCAGCCAATACAGCTATAATTTAATCATAACAATAGTATGTATGGATTTAAAACAATTGTTTTATAGTATTATATCAATATAAGCAGAAGAAATCATCTTCTGGAAGAATTTTTACATTTTGTCTCTGTGCTCACTTGTGTCACATGACATTTCAGAAAGTTGTTGCTGTGACATAACTTCAACAACTACAGCAATAATTTCATCATAACAATATTAGTGTGAGTATTCAAAAAAATTGTTTTATCATAATAAATCAATATAAGCAGAAGAAATCGTGTTTGGCGACAATTTTTACATTTTGTCACTGCACGTTCTCACTTGTGTCACATGACATTTCAGAAAGTTGTTGCTGTGGCATAATTTCAGCAACTACAGCAATAATTCCATTATAACAATATTCGTGTGAGTATTTAAAACAATTGTTTTATCATAATAAATCAATATTAGCAGAAGAAATCGTGTTTTGAATTTTTTTTTACATTTTTCCTGTGTACTCACTTGTTGTTGCTGTGACATAACTTCAACAACTACAGCAATAATTTCATCATAACAATATTAGTGTGAGTATTTAAAAGAATTGTTTTATCATAATAAATCAATTTAAGCATTTTTACATTTTGTCACTGCATGTTCTCACTTGTGTCACATGACATTTCAGAAAGTTGTTGCTGTGACATAATTTAAGCAACTACAGCAATAACTTCATCATAGCAATATTACTGTGAGTATTTAAAATAATTTCCAACTCTAGGAGAAACCAGGAAAGTAGTAAAACCAGACATGTGAAGAACATGGTTGTATTTTGTACACAACAAACACACACTTTCCCCGCCTGTCACTGAAACAGTTGATAGAAATCTCTCAGTTACACGGACAGCTTTACATAACCAGTTTATTTCCTATCTCAGCGCTTGGTAGACGAGGGCCCTCTTGGTGTCTGTCATGTCGACGTCCTCCCCGCTGATCAGACTCATGGACACAGTGTAGCCAGATGGCAACCACCCAACACTAAACACGGGGACAAGAGGTTCCCGGAACACCTCATCATACTTGCCAAGAACAATCCCCCTGTCCAAGTCAATGAAGGCCACTCTCCCCCTCCCCACATCCAGCACCACGCCATAGTGGAGGGTGGCCTGTGTGCCGGGAGTGTCGGACACGGTGTTCTGGTGACACTCGCTCTGCTCCCCCTCCCGACACCCCCTGGTACAGAGACTCCTCCTGTGTCTGGCACATCCTACACGGACACACCAGGAGCGACACTGATGAGAAACCCACGGCCGACTGTCCACCTCTCCTGCCTCCACAACCCCCATCTCCAGGACATGATACCTCACTCCCCCCCCCCACCACCCGCACCCTGGTCTTTGTCTCCCAGTATGTTGGTGTTGTGGGGTTAGGGGGGAGGGTGGAGGGGGGTGGAGGAAGGGGGATGGGGGAGGTACAGGTCCCCGGGTAATCCTGTAGCCTGTTCCACCCCTCATCCCGTGTGTCGGGCCGCGAGTTGACCAGCTCACCGTCTGTAGTTACGTGGCACACATCTGTGTTGGCCCGAGCCGCGTCCAGGTGACGTTTAGGACCTGGAAATAAACATTGTATTGGTTGTGTAGCAAGCAAGTTTATTTCACTGTTTGTTACAAACTGAGACACATAAAGAGATTTACTGAAAATATCGGCTGATTGTTTGCTGGTCTCCAAACAGCGCGCTGAATGTTCGTCTGTGTTTTTTTCATCAGTACAGAATATCTCCCCCAACTGCAATGTATTAGCGCGCTAATTACAATGTAAAACTATTACTACGAGAATTCAAAATGCATTTCATTAAGAAACAAATGGATAAATTTACCGTAAAATGTAATATAAAAGAATTTTTGGTACACTTTTGATTTACCCCTATTGTGCAGATATCTGCCAGACGTGTGTTGTGCGTGGACGATGTTCGTGTATGAAATACGACCTCAGTGAGTGAATTTCCCAACAAAAGTGTTTGTGTGTGGATTCTATATGAATCGTTTACAAAATATGATGAAAATAAACTAAAAAGTATCGTGTTTTAGGATATTTTTGACATTTTTGTGTTCATCATCCACCGCATGAACAGGTATATTCTATGTCCGCTTCAGTCACTTTCACCGTTACCCCGTCACAGTGTGTGTGTGTGTGTGTGTGTGTGTGTGTGTGTGTGTGAAACGTGAAGTGAAGGACAGCATTGTTTCAAAAAAAATTTTGAGTGTCTCGCATTATGTTTTTAGTATTACTATTAGAGATCGCAACGCAGTATTGTCTCAGAATTTAGATTGGCACATTACACATGTACCTCTCGGCCGTTTCTCAAAGCCCCAAACCTCCATATCAAATCCTACATGAAATTGTTTTATGCCTAGAGTATTGAAGACGAAGTGCATTTTCTGATAACTTGTAGTTAGGGCTGGGACGGATACCTCGGGTACCTGGGTCGGGTGGGTACTGAGTAGGACCCGGGTACCCACATGACTACCCGGGCCCGTGGTTAGTCATGTGATATATAGTTTAATGGCAAAAACTATCTAGAACTCTATGGTTACACTACAAGTCACTAATGTTCGCATTTCTTTCAGACTAAGCACCCATTCCTTCTGACTTTTCATATGGTTGAATAAAGATATAACTTAAGTCAACGTCAGTGTATGATACATGCATCTAAATACGTTTTGCAAGTGCTGTGGAAAAAAAATTCCCAATCAGACATTTTGTATCTCTTGAGACCTACAGTGGGTACCCGGGTAGGGTCGGGTAATATGGGAGTGGGTACCCGAGTAGTAAATTTGGACTCGTCCCAGCCCTACTTGTAGTCGTTATTCAGACTTCAGAATATATTTTGTGAACTTGGCCTTGTCTACAAATCCAAATTTCATGTTTTTATGTACAGGTCAGACCATATGCATTCTGCATGCGGTGTGATTATTATTTTTTTTAAATAACTCACACGATTGATCTTGTTATTGTAACTACACCCCGACTGATACACGGGTTGCTTTTTGTGTCGGGGTGTTATAAGGAAACAATTTAACGTAACACATGGTACTACAACCAAGGGATGAGTTTTTCTCTCGCCCCATTGCTATCCAAATGCATCCCCAGTATGCAACCCATGATTGCCGTAAAAGGCGACTAACAGGATAGGAAGGTCAGGCTCGCTGACTTGGTTGATGTATGTCATCAATCCCAGTTGCATTGATCGATGCTCATGATATCAATCACCGGTTTGTCTGGTCGAGACTAGATTATTTACAGACAGCGGTCATATAGCTGGAATTTTGCTGAGTGCTGTGTTTAACAACAAACCAACCAAACCACACTGGATCACCAGTCTGCAACACGGGAATTTGAGAAATAAAGACGTCTGCTATCTCACAGAGCTCAGATAAGCTGTGTTTTTGCCTATAACACGCAAAAATGTATCAAAATTGTCGAAATAATTTTGACTTGCTTGCGTACACATACAGTAAAATTCGGTTATAACGAACTCAAAGGGATCATTAATTTTAATTCGTTATAACCGTAGTTCGTTATAAGCATATATGCTTTATAGTGACAAGTTTTTTTGTTCTAAACTTCTAATTTCTAAAATTACGCGGAGAGGGTGGACTCCCATATAACCACAATAACAATTACAATCCATCAACATTGCCGAAATAATACAAATACACATTAAAAGACATTAAAACCACAACTGTATAACATTCTGTGATTCACCCAATGTGAAATGTAGCGTACTATCAAATGTAGCATCTCTTTCCTAATCTTTATGTACAAGTCGAATGCAGGCATCACACATACATAAACTCTACTACAGTGTAGTATGCATTGTGAGTTCATGAGACATTTTATACACTTGGGTCAGTACAGAACAGATTCATATTAGAAGTCACTTGAACTGCATTTTAAGCAGAATTATCCCTCTCTCATAGGGTAGATCATGACATAGTGAAGGTCAATATACTAGCATAGGTCATGTAGGTCGCGAACATCTGGTTTTTCAGTGACACATTATAACTGCCCCCAGCCCCTCCGTCTCCCAATGTGTTGAAGAAAACCCGAACATATTTCATGATTCAGCAGACATAATTCAAAATTGTCATATCGTTTTTAGTTTCAGCAAAATCAGTAAATGCGCTTTCCTGTCACTGGGTATTCCGATCAATCAACTGACTGTCTGGTTTGTTTACAGGCCGCCGTTGTATGCCAGGAGTACTGTTTCACCGCGTCAGACTACAATGACTTTTTTATGTAAATTGTGTGAGTGGCGGGTGAGTGACATGCTTACCCTTTTCGCGAACACCTGGTGTCATCACTGATTTCAGTGATCCATTCATATTATTTTCACCGCCATTTTGCTTTTTACGCCCAATGGAATCTGTTACGGCAGATAATCTAGATAGATTATCCTTTGGCGTTGACGTTTTATACTAACTTGAACTTGGTCGATGTTTCTGCTGGTCAGTTGAAGTGCCCGAGTTTCAACATAAGCGCAGTAGCATTTAGCAGTTGTGCTGAGTCAAGTACAAAAGACTACTATATATTTTACTTTTGTATTATTGGACATAGAAGTAAACCTACTTTTAATTATGTTAAGTTATAATACTATTATATGTCAAAAGAGAGCTACTGTCAATATTTTTTAAGTTGGATATATCTGTTTTATACATGGTAAGAGTTATGTCCCTTGCATTCTTTGCTTTGTGTCATAACTATATAAAATGGAATCTGATAACATGTTGGCTGCCTCATTGTTTGCAATTATACCATGACAGTTTGTGTTTTTCAGATTCGTCGTTATGTTGCGCCCATATTGCTGACTGGCACAAGAGTACGTTTAGTGACCCATTCCATGGGCGGATACAGCTTTTTTGAAAAGGGGGGGGGGGGGGGGGGTGCACAATTAAGATCTATTTATTGTCTTTGGTAGTAATTTATACCGAAATAAATATTTTTTTGGAAATAAAAAAGGGGGCGGGGGGGGGGGGGGGGGGGGGGGGGGGGGGGCGGGGTGCGCACCCCCGCTACCCACCTCTGTATCCGCCCATGCTTTCACTCGTTCCCGGAAATACTTACACGAAACCAGTCTAGGTTGACATGTCAGTCCAACAATGTGTACAGTGCTTCCATAGTCTGAAAGGTGAGAACTATCTTTACACATTTAGGTATTGGCTACTTTCATTGGGTAAAAGTTTGGGGATCAACAACTTAATAATAAAACTACACAACATTACATAGACAGTGACAGATTGGGGTGCAATATCTCCCATGGACACAAAATCCTTAGATTCTCTCACAAGTTTATTTAAAAGATATGGCATTTTATGGTATTGACAGACCATTTTAGTAAATGAACCCCTGCAAGGGCGACACCACCTTACAATAATCATAAATCTCTGCTAAAAGAACAGCCCATTGTATGATTCCGATTCCGATTCATTATCATGGTATGAATATACATAAACGGAAAAAAGTAACCGTTACATATGCATCTTTCAATACAAATTTATGGAGACATCTCCTCGACTTTAATGTCGAGATTCACAATTCGCACGTTCATGTTCATTCACGGCGCACACTTTGAATGGTTGCGTGTTTGTCGGGAGCATGATACTCACACACTTTGTTTTGATTGTCAAAAGCACACAATACTTGTCTATCTATCAGGTGCTCATAAACAAAACACTTTTGGGAAACTAACGCTTACCCAATGCAACGGCTATGTGCCGTGGGTATGCTGCAAACAGGGACGGCGCAAAACAAAGTTGTCAGACACTTTCATGTTCATCGAAACACAATATCATCTATGACATGGCAACACTCGAAACGTACCACGGGCCGGTTGGAAATGTGTGACGTCATGTCAACAAGCCAACCGTATTCGGTTGGTGCATGTACGGAATCGATACCAAACTGCTACATAACTACCTCGGACAAGTCCTAGGTTGAGACCAATTAGTGGCAAAACCATACACAACAGGTTGAGGAAGCATAATATCTGACCACAACGTTCAGCGATATCCCAAATGTTGCCTCCACATCACCGTCAGTCACGTCTAGTTTGGTGTTGACAGCATATAAGGTTCAGAAGACAGGACTGAGTTGTCAGCGCGGAAAATCATGTAAGGGCCTACAGGCACGGAGAAGAACGTCTTACTGTCGCTTGCGTGACTCAACACCGTCAGTTTGGGTTTGGAGGTGTCATTGTATGGGGTGGCATCACAACTCAACTGAGAACACAACTCATCATTGTTAATGGTAATTTGAATGGCATGCGCTAGCGGGACGACATCGTTTGAGATTATGTTCTATCCTTTGTGCAAATCCAGGGACGTAACGTCACGTTACAGCAGGATCAATCCGACCTCATGTTGCAAGTGTTGGAACAACTATTTTGAGGCAGCATTACATTGCTGTACTGTCATGGCATGGTGTTTCTCCATACCTCTTCCCAAAGGAATATGCCTGGGTTGAGATGGAACGACACTTACATCAGTAACAGAACCAGACGGTAACGATATAGCTAAGATGTGCCAAGCTTTGCTTGCCATTTTGAACAACAACCCCCTGGCTGTTTTCAATCATCTCGTGTCTTCAATGCGCACCTGCTGCATCACCTGCATCAAATGGTGGTCCAATATTGACATTGTAAATTAAGTTGTTATACCACCCCTATTTTAGGACGTGTCGCTATGTTTCCGGTTACCAGGTATGGGTTTTGTCAACGAATTTGTTAGAATAAAACATTGATCAAACGAATGACTAAATAGTGTGTTGTTATTTGCAAAAACATAACATTTACACAACTTTATGTGAAGTGACCGCCTCCGTGGGCTAGTAAAAGAGCCTCCGCCCGAAGAGCAGAAGGTTGGGTTTCAATCCCTAGCCCCGTCATTCGAAAAGACGGTAAAAGATGGCACCTGTTGTTACCCTGCCTGGCACTCGGCATTAAGGGGCTTGAACAAGGACTGGTTGGCTCGGAATCATTTTACCATGTCAGAGTGGGGTATTCATGTTAAACTGAGGCATGGTATCTAGCCTCACTATAAAATCGGCGTTATTTAAGTGCAATAAACATGAACGCGACGTTAAACCCCATTTTCCATCACATTTTATGAAGCACGGCTAATTTCAGAAACAATTTCAGTATTGAAACAAAACTACACGTGAAACATAAACTCCTTCGATGTTGGGACAATGCTCCTTGTCAGCAGTTGTATTACAGAAATCCAGCATAATAGCATCATCGATCTGTGTATACAGTGCATGTCGGAAACTTCAATAAGAACACAACAATAGAGATTTGTCCATAAGCATTGTCACCTAACAGTACAAACCTTTTTCCAGACTATCGTTCTTTGCTTTCAGTTCTGTGAGTTGCTGCTCGTTTTCACTGATTATCTACAAGATAAAATAATCCAGCAATGTGTTGCCATGTTTTACAGGATGTCATAAAATCCTTGGTTGTACAGAAATCAAACAAGAACTGACAGTGACACTATTCAGGCAGCTGTTCACGAGTTCAATGGCGGATGACATTCCTTCAGTATTGAGACATAATTCAAGTGACAAACTTAATCATCAACATTTTGAGATCCCGAAAGAGAAAAAGTCGTAGTACAATTACACTAAGGGGATCAACGCATGAAAGAGATCATGATATTTCCGTCCAAGCATTGAATTAATACTTTGAAAATTCACTTTGCTAATGAACAGCTTGCAGACCCGTAAACCACCCCACACCCAGATCGTACCGATCTCTAAGCATATACATAACCATATACCATATACATGTATATCAAATCACAATACATTCAATTCAGTAAACATTGCTATGAATATGTATATTTCAAAGTATCTCCCAATATATAGTTTTCAAATATCAGTAGAACATACTGATAATAATGACTTGAGCACATGAACTACACAAAGATAAAATACAGACACACACACCTGTCTGTCTGTCTATCTATCTATACACGTGTGTGTGTGTGCGTGCGTGCGTGCGTGCGTGCGTGCGTGCGTGTGTGTGTGTGTGTGTGTGTGTGTGTGTGTGTGAATTTCATAAACTATTTAAGATTAATCAGGTCAGTGCATGAGAAGCGGGAATACATACGCAGATTTTATGTTCGCTTCTTTTCGTCCTCATTTAAACGACAAAGACATTCATGGAGTGGCTGTTTGGGGGATATGTTTTTATCCTAGGTACATGTTAGTAGTCAGGTCGATAATAGATTAGATATCTGTTTTTCTATTGATATTTGTCCCTGCTATTTACCTCCATTGCAATTGCAGCCAGGTGGTTTTCTGTCAGTCGTCCTTGTTGGTATTGCCTCAGCTGGTGAATCAGAACGGGAGCTCTTGTGTGTCCTTTAGATTCCTGTTCTGATAAATACCAAAAGAGAACAAATTTCATGAAATATTTTGTGACCTATATCTATCAAACGTATAAAACTTTCAAATAAACACTGGATAGCTGGCAATTTTCTTGATGAGTGGAGATCTCTACAAAAGCGTTAGTTGAAGATGGTATGTCATGGGCAATTGCATTACACACTCAATGTAGTTGCTGCTAACTAAATACATCACATGCTGCAAGTTGTGGTTCACCTTTATTGTAGTCTCGGCCATCACACGTGTGGTCAGATTGTGATGTTACAGGACCATCGATCTGTAAGAAAAGGTACAAGTTAAATACTAGACAAGAACATGCGTTAAAACCAAGAACAAATTCATTCATCTGGTTTCCGAACGCATCCAATATATCAGTTTGGTAACAAAGCTTGTATAATCGTTTCAAGCTGTTTGTGTGCGTGTTTGTGTGTGTATGTGCGTGCGTGCGTGCGTGCGTGCGTGCGTGCGTGTGTTGTTTATGGCCACACTCAGACAATCCAGTGATTGATATGATGAGAAATGATCTACGCTGTAGGGGTACGATGGCACCAAATGTAATCTAATAGTACTGTCATGGATACATAGGATCATGGGATGGTGTACATTCATTTGTACACCATTTGTAAGAGCAAATTGAATACTGATATACTTGTAAGGTTCATCCAGAAGGGAATTTTTTAATGTTTCAAACATCAGAAGGGAGTTTCGTCACGGGTGGAACATGATTATTTTTCATGTTCTCTGACAAGAATGTTAAAATGCTGAGAACAGATATGTAGACAAGTGTATAGATAGAAGACATGTGGTCATACTCACATGAAGTCTTCGCTTTTTACTTTTTGAAGGTCCTGTCTGTTCCCCACTTTCATCATAACCTTCTGTAGATAATGCTGGCAATGCTGGTACTGCAGGGACTCGTCCCGTGATGGTTGTTTCCTGTCTGTCTGGTGCACCCTGAAACAATGATATAAGATGACTTCCAAGTATCCTGGGGAACATGCATAATGTCTAGGTGTCTGACGTTCAGAAGTGGACAATCACACACAAGCTGATTTTATTTCTTAACTACAATTAAAGATATAAGCATTGTATCATTTTCCGAAAAATAAACAGAAACTTTAATGTTCATAAACCTATATTATTATTTTTACCAAAATTGGAAACGATCTGTAAAATATAACATAAAACAAACGTTAAACATGCAGACATCTCACTCTGTAGCTAAACGGCAATACTCACGACTTCAAATCCTGGTATCTCCATGTCTAACAAAGACAAGACCGATGTGTGTCTGGTCAGGTACTCCATTGTAGCCTGCCACTCCACTGGAGAAGAAAGTACTTAAGCAGTACATTATCAACAATGAGTCATTAATTATCATATAACGGAGTAGTAGTAGTAGTAGTAGTAGTAGTAGTAGTAGTAGTAGTAGTAGTAGTATGTCAGCGGGTGAGTATGGTTTTACGCCGATTAAAGCAATAATCCAGCAATATCCCAGCGAGAAACACCAGAAATTGGCTTCACACATTGTACCTATGTGGGGAATCGAACCCAGGTCTTCGAATACTTTATCCACTAGGCTACCCCACCGCCCCGGTATTAGTATTAGTATTATTATTATTATTAGTAGTAGTAGTGGTAGTAGTAGTGACAGTAATTTTGTTATGTGCAGGACATTCAATTAAGTTCAGTTGAATGCATACGTTTCCAGAATCTGAATACATACCCGTGAATAATTTGTGGAGTTTTTTTTTTCTCTGATCCCTGTCCTGAAACAAGAAAGTCTATTTGTGATTGTTACCATTATGAATGTTTGTGAATGTTTTTATATGCACATTGTAAATTGCTGTTAAAAAGGTCATTTAATTTGTTATATATGCTATTAAAAATATGATCATACCTTCAGTACGTTGTCCAGATCATGATTAAGCATGTCGAGTTCTCCCGAGTCTGCAGACAAACATCGACTATTATAACACCAATCAATACGAGGTTACCTTTTCAATAAATGAATGACTATATGTCTTGTTTTGAAAATTGCAGAGACAAATAGAGGGAAGCAATCTGTTGCAGGAAAGAAATACTGCAGCAAAAGGGTCATTTAAGAAATATCTCCACAGGACTCTTAGCTGCAGATACTTACGACTTTCAAGATCTTTTCCATCTGTTTCATGTACCTCCATTTCCAGCTCGGTTGTCTGGCTACCTTCCTTCAGCACTGGCTGAAATGTAAACAGTCATGTAATCTGTGTTTCTTAAGATATAATATTGGTTGATAAAGAAGTTTAATATAATCCTGATCTTATCAGATTGCAGTTAAAGATAATATGCACATTTCCTAAATATGCAATAATCAAAATATAACATTGATTAATAAGATTAATTTTGTGAAACTATAACCTGGCTAGGAACGTGAGATTCTTGTTAGTTACATACTGGGATGTTAGATTCTTTTCCTGCATTCCTCGATTCAATGTGAAACCTTCCTGCAACAAGCAAAAACAGAAATGTGTTGACATTTTCAGTAGTTTGAGAGACATTTGACCAGCAGCAACATGCTGTCGTTGTAATTTCGATTTATTCATATTGCATCGATTAATAAACAACAATATTAAACAGTAATTATATGTTGAAACTTACCCATTAGTTGCTCATTGTCTGGACTTTCGACATGGACAAACTGAAAAGTTAATGAAACGTTACCTCCCTTGATCTTGAAGAAAACAAGGTAATCCATTTAACAGCAAATTATTGGCAAAACATTTCAGCAAAAACTTCTTTAAATCTTAAGATGCCGTTAGAACATTGTATTCCGAGATTTTGTATTTTAATATACTAGCTGCATTAAATACACGATTTACAGTATTTTTGGAAGAACATTTTCGGTGATTATAGATATGTAGGTCACACCTTACCATCGTAAAATTTTGTTTCGATTCTGTATATTCTTTTCGACCCAAAGCTGAAAGATTGAAAATACAAAGAGAACGTACAATCACAATTAAGTTGTTGTATTATATATGCCTTTGAAATATATCAATTTATGAACTCTCATCTCACTTACATGTTATATACCAGTTGAACCACTATCAAGGCAAATTCCCACTGTTACAACATGTTTAAGTGTAGGAGGGAATAACGAGAGACAGATGGGAGAATGGAAAGATGAAGCACACACAGAAGGAGGAAGATGCAATGGTTACAGAATGAGAGATGGAATAACTGGTGAAGCACAGATGGAGGAATAGGGATACTGGGTAGTAGTGGTAGAAGAAAGGAAAGAGAGAAGAACATTATTGATAACAGTTCAAATACAGAAATGTAACATGTGATCTATGATATGTGGAGGTAAGACAGAGTAAAAGTGATGTAAGAGACGAGGTGCTCGAGGAAAGAATGAACAGCTTGACAAGGGATGAAGGGGAGGGGTGCGTGGTATACGGGACCAATTAGATGATTGGGATGAAGTACGACCAGAATGTCTCCTGGAGGAAGGTCATGGGGAGAGGTATTGTAATGAAGGCTTTGTGGAGTACATGTGAATAAAGGCCAATATGAGGAATGGAGGTTTAACGGGGCAGGTGGAATGGAGGAGGGGACGAATTAGGACATCCAGTATCTATTTGGCTACTTTGTGTTCCAAGGACATGTCAATCATCTGTGTAATTATCTACACTACATACCTTTCGTCAAGTGGGCCATTTTAACCTCGTGATACATCTGAAGCGTTTTATCTTTGATCATGACCTGAAATAAAATATATAGACAATGTGATTTTCATCATCATATTTTGCTTGCGATTCATAACCTGATTGTCCGTAATTTCTAGACCTACCGATCTTAGAAGAGGAAACATATTCTTCTGTTGTCTTATTCCGTCATGTAGGTCTGACAACTGAGCCTCGTGTGTGGAAGAGAGTTGCCTGAAGCCGCCCAAGGCTGAAATGAATAAGAAGAAAGAATATCTTTTACATCTGAAATAATTGTTCCAAATGTCATCATATCTCCCACCCCCAGTAAACATTACACAAAGCAGTTTTATAAAGAGACATCGATAATAGCTCTATACTGCATTAAGTAGCGGTTTTTGTTTTAGCCAAGTTCATGGTTATAACATTCTTTCAACACAAGCATTGCCTTCATGGATGGAAATACTCACATTCATAGTGACCTTTGCTTGTTGTAAGCCCATGTGGCTTGTCCTCCAGACTATGGTGTAGTGGATGAACCTGCAAATAAACAAAAGTACCAAAGTGGCATTAATACACAGTATCTATATATCTATCTATCTATCTATCTATCTATCTATCTTAAGGTAATTAATGTTAGCAACTTACAGTCATACGTCCTGTTTGTCCCAGTTTGTAACTATATATTTTCAGCAAACTGAAATCCCTGAGTAGATATTCAATCTGTTTCTTCCAAGCATCTGAAATGTTTTTGAAAAAAAGCAAAATTACATAAACCTTAAAGTATGTGTAATAGGTACCAACATTGTAACTGAGAGTCGTATCATCAGGGTAATTTGGGTTGTTATTTGCACATATCTCTCTCATCGTTATTTATTGTGATTTTGTAATAAACATTTACCATCAGACAAAACATCTATTTGTTTCTCCATCCCTTCTTTTTCCTGTAAACATAAAATGAAAACTTTGTTAATAATCAGCAACTCTGGAACAAACGGCCCCGAGGGAACCAGTTATGGCTATTCAATGAACATGTTGTTATCACTGTAAAACGTTTTGTCATGGGTAGGTTTGTGGAAATATATAAACACCATATGGAGGTAGGGTATTGATACGACTGACTGGTATTAATAGCAACTAGTTGTTATTTAAGTGTTCACTGCATAAAAGAAGGCCATATGGAGTAGACGTGGAAGCTCTAACATAACATGTTGTTGGTCTTATTGTTTGTGAGTGTTTGGCAATCCTTCCCAGGAAACAAACTCATGAGATGCATTTGTTCATGTCATCCCCACGGAAGTGACTACTCAAAATATCTGTGAAGAAAAATACCTGTCTCAATCGAAACATTTACACCTCTAAAACTTGCCATGATATGGTTAGTGTTACAACATACATTACCCTTTCTGCCTCACATATTTGGGACGTCAGTTGCTTAATATCAGTTTCATCTAAAATGAAGAAAATGCAAGTCGTCAACAAAAATATTGTTAGCTGAACATAGAATAATTTTTTGTATCACCAGTACATAAGAAATGCTATAGTGTTCATTTTCTCTTTCTTTCACCAAATTTGTCAGATTAAAAATAACATTCATGATCTAACAAGGATGTATATATATTAACGACAAAGAGTCTGGTTTTGACTATAGAGTACTGAATTTATTGTCATATGTAAATATACTTACAGGTTCCAAATCGCCACTTCCGACCGCTTGCGTGTGGCATGACTGTGTTGGTTTCATCCACGATATTCACACAGGAGGACAGGTCCACCATACTGAGATCCTCTGCTGCTACAGCAGATGGGTACACCGACCTGGAACACGGTTTTTACAAAACTGAACTCATATCATGTGATGGTTTCAAACAATCATTTAAGGCTTTAAGTTAAGGCTTCTTCCTGCAGACTCATCTACGAAAGTAATTGTATTGTTTGATGCTTTATGATGTTAATACGACTACTAATGTTACTGATGGCAATAAACATTAAGTACACCGACTCAATACAGTCTACATTTGCTATAACTTAAGACAAACCTGAGTCTGTCCCTCTCCTCCCGTGACCTACACACCAGCAGAGTGTCCCCCTGTCGGTTGAGTCTCCTGGCCACCTCCAGCATCAACGTCGTGGCTCCACTTCCGGGCACACACTTCACCTGGACATCCTTATTGTTTATGTTCTCCACCAGAATGATACATTGTTCTTTGGTGAGAAATCTCAGACAATCGCCATCAGTGTCACCAGTATCTTTAAGCACCGACTTTGTTTCAGCAACACCAGCCCAGAAAGCAGTGAGGACTTTCTCATATCTGCCAGGTGTCATTACCAAAGAATCTCTTGTGACAAAATGTGAAGAATCATTTGCCAACTTTTTCAGTCGAGTCTCAAATGAGGCAGCGTCCCCGAGGACAGATGTATGAATGACTCCATGTATGGAGTTGACATCTTCATCCGTGAATCTGCTGAGTGTCTCTATCACTCCTCTGGCCACTGATGTATTGTACATCACTGCTTCAGGAGACTCTGCATCCCCATCAATCAGTGACAAAACTATCACAGGTTGTGTAGGTAGTACCAGGAATACATCACATACTGTGTGGCGTGGACGGGGTGATGTGGGGAAATCTAGTACTACTGATAAGGAATGGGCCAAGAACATAAAGCATGGTCCAGCCTTTGGGCTTGGAAAGTCTACCACTTCACTGGTCAGAGGATCAAATACAAAGTCGAACGCGTGATTTTCTATGTGTTCAATGAGTTGTTCTTTCACTTGTGCTAAAGGGGTTCTTAGGTTTGTTGGCACAATATTCTGACCATCTGAAAATATACAAATATACAGTTCTTTGAAAGTTTGTCCACTGCACGTAGAATGCCAATTATGTGACACATTATGTTGATAAAGGCTGATGATACAGAAGATCTAAATATAGTTACATTATGTATAATTCTATTCATAGATCAAATAAACCGAATAACTTACCTGATGTATTTGTGTATGTTAAGGGCACTATCAAAGTTTTAAGGTGCAAAGCGTTTTGGTGTCTTTCGAAGATTTTAATAATATGTATCTATAAATAACCTCAACATACTCAACATGTCCTGGCTATAAACTATATGCTTTGTTTAAATTTTTTGAAGGCACTCCGTAAAATGATAACTTTTGTTACCTTTTTGAATGAAGTAACTTCTTATTTCATAGAGACCGTCTCCAATCTGTTTCAGGTCAGGACGAAATAAGTCGTTTGTCCCCAGATATAGAACATGCTCATCCTCCTTTGCGATATTTTGCTGGAACATGAAATAAAACGTGAAGCTTGCAATGATAATTTGAAATGAAACTGGTACAGCTTTATCGATCATTGATGACTGTGACACAAAGAAACTCTTTAGGGAAACATCTTGTGATTGTCGCCTATTCACAAATAAAATGATGTTAATCTTGACAACTGTATAGAATGATAGTAAATATCAATAATATTTCCCCGATCTTGTATAGATGTTTTCTTAAATGTTGTAACAAATATATATGCACTTACTAGTAGCTTCCACATGCTGCCTGAAATGATTAAACATCGAGACATTAAGAATATGATAAAAAACATTTCCATCGACAAGTATTACAATATATTCTCTCTTAACAGAACACTAGTAGAGCATAAGAATATTTTGTTTTATGGAAGGATAGATTTGTTATCAGCCTGTGTAAAATTATGCTACAATAATTTGGCAAGGCAGATCAAGGAAAAGAACATAACAGTAGATTTACCTTTATGAGCATCCTTAATGCATTTAGTAAACTTTAAAAGAAACGGATATATCATTAGAATTCAATCATTTAACGAATCTACCTATGATCGTCGAACTTTGGTGCTGTGTGATGTAATTTCCCTTATGTCGCAAAGCTTTTCGATAAAATACAAAATTGATTCACGCAGTGTACACATTAAATTATCACTTCCTTTATTACTTTTGAAAGTTACACGAGTTTGTGCAAAGTTGCGACACTTATGCGTGCCTACAATTTGTCATCGTGGGTCCGAATCCAAGATTAGCCCTTATTCTATTTCTTGTTGTGTTAGCACTATACTCATTCTCGCGGGTTTCACTAAAACCTTCCTCCCACATCAAGCGTATATGCCGAGATATTATTTAAATTATGTTTAAAGAGGCAACTCACTCACTCATTGAGCATACAGAGGCTTAGTGTAAGTTCCCGAATATTAATGTTTCCTGAATAATATTCAATATAATCATCATCATCATCAGGAAATAGCATTATTCTATTTAACTTCATTATTTATCGTGCTTTGTAATAAACATTTACCATCAGACAAAACATCTATTTGTTTCTTCATTCCTTCTTTTTCCTGCAAACATAAAATGAAAGCTTTGTTAATAATCAGCAACTCTGGAACAAACGGCCCCGAGGGAACCAGTTATGGCTATTCAATGAATATATTCTTATCCCTGTAAAACGGTTTGTCATGGCTAGGTTTGTGGAAATTTACAAACACCATATGGAGGTAGGGTATTGATACGACTGACTGGTATTAATAGCAACTAGTTGTTATTTAAGTGTTCACTGCATAACAGAAGGCTATATTGAGTGGACGTGGAAGCTCTCACATAACATGTTGTAGTCTCATTGTTTATGAGTGTTTGGCAATCCTGCTCAGGAAACAAACTCATGAGATGCATTTGTGCATGTCATCCCTATGGAAATGACGACTATCTATGAAGAAAAGTACCTGTCTCAATCGAAACATTCACACCTCTATACCCTGCCATGATACGGTTAGTGTTACAACATACATTACCCTTTCTGCCTCACATATTTGGGCAAATCGCCAATTCCGACCGCTTGCGTGTGGCATGACTGTGTTGGTTTCATCCACGATATTCACACAGGAGGACAGGTCCACCGTACTGAGATCCTCTGCTGCTACAGCTGATGGGTACACCGACCTGGAAACAGGTTTTTGCAAAACTGAACTCATATCATGTGATGGTTTCAAACAATCATTTAAGGCTTTAAGTTAAGGCTTCTTCCTGCAGACTCATTTATACGAAAGTAATTCTATTGTTTGATGCTTTATGGTGTTACCTAATTTAATACGACTACTAATGCTACTGATGGCGCCAACCAATAAGTACGCCGACTGCATACAATCTACATTTGCTATAACTTAATACAAACCTGAGTCTGTCCCTCTCCTCCCGTGACCTACACACCAGCAGAGTGTCCCCCTGTCGGTTGAGTCTCCTGGCCACCTCCAGCATCAACGTCGTGGCTCCACTTCCGGGCACACACTTCACCTGGACATCCTTATCGTTTATGTTCTCCACCAGAATGACACATTGTTCTTTGGTGAGAAATCTCAAACAATCACCATCAGTGTCACCAGTATCTTTGAGCACCGACTTCGTTTCAGCAACACCAGCCCAGAAAGCAGTGAGGACTTTCTCATATCTGCCAGGTGTCATTACCAAAGAATCTCTTGTGACAAAATGTGAAGAATCATTTGCCAACTTTTTCAGTCGAGTCTCAAATGAGGCAGCGTCCCCGAGGACAGATGTATGAATGACTCCATGTATGGAGTTGACATCTTCATCCGTGAATCTGCTGAGTGTCTCTATCACTCCTCTGGCCACTGATGTATTGTACATCACTGCTTCAGGAGACTCTGCATCTCCATCAACCATTGACAAAACTATCACAGGTTGTGTAGGTAGTGCCAGAAATACATCACACACTGTGTGGCTTGGACAGGGTGATGTGGGGAAATCTAGTACTACTGATAAGGAATGGGCTAAGAACATAAAGCATGGTCCAGCCTTTGGGTTTGGAACGTCTACTACCTCATTGGTCAGAGGATCAAATACAAAGTCGAACGCGTGATTTTCTATGTGTTCAATGAGTCGTTTTTTCACTTGTTCCAAAGAGGTTGTTAGTTTTGTTGGCACAATATACTGACCATCTGGAAATATACAAATATACAGTTCCTTGAAAGCACGCTATTACATGAAGAATGGTCCTATGCCAAGTCTGTGACACCGCTAATTAACGAGTATCACATAACAGAATCTTTATTTGCAGACTGTGATTATCATGTGGACGGATGAGTAATTCTTTCCTACACATTATATTGTTAAAAGACTACAACACAACAGATCTAAATATGGTTACAAAATGTTCTATTCACTACATAGATCAAATTAACCAAATAAGTTAGCCCATATACATGTATGTGTGTGTTTGGACAGCACTGTTAAACGTTTCAAGGGGTAACACGTCTTGGTGTCTTTCGAAGATTTTAATAAAATGTGTATGAAAATAGCCTCACCAAACTCAACAGGATGAAGTCCATGCTATAAAATATATGCTTTGTTGAAATTATTGAAGGCAGTCCGAAAAATGATTACGTTTATTACCTTTTTGAATGAAGTAACTTCTTATTTCATAGAGACTGTTTCCAATCTGTTTTAGGCCCGGACGAAAGAAGTCATTTGTCCCCAGACATAGACCATGCTCAACCTCCTTTGCGATATTTTGCTGGAACATGAAATGAAACATGAAGTTTATACTGACAATGTTAAATGAAACTGAAACAACTTTATTATTGATGACTGTGGCGTTAAACAATGTTCAACTCTTTAAGGAAACATTACTAGTCTTGTGATTGTCGCCTATTTATAGATATAAATGGTATTTAATCTTTGCAGCTGTACAGAAAGATAGTAAATATCAATAATTATTTTCCTTACATGCATATATGTTTTCTTAAATTTTGTAACAAATATATGTGCACTTACTAGTAGCCTCCACATCCTTCCTGTAATTATTAAAAATTGAGTAAAAATCAAGAACATCTCCATCGACAAGAAATGCATACATTCTGGGAATAGAAGGCAAGTATAGATTTGTTATCAGTCTGTGTACAATTATATCACATTAATTTGACAAACCGATCAATAAAAAAGAACATAACGGTAAATTTTCATTTATGTGCATCCTTATCATATTAATAAACTTGAAAGGAAACGTATATCGAATGCCATTAAGAAATGTTACAAATATTATATTTGGGATAACACTTTATTAGTAAAGTACTCATTCTGGTACTTTTGGGGTGTTGAGTCTAGGATTCTAGGATTCGAGCCCACTCTCCTAGAGTGTGGCACCTAATCGCCAGCACACAAAGTCAGCCATCGAGGCAAAATGAACGTCCAACAATTGGTAGTCTAGATCAGATACTTTGTGTATCCCTCTGACAAGTGTAAATTGGCATTGCTCTCATGGCTGAAAGCTATGAATACACAATGCCATTCATATAATATGATATAATTGAAATTATGTTGAAAGTGGCGTTAAACTCACTGTCTCATTTATCATGCAGAGGAATCTTGTATGTTCTCTTATATTAATGTTTCTGACTTATAGTCCATAGTTATCAATGACTTAATATTCTGACAGTTTAACATATGTGATGATTCATTTTTCCATAAAACATTACTTTCCATAATCGTCTATTCTATGCTTGAACCTAAAGTTTAGAATAACCCCGATTTGAAACTAAATCCACATCTTACATAACAAACAGTTCAAATGCTTGTTACCCTTCGGGTGAGTGAGTGAGTGAGTGAGTTGGGTTTAAAGCCACTTTTAACAGTATTCCAATTATATCACGGCGTGTCAGCTTAATGTGGGAGGAAAGCCCGAAGTGATGCAGGTCTCAGACGTTTACCACTTCGGTGAAACCCACGAGCACCGGTATGGTGCTGACAAACCTAGAAACATAATCGGGGCGAACCGGGATTCGAACCCACAATCATAGGTTCCTGGAGTACCCAAGGGACGCAACTCTGCAATGCGAATCGCGGCGCCTTAGACGACTGAGCCACCCGTGCCCCCTGTTACCCTTCGAAGTCAAATACAACACTCATTAAATAGTAATGATACCAGGTGTTCGCGAAAAGACGAGCAGACCTTCCCCACCAGTCTCACCTGCCATAAATACATGCAAAGGCAAGTCAGTTATTCACCTGAATAAACACGGGAACATATGGTACAAGTCAAACTAGGGAATTGCATGGGCAATAATTCTGTAACTTTTGCCTCAAATTTCGAAATGTCTATCATAAACGTTTTGAAATATTTACTGACGCTTTGAATGTTGTGATCCTGACCAAACAACTTTAGAATGAGAGTTGTATGACACCGTGGAAAGGGCATCGTGGAGAGGACAAGCACGACTTTACCTAAACAATTGAGAAATGTACACCCATAAAGGCTGGAATATTGTTCAAGATAAAAGGGAAAGTTAACTTGGCTATTTGGCTATTATTGAACAATCTAATACAATCCATATACCTGAAGACTAAATTAAACTTCATTGCCAAATTTCCTTGCTTTGAATTTGCCAACCTCGAACAATAATGACTCGGATGTACAATGAAATAGGTAAGCAAGGATTGGATAAGTAGCTTAATTGGTGGATGAATGACTATTGCAGAACGTAATCATGGGTGCCTATATATTGATTACATTTATGTATCTAGGCATTCTCAGAAGTCGATATTCGACCAAACTGCAGTCTTAAATTAGAAATGTTTTCTTTTTCTAAATTTGCCTGCCATATATTATATTTAGCTTGGGTAAGTGTTAAAATATTTCGGCACTTTTTCAGCAGTTTAGTTTATAGAAATGTACCTGGTTGTACACTTAAAATGAGTGATAAAGTGTTTTGTCTTTACGAGCAAATCCTCTTTGTGTGCACGCGTGCACACACAGAGCAGTAAGTTAGACTCTTTTTTCTAGTGTGTTCTGTGTATTTTTGAAACTGCTATAGTAGTGATTGGACGTTCAATTCATTGCAATTCACAAGCGTGATAAATGCTTATGCACAACATATACATGAAATGTGTTTTTAAAACACTGAAATATGTATCAAAGTGTCCCTTAACGATTGTGAATCAAATACAGCAGCCTATGTATCAAGACTTCTTCTGATTAGTTCCCCTTTCTGAATGAGTTCACCATGAACAATTAGTTTTTTCTGGAGGACAATATAGAGATAGTAATTGAATACATTTTGTCATATTATGTTGTTTCGTCTAACATATACAAATCTGTAGGTACAATACATGTATATGTTGTGTCAAATAATAATTACAGTTAAAATATCACGATACGAGAAGAAGAAATCATTTAATAAGATTTAAATATATTTTTGGCCAAGCAACGTGAAGGTTATGTTCCAAAATTGTACACAGAATTGAAGTCACAGCCGTAATCAAGCGTATGGGGAAGGTTACCGGTAAAGGAACCACGTGGTCGGTACTGATTTCTAATCTACAGTGTCATCCCTCCAAAATAAAAAAAAAAAATTAAGTGAATAGCTTTAAAACTGACGGTATAAGTGTTTTCTTTTTACCACAAAACAATGATTATGAGAAAGCTACCGTGTGTTCATCTGCATATATCTTGTTATTAGCAAAGATATAACCTTGCTAAATGGAAAAAAGTATAACATTGCCCAGACAACGCGCTCATACGTAATGGTCTTTATACCCAAGACCGTCAGTATTGTATTAACCGTAATCAATTCCCAATAATTTTTATTACGCCCGCAGTTGTTCCATGGACTGAACAACTTGAATCCCTCGAAAACGGTGTGTGTTCGAATTTTGTTAATTATATAATTCAATAATGTAAATAAAATGGATGCATTTAATAGAAGTATGCAATTAAAAGGAGTAACACTTTGTCATGTTTTATCATATATTATCAAGCTCACTGTAAGAAACTGGGCTACCACCCACGCTCCCATTATCCGTCGTCAGTCTGGAATACCACTCTCATCATCAATAGTGTAGTCGCAAAACCTAAACAAGCAGGCACTTATTTAATGTTTCTGGTTAATTATACATGACTTTATCGTTTGAGAGATACATAGATAACTTTGATATAATTATGAAAACAAATTCCTTTCACATAACAAACATTTATCATTGACAGAAACCGCAGGTATCAGGTATTAATATTGTGTTAGTTTAAATGTTCATTGAAGAGGAACTTTCTATACGACAAATCAGTATTGTTTTATATTGACATGGATTGAAATGGACCCATTTGTCGTAATACGCACGTGATATTAAGCTGAACGTTTATTATAAAACAAACCCATAATTGTCATTATATTGGACAATAATTGAGTTGTCATACATTCCCTTTCTTAACATACAAACACAAAAATATTGTTTTCTATATTCATTGTCGTCAACATATTGTATTATTCATGTTAAAATGTTGAGTCCCATGAACTTCCACCGGAAGCTGCGTCAGAGCATACTGAATGTCGGGCAGAAAGAAACAGATCGCGATCGCCGTTATGTTATGACTAATGAGGAATGATGAAAGGTTCCCGATGAAGCGAACGTAAAATATTGCTTTCCCTGCGTGTTCTGCAGCGTGTCTGTGCTCACTTTATGCTGCATGTATGTGCTTCCGACTATGTCGTACTTTTATGTTACCTCATAACAATTTCAATTTTAAAGGCTTTTTTAAGACATATTTCTTCATTATTACAGTCCATACGTAACAATTAAGTCTTTTTACAATCACATAAGAAAATCATGCATTTTTGTACATACTCTTTATTTTAGCTGAGTACTCCTAAACGGTGATCGACCATGTGGTGCCTTTACCGGAAGCCTTCCCCATTTATTGTATTAGATAGAAATTTTAGATGACACATGTAACTTACCGTCTTTTTGTGTATTATATCAGTTCACTCTGGTGTTTCCCTTCGTCTTGTAAGAGCACGTACCCAATCCTTGATATTTATCCGTGTGATCAGTTTGAATTGTTTGTCATATCGATATGCAAGTGGTCCTTGTTTGTCATAGAACACTATCCCGCTCACTGGTCTGACTGAGACATGAACAACTACTGCATCTACATCACCATGTCTGTGATTTACAGATTCACAGTTTTCTCTGAGATAAACCTCTTCCTCTGCTGGTGTGCAAGGAATAAAGTGAACTTGGAATATAATCTCATCTTTGACAGATACTTCATTTCCATCATAGTCACAGACGAGAACAGTATTCCCAATGTTATCCTCTAACGTGTCCTTGAATGCAGTTCTGTCCCTCAGAACAACAGGCTGGATGCGGATTACTTTAGTCTCATAACCATATCCCTCCAGAAAACAATTTTCCTCATGGACACCATAGAGATAAGAACCACCACATTCAGTTTTAGTAAATGCGCTTATGTATTCTGCAAGTTTGAGATTCTTGATAATATACTCTGCCAATGCTTGATCCCCTCCCTTTTGTTCAAAGTTACTTTTCAATTGAAGTGATCTGTTTTCACGAACATTCAGAAGATCATCTGCATGAGTCACACCAGGAATTCTATGGAATGTTTCTTTGAAGGTTTTCCTTTCTCTAACAAATGTCCTGAGCGTTTCTGCAGGAATGTCAATAATGCAGTCATCAAATGTTGTCTTGGTATTGAATCTAGAAGTTGTCACAGTAGAAGCAGCTCCTACATAGAGAACAAGGAAGTCGCCAAAATCCTTACAAGCATAATGACTTTTTAGTGTCTCTTTTCTATAAACATCACAGAATTGTTTCCCATCTTGAATCAAATCATGAAGTTTTGGGTCAGCAAACTCATCAAATGCGCCAGTGAAGGAATCTCCAGGCGCCAGACCAACAAAATGAACCAGTATATATCCAGATTTTGAGTTGCGCAGAGCTGATACTTTTCTCAGTAACTCCGCTGCTTTACAATCTCTCTTCTCCTTTTTCTTTGACTTATCTTGTTCTTCTATCCCAACCCCAAATAGGTACTTGACATGAACCCCGGTAGACAGGACATTGCATTTTGGAGAGACATTATTCAGAAACTTACGAACTGCCTCATCACGCCTTGGAATATGTTTTCTGTAATGACACAATCATCAGAATAAATACTAATAGTGAGTAAGTGAGTTTGGTTTTACGCTGCCTTTTAGCAATATTCCAGTAATATCACAGTTGGGGACACCAGAAATTTTGTACCCATTGTACATCACACATTGTACCCATGTCGGGATTCGAACCCGGGTCTTCGGCGTGACGAGCGAATGCTTTAACCACTAGGCTACCCGACCACCCCAACTAATAAAACACGTATCAAACACAACTTGAGAAAACATATATCTGAACAAGGTGCAAGAAATGCATAACAATTACTAACAAGGCATTTTCCAGTATGCATATCCAATGTTGAAATACAATACTTACTCCAGACACTCTGTGTGAAATTCTTTTTTTACTTGTAGACACTTTACTTGTGTTATGTCCTTGTCTTTCACATAAACGTCTGCGGGTTCAGACCCTGTCGGTACACGCTTTCCTTGCCTTGTATATAGTATGTCTTCGGTTTTGACATAGACAGTCACGTGTTCATAACCTACTGGGATATGCTGACCTTCTTTCTCATACTTTATTTCTTCATTCTTTGCATAGACAGAAACATGATCAAAACCTGTTGGTGAGATGTCCCCTTTTCTTGCATATTTTACTTCTCCATTCCTGGTGTACACAGAAACCTGTTCAAAACCTTCTGGTAGTTGTCCCTGTTTCCTTGCATATTTTACGTCCCGATCTCTGACAGAAACAGATACACGTTGAAAACCTTCAGGTAATAAGCTCCCATTCTTGAGATACTTGATGTTGTCTCCTTCGCCAAATACAGTAACATTGACACATTCAAAGTCCTCTGGTATACAATCCTGCAGTGTCACATAACGAACGTCTACATCCTTGTGATACACACGTTGAGAGTCTGGATGTATTTCATCTCCACAATAATCACAAAGTATCATGACATCTAGAACCTAGGGGTTTACATTTTACAACATGCCAGGAGAAGCGCTGACTGTTAACGTAAACTCATACGGAGGGACAAACTCAGTTGGCTTTGCATGGAGGTGTCTTTCAAACTGCGCCGTAACAAATGTGATATTGACTAACACACATTCGTGTCAACCACGTCAACACATCACGTGATAAATAGCTATATCCTGCATAGCCACACAGTATTCATAAAGTCGATGGCTGTGAACCGGTTCTGCATGGAAAGAAAACACACCAGTCACAAAGGAGAATGCTCACCCTTTTGAAAAGAGGAAACTAGCGTACAGGACGGAAGATAGAAATGAATATGTTGAAGACGAAATTTTGTTAGATGAATGTAAGAGAAAAGGGTACTGTAAATGTAGTATCTCACAACCACTTCGCATAATACCGATGTACAATATGAGTTTAAGACCATTCATTAATCTGAATAAACAACGATTGTTTGAATGATTCTCTGACTGATGAATACATGTAACAAAGACATTTTACACAGCTTTGTCTCATCCATTATATCTGTGTTATCATATGATGTGGAAAACAATCGTTATATTTATGTTTATGTTTATGCAGTCACTCAATCAATTAATACTCAGCAATGGACTAACCATTTTATGTCTTTTCTTTTTAGGCAGGATCTTGCACTTGATAGCAGAGTGTACCATATCCCTGACAATAATGATCTAACAATTAACATTCCTATTCTAGCACAAGAAATATCAAGTCAAATAAACCAGCTTGGGAATAATAAATCCCCTGGGCCTGATGGTATTGCTGCTGAATTTTTAAAGTCTTCAGAGAAACAAATTACACCAATTTTAGTTATTACATTTAACAAAATCTTTGAGAGTGGTAACTTTCCAGATGTGTGGGGGAAAAGTATCATCTGTCCTCTGTTCAAGTCTGGTGATATGAATGATGCCAACAGTTACAGAGGTATATCACTCATTGATACCATATGCAAAGTATTTACATCTATTCTTAATGCTAGACTACAGAGGTGGTGTGATGATAACAATATCTTTGGCGAATCTCAAGCTGGATTTAGACCCAACTATTCCACGACAGATCATATATTTTCACTACAAGCCATTATCCAAAAGTACGCATGTAAAAAGAAAGGAAGGTTCTACTGCTTATTTGTAGATTTCTCAAAAGCTTTTGATAATGCTGATCACAATATGTTGTTACAGAGTTTGGCTGATATTGGTGTCTGCGAAAAGTTTTTGTCTATTATTACATCAATGTACAATAAACTGTGTGCCTGTGTTAGAACACCTACTGGGTTATCCAAATACTTTAGGTGTAATATAGGTACCCGTCAAGGATGCATCCTCAGCCCTCAGATGTTTTTAATATTCATAAATAAACTTGTAAATTTTATGGAAAATTATGGAGGACAAACTATCTTTATTACTAAAGACTACCCAGCAATATATGTACTTATGTTTGCTGATGACGTGTCATCTATTGCTGATACACCTTTAAATTTACAAAAGAAGATCAATGCCTTGGAACATTTTTTGCAATACCACAGGCATGAAGGTAAACTTGAAGAAAACTAAAGTTATGGTATTCAGAAATGGCGGACCCCTTAGACATTATGAAAAATGGAAATTTACTAGTGTATATATTGAAACTGTGTCGTTTTATAGATATTTGGGTATTGTATTCACGCCCAAACTTGTTTGGACTAAGGCACTAAATACTCTTGCTGCACAGAGTAACAAGGCCATTATGACATTATATAGATATCAAAAGAAAGTTGGTAATATACCCTGTCAAGATTTATTTAAGATATTTGATGCTATGATTGTGCCTATTGTCTGTTACGGCGCAGAAATATGGGGCATCTCATATTGTAAAATTATTGAAGATGTACAGAACAAAATGTGTAAATGGTTTCTAAATACAGGAAAAACAACAAACAATGCAATGGTTTTAGGAGAGTGCGGAAGAGCCCCTCTCCAACTTGTGTATACCACAAGGGCCATCAAGTATTGGTGCAGGCTACTGCGTTTTGACGAGCACATACTGCCTCGCCAATGTTATTTAATGCTCAAATCACTGGACCATTCTGGTCGCACCACATGGGCTACTCATATTAAGAATATTTTGTTTAAATTAGGTTTTGGATATGTATGGTTAACACAAGATGTTGGCAATGTGAAGGTATTTATTCATCTTTTTAAGCAAAGATTATTTGATAACCTTCAACAATCATGTTGTAGTTCTATCAATAGTATATCTGATACCTTTTATTATAAACATTTTAAATCCCTGTTGAATGTAGAAAAATATCTTACACTCCCCATACCAGTACATCTGAGAATATGTATGACTCGTTTCAGATGTAGCAAGTTTAAACTTGCAATTGACTTGGGGAGATATACAAATGTCTCATACACTGAACGATTATGTAAATATTGTATAGAAAATGGTATATCTTTTATTGAAAATGAATTTCATGTTTTACTTGTATGTGAGCGTTATTCAGCCCTAAGAAATATGTATCTTAAACAGTATATCAAGTTTCAAACTGTAACATCTTTTACTGAAATTATTTCATCAGAAAACTTTGATGTTGTATATCACACATGTTTATATCCATATAAAGTCCAACAGCTAAGAGAAACTTAAATCGACTACTTCCTTCGCATGCATAGTTCATGCAATCGACCATTGTCTGTATTATGGGCCTATGGCCTTCTTACTGAATAAACTATCTGTCTGTCTGTCTGTTTATGTTTATTTATGAAGCTGTAAATACGGACGCATTTCATAATCTAATAAATAACATACCAGATGCGTAAAACAAATATCTTTCCATCCTAACAGAAGGCTTCACCTGCATATTAGACAAGACCTCTTGAAATATACTCTGCCTCACGTTGTGTCACGTTACTTGAAATAGATAAAAAAAACTGTATATTACTAAATTTTAATAATATGCATTTTGTTCTGTCCCCATATGGATTTTAGTAAAGGAAAACACACTGAAATTGACCAGAAAAGACTTTTTACGCTTGGGATTCTAACAAGCATTTTAAAATCTTTCTCGTTATCCATCATCATATGCGAATGTCATTATGAAAAAGGACCGCCTCCGTGGTCTAGTGGTAGAGCGTCCGCCCGGAGATCGGAAGGTCTGGGGTTCGATTCCAGACCGCGTCATACCAAAAGACGTTAAAAGACGGTACTTATTGTTACCGTGTCTGGCGCTCTGCATTAAGGGGCTAAAACAAGAACTGGTCGGCTCGGAGTCAGTATACTGTGTCTGAGTGGGGTATTCATGTTAAACTGTGGCATGGTATCTCAGTGAGCTAGCACTATAAATCGGCATCAGTCCGGACTAGTACAAGCAGCAACACAAACACACACACGTACATGCACGTCCCTATATAAGTGCAATAATCTTGGACGCGACGTTAGAGCCCATTTCACCCCACCTCACCATTACGAACTTTCTTTACAAGAATTGTTTATGTGTCAATGTCATTTTCACAGATGTTCAATCTTGTTTTTAATTCCGAATGAAAACACACATTTCTCGCACTGTATGTGTAATATGATTCTAAACATAAACATTTTCATAAGGATTAGAGCATATAGATTACTTTTGGAATTGTCATAAACACAAACTTTCAACAAATCTTCTTTTATAATTTAAATTCATAAAGTATGACACATATTTTATATTGTATATTTTGAATATAGAGCCACTCTGTTTTCTGTCTGGACAGTGGTTAGTCAGTTGTAATTTACTTCACTTTTATAAAAGCTTATCCGAAAAGAAGCGCAGTTTGCAACGAGTCCCTGGGAAGAATATGCTTTTTTCATTAAATCCATTTGACCTCCTACTCGCTGAAGTTTTCTTGTGGTTAGAATTACCTTTCTGGAACCTAGAATTATTTTTCTGGAACCTATAATAAAACCTTTCTTTATAGTGTATCACCAGTGCCCAGTCAAGATAACATTATTCAATACCAGGTTATTCTAAATCCTTCAAACCCCATAACAAGGCTATGTTCAAAACGCATGCATCTAGACTTTTAAACAAATTCACTCAAGTCATTGAAGGTGTCAGCAGTCAACTTCCCACAAGTAGGAACTTGAAACATACATTTACATAACAACAAGATTTGGCTATGATCTTTCAGTGCTTACAGTTCCATGTACCATAGCAGCCACGCAACAGTAGCTGTTACATTTCCATTTCTAACATCGAATACGGATGGAGATGGACACAACAGAAATAGTTAATTATCTACATCTGTACATGTAACACGCGTTTATAAAATACCATGGCAGTTCATATTCGAGTGAACGTGGAATTGCCCATACCCTAGGTCCAACGTCATATTTAAATGAAATCATTGCTGCAAATATAACATATAAAATATATATATTTTTATTTACTGTTTGCACAACATAATACAACAACATATTCATGCGCGTGGGCTGCAATCTGATTGACCGGAAAACAGATTGGATCCCAGATATTTTTATATTTTTATTTGCATATGAAAACTTTCTTTAAAAAGTGTATTGTTTTCATAAGCTTCATACCAAATTCATTCAATTCAACAGCGCATGTTTTCTACATAAATAACAAACCTTTGTCAGCTTCATAAACTGCTTGTCAAAATGTTCCGATCGTCCACAAAATATCGAGTTCAGGTAACTTGCACCTACATGACGCGACACATGTTATTTTGTTTACCTGATTCTTGTGTTGCCAACATAACATATATTGTATAACATGTATGCATTCAGTTTCCTAACCTCAATACCTTATCTTAACACATGTAGTTTCTTATTTTGATTGGGGAAGCTGACCGTTAGTATACTGTTTGTTTGTAGAGGCAAATAAGGTAAACAGATGTGACTTGCCACTGCCTACAGGACAACCTGTATATACAGACCGTCTAATAGATCATATTATCTTCCATATAATCAACACCTTCTCCAAAACTCAAGTGTTGCATACATAAAATATGGAACTTATACATTACTGCTACGCGGACAGTAGCTTTACACGGCAGAAACATATTGTCATTGTACAGGATCAGTAGTTCGTGGTTGTTGCTAGGGAACCGGTGTATTCAACACCATGTCAGTGTGACTTTATCTAAGGCCGGGCTAACTTAGCTCTACCCTTCCCATTAAGCTGTAACTTATGGCAGTGTGATTATCCATCCATGCATTACACATAGCTCCCCGTATAATGCTGGGAGACTTATATTGCAGTGGCTGACTACTGGCTCACCTCACGATATTACTGTTTTCAAAGGATGCTGTTACTAGATAAGTTTTTCCCTAACGTTTCTTCGCCAGTTGAAACTGGTAGGAATAAAAATAAACAAAAGGAATAATAACGATAATAACTTATATTACAACTGCCGCTGCTGCTTCTGCTTCTACTGCTGCTGTTTGTTGGTTTATTTGTTGTTTAACGCAGCACAATTCCAGCTATACGACGGCAGTATGTAAATAATCGAGTCTGGACAAGACAATCCAGTGATTGATATCATGAACATCACTCCTCATCGGTCCTGCTGCTGTTGCTCTTACTACTACTACTACTACTACTACTACTACTACTACTACTACTACTTCTATTACTACTACTACTACTACTACTACTACTACTACTACTGCTACTACTACTGCTACAACTACTACTAACGGGACATCTACAACAACAACCTGAGCGGCGAGGATAGGTCAACTCAGGTTTTTGTCATTAAACCAAATTACCCAACACTCAGATTTCTAAATACCATATACGTCCACGGGAGTTAAAGATGCAAACCCCTTTCCATAAACTAAAGAAATCTGAAGACTCCATTGTACGGTTCAGACTATATCATAAGGATGTCTTTAATAATCACTATCAAATAGTGATGATAATACGTCTTCACAAAAGGTGAGCCTTGCCTACCCTACTGGGGGCAGCAGTCACAAACACGTGAACAGGCAAGTCAACTGTGCCTGGCTCGCTATTTTAAACAGTAATTTCACTAGAGTAGTATAAAGCGTAAGTTATTCTTTAAATACCATCTGTTGATCCTGTGCCCTAAGTGACGATTTGTAGTCACATCGTTGCAATATAATCCCGAACAAATACATTTTTTCGCAAAATAATTAAATCTTCATTTCTAAAGCTTGATGTTTTTGGAATATATGTAGTAAGAGCCTATATTGTGGATGTAGCAATGTTCATGCATGAGTGGTGAACGTGGTTGTTTTATGGTCAGAAGGATATACCTGAACGAACTGGCTAGTCTATGGTTCTGGGGTGCAGTTCATTCCATCGTTGGTAAGCATGAACATATTCAATTTAGTCTTGGTGTGAATTGTTGGATTCATTTCAAATAATTTTGTAAGCAGGAGACATGCATGTGGGGTAGCCTTGTGGTTAAAGCGTTCGATTCTATTTGGCGTCTTCAAAGCTGCAGGAAACACACATTAAAAACATCGAGTGTTTATCACCTACATCCAATTACTGTTTAAGGAAGCTAAAATACACTAAGTATCCAAATACATGTAACGTAGTATAGCAGTGCAGAAAGAGAACAGTTAATAACCTTTGCCAAACATCAGATTCACGTGAAGTAAATATATGTTTTAGTCGGTAATATATGATGGATTAAACGCAACGGTAGTTTCAACATCTTTTGTCGTCAATAAATGTGTTTGATGTATACTTGTTGATGGCTGCTTCTCGATATATCCCCATACAGCGACTCAATATGCCTGACACAGATGTTTGCCCAACTGAAACCAGCTATAGAGACAGGTAATATTAAAACCTCTCAAGGGAAAGCCAACACGCAGATAAATGTGATAGCAGTGCACATTTGTAGGTCGAATGAAGGAAGCAGTAAAGGTCTGTTGATCACCAGAAAACACTCCCTTATAATATTACATGTACAGGTTGCAATGTGCCATATATGGGACTGAATGTGTAAGACGTATTTTTTTATCAAATATGTTTCTTTTTACAAAGCATGTTTAAAACATAAGAGCAGTTACGAATTGGAAAATAAATAAACAGCAGCGTCTTGAAAAGTTAACATCATAAATATAATTAGTTAATACATAAATTACATGCCAAGTAGGGTTACAGTGGCTGGTCACTGGATCTAGTGTAGGATTGTAGATGTAGAGGGGGATTGCATGATCAGTCTCCGTGTCCACACGCAGCTGTTGAGGGGGATTGCAGGACCAATCTCTGTGTCCACACACAGCTGTAAAGGGGGAATTGCAGGACCAGTCTCTGTGTCTACACACAGCTGTTGAGGGGGATTGCAGGACCAGTTTCTGTGTCCACACACAGCTGTTGAGGGGGATTGCAGGACCAGTCTCTGTGTCCACACACAGCTGTTGAGGGGGATTGTAGGACCAGTCTCTGTGTCCACACACAGCTGTTTAGGGGGATTGCAGGACCAATCTCTGTGTCCACACACAGCTGTTGAGGGGGATTGCAGGACCAGTCTCTGTGTCCACACACAGCTGTTGAGGGAGATTGCAGGGCCAGTCACTGTGTCCACACACATATGCAGATGTAAAGGGGGAATTGCAGGACCAGTCTCTGTATCAGTACAAGATTGCTTGACCAGTGAACTGATAGCTGGGTTCTCTCACAGATGTCGACATGGATTGCATGGACAAGTTGGGATGCCAGGCACCAGCCATAGGGCCTTCATACAGATGGCCACAGAGTGATGAACATCGAGGCAGAGCTGTTGGGATGCTCCTAACAGGCAAAGGTTAACGTGAGTTTTGTGCCCATTTTACGTCACTCAGAGTGCAGAGTGTGGACTGGGAGGCTAAGCCAGCGATACCAGACCACCAGGTCGTCATAGGATCAAAACACAGGGCGGGATGTGTACCTTGTGAGCCTTGCCCTTCTTGACCGATTCCTGACATCACGTCAGATAGGTGATGAACACTTTAACGCAAATCATATCCGCATGAGCCAGACCACCATAAGAAGCAGATTGCGTTCTGCTGGTCCCCGCTCTTGTTCGTCTATCAGTTCGCCCACAACTGACAAACTCCCTTGTTACCGAAAGTCATCAGGGTTGAAATCAACGTGAGTGGTTATCAGTGTTGTTGACGGAGGAAAGCAGATCAATCTCCCCATCAATGATGGCCGCGAGAATACAAATGGCAACATCAACGTTTCAATTATAGTACCGTAGTGGCGCACAATCGATTTTGGGGTGTTTCCATGATAGTCTGGGGTGGATTTACAGCTACTGCAAGGACACTATTACACATTGTTGTTGGATATGTCACTTCACCACGCTCCAGAAAGGAGATACTTGTCCCAATTCATGAGGATCATGCGTCACCCCGATCCTGCAGGATCCTCATGGTCCTCACTTTATTCATCAACAAGGAAAACACAGGATGGAGTAGTCGGCTTGTGCTCCTGACCTGGGATCAAGTCAGTTCTAGGCTGTGATTATGAACCGGGTCAGGAGCATGTGGGCATGATGCACAGAGGGAATCGGAAGGAAGGGAGGTTACACCAAACGTCCTGAGTACTACAGCAGTTTATTTAAACATCATGCTGTAGGGTACCCATTGGAGAGTTCGGTCACCCTTGACCTCTTATATTTTATAATACAGTTTGAAATGAATGAAAATACATTTATTTTCAGTCGATATGTCTCCATTATTCATGTTCATTAGTTTGCATCCTCATATTACATACGCTTCTCTACAATAGTATATATATTAAAGTATATACTTGATTTGAAGGTGATATGAATCATTATTTGTTATTTTGCTATTTGAAGATATCGTGCACAACTTTAAAGATGTACAGGTAGAACGCAATATACCTCCTCAAAATAGTGTCAATACATGCATACACGCATGTATGATAACATTTATACTATTAACACAAAGTAGGGAATAATGTAATATATAGGTTTATACCAAGTTTTAGATAAGGGTTGATGACAAAATCCTATTCAAGAAGGTTTATATCTGTAAAACTTAACACCAAAACACGCCCGACAGTTTGCACCTGCCGCACGCAGTAGCGCCACACATGTGCGCAGGGTGTCATTCCTGATTTTTGCACTTTCAAGGAAGGTCGATTTATCTCTGTGGACGTTATTTCTTTCAATCTGATTACTTCTGCTTATCATACAGTTGTGCTTTACTTTTACTCGTTTGTGTATGAATTAACGATCCGGCGTCTGCAACGCGAGGAGCGTCTGCCGGCTATTTGAAACGAGAAGAAGTCAGCATGCAGTGGTCAATACGTTCAATGTTTCAGTCTGTGATTAGCAGATTTTGAAACAGGTACCAACAAAACCAGAATATTGCGCGGTCATCGATTGATCCCAAGCCAGACTCAATATCGACCTCAAACGGCGAATTAAATAGTGCAGACTTTCATCAGGTTGCGTGTTACGTGTCAGGCGATTAGCATAGGGTATACACGGTTTATTATAAATGCTCTAACAACGAAAACTAGTACCAATACGGAAATTAGGCGTTTGATGTATCCTCTTCATCTGAAACAGTTCAATGATGTTTTGTTTGTTTGTTGTTTAACGCCGTAGTCAGCAATATTCCAACTATATGACGGCGGTCTGTAAATAATCCAGTCTGGACCAGACAATTCACTGATTAATATCATGAGTATAGATCCACGCAATTGGGATATGATGACATGTATCAACCAAGTCAGCGAGCCTGACCACCCGATCCTGATAGTCACCTCTTTCGACAAGCATAGACGCCATATACGGCAAGCACATAAGCTTCCCCACCGCCCTAGTTGCATGAACTATACCAATAAGAATAACATTTTGTTTAAGTGTCATATTCGGTACACGGGATATATATATATATATCATTCACGATCACAGTTTATAACACCCATATGATCCCAGCGCAGAACCATTCATCATATTGTCAAAATCACTATTACAGTCCTTGTTGTCACTAGTGAATAAGGTTGCTTTTTTTCTTTAAATGTTCATTTTCCTATTATTCATAGAATTAATATCTCATTAGACAATAACTCACCCCTTTTATTGTTATTGTGTCGCTTTCGAGCTTCAACTTATCCATGTCTTTTCTGATCATCAAAAACATGGTGGTGCGATACTTTTGAGGACGTGTATATATCTATGGTCACCGCGTATCATGACAAATGCCCCATGGATCAAGATATATCGTGTGAGATAGTTTTGTACAAAGTTGAACAACCAATCATGTTGACATAATGCAACGTGGTTCTTTTATGAGATTGCACAAATACAAACAAATCCTTTGACTTTGGGAATCCACATGGTATCAACTTGTCTCAACAACTGTTGGTGAATATATAGAAAGTCAGTCCTTGATTGCATTAAGGATTATCGTTAATCTTTGAGAGGAATTTAGTGGTACATAGACGACGCCATTGTTGCTGCAAAATGGTGCCAAGATCTTGCAAATTCTGTGGTTGGTTCTAGGGAGTGCGCAGACTTCTGCCAAGAGCATCCCAGACGTGTTCGATTGGATTGAGGTCGGGAGACCTTGACGGCCAGTCTATGACGTTGACTCCCGCATTCTGAAGGAAATTCCTTGTCAAAATTGCTGTGTGGGGTCTGGCATTGTCGTGTTGGAAGATCAAACCGGACCCATGTGCTGCCATAAAAGGCAGAAGTTCTGGTGCCAGTACCTGGTCGCGGTAAGCAGCAGCGTTGAGGTTGCCACGGATGACAGGAAGCCTGGAACGTGCATTGCCACAGAAAGCACCCCACACCATGACACTTCCGCCTCGAAATCTGTCAACTTCCTGTACACAACACTGGGCGTAACGTTCATGGTGGCGCCCCCACACCCTCGCCCTACCATCAGCAAATCGAAGATTAAATCGGGATTCATCACTGAAGACGACTTGATTCCAATTCCTCTGAGTCCATCGTAAGTGTCGCTGTGCCTACAATTGACGTTGACGTCTGTGTAATTGAGTCAGAATCGGCCCGCAGTATGGCCGTCGTGCTTGAAGGTGAGTAGTTCTCAGACGGTTTCGAACAGTTTGCGCACTCAGTCTACCCCCTAAACAGTTCATTTCTGGTTGATGTAGCCGTCAAAAATCGGTTACGGAGGTGACGTGAGACAATCTGACGATCCTCTGCATGTGACGTCACACGTGGTCGACCTGGCCGAGGGCGATCTGCGGTGGTACCCGTTTGCTGTAGACGCGTCTGTAAATCATAAACAGTCCGTCGACTACAACCCATCGTCCTTGCGACTTCAGCTACGGACGTTCCCGTCTGCAACATGCCGATGGCACGTTCACGTTGCACACTTGAAAGACGTGGCATGACAAATGGCCGTAAAGACTTTTGTTTTCTTGTGTCTGTTGTTGTTGTTAATGACTGCTAACAAGTATGGCTGAAAACACGTGTGGTAATATGGCCACGTGACCAGTTGCACGTGAAAAAACACTTTTGCCACTATAGTGCTGTGCACATGATTTTGATTGATTCACTTGCATAAAAACGGGTGTTCTCTGAAGACAATACGTGGCCATGACTGTTTAAATACACAATAAGGGCCCACAATGATAACTGGTCAAAATGTTAAAATTTTAGGATTGTGAAGTTTTTAATTTAATTTCAGTATATTTGCCATATATTTGTCTAATATGTGGTTAGTTTGTTGTCGTTTTACTCAAAATCAAAAGTAACTACGATATCACTCAGCTAAAGATTGATTAAACAGACCAATGTCATCTAAATGTTTGTAGAGGAACGCCTTTGGTGTACTCCTTCTCAAATAGAAATTCCAAATTCAACTATAGGATCCAGGATTTTGAAAATGGGGACGGGCTGCTTAATACCCCAGTTGCAAATCGAAGAAAAGTATAGATGTTGATGCACAGATCTCTGACCCCCCAGTATCACCCCCAGGATCCAACAGGGCTCACAGCATCAGAGGTTTAACTCCCTGGTAACGTACTTCTCCCCACTGTGGGCAACTCCACATGTAGTTGATGTTCCTACCTCCTGGTCAACTACACCTCCTGCTGATAATTCTGCCTGCAGATAAAATAATACTGACCGGGAGTATTTCCACCTGCTGTCAACTACACCAGTAGCGGATTTTCCTTGCTACTGGTCAACTGTACATAGAGGTGATGTTCTTGGACCCGTGAAGATCTGGGATAGAATAGGTCTTCAGCAACCCATGCTTACAAGAAAAGGCGACTATCCTTGTCGTAAGAGGCGACTAACGGGATCGGGTGGTCAGGCTCGCTGACTTGGTTGGTGCATGTAATCGTATCCCAAATACGTAGATCGATGCTCATCGTATCAATCACTGGACTCGATTATTTACAGACAGACGTCAAAGAGCTGGAATATTGCTGAGTGCGGCGTTAAACAACAAACAAACACAATCTTGTATCTTGGTCAACTGCAATTATAAGTGATATGTGTATGTATGTCTGTAAATGTAAATGTAAATGCAAACATGCTTCGTCTGGGTGAGATCAATACTGACTTTAAAACGAGGCGTCCTTAGAAGCAGTTATTTACTGCAATAAGTCAGTAGGATTTACCTCCCTTTACATCGATATGGAACACCAGCCAGCCATGTGCTTGGCACTTTCTCTCTCTCCCTCTATCTGTTTACCACAGTAGAGCAGGAAGAGTTATCTCTCTTTTTATCGAAAGGTTATAGCTTTAACTTAGTTTGTTTTGTTTGTTTGTTGTTTAACGCCGCACTCAGCAATATCCATGCCATATGACGGTGGTCTGTAAATAATCGAGTCTGGACCAGACAATCCAGTGATTGACATCATGAGCATCGATCAACGCAATTGGGATACGATGACATGAATCAGCCAAGTCAACGAGCCTGACCACCCGATCTAGTTAGTCGCCTATTACAACAAGCATAGTCGCCTTCATTGCAAACATGGGTTGCTGAAGATCTATTCTAACCCGCATCTTCTTGGGTTTTTACTTATTCAGTATACTGACGCAGAGCGTCCTGTCCTTGTTTAATCAACATACTGTCAAACGCTCTATCGACTTTACCACAGAGGCGTTGTTACTTGAGACCCGCAGTTCCAGGTGCTACTGTATCCACCGGATCTCATTTCAGTCACTTCTTGAGGAAAGATGGCGTAGGCAGTGGACCTTATTCAGCAGCGAAACCTTCACACTGGACGTAGATTGTTTCATTCTCTTGCACCAACATGACAATGAAATTGTAGATTAAAATGCTGCTGTTCACTTATAAAGGGTTGCCCACCTTTTGTGACAAAGGTCAACACACATCTCTTCAAATAACAGAAACGTATGATAAAAACACAAATCAATGTATATTTAGCTGATGTAGGTCGCATACTGGTGATCACGCATTTATCATGTACAGTATGATTCTATGTTATCACTGGCTCTATATTATCACGGCATCGGTAAATCATCACAATATTTCATCGCATGATCGAATACGGGACTCGTTGCGTTATGTCACGTTAACGTTTTTATGATATTTTCCGGAATGTTTTTTTAAGTGGAATTACCCCTACCTGCATTCGGAATTGGTAAGAAAAGAATCCACTTGTTTGGACGATGTCCTTTGGCCCATCGTAGGTCGTATGAAAACTGATTGTGCATAATCCAAAAACCCAGTCAGTGATGTAAAGCACATAATCCACACGTATCACACTCACAATATTGATACAGCGATAATATAGAGCTGCCCGCCCTTGAGTCGTCAATGACGGGTACTTTGTTTACCGAACTTGGTAAAGAGAATCACCATCAATCAAGCCTAATTAATCTGTCATAAAAGTTGGATAAAAAAACATTTTGCGTATGATACAGTTAATGTGTTAGTAAGTTGTCGTCATTACGATCCATTATAAATAAACTACGGCGATAATATAGCCTACCATGCTACTTGGGCACCCTTTGTGGCATTCAGATCCTTGCTGAATGGACTCAGTGCCTCAGCAGTCGCGAAAACATTGTGCAGTGATTGGTGGTTCGGATCGCGGATAATAGAACTGATTTCAAGTGCAATGAGCACTTCATTTAACTTCGAGCGTGAATTGTAAGGTGACAGTTGTATGGTTGCACTTCACCACACTATCGCGGTGGGGTTACCTCCCTTTCCCCATGCTGTTTTGCAGGAGTGAAATATCACTGTCAGGGGTAGATTCTCTCTCTCTCTCTCTCTCTCTCTCTCTCTCTCTCTCTCTCTCTCTCTCTCTCTCCTTCTGTATTACTGTACCATGTATACACCTGACGGTACCCTCGTGTAACAACTTTCCTTGGGTTTAAACAAATATGTTACTAAAATGAATCACCGGTTCAATCATCATCGCTTCAACTATTTCGATATTATCAACTGTCATCTCACGTGCATATATTACAAGCAATGCCTAACGATCTGGTAAACTGTCATTAATCTTTCTTCAGAAATACCAAGCAACAAAATATGTTTCCGAGATTGCCTGAATAATTCCATGACTACTTACCATATGAAATCGTATACACAATACGTCAAGATCATTGTCATATGTCACCGCCAGGCCAGGCAATTTACATTGTCAATATTGTAGGGGTTTGTACATACTACGTCCCTCTATCCATTGCGAATACATTACTCGTGAAGCATTGACGATTCCATATTTTTCAAAAAAGCCTGTCGTCATGAAAGGTTTAATTGGAATTTAAGGACAATTGTTTTGAAGATGTGAAAGGTACATAAAGTTACGACAGTGTTTCATGTGGTGTTTATTTGACTCAGTGTGCTTCTACAATATTGATGATTGAAATTTCATAAACACGGAAGCGTTACCTTCAATACAATTTAGTAGATGGCGGTTCAGTTGGCTACAGGCTTAGCTGTAGTGTGGTATACAATAAAACGAAATCGGGTTCTCGCGGAATCAGGGTGGGGCAGAATCAGGTCTCATCATTGTCACAGAACCATGAACACAAAATTGGCATTTTCCACATGATTCGCTCCAAACTGTGTATTGTAATGCGACCCTAACCAACAATTTCGCACCAAAGAAGGCACAAGAAGAGAAGTATTTCCGATGCATTGTAAGGACGGAATCACGTGATCCGCATGAGTGTCACACAGCGTACATCTCCGGGATTGCGTTTCGTGTTGGATGTACACAGCCGTGACATCCGGATGTCAAATGACGCGTCTAAACCCTAGACAACACATACAGCGTGTGGAGACAACAACATCGTGAGGAAGTGACCCCTTGTGGAGAGTGACAGAGACACTAATTGTAGTGAAACTACATATATGTTGAAGTAAATGTATCTACTAGAATTAGAAAAGGCGCTGAAGTGTTTTTATGCAAATCCGTGTGGTTAATTATTTATTGTGTGTATTATTGTCAGTAGTAAGATATTAGTATTAGTATCGTCGTCGTCGTAGTAGTAGTATATTAGTAAGAGGTTCACAGATGTAGGTTAGAAATAGATGTAAAGCAAGTTTAGTTAGTTGTATTAGTTATCTGAGTATTAGTCTAGATTTCAATGTAAATAATTCGGTTTTAATCGAATCATGAATGTGGGGAGAATTTATAGAATACATTCTTAAAACATAACATGTGTTTGTGGCTATTTCAATACGTGACAGACTGCCCCAGGCTGCAGGAGGATATGCCGGTGTCATGGTGACCAAGGTGATGCTAGAGTCTAGTCTTACACTGACAATTTGCTTGATTTATTGACTGGATACGAATTCCAACGCTCTCAAAATGAAGATGCCAGTACAATATCGTTGTCTGTTTACTGGTCCCTTCTAGTGACACAGTCCCTACATCTTACAAACAGACATTAAACCCCTGATCTCCTCAAATGATAGCTCAAAATGCATCTGTTAATCATATAGGGGCCGACCTCACAGCTCTATCTGCATCTGTTAATCCCATAGGTGTATGCATCGCAACACTACCTGAATCTGTTAATCCCACAGGTGTATGCATCGCAACACTACCTGCACCTGTTAATCCCACAGGTGTATGCATCGCAACACTACCTGCATCTGTTAATCACATAGGTGTATGCATCGCAACACTACCTGCATCTGTTAATCCCATAGGTGTATGCATCGCAACACTACCTGCATCTGTTAATCCCATAGGTGTATGCATCGCAACACTAGCTGCATCTGTTAATCCCCTAGGTGTATGCATCGCAACACTACCTGCATCTGTTAATCCAACAGGTGTATGCATCGCAACACTACCTGCATCTGTTAATCCCACAGGTGTATGCATCGCAACACTTCCTGCATCTGTTAATCCCATAGGTGTATGCATCGCAACACTACCTGCATCTGTTAATCCCATAGGTGTATGCATCGCAATACTACCTGCATGTGTTAATCCCATAGGTGTCGGCATCGCAACACTACCTGCATCTGTTAATCCCATAGGTGTCGGCATCGCAACACTACCTGCATCTGTTAATCCCATAGGTGTCGGCATCGCAACACTACCTGCATCTGTTAATCCCATAGATCTATGCATTGCAACACTACCTGCATCTGTTTATCCCATAGATGTCGGCATCGCAACACTACCTGCATCTGTTAATCCCATAGGTGTATTCATCGCAACACTACCTGCATCTGTTAATGCCATAGGTGTATTCATCGCAACACTACCTGAGTCTGTTAATCCCATAGGTGTATGCATCGCAACACTACCTGCATCTGTTAATGCCATAGGTGTATGCATCGCAACACTTCCTGCATCTGTTAATCCCATAGGTGTATTCATCGCAACACTACCTGAATCTGTTAATCCCATAGGTGTATTCATCGCAACACTACCTGCATCTGTTTATCCCATAGGTGTCGGCATCGCAACACTACCTGCATCTGTTAATCCCATTGGTGTATTCATCGCAACACTACCTGCATCTGTTAATGCCATAGGTGTATGCATCGCAACACTACCTGCATCTGTTAATCCCATAGGTGTATGCATCGCAGCACCCTACCGTGTGAACCGAGCCCAGAAAGACAATGAAGCCAAAATCCTGGGATTTTACAAGATGTGAGACAGTTATGGCATAACCTTAGGCACATTACAACCTCTTGGCATTGAATGTTTTGTGCATGTTGCTGAATGTAAGCATGGGAGATGTTTCTACAGATAAATGCATATTTTACATGACGTTTACGTTCTGAAGTGGTCGCAATCACAAACTTGGTTACCTGTGCTGAAGGCAAGTTGATGAGCGGTGACCAGTGGTGTGTATAATGTTTAACGCAGACGGACACGCCAGTCACGCCTTAACAAATTTGAGTGGTAATTAGCACTACCGATAGACATGCTAAGGTCCTTGAAATACAAATATAGTATTTTTAAACTGTCCCATTTGTTTGACTGCTACCACTTTGTTTCATGAAACCAAGGCTGACTACAACCATAAACACCTAAAAGTGTCTTCATATTCCGTATCAAAATGGTGCCAAGATCTTGCAAATTCTTTGGTTGGTTCTGGGGAGTGCGCAGACTTCTGCCAAGAGCATCCTAGACGTGTTCGATGGGATTGAGGTCGGGAGACCTTGACGGCCAGTCTATGACATGTTGGAAGATCAAACCGGGCCCATGTGCTGCCATAAAAGGCAGAAGTTCTGGTGCCAGTACCTGGTCGCGGTAAGCAGCAGCGTTGAGGTTGCCACGGATGACAAGAAGCCTGGAACGTGCATTGCCACAGAAAGCACCCCACACCATGACACTTCCACCTCGAAATCTGTCAACTTCCTGTACACAACACTGGGCGTAACGTTCATGGTGGCGCCCCCACACCCTCGCCCTACCATCAGCAAATCGAAGATTAAATCGGGATTCACTACTGAAGACGACTTGATTCCAATTCCTCTGAGTCCATCGTAAGTGTCGCTGTGCCCACAATTGACGTTGACGCCTGTGTAATTGAGTTAGAATCGGCCCGCAGTATGGCCGTCGTGCTTGAAGGTGAGTAGTTCTCAGACGGTTTCGAACGGTTTGCGCACTCAGTCTACCCCTAAACAGTTCATTTCTGGTTGATGTAGCCGTCAAAAATCGGTTACGGAAGTGACGTAAGACAATCTGACGATCCTCTGCATGTGACGTCACACGTGGTCGACCTGGCCGAGGGCGATCTGCGGTGGTACCCGTTTGCTGTAGACGCGTCTGTAAATCATAAACAGTCCGTCGACTACAACCCATCGTCCTTGCGACTTCAGCTACGGACGTTCCCGCCTGCAACATGCCGATGGCACGTTCACGTTGCAAACTTGACAAATGGCCGTAAAGACTTTTGTTTTCTTGTGTCTGTTGTTGTTGTAAATGACTGCTAACAAGTATGGCTGAAAACACGTGCGGTAATATGGCCACGTGACCAGTTGCACGTGAAAAAACACTTTTGCCACTATAGTGCTGTGCACATGATTTTGATTGATTCACCTGCATAAAAACGGGTGTTCTCTGAAGACAATACGTGGCCATTACTGTTTAAATACACAATAAGCGCACACACTGATAACTGGTCAAAACGTTAAAATTTTAGGATTGTGAAGTTTTTAATTTAATTTCAGTATATTTGCCATATATATATGTCTAATATGTGGTTAGTTTGTTGTCGTTTTACTCAAAATCAAAAGTAACTACGATATCACTCAGCTAAAGATTGATTAAACAGACCAATGTCATCTAAATGTTTGTAGAGGAACGCCTTTGGTGTACTCCTTCTCAAATAGAAATTCCAAATTCAACTATAGGATCCAGGATTTTGAAAATGGGGACGGGCTGCTTAATACCCCAGTTGCAAATTGAAGAAAATGATAGATGTTGATGCAGAGATCTCTGACCCCCCAGTATCACCCCCTGGATCCAACAGGGCTCACAACATCAGAGGTTTAACTCCCTGGTAACGTGCTTCTCCCAACTGTGGGCAACTCCACATGTAGTTGATGTTCCTACCTCCTGGTCAACTACACCTCCTGCTGATAATTCTGCCTGCAGATAAAATAATACTGACCGGGAGTATTTCCACCTGCTGTCAACTACACCAGTAGCGGATTTTCCTTGCTACTGGTCAACTGTACATAGAGGTGATGTTCTTGGACCCGTGAAGATCTGGGATAGAATAGGTCTTCAGCAACCCATGCTTACAAGAAAAGGCGACTATCCTTGTCGTAAGAGGCGACTGACGGGATCGGGTGGTCAGGCTCGCTGACTTGGTTGGTGCATGTAATCGTATCCCAAATACGTAGATCGATGCTCATCGTATCAATCAATGGACTCGATTATTTACAGACAGACGTCAAAGAGCTGGAATATTGCTGAGTGCGGCGTTAAACAACAAACAAACACAATCTTGTATCTTGGTCAACTGCAATTATAAGTGATATGTGTATGTATGTCTGTAAATGTAAATGTAAATGCAAACATGCTTAGTCTGGGTGAGATCAATACTGACTTTAAAACGAGGCGTCCTTAGAAGCAGTTATTTACTTCAATAAGTCAGTAGGATTTACCTCCCTTTACATCGATATGGAACACCAGCCAGCAATGTGCTTGGCACTTTCTCTCTCTCACTCTATCTGTTTACCACAGTAGAGCAGGAAGAGTTATCTCTCTTTTTATCGAAAGGTTACAGCTTTAACTTAGTTTGTTTTGTTTGTTTGTTGTTTAACGCCGCACTCAGCAATATCCATGCCATATGACGGTGGTCTGTAAATAATCGAGTCTGGACCAGACAATCCAGTGATTGACATCATGAGCATCGATCAACGGAATTGGGATACGATGACATGAATCAGCCAAGTCAACGAGTCTGACCACCCGATCTAGTTAGTCGCCTATTACAACAAGCATAGTCGCCTTCATTGCAAACATGGGTTGCTGAAGATCTATTCTAACCCGGATCTTCTTGGGTTTTTACTTATTCAGTATACTGACTCAGAGCGTCCTGTCCTTATTTAAACAACATACTGTCAAACGCTCTATCGACTATACCACAGAGGCGTTGTTGCTTGAGGCCCGCAGTTCCAGGTGCACAATCTGTCGTGGAACACCTGCTACTGTAACCACCCGATCTCATTTCAGTCACTTCTTGATTTAAGATGACGTACGGAGTGGACCTTATTCAGCAGCGAAACCTTCACACTGGACGTAGATTGTTTCATTCTCTTGCACCAACATGACAATGAAATCGTAGCTTAAAATGCTGCTGTTCACTTATAAAGGGTTGCCCACCTTTTGTGACAAAGGTCAACATATATCTCTTCAAATAACAGAAACGTATGATAAAAACACAAATCAATGTATATTTAGCTGATGTCGGTCGCATACTGGTGATCACGCATTTATCATGTACAGTATGATTCTATGTTATCACTGGCTCTATATTATCACGGCATCGGTAAATCATCACAATATTTCATCGCATGATCGAATACGGGACTCGTTGCGTTATGTCACGTTAACTTTTTTATGATATTTTCCGGAATGTTTTTTAAGTGGAAATACCCCTACCTGCATTCGGAATTGGTAAGAAAAGAATCCACTTGTTTGGACGATGTCCTTTGGCCCAACGTACATGTAGGTCGTATGAAAACTGATTATGCATAATCCATAACCCAGTCAGAGATGTAAAGCACATAATCCACACGTATCACACTCACAATACTGATACAGCGATAATATAGAGCTGCCCGCCCTTGAGTCATCAATGACAGGTACTTTGTTTACCGAATTTGGTAAAGAGAACCAGCATCAATCAAGCCTAATTGATCTGTCATAAAAGTTGAATAAAAAATAAGTAACATTTTGCGTATGATACAGTTAATGTGTTAGTAAGTTGTCGTCATTACGATCCATTATAAATAAACTACGGCGATAATATAGCCTACCATGCTACTGGGGCACCCTTTGTGGCATTCAGATACTTGCTGAATGGACTCAGTGCCTCAGCAGTCGCGAAAACAGTCTACATGTATTTGGTGGTTCGGATCGCGGATATAATAGAACTGATTTCAAGTGCAATGAGCACTTCATTTAACTTCGTGCGTGAATTGTAAGGTGACAGTTGTATGGTTGCACTTCACCACATTAGCGCGGTGGGGTTACCTCCCTTTCCCCATGCTGTTTTGCAGGAGTGAAATATCACTGTCAGGTGTAGATTCTCTCTCTCTCTCTCTCTCTCTCTCTCTCTCTCCTTCTGTATTACTGTACCATGTATACACCTAACGGTACCCTCGTGTAACAACTTTCCTTGGGTTTAAACAAATATGTTGCTAAAATGAATCACCGGTTCAATCATCATCGCTTCAACTATTTCGATATTATCAACTGTCATCTCACGTGCATATATTACAAGCAATGCCTAACGATCTGGTAAACTGTCATTAATCTTTCTTCAGAAATACCAAGCAACAAAATATGTTTCCGAGATTGCCTGAATAATTCCATGACTACTTACCATATGAAATCGTATACACAATACGTCAAGATCATTGTCATATGTCACCGCCAGGCCAGGCAATTTACATTGTCAATATTGTAGGGGTTTGTACATACTACGTCCCTCTATCCATTGCGAATACATTACTCGTGAAGCATTGACGATTCCATATTTTTCAAAAAAGCCTGACGTCATGAAAGGTTTAATTGGAATTTAAGGACAATTGTTTTGAAGATGTGAAAGGTACATAAAGTTACGACAGTGTTTCATGTGGTGTTTATTTGACTCAGTGTGCTTCTACAATATTGATGATGGAAATTTCATAAACACGGAAGAGTTACCTTCAATACAATTTAGTAGATGGCGGTTCATTTGGCTACAGGCTTAGCTGTAGTGTGGTATACAATAAAACGAAATCGGGTTCTCGCGGAATCAGGGTGGGGCAGAATCAGGTCTCATCATTGTCACAGCACCATGAACACAAATTGTCATTTTCCACATGATTCGCTCCAAACTGTGTATTGTTATGCGACCCTTACAAACAATTTCGCACCCAAGAAGGCACAAGAAGAGAAGTATTTCCGATGCATTGTAAGGACGGAATCACGTGATCCGCATGAGTGTCACACAGCGTACATCTCCGGGATTGCGTTTCGTGTTGGATGTACACAGCCGTGACATCCGGATGTCACAAGACGCGTCTACACCCTAGGCAACACATACAGCGTGTGGAGACAACAACATCGTGAGGAAGTGACCCCTTGTGGAGAGTGACAGAGAAAACTAATTGTAGTGAAACTACATATATGTTGAAGTAAATGTATCTACTAGAATTGGAAAAGGCGCTGAAGTGTTTTTATGCAAATCCGTGTGGTTAATTATTTATTGTGTGTATTATTGTCAGTAGTAAGATATTAGTATTAGTATCGTCGTCGTCGTAGTAGTAGTATATTAGTAAGAGGTTCACAGATGTAGGTTAGAAATAGATGTAAAGCAAGTTTAGTTAGTTGTATTAGTTATCTGAGTATTAGTCTAGATTTCAATGTAGATAATTCGGTTTTAATCGAATCATGAATGTGGGGAGAATATATAGAATACATTCTTAAAACATAACATGTGTTTGTGGCTATTTCAATACGTGACAGACTGCCCCAGGCTGCAGGAGGATATGCTGGTGTCATGGTGACTAAGGTGATGCTAGAGTCTAGTCTTACACTGACAATTTGCTTGATTTATTGACTGGATACGAATTCCAACGCTCTCAAAATGAAGATGCCAGTACAATATCGTTGTCTGTTTACTGGTCCCTTCTAGTGAGACAGTCCCTACATCTTACAAACAGACATTAAACCCCTGATCCCTTCAAATGATAGCTCAAAATGCATCTGTTAATCATATAGGGGCCGACCTCACAGCTCTATCTGCATCTGTTAATCCCATAGGTGTATGCATCGCAACACTACCTGCATCTGTTAATCCCACAGGTGTATGCATCGCAACTCTACCTGCATCTTGTAATCCCATAGGTGTATACATCGCAACACTACCTGCATCTGTTAATCCAATAGGTGTATGCATCGCAACACTACCTGCATCTGTTAATCCCATAGGTGTATGCATCGCAACACTACCTGCATCTGTTAATCCCATAGGTGTATGCATCGCAATACAACCTGCATCTGTTAATCTCATAGGTGTATGCATCGCAACACTACCTGCATCGGTAAATCCCATAGGTGTATTCATCGCAACACTACCTGCATCTGTTAATCCCATAGGTGTATGCATCGCAACACTACCTGCATCTGTTAATCCCATAGGTGTATGCATCGCAACACTACCTGCATCTGTTAATCCCATAGGTGTATGCATCGCAATACAACCTGCATCTGTTAATCTCATAGGTGTCGGCATCGCAACACTACCTGCATCTGTAAATCCCATAGGTGTATTCATCGCAACACTACCTGCATCTGTTAATCCCATAGGTGTATGCATCGCAACACTACCTGCATCTGTTAATCCCATAGGTGTATTCATCGCAACACTACCTGCATCTGTTAATGCCATAGGTGTATGCATCGCAACACTACCTGCATCGCAGCACCCTAACGTGTGAACCGAACCCAGAAAGAACTACACAAAGAAGCCCAAATCCTGGGATTTTACAGGATGTGAGACTGTTAAGGCATAACCTTAGGCACATTACAACATCCTGGCATTGAATATTTTGTGCATGTTGCTGAATGTAAGCATGGAAGATGTTTCTACAGATAAATGCATATTTTACATGACGTTTACGTTCTGAAGTGGTCACAATCACAAACTTGGTTACCTGTGCTGAAGGGAAGTTGATGAGCGGTGACCACTGGTGTGTATAATGTTTAATGCAGACGGACACGCCAGTCACGCCTTAACAAATTTGAGTAGTAATTAGGACTACCGATAGACATGCTAAGGTCCTTGAAATACAAATATAGTATTTTTAAACTGTCCCATTTGTTTGATTGCTGCCACTTTGTTTCATGATACCAAGGCTGACTACAACCATAAACACCTAAAGGGGACTTTATATTCCGTATCTCATGGGCAGAATAATCCCCAGTTCCCCACATGCTTGTCTTGATTCCTGACGGAAGATATTATGTCTTACAAGGAGTACATTGTTCGACTGTGTGCCATTAACTGTTGTTCATGGTATCAGCCACTCACCCAGACTTAGTTGTTTAATACTCATTGTGATTAAGCTGTGAATTAAGGCCTTATTCACTCGCACTTAATGCCACTGCTGTTACAATTATCCCCAACATCCTGTTATAGCAAGAATGAGATCTCGACTTGTTTACTGTTGCACGATTTCTTGAGAAGAAAACATATTAGTCTTCAGCGCAGCTCTCTGGGTGGCTTGAGTGACATAGTGACTGTATCCTGACATGATGTTATGTAAAATTAATAGGCTATTTATATTGTGCATACTTCCACACCACTCAGGGTATGCTCAAAGCATTATCATTTCCCTTACAACCCAAGCTGCTTGTTGACGCTAGAAGGTTAACAACCACATCGCCCCCCTCATGCTACCGGTTAACCATTCACTGCTGGGGAACAGAGGCACATTTCGAACAAAGTCACTTGTCCAAGGAGACGCCACATGTTTACATGTACTTAGGTGTGGGACAGGACGAAGCCCTAGAAAGCCCAGGCTGCCGAAACGAAATCCATCCACTGATATGTGACCTGTGCGCTGTGGACAGGACCACGTGCCGCGAATATTTGATGTGTGATACAGATGACAGTGTGTGATATGAACAGTGTGGTGCCTCTGTTAGGGGACCACGGGAATCGTTGACTCAAAGACATTTGGCGTTTGGGAGCAACTGAGGGATGATGTACCAAATTTTCTACCCTTGTCTGTCCATACACAGTCTTGTGTTTTCTTAATCTGACTTGAACAAAAATGCTTTGACAGACACCAAACTTACCTAATGCTTCTAAAGTTTGATATCTGCATGAACCTGTAGCTGGACAATGAAAGTCAGTTGATGTTTAAGAGAATAATATTTATGGTTATTTTGGTCATGAGGATTTAGTCATCAATCAAGCTGGTCAGTGCTTGTAGATCCATCTGGCAATCAGACATACCTTTCCAAATCTTGTGCATATATACTATAAACGTAAGAACTACTAAGCACTTAAAGTTTATATCGTGTTCCTTGAAATTAAGTTCTTCACTTTGCCATGTTTTCATTAACGTATAATTGCTCGTGGTATAAATCTTAATGCGGGACGCATGAAACCCCATGTACCTCTTGTGATCTTGCTACAACAAATTTATCTTACCGATATGTTTAAATCTGCTGTTGTAAAATAATTAAAACAAATTCAAATTTGATTGGAAACAGCTATTCGACTGAGCTGAGGTTAACTTGTGCTATGTCACGTGACATTCATTGACTTGGAAAAAGCTTGCAGTATTTACTTCCAAGCGGGATTTAGGGAATTTGTTCTCCCGCTGAGAAATCCACATGCAGACTATTTTCTTCATGGCAGGGTATAAGGGATTTATTTTCACTCTCAAAAACTATTTTCCTCACAGGCAGGATACATCGTATTTTATCAAGATCACGTGAACCAATCAGATCTCGATATTCTGATTTGCAGGTATGATAATCCTAAATATATTATCTTATATCTTTGTCTGGTGCTGTAGTTATTTTTTTGTCAACAATAAAAAAAACTATATGGGTAGAATGATAGTCATATACTTGAAGCCAAACATTGTTGAATTAGGAGATAAACCTACTGTGTTTTCAATGTAGAGCTAGGTTACCTGTAGATTTAACCGCACTAAAATGAATTTGAAACCGAACGCGTAGCCTGCGGTTTCAAATGTTAAATTTAGTGCGGTTAAATCAACAGGTAACCTAGCTCAACATTGAAAACACAGTAGGTTTAACTCCATTCTACCATGACCGGTTTAAGATGAAACTCTTTGAGGTGCAACGTTTTGTTGAGTGAGCTGGACACTCCATATATGAGAATATGGGTTCACTTTCCCATCGGGGTGGAAGGCTCTTTATAATAGCAACTTAAAACAATAACAGAAGACAAATATATATAACAATCGTTTAATTTATTCAAATTAGAATATCTTATGTTTACATTACAAATACTCAAAAATCTCATTGAAAAAATTCACTGAGAACTTCAAACAGAATTCGAATACACCCATTCTCCCCACAGTCATAACGCACTCAATCAAACACTACTCCCGGAAGTAGTTATTTATAGTAACATGGCAGTTGGAGAGTTGGTACGGACCAGACATTCCAGTGTGAAATTGTTGTGACATGTTTACCTGATTATTCGAAGTATTGTTCACGCTGATACCCTGGAGAATACCCGATTATTGCCGCTTTTGGCTGGAGGAAGAGTCTGTGTTGTAAGACATCAATGACTGCTGATATTTGTGACCTGTTAATTTTACAATTTCGCGCGCCTCAACACCGGCATGCCAGAGGAGAGTGACAGTTGTGGCTATGACGCAGTGATTCGTATACACCTTGCTCAAGCTGGATTGTGTGGAAATTACTTTCACCATTTGAGAGATTGTGTTGTGACCAAGGGGTTTTAGTGTGTACCATGTACCATCGGTTTCATGCACATGTTTTCGCGGGAGTTGAACAAAAGCCATGTTACTTGAATTTAGTTTGGAACGGTATTTTTTGAAAGCTGCTACGGGACATGATTGGGTCCCTGTTGCATAAATTCGTGACTTTTTCCCTGCACTTTATCCTGAAACCCCCACCGATGTTCAGTCAGTAGACAACCCTGTGAGTCTTCAGCAAAAGTATGGTTTGACCTCACCCTTGGTTTCGGTCGTAGGGGTTGTGAAAAACAGAGGGAGTTGTCTGTCCATTCCTTTGCAGTTGAAACAGATGAAGTAGGGGTAGAATATGTAATACATACTTTTGCCTTTTCGGCGGCGTGTCCTTCACGTCTGTTAATAAAGACAATGCCATCTTTCACGATTTCATCTTAAATTCTTTTTTGGGGGGTGAGGGGTGGTGTGTGTGTGTGTGTGTGTGTTTGTGTGTGTGTGTGTGTGTGTGTGTGTGTGTGTGTGTGTTGGGGTGTGGGGGGGTCGGGTGGGGGTGGGGGTGTGGGGTGTGTGTGTGTGTGTGTGTTTATGTGATTACATCATAATATGACATCTTGAGCAGCAGACGACAAATGTTGTTTACGTGTTTGTTAAACTAGACATCAGCAAAACTTCCTGTGTCAAAAGTTCCCACTGACACGGAATTCGTTAGCTCTGCCATCTTTGTGGGCAAGCACAACGTGCACATGCATATCCTTAGCCGTTAAACCAGCTGTTTCAATCAGAGGGGGTTTATTGTGATTTAATAGCCTCTGATTGACCAATCAGAATCAAGTAAATTCCAAATTCATGGTAGAATGATGAACAGCTGCCAAAGACAAGCATCCATAAAGAATGAATGCTTTGGATGTTTCAGTATTAGATGATTTCTACTTTCTGGTTTTGGTTGTGTCTTGTTAATATACCTGGTATATTGTTTCCTTTGATGCATATCACTATGACATGGACTCATGATATAATGGTAGACATGTTGAATGATTGTTGGATGAATGTTGAATTGTTCTCAACGAAATTTCGTATTTTATTTATTTTCGTTTTACTGACCTCATTTTTTTAGAGCTTTTTCAGCTCTGTAATGTCGGCTATGAGACATACAGTAATAAATAAATGCTGTTAACGTTGTCTGGATGGTAAGACTCTCGGTGTTCTCATCTTCTTGTGATCTAAAAAGAAATCTGAACTTAATCCATGTCACATGCTCTAAAAAACGTTTGAATGAGTACGTGGTGAGTGTGTTTGGGTGAATGACACTTCAAAATGTATTTCCGCTATAACATATATTTTCAGCTTAATGTGAGTGGAAAGTGATGCAGACCTAAAATATACACCATCATGACAAAGGACCAATATCAAACCTGGGACTCAAACCCATGATCATTGAATCCAGGCATGCCTAAGGGAAGCAACTCTGCACAGGTATTTGGTGACGGACGATTTGAACTCGTGGGTCACCTTCGAAGGGTTGAATGACATGAATCAGTTTGTATGGAATGTACCACAGCTGATACTAAGCTGTGGGCGTCTAAGTGAATTTCAGGATGTAGTCAGTGATACAGATTCGTCTTTCGTGATCATGAAGTTATTTGCAATGTATATAAATGATACCAGTGTTAAACGGTAAGGCTAGGTATGTGAGTTGAGACTACCACATATTTGATCAGTATTTGTGTTATGTTACAACATATCAGCTACTGTTAACTGTATATCTTTTAGCTGTAAATTATTTTGAATGGATATGAATGATGGCAAAAAGGAAAATGTACATTACTTGCTGTGTTAGTTATGGATTTTAACTTCTGATTTATATCTTTTGACAACTTTCCCATTTTCATAGAAACTTTCAAAAACTATGGGACAGGTAAATACTTCTTTCCTTCAATGAAATACCATGACAGGCTTTGCGTTGTGGTCCTGTGTAAGTCATGTACACTGATGCTCGCATCAGATTAGCTGTTTCAGCCAGAACCTTGTTATTGCGATTTGAAACCTCTGACTTTATCAGAGTCAATTGTCCACCAAACTTGTAGTGGAATAAGTAACAATCAGTTAACTTTAACAGTGAGCATGTTGCTTCTGAGTGATATGTGTTACTTGTGTGAGCGTGACGTGTACTTTGTCAAGATAACTGAGATTCATTTTGTGTCTAGTCAGAAAGCAGATATGCACCAACTACACGGATGTTTACAAAAGTCCATGATTTCTGTTAACAATTGTTTGTACTTTTCCTGCCACACTTTTCATTATGAAGAATGTGCTGATGTCCAAATGTAAAAATAGTTTCATGTTTAACTTGGACATTGCAGGTTGAATAATCTTGAACCGGTTACTCGATCCCTTATATTCCTTGTCGAGGTCAATGGTGCTCATATCTGGGCTTGATGATTTTTTCCTTCCTGTTTGAATGTGTGTTTGAAGTAAAAATTGTAGAATGTCTTGCTTCTTGAAGACAATGAATTGAACACATATCCTTTTCAGGTATTTCAGTGCTTTAGGTCTGCAAGGTCGGCCCCATTTGCTGTTCCTTTGCCATGTAAAGTGTGCATGTTGACAATATAAAAAATAGAGTGCAATGTCTTTTTCAACATATTTTACACAGAATGGTTTGAAAGCTGATATAGCTTACATGGGAGTAAATAAAACAATATACAATACCTTCAACAAGTGTGTGTTTCATCATTATCATTAACATGCATCCATGCATACAACCTCACTCTTGGGAGAAAATAGTAGGTGCACGCTTCTGTGGGCATAGTATCAGTATTCTCTGATAATATAGTAGGGAAGTGTAACAGATTGTGTTAACATGGATCTGTAGGCACATCGCCAGTTATCTTTGATAATATAAAAGGTAGATCCGGGATAGAATAGATCTTCAGGAACCCATTCTTGCTAGAAAAGGCGACAATGCTTGTCATAAGAGACGACCAATGGGATCGGATGGTCTGTCTCGCTGACTGGGTGATGCATGTCATCGTGTCCCAAACGTGTGGATTGTTCCTCATGATGTCAATAACTGGATTGTCTGGTCCAGATTCGATTATTTACAGACCTCTGTCATATAGCTGGAATATTGCCGAGTGCGGCGTTAAAAAGACAGAAGCTAAAATTGAAGTTACTCCCCTTAGATCTATTTCATTTGGAAACTATAAATATCTTGAGAAAGGCGCCTTACATTGTAATGTGATATTCTTACATCACAGTGCGAGATGCAAAATGTTATGGCAACAGTTCGACAATTCAAGCAGTGAACATAGGAAATGTACCTTTCATATTAGAAGAGTGCATTGAAAATAATGGGTCTCGGTCAATCAGTATCAGAAGGTTAGATACATTGAGATAACATGGATCTCTATGCATACGAGACCCGTGAAGATCCGGGGTATAATAGGTCTTAAGCAACCCATGCTTGCCGTAAAAGGTGACTCATGATGTCAATCAATGGGTTGTCTGGTCCAGACCACCGTCATATATGATAATCATGAACTCTTTTTAATAAATATTCTATCATCATGATCCTGTCCCAGCTAGCACACCTACATCGGGTCGACATTGGCAATTAATCGGCCACTGTTGGCATTATATGAATAGAGAAGCTGTTTTTTCTTTGTTGTTATTTACTTATGGCAATTGTTAAGTCATAAATTTATTTGCGTAGGTATTCAAAACAGATATCTTATAGTTGTAAATCTTCGCAAATATAGAAAAAAACTAATAGTAAATGGTGACATTATTGAGTCATGAATATCAAATACAAGAGAATTACAAATGTGCCTAGTTTCAGCCATGCCAGCAGTAACCATGTCATTAATATAACTTATTCATGTTTGGATTTAAGATATATATTTTACAGTATCACACCTTCACAAACAGAAGAAATCTTGTTCCGAGAGAATGTTTATATGTTGTGTGTGCACTAGCTTCAGCAAAAGCAACGAATGACCATGTGGAATAGTTTCAGCAAATACAGCAATAATTTCATCACTACAAGATTCATGTGTGGGTTTAAACAAATATTTTCTGTATTAAATCAACATAAGCAGAAGACATTTTGTTTGGAAAGAATTTTAATATTTCGTCGGGACACTCATTTCTGTGTCAGACCAGATAGTGGCGAGTTACCAATTTCAGCAACTACAGCAATAATTTCATCACAACAAGTTTTATGTGTGAATTTAAAAACCTTATTTTCGCATATAAAATCAATATAAGCAGAAACTGTTTTGTTTTGAAACAATTTTTACATTGTGTCTGTAAACTCGCTTCTTTGCGACATACCTCACATCACATTTCATCAGAAGTTGTTACTGTAGCATAATTTCAGCCAATACAGCCATAAATTAATAATAACATTATTATGTATGGATTTAAAACAATTGTTTTATAGTATTATATCAATATAAGCAGAAGAAATCATCTTCTGGAAGAATTTTTACATTTTGTCTCTGTGCTCACTTGTCACATGACATTTCAGAAAGTTGTTGCTGTGACATAAGTTCAACAACTACAGCAATAATTTCATCATAACAATATTAGTGTGAGTATATAAAAGAATTGTTTTATCATAATAAATCAATATAAGCAGAAGAAATCGTGTTTGGCGACAATTTTTACATTTTGTCACCGCATGTTCTCACTTGTATCACATCACATTTAAGTAAGTTGTTGCTGTGGCATAATTTCAGCAACTACAGCAATAATTCCATTATAACAACATTCGTGTGAGTATTTAAAACAATTGTTTTATCATAATAAATCAATATTAGCAGAAGAAATCGTGTTTTGAAACAATTTTTACATTTTGTCTGTGCACTCACTTCTGTTTCACATCACATTTCAGAAAGTTGTTGCTGTGACATAATTTCAGCAACTACAGCAATTATTTCATTATAACAATATTTGTGTGGGTATTTAAAACAATTGTTTTATCATAATAAATCAATATTAGCAGAAGAAATCTTGTTTTGAAAGAAGTTTTACATTTTGCCCATGTACTCACTTCTGTTTCACATAACATTTCAGAAAATTGTTGCTGTGACATAATTTCAGCAACTACAGCAATAATTCCATCACAACAATATTCGTGTGAGTATTTTAAATAATTTCCAACTCCAGGAGAAACCAGGAAAGTAGTGAAACCAGACATGTGAGGAACTTGGTTGTATTTTGTACACAACAAACAGAACACAAACCGAACACTTCTATGTCCGCTTCACTCACTTTCCCCGCCTGTCATTGAAACAGTTGATAGAAATATCTCAGTTACACAGACAACTTTACATAACCAGTTTATTTCCTATCTCAGCGCTTGGTAGACGAGGGCCCTCTTGGTGTCTGTCATGTCGACGTCCTCCCCGCTGATCAGACTCATCGACACTGTATAGTCAGGTGAGGGATACCCAACACTAAACAGGGGGACAAGAGGTTCCCGGAACACCTCATCATACTTGCCAAGAACAATCCCCCTGTCCAAGTCAATGAAGGCCACTCTCCCCCTCCCCACATCCAGCACCACGCCATAGTGGAGGGTGGCCTGTGTGCCGGGAGTGGCGGACATGGTGTTCTGGAGACACTCGCCCCGCTCCCTCTCCCGATACACCATGGTACAGATACTCTCCCCGTGTCTGCCACAGATCCCTACACGGACACACCAGGAGCGACGCTGTCGAGAAACCCACGGCCCACTGTCCACCTCTCCTGCCTCGCATAGCCCCATCTCCAGGACATAGAACGGCACTCCCTCCACCACCACCCGCACCCTGGTCTTTGTCTCCCAGTATGTTGGTGTTGTGGGGAGGGGGTTGAGGGTGGAGGGGGGTGGAGGAAGGGGGGTGGGGGAGCTACAGGTCCCCATGTACTTATGTAGCCTGTTCCGCCCCTCATCCCCTGTGTCGGGCTCCGAGTTGACCAGCTCACCGTCTGTAGTTACGTGACACCAGGCTGTGTTGGCCCGAGCCGCGTCCAGGTGACGTTTAGGACCTGGAAATAAACATTGTATTTGTTGTGTAGCAAGTTTATTTCACTGTTTGTTACAAACTGAGACACAGAAAGAGATTTACTGAAAATATCGGCTGATTGTTTGCTTGTTTCCAAACAGCGCGCTGAATGTTCGTCTGTGTTTTTCATCAGTACAGAATATCTCCCCCAACTGCGCTATAGTAGCGCGCTAATTACAATGTAAAACTATTACTACGAGAATTCAAAATGCATTTCATTAAGAAACAAATGGATTAATTTACCGTAAAATGTAATATAAAAGAATTTTTGGTACACTTTTGATTTACCCCCATTGTGGAGATATCTGCCAGACGTGTGTTGTGCGTGGACGATGTTCGTGTATGAAATACGATCTCAGTGAGTGAATTTCCCAACAAAAGTGTTTGTGTGTGGATTCTATATGAATCTTTTACAGAATAGGATGAAAATAAACTAAAAAGTATCGTGTTTTAGGATATTTTTGACATTTTTGTGTTCATCATCCACCGCATGAACAGGTATATTCTATGTCCGCTTCAGTCACTTTCACCGTTACACCGTCACTGTCTGTGTGTCGCCATGTACAGGTGTGTGTGCGTGCGTGCGTGTGTGTGTGTGTGTGTGTGTGTGTGTGTGTGTGTGTGTGTGTGTGTGTGTGAAACGTTAAGTGAAGGACAGCACTGTTTAACTTTTCTTTGAGTGTCTCGCATTATGTTTTTAGTATTACTATTAGAGATCGCAACGCAGTATTTTCTCAGAATTTAGATTGGCACATTACCTCTCGGCCGTTTCTCAAAGCCCCAAACTCCCATATCAAATCCTACATGAAATTGTTTTATGCCTAGAGTATTGAAGACGAAGTGCATTTTCTGATATCTTGTAGTCTTTATTCAGACTTCAGAATACATTTTGTGAACTGGGCCTTGTCTACAAATCCAAATATCATGTTTTTATCTCCTACAGGTCAGACCATGTGCATTCTGCATGCGGTGCGATTATTTATTTTTTTGAAATAACTCACACGATTGATCTTGTTATTGTAAATACACCCCGACTGATACACGTGTTGCTTTTTGTGTCGGGGTGTTATAAGGAAACAATTTAAGGTAACACACGGTACTACAACCCAGGGATAAGTTTTTCTCTCGCCTCATTGCTATCCAAATGCATCCCCAGTCTGCAACCCATGATTGCCGTAAAAGGCGACTAACAGGATCGGGAGGTCAGGCTCGCTGACTTGGTTGATGTATGTCATCGATCCCAGTTGCATTGATCGATGTTCATGTTATCAATCACCGGTTTGTCTGGTCAAGACTAGATTATTTACAGACAGCTATCATATAGCTGGAATATTGCTGAGTGCTGCGTTAAACAGCAAACCAACCAAACCACACTGGATCACCAGTCTGCAACACGGGAATTTGAGAAATAAAGACGTCTGTTACCTCACAGAGCTCAGATAGGCTGCATTTTTGCCTAAAACACGCAAAAATGTATCAAAATTGTCGAAATAATTTTGACTTGCTTGCGTACAAATACAGTAAAATTCGGTTATAACGAACTCAAAGGAATCACTAATTTTAATTCGTTATAACCATAGTTCGTTATAAGCATATATGCTTTATAGTGACAAGTTTTTTTTGTTCTAAACTTCTAATTTCTAAAATTACGCGGAGAGGGTGGACTCCCATATAACCACAATCACAATTACAATCCATCAACATTGCCCAAATAATACAAATACACATGAAAAGAAATTAAAACCACAACTGTATAACATTCTGTGATTCACCCAATGTGAAATGTAGCGTACTATCAAATGTAGCATCTCTTTCCTAATCTTTATGTACAAGTCGAATGCAGACATCACACATACATAAACTCTACTACAGTGTAGTATGCATTGTGAGTTCATGAGACATTTTATACACTTGGGTCAGTAAACGAACAGATTCATATTAGAAGTCACCTGAACTGCATTTTAAGCAGAATTATCCCTCTCTCATAGGGTAGATCAAGACATAGTGTAGGTCAATATACTAGCATAGGTCATGTAGGTCGCGAACACCTGGTTTCAGTGACACATTATAACTGCCCCCAGCCCCTCCGTCTCCCAATGTGTTGAAGAAAAACCGAACATATTTCATAATTCAGCAGACATAATTCAAAATTGTCATATGGTTTTTAGTTTCAGCAAAATCAGTAAATGCGTTATCCTGTCACCGGGTATTCTGATCCATCAACTGATTGTCTGGTTTGTTTACAGGCCGCCGTTGTATGCCAGGAGTACTGTTTCACCGCGTCAGACAACAATGACTTTTTTATGTAAATTGTGTGAGTGGCGGGTGAGTGACATGCTTACCCTTTTCGCGAACACCTGGTGTCATGATTTAAGTGATCCATTCATATTATTTTCACCGCTATTTTACTTTTTAAGCCCAATGGAATCTGTTACGGGAGATAATCTAGATAGATTATCCTTTGGCGTTGACGTTTTATACTAACTTGAACTTGGTCGATGTTTCTGCTGGTCGGTTGAAGTGCCCGAGTTTCAACATAAGCTCAGTAGCATTTAGCAGTTGTGCTGCGTCAAGTACAAAAGACTACTATATATTTTACTTTTGTATTATTGGACATAGAAGTAAACCTACTTTTAATTATGTTAAGTTATAATACTATTATATGTCAAAAGAGAGCTACTGTCAATATTTTTTAAGTTGGATATATATGTTTTATACATGGTAAGAGTTATGTCCCTTGCATTCTTTGCTTTGTGTCATAACTATATAAAATGGAATCTGATAACATGTTGCCTGCCTCATTGTTTGCAATTATACCATGACAGTTTGTGTTTTTCAGATTCGTCGTTATGTTGCTCCAATATTGCAGATTGGCACAAGAGAACGTTTAGTCACCCATACAGCTGAAACAGCTTTTTTGAAAAGGGGGGTGCACAATTAAGATATATTTATTGTCTTTGGTGGTAATTTATACAGAAATAAATATTTTTTTCGAAATAAAAAGGGGGGGGGGGGGGGGGGGGGGGGGTATCCGCCCATGCATTCACTCATTCCCGGAAATACTTACACGAAACCAGTCTAGGTTGACATGTCAGTCCAACAATGTGTACAGCACTTCCATAGTCTGAAAGGTGAGAACTATCTTTATACATTAAGGTATTGGCTACTTTGATTGGGTAAAAGTTTTGAGATCAACAACTTAATAATAAACAACATTACATAGACAGTGACAGATTGGGGTGCAATAACTCGCATGGACACAAAATCCTTAGATTGTCTCACAAGTTTATTTAAAAGATATTTTTATGGCATTGACAGGCCATTTTAGTAAATGAACCCCTGCAAGGGCGACACCACCTTACAATAATCATAAATCTCTGCTAAAAGAACATGCCATTGTATGATTCCGATTCCGATTTATTATCATGGTATGAATATACATAAACGGAAAAAAGTAACCGTTACATATGCATCTTTCAATACAAAGACATCTCCTCGACTTTAATGTCGAAATTCACAATTCGCACGTGCATGTTCATTCACGGCGCACACTTTGAATGTTTGCATGTTTGTCGGGAGCATGATACTCACACACGTTGTTTTGATTGTCGAAAGCACACAATAATTGTCTATCTATAAGGTGCTCATAAACAAAACACTTTTGGGAAACTAACGCTTACCCAATGCAACGGCTATGTGCCGTGGGTATGCTGCAAACAGGCACGGCGCAAAACAAAGTTGTCAGACACTTTCATGTTCATCGAAACACAATATCATCTATGACATGGCAACACTCGAAACGTACCACGGGCCGGTTGGAAATGTGTGACGTCATGTCAACAAGCCAACCGTATTCGGTTGGTGCATGTACGGAATCGATACCAAACTGCTACATAAACAGCTCGGACAAGTCCTAGGTTGAGACCAATTAGTGGCAAAACCACACACAACCGGTTGAGGAAGCATAATATCTGACCACAACGTTCAGCGATACCCCAAATGTTGCCTCCAAATCACCGTCAGTCACGTCTAGTTTGGTGTTGACAGCATATAAGGTTCAGAAGACAGGACTGAGTTGTCAGCGCGGAAGGTCGTGTAAGGGCCAACAGGCACCGAGAAGAACGTTTACTGTGCTTGCGTTACTCAACATCGTCAGTATGGGTTTGGAGGTGTCATTGTATGGGGTGGCATCACAACTCAACTGAGAACACAACTCATCATTGTTAATGGTAATTTGAATGGCATGCGCTAGCGGGACGACATCGTTTGAGATTATGTTCTACCCTTTGTGCAAATCCAGGAACGTAACGTCACGTTACAGCAGGATCAATCCGACCTCATGTTGCAAGTGTTGGAACAACTATTTTGAGGCAGCATTACATTGCTGTACTGTCATGGCATGGTGTTTCTCCATACCTCTTCCCAAAGGAATATGCCTGGGTTGAGATGGAACGACACTTACAACAGTAACAGAACCAGACGGTAACGATATAGCTAAGTTGGGCCAAGCTTTGCTTGCCATTTTGAACAACAACCCCCTGGCTGTTTTCAATCATTTCGTGTCTTCAATGCGCACCTGCTGCATCACCTGCATCAAATGGTTGTCCAATATTTACATTGTAAATTAAGTTGTTATACCACCCCTATTTTAGGACGTGTCGCTATGTTTCCGGTTACCAGGTATGGGTTTTGTCAACGAATTTGTTAGAATAAAACATTGATCAAACGAATGACTAAATAGTGTGTTGTTATTTGCAAAAACATAACATTTACACAACTTTATGTGAAGTGACCGCCTCCGTGGGCTAGTAAAAGAGCGTCCGCCCGAAGAGCAGAAGGTTGGGTTTCAATCCCTAGCCGCGTCATACGAAAAGACGGTAAAAGATGGCACCTGTTGTTACCCCTGCCTGGCACTCGGCATTAAGGGGCTTGAACAAGGACTGGTTGGCTCGGAATCATTTTACCATGTCAGAGTGGGGTATTCATGTTAAACTGAGGCATGGTACCTGAGTGAGCTAGCACTATAAAATCGGCGTTATTTAAGTGCAATAAACATGAACGCGACGTTAAACCCCATTTTCCATCACATTTTATGAAGCACGGCTAATTTCAGAAACAATTTCAGTATTGAAACAAAACTACACGTGAAACATAAACTCCTTCGATGTTGGGACAATGCTCCTTGTCAGCAGTTGTATTACAGAAGTCCAGCATAATAGCATCATCGATCTGTGTATACAGTGCATGTCGGAAACTTCAATAAGAACACAACAATAGAGATTTGTCCATAAGCATTGTCACCTAACAGTACAAACCTTTTTCCAGACTATCGTTCTTTGCTTTCAGTTCTGTGAGTTGCTGCTCGTTTTCACTGATTATCTACAAGATAAAATAATCCAGCAATGTGTTGCCATGTTTTACAGGATGTCATAAAATCCTTGGTTGTACAGAAATCAAACAAGAACTGACAGTGACACTATTCAGGCAGCTGTTCACGAGTTCAATGGCGGATGACATTCCTTCAGTACTGAGACATAATCCAAATGACAAACTTAATCATCAACATTTTCAGATCCCGAAAGAGAAAAAAGGCGTAGTACAATTACACAAAGGGGATCAACGCATGAACAAGATCATGATATTTCCGTCCAAGCATTGAATTAATACTTTGAAAATTCACTTTGCTAATGAACAGCTTGCAGACCTGTAAACTACCCCACACCCAGATCGTACCGATCTCTAAGCATATACATAACCATATACCATATACATGTATATCAAATCACAATACATTCAATTCAGTAAACATTGCTATGAATATGTATATTTCAAAGTATCTCCCAATATATAGTTTTCAAATATCAGTAGAACATACTGATAATAATGACTTTAGTGCATAAATGTTAAGATGAGTATGTTGAGCACATATGAACTACACAAAGATAAAATACAGACACACACACCTGTCTGTCTATCTATCTATCTATACACGTGTGTGTGTGTGTGTGTTTGTGGACGTGTGTGAATACGTGCGTTCGTGCGTGCGTGTGTGAATTTCATAAACTATTTAAGCTTAATCAGGTCAGTGCATGAGAAGCAATTCTTATAACACGCAGATTTTATGTTCGCTTCATTTTGTCCTCATTTAAACGACAAAGACATTCATGGAGTGGCTGTGTGTGGGCTATGTTGTTATCCTAGGTACATGTTGGTCGTCAGGTCCATGATAGATTAGATATCTATTTTTCTATTGATATTGGTCCCTGCTATTTACCTCCATTGCAATTGCAGCCAGGTGGTTTTCTGTCAGTCGTCCTTGTTGGTATTGCCTCAGCTGGTGAATCAGAACGGGAGCTCTTGTGTGTCCTTTAGATTCCTGTTCTGATAATTACCAAAAGAGAAAAAAACCCTCATGAAATATTTTGTGACTTATATGTATGAAACTTATAAAACTGTCAAATGTTTGCTGGGTAGTTGGCAATTTCCTAGATGTATGGGGATCAATACAAAAGAGTTTGCTGCAGATTGTACCTCATGGGCAAATGCATTGCATAGCTTTATTTTGATGCTGATTGGGGAACTGAATATATCAATTGCTTCAAGTTGTGTTTTACCTCTATTGTGGCCTCGACCATCACTCGTGTTGTCAGATTGTGACGTTATAGAACCAGCCAGCTGTAAGTAAAGGTACATGTTTCATGTGAAGACAAGACAAGTCATTCATCTGGTTGCCAAACGTAACTGATATGTCACTGGATGTTTTGTTGTTCAGCTTGTAAAATCCCCCCCCCCCCCCCCCCCCCCCGTCTCTCTCTCTCTATGTGAATAGTGTGGATATCCTCCAACTCAAGCATGAAAAACAAATAATTATTTGTTTATTTGAGACTGACATAACGTTAGAGGAAGTTAAATACTTTAATAAATGTAAAATTTATACAGAGAAGTTTCAGTTGGAGGTGAACATGTCTGGAGAATAATTTTATTTCATGTTCTCATGATGATATAAGCTTGCTTCATTTGTTAACTACAATTTTAAAAATACAAGCATTTTTTTCATTTTCACAATGTGTTTTCCAAAAATTGGAAATGATCTGTAAAGTAAAATGTAAAACGAATGTTAAAAATGTAGATATCCCAATCCACAGCTAAACGGTTATACTCACAACATCGAAACTGGGTACCTCCTTGTCTAACAAAGATAAGACCGTCGTGTATCGAGTCAGGTACTCCATTGTTGCCTGCCACTCCACTGGAAAAGAAAACGATATATAGAGTAGATAAACCTATCATTGAGCAGTACATTATCAACAATGATTAGTAATTAATTATCATTTAACTTGGTAGTAGCAGTAGTAGGAGCAGCAACAACAGTAATAGTAGTAGTAGTAGTAGTAGTAGTAGTAGTAGTCATGGTAGTAGAAATTTCGTCACATGCGGGACATTCAGTTAAGTGAATACGTTTCCAGAACCGGATTACATACCCGTGTATAATTTGTGGAGTTTTTCTTTTCTTTGATCCCTGTCCTGAAACAACAAAAAACTTGATAAGACACACTATATCTATCTACTCGTGCGTGTGACCATTAAAAATGTTTGTAATTGTCCATCGTTCATTCCAGTATTCACCATTGTATTTTTAAAAAATCTATTATGAATGTTATGATAAATATTAGTATATGAAAAATTACCTTCAGTAGGTTGTCCAGATCGTGATTAAGCTTGTCGATTTCTCGCCAGCCTGCAAACAAACAAACAAACAAACATCGAAAATTAATATATCAACCACTCACGTGGTGACCTTTTCAATACGTGAATGACTTTATGTTCTGTATTGAAAATTGAAGACACATATAAAGGGAATCATTGTAAGGGAGCAATACGGCAGCGATGCCTTTTATCTGGGTAAAGTAACTTGTAAATTTATGATTTATGATAATTCTTACTAAGTTTTCACGAGTGGACAATCTTAATTCTACCCACAGGACCCTCAGCTGCAGGTACTTACGGCTTTTAAGATCTTTTCCATCTGTGTCCTGTGGCTCTATTTCCAATTCGGTTGTCTGGATACCTTCCTTCAGTACTGGCTTAAATACACATAGTCATGTAATCTATGATTACTTCAAATATAACATTGGTTGAAAAGGAAGTTTGATATGTTTCTATAATCCAGATCTTGGCAGATTGCAGTTGAAGATAATATGCACCTTTCCTAAATATGTTCGTAATATGCGACAGTGAGAATATAACATTAATCATAAGATTAAGATAATCAGTCTAGGAACGTGAGATTCTTGTAAGTTACACACTTGAATGTCGGATTCTTTTCCTTCCTTCCCTGACTCAAAGTGAAGCCTCTCTGCAACAAGCAAAAACAAAAATGTTTTCACATTTTCAGTGTTGTTAGAGAGACAACTGAGTAGCAGCAACATGCTGTCATTGTAATTTCGATCAATACATATTGCATCGATAAAAACACAATAATAATAAACAGAAATAATATGTTGAAACTTACCCATTTGTTGCTCAATTCCTGGACTTTCGACATGTCCAACCTGAAAAGTAATAAAACGTTACCTTCCTTGATCTTGAAGGAACCAATGTATTCCATTTAACAGCCAACATTTAGCAAACTATCTCAGCAAAAACTTCTTTAAATCTTAAGATGATGTTGGCACATTGTGGTTTGAATTTTTGCATTTTAATCTATTTTTAGAAGATCATTTTTGGGGATTATAGATATGTATGTCACACCTTACCATCGTAAAATTGTGTTTCGATTCTGTGTATTCTTTTTTACCCAAAGCTGAAAGATTGAAACTACAATTAGAACGTACAGTCATCATTCAATTGTTTTATTATACATGTCTTTGAAATGTATCCATTTATGTACTCTCATTTTACTCACATGTTATATACCAGTTGAACCACTGTAAAGGCAAATGTCCCACTGGTACAACATGTTTGAGTGTAGGAGGGAATAACGAGAGACAGATGGGAGAATGGAAAGATGAAGCACACACAGAAGGAGGACGATGCAATGGCACCAGAATGAGAGATGGAATAACTGGTGAAGCACAGATGGAAGAATTGGGGATTTTGGGTAGTAGTGGTAGGAGAAAGGAAAGAGAAGAACATGATCAATAACAGTTCAAATACAGAAATATAACATGCGATATATGTTATGTGGAGTTTAGACAGCAGAACAATGATATAAGAAACGAGATGCTCCAGGGAGGAATGGCCAAATTGACAAGGGACTAGGGGGGCAAGTAGGATGCGTGGTATACAGGACCAATTAGATGACTGGGATGAAGTACGGTCAAGATAAGGAAGGTCTGGAGGAAGGTCATGGGGAAGGCTTGGCGGAGTACATTGGAATGAATGACAATATGAGTGGAGGAGTGAACGTGTTATGACATGCATTACTTAGTTGGCTACATTATGCTCCGAGGACATAACCATCAGTCTTATTATCTACACTACATACCATTCCTCAAGTGGGCCATTTTAAGCTCGTGATACATTTGAAGCGTTTTATCTTTGATCATGACCTGAAACAAAATATATAGACAATGTGATTTTCATTATCATATCTTATTTGTTAGTCATTATTTTGCTTGCGATTCATACCCTAGATCTCTGTAATTTCTAGACCTACCGATCTTAGAAGAGGAAACATATTCTTCTGTTGTCTCATTCCGTCATGTAGGTCTGACAACTGAGCCTCGTGTGTGGAAGAGAGTTGTCTGAAGCCGCCAAAGGCTGAAATGAATAAAAAGAAAGAATATCTTTTACATCTGAAATAATTGTTCTAAATGTCATCACATCCCCCAACCCCAGTAAACATCACCCCAAGCAGTTTTATAGAGAGACATCGATAAAAACTCTATACTCCATTAAGCAGCAATAAACCAAATCAACCATTTATATAACGAAATCTATAAATCGATAATTATTCTCTTTAATAATCAACATTAAACTTTGGGTTTCCTCATGTAATTTCAATGAATAGTGAATCATTCCATCTCCTGGGAACCGGACTTTTGTTTTAGCCAAGTCAATGGATATGTCAGTCTTTCAAAACATGCATTGTTTACGTGGGCGTTTAAGGATGGAAATACTCAAATGCGTAGTGACCTTTGCTTGTAAGCCCTTGTGGCTTGACCTCCAGACTATGGCGTAGCGGACGAACCTGCATATAAACAAAGATACCAATGTGGCATTAATACAGTTACTATTGGTGTATGTTATAAGACGTTTATATCTTTGTTACTAAGGATGTGTAATCACAGTGTTTTCTGCTATGTATCCATGTATCCATGTATCTATGTATCTATGTATCTGTGTATGTATGTATGTATGTATGTATGTATGTATCCATCCACCCATCCATCCATCCATCAACTTACAGCTATACGCCATGTTTGTCCCAGTTTGTAACTAAATATTTTCAGCACACTGAAATCCCTGAGGAGATATTCAATCTGTTTCTTCCAAGCATCTGAAATGTTTTTGAAAAAAAAAGCAAAATTACTTAAACCCTAAAGCATATATAATAGGTACAAACTATGAAGCTGAGAGTCGTATCATGAGGCTTGTTTGCGTTGTTATTGGCACATCTCTCTCGACGTTATTTACTCTATCTTAATCATCATCATCATCATCATCATCATCATCATCATCATCATCATCACGAAATAGCTTTATTCTATTTCACTTCATTATTTATCGTGACTTTGTAATAAACATTTACCATCAGACAAAACATCTATTTGTTTCTCTATCCCTTCTGTTTCCTGCAAACATAAAATGAAAACTTTGTTAATAATCAGCAACTCTGGAACAAACGGCTTCGAGGGAACCAGTAATGGCTATTCAATGAATATATTCTTATCCCTGTAGGGTATTGATACGACTGACTGGTATTAATAGCAGCTAGTTGTTATTTAAGTGTTCTCATTACATGTTGTAGTCTCATTGGTTATGAGTGTTTGGCAATCCTGCCCAGGAAACAAACTCCCCACGGAAATGACGACTCAAAATATATGTGAAGAAAATACCTGTCTCAATCGAAACATTCACACCTCTAAACCCTGCCATGATATGGTTAGTGTTACAATATACATTACTCTTTCTGCCTCAAATATTTGGGACGTCAGTTCCTTAATATCAGTTACATCTGAAATGAACAACATGCAAGTCGTCAACAAACTATAAGCTGTTAGCTGCACACAGAATGAGTTTTTGTATCAACAGTACTTAAGAAATGCTATGTTATTTAATTTTTTTCTCTTTCTTTCATCAAATTTGTCAGATTAAAAATAACATTCATAATCTAACAAGGAAGTATATGTAATAACGACAAAGAGTCTGGTTTTGACTACAGAGTGCTGAATTTATTGTCATATATAAATATACTTACAGGTTCCAAATCGCCACTTCCGACTGCTTGCGTGTGTCATGACTGTGTTGGTTTCATCCACGATATACACACAGGAGGACAGGTCAACCGTACTGAGATCCTCTGCTGCTACAGCTGATGGGTACACCGACCTGGAAACACGTTTTTACAAAACTGAACTCATATCAAGTGATGGTTTCAAACAATCATTAAGGCTTTAAGTTAAGGCTTCTTCCTGCAGACTCATTTACGAAAGTAATTCTATTGCTTTATGGTGTTACCTAACTTAATACGACTACTAATGTTACTGATGGCAACAAACATTAAGTACACCGACTCAATACAGTCTACATTTGCTATATCTTAATACAAACCTGAGTCTGTCCCTCTCCTCCCGTGACCTACACACCAGCAGAGTGTCCCCCTGTCGGTTGAGTCTCCTGGCCACCTCCAGCATCAACGTCGTGGCTCCACTTCCAGGGGCACACTTCACCTGGACATCCTTATTGTTTATGTTCTCCACCAGAATGACACATTGTTCTTTGGTTCGAAATCTCAGACAATCACCATCAGTGTCACCAGTATGTTTAAGCACCGATTTTGTTTCAGCAACACCAGCCCAGAAAGCAGTGAGGACTTTCTCATATCTGCCAGGTGTCATTACCAAAGAATCGCTTGTGACAAAACGTGAAGAATCAATTGCCAACTTTTTCAGTCGAGTCTCAAATGAGGCAGCGTCCTCGAGGATTGACGTATGAATGACTCCATGTATGGAGTTGACATCTTCATCCGTGAATCTGCTGAGTGTCTCTATCACTCCTCTGGCCACTGATGTATTGTACATCACTGCTTCAGGAGACTCTGCATCTCCATCAACCAGTGACAAAACTATCACAGGTTGTGTAGGTAGTGCCAGGAATATATCGCATACCGTGTGGCTTGGACGGGGTGACGTGGGGAAATCTAGTACTACTGATAAGGAATGGGCTAAGAACATAAAGCATGGTCCAGCCTTTGGGTTTGGAAAGTCTACCACTTCACTGGTCAGAGGATCAAATACAAAGTCGAAAGCGTGATTTTCTATGTGTTCAATGAGTCGTTCTTTCACTTGTGCTAAAGGGGTTCTTAGGACCGTTGGCACAGTATTCTGACCATCTGAAAATATACAAATATACAGTTCTTTGAAAGCTTGTCCATCGCACGTACAATGGCCGTATGCCAATTATGTGACACATTATGATACAGAAGATCAAAATATAGTTGCAATTTGTATGATTTTATACATCGATCAAATGAACCGAATAACTTACCTGATGTTTTTGTGTATGTTAAGGGCATTATTAAAAGTTTTAAGGGGCAAAGCGTTTTGGTGTCTTTCGAAGATTTGACTAAAATGTATCTATAAATGACCTCAACATGTCCTTGGTATAAATTATATGCTTTGTTAAAATTTATTGAAGTCAGTCCGTCAAATGATTACGTTTGTTACCTTTTTGAATGAAGTAACTTCTTATTTCATAGAGACTGTTTCCAATCTGTTTTAGGCCCGGACGAAAAAAGTCGTTTGTCCCCAGACATAGAATATGCTCATCCTCCTTTGCGATATTTTGCTTGAACATGAAATGAAACGTGAAGCTTGCACTGATAATGTGAAATGAAACTGGTACAGCTTTATCGATCATTGATGACTGTGACATAAAAAACTCTTTAGGGAAACATCTTGTGATTTACAGATAAAATAATGTTAATCTTGACAACTGTATAGAATTATAGTAAATATCAATAATATTTCCCCGATCTTGTATAGATGTTTTCTTAAATGTTGTAACAAATATATATGCACTTACTAGTAGCTTCCACATGCTGCCTGAAATGATTAAACATCGAGACATCAAGAATATTATAAAACAAACATTTCCATCGACAAGTATTACAATATATTCTCGCTTAACAGAACATTAGTACAGCATAAGAATATTTTGTTTTATGAAAGGATAGATTTGTTATCAGCCTGTGTAAAATTATGCTACAATAATTTGGCAAGGCAGATCAAGGAAAAGAACATAACAGTAGATTTACCTTTATGAGCATACTTATCGCATTTAGCAAAGAAACAGATATATCATTAGAATTCAATCATTTAACGAATCTACCTATGATCATCTAACTTTGGTGCTGTGTGATGTAATTTACCTTATGTCGCAAAGCGGTTCAATAAAATACAAACGTGATTCACACAGTGTACACATTAAAAAATCACTTCCTTTATTACTTTTGAAAGTTACACGAGTCTGTGCAACGTTGCGACTCTTATGCGTGCCTACAATTTGTCATCGTGGGTCCGAATCCATGATTAGCCCTTATTCTATTTCTGGTTGCGTCAGCACTATAGTAGTTCACGCGGGTTTCACTAAAACCTTCCTCACATGAAGCGTATATGCCACGATATTATTGAAATTATGTTCAAAGTGGCAACACACTCACTCACTGAGCATGCAGAGGCTCATTGTAAGTTCCCAAATATTAATGTTTCCTGAATAATATTCCATAGCTATCATTCAATTAATATTTCCCATCTGTGTTGATTCATTTTCCCAAAATGTTTATCTTTCCTAAATTTTCTAATCTATGCTTGATCATAAAGTTTGAAATATCCCCGGATTGAAATTAAACCCAAACCTTACATCACATAGTACATCACATGCATGTAACCCAACGAAATCTTCATAAGCAAATAACATTGCTTTGGGCAATATAAGTCGGGATACATAACAACTTAAACCTAACATTTAAACACTTTTTTACTACTCCAAATATGAACCATAATTACCAGATTTAGAAAAAGTTGCATAACTTGATACATGTCAAATACAAATTTATTAAAGCGACAAAAATATATCGATAATTATAAGAAATCTCCATCACGACCCTGACGAAACAAATTTTATCTAAGCATTCTCAGAAGTCGATATATGACCCATTTGAAGTCTCCGATTATGATTTTTTCTCAATTTGCCTGCCATAAGTTATGTTTAACTTTTAAAATATTTGTGCTCTCTTTCAGCAGTTTAGTGTATAGAATAAAAATATCATTTTCTGCAGTAATCTTTAAAAGAAGAAATTGTTTGTAAATTTACTCTGGTGAATCAAATTGTAATTGGATAACAACTTCCTTATAGTTAAAACACGAGCAATTCGTATTGTACACAAGGAGAGGCAAGTTTGATCTGTTATGATGATTAATGGAATAAAAATGACGATAGAACAGTATGAATCTTAAACAAATGACCAAGATTTGCGGTATTATTACCAAAAATAACAGTTATCTTCAAACAAGAAGAAGGAGGTTAATTGTCTTTAACAGCATATCAAAGAATCGGTATTCGTCTGTTTTAAGTGAAAAAAATACTTATTGTTGGTTAAGTTACTTCATATAGTACTTCAAACTTTGAAATGCGATTTGCTCAAATCTTTTAAAAGTAAAGATGGGACATTCTGGTTCTGGCCGACGAAATGTTACGGTCGTCACAAACACGCCATATACATATCTTTAGGTACAACAATTTGTGTGTCAAATAATAATTTCGGTTTAAATATAACGATATGTAAATATAACGATCAATATTAATTATGATTTAGGTTAAACAACATGAAGCAAAGATGATTTTCCAAACTGGAAACAGAGTTGGTAACTCAAAAGGAATCCACAAAAGATATGAATTTGATTTAGGTGACACTGGCAACTTACCGTTGTTTGTTATATATCAGTTCACTCCGGTGTTTCCGATCGTTTTGTGAGAGCACGTACCCAATCCTTGATATTAATCCGTGTGATCAATTTGAATTGTTTGTCATATCGATATGCAAGTGGTCCTTGTTTGTCATAGAACACTATCCCGCTCACTGGTCTGACTGAAACATGAACAACTACTTGATCTACATCACCATGTCTGTGATTTACAGATTCACAGTTTTCTCTCAGATAAACTTCTTCCTCTGCTGGTGTGCAAGGAATAAAGTGAACTTGGAATATAATCTCATCTTTGACAGATACTTCGTTTCCATCATAGTCACAGACGAGAACAGTATTCCCAATGTTATCCTCTAACGTGTCCTTGAATGCAGTTCTGTCCGTCAGAACAACAGGCTGGATGCGGATTACTTTAGTTTCATAACCATATCCCTCCGGAAAACAATTTTCCTCATGGACACCATAGAGATAAGAACCACCACATTCAGTTTTAGTAAATGCGCTTATGTATTCTGCAAGTTTGAGATTCTTGATAATATACTCTGCAAATGCTTCCTTTTGTTCAAAGTTACTTTTCAATTGAAGTGATCTGTTTTCACGAACATTCAGAAGATCATCTGCATTAGTCACACCAGGAATTGTATGGAATGTTTCTTTGAAGGTTTTCCTTTCTCTAACAAATGTCTTGAGCGTTTCTGCAGGAATGTCAATAATGCAGTCATCAAATGTTGTCTTGGTATTGAATCTGGAAGTTGTCACAGTAGCAGCAGCTCCAACATAGAGAACAAGGAAGTCGCCAAAATCCCTACAAGCACAATGACTGTTTAATGTCACTTTCCTGTAAACATCACAGAACTGTTTTCCATCTTGAATCAAATTGTGAAGTTTTGGGTCCGCAAACTCATCAAATGCGCCAGTGAAAGAATCTCCAGGTGCGAGACCAACAAAATGAATCAGTATATATCCAGATTTTGAGTTGCGCAGAGCTGATACTTTTCTCAGTAACTCCGCTGCTTTACAATCTCTCTTCTCCTTTTTCTCTTTTGAATTATCTTGTTTTGCCTTCCCTACCCCAAATAGATACTTCACATGGATGCCAGTTGCCAGGACATTGGATCTTGGAGAGACAATTAGGAACTTACGAGCTGCCTCATTACGCCTTGGAATATGTTTCCTGAAATGACACAATTCTCAGAATTAATGCAAATAAAATATAGACGAAGATAACAATTTTGGGTACCAAGTAACACACGCGCTTAAACATACTCAACAGTATTCGTCCATATTCGAATCCTAATACGGTTTGCTTGTACCAATGCCATCAAAACGAAGGGGTCGCTACGAAACTGACGTGTGACGGAATGGTCGAATCCTCAATTGGTTTGCTTGTACCAAGGCCACCAAGGCCAAAAGATAGGCACCCTTTGTGAGACATTGTCACTGCGAAATAAAATCAAATTCATGACCGGTTGCGGAGAAATAGGGCAAGATATGTTTTTGAAGATTACTTGTTTCCGACATGGACTTTGGTATCTGGAACTCAACTGTCTACACAATTTGAACATTATCGGGCAACTGAGCGGATGAGAAGCGGTGTTTCACAATGGTGTGGCCGTAGACGACCCAAAAAACGATAGTTTTAATACCACTAGCGCTGAGCGAATGAGCGGACACTCAAAAGCTGCCAAAGACGGGAACCCCACGCGCTACTAATATGAAGGGCTTGTCGACTCGGCTTGGGTTGAGACGGGCGCGCGTGAGTCAGGAGCACCACCTCGGTTTGAGACGGGCTCGCCGACTCGGCTTGTGTAGTGCACGGCGCAGACGGAAACCCCAGCCCCGCTTGGGAAAGGCTCCAACTGGGGTTGAGTTGAGATGGGCACACCAGAGCCAGGAGCACCATCTTCGCGGCCTAGGTAGCGCAAGACCTCGACCATGTCCGAATCCTCAAAAGTGTTTCTTGTACCAACGCTATCAAAAGTAAGTCACCGCAGCAATTGGCAATTGGGAAACGAAGACATGCATCAACCAAGTCAGCGAGCCTGACCACACAATCCCGTTGGTCACCTCTTACGACAAGCACAGTCTCATCTTAAGACAAGCATGGGCTGCTGAAGACAAATTCTAACCCTCATCTTCAAGGGTTGTATGCACAATACTGAAAACATATGCGACAAGACTGGGTATTGCTCTTGGGTCTCTGGATAGCCAGTAAACGGGGATTAATCGTATATACATGAGACGCTTCTTTCAGTATTTGTACTGGACAGTACTAAACAAAACATCAAATATAACTGCCAAGCGGGGTTACTTTTAACATGCAATCATGAACAAATGATGGGGTACTTTCAATACTTTCTGTGAAGAACCTTACAGGATATGATCTTTATAGTAAAATTTATGAGAAAACAAATTATCAAAGTGGAAATCAAATATGGGCACAACACAAAAAGATATCACAAAGCGATTAGCAGGTTTTGATGTGCTATCTATGGAGACAAGTCAAGTTCGGAAACATTTAATTCAGTAGTTTCAAAGGAGTAAGGATTTGAAGACTTGTACACCCAAACCACGTGACCAACAAATTAACCAAACCTTCAGAAAACACAGCAACTACTAACACGTCATTGCACATTGTGCATATACAATGTTGAAATGCAATACTCACTCCAGACACTCTGTGTGAAATACTTCTTTCACTTGTAGACACTGTGCCTGTGTTATGTCCTTGTCTTTCACATAAACGTCTGCGGGTTCAGACCCTGTCGGTTCCAGCTCTCCTTGCCTTGTATATAGTATGTCTTCGGTTTTGACATAGACAGTCACGTGTTCATAACCTACAGGGATATGCTGACCTTCTTTCACATACTTTATTTCTTCATTCTTTGCATAGACAGAAACATGATCAAACCCTGTTGGTGGGATGTCCCCTTTTCTTGCATATCTTATGTCCGCATTCCTGGTGTACACAGTGACTTTTTCAAAACCTTCCGGTATTAAGTTTTCTCTCCTTGCATACTGTATGACCCGATCTCTGACAGAAACAGTTACACATTCAAAGCCTTTAGGTAATAAGCTCCCCTTATTGAGATAGATGATTTTGTCACCTTTGACACATACAGTGACACATTCATAGCCCACTGGTATACAATCCTGTTGTGTCACGTAGCGCACGTCCATATCCTTGTCATACACAGTTACACGTTGTGAGTCTAGGGTTATTTCATCTCCACAATAGTCACATAGTATCATGACACATGGGCATCCCTGGTTACATTTCACAAATTGAGAGAGGGAGACGAACTTACTGTTAATATAAGCTCATATCGAGGCACTGCACGGAGGTGTCTGTCAAACTGCGCCATGGGTAACGTGATACTGACTTTTTATACATTGAACTACAACCAGGTGAACACATCATGTGATACACAGCCAGTAAATGCATAGACATCTTATCACCAAGCTGATAATTGTGAGCTGGGCCTACAATGACAAGAAATGCAATAGTAATGAAAAGAATAGAGCCCACAGGACAATATATCGTACCTACGTGACATGGGAAGAGACGCCTTGATCACAAAATGTACGAAAGTACGTGGCTGTCCTCCAACCTATGCAACCGTGTTGTTAACCAGACCAATATCATTTGTAAATCTTTGACAAATTTGGTTTAATGTAAGTTTGAACACCATTTCAGTTATTTACAGCATGTCAACCTGATGTGGGATGAAAGTCCAAAGTGAAGGTGGGATTCGAACACACGATCACACTTTTGTGTCACGCCTAGAGGACGCAACCGTGCGCAAAGAACTGCGCCTTATTAAGACGATGGGGTCTACCATGCCCCCTCATTGATTCGAAACAGTTTTGGAAGGACAAAATCAAATGAAGCAGAAAGAGTTTCCAGTTGTAATGAAAAGGACACGGACAATAATGATATATTGAATAACGTGTAAAGAAACAAATATTAGTTTTTCATTCTGGGAAAGCCAACCCTTATTCCTATTGGTACTCTGGTTTTAGAATCATTGGCTCTTCAAGAGGCCATTCTACGCATGTGCAGATTAATTCACTTATAACGATCTTTTATTTGCAATATTGCATTGTTTGGGTAAAAACCCTTGGGTAAAAAACACAAACATTTTTCAAATCGTGACATTGAGACAATTGGTCAAACTGTCGCGTTGTTCCAATGTCACGCTTTGATTAACAGGGACACTGGTTGTGTTTGTAATGAGAAAATCCGCATGTCAAGCGGACTTTGACAAACGACGATTTTCTAACATGCGAGTATGATAATTACTTGTTTGTTATGCATTAAAGTTAATACTTCTGGGTGATGACAAACGCGCCTTCTATATAGACCCTTATATTAATGTACTGGAAATGAGTTTAAGGCCTTTGAACAGTATTTCAAGCATTGCAATGTGAGATTAGGCCTGCAGTGATGATTTTTTCCCCTCTGATGAAACCCCCGAGCACGGGCATAGCACCGTAATTAAGAATCATAATAAGGGCGAATCTGAGATTCATACGGTGAATACCTCACTGTCCAAAGTCTAACCAGACTAGCAGTCTAGCTGTCGTCTGGGTGCCCCGCAAGCAGGCAAAGAAGGTTAGCGTTATCAACTTTTTGGGCAACATATACACCTGGAAATAAAGTCCCACATTTTCATACTATTACTATGTTACTTCACTATAAAATGTGCGAATTCATGCGTCAATTTAATGCACCATCTGCATAAATTAAACTCCATGGAGATATGGAAATGAAAGATAAACACGAACTCATCAAAGTTATCCCCATACATTTATGTAAAGAGCAATACAGGTCAGAAAAAAGACGCATTATCATTTGTATGGCCGTGTGACATTTACAAGTCCTGTTACAATCATGGTTCTGACACCCAATCCAGTACACAGTGTCAATATCGGGTTAACCCTCGCTGCTCAGGATAACAACACGAACCCTCCTCCACACTGACTGTACGAGACGTTGAATATGACGCCGAGGTAATCTGTCCCATTCCTAGTGCAGGGTATAGTCCAATTCGTCAAGATTTTGCACATGGGGATTCTGCTGTTGCACTTTGCGACCGATAATATCCCAAACATTATCAATTTGATGAAGATCTGAATTCCTGGCAGGCCAGTGCAGCGTCTCTTGACGTAGACAATCTCATCAGCACAGCGTCACATACCGGCATTCCGAATTCCAATAATTAGTGTCATTTGAGGAGTCACGATCGTGAATTATTAAGACAGACATCAATTGCTGTTTAACGTTGTACCACGTGAGGGGGCACGGATTGCTCATGCTGCAGTCCTGTGATCCTCAAAGGTGTAGGCCAGGACATTATATATATGGTGTGCAGAAAAGGTCAATATTACCCTCCAAACAGAGATCATAAATGTATCAATACCAAAGGACCAATGAGCATAACCATATGTGGGTGTTGCGATACGTATTCCACTTGTATACTTACGTAGCGGTTGGACAAACGACGTTTTGTTAACATATGATATATTCGTTTGTGTCGAGTGACCAGTACCTAGTGTATAATATGTTATTATGAATTAATCCACACTACTTACACGGTGGTTAACATGCTGTCTATGCAGATATTAGCTACTTACCAATGATGGACAAGAAATAACAGGCCTTTGTTTCGGTAAGTAAAAAACAATGTGCATCTTTGTTTGGAAAATATTGGAAAGATATTCTGCGTAAAATAGAGAAGGAATACACAGGAGGAGTGACATTACGTTATTTAGATAAGGTTGCGAGACCAAAGGCGAGACGATAAAGTGTTGTAACTTGCCCTCTATGTGTCTTGGAGCTCGGCCAAGTCCTCGGGTTCACGATTGCACATCCGTGTACAAAGTCGGCGCGAATGACTTGTTTCTCTTTATACTCAATGCCTACAACCGTTTTATAAAATAAGGTACTGCTCGTGCAACACGTGCATATGCTTGTTTCGGGGTTTGTAGAAATCTGTGATTGACTACAGTATTCCCTTGATGTAGGTTCGTCGCCGGGAAATCAGACTGCAAGCTTGCAAGCTTTAGATGATTTTGAAGAATATCATGTAAGCGACAGTTGGACATTTTCATGATGAAAAACCAGGATTGTTTTTCCCCTCGTCATGAAAAAACTACACACAGGGATTTAGGAGCACAAGTGAAATAAAAAATGCGCTCACATTGATTTCAACTTCTTTTATTGTTTCAATGTAACATTTTGGAAACATGCTGATATCTGTACAACTTGAACATATCATGGGATAGAAATTTAAATACAGCTGAGGACCGCTAATTATGTGTCTTTTACTATAACTGCAGCTGAGCCTGACACCGAATTCGGGGTGCTTCTCACTTTAAGTTTCAGCTAGGTCACGACAATACAGGACCAATTGTTCTGTATTGTGGTAGAGAGCGACAAAACACAAACATTAACATAAAACAACGTACAACTGAATACATAATCATTATGCAGACAGTATATTAATGAGATGTTTCTTTGTTTGAAACATTAAATTACATTACTCATTTTGGTTCATTCCATCGCCTCCCACTTACCTCACATCAGCTTCGGTTCTCATTGCTTAGGTTTTGTACGCTTTGAAACATAGGTTCACAAAAGTACGAATGCCAATCATGTACACTAACCACTGACGATAGGCAAGGATTATTGATACATCTAGATAAATTCCAAATTATGACTGAACTAAAGATTCCTTCAAAATAAAGGATGATCATATACTGATAACATAACTTAGCATAATATACCAAAATACGAAATATTCCGTCTTGAAGCTAGAATTTTGATATTGATGAAAGCGTTGTTTCTTTACAATATATCATAAGGTTGTCATAATAATTTGTACGAATTTATGCTAGATTTTATTCCATGGTACCACGATAAGTGACATTGTTTTGGTGTGTGTTTTATGTTACCACTGTAAACATCACCCTCTACGGTGAGGGAATAGAGACAGATCATGTCAAATCTAGGACAGGCTACAAATCGGTCAAGTGAGACACCACTAAGAGAAAAGTGGATGCGCATAAGTATGATTACATTTCTACTCCTACTCTAATCAATCTCATAATGTCCTTGCGTTTTAAATCTGCTCAGTATTAATTACGTGAATGTAATACAGTTAGAATAAATTACCATATGAAATAATTTATTACACAGCATATTCAAGGTTTTAACTACACGTAATAAAACAGAAACTATTTGTTGAACATAAATAATGATATGATTGTTCATCAATTGTTCATAATGTGATAGTTTGAAACATTGTATACCATCAATGAATGCACTCCATTTGTATTTCAACATGTCGATTCGGAAATTACAACTGCCAACAGTTCAACCACAAAAACTGAAATTCCAATTTCAATGAAGTAACACAATATAAATTGATGAGAAAAACGTAAATCCGTCTAAATTCTGACACCCCTTTAACATTAGTGTGACCTATTGCTAGAAAACTACTTCATGGATTCTTTTAAAATTTGTGAACCGTTTCCATACCAATAGAAAAGTTACAGTACAAAGTTTGATTTTGATTTGTGTCTTTTCTGAAACAATATGACGTGAATTAAGTTGTGAATACTAATAGAAGAGGTGCAGTGCGAATTTTATCTTCAATATATGGATTTTCTGAAGAAATAGAGCTATTTTTCATATTTACTTAGAATAATTTTATTTTCACATTTGTGCGACCTATAACTTCATAACAATGGATTCTTTTACAATTGCGATGTACAATTTTTATACCAATAGGAGAGATGTAGTTTGATTTCGATAAGTGGATTGTCTGTTGTTTTTCATGTTTTGAACTTAGAAATATGTTGTGAGTCGAGGTCGGGGGTATAAGTTATCCCTGCTAACTTTTTGTCTTGTTCCAGTTGTGACAATTTGTCAGCTGATGACATGCTATGCATAAGAGAACATATATGCTGGGCCTGTTTATTACTGACGGTCTGTCTGTTTATCTGAAGTAGACCATGATGATAAAGCTGGAATGTAGATAGCGGGAAAACTTCAGTCACGTTGTTGCGTGTGTCACAACGTGAAGAGGAGCAGACTGAGCAGACATGTGTGATATCTCAGTAACAATATCGTCCAAAGGGCACACATGTCACAAGATTAATTTTGAGTTTCCCACCCTCTGAAAAAACACTGATATAAATATTATGTTGACTGCAAAGTTTAGACCGCACTACAACAATTTATTAATGTAGTGTTTTGTTTATGAGCGCACATTTAAGCACTCTGCTTTTTGTCTTTGTTATGAGTGAGTGATGGGGTATGGTATTACGCCGCTCTTAGCAATAATCCAGGAATGTCAGCGCGGGGAACACCAGAAATGAGCTTCACACAATGAACCCACGTCGGGAATCAAACCTGGGTCTTCAACGTCTTACGCTTCAACAACTAGGCTACCACACAACCCGTCATGTCATGGGAAGGCCTTTAGGACGTCTGTGTAGCAGACTATTGTTTACTCCAGCATCTTTCTGTTAATTAACTAATGAAGCCCTTACATTGGCAAAAATTGACATGAGCATATAGACTGTTGGGATGGATGTAAATCAGGCGGGAAATTGGAAATGTCCAAGAAACGTCCACCGTAACACTATTTGAAAGGGTCACTACGACTTTAAATGAATGGTGTCACCCTGATCCAACAACTTTAGCGCAAGAGTCATTCGACAATCTTTAAATTGTCGACGAAAGAGCATTCTCGATTGTATTTCAAACGTTGTGAAATATAGACACGAAGTTGACGACTGAAAGGTGCAGTTATGCCGCCACCCATACACACCTGGGGATAGTTGATTGTCACAGATGAAACGGATGACGCGGGTTTATGGGTACCTTCTATATTTCAAGTTCAGAAGGGTAATTCAGTGGAAACAAGTGGTCATTTGACCGTTATTGATCGAATCAGATCAGCAATATCTGAATGAATGAATGAGCATATTTTTATGCCATTGTACCAATATTTCAGCAATGTCACGGCGGGGGACACAAGAAATGGGTTCACACATTGTACCCATGTCGGGAATCGAATCCGGGTCTTTGGCATGTGGAGCGAACGCTTTAACAACTAGGCTACCCCACCGCCCCCATCAGTATCTAAAGCTTATTAAGTTTATAAGTTAAACTTCTTTGTCAAATTCCCTTGTTTTGATTTGTCAATCCAAGCAGAAATTCCGAGTCATATGTATAAAGAAACAGACTAGCAAGGAGGGGAACACAACCGACTTGTAGGTGATATTACTGTCAACTGGCCTACTACACTGTTGGGCCATATTTCTGCTTACTTATAAACTACAATTGTAGGTGATATTACTGTCCACTGCCCTACTACACTGTTGGGCCATATTTCTGCTTACATATAAACTACACTTGTAGGTGATATTACTGTCCACTGCCCTACTACACTGTTGGGCCATATTTCTGCTTACATATAAACTACACTTGTAGGGGATATTACTGTCAACTGGCCTACTACACTGTTAGGCCATATTTCTGCTTACATATAAACTACACTTGTAGGTGATATTACTGTCCACTGCCCTACTACACTGTTGGGCCATATTTATGCTTACATATAAACTACACTTGTAGGTGATATTACTGTCCACTGGCCTACTACACTGTTGGGCCATATTTCTGCTTACATATAAACTACACTTGTAGGTGATATTACTGTCCACTGGCCTACTACACTGTTGGGCCATATTTCTGCTTACATATAAACTACACTTGTAGGGGATATTACTGTCAACTGGCCTACTACACTGTTGGGCCATATTTCTGTTTACTTATAAACTACAATTGTAGGTGATATTACTGTCCACTGCCCTACTACACTGTTGGGCCATATTTCTGCTTACATATAAACTACACTTGTAGGTGATATTACTGTCAACTGGCCTACTAAACTGTTGGGCCATATTTCTGCTTACATATAAACTACACTTGTAGGTGATATTACTGTCCACTGGCCTGCTACACTGTTGGGCCATATTTCTGCTTACATATAAACTACACTTGTAGGTGATATTACTGTCCACTGGCCTACTACACTGTTAGGCCATATTTCTGCTTACATATGAACTACACTTGTAGGTGATATTACTGTCCACTGGCCTACTACACTGTTGGGCCATATTTCTGCTTACATATAAACTACACTTGTAGGTGATATTACTGTCAACTGGCCTACTACACTGTTGGGCCATATTTCTGCTTACTTATAAACTACAATTGTAGGGGATATTACTGTCCACTGGACTACTACACTGTTAGGCCATATTTCTGCTTACTTATAAACTATACTTGTAGGTGATATTTCTGTCTTTTTAAGAAATACTCTCGTAGATGATATTCCTGCCCACTGGTCAACTAAACTTAAACATTATATTGCTGTCTTTCTCGCCAACTGCACTTCCAGAAAATATTCTGATGTAAGGTTGAAATAATGAACGGTTACTAAGGGATAAGCTGTGATAACCTATCACATCTAATGCTGAGGTCGACGGCATTATTTCAGATACCATACGAGGTGTAAATAGAAATGTAACGAGAAACGAGGTGTAAAATAGTTTATAAAAAACGATGAAAATACTACTGTGACCTAAACATGCGCTATGTTTCTATACGACGTTAACGCTAGCGCTTCTCTTAAACGCAAGATATATTAATATACTGAACCGCAAAAGAAACGTCACCATGGATAGATATATTTGAAACCTTATTTGACCAAACACTGTAAACATACTTGGAGACATATTAAAAAGATGAAACTTGGCAAAACTGACCATCAAGGTTGAAATTAAAGTGTCAACACACCACTAGTCTCTGGGTAAATGGCATGACAAGACAGTATCTCGTGTGTCCGCCATGTGCATTGATGACTGTCGTGCAACGTCGATACATGGAATGGATGAGGCGGTTGATGAAGGCCATAAGGCACTTGAGCCCACACTCTAAGGAACGCCTGACACAGTTCAGCTGCAGTTGTTGGCCTTGGTTGGACGTCATTCAGCCGTGTTTGAATCTCGCCCCGAGGTGCTCATGATCAATGGGATTTAAATCGGGACTGAGGGCAGGCCACTGCATGGTTCAGATGCCATTCTGCTGGAGGATGTCTCTTGTTGCTCTCGCAGTGTGAGCACGGGCGTTATCATGGCTGCGTCGACGTGCCAAATGAGGTATGGCGTGTGGTCTCAAGACTTGATCAATGTACCGAGCTGCTGTGACACCATTGCCTCTCCTTGGACCGATGTTCTGGAAGACCACAGGGCCGACCCTCTGTGCAAGACCAATTCCAGCCATCATGATGCTCGGACCATCCCACGAGTCTCTCTCAACAACACAAGCATCCAAATAAAGTCCCCCACGGCGTCGCTAGACTCTGCTGTTAAGATGCAGTAACGGCTCTCGTCTGAGAAGAGGACTCTTCCTAACTGGTGGCGCCAATGCTGGTGCTGTGTTGCCCACTAAAAACGGTCCCGGCGATGACGTGGTGTCAGAATGGGTCCTCGGTGTGGCCTGTGACAGTGGAGGTGTCTGCTCGTCAATCGTCGACGAACGGTGTCCGCACTAATGTGCCGTTGGTGTGTCACCATGGTCTGTCGAGCAGTTTCCGCAGCAGTTACAAAGCGATCTTGAAGATCCAATCTGACGATCCTGACGTCGGGTGGTGACCCTTGGTCTTCCACTACGTGGTCGGTCATCTGTAGTGTTGGTGGTCTGGTACCGTTGCTGGAGCCTGTATGTGGTCCTTACGTGGACTTGAAATGATACTTGCCGGGCGGTTTGTCCAGCTTGCAATCGTCCGAGGGCTTGGTGTCGCTAATTTCTTGTCAATCTTGGCATGTGGTAGCAATTCAATAACGAATGAATGTTATCCGCTCTTGGTGGATTTTTATTAGGCAAGAAATGGGAGAACGCATTTCAATTTGCACGGAACTCAAGTGAAATCGAGTTACCATGGCCGTTGCCGTTATGCATTTGGCGATCGTTTCTTTTTTGTCATCTGCTTTGTTTTTTTATCATCAAATTACATTTTTCCGGACAAGGTAATGTTACATTTTAGAAACTTTGACAAAAATTACCCATATATATAAATGACAACTTTTCATGCAATGTTACTTTGGGGGACGTTTCTTTTGCGGTTCAGTGTATAATACAAAAATAACACAAACATCCCCCTGCATGCACTTGTTATTCATACATGCTCACGTGATCGTTGTTGGAGCACATGTCATATCCAATATGATGGACTGTGACGAAAGACCCTGATTGTCGCTTCGCGAGAAGTTGAAGAGATTTTAGATATAGGGGAATTAATCGATAAACCAAAAGACCAACGAAACAAATGTTTAATTGTTATTTCGGAAAGTGTCTCTTTCGATTAAACGGCGAAACAATTTCAAACCCAAGAAGTGGGCGGTAAATAATACACATTCTTGGGCACTTAATACTCGTAGCAACCAACATATGGAATGTGAAACGGATAAAATCCAGTGTTTGAAAGTCCCGATAACCTTAAAATTGGCTATCTAAGTTATTTTCTGACCGTGTTTGACTTTCTTTGTTGGACATAAACCTCCTCTTTTTTTTATGGTTGATAATGTATATACTCTCACAGAATAACCACAAATATACAAGTGAATGCAATGAAAGCTCATTAAGGCAATACGCAGACGTTCAGCATTGCATACGCAGAAGAGGTTGACAACTGATTAAATGAAAAATAAAAACGTTGCATAAACACAAAGTGATATAACAGAAAGTTGCTCTAAATGATGTTTATCGCCTACTGTCAACTACACGGAGAAATGCCCGCCTACTGGCCTACTGCACGTGTAGGTGATATTTCTGTTTACTTAAATATAATACTCAAAGATGATATTTCTGCCTATTTGCAAAACATTCTCGTAGGTAATATTCCTGCCTGCTGATCAACAACACATTCAGGTCACATTCATGCCTACTGGTCTGAACTACACCAACAGGTGATCGTTTTGCCTACTTCTGAAATACACCAGTTGATGATATTCCTTTCCTTTGGTAAACTAATCGAAGGTGATAACCCTGCCTACAGGTCAATTGCACACGTATGATGATAGTCCTACATAACAAAGCAAACCTTTGTTATCACGCAAAATAACGATCAAAGTTTCGAATAATCTTGGAGAAAAAGAGAATAATTCGTCAATCATCTACGGATAAATTGAGAATAATTCGCGAAATTATCAATCCGCGGATTTCAGCGAGAACTATTTTTTTGTTCTATGGCCCATATCAGGAATAGTCTGTCACACAATCAACGCGTGAAGGGTCATGGCTGTCCTCTCTTATTGAATCATGCTAAAGTTTAAATATGTGATTTTAATGCTGTGAATGAATTGCGGGTAATGTTTGATAAATTAACACCAGTTAACACCGGGATATTCCGGCCTTGATAATGTTGTCCGCAAATACTCTTTTTGACATCAATGTTTGATTTGTAATCAACTTGCATTGTGTTTCCCAATCGATAAATCTACATGTGTCTGTACTTTTATATTGTGGTTTGATTAATACTGCCGTGTCGATGGTGTTATCACTGATACATGCACTTTGGTAAACCAGATATTAGAGAGACTCTCTAATCTGTGTGGCGACACAGTTGATAACAACATGAACTCTCACCAAGCTGATCGGTGCATATGCATTTGCATCATAAACTTATACTTGATTTCCATGTTATCTATATTGAAACCAAATATTAACTATGTGTGTTTCTATGTGTATCACATGCCAGCTGTCATTGTGATATAACAATAGAACTTGTACATTTAGACACGTTTTACATGTACTGTAGAGGGAACAGAAAGACGGCCAATTAGAGAACTGAATGTCTTGTATTTGTTTGTAATTAATGTTCTGTTTTCATCAATTTGTACATCCAAGTAGTTTCCGGCACCTTGATTTGTCCTTTTCACCATATGTTTGGTCACGTGTAATTTTATAACTGATGTCTTGGCTATCTGTGTGATGATATGTCACATATTTCAAGATTTTCCTTGTGTTGATGTGTGCCGTATGTTAAAGTACGTTCAAATGACTAGACGAACCAGAATTAAAATGAATCACATATAATTGTTTCAATATGCACAATTCTGAATACTAAGATTTTGAAACAAGTATCACACAGGAAAGAAACCCTGTTGCGTGTCATCTTCATACGAGGGTCAAAGTCTATTTGATATCAATACTGGAGGGCCACAGGCCCATAGTACATGTATTGCATTGAATACGAGGAGAGGCCGTCCACGATACAAGTAACTTTAAAAATGACATGGCATTATATGACAAAAATATATTGATAAGTTACACATCATAAGCACAGTTTTTAGATCCGTGATTTTTTCATACATCACATTGTACCATTTTTGTGGTAATTGGTAACTTGTCATATTAAATATTTAACCAGTATGTTTTATTGCTATTTATAGGAAACAAATAAAGATAAACGCCCACACTCTACATGCGCCGTTACATTAATTTTGTTTGTTTGTTGTTTAACACCACACTCGGTTGGATGATTGCGGTCTGTAAATAATCGAATCTGGACGAGAAAATCCAGTGATTGATATCATGAGCATCGATCCACGCAACTCGGATACGATGACATGCATCAACCTATTCAGCGAACCTGACCACCTGATCCCGTTAGTCACCTCTTACGACAAGCATGGGTTGCTGAAGACCTATTCTAACCCGGATCTTTACGGGTGTATTACATTTAATGTATATTAATTAAATCTTAAGAATGAGCACGACTTTCTTCCACTGAATCGCTGTATTGTTGTTTCAATGATAAATAATTTAAAAAAAGCCCAAATATTTATAAGAAGCATCTGTTTCTACTTTGTTTTGCTTCCGAAATACCACATTTTCCCAAATTCCTGTCCCAAAGAATAACCATAATCCTTAATACAATCAAGAAAGGACGTTCTTTATATTCATTCACAGAAGGTATTTGAGACAAGTGGAATTAGTAACATGTGGATTCTCAAAAACCGCAAAGGATTTGCTTGACTTTTTGCGATCTCGGAAAGAACCAGGTCCACTTCTGTTAAAACATTTGATTTTGTAACTTCGTATAACACTATCCCACGTGAGAAACCTAAGGCTTAGCTTCATTCTTTGATTGATGGAGTTTTGTTACAAAACGTGGTGACCATAGATATAGTTACATATCTCTCTTCAGGTGTTCAGGTCATTTTGCCAAAAATGAATGCAAATGCTATCGGTAGTTCATTGAGAAACAATATGCAAAATGCTTGAATTCATCATTGATAACATCTATGTAACATTTGGAGGAAAGACATTTAGGCAAGAAGTAGGTACCCCTATGGGCACCAAGTTCGCTGATCTGTTTCTTTATGCATAAGAATCAGAATTTCTAACCCGATTGGCGACGTCAAAACAAGGTACATGTATTTTGGCCATTAAAGGTACAATTGAGCATGCTCTTTCTAGATTTCAAACATCGTCATGCAAATGTGGCTCAGAAGTTTTTTGATCAAGGTTTTAACATTCAATGCCTCAGTAAAGCTTTTAAAAAGTTTTACGGTAGACATATGGCGGACATTTGCAAATTTAAGTCATCAGTGACGAAAGTTATGTCAGACGCAATTCCCTATTTTGCCTTGTGCCATATGTTCACCTTTTCGCGAACACTGGGTAGCATCACTATTTGAAAGTGATTCACAAACGCTTGCTCAAGATAAAGTCGGAATCGTAAATCGACTCTGTTTGGGGAAGAGATGTCTAATGAATATGGAGCGTATTTGTCGCTTTCATTTTATTGCAAGTGTATACCTTTACTGAACATGATAACCTTAGTATTATCTGTATTTAACGTTCTTCTAGTTATTATAATATAATTTTAATTCATTTAATGTTTGTAGTTATTTTACTGAATTTGAGGACATAATATTATCAGCAAAGAGTTCGGCAAGTTTACTAATCAAGAATTTGACGAGAAACTCACTTACATGAATCTCTATTTATGTAACATTATTTCAAACTCATGCTTTAATATCTTGATAAGTATTATAGAATTTTCATTTTCTTAGTTATCCTGTGAAAACGAAATAAAATCCATAGTTTACTACAACATACTGTATAAAATGCTTTGGAGAAAAAAAATGCTCTTATTATCAAGAGACCCGTGAAGATGAGGGGTAGAATAGATCTTCAGCAACCCCTGCTTGCCGTAAAAGGCGATTTTGCTTGTCGCAATAAGCGACTAACGGGATCGGTGGTCAGGCGCTATCATCGATCCCAATTCTGTGGATTGCTGCTCATGATATTAATCACTGGATTGTCTGGTCCAGACTCGATTATCTACAGACCGCTGTCATATAGCTGGAATATTGCTGAGTGCGGTGTTAAACAACAAACCAACCAACTTATAGTTCAGACGAAAATATCATTTTTTTATTTATGGTTGAAATAAAACATAGCATTTTGCAGGAGGTGCAAGAGTGTTATGCCTATGTAATATATTCACATAATTTGATGGTTTTTTTTTAGTATGCTAATAATTACACAAAGTGTCTATTCTTTTTGAGAATATGATGTTTCCAAAATTGAATTGGAGAATGTCTCTAACTAAGGAAGTAAGATGACAAGAGAATATTTCCTGGTGTCAAGTCATCATTTCCTGAATACTTATCGTCGTTCATAAGAATAGCATATGATATGTCTTCTCTTGATAATGGTAAATCCAGCATATCACTGGCAAGAGCGAAAACATCTTCTTATTGATTTCACTGAAAATCAAATACTAAATACTAAATACAGTTTTAAAGATTCTGTCAATTTTTTTTATATCATTATCATTTTCATTTTGTTTACACATATATTTGTATACCTTTCTGGCTGCAATATGGCAAGATAACGAATCTCCATCTTTGAAGTCTCAGGGAGCTATTTGTGAGTATGGGGTATGAACAGCAGAAAATGCGTACCTTTTCGCGAACACTTTGTGTCATGGCTGGTATTGAGTGAGCCATTCGTGAAATATTCACCAACATTCCCCCTTCACGCCCAATGAAATCCTTTCGGCAGATGATCGAGACTGATTATCCTCAGGCGTTGACGTTTTCTGTTAGACTATCACATCGAGTATAGTTTCATAACTCACAACCCCTGCTTTAATGTACTATGTTGTAAACAGCACATGCAAGAAATGCTTTCGATGACATGTAGGGTGAAAGGCAATCTTATCAGTTAATGCATTACCTTGTCACACTAAGATTCCGTTGATTCTCCTTATGAGTACTATGTGCACGTGTACGTACCCCGTCGATTTATTCCTGGTGCATTTCCTAACCTGGCATATATCAATATCAACTCATTGACTCGGCATTAAAAATTATCTTGTCTCTGCAAATAATAACAACAAATCATCATGATTCAGTCTTATGAAAAAAGAAGCTGTTTGCCTCAAAATATACAATGTTGGAAAGTGATTTAAAAAAAATGTATTATTATATCAAAAACGTCTGGTTGTCAGCTGAAGCTGAAACATATCTAGTCTCCATTAAACATTCTAAGACAAAGCAGGGCTCGTAGGTTAGAGACGCTTGTAACATTGAGTAATATATATTACTAACTACGACATTTGTTTTAGTGTATAAACTGCATGCGTATATATGAATACAGGGTATATCTGCCTCTGTCCGTAAGCATCATACGGGTATGTGTATGGCTGCCTACGTTAGTGTATGTGTTATATGTATGTGTGAACATATGTGTGTGTGTATATATAGATAGATAGACCCGGGGTAGAATAGATCTTCAGCAACTCATTCTTGCCGTAAAAGGCGACTATGCTTGTCGAAAGAGGCGACTCACAGCAGACACTTGGGTGCAGCAAAGAATGTTGACTTTAGACTCTTGTTATCTCTCTTTGTCTGTCCCTGAAGGAGGATTTAACCTTGTTAAACAAGGACAGGATCCGACACTAGTTTCGAGACAATGATAACTGGGCACTTAGGTTATCAGTGAATTGATTAACTGCTGACACATGTGTCCTGTATAATATGATTTGGTTGTCGTTTGGCTTAAAGTCGAGGGTACCTAATACCACTCGATACAACTAAAAACAGAAAATACAGAGCATTCAATATTTATAAAGGAGTGAGTGAGAGAGTATGGTTTTACGCCGCTTTTAGCACTATTCCAGCAATATCACGGCGGGGGTCACCAAAAAAAGGGCTTCACACAAAATACAACGTTTGTCCGGTGATGTCATGGCCGTTGCTAGTAATCTGCCAAACTCTATACAGAAACGCTGATCGTCTGCAAGTCAACTCTCCACTGTGACGTCAGGTCAACTCAGATCATTAACTCTCGGGACTTTCCTGACATTTTAACAACATTGTTTGTCAGTAAAAATGCCTTTAGAGTTATTTTCTATAAGACACTTGTATTAAAATGCTTTTTAGTGATTTAATCCCAAATTATTAGCTTACTGTACACATCCTTTAAGCGTTGTGACATATAAACGCCAAAAGGCTGGGGCTGCTGGAATAGTTCCCGACATAAAGGGACTTTTTGAAAGTTGAAGTGGTGGGTGCTTCCGGTAGGGCAGATCATGCTAATTTTTTTCGCGAACACCTGGTGTCATCACTGATTTTCATGACTTGGTTGATGCATGTCATTGTATCCCAATTGAGTAGATCCATGCTCATTATGTCAATTACTGGATTGTCGGGTCCAGACTCTATTATTTACAGACCGCCGTCATATAGCTGGAATATTGCTGAGTGCGGCGTTAAACAACGAACAAACAAACAAACAAACTGATTTTCAGTGATCCATTCATATAATTGTCAACACTATTGTGCCTTTTACGCCAAATGAAACCTGTTTCAGCGAATAATCGAGATTGGTTGTCACCCTGGGTCATATTTGTTCATGTCACGTCTCGTGCCACTCTGTTCCCCGGCTTTATTTCCGTCACCGCTCGGCAATCTCCGGCTGTCGTCGTGATGCAGCGTAAGTGTATTCTGTGTTAGAGAATTAATGACCTGACTATTTCATTTTCTTGTGATCTAATGACACTCTTAAACCAAGTAATGACTGAATGTTTGTTATCTCTAATATGTTCGGTACCATATTCCTGTCTTAATTTTTTTTTTTTGTATTTATGATTTGCAATCATTAGTGGAATTTATATCTGTATTCAGATATTTGACATATATTTATGGTCATGTTTGCCTACATCAATACTAATTGTACATAGCTTGTTATGAATCTTTGTCATTTGTCACAAGCTCACTTCTGCATTAAACCTACTGCGTTTCCATTTGTGGGAGCAGGGGAATCAACTCACGAGGTAACGGGTTTACCTGTCAAAATCTGCAAGTTGCAGACGATCTTCTGCAAAGAGAATAGGTCCATGTGTTTCGGTAGGAGCTTCGGGTGCTTCTTCGACTTCTGCCATATTAACGCTCCAAAAGCGTTAAACCCTATACTTCAAATTATGCTACAAATAGTGCAACGAGATCCCTAACAGACTAAATTTCGGCCATTGTTGTCGCACTGACCTAATTCTGGAAACATCCAATGAAAGAGGTTTCATCAAACTTTTGACCAATCAAAATGAATGTAATAACACGACCATCAAAGGTATATACAAAATGATCTAAGAATAAAACGAAATAGCACGCAAGCGAAGCAACTGTTACGATTTGCGCATATGATGAGATAACAGTACAAAGTAACTTATTTTAATGATACTTGGAATGGACAATATATTAATTATATCTTTACTAAAAAGTCAATTACCTTTTTTAAACGAAATTGTAACGTTACCTCTTAACGCATACTACTAAACATTTGAAAGGGGCTATTCTGGGTGTCCAGATGTGGGATTAATCTGACTGGGTAATTAAGTAAAGTGTCGATTGAAACAGCGAAGTAAGGATATGATGAACAACTTCTTTATTACAAGTAAGGGCGACGTTTCGATGTAGGTTCTAAAACCGTTATCAAGCAAGTGACGGTGTTAGACCCTGCACCGAAACGTCGCTCTTAATTGTAATAATGAAGTTCCTCATCCATAAATCCTATCCTTACTTAGTACTCCAACTTCTAAATGCCTATCAAAGAAGAATACAGTGTAGTATGAAAGGTTGTCGAGACATGTTTGTTTTCATCATAATGATAGCACGGATAAACAGATTGACAGTAGTAACAACGCATGTGGTCTGACGTTGATAAATGAATAATTTGTATACTCGTATATGCAAGGGGCTGACGTATGGTTCCTGTAGGAAGTGACAACTTGGAGACGATGGCTTGCGGTATATATAGTTTTACTTTATACATTTAGATATATACATACAAAAGACACCCTGTGCCAGGTCAGCACATAGTGGTAGTGGTTGTTGTAAAGGTGCCCCGGAGCACCCAGCCTAGCCCTAGCTAGGCTAAGGGTAAGACCTTTCTTTTCTCCTCCTTTTCAGTCTCTCTGGACCAAGGCTTATATAGCCAAGGTCACCTGACATTTAGTAAGTAATAAATATAAATGTAAACAGTAATTCATCAGTGACATACTTGCACATCTCGTTGAGGATGGCAGACGGTCGATGTACACAAAAATGGGGATTAACAATTAGGATAAGCATCTTATAAATAACAGCAAGTAAGTGTTTCAAGGCATATAGATGTCATGGCTCCAGGGTATTGAGCCTTTGAAATTAAATGTTCTTCAGACAATGGGTGTCGTAAATAAGTCGCTATGACAGTAGCATAATTGTGAGATCAATCAGTCTGCACGTTAAACATATTCCATGACTGTATAAATATTCAATTATTATTACCAATCTAGATTATGAAAACAAGCAACCCAAGCTAGCTATGTTCCACATGAAATAAGGACCAGAAAAAAATTGTTTGTCAGATTTTATTATTATTTTTAACGCACATTCGGTATATAATGACAAACTTATTTTTAAACACATATTCGGTATTTAATGGCAAACTTGTGACATTCGTCGCAATAATGAGACTCACAGGGGATAGAGGCAATATTACTGTTTCGGAGATGAGTACTCACTTTTAAATAAGGAATGCTATGTGAAATATTTGGGTTTTTTTTCAATCACAAACTATTGGAGGTGACGAAATATGATCATTAAATGTGAATTCGTAACCAGCACTATACATGTTACGGATTGTGCATTTACTATCTGGAAATAATCCCGCTTTTACGATTTCATCATAACCATATATATTTCCGTTGATGATTATTTTTATTCTAATTCAATAAAATACACATTGTGTAGGTGTTTGTTAAGAAGTATATTCAAGTTTAATTCATTTGATTTACGGCTGTAGGTAAATTCGTAACCAAACTAATTCGTAGGCATGAAGAATTCGTAGCCAATCCCAACTCGTAGACAATATTCACGGTGAACTCGTAGTTAAAACAAACAAAATTGGGAACTAGATCACAACGGCGACATAGAAGCGCATATTGTCTTTCAAAGAAAATGCTCCGAAACATAAACGAAACTTGTACCCAATGAAGGAAGTGACCCAACGAAACATATGCCCCTTGTTGAGGTAAGACTTCAATATTCCAATCAGTATTAACGATATTGATAACATTAATTATCATTTAATTCCAATTTTAAAAACAAGTGTCTACGAATTCGACCCGGTGTGTCTACGAATTCAATGTAAATTGTGTCTACGAGTTGGCGCATACGCATCCCTTTATAAACACACTGTCTTTATGTTGCAATAGCCTGCAGGCGTATTAATAATGGGATATAAGGAATTTTGTATGGCTAAACTTTCTGCTTACCTCTTGGCCTAATTTATCGATAGAAGTGGCTAATATAGTTTCATTTATTTAAATAGAATGTATACTAAATTAATTATTTGGGTTCATAGTGCTTTGAGTATATATTCTGTATCTCTACTTTTTCATGATAAAATATTCGTAATTGTCCATTAAGTTTCATATGTTTTATCATCCTAATTATGCTCAAACACAGCCGCTAGGATTGTCTCGTGCTTTTGCAAGTACCATCACACCACCCCTCTACTTAACAGCCTACATTGGCTTCCAGTTCGTCAGTGGATAAGAGACAAACCTGCTCGTTTTTTTCTAATATTTGATTGAGAAGAGAGTGAACAGGAGGAACTGTAACCAAATAATCCTATCAATTAGGGGTGAAACAATACAGCAAGATCACGATATGATACGTTTCGCAACACGTATATTTACGTGGAAACGCCTTGACTATAAATATTTTACATCAGGTTACCAAAGAAAAGCTAGCTGCAGACACATGCTGGTAGCGCCTATTTATATTATTAAACTTGAAAAGCCTTTCACAAAACATTTCGTAATATTTTACTGGCAAAAACCCTTGGGTTGGGGTGGCGGTCATTAAAGAATTATTTTTATCAGCAAGTGCATTTTCTTGTATTGACACAGAAAAAAATCATTTAACCATATCGTTGCATGAAAACCTCACGATGCGCCGATGTATCGTTTCATCCCAAATGTCAATATTGGGGAACTGTAACATGGTTTATTATAATTATTGACTTGTTTTTGAGGTTCCTTAAAAATGTTACACATATTTTAGTAAATCTCTTTGAGAATTCCTGGAGACGTTAGGTCTCGAGACTTCAGTAGCCAGGGTTGACAGACTGGTCAGTTTTAAGTGACTTAGCTGACTGCATGTCAGCATGCAGAGATGGCGTGGATTGTGAGTCATGCTTTCAGTCACTGGTTTGCCAAGTCCAGATGTAATTACTTAAAGTCATCGTGATAGGTCTGGACTATTGCTGACTGCGCCTTACACACGTTCACCCATTCACAAATCTATCGATGATGGTAGATAGCTCCGAAATGCCACTAACTCGTTGAAGGATCACTTGATTTTCTCATGGTTTCAGTCACTGGTTTTCTGGTCCAGATTTGATTATTGTCTGACTGCTACCTAAAATAACATTCATTTTCTCATTAAGGACATCACTTGAATTTCTCATGCTTTCAGTCACTGGTTTTCTGGTCCAGATTTGATTATTGTCTGACTGCTACCTAAAATAACATTCATTTACTTGTTGAGGACATCACTTGAATTTCTCATGCTTTCATTCACTAGTTTTCTGGTCCAGACTTGATTATTGTCTGACTGCTACCTAAAATAACATTCATTTACTTGTTGAGGACATCACTTAAATTTCTCATGGTTTCAGTCACTGGTGTTCTGGTCCAGATTTGATTATTGTCTCACTGTTCATCTTTCAGGTTAGCTGGGTTCCTGTTCATCAAAGTAGGAAAAACAGCAGCTACGTCACTCGGGACAACCATCCTGCTTATACAGGTAACAATATGAAATTACATCCTGCAGGCTAGGATCACATACCTCTTCACAGGGATATCTTTTGGGGGTTCTGGGATAGAATAGATTAATACATTGCAGTGATTACTGTAAAAGTTGGTATTATTGGATTGTAGCAAAGTGTTACCTGGCTGATTGTGTGTAACTTGAGGGCATGAATGAATGTTCATGCTATCAACCATTGGGCCAGATTCATCTATTGGATGCTGTGATATATATAGCTGCAGTAGCATTGCCATCAGTGGCATACACATCCAATCGTACGGCTGACCAGTGTTTCTATTTCTATAATTGTGTTACAGCTCGCTCAACATCAAGGCTACATCCGTGTCAACTGGAACAAGGTTGAACAAGGTGTGAACCGGGCCAAGAAAGAACTCCATAAAGAAGCCAACAGGCGGTATCCTGGGATCTTACAAAATGTACGACAGATATGTTATAACCTCAGGCATACAACCAAGTGCACATTTCAACCATTTGTCAGTTGACGTGTTGTGGTTGTTGATGTACAGTCCTATCTGCTTATAGTGCCACCTTTTGTCCAGCAGACAATATGGCCTTGTAACCAGTGTGGCATTATAACAAGGGTGGCACTGTAACCAGGATAGCATGACCAGGATGGCATTATGACAAGGGTGGCGTTGTAACCAGGGTGGCATTATGTCCAGGGTAGCATTATAACCAGGGTGGCATTATAACTAGGATGGCACAACCAGGGTGGCATTATAACCAGGGTGGCATTATAACTAGGATGGCACTACCAGGGTGGCATTATAACCAGGGTGGCATTATAACCAGGGTGACATTATAACTAGGATGGAACAACCAGGGTGGTATTATAACCAGGGTGGCATTATAACTAGGATGTCACAACCAGGGTGGCATTATAACCAGGGTAGCATTATAACTAGGGTGACATTATAACCAGGGTGGCATTATAACTAGGGTGACATTATAACCAGGGTGGCATTATAACTAGGAAGGCACAACCAGGGTGGCATTGTAACCAGGTTGGCATTATAACCAGGGTGGCATTATAACTAGGATGGCACAACCAGGGTGGCATTATAACCAGGGTAGCATTGTCAGCAGGGTGACATTATAACCAGGATGGCATTATAACCAGGGTGGCATTATAACTAGGATGGCACAACCAGGGTGGCATTATAACCAGGGTGGCGTTATAACCAGGGTGGCATTATGACCAGGGTGGCATTGTCAGCAGGGTGGTATTATAACCAGGATTGCACAACCAGGGTGGCATTATAACCAGGGTGGCATTAAAATAAGGGTGGCATTGTCAGCAGGGTGGCATTATGACCAGGATGGTTTTATACTCAGGGTGGTATTATAACCAGGGTCGCACAACCAGGGTGGCATTATTACCAGGGTTAATGTTCTGAATTCGTCACACTCACATACTTGTTTTTAGCTATGTTGAACACCCGTGAAGATCTGATTCAGAATAGGTCTTCAGTAACCCATGCTTGACGCAAAAGGCGACTATGCTTTCTGTAAGAGGCAACTAACGGGATCGGGTGGCCATGCTCGCTGATGCATGTCATTGTATCCGAATTGAGTAGAACAATGTTCCTTGTCTGAACCAGACCACAACTGGTCGGTGGCTAGTGATGTGTTTAAGTAGCCCCCTTTCATCAAACATTGGCATAACACGTGGCTAGTGATGTTATTTTATGTTAAGTGCACTCAGAGAAAAGGGGAATGGTACATTTTTGCATGAAAGCAACATATTTTCTATACAAGACTGTTAATTTTGTATTGTGAAGTAATGATTCACCGATCATAAATATGTTTTTTTTTTTATTCCAGGCAAAGAAATTTGTGCAACAGAATGTCTTACTTGCTGGATCCTTTGCTGGCGGCTTTTTCTTCGGCATAGCTTTCGGAGTGCCTTGAGTGACATAGTAACTGTATCCTGGCATGATGTGATGTGTGATACAGAGGACAGTGTGTGATATTAACAGTGTGGTGCCTCTGTTTGGGGACCACGCGAATGGTTTACTCAAAGAGATTTGGCGTTTGGGAGCAACTGAGGGATGATGTACCAAATGTTCTACCTTTGTCTGTCCATACACAGTCTTGAGTTTTTTTTGATCTGACAAAAAAGCTTGGACAGACATCACACCGACCTGTTTCTAAACTGAATATCTGTATGACCCTGTACCTAGAAAATGGAATTCAGTTGATGTTCAAGAGAATTAAGTTTATCTGGTATTTAGGGTTTAGTCATTAATCAGACTGGTCAGTGCTTGTAGATCCATCTGGCAAGGACATACAGACATACTTTTCAATACTTTGTGCATACACTATAAACCTAGAAACTACCTATCACTAAAAGTTTATCATGTACCTTGAAATGAAATTCTTAACTTTACCATGTGTTTGTTGCAAGAGGCGACAAACGGGATTGTATGGTCACCCCGCCTTGGATGATGCATGTCATCGTATCCCACTTGCGTGGGTTGATGCTCATGATGTCAATCACTGGATTGTCTGGTCCCGAGTTGATTATTTATAAACTGCAGTCCCAGAGCTGGAATATTGCTGAGTGTGGCGTTATACAGCAAACAAACAAAACGTAACAGCAGATGACAGAAACTAAATTTTGAGTTATTCCCCCTAGATCTATTTCATTTTGAAAATATCATGAATATCTGGAGAAAGGCATCTTACATCATAATGCAAGATTCCTTGTTGAAACTACCCAGTGTTTACTAACATACACTATAAGTTATAGCAGGATCAAGAGCGGTACATGGGATTTTATACATCCCTCGTTAGGTTTTATACCACTCGCCTCCAGTTTGCGGGACGCTGAATAACTTATTTCCCTCGCAGGCGGGATACATCATATTTTATCAAGATCATGTGCACAATCAGATCTCAACATTCTGACATGGAGGTATGATTATTCTAAATATATTATCTTATATCTTTGTCTGCTGCTGTAGTTATTACTTTGTCAACAGTAAACAAAGCATAACAAACATATACTTGAAGCCAACCATTGTTGAATGATGGATAGATTGAACAGCTGGCAAACAGATGCACCCACGAAGAATGAATGCTGTTGATGTTTCAGTATTAGATGATTTCTACTTTCTGGTTTTGGTTGTGTCTTGTTAATATACCTGGTATATTGTTTCCTTTGATGAATATCACTACGACATGGACTCATGATATAATGGTAGACATGTTGAATGATTGTTGGATGAATGTTGAATTGTTCTCAACAAAATTTCGTATTTTATTTATTTTGGTTCTGCTGACCTCAGCTTTTTCTCTGTAATGTCGGCTATAAGAAATACAGTGATACGTGTAACGCTGTCCTCTGGGTGGTAAGACTCTCGGTGTTCTTGTCTTCTTGTAATCTAAAAAGAAATCTGAACTTCGTGCATGTCCCATGCTCTAAAAAAACTTTGAATGAGTACGTGGTGAGTGTGTTTGGGTGAATGACACTTTGAAATGTATTTCCGCTATAACATATCTTTTCAGCTTAATGTATGTGGAAAGTGATGCAGACCTAAAATACTGACCACTATCATGACAAAGGACCAATATCAAACCTGGGACTCAAACCCATGATCATTGAATCCAGGCATGCCTAAGGGAAGCAACTCTGCACAGGTATTTGGTGACGGATGACTGGAACACGGGTGTCACCTTCGAAGGGTTGAATGACATGAATCAGTTTGTATGGAATGTACCACAGGTGATGCTAAGCTGTGGGCGTCTAAGTGAATTTCAGGATGTAGTCAGTGATACAGATTCGTCTTTCGTGATCATGAAGTTATTTGCAATGTATATAAATGGTACCAGTGTTAAATGGTAAGACTACCACATATTTGATCAGTATTTGTGTTATGTTACAGCATATACGCTACTGTTAACTGTATATCTTTTAGCTGTAAAATATTTTGAATGGATATGAATGATGACGAAAAGGCAAATGTCTATTACTTGCTGTGTTAATTATGGATTTTAACTTCTGATTTACATCTTTTTACAACTTTCCCATTTTCATGGAAACTTTAAATAACTTTAGGACAGGTAAATACTTCTTTCCTTCACTGAAATGCCATGACAGGCTTTGCATTGTGTTCCTGTGTAGAACATGTACACAATGATGCTGGCATCAGATTAACTGTTTCAGCCAGAACCTTGTTATTGTGATTTGAAACCTCTGACTTTATCAGAGTCAATTGTCCACCAAACTTGTGGTGGAATAAGTAGCAATCAGTTCACTTTAACAGTGAGCATGTTGCTGCTGAGTAATATGTGCTATTTGTGTGAGCGTGACGTCTACTTTTCCAAGATAATTGAGATTCATTTTGTGTCTAGTCAGAAAGCAGATATGCACAACTACACGGATGTTTACAAAAGTCCATGATTTCTGTTAACAATTGTTTGTACTTTTCCCGCCACACTTTTCATTATGAAGAAAGTGCTGATGTCCAAATGAAAAAATAGTTTCATGTTTTACTTGGACATTGCAGGTTGAATAATCTTGAACCGGTTACTCGATCCCTTATATTCCTTGTCGAGGTCAATGGTGCTCATATCTGGGCTTGATGATTCTTTTCTTTCTGTTTAAATGTGTGTTTGAAGTAATATGTAGAATGTCTTGCTTCTTGAAGACAGTGAATTGAACGCATATCCTGTGCAGGTATTTCAGTGCTTTAGGTCTGCAAGGTCGGCCCCATTTGCTGTTCCTGTGCCTTGTAAAGTGTGCATGTTGACAATATAACAAATAGAGTGCAATGTCTTTTTCAACATATTTTACACAGAATGGTTTGTATGCTGATTTTGCTTACATGGGAGTAAATAAAACAATATACAATACCTTCAACAAGTGTGTGTTTCATCATTATCATTAACATGCATAGATGCATACATCCTCACTCTTGGGAGAAAATAGTAGGTGCGAATTATACATTGTGATAACACGCTTCTGGGGGCATAGTATCAGTATTCTCTGATAATATTATAAGTAGATCTTGGATAGAATAGGTCATCAGGAACCCATTCTTGCTAGAAAGGCGACAATGCTTGTCATAAGAGACGACCATTGGGATCGGATGGTCTGTCTTGCTGACTTGGTGATGCATCAGAAGGTTAGATACATTGAGATAACATGGATCTCTATGCATACGAGACCCGTGAAGATCCGGGGTATAATAGGTCTTAAGCAACCCATGCTTGCTGTAAAAGGTGACTCATGATGTCAATAACTGGATTGACTGGTCCAGATTCGATTATTTACAGACCTCTGTCATATAGCTGGAATTTTGCTGAGTGCGGCGTTAAAAAACAAACAAAACATGACAGCAGATGACAGCAGCTAAAATGGGAGTTACTCCCCTTAGATCTATTTCATTTGGAAAATATAAATATCTTGAGAAAGGCGCCTTACACTGTAATGTGATATTCTTACATTAGAGTGCGAGATGCAAAGTGTAAATTGCAACAGTTCGACAATTCAAGCAGTGAACATAGGAAATGTACTTTTCATATTAGAAGAGTGCATTGAAAAAAATGGGTCTCGGTCAATCAGTATCAGAAGGTTAGATACATTGAGATAACATGGATCTCTATGCATACGAGACCCGTGAAGATCCGGGATATAATAGCTCTTCAGCAACCCATGCTTGCTGTAAAAGACGACTCATGATGTCAATCACTGAAAGTCTGGTCCTGACTGGATTAGTTACAGACCACTGTCATATAGCCGGAATATTGGTGAGTGCCACGTTAGGCAACAAAGCAACCAACCAACTGTGCATACGATCAATAAGTTATGATAATACATTAGGTATGTATGGCTCATCCTGCTATTATGGACCAATATGATTATATATTTATGGGTTATACTGTTAATTTTGAGCATCAAATTAAAATCAATAAAAATATACAAAGTAACACAAGAATGAGATTCATATGATTTAATTACTAATTCATAGCTATGCACAAATAAAAATATACATATTTCTATACTTAGCTACTCAACGTCTGATAGAGATAATCAGATATGTCATTCTATTTAAATAAACACTTGACATATAATGAGAATCAGTTTTGTGTGTTATGGAAATAAAATATATCCCTATCAAAAGTGGGGAACTCTATTAATCGTGAGACGGCAATTTCATCCACATATACAGACAACATGGGCTAGGATTAACACAGCATACATGCAACATACAAATTACACCGATGAATACATAGATGAATGTCACCAGGTGAAACAAACACTCAATCAAATTGGATCTGTACAACCATACAATATTGGTTTGAACTAACGTTTATAATATTGTGTCCAAAGTTACATTGTGGTAAGCTGTTGTACATACAGTGAAACCTGGTTAATCAGGTTGGTTTAATGCAGCTTTGAACAGTATTTCGGTCCTATCATGGCGTCTCAGCTTAATGTAGGGGAAACGCCTAAAGTGATGCATTCCTCAGACATTTATCACTAATGTTCTCCCAACGAACACAGGTATGGTGCTGCCAAACCAAGAATCATAATCAGGGATAATCCCTCCTCCCGAGGCAAGGGAGTTAACTGACTATAAAGACTTGTTCCCAACCTTTTGAGTACTTTAATTAAAAACATGAAAAGATTTGCAAAATCTTTTGTCGCTGCCCAGTTGGCAGTGCACATTCTTTGCAAATCTTGCAGTCAACGAAATCTGCATGTTGAAATCCATGATGACTAGTTCATTACATGATTTTGATTGGCCTATGCATAGACTCTTAACTGTGGAATTCCTGCCTAGTTTGGCAAGGGTGAAAACTGTTAACTCCCTTGCCTCAGGAAGATGGGGCTAATCTGAAGTTAGAACCCATGATCAAAGTCTGCACGGTGAGCTATGGCCTGTGAGAGGACTGGACCACCAGTACACCCTGATTAAAATAAGCTATGGGTGATATAACAGTTATTTAACATAATGAAAACATGAGGAATACGAAATAATGGAATCTGAAGTAATATTTCAAAATCTTCCGTGTCTTGCTGAGTTACATGCAAAATTTTACCATGTCATAAAATATTTTATAATTTTAAAAAGGAAGTTTTGAGTCAAGTCTCTTCTTTCGAAGAATATGTTAATCATGAACTCTTTTTAATAAACATTCTATCATCATGATCCTGTCCCAGTTAGCACACCTACATCGGGTCGACATTGGCATTTAATCTGCCACTGTTGGCATTATATGAATAGAGAAGCTGTTTTTTCTTTGTTGTTATTTACTTATGGCAATTGTTAAGTCATAAATTTATTAGCGTAGGTATTCAAAACAGATATCTTATAGTTGTAAATCTTCGCAAATATAGAAAAAAAAAATAATGGCAAATGGAGTAACGATTATCAAATACAAGAGAATTACAAATGTGTCTAGTTTCAGCCATGACAGCAGTAACCATGTCATTAATATAACTTATTCATGTTTGGATTTAACATATTTATTTTACGGTATCACACCTTCACAAACAGAAGAAATCTTGTTCCGAGAGAATGTTTATATGTTGTGTGTGCACTAGCTTCAGCAAAAGCAACGAATAACCATGTGGAATAGTTTCAGCAAATACAGCAATAATTTCATCACTACAAGATTCATGTGTGGCTTTAAACAAATATTTTCTGTATTAAATCAACATAAGCAGAAGAAATTTTGTTTGGGAACAAATTTAATTTTTTGTCGGTACACTCATTTCTGTGTCAGACCAGAGTTACCGTACCAATTTCAGCAACTAAAGCAATAATTTCATCACAAGTTTTATGTGTGAATTTAAAAACCTTATTTTCGCATATAAAATCAATATAAGCAGAAACTGTTTTGTTTTGAAACAATTTTTACATTGTGTCTGTACACTCGCTTCTTTGCAACATACCTCACATCACATTTCATCAGAAGTTGTTACTGTAGCATAATTTCAGCCAATACAGCCATAATTTAATAATAACAATATTATGTATGGATTTAAAACAATTGTTTTATAGTATTATATCAATATAAGCAGAAGAAATCATCTTCTGGAAGAATTTTTACATTTTGTCTCTGTGCTCACTTGTCACATGACATTTCAGAAAGTTGTTACTGTGACATAAGTTCAACAACTACAGCAATAATTTCATCATAACAATATTAGTGTGAGTATATAAAAGAATTGTTTTATCATAATAAATCAATATAAGCTGAAGAAATCGTGTTTGGCGACAATTTTTACATTTTGTCACCGCATGTTCTCACTTGTATCACATCACATTTAAGTAAGTTGTTGCTGTGGCATAATTTCAGCAACTACAGCAATAATTCCATTATAACAATATTTGTGTGGGTATTTAAAACAATTGTTTTATCATAATAAATCAATATTAGCAGAAGAAATCATGTTTTGAAACAATTTTTACATTTTGTCTGTGTACTCTCTTCTGTGTCACATCACATTTCAGAAATTTGTTGCTGTGGCATAATTTCAGCAACTACACCAATAATTCCATCACAACAATATTCGTGTGAGTATTTAAAATAATTTCCAACTCCAGGAGAAACCAGGAAAGTAGTGAAACCAGACATGTGAAGAACTTGGTTGTATTTTGTACACAACAAACAGAACCCAAACCGAACACTTCTATGTCCGCTTCACTCACTTTCCCCGCCTGTCATTGAAACAGTTGATAGAAATCTCTCAGTTACACGGACAACTTTACATAACCAGTTTATTACCTATCTCAGCGCTTGGTAGACGAGGGCCCTCTTGGTGTCTGTCATGTCGACGTCCTCCCCGCTGATCAGACTCATCGACCCAGTGTAGCCAGATAGCGGCAACCCAACACTAAACATGGGGACAAGAGGTTCCCGGAACACCTCATCAAACTTGACAAGAACAATCCCCCTGTCCAAGTCAATGAAGGCCACTCTCCCCCTCCCCACATCCAGCACCACGCCATAGTGGAGGGTGGCCTGTGTGCCGGGAGTGTCGGACATGGTGTTCTGGTGACAGTCGCCCGGCTCCTCCTCCCGCCACACCGTGGTACAGATACTCTCCCCGTGTCCGCCACAGCTCCCTACACGGACACACCAGGAGCGACGCTGTATAGAAACCCACGGCCCACTCTCCACCTCTCCTGCCTCCCACACCCCCATCTCCAGGACATACCACGGTACTCCCTCCACCACCACCCGCACCCTGGTCTTTGTCTCCCAGTATGTTGGTGTGGTGGGGTGGGGGGTGAGGGTGGAGGGGGGTGGAGGAAGGGGGATGGGGGAGCTACAGGTCCCTATGTACTCCTGTAGCCTGTTCTGCCCCTCATCCCATGTGTCGGGCCGCGAGTTGACCAGCTCACCGTCTGTAGTTACGTGGCAGCGTTCTGCGTTGGCCCGAGCCGCGTCCAGGTGACGTTTAGGACCTGGAAATAAACATTGTATTTGTTGTGTAGCAAGTTTATTTCACTGTTTGTTACAAACTGAGACACAGAAAGAGATTTACTGAAAATATCGGCTGATTGCTTGCTTGTTTCCAAACAGCGCGCTGAATGTTCGTCTGTGTTTTTCATCAGTACAGAATATCTCCCACAACTGCGCTATATTAGCGCGCTAATTACAATGTAAAACTATTACTACGAGAATTCAAAATGCATTTCATTAAGAAACAAATGGATTAATTTACCGTAAAATGTAATATAAAAGAATTTTTGGTACACTTTTGATTTACCCCCATTGTGGAGATATCTGCCAGACGTGTGTTGTGCGTGGACGATGTTCGTGTATGAAATACGATCTCAGTGAGTGAATTTCCCAACAAAAGTGTTTGTGTGTGGATTCTATATGAATCTTTTACAGAATAGGATGAAAATAAACTAAAAAGTATCGTGTTTTAGGATATTTTTGACATTTTTGTGTTCATCATCCACCGCATGAACAGGTATATTCTATGTCCGCTTCAGTCACTTTCACCGTTACACCGTCACAGTCTGTGTGTCGCCATGTACAGGTGTGTGTGCGTGCGTGCGTGTGTGCGTGTGTGTGTGTGTGAAACGTTAAGTGAAGGACAGCACTGTTTAACTTTTCTTTGAGTGTCTCGCATTATGTTTTTAGTATTACTATTAGAGATCGCAACGCAGTATTTTCTCAGAATTTAGATTGGCACATTACCTCTCGGCCGTTTCTCAAAGCCCCAAACTCCCATATCAAATCCTACATGAAATTGTTTTATGCCTACAGTATTGAAGACGAAGTGCATTTTCTGATAACTTGTAGTCTTTATTCAGACTTCAGAATATATTTTGTGAACTGGGCCTTGTCTACAAATCCAAATTTCATGTTTTTATCTCCTACAGGTCAGACCATGTGCATTCTGCATGCGGTGTGATTATTGTTTTGAAATAACTCACACGATTGATCTTGTTATTGTAAATACACCCCGACTGATACACGTGTTGCTTTTTGTGTCGGGGTGTTATAAGGAAACAATTTAAGGTAACACACGGCACTACAACCCAGGGATAAGTTTTTCTCTCGCCTCATTGCTATCCAAATGCATCCCCAGTCTGCAACCCATGATTGCCGTAAAAGGCGACTAACAGGATCGGGAGGTCAGGCTCGCTGACTTGGTTGATGTATGTCATCGATCCCAGTTGCATTGATCGATGCTCATGTTATCAATCACAGGTTTGTCTGGTCAAGACTAGATTATTTACAGACAGCCATCATATAGTTGGAATATTGCTGAGTGCTGCGTTAAACAACAAACCAACCAAACCACACTGGATCACCAGTCTGCAACACGGGAATTTGAGAAATAAAGACGTCTGTTACCTCACAGAGCTCAGATAGGCTGCATTTTTGCCTAAAACACGCAAAAATGTATCAAAATTGTCGAAATAATTTTGACTTGCTTGCGTACAAATACAGTAAAATTTTGTTATAACGAACTCAAAGGAATCACTAATTTTAATTCGTTATAACCGTAGTTCGTTATAAGCATATATGCTTTATAGTGACAAGTTTTTTTTGTTCTAAACTTCCAATTTCTAAAATTACGCGGAGAGGGTGGACTCCCATATAACCACAATCACAATTACAATCCATCAACATTGCCCAAATAATACAAATACACATGAAAAGAAATTAAAACCACAACTGTATAACATTCTGTGTTTCACCCAATGTGAAATGTAGCGTACTATCAAATGTAGCATCTCTTTCCTAATCTTTATGTACAAGTCGAATGCAGGCATCACACAATCATAAACTCTACTACAGTGTAGTATGCATTGTGAGTTCATGAGACATTTTATACACTTGGGTCAGTACAGAACAGATTCATATTAGAAGTCACTTGAACTGCATTTTAAGCAGAATTATCCCTCTCTCATAGGGTAGATCATGACATAGTGAAGGTCAATATACTAGCATAGGTCATGTAGGTCGCGAACATCTGGTTTTTCAGTGACACATTATAACTGCCCCCAGCCCCTCCGTCTCCCAATGTGTTGAAGAAAACCCGAACATATTTCATGATTCAGCAGACATAATTCAAAATTGTCATATCGTTTTTAGTTTCAGCAAAATCAGTAAATGCGCTTTCCTGTCACTGGGTATTCCGATCCATCAACTGACTGTCTGGTTTGTTTACAGGCCGCCGTTGTATGCCAGGAGTACTGTTTCACCGCGTCAGACAACAATTACTTTTTTATGTAAATTGTGTGAGTGGCGGGTGAGTGACATGCTTACCCTTTTCGCGAACACCTGATGTCATCACTGATTTCAGTGATCCATTCATATTATTTTCACCGCCATTTTGCTTTTTACGCCCAATGGAATCTGTTACGGCAGATAATCTAGATAGATTATCCTTTGGCGTTGCACAATTAAGATCTATTTATTGTCTTTGGTAGTAATTTATACCGAAATAAATATTTTTTTGGAAATAAAAAAAGGGGGGGGGGGGGGGGTGCGCACCCCCGCTACCCCCCTCTGTATCCGCCCATGCTTTCACTCGTTCCCGGAAATACTTACACGAAACCAGTCTAGGTTGACATGTCAGTCCAACAATGTGTACAGTGCTTCCATAGTCTGAAAGGTGAGAACTATCTTTACACATTTAGGTATTGGCTACTTTCATTGGGTAAAAGTTTGGGGATCAACAACTTAATAATAAAACTACACAACATTACATAGACAGTGACAGATTGGGGTGCAATATCTCCCATGGACACAAAATCCTTAGATTCTCTCACAAGTTTATTTAAAAGATATGGCATTTTATGGTATTGACAGACCATTTTAGTAAATGAACCCCTGCAAGGGCGACACCACCTTACAATAATCATAAATCTCTGCTAAAAGAACAGCCCATTGTATGATTCCGATTCCGATTCATTATCATGGTATGAATATACATAAACGGAAAAAAGTAACCGTTACATATGCATCTTTCAATACAAATTTATGGAGACATCTCCTCGACTTTAATGTCGAGATTCACAATTCGCACGTTCATGTTCATTCACGGCGCACACTTTGAATGGTTGCGTGTTTGTCGGGAGCATGATACTCACACACGTTGTTTTGATTGTCAAAAGCACACAATACTTGTCTATCTATCAGGTGCTCATAAACAAAACACTTTTGGGAAACTAACGCTTACCCAATGCAACGGCTATGTGCCGTGGGTATGCTGCAAACAGGGACGGCGCAAAACAAAGTTGTCAGACACTTTCATGTTCATCGAAACACAATATCATCTATGACATGGCAACACTCGAAACGTACCACGGGCCGGTTGGAAATGTGTGACGTCATGTCAACAAGCCAACCGTATTCGGTTGGTGCATGTACGGAATCGATACCAAACTGCTACATAACTACCTCGGACAAGTCCTAGGTTGAGACCAATTAGTGGCAAAACCATACATAACAGGTTGAGGAAGCATAATATCTGACCACAACGTTCAGCGATATCCCAAATGTTGCCTCCACATCACCGTCAGTCACGTCTAGTTTGGTGTTGACAGCATATAAGGTTCAGAAGACAGGACTGAGTTGTCAGCGCGGAAAATCATGTAAGGGCCTACAGGCACGGAGAAGAACGTCTTACTGTCGCTTGCGTGACTCAACACCGTCAGTTTGGGTTTGGAGGTGTCATTGTATGGGGTGGCATCACAACTCAACTGAGAACACAACTCATCATTGTTAATGGTAATTTGAATGGCATGCGCTAGCGGGACGATATCGTTTGAGATTATGTTCTACCCTTTGTGCAAATCCAGGGACGTAACGTCACGTTACAGCAGGATCAATCCGACCACATGTTGCAAGTGTTGGAACAACTATTTTGAGGCAGCATAACATTGCTGTACTGTCATGGCATGGTGTTTCTCCATACCTCTTCCCAAAGGAATATGCCTGGGTTGAGATGGAACGACACTTACAACAGTATCAGAACCAGACGGTAACGATATAGCTAAGTTGGGCCAAGCTTTGCTTGCCATTTTGAACAACAACCCCCTGGCTGTTTTCAATCATCTCGTGTCTTCAATGCGCACCTGCTGCATCACCTGCATCAAATGGTGGTCCAATATTGACATTGTAAACTAAGTTGTTATACCCCCCCCTATTTTAGGACGTGTCGCTATGTTTCCGGTTACCAGGTATGAGTTTTGTCAACGAATTTGTTAGAATAAAACATTGATCAAACGAATGACTAAATAGTGTGTTGTTATTTGCAAAAACATAACATTTACACAACTTTATGTGAAGTGACCGCCTCCGTGGGCTAGTAAAAGAGCGTCCGCCCGAAGAGCAGAAGGTTGGGGTTCAATCCCTAGCCGCGACATTCGAAAAGACGGTAAAAGATGGCACCTGTTGTTACCCTGCCTGGCACTCGGCATTAAGGGGCTTGAACAAGGACTGGTTGGCTCGGAATCATTTTACCATGTCAGAGTAGGGTATTCATGTTAAACTGAGGCATGGTATCTGAGTGAGCTAGCACTATAAAATCGGCGTTATTTAAGTGCAATAAACATGAACGCGACGTTAAACCTCATTTTCCATCACATTTTATGAAGCACGGCTAATTTCAGAAACAATTTCAGTATTGAAACAAAACTACACGTGAAAGATAAACTCCTTCGATGTTGGGACAATGCTCCTTGTCAGCAGTTGAATTACAGAAGTCCAGCATAATAGCATCATCGATCTGTGTATACAGTGCATGTCGGAAACTTCAACAAGAACAGAACAGTAGAGATTTGTCTGTAAGCATTGTCACCTAACTGTACAAACCTTTTTCCAGACTATCGTTCTTTGCTTTCAGTTCCGTGAGTTTCTGCTCGTTTTCACTGATTATCTACAAGATAAAATAATCCAGCAATGTGTTGCCATGTTTTACAGGATTTCATAAAATCCTTGGTTGTACAGAAATCAACCAAGAACTGACAGTGACACTATTCAGGCAGCTGTTCACGAGTTCAATGGAGGATGACATTCCTTCAGTATTGAGACATAAACCAAATGACAAACTTAATCATCAACATTTTGAGATCCCGAACGAGAAAAAAATCGTAGTACAATTACACAAAGGGGATCAACGCATGAAAGAGATCATGATATTTCCGTCCAAGCATTGAATTAATACTTTGAAAATTCACTTTGCTAATGAACAGCTTGCAGACCCGTAAACTACCCCACACCCAGATCGTACCGATCTCTAAGCATATACATAACCATATACCATATACATGTATATCAAATCACAATACATTCAATTCAGTAAACCTTGCTATGAATATGTATATTTCAAAGTATCTCCCAATATATAGGTTTCAAATATCAGTAGAACATACTGATAATAATGACTTGAGCACATGAACTACACAAAGATAAAATACACACACACACACCTGTCTGTCTGTCTATCTATCTATACACGTGTGTGTGTGTATGTGTGCGTGCGTGCGTGCGTGCGTGCGTGTGTGAATTTCATAAACTATTTAAGATTAATCAGGTCAGTGCATGAGAAGCGGGAATACATACGCAGATTTTATGTTCGCTTCTTTTCGTCCTCATTTAAACGACAAAGACATTCATGGAGTGGCTGTTTGGGGGATATGTTTTTATCCTAGGTACATGTTAGTAGTCAGGTCGATAATAGATTAGATATCTGTTTTTCTATTGATATTTGTCCCTGCTATTTACCTCCATTGCAATTGCAGCCAGGTGGTTTTCTGTCAGTCGTCCTTGTTGGTATTGCCTCAGCTGGTGAATCAGAACGGGAGCTCTTGTGTGTCCTTTAGATTCCTGTTCTGATAAATACCAAAAGAGAACAAATTTCATGAAATATTTTGTGACCTATATCTATCAAACGTATAAAACTTTCAAATAAACACTGGATAGCTGGCAATTTTCTGGATGAGTGGAGATCTCTACAAAAGCGTTAGTTGAAGATGGTATGTCATGGGCAATTGCATTACACACTCAATGTAGTTGCTGCTAACTAAATACATCACATGCTGCAAGTTGTGGTTCACCTTTATTGTAGTCTCGGCCATCACACGTGTGGTCAGATTGTGATGTTACAGGACCATCGATCTGTAAGAAAAGGTACAAGTTAAATACTAGACAAGAACATGCGTTAAAACCAAGAACAAATTCATTCATCTGGTTTCCGAACGCATCCAATATATCAGTTTGGTAACAAAGCTTGTATAATCGTTTCAAGCTGTTTGTGTGCGTGTTTGTGTGCGTGCGTGCGTGCGTGCGTGCGTGCGTGCGTGCGTGCGTGCGTGCGTGTGTTGTTTATGGCCACATTCAGACAATCCAGTGATTGATATGATGAGAAATGATCTACGCTGTAGGGGTACGATGACACCAAATGTAATCTAATAGTACTGTCATGGATACATAGGATCATGGGATGGTGTACATTCATTTGTACACCATTTGTAAGAGCAAATTGAATACTGATATACTTGTAAGGTTCATCCAGAAGGGAATTTTTTAATGTTTCAAACATCAGAAGGGAGTTTCGTCACGGGTGGAACATGATTATTTTTCATGTTCTCTGACAAGAATGTTACAATGCTGAGAACAGATATGTAGACAAGTGTATAGATAGAAGACATGTGGTCATACTCACATGAAGTCTTCGCTTTTTACTTTTTGAAGGTCCTGTCTGTTCCCCACTTTCATCATAACCTTCTGTAGATAATGCTGGCAATGCTGGTACTGCAGGGACTCGTCCCGTGATGGTTGTTTCCTGTCTGTCTGGTGCACCCTGAAACAATGATATAAGATGACTTCCAAGTATCCTGGGGAACATGCATAATGTCTAGGTGTCTGACGTTCAGAAGTGGACAATCACACACAAGCTGATTTTATTTCTTAACTACAATTAAAGATATGAGCATTGTATCATTTTCCGAAAAATAAACAGAAACTTTAATGTTCATAAACCTATATTATTATTTTTACCAAAATTGGAAACGATCTGTAAAATATAACATAAAACAAACGTTAAACATGCAGACATCACACTCTGTAGCTAAACGGCAATACTCACGACTTCAAATCCTGGTATCTCCATGTCTAACAAAGACAAGACCGATGTGTGTCTGGTCAGGTATTCCATTGTAGCCTGCCACTCCACTGGAAAAGAAAGTACTTAAGCAGTACATTATCAACAATGAGTCATTAATTATCATATAACGGAGTAGTAGTAGTAGTAGTAGTAGTAGTAGTAGTAGTAGTAGTAGTAGTAGTAGTAGTATGTCAGCGGGTGAGTATGGTTTTACGCCGATTAAAGCAATAATCCAGCAATATCCCAGCGAGAAACACCAGAAATTGGCTTCACACATTGTACCTATGTGGGGAATCGAACCCAGGTTTTCGAATACTTTATCCACTAGGCTACCCCACCGCCCCGGTATTAGTATTAGTATTAGTATTAGTATTAGTAGTAGTAGTGGTAGTAGTAGTGACAGTAATTTTGTTATGTGCAGGACATTCAATTAAGTTCAGTTGAATGCATACGTTTCCAGAATCTGAATACATACCCGTGAATAATTTGTGGAGTTTTTTTTTTCTCTGATCCCTGTCCTGAAACAAGAAAGTCTATTTGTGATTGTTACCATTATGAATGTTTGTGAATGTTTTTATATGCACATTGTAAATTGCTGTTAAAAAGGTCATTTAATTTGTTATATATGCTATTAAAAATATGATCATACCTTCAGTACGTTGTCCAGATCTTGATTAAGCATGTCGAGTTCTCCCGAGTCTGCAGACAAACATCGACTATTATAACACCAATCAATCAATCAATCAATCAATCAATCAATCAATCAATCAATCTTTATTTCAAGTACTGAAAAGGCCATAGGCCTATAGTACATATATACATACAGTAGCAATGGGTGCAATAGGAATTACATATATCGTAACAAAATATCACATCTATAATGCAGAGGATCTGATGTTCATTGCATGATATATATACATTGAAAGATATTTTGTGACTGTTTCATTTTGGGATGACATGAGGATATAAAATTTGTCTATTCTAGGATTCAGATAAAAATATTTATGTATGTATTCTTTTCTGATATTTGCATACAATGGACAGACTAGCAAAAAATGGTATTCATCTTCTATCTCTTTGCAAGTACAATATTTACACAATCGGTTTTCCCTTGGTATCGCTAAATGTCTACCTTTTTCTATTAGAAGGTCATGAGAACCACATCTGAAACGGGATAGTGCTGTTCGGAATTTCTTAATATTTATATCCAAAAGATATTTTTCGGTCAGAATGAATGATTTAAAACAGGTGTAATGCTTTAACTTATTATGTAAGTTTAGTGAAGAGTACCACTTTTGAAAATACATATCTTCTAGCCTTTGTCTTAAATTATATATGAAACGATCTGGTACTGTTACATGTTGCTCTCTCCAAATGTACTCATACCCGCAAGATTGGAGTATCTTTTTGACACCCGAGGCCCAGTTATTTTTACCTCTGCTATCGTAAAGAATCATCATGTTATAGCATTTCTTTTGGAATCTGGTATTTGGCATTTTAAGCAATTTTATCCAATATTTTATTACTTTTATGTAACTGAATATATACATTGGGTATCTCCCACATTCCCCGTAAACTGTTTACACTGTAAACTGGAGTGTTGGAATTTACTCCTAAAAATCTTTTATACGCAAATAGATGTACCTTCTCTATTGTATCATAGTTCTCTAGGCCCCAGACCTCAGCACCATAGAGTAAAATAGGACTGATCTTAGTGTCGAAAATCTTAGAGAATGTTTCAAAGCTAATATTTCCAAGGGGTTTTAGGTTTTGTAAAATGCCAATTAAAATCTTTTTGGCTTGTAGTGCGGCTTTGTTGCAATGCAGTGACCAAGTAAGTCGATTTGTAAAATGTACCCCCAAATATTTGTAACTTCTTACAACCTCAAGTTTATCACCTTTGTATAGCCATTTTTCTCGTTTTGATAATTTCCCTCCATTTTTGAAAACTACAACCTTTGTCTTATCGATATTGACCTTCAATTTCCATTTGTTACAATAATACTCAAGTTCATTTATTAACTTTTGAAGTCCAGGTACTGTGCTCGAGAACATAACTATATCATCAGCAAAAAGGAGTAGGAAAAGTTTAATAGTTTCTGGATGGAGTTGGATACCCTCGTTACAATTTTCAGATATTTGTATCGAAAGTTCATTTATGAAAAATGAAAACAGGAATGGACTTAGAATACATCCTTGTCTAACCCCAATATTACAGTAGAAGGAATCAGATAAGATGTTATTGTTTCGAACACAGACCTTCACATTGTGATATATACAACATAGTAATTTACCAATTTTACTACTGATACCTTGAGATTTGCAAAGGGACCACAACATGTTTCTGTTAATTGAGTCAAACGCCTTAGCAAAATCAACAAATATAGCATACATTTTTTCTCCTTTTCGTGCAAAATATCTCTGTACAAGTGTCTGCAATACAAATAAATTATCAATTGTAGAGTATCCATGCCTGAAACCGGCTTGTGCTTCATCTATCTTATTAAAGGAATCTGTCCAAAATACTAAACGTTTGTGTATAATACTGGTAAAAATCTTACTGAAAACACTCAAAAGAGTTATACCCCTATAGTTATTGGTGACATTAGTTGATCCCTGTTTGTGCAAAGGAATTACTATCCCCAGAGTCCACTGTTCTGGAAAATAAGTCTTTTCAAGCATAACGTTAAAAAGAATTTCAAGGTAGGGGAGGAGAATATCGGACGAATATTAAAAAAATTCAGGAATCAAATTATCTTCACCAGCTGCTTTATTGCTTTTTAAGTTTGCGATGCTTTCTGAAATTTCATTTCTTGTTATAGGTGAATCAAGAATATCTGAAGTTTACTGACAAAAAGAGTTATCAAATACATTCCATTCGTCGATATCAAAACATCTTTCCTCGTTCTCTGTAGAAGTTGAAAACAGATCCCTGAAATAGTTAAACCAATCATCAATTGGAATATTGTTTTGTGTATAACGATTAGTGTTTAGCCCTTTAAGAGTGGCCCAAAATTGTTTAGAATCGCGCATACAACGTTCAAGTTTTTCCTGTTTCTCTTTGAAAAAATTCGTTTTCTTTTCTCTGCATACACTATTATATTTATTTCTAATATAATTATACTCATATAATGAGTTATTATCCTTTTTTCTCCTAAAATTGTTTAAATATTTACATCTTTCCTTTTTGAGTAGCTCACATTCACGGTCAAACCACTGTTGACTAGATGTGTTAGAAGTACACACTCTTTTCATGTCGCTTGCTGCCGTGCACAAGGCCTCTGACATGTATCTAACACTTTCGTCTATATTGTGTAACACTTCGTCAACAGCCTTTTCTAATAAAGAGTAGCATTCACTGCTCAACAAGTTATACATAAATTGGTCAGCTTTATCATTGACCCAAACGAATTTGGAAGCCTTCTTATTACCATGAGCTTGCACGGGTTTAGTCTGCACAGAAGTATATAAGCTCGCCATGACAGGAAGATGACAGGATTCCGTGCGTGATACAATGGTGAAATTACAGCATACGTCAAACAACCCAGATGAACAGATTATGTAATCTATGACGCTAGCACCCTGATTGCCAATAAACGTATAGTCTCCAACTTCTGAGTCTGACCCACATCTTCCATTCATGATATGTATATTTAAGATACTGCATAAATTTATCAAACTTTTTCCAAAGTTGTTTAACACATTATCTGCTGACGCTCGTACCATGTTAAAATGGTCGAGTAGAAAACTATACACGGAAGAATTATCATTTTCTAAATATTCAAGAATATCATCTTCAACAAAATCCGGCTCAGTACCTGTGCGTGCATTGAAATCTCCACCTAACATAATATAATAGTTGCCGCAGTGAGAAAGAACATCTAGTAGCTCCTCCTGCAACAATAGCACACCGTTACTACAATCAGGTGATAACGCACTGTACCAGCGTGACGATTCTGGGTGAATATACACACATGAGTAAACTACATCCTTATCTATATTAAACATGGTTTTGTCTAATAACACAAATATTCCACTTTTACGGATTTTTGTCCATTTCACAAAATTCTCATACCTTTTTCTTATAAGAAGTACTATTCCACCTGAAAGGCGGCCGAAGTCAGATATTTTTTCTCCATGTTTTGTTATAACCTTAAAATCTGGAAATATGGATAGTAAGTCAATATCTTTGGACCAGGATCCTGTAATTTAGCCATCAGCCCTGATACATTCCAAAATAAAAATTGTACATCCTTGTTGATAGTTCTGTGGGGTACACTTGTTTGAAGCACCCGTAAATTGTCATGGCCCTGGCCACACCCCTATCTCACAGCCTTCCGACCAGGGGTCTGGGAGCGAGAGGTTGACCTAAGATAACGTCTCCTTTGCTCCCCGCTCCCAGAGTCATCCTGTGTTGTCCGTGTGTCTCTCCTGTCACCTTGTCTAATGTCTCTACCTTGACTCTGCTGTGTGTTGTCATTTCCTTTTTGGCGTCTAATATCCTCTACGATTTTGCCTCCTTTATAGAAAAATCTTTTAGTCGGATTTTCAGTTCGTAATTTATTGAGTTCTTGTCTTTGATTATATGTCAAGTCATTTGCTACGCCATATCCCATGTCTCTAAGGGTTTCTCTTAATTGGATAGTGTGCATCTTGTCCTCCCAATGACACATTTTTACAATCAGTGGGCGTGGATTATGGTCACTTTTTGAAGAGATTCTGTGGGCCCGTTCAATGTCTCTATGTTGCAGTGGCGCTTTCTCGTCCTTGGCTCTAGCCCTGTTAATTACATCTACTGCTTTGACTCTGCAAGTACTGTAGGACTCATCCCCACTCTCGGGCACGTCGTAGAGGATAATATTATTCCTTCTACTTTGTCGCTCTTGATTTTCGACTCTTGACTCCAACTCACTGATACCATCCAAATAACTCTCTATGTCTTCTACTCTATTATTCATAGCATCTATATCAAGTCTTAGGATAGCTTGTTCTTCTTTCTGGTGATCGATCTCGTTTTTAATAACACGTACCTCTTCTTTAATAGACTGTATTTCCTGTTTCACTGAGGTAATATCTTTTGATATTTTGTTTTCCGAGTCTTTAATCTGCTGTATGATTGCTGCTTTAACATCAGATAGGTCGTCACCGATGGGTCCAGGGTTGAGCTCGATGTCACCTGCTAAGAGGAGAAGGCTAACCACCGGGTATCTCCAATGGTCGTGTGTGTGGTTCAGTTTTCGTGGTGTAAACAAAGTTCCCTTTTCAAAGTAATTTATGCTAATCTCACCTCGGCAGCACAACAGCGGTTGGTAGTCCATCGTAGTTAGAGTGTAATCCATCGTAGATCCAGTGACTGATCCAAAGGTCCACAATGTAAGTAGAAGTGTGGTACACAGCATTATCCGATACGCCATTGCTGTCCCGCCCGTCCACTGTGAGTGTGGGGAGTATGGCAACACTTTCTCAACTTGTTTGCAGCCTTTCGGGGGAACGAAAGTTCCGATTCGTGCTCTCCATAACTGTAGGGGTATTCCCATTTCTAGTGGAATGGTATGATTTAGCCGATCTTCATATATACTAAGGATTATGCTATTTTTCTTTGGAGCTGTCGAGCATGCACCCAGCCACCCAGGGGAGGTAACTATCATTTTATCACCAATCAATACGAGGTTACCTTTTCAATAAATGAATGACTATATGTCTTGTTTTGAAAATTGCAGAGACAAATAGAGGGAAGCAATCTGTTGCAGGAAAGAAATACTGCAGCAAAAGGGGCATTTAAGAAATATCTCCACATGACTCTTAGCTGCAGATACTTACGACTTTCAAGATCTTTTCCATCTGTTTCATGTACCTCCATTTCCAGCTCGGTTGTCTGGCTACCTTCCTTCAGCACTGGCTGAAATGTAAACAGTCATGTAATCTGTGTTTCTTAAGATATAATATTGGTTGATAAAGAAGTTTAATATAATCCTGATCTTATCAGATTGCAGTTAAAGATAATATGCACATTTCCTAAATATGCAATAATCAAAATATAACATTGATTAATAAGATTAATTTTGTGAAACTATAACCTGGCTAGGAACGTGAGATTCTTGTTAGTTACATACTGGGATGTTAGATTTTTTTCCTGCATTCCTCGATTCAATGTGAAACCTTCCTGCAACAAGCAAAAACAGAAATGTGTTGACATTTTCAGGAGTTTGAGAGACATTTGACCAGCAGCAACATGCTGTCGTTGTAATTTCGATTTATTCATATTGCATCGATTAATAAACAACAATATTAAACAGTAATTATATGTTGAAACTTACCCATTAGTTGCTCATTGTCTGGACTTTCGACATGGACAAACTGAAAAGTTAATGAAACGTTACCTCCCTTGATCTTGAAGAAAACAAGGTAATCCAATTATTGGCAAAACATTTCAGCAAAAACTTCTTTAAATCTTAAGATGCCGTTAGAACATTGTATTCCGAGATTTTGTATTTTAATATACTAGCTGCATTAAATACACGATTTACAGTATTTTTGGAAGAACATTTTCGGTGATTATAGATATGTAGGTCACACCTTACCATCGTAAAATTTTGTTTCGATTCTGTATATTCTTTTCGACCCAAAGCTGAAAGATTGAAAATACAAAGAGAACGTACAATCACAATTAAGTTGTTGTATTATATATGCCTTTGAAATATATCAATTTATGAACTCTCATCTCACTTACATGTTATATACCAGTTGAACCACTATCAAGGCAAATTCCCACTGTTACAACATGTTTAAGTGTAGGAGGGAATAACGAGAGACAGATGGGAGAATGGAAAGATGAAGCACACACAGAAGGAGGAAGATGCAATGGTTACAGAATGAGAGATGGAATAACTGGTGAAGCACAGATGGAAGAATAGGGATACTGGGTAGTAGTGGTAGAAGAAAGGAAAGAGAGAAGAACATTATTGATAACAGTTCAAATACAGAAATGTAACATGTGATCTATGATATGTGGAGGTAAGACAGAGTAAAAGTGATGTAAGAGACGAGGTGCTCGAGGAAAGAATGAACAGCTTGACAAGGGATGAAGGGGAGGGGTGCGTGGTATACGGGACCAATTAGATGATTGGGATGAAGTACGACCAGAATGTCTCCTGGAGGAAGGTCATGGGGAGAGGTATTGTAATGAAGGCTTTGTGGAGTACAGGTGAATAAAGGCCAATATGAGGAATGGAGGTTTAACGGGGCAGGTGGAATGGAGGAGGGGACGAATTAGGACATCCAGTATCTATTTGGCTACTTTGTGTTCCAAGGACATGTCAATCATCTGTGTAATTATCTACACTACATACCTTTCGTCAAGTGGGCCATTTTAACCTCGTGATACATCTGAAGCGTTTTATCTTTGATCATGACCTGAAATAAAATATATAGACAATGTGATTTTCATCATCATATTTTGCTTGCGATTCATAACCTGATTGTCCGTAATTTCTAGACCTACCGATCTTAGAAGAGGAAACATATTCTTCTGTTGTCTTATTCCGTCATGTAGGTCTGACAACTGAGCCTCGTGTGTGGAAGAGAGTTGCCTGAAGCCGCCCAAGGCTGAAATGAATAAGAAGAAAGAATATCTTTTACATCGGAAATAATTGTTCCAAATGTCATCATATCTCCCACCCCCAGTAAACATTACACAAAGCAGTTTTATAAAGAAACATCGATAATAGCTCTATACTGCATTAAGTAGCGGTTATTGTTTTAGCCAAGTTCATGGTTATAACATTCTTTCAACACATGCATTGCCTTCATGGATGGAAATACTCACATTCATAGTGACCTTTGCTTGTTATAAGCCCATGTGGCTTGTCCTCCAGACTATGGTGTAGTGGATGAACCTGCAAATAAACAAAAGTACCAAAGTGGCATTAATACACAATATCTATCTATCTATCTATCTATCTATCTATCTATCTATCTATCTATCTATCTATCTATCTATCTATCTATCTATCTATCTATCTATCTATCTATCTATCTATCTATCTATCCATCTATCTATCTATCTATCTATCTTAAGGTAATTAATGTTAGCAACTTACAGTCATACGTTTGTAACTATATATTTTCAGCAAACTGAAATCCCTGAGTAGATATTCAATCTGTTTCTTCCAAGCATCTGAAATGTTTTTGAAAAAAAGCAAAATTACATAAACCTTAAAGTATGTGTAATAGGTACCAACATTGTAACTGAGAGTCGTATCATCAGGGTAATTTGGGTTGTAATTTGCACATATCTCTCTCATCGTTATTTATTGTGATTTTGTAATAAACATTTACCATCAGACAAAACATCTATTTGTTTCTCCATCCTTTCTTTTTCCTGTAAACATAAAATGAAAACTTTGTTAATAATCAGCAACTCTGGAACAAACGGCCCCGAGGGAACCAGTTATGGCTATTCAATGAACATGTTGTTATCACTGTAAAACGTTTTGTCATGGGTAGGTTTGTGGAAATATATAAACACCATATGGAGGTAGGGTATTGATACGACTGACTGGTATTAATAGCAACTAGTTGTTATTTAAGTGTTCACTGCATAAAAGAAGGCCATATGGAGTAGACGTGGAAGCTCTAACATAACATGTTGTTGGTCTTATTGTTTGTGAGTGTTTGGCAATCCTTCCCAGGAAACAAACTCATGAGATGCATTTGTTCATGTCATCCCCACGGAAGTGACTACTCAAAATATCTGTGAAGAAAAATACCTGTCTCAATCGAAACATTTACACCTCTAAAACTTGCCATGATATGGTTAGTGTTACAACATACATTACCCTTTCTGCCTCACACATTTGGGACGTCAGTTGCTTAATATCAGTTTCATCTAAAATGAAGAAAATGCAAGTCGTCAACAAAAATATTGTTAGCTGAACATAGAATAATTTTTTGTATCACCAGTACATAAGAAATGCTATAGTGTTCATTTTCTCTTTCTTTCACCAAATTTGTCAGATTAAAAATAACATTCATGATCTAACAAGGATGTATATATATTAACGACAAAGAGTCTGGTTTTGACTATAGAGTACTGAATTTATTGTCATATGTAAATATACTTACAGGTTCCAAATCGCCACTTCCGACCGCTTGCGTGTGGCATGACTGTGTTGGTTTCATCCACGATATTCACACAGGAGGACAGGTCCACCATACTGAGATCCTCTGCTGCTACAGCAGATGGGTACACCGACCTGGAACACGGTTTTTACAAAACTGAACTCATATCATGTGATGGTTTCAAACAATCATTTAAGGCTTTAAGTTAAGGCTTCTTCCTGCAGACTCATCTACGAAAGTAATTGTATTGTTTGATGCTTTATGATGTTAATACGACTACTAATGTTACTGATGGCAATAAACATTAAGTACACCGACTCAATACAGTCTACAGTTGCTATAACTTAAGACAAACCTGAGTCTGTCCCTCTCCTCCCGTGACCTACACACCAGCAGAGTGTCCCCCTGTCGGTTCAGTCTCCTGGCCACCTCAAGCATCAACGTCGTGGCTCCACTTCCGGGCACACACTTCACCTGGACATCCTTATTGTTTATGTTCTCCACCAGAATGATACATTGTTCTTTGGTGAGAAATCTCAGACAATCGCCATCAGTGTCACCAGTATCTTTAAGCACCGACTTTGTTTCAGCAACACCAGCCCAGAAAGCAGTGAGGACTTTCTCATATCTGCCAGGTGTCATTACCAAAGAATCTCTTGTGACAAAATGTGAAGAATCATTTGCCAACTTCTTCAGTCCAGTCTCAAATGAGGCAGCGTCCCCGAGGATTGAAGTATGAATGACTCCATGTATAGAGTTGACATCTTCATCCGTGAATCTGCTGAGTGTCTCTATCACTCCTCTGGCCACTGATGTATTGTACATCACTGCTTCAGGAGACTCTGCATCCCCATCAATCAGTGACAAAACTATCACAGGTTGTGTAGGTAGTGCCAGGAATACATCACATACTGTGTGGCGTGGACGGGGTGATGTGGGGAAATCTAGCACTACTGATAAGGAATGGGCCAAGAACATAAAGCATGGTCCAGCCTTTGGGCTTGGAAAGTCTACCACTTCACTGGTCAGAGGATCAAATACAAAGTCGAACGCGTGATTTTCTATGTGTTCAATGAGTTGTTCTTTCACTTGTGCTAAAGGGGTTCTTAGGTTTGTTGGCACAATATTCTGACCATCTGAAAATATACAAATATACAGTTCTTTGAAAGTTTGTCCACTGCACGTAGAATGCCAATTATGTGACACATTATGTTGATAAAGGCTGATGATACAGAAGATCTAAATATAGTTACATTATGTATAATTCTATTCATAGATCAAATAAACCGAATAACTTACCTGATGTATTTGTGTATGTTAAGGGCACTATCAAAGTTTTAAGGTGCAAAGCGTTTTGGTGTCTTTCGAAGATTTTAATAATATGTATCTATAAATAACCTCAACATACTCAACATGTCCTGGCTATAAACTATATGCTTTGTTTAAATTTATTGAAGGCACTCCGTAAAATGATAACTTTTGTTACCTTTTTGAATGAAGTAACTTCTTATTTCATAGAGACCGTCTCCAATCTGTTTCAGGTCAGGACGAAATAAGTCGTTTGTCCCCAGATATAGAACATGCTCATCCTCCTTTGCGATATTTTGCTGGAACATGAAATAAAACGTGAAGCTTGCAATGATAATTTGAAATGAAACTGGTACAGCTTTATCGATCATTGATGACTGTGACACAAAGAAACTCTTTAGGGAAACATCTTGTGATTGTCGCCTATTCACAGATAAAATGATGTTAATCTTGACAACTGTATAGAATGATAGTAAATATCAATAATATTTCCCCGATCTTGTATAGATGTTTTCTTAAATGTTGTAACAAATATATATGCTCTTACTAGTAGCTTCCACATGCTGCCTGAAATGATTAAACATCGAGACATTAAGAATATGATAAAAAAACATTTCCATCGACAAGTATTACAATATATTCTCTCTTAACAGAACACTAGTAGAGCATAAGAATATTTTGTTTTATGGAAGGATAGATTTGTTATCAGCCTGTGTAAAATTATGCTACAATAATTTGGCAAGGCAGATCAAGGAAAAGAACATAACAGTAGATTTACCTTTATGAGCATCCTTAATGCATTTAGTAAACTTTAAAAGAAACGGATATATCATTAGAATTCAATCATTTAACGAATCTACCTATGATCGTCGAACTTTGGTGCTGTGTGATGTAATTTCCCTTATGTCGCAAAGCTTTTCGATAAAATACAAAATTGATTCACGCAGTGTACACATTAAATTATCACTTCCTTTATTACTTTTGAAAGTTACACGAGTTTGTGCAAAGTTGCGACACTTATGCGTGCCTACAATTTGTCATCGTGGGTCCGAATCCAAGATTAGCCCTTATTCTATTTCTTGTTGTGTTAGCACTATACTCATTCTCGCGGGTTTCACTAAAACCTTCCTCCCACATCAAGCGTATATGCCGAGATATTATTTAAATTATGTTTAAAGAGGCAACTCACTCACTCATTGAGCATACAGAGGCTTAGTGTAAGTTCCCGAATATTAATGTTTCCTGAATAATATTCAATATAATCATCATCATCATCAGGAAATAGCATTATTCTATTTAACTTCATTATTTATCGTGCTTTGTAATAAACATTTACCATCAGACAAAACATCTATTTGTTTCTTCATTCCTTCTTTTTCCTGCAAACATAAAATGAAAGCTTTGTTAATAATCAGCAACTCTGGAACAAACGGCCCCGAGGGAACCAGTTATGGCTATTCAATGAATATATTCTTGTCCCTGTAAAACGGTTTGTCATGGCTTGGTTTGTGGAAATATACAAACACCATATGGAGGTAGGGTATTGATACGACTGACTGGTATTAATAGCAACTAGTTGTTATTTAAGTGTTCACTGCATAACAGAAGGCTATATTGAGTGGACGTGGAAGCTCTCACATAACATGTTGTAGTCTCATTGTTTATGAGTGTTTGGCAATCCTGCTCAGGAAACAAACTCATGAGATGCATTTGTGCATGTCATCCCTATGGAAATGACGACTATCTATGAAGAAAAGTACCTGTCTCAATCGAAACATTCACACCTCTATACCCTGCCATGATACGGTTAGTGTTACAACATACATTACCCTTTCTGCCTCACATATTTGGGCAAATCGCCAATTCCGACCGCTTGCGTGTGTCATGACTGTGTTGGTTTCATCCACGATATTCACACAGGAGGACAGGTCAACCATACTGAGATCCTCTGCTGCTACAGCAGATGGGTACACCGACCTGGAAACAGGTTTTTACCAAACTGAACTCATATCAAGTGATGGTTTCAAACAATCATTAAGGCTTTAAGTTAAGGCTTCTTCCTGCAGACTCATTTATACGAAAGTAATTCTATTGTTTGATGCTTTATGGTGTTACCTAATTTAATACGACTACTTATGCTACTGATGGCGCCAACCAATAAGTACGCCGACTGCATACAATCTACATTTGCTATAACTTAATACAAACCTGAGTCTGTCCCTCTCCTCCCGTGACCTACACACCAGCAGAGTGTCCCCCTGTCGGTTCAGTCTCCTGGCCACCTCAAGCATCAACGTCGTGGCTCCACTTCCGGGCACACACTTCACCTGGACATTCTTATTGTTTATGTTCTCCACCAGAATGATACATTGTTCTTTGGTGAGAAATCTCAGACAATCGCCATCAGTGTCACCAGTATCTTTAAGCACCGATTTTGTTTCAGCAACACCAGCCCAGAAAGCAGTGAGGACTTTCTCATATCTGCCAGGTGTCATTACCAAAGAATCTCTTGTGACAAAATGTGAAGAATCATTTGCCAACTTCTTCAGTCCAGTCTCAAATGAGGCAGCGTCCCCGAGGATTGAAGTATGAATGACTCCATGTATGGAGTTGACATCTTCATCCGTGAATCTGCTGAGTGTCTCTATCAGTCCTCTGGCCACTGATGTATTGTACATCACTGCCTCAGGAGACTCTGCATCTCCATCAACCAGTGACAAAACTATCACAGGTTGTGTAGGTAGTGCTAGGAATACATCACATACTGTGTGGCGTGGACGGGGTGATGTGGGGAAATCTAGTACTACGGATAAGGAATGGGCTAAGAACATAAAGCATGGTCCAGCCTTTGGGTTTGGAACGTCTACTACTTCATTGGTCAGAGGATCAAATACAAAGTCGAACGCGTGATTTTCAATGTGTTCAATGAGTCGTTCTTTCACTTGTTCCAAAGAGGTTGTTAGTTTTGTTGGCACAATATCCTGACCATCTGGAAATGTACAAATAAACAGTTCTTGAAGGCACGCTATTACATGAAGAATGGTCCCATGCCAATTCTGTGACACCGCTAATTAACGAGTATCACATAACAGAATCTTAATTTGCAGACTGTGATTATCATGTGGACGGATGAGTAATTCTTTCCTACACATTATATTGATAAAAGACTACAACACAACAGATCTAAATATGATTACAAAATGTTCTATTCACTACATAGATCAAATTAACCAAATAAGTTAGCCCATATATGTGTGTGTTTGGACAGCACTGTTAAACGTTTCAAGGGGTAACACGTTTTGGTGTCTTTCGAAGATTTTAATAAAATGTGTATGAAAATAGCCTCACCAAACTCAACAGGAGGAAGTCCATGCTATAAAATATATGCTTTGTTGAAATTATTGAAGGCAGTCCGTAAAATGATTACGTTTTTTACCTTTTTGAATGAAGTAACTTCTTATTTCATAGAGACTGTTTCCAATCTGTTTTAGGCCCGGACGAAAGAAGTCGTTTGTCCCCAGACATAGACCATGCTCATCCTCCTTTGCGATATTTTGCTGGAACATGAAATTAAACATGACGTTTATACTGACAAAGTTAAATGAAACTGAAACAACTTTATTATTGATGACTGTGGCGTTAAACAATGTTCAACTCTTTAAGGAAACATTACTAGTCTTGTGATTGTCGCCTATTTATAGAAATAAATGGTATTTAATCTTGGCAGCTGTACAGAAAGATAATAAATATCAATAATTATTTTCCTTACATGCATATATGTTTTCTTAAATTTTGTAACAAATATATGTGCACTTACTAGTAGCCTCCACATCCTGCCTGCAATTATTAAAAATTGAGTAAAAATCAAGAATATTTTAAAAACATCTCCATCGACAAGAAATGCATACATTCTGGGAATAGAAGGCAGGTATATATTTGTTATCAGTCTGTGTACAATTATATCACATTAATTTGACAAAACCGATCAATAAAAAGAACATAACAGTAAATTTTCATTTATGCGCATCCTTATCATATTAGCAAACTTGAAAGGCAACATATATCGAATGCCATTAAGAAATGTTACAAATATTATATTTTGGATAACACTTTATTAGTAAAGTACTCATTCTGGTACTTTTGGGGTGTTGAGTCCCATCTAGGATTCGAGCCCACACTCCTAGAGTGTGGCACCTAATCGCCAGCACACAAAGTCAGCCATCGAGGCAAAATGAACGTCCCCCAATTGGTAGTTTAGATCAGACTCTTTGTGTATCCCTCTGACAAGTATAAATTGGCATGGCTCTCATGGCTGAAAGCTATGAATGCACAATGCCTTTCATACAATATGATATAATTGAAATTATGTTGAAAGTGGCGTTAAACTCACTGTCTCATTTATCATGCAGAGGAATCTTGTATGTTCTCTTATATTAATGTTTCTGACTTATAGTCCATAGTTATCAATGACTTAATATTCTGACAGTTTAACATATGTGATGATTCATTTTTCCATAAAACACTAGTTTCCATAATCGTCTATTCTATGCTTGAACCTAACGTTTAGAATAACCCCGATTTAAAACTAAATCCACATCTTACATAACAAACAGTTCAAATCCTTGTTAGCCTTCGAGTGAGTGAGTGAGTTGGGTTTAATGCCGCTTTTAACAGTATTCCAGTTATATCACGGCGTGTCAGCTTAATGTGGGAGGAAAGCCCGAAGTGATGCAGGTCTCAGACGTTTACCACTTCGGTGAAACCCACGAGCACCGGTATGGTGCTGACAAACCTAGAAACATAATCGGGGCGAACCGGGATTCGAACCCACAATCATAGGTTCCCTGGAGTGCCCAAGGGAAGCAAATCTGCAAAGCGAATCGCGGCGCCTTAGACGACTGAGCCACCCGTGCCCCCTGTTACCCTTCGAAGTCAAATATCTTTATATACAACACTGCTTTGAGTAATGTTAGCTGACATACATAACAGCTTAAACTTATATTTTACACACTACTCCAGATATGAACTGTATCTATCACATTCACATAAAGTTGCATCACTTGATACATGTTTACGAACGTCAAATACAAATATATAATACTTCATAAAAGCGACAAAAATCATGTTGATAATCATAAGAAATCTCCATTAAGTCCATCGTACAATCTCAACTATATCATAAGCATGTGTTTATGAATCACTATCAAATAGTAATGATACCAGGGGTTCGCGAAAAGACGAGCAGACCTTCCCCACCGGTCTCACCTGCCATAAATACATGCAAAGGCAAGTCAGTTATTCACCTGAATAAACACGGGAACATATGGTACAAGTCAAACTAGGGAATTGCATGGGCAATAATTCTGTAACTTTTGCCTCAAATTTCGAAATGTCTATCATAAACGTTTTGAAATATTTACTGACGCTTTGAATGTTGTGATCCTGACCAAACAACTTTAGAGTGAGAGTTGTATGACAACGTGGAAAGGGCATCGTGGAGAGGACAAGCACGACTTTACCTAAACAATTGAGAAATGTACACCCATAAAGGCTGGAATATTGTTCAAGATAAAAGGGAAAGTTAACTTGGCTATTTGGCTATTATTGAACAATCTAATACCATCCATATACCTGAAGCCTAAATTAAACTTAGTTGCCAAATTTCCTTGCTTTGAGTTTGCCAACCTCGAGCAATGATGACTCGGATGTACAATGAAATAGATAAGCAAGGATTGGATAAGTAGCTTAATTGGTGGATGAATGACTATTGCAGAACTTAATCATGGGTGCCTATATATTGATTACATTTATGTATCTAGGCATTCTCAGAAGTCGATATTCGACCCAACTGCCGTCTTAAATTAGCTTGGGTAAGAGTTAAAATATTTCGGCACTTTTTCAGCAGTTTAGTGTATAGAAATGTCCTTGGCAAATGTGTTGTACGCTTGAAATGAGTGATAAAGTGTTTTGTCTTTATGATGCACGCATGCACACACAGAGCAGTAAGTTAGACTCTTTTTTCTAGTGTGTTCTGTGTATTATTGCAACTGCTATAGTAGTGATTGGACGTTCAATTCATTGCAATTCACAAGCGTGATAAATGCTTATGCACAACATATACATGAAATTTGTTTGTAAAACACTGAAATATGTATCAAAGTGTCCCTTAACGATTGTGAATCAATACAGCAGCCTATGTATCAAGACTTCTTCTGATTAGTTCCCTTTTCTAAGGGTTGTTAGATTCACCATGAACAATTAGTTCTGTCTGGAGGATAGTGTAGAGATAGTAATTGAATATATTTTGTCATATTATGTTGTTTCGTCTGACATATACAATTCTGTAGGTACAATATATGTTGTGTCAAATAATAATTACAGTTAATATATCACGATACGAGAAGAAGAAATCATTTAATAAGATTTAATTATATTTTTGGCCAAGCAACGTCAAGGTTATGTTCCAAATGTGTACACAGAATTGAAGTCACAGCCGTAATCAAGCCTATGGGTAAAGGAACCACGTGGTCGGTATTGAGTTAAGAGTGGATTTCTAATCTACAATGTCATCCCTCCAAAATAAAAAAAATGAAGTGGATAGCTTCGAAACTGACGGTGTAAGTGTTTTCTTTTTACCACAAAACAATGATTATGAGGAAGCTACCGTGTGTTCATCTGCATATATCTTGTTATTAGCAAAGGTATAACCTTGCTAAATCGAAAAAAAGTATAACATTGCTTAGACAGCGCGCGCATACGTTATGGTCTTTATACCCAAGACGGCCAGTATTGTATTCAACGTTATCAATTCCCAATAATTTTTATTACACCCGCAGTTGTGCCATGGACTGAACAACTTGAATCCCTCGAAAACGGTGTGTGTTCGAATTTTGTTAATTATATAATTCAATAATGTAAATAAAATGGATGCATTTAATAGGAGTATGCAATTAAAAGGAGTAACAGTTTATCATGTTTTATCATATATTATCAAGCTCACTTTAAGAAACTTGGCTACCACCCACGCTCCCATTATCCGTCGTCACTCTGGAATACCACCCAAACTCTCATCATCAATAGTGTAGTCGCAAAACCTAATCAAGCAGGAACTTATTTAATGTTTCTGGTTAATTATACATGATTTTATCGTTTGAGAGATACATAGATAACTTTGATATAATTATGAAAACAAATTTCTTTCACATAACAAACATTTATCATTGACAGGAACCGCAGGTATCAGGTATCAATATTGTGTTAGTTTAAATGTTCATTGAAGAGGAACTTTCTATACGACAAATCAGTATTGTTTTATATTGACATGGATTGAAATGGACCCATTTGTCGTCATACGCACGTGATATTAAGCTGAACGTTTATTATAAAACAAACCCATAATTGTCATTATTTTGGACAATAATTGAGTTGTCATACATTCCCTTTCTTAACATACAAACACAAAAATATTGTTTTCTATATTCATTGTCATATTGTATTATTCATGTTAAAATGTTGAGTCCCATGAACTTCCACCGGATGCTCGGTCAGAGCATACTGAATGTCGGGCAGAAAGAAACAGATCGCGATCGCCGTTATGTTATGACTAATGAGGAATGATGAAAGGTTCCCGATGAAGCAAACCTAAAATATTGCTTTCCCTGCGTGTTCTGCAGCGTGTCTGTGCTCACTTTATGCTGCATGTATGTGCTTCCGACTATGTCGTACCTTTATGATACCTCATAACAATTTCAATTTTAAAGGCTTTTTTAAGACATATTTCTTCATTATTACAGTCCATACGTAACAATTAAGTCTTTTTACAATCACATAAGAAAATCATGCATTTTTGTACATACTCTTTATTTTAGCTGAGTACTCCTAAACGGTGATCGACCATGTGATGCCTTTACCGGAAGCCTTCCCCATTTATTGTATTAGATAGAAATTTTAGATGACACAAGTAACTTACCGTCTTTTTGTGTATTATATCAGTTCACTCTGGTGTTTCCCTTCGTCTTGTAAGAGCACGTACCCAATCCTTGATATTTATCCGTGTGATCAGTTTGAATTGTTTGTCATATCGATATGCAAGTGGTCCTTGTTTGTCATAGAACACTATCCCGCTCACTGGTCTGACTGAGACATGAACAACTACTGCATCTACATCACCATGTCCGTGATTTACAGATTCACAGTTTTCTCTCAGATAAACTTCTTCCTCTGCTGGTGTGCAAGGAATAAAGTGAACTTGGAATATAATCTCATCTTTGACAGATACTTCATTTCCATCATAGTCACAGACGAGAACAGTATTCCCAATGTTATCCTCTAACGTGTCCTTGAATGCAGTTCTGTCCCTCAGAACAACAGGCTGGATGCGGATTACTTTAGTCTCATAACCATATTCCTCTAGAAAACAATTTTCCTCATGGACACCATAGAGATAAGAACCACCACATTCAGTTTTAGTAAATGCGCTTATGTATTCTGCAAGTTTGAGATTCTTGATAATATACTCTGCCAATGCTTGATCCCCTTCCTTTTGTTCAAAGTTACTTTTCAATTGAAGTGATCTGTTTTCACGAACATTCAGAAGATCATCTGCATGAGTCACACCAGGAATTGTATGGAATGTTTCTTTGAAGGCTATCCTTTCTCTAACAAATGTCCTGAGCGTTGCTGCAGGAATGTCAATAATGCAGTCATCAAATGTTGTCTTGGTATTGAATCTAGAAGTTGTCACAGTAGAAGCAGCTCCAACATAGAGAACAAGGAAGTCGCCAAAATCCTTACAAGCATAATGACTTTTTAGTGTCTCTTTTCTATAAACATCACAGAATTGTTTCCCATCTTGAATCAAATCATGAAGTTTTGGGTCAGCAAACTCATCAAATGCGCCAGTGAAGGAATCTCCAGGCGCGAGGCCAACAAAATGAACCAGTATATATCCAGAGTTGGAGTTGCGCAGAGCTGATACTTTTCTCAGTAACTCCGCTGCTTTACAATCTCTCTTCTCCTTTTTCTTTGACTTATCTTGTTTTTCTTTCCCAACCCCAAATAGGTACTTGACATGAACCCCGGTAGACAGGACATTGCATTTTGAAGAGACATTTTTCAGAAACTTACGAACTGCCTCATCACGCCTTGGAATATGTTTTCTGTAATGACACAATCATCAGAATAAATACTAATAGTAAGTGAGTTAGTTTGGTTTAACGCCGCTTTTTAGCAATGTTCCAGTAATATCACGGTTGGGGACACCAGAAATGGGCTTCACACATTGTACCCATGTCGGGATTCGAACTCGGGTCTTCGGCGTGACGAGCGAATGCTTTAACCACTAGGCTACCCGACCGCCCCAATAAATACTAATAAAACACGTATCAAACACAACTTGAGAAAACAAATATCTGAACAAGGTGCAAGAAATGTATAACAATTACTAACGAGGCATTTTACAGTGTGCACATCCAATGTTGAAATACAATACTTACTCCAGACAGTCTGTGTGAAATTCTTCTTTTACTTGTAGACGCTTTACATGTGTTATGTCTTTGTCTTTCACATAAACGTCTGCGGGTTCAGAACCTGTCGGTACAAGCTCTCCTTGCCTTGTATATAGTATGTCTTCGGTTTTGACATAGACAGTCACGTGTTCATAACCTACTGGGATATGCTGACCTTCTTTCTCATACTTTATTTCTTCATTCTTTGCAAAGACAGAAACATGATCAAACCCTGTTGGTGAGATGTCCCCTTTTCTTGCATATTTTATTTCTCCATTCCTGTCGTAGACAGAAACCTGTTCAAAACCTTCTGGTCTCAAGTCTTGTTTCCTTGCATATTTTACATCCCCATCTCTGACAGAAACAGATACACATTGAAAACCTTCAGGTAATAAGCTCCCCTCCTTGAGATATTTGATGTTGTCTCCTTCGCCACATACAGTAACAGTGACACATTCAAAGTCCTCCGGTATACAATCCTGCTGTGTTACATAACGAACGTCTACATCCTTGTGATACACACGTTGAGAGTCTGCAAGTATTTCATCTCCACAATAATCACAAAGTATCATGACATCTAGAACCTTGGGGTTTACATTTTACAACATGCAAAGAGAAGCGCTGACTGTTAATGTAAACTCATATGGAGGGAGAAACTATTTGCATTGAGGTGCCTGTCAAACTGCGCCGTAACCAAGGTGATATCGACTAACACACATTCGAGTCAACCACGTCAACACATCACGTGATAAATAGCTATTGAGTGCATAGATATCCTGCAAAGCCACACGGTATTCATAAAATCGATGGCTGTGAACCGGTTCTGCAAGGAAAGAAAACATCAGTCACGAAGGAGAATGCTCACGCTTTTGAAAAGAGGAAACTAGCGTACAGGACGGAAGTGATGAAGCAACAAGGACAATTCAACGCCAGGTATATTAAGGTACGTCAATCTGATTGGTTGATGAAGGAGTGACGTCACACTAAAAATAGACGTGACCTGTCAAGCACAGCATCTATTGCTGACACGGGATGGTGAAATAACTGTGGAAGCCCGCGCTAAACGGTTTTACATTCAAATACTAGATGGATTTTAGAAATGATTCATAAACTATGTGTTTCATACATTCATTCAAGAAAGGAACATACCTTTCTTAATTCCTTCAACCAATACATACTCGATAGTGTACATACATGCTCTATCAAACTAGGTCGCCTAGCACAGTGGTAACGAATAACAGTCTCAGCACGTCTGGTTAAAAGGTACAAACAAGTGCTGACCTGAATGGAGCGGTAACGGAGAGTCTATTATTTTGAGGATCATTCATAAATAATCACACCAGGGGCTCAGTCTAAAATTTTGGATGAGACCTCACCTATCACCCCTCGCATGGTTGTGATGGAAAATGTCATATGTTTATATGTAAACGTATGCCATCTGCTTAAATGAACTAATCCTTTGGAATCCTATATAAAGGAAGAACATTATTTAAATCTAATTCTGTTTCACACCATCAGCCAAGACAGACGTTCTGACAGCATACACTTGTCAGTTTATCCTGTCTACTCTGCGTGTTGTATTGACCAAGGTAATCAAAATACAATTCAAGAACACACTCCTGTATTAAAAGTATCTTTCACTCAGCCCTAATATTGTTAAAAAAAGGAAAGTAATATATATGTTTCTTCTTCGCTCAGAGCATCCTTTATTGTGTAAAATGTCCCGATTATTATCAACTAGATATAAAGTATGTAGGTTCAGAGTATCATATACATTTAAGATTTTCGGGTTAAAAACTGTATTAAAAACTGACAAATTATCAATTAAGCAAAAAGAGTAATATTTTGCTTGGACTTGTGAGAATTTTCTACAGATTTTTCCATTTTATCTATTTAGAATTGAATGCAAACAATGTCTAACCAATGTGAAAACACTGTCCGACTTAGACATGGGCTGCTGCTAACAACTGTAAAGATGATCCAGAGGTCAATCTCAAACGCATAGAATTATTGACATCTAGAGTGACTCCACGTCCTGTGTCTACTGTGTCAGCACAACCTCTAGGTAACATCTGTAACATCTGTACGAAGTCCTTCAAGAAGCGACAAAGTCTGCTTAGACACGTCCGTACTGTTCATGGAAATAATAAAATCACATGTGAAAAGTGTAAACATACATTTACGAGAGAGGATAACTTTGACAGTCACCGCTGTAACCTAAAACGGAAGTCAACGGAGAGTGCTCCTGAACCAAAACGCCCCTGTCTTCAGCGGCGAGATCTCGATGACAACAATAGACCATCGACACAACTTGCGACTTGCAACTGGTGTGTACATTACAAGTGTCTACTACCAGGCAAACACTTCTGTCAACGATGCTCGAGAATAGGTCGTGAATGTCTCCATTGTCATCGGCCCCTGCCTGAGCGTTTCTACAGTCAACGTGTAGATCTATGTGATAGCTGTATACTCAGGCGAGAAAGTTATGATGTCAGCCGTTACTAGGTCGGTGGAGGCCAGGTGTCAACCACAACACTAACACCAAATGATTCTAACAGTGTGGACATTCTCCAGTTTCTCGCAGATGAACAGACAAACATTGAATCAATCTTGAACGATTTTCTTACAGAGAAAAAAGGTATGAAGTGGTTTCTAACGCTGAAACTCAAATTTATGAAGTACAATGAAAACAATGAGAGTGTTTTAGCGGAGCCTATCCTTAGAACTATCAACTTTTGGACCACAAACCTTTCTGAAATTGCGCAACAGTTAGCAGACTTACCAAAAATTGTATACATCAACACAAGAGTTTCAGGCAGAAGGGAGTGGGTGGGTACTAGACCATATTATTCATTTGGAAATCAACACCGTGGAATATGCACACCTGGCAGCAAGAACCTACATTCCTCTGCCTGAGTGTCTGGCCGACAAGAAAGCTATTTTAAATATCCAAAATGATGATAAAAAATGTTTCATGTGGTCCATACTCGCTGCCTTGCATTCAATCCCATTTAAGAATTATGCGAATAGAGTCAGCAAGTATTTTCCCTATCAGCCAGAGCTCAATCTAGAAGGTATTGATATACCTGTACCCCTAGCCCAAATTCAAACATTTGAAACACAAAATGCCATTTCTGTCAGTGTATTTGGTTATGAGGAAGATGGTGGTATGTTCCCTTTACACGTCAGTTCAAATGGTTTCAAGACAACAGTAGATTTGCTGCTTTTAAGCCAGGGAGACAAGAGACACTTTTGTTTAATTCGCAGTTTCAGTCGACTGATGGGAGATAGGACCCGGCATGATGGTAAAACATTTTATTGTAGATGATGTCTGCATGAATTTATTAGGTCAGATTTATTAAAAGATCATAGTCTTTACTGCTCCACTCACTATTCAGACAGTTAACTTACCTCAAACTGAGGAGCAAATATGGGTGAAGTTTAGTAGCATCGAAAAACAACTGAGAGTCCCTTATGTGGAAGTTGCTGATTTTGAGGCCATAACGGAAAAGTCAGTGGATGTCAACCAAATCCTGAGGTATCTCATACATCTACTTATCAGAAACATGAACCTGTTGGGGGAACAGAAGGGGATTAATCAGTATCTGAAAGACATTGAACCTATGACATGACTGAACGTGACGAAAGAGCTTTTCAAATGGCTGATCAATGTCACATATCTTGTCAACCATTCAGTGACGAGTCATGTAAAGTTCGGGATCATAATCACGTAATGTCTGGTTATAATTATCGTGGAGCAGCACATCAGAAGTGCAATCGCCAATACCATTTTAAAAAGACAAAAGGAAGAGATGGGAAGAAAAGGGAAGAGTACTTTATCCCTGTAATCCTTAACAATCTCCGTGGCTATGACAGCCACTTAATCATGAAAAAAATAGATAAAACAGTCAATCAAAAACTCAAATGTATGGCAAACAACTGGACTTGATGTCTGTCCACAGGGGAGTTGAATAGTGTCACATAATATCCTCTGGGATCCAGCTGTTAAACTTCTTTTGATATCGTTTCCATTTCACCAGCACCTCCTTTAAGCCAACTCGTTTCCTTTTCTTCAAAACATTCTCCACACGCCAGATGGTGCCAGTAGGCTTGTTTACTTTCTGAAGTTCATTCTCATAAAAAACTTCCCTATATCGTTCAACTGGTAGACAGGAATACCGTCTCTATAATAGCGCCTTCTCACAATTTTTTTTTTCTTCAGTCCTTTTCTCTTGATAGTCCCGTTGAAATGCATACCTTAAATGGGATTGTCTGACTTGATCTCCAACTTTCAAGATTTAATAACAGAGTCGGGTTTTTTATTGGTCAATGGTTCAACCAAGAGATACCTGGTAAACACATCAATAACTATCATCAGGTAGTTAACGCCATCATTGTCTGAAGCAATATTGGATATATCAGCCAAGTCTATCCCAGCGATCATTCAATCCAGAGGCCACCACTCTGTTCCGCTTGAATTTATACCTTAAAGGTTGCTACAGTGAATAGACATCTTGAAAAGCTAACCACTTCTTAATATGATGTAAACTGATACCATACTTCCCCTCTCTTTTGACAGTGTGATACAGCTTATTGGGTACGGAAAAGGAGACTGGATGTTTTGAGTAAAAATAAATATCATACAAATAAACTTTCCAACCGTCAGCCATGGTTGCATGTGAAATGATACATACATAGAGTATTCATAAATTCTATATTCATTCCCCATTTGTCATTCATCTAGAGCTGAGGCTGGGTTACATTCATTCTCAAAAGCATACTTGTATATGTGTATTATCTCGTGGAAATGTGAAATGTTTCCTTTACACAAATTGAGGAGGTCATGTAATGATAAGCAAACCGCTATGTTATTCAAAAAACATTTTGTTTAGACAGCTGACAGACGATTGGCTGTATGACCCGATTTCACGCTCTCGACCGGTTTGAATGTACAATACGAGCTATTTTGAGTGTGACGTCACTCCTTCATCAACCAATCAGATTGATGTACCTGGCGTTGAACTGTCATTGTTGCTTCATCTCGGAAGATAGAAATGAATATGTTGAAGAAGAAATTTTGTTAGTTGAATTTAAGAGAAAAGGGTACTGTAAATGTAGTATCTCACAACCACTTCGCATAATACCGATGTACAATACTGGTTTAAGACCATTCATTAATCTGAATAAACAACGATTGTTTGAATGATTCTCTGACTGATGAATACATGTAACAAAGACATTTTACACAGCTTTGTCTCATCCATTATATCTGTTATATCATATGATGTTGAAAACAATCGTTATATTTATGTTTTTTATTGCTTTTGGTTATGGAGCTGTAATTACGTACGCATTTCATAATCTAATAAATAACATACCATATGCGTAAAAGAAATATCCTTCCATCCCAACAGAAGGCTTCACCTGCATATTAGACAAGCCCTCTTGAAGTAAACTCTGCCTCCACACATTGTGTCACTATGTGTGAAATAGATAAAAAAAACCACGTATATTACTAAATTTTAATAATATGCATTTTTTTCTGTCCCCATATGGATTTTAGTAGAGGAAAACCCACTGAAATTGACCAGAAAAGACTTTTTACGCTTGGGATTCTAACTAGCATGTTAAAATCTTTCTCGTTATCCATCAGCATATGTGAATGTCATAACGAAAAGATATATTCACAAAACTTTCTTTACAAGAATTGTTTATATGTCAATGTCATGTTCACAGATGTTCAATTTTGTTTTTATTTCCGCATGAAAACACACATTTCTCGCACTGTATGTGTAATATGTTTCCAAACATAAACATTTTCATAAGGATAAGAGCATATACATGACTTTTGGAATGGTCACAAACACAAACTTCCAACACATCTTCTTTTATAATTTAAATTTACAAACTATGACACATATTTGATGTTGTATGTTTTGAATATAGAGCCATCTTATTTTCTGTTATGACAGTGGTTAGTCAGTTGTAATTTACTTCGTTTTTATAAAAGCTTATCTGAAAAGAAGCACAGTTTGCAACGATTTGCAAAGTCCTCAATAACCACATTCCCTGGGAAGGATATGCTTTTTTGATTAAATCTATTTGACCTCCTTCTCGCTGAAGTTTTTGGTAGTTAGAATTACCTTCCTGGAACCTAGAATTACCTTTCTGGAACCTTTAATAAAACCTTTCTTTATAGTGTATCACCAGATATCACCCAGTTATGATAACATAATTCAATACCAGGTAATTCTAAATCCTTCAAACCCCATTACAAGGCTATGTTCAAAACGCATGCATCTAGACTTTTAAACACATTCACTCAAGCCACTGAAGGTGTCAGCAGTCAACTTCGCACAAGTAGGAACTTGAAACATACATTTCCATGACAATAGGATTTGGCTATGATCTTTCAGTGTTTACAGTTCCATTTATCATAGAGGCCACGCAACAGTAGCTGTTACATTTCCATTTCTAACATCAAATACGGATGGAGATGGACACAACAGAAATAGTTAATTATATACATCTGTACATGTAAGACGTGTTTATAAAATACCATGGCAGTTCATTTTCGAGTGCACGTGGAATCGACCATATCCTAGGTCAAAAGTCATATTTAAATGAAATCATTGCTTCAAATATAAGATATAAAGTATAATTAATTTGATTTAATGCTTCATAATTGTTTGCACAACATAATACAACAACATATTCTTGCGCGTGGGCTGCAATCTGATTGACCGGAAAACAGATTGGATCCCAGGTATTTATTTTTTTATTTGCATATGAAAACTTTCTTTAAAAGTGTATTGTTTTCTCAATCTAGAATTTTGCATAAAACCCTGCCATTTGTCTTGACGAAATAAATGTCACTTTAATCAAATATGACGTTTTATCAATATTTATCGAAACCTCTTCGATTATACATTATGACAATTGTTGATCTGCCATTGGTGAAGATCTGTCCAAGATTTGTAAAGAACAATCGTCACATGAAGTACGTCTCAGGTTTCAGCCTGCCATGATAATGTCTGATATTTTGAATATATATTTGATCTAGAGTGCCTTATTTTAAGTGATAATGTGCCGCTTCATATTGATGTCACATTAATCCATGTAGAAATAAAAACATATAATACAATGTTGCTTTTAGATGTAGTGAGTGAGAGGGTTCAAAATTATCGTCTATTCAGCCATATAGAGACGAGACCAAGTTGATATATACACAATGTAGTCACGAAAGTTATACTTAAAAACAAATTTCATCTAACACATTTGGGCATAACAATATCATTCAAACAGTTTAAAACACAGGTTATAGGCCACCAATAACCAAAGCTAGGCCACCTCGCTTGAGATCGTGGGGACTTAGTTATACGGTACCTCAACCTCCTGGATGATATCCCAGCAGTGCGTAATTCAGCAGTTTAGCTATTTGTGGTTGTGGACAATACAAGCCAATATTAAAATATATTAAAAAATGAGTTAGCTTAAAATACCGGTTGATGATAGTTACATCAATTGTGATAGGATTACGGGATATGGGAACAATAATTTTACATTACTTTAATCTCCTTGACAAAGCCTTCAGTAATGTCAGTTGGTAAAATCATCGCACCAAATTTAAAAACAAGCAATTAATTATTCACAAACATATTTAAAAAATATTTTCAGATCAATTTGTATAATCAAACAAATTCGACACAAAACCAGACTGGAGACGAACAGAATTTTGAGATGAGCATCACCAGATTGGCACATGAGCCATATGGATTGGCACATGAGCCACCTGGATTGGCACATGAGCCTTCTGGGCATAAGGCTCTAAGCAAGTTTTATAGATTGATACATATATAATAGACATTTTGAATAAATTTATTTTAAAACGTTTGTGTAATAGTGTATGCACAGAGCTTGACATGCCCAGCCGATTGATAGAATCGGGCCCATTCTACCGAAGGTCAAGGCAAAGTTATGGTCGAAGTGGTGCTTGGACTAAGGAACAATATTGCCGGCTCCGGCGACCTCAACCACCACGCTCCCTTCCTCTGCCGACATAGCCTCTCACGACCAGCAATGGGGTGCTGGGGGACACATCCTACCCCGGGTCCCCACGGGGGCTTTTAGATGTAAATGTATTCTCTGCAAGAGATATGATATCAACACATTGGCGAAAACATTAAAGGATCTACTTTTTGATAAAATATACAGAGTCAGTAAGTAGGCCTTCTTGAGATAAGGCATGTATCAGAGATGGTTCAAACTGAAGTTTTTAGACACACGATTCCCTACATGGATACAATGTGAGAAGCCAATATGTGGTATCCCCTGCACTGGTGCCCTTGCTCACTACTGATATTATTATGATGGGGTGATAAAAAATTATGCAATTCCCTATTTTGACTTGAACCATATATTTCCGTGTTTTTTAACTTGAAAAATTTACTTACCCTTGCAAATGTTTGTGATGGGTGCCATGGGCGGGACAGGCTACGCGCACCTACATGTACGTGAACACCTCGTATCGTCACTATTAATAATACGCATAGTGATTCATAACCACCTGCTCACGATAAAGTCGGAATGGTAAATCAACTCTTATTTTAGCATTGATTTCTTACAAATATTGACAGTGTTTTATCGCTTATATTTATATTCATATGGATCTCAGATTACTTGTTCGTTTTATAACATCAATTGAGGAAACACCGTTCCTTCATAGTTTAAATATATTTTATTTAACTTTACTTGAAAGGGATTGGTAAACAGGACTAACTGGCATATCTAAATACCGATCGATTACATAAATACATTTGTGAAGACATCAAGATTTTAAGGTCAAGAAACAATACAGACATTATAGAGTAAGACGACCACTCATGTCTCCAGGACTAAAGTCACAGGAATATAAGCTTTTATATTCATACTCAAGGTACAAATTTACCACTAGTTGAATTCATGGACAGACATAAGTATGTTGTGTTTGACATCTCTTGTCAAATTCCTGTTACCATACAGTCGTGTTGTTCAGACCAAAACCTTTTGCGTAGTAGTACATTGTGCTTCTAATGTCACGATAAGAAAAACAAGTGAGGAGAAAATGAGGTGGAGAATCCAAATAAATACCGCATTGTCATGCTGCAAATGTCTTTCACTTTTGTGACTATTGAGATCACTACATCCAATTCTACTTTCGTTTATGCTATGTAAATGCGTGGAATGAAACGTTAGCATCAGCTTGATATTTCCAGATTCTTATATGTAACAGGAAGTATGTAATTGTCTTCTTACGTAGATATTTATCATCAGCTAAATTTAAAAAGTTTTTCATAGCAGGGATAGAAAAAGACATATATAAGCTTCATACCAAATTCCTTCAATTCAACAGCGCATGTTTTGTACATAAATAACAAACCTTTGTCAGCTTCATAAACTGCTTGTCAAAAAGTTAAGATTGTCCACAAAATATCAGTTCAGGTAACTTGCACCTACATGGCGCGGCACATGTTATTTTGTTTACCTGATTCTTGTGTTGCCAACATAACATATTTTGTATAACATGTATGCATTCAGTTTCCTAACCTCAACACCTTATCTTAACACCTGTAGTTTCTTATTTTGATTGGGGAAGCTGACCGTTAGTACCTGTTTGTTTGTAGAGGCAAATAAGGTAAACATGCATCTAGTTGTGACTCGCCACTGCCTACAGGAATACCTGTATACATAGACCGTCTGAAATATCATATATCTTTAATGGAATCGATACCTTCTCCCAAACTCAAGCGGTGCGTACATAAAACAGTAAGTTATACAATACTGCTACACGGACGGTAGGTTTACACGGAGAAACAGATTGTCATTGTACAGGATCAATAGTCCGTGGTTGTTGCCAGGGGAACGGTGTATTCAACACCATGTCAGTGTGACTTTATCAAGAGCTTGGCTACATCCGCCAACTCATTCTACCCTTCCCATCAAGCTGTAGGTTATGGCAGTGTGATTATCCATCCATGCATTACACATTCCTCCCCGTATAATGCTGGAGGAATTATATTGCAGTGGCTGACTACTCGCTCACCTCACGATATTACTGTTTTCAAAGGATGCCGTTACTAGATGTTTTTTCCCTAACGTCTCTTCGCCAGTTGAAACTGGTAGGAATAAAAATAAACAAAAGGAATAATAACGATAATAACTTCTATTACTACTGCCGCTGCAGCTTCTGCTTCTACTGCTGCTGTTTGTTTGTTTATTTGTTGTTTAACGCAGCACTATTCCAGCTATACGACGGCAGTCTGTAAATAATCGAGTCTGGACCAGACAATCCAGTGATTGATATCATGAGCATCACTCCTCATCGGTCGTGCTGATGTTGCTCTTACTACTTCTACTACTACTACTACTACTACTACTACTACTACTACTACTACTAGTAGTAGTACTACTATTACTACTACTTCTACTGCTACTACTACTGCTACAACTACTACTAACGGGACATCTACAACAACAACCTGAGCGGCGAGGATAGGTCAACTCAGGTTTTTGTCATTAAACCAAATTAACCAACACTCAGATTTCTAAATACCATATAGATCCACGGGAGTTAAAGATTCAAACCTCTTTCCATAAACTAAAGAAATCTGAAGACTCCATTGTACGGTTCAGACTATATCATAAGGATGTCTTAAATAATCACTATCAAATAGTGATGATACCAGGTCTTCACAAAAGGTAAGCCTTGCCTACCGTGCTGGTGGAAGAAGTCACAAAAACGTGAACAGGCAAGTCAATTGTGCATGGCTCGGTATTTTAAACGGTAATTTCACTAGAGTAGTATAAAGTTATTCTTTAAATACCATCTGTTGATCCTGTGCCCTAAGTGACGATTTGTAGTGACATCGTTGAGATATAATCCCGAAAAAATACATTTTTTCGCAACATAATTAAATCTTCATTTCTAAAGCTTGATGTTTTTGGAATATATGTAGTAAGAGCCTATATTGTGGATGTAGCAATGTTCATGCATGAGTGGTGAACGTGGTTGTTTTATGGTCAGAAGGATATACCTGAACAAACTGGCTAGTCTATGGTTCTGGGTAGCAGTTCATTCCATCGATGGTAAGCATGAACATATTCAATTTAGTCTTGGTGTGAATTGTTGAATTAATTTCAAATAATTTTGTAAACAGGAGACATGCATTTATCATTGTATATGTATATTGGGGTGTGGGTGTGGGTGTGGGTGTGGGTGTGGGTGTGGGTGGAGGTGGGGGGTGGGGGGTGGGGGTGGGGGGTGTTTGGTATTGCTAAAAGCGGCGTAAAACCATACTCACTCACTATTAAGCGCGTGGTTGAGGAAGCCGATTGTGACGGCTTTAGTAAAGGCCAGGACTGCCTTATTATCGCCACATAAAGTGATAGGAACCTACACCAATAGTACCCCACTGCAGGGCACATTTCTACTTGTAATATTAGAAGGGAACAACTGATCGTCAGCTTCGTGGCTTACTTTATACTTCCACGGAATGTCCATGACTGTCACATACTCTGCCTGATGGTATTCCTGGAAAGGATTGTATTGTACCTTGTTTCTATAAATGGTTTCAGTTCAGCTAACACCCTGATAGAAAGCGTCCATGTGTATCAGACTATTTAAAGACGCTGAAAGGGAGTTTCGACGTGGCTGCATGGCGTCTTTCACATACCACCGACAGAATATAAGGGAAGCTATACAACAGACTCGTTTGTTTTGAATAGTGTTATGTGTGAACCTTTACTAAACGTCAAGAGACAAAACCTCTGGGCCCTGATTCTATTTGGCGTCTTCAAAGCTGCAGGAAACACACATTAAAAACATGTAGGTGTTTATCACCTACATCCAATTACTGTTTAAGCAAGCTAAAATACACTAAGTATCCAAATACATGTAACGTAGTATAGCAGTGCAGAAAGAGAACAGTTAATACCCTTTGCCAAACATCAGATTCACGTGAAGTAAATATATGTTTTAGTCGGTAATATATGATGGATTAAACGCAACGATAGTTTCAACATCTTTTGTCGTCAATAAATGTGTTTGATGTATACTTGTTGATGGCTGCTTCTCAATATATCCCCATACAGCCACTCAATACGCCTGACACAGATGTTTGCCCAACTGAAACCAGATATAGAGACAGGTAATATTAAAACCTCTCAAGGGAAAGCCAACACGCAGATAAATGTGACAGCAGTGCACATTTGTAGGTCGAATGAAGGAAGCAGTAAAGGTCTGTTGATCACCAGAAAACACTCCCTTATACATGTAATATTACATGTACAGGTTGCAATGTGCCATATATGGGACTGAATGTGTAAGACGTATTTTTTTATCAAATATGTTTCTTTTTACAAAGCATGTTTAAAACATAAGTGCAGTTACGAATTGGAAAATAAATAAACAGCAACGTCTTGAAAAGTTAACATCATAAATATAATTAGTTAATACATGAATTACATGCCGAGTAGGGTTACAGTGGCTGGTCACTGGATCTAGTGTAGGATTGTAGATGTAGAGGGGGATTGCATGATCAGTCTCTGTGTCCACACACAGCTGTTGAGGGGGATTGCAGGACCAGTCTCTGTGTCCACACACAGCTGTTGAGGGGGATTGCAGGGCCAGTCTCTGTGTCCCCACACAGCTGTTGATGGGGATTGCAGGACCAGTCTATGTGTCCACACATCGCTGTTTAGGGGGATTGCAGGACCAATCTCTGTGTCCACACACAGCTGTTGAGGGGGATTGCAGGACCAGTCTCTGTGTCCACACACAGCTGTTTAGGGGGATTGCAGGGCCAGTCTATGTGTCCACACACAGCTGTAGAGGGGGATTTCAGGACCAATCTCTGTGTCCACACACAGCTGTAGAGGGGGATTGCAGGACAAGTCTCTGTGTCCACACACAGCTGTTTAGAGGGATTGCAGGACCAGTCTCTGTGTCCACACACAGCTGTTTAGAGGGATTGCAGGACCAGTCTCTGTGTCCACACACCGCTGTTGAGGGGAATTGCAGGACCAGTCTCTGTGTCCACACACAGCTGTTGAGGGGGATTGCAGGACCAGTCTCTGTGTCCACACACCGCTGTTGAGGGAGATTGCAGGACCAGTCTCTATGTCCACACGCAGCTGTTGAGGGGGATTGCAGGACCAGTCTATGTGTCTACACACAGCTGTTTAGAGGGATTGCAGGACCAATCTCTGTGTCAACACACCGCCGTTGAGGGGGATTGCAGGACCAGTCTCTGTGTCCACACACCGCTGTTGAGGGGCATTGCAGGACCAGTCTCTGTGTCCACACACAGCTGTTGAGGGAGATTGCAGGACCAGTCTATGTCCACACACAGATGCAGATGTAAAGGGGGAATTGCAGGACCAGTCTCTGTATCGGTACAAGATTGCTTGACCAGTGAACTGATAACTGGGTTCTCTCACAGATGTCGACATGGATTGCATGGACAAGTTGGGATGCCAGGCACCAACCATAGGGCCTTCATACAGATGACCACAGAGTGATGAACATCGAGGCAGAGCTGTTGGGATGCTCCAAACAGGCAAAGGTTAACGTGAGTTTTGTGCCCATTTTACGTCACTCAGAGTGCAGAGTGTGGACTGGGAGGCTAAGCCAGCGATACCAGACCACCAGGTCGTCATAGGATCAAAACACAGGGCGGGATTTGTATCTTGTGAGCCTTGCCCTTCTTGACCGATTTCTGACATCACGTCAGATAGGGGATGAACACTTTAACGCCAACCATATCCGCATTACCCAGACACCATAAGAAGCAGACTGCGTTCTGCTGGTCCCCGCTCTTGAAGTCTATCAGTTCGCCCACAACTGACAAACTCCCTTGTTACCGAAAGTCATCAGGGTTGAAATCAACGTCAGTGGTTATCAGTGTTGTTGACGGATGAAAGCAGATCCCCATCAATGATGGCCGCGAGTATACAGGTGGCAACATCAACGTTTTAATTATACTACCGTAGTGGCGCATAATCGATTTTGGGTGGTTCCATGATGGTCTGGGGTGGATTTACAGCTACTGCAAGGACACAATTACACATTGTAGTTGGATATGTCACTTCACAACGCTCCAGAAAGGAGATACTTGTCCCGATTCATAAGGATTATGCGTCACCCCCGATCCTGCAGAATCCTCATGGTCCTCAATTTATTCATCTACAAGGAAAACACAGGATGGAGAAGTCGGCTTGTGCTCCTGACCTGGGATCAAGTCAGTTCTAGGCTGTGATTATGAACCGGGTCAGGAGCATGTGGGCATGATGCACAGAGGGAATCGGAAGGAAGGGAGGTTACACCAAACGTCCTGAGTACTACAGCAGTTTATGTAAACATCATGCTGTAGGGTACCCATCGGAGAGTTCGGTAAACCTTGACCTCATATATTTTGTAATACAGTTTGAAATGAATGAAAATACATTTATTTCAGTCGATATGTCTCCATTATTTATGTTCATTAGTTTGCATCCTCATATTACATACATTTGAGGACGTGTATGTATCTATGGTCACCGCGTATCATGACAAATGCGCCATGGATCAAGATATATGGTGTGAGATAGTTTTGTACAAAGTTGAATAACCAATCCTGTTGACATAATGCAACGTGGTTCTATTATGAGATTGCACAAATACAAACAAATCCTTTGACTTTGGGAATCCACATGGTATCCACTTGTCTCAACTACTGTTGGTGAATATATAGACAGTCTGTCCTTGATTGCATTAAGGATTATCGTTAATCTTTGAGAGGAATTTAGCGGTACATTTGGTTGACACGGGAACAGAAACCTCTTTGTACGGGTTTCTGTGCTGCTTTGGAATACAGCACAGAAGGGATTTTAACCTAATCGCCAGTACACAAGTCATCGATCTTACCCACTCAGCCATCGAGTCTTCAACACAAAGGAAGTCAAACAACTGGTTTTAATTGATTAACTGTTTAAATATACTGAGTCAAATTAAAAACTTCACATTTTAAAAAGTAATCCGTTATATGAGGCCAAATGTATCAGAGAAGGTATTATTTAATCATTTATGTCCAAAGAAGGATTTTAATTAACGGTGGTAATTATAATTTATTCCAAGCACCTACGGTATTCGGTAATAACATCAACAGTTTAAATCATTAGTCCCAAGCACGAGAATCTGATGGCACGCAAGTTCAGTAGCGTGTATGGCCACCATGTGCGTTGACAACTGCCACACAACGCCTCCACATGGACCTTGTGATGCTTGTGAACACATGATTGGGAAGAGTACGCCATTGTTGCTGCAAAATGGTGCCAAGATCTTGCAAATTCTGTGGTTGGTTCTGAGGAGTGCGCAGACTTCTGCCAAGAGCATCCCAGGCGTGTTCGATGGGGTTGAGGTCGGGAGACCTTGACGGCCAGTCTATGACGTTCACTCCCGCATTCCTTGTCAAAATTGCTGTGTGGGGTCTGGCATTGTCGTGTTGGAAGATCAAGCCGCGCCCATGTGCTGCCATAAAAGGCAGAAGTTCCGGTGCCAGTACCTGGTCGCGGTAAGCAGCAGCGTGGAGGTTGCCACGGATGACAAGAAGCCTGGAACGTGCATTGCCACAGAAAGCACCCGGACCATGACACTTCCGCCTCGAAATCTGTCAACTTCCTGTACACAACACTGGGAGTAACGTTCATGACGGCGCCTCCACACCCTCACCCTACCATCAGCAAATCGAAGATTAAATCGGGATTCATCACTGAAGACGACTTGATTACAATTCCTCTGAGTCCATCGTAAGTGTCGCTGTGCCCACAATTGACGTTAACGTCTGTGTAATTGAGTCAGAATCGGCCCGCAGTATGGCCGTCGTGCTTGAAGGTGAGCAGTTCTCAGACGGTTTCGAACAGTTTGCGCACTATGTCTACCCCTAAACAGTTCATTTCTGGTTGATGTAGCCGTCAAAAATCGGTTACGGAGGTGACGTAAGACAATCTGACGATCCTCTGCATGTGACGTCACACGTGGTTTACCTGGCCGAGGGCGATCAGCGGTGGTACCCGTTTGCTGTAGACGCGTCTGTAAATCATAAACAGTCCGTCAACTACAACCCATCGTCCTTGCGACTTCAGCTACGGACGTTCCCGTCTGCAACATGCCGATGGCACGTTCACGTTGAACACTTGACAAATGGCCGTAAAGACTTTTGTTTTCTTGTGTCTGTTGTTGTTGTTAATGACTGCTAACAAGTATGGCTGAAAACACGTGCGGTATTATGGCCAGTTGCACGTGAAAAAACACTTTTGCTACTATAGTTCTGTGCACATGATTTTGATCGATTCACCTGCATAAAAACGGGTGTTATCTGAAGACAATATGTGGCCATTACTGTTTAAATACACAATAAGGGCCCACAATGATAACTGGTCAAAATGTTAAAATTTTAGGAATTTTTATGATAGTTTGTGAAGTTTTTAATTTGGTTAAGTATATTTGCCATATATTTGTTACAAATGTTATATTTGGGATAACACTTTCTTAGTAAAGTACAGATTCTAGTACTTTTTGGGGTTGAGCCCGTACGGTATTCGAACTCACACTTGCCAGAGTGAGGCACCTACTCGCCATCACACAAAGTCAGCGATCTAACCCACTCAGCCACCGAGGCTTCCACAAAATGAAAGTCCGACAACTGGTAGTCTAGATCACGTACTTTGAGTACCCCTCTGACAAGTGTATATTGGCACGGCTCCCATGGCCGAAAGCTATGAATACACAATGCCATTTAGAAAGTGGTCAAATGTAACAAATGTTATATTTGGGATACAACTTTCTTAGTAAAGCACAGATTCTAGTACTTTTTGGGGTTGAGTCCCGTTGAGATCCGGGATAGAATAGGTCTTCATGAAGCAACCCATGCTTACAATAAAAAGCCACTTTCCTTGTAAGAGGCGACTAACGGGATCGGGTGGTCAGGCTCGCTGACTTGGTTGATGCATGTCATCGTATCCCAAATACGTAGATCGATGCTCATCGTATCAATAACTGGACTCGATTATTTACAGACAGCCGTCAAAGAGCTGGAATATTGCTGAGTGCGGCGTTAAACAACAAACATACACATTCTTGTATCTTGGTCAACTGCAATTATAAGTGATATGTGTATGTATGTCTGTAAATGTAAATGTAAATGCTAACATGCTTAGTCTGGGTGAGATAAATACTTTAAAACGAGGCGTCCTGAGAAGCAGTTATTTACTTCAATAAGTCAGTAGGATTTATCTCCCTTTACATCGATATGGAACACCAACCAGCAATGTGCTTTGGCACTTTCTCTCTCTCTCTCTCTCTCTCTCTCTCTCACTCTCTCCCTCTATCTGTTTACCACAGTAGAGCAGGAAGAGTTGTCTCTCTTTTTATCGAAAGGCTACAGCTTTAACTTAGTTTCTTTTGTTCGTTTGTTTGTTGTTTAACGCCACACTCAGCAATATCCCAGCTATATGACGGTGGTCTGTAAATAATCGAGTCTGGACCAGACAATCCAATGACTGACATCATGAGCATCAATCCACGCAATTGGTGACAGGCATCATCCAAGTCAACGAGCCTGACCACCCGATCCCTTTAGTCGCCTATTACGACAAGCATAGTCGCCTTTACGGCAAGCATGGGTTGCTGAAGACCTATTCTAACCAGGATCTTCTTGGGTTTTTACTTACTCAGTATACTGACTCAGAGCGTCCTGTCCTTGTTTAATCAACATACTGTCAAATGCTCTATCGATTATACCACAGAGGCGTTGTTGCTTGAGGCCCGCAGTTCCAGGTGCACACTCTGTCGTGGAACACGTGCTACTGTAACCACCCGATCTCATGTCAGTCACTTCTTGAGGAAAGATAACGTACGGAGTGGACCTTATTCAGCAGCGAAACCTTCACACTGGACGTAGATTGTTTCATTCTCTTGCACAAACATGACAATGAAATTGTAGATTAAAATGCTGCTGTTCACTTATAAAGGGTTGCCCGCCTTTTGTGACAAAGGTCAACATACATCTCTTCAAAGAACAGAAACTTATGATAAAAGCACAAATCAATGCATATTTAGCTGATGTAGGTCGCATACTGGTGATCACGCATTTATCATGTACAGTATGATTCTATGTTATCACTGGCTCTATAGTATCGCGGCATCGGTAAATCATCACAATATTTCATCGCATGATCGAATACGGGACTCGTTGCGTTATGTCACGTTAACTTTTTTATGATAGTTTCCGGAATGTTTGTTAAGTGGAATTACCCCTACCTGCATTCGAAATTGGTAAGAAAAGAATCCACTTGTTTGGACCATGTCCTTTGACCCAACGTAGGTCGTATGAATACTGATTGAGCATAATCCAAAAACCCAGTAAGTGATGTAAATCACATAATCCACACGTATCACACACACACTATTGATACAGCGATAATATAGAGCTGCCCGCCCTTGAGTCGTCAATGACAGGTACTTTGTTTACCGAACTTGGTAAAGACAGTCAGCATCAATCAAGCCTAATTGATCTGTCATAAAAGTTGAATAAAAAATAAGTAACATTTTGCGTATGATGCGGTTAATGTGTTAGTAAGTTGTCGCCATTACGATCCATTATAAATAAAGTACGGCCATAATAAAGCGTACCATGCTACTGGGGCACCCTTTGTGGCATTCAGATCCTTGCTGAATGGACTCAGCCCCTCAGCAGTCGCGAAAACATGTACATGTATTTGGTGGTTCGGATCGCGGATAATAGAACTGATTTCAAGTGCAATGAGCACGTCATTTAACTTCGAGCGTGAATTGCAAGGTGACAGTTGTATGGTTGCACTTCACCATAACCAGCGCGGTGGGGTTACCTCCCTTTCCCCATGCTGTTTTGCAGAAGTGAAATATCACTGTCAGGTGTAGATTCTCTCTCTCCTTCTGTATTACTGTACCATGTATACAACTTTCCTTGGGTAGAAACAAATATGTTGCCAAAATGAATCACTGGTTCAATCATCATCGCTTCAACTATTTCCATATTATTAACTGTCATCTCACGTGCATATATTACAAGCAATGCCTAACGATCTGGTAAACTGTCATTAATCTTTCTTCAGAAATACCAAGCAACAAAATATGTTTCCGAGATTGCCTGAATAATTCCATGACTACTTACCATATGAAATCGTATACACAATACGTCAAGATCATTGTCATATGTCACCGCCAGGCCAGGTAATTTACATTGTCAATATTGTAGGGGTTTGTACATACTACGTCCCTCTATCCATTGCGAATACATTACTCGTGAAGCATTGACGATTCGATATTTTTCAAAAAAGCCTGACGTCATGAAAGGTTTAATTGGAATTTAAGGACAATTGTTTTGAAGATGTGAAAGGTACATAAAGTTACGACAGTGTTTCATGTGGTGTTTATTTGACTCAGTGTGCTTCTACAATATTGATGATGGAAATTTCATAAACACGGAAGAGTTACCTTCAATACAATTTAGTAGATGGCGGTTCATTTGACTACAGGGTGAGCTGTAGTGTGGTATACAATAAAACGAAATCGGGTTCTCGCGGAATCAGGGTGGGGCAGAATCAGGTCTCATCATTGTCACAGCACCATGAACACAAATTGTCATTTTCCACGTGATTCGCTCCAAACTTTGTATTGTTATGCGACCCTAACAAACAATTTCGCACCCAAGAAGGCACAAGAAGAGAAGTATTTCCGATGCATTGTAAGGACGGAATCACGTGATCCGCATGAGTCTCACACAGCGTACATCTCCGGGATTGCGTTTCGTGTTGGATGTACACAGCCGTGACATCCGGATGTCACATGACGCGTCTACAACCTAGGCAAAACATACAGCGTGTGGAGACAACAACATCGTGAGGAAGTGACCCCTTGTGGAGAGTGACAGTGACACTAATGGTAGTGAAACTACACATATGTTGAAGTAAATGTATCTACTAGAATTGGAATAGGCGCTGAAGTGTTTTTATGCAAATCCGTGTGGTTAATTATTTATTGTGTGTATTATTGTCAGTAGTAAGATATTAGTATTAGTATCGTCGTCGTCGTAGTAGTAGTATATTAGTAAGAGGTTCACAGATGTAGGTTAGAAATAGATGTAAAGCAAGTTTAGTTAGTTGTATTAGTTATCTGAGTATTAGTCTAGATTTCAATGTAGATAATTCGGTTTTAATCGAATCATGAATGTGGGGAGAATATATAGAATACATTCTTAAAACATAACATGTGTTTGTGGCTATTTCAATACGTGACAGACTGCCCCAGGCTGCAGGAGGATATGCCGGTGTCATGGTGACTAAGGTGATGCTAGAGTCTAGTCTTACACTGACAATTTGCTTGATTTATTGACTGGATACGAATTCCAACGCTCTCAAAATGAAGATGCCAGTACAATATCGTTGTCTGTTTACTGGTCCCTTCTAGTGACACAGTCCCTACATCTTACAAACAGACATTAAACCCCTGATCCCTTCAAATGATAGCTCAAAATGCATCTGTTAATCATATAGGGGCCGACCTCACAGCTCTATCTGCATCTGTTAATCCCATAGGTGTATGCATCGCAACAGTACCTGCATCTGTTAATCCCACAGGTGTATGCATCGCAACACTACCTGCATCTGTTAATCCCATAGGTGTATGCATCGCAACACTACCTGCATCTGTTAATCCCATAGGTGTATGCATCGCAACACTTCCTGCATCTGTTAATCCCATAGGTATCGGCATCGCAACACTACCTGCATCTGTTAATCCCATAGGTGTCGGCATCGCAACACTACCTGCATCTGTTAATCCCATAGGTGTATGCATCGCAACACTTCCTGCATCTGTTAATCCCATAGGTGTCGGCATCGCAACACTACCTGCATCTGTTAATCCCATAGGTGTCGGCATCGCAACACTACCTGCATCTGTTAATGCCATAGGTGTATGTATCGCAACACTACCTACATCTGTTAATCCCATAGGTGTATGCATCGCAACACTACCTGCATCTGTTAATGCCATAGGTGTATTCATCGTAACACTACCTGCATCTGTTAATCCCACAGGTGTATGCATCGCAACACTACCTGCATCTGTTAATGCCATAGGTGTATGCATCGCAACTCTACCTGCATCTGTTAATCCCATATGTGTATGCATCGCAACACTACCTGAATCTGTTAATCCAATAGGTGTATGCATCGCAAAACTACCTGCATCTGTTAATCCCATAGGTGTCGGCATCGCAACACTACCTGCATCTGGTAATCCCATAGTTGTATGCATCACAACACTACCTGCATCTGTTAATCCCATAGATCTATGCATCGCAACACTACCTGCATCTGTTTATCCCATAGGTGTCCGCATCGCAACACTACCTGCATCTGTTAATCCCTTAGGTGTATTTATCGCAACACTACCTGCATCTGTTAATCCCATAGGTGTATGCATCACAACACTACCTGCATCTGTTAATTCCATAGGTGTATTCATCGCAACACTACCTGCATCTCTTAATCCCTTAGGTGTATTCATCGCAACACTACCTGCATCTGTTAATGCCATAGGTGTATGTATCGCAACACTACCTGCATCTGTTAATCCCATAGGTGTATGCATCGCAACACTACCTGCATCTGTTAATGCCATAGGTGTATTCATCGTAACACTACCTGCATCTGTTAATCCCACAGGTGTATGCATCGCAACACTACCTGCATCTGTTAATGCCATAGGTGTATGCATCGCAACTCTACCTGCATCTGTTAATCCCATATGTGTATGCATCGCAACACTACCTGAATCTGTTAATCCAATAGGTGTATGCATCGCAAAACTACCTGCATCTGTTAATCCCATAGGTGTATGCATCGCAACACTACCTGCATCTGTTAATCCCATAGGTGTATGCATCGCAATACAACCTGCATCTGTTAATCTCATAGGTGTATGCATCGCAACACTACCTGCATCTGTAAATCCCATAGATCTATTCATCGCAACACTACCTGCATCTGTTAATCCCACAGGTGTATGCATCGCAACACTACCTGCATCTGTTAATCCCATAGGTGTATTCATCGCAACACTACCTGCATCTGTTAATCCCATAGGTGTATGCATCGCAACACTACCTGCATCTGTTAATTCCATAGGTGTATTCATCGCAACACTACCTGCATCTGTTAATCCCATAGGTGTATGCATCGCAGCACCCTAACGTGTGAACCGAACCCAGAAAGAACTACACAAAGAAGCCAAAATCCTGGGATTTTACAGGATGTGAGACTGTTAAGGCATAACCTTAGGCACATTACAACATCCTGGCATTGAATATTTTGTGCATGTTGCTGAATGTAAGCATGGAAGATGTTTCTACAGATAAATGCATATTTTACATGACGTTTACGTTCTGAAGTGGTCACAATCACAAACTTGGTTACCTGTGCTGAAGGGAAGTTGATGAGCGGTGACCAGTGGTGTGTATAATGTTTAATGCAGACGGACACGCCAGTCACGCCTTAACAAATTTGAGTAGTAATTAGGACTACCGATAGACATGCTAAGGTCCTTGAAATACAAATATAGTATTTTTAAACTGTCCCATTTGTTTGATTGCTGCCACTTTGTTTCATGATACCAAGGCTGACTACAACCATAAACACCTAAAGGGGACTTTATATTCCGTATCTCATGGGCAGAATAATCCCCAGTTCCCCACATGCTTGTCTTGATTCCTGACGGAAGATATAATGTCTTACAAGGAGTACATTGTTCGACTGTGTGCCATTAACTGTTGTTCATGGTATCAGCCACTCACCCAGACTTAGTTGTTTAATACTCATTGTGATTAAGCTGTGAATTAAGGCCTTATTCACTCGCACTCAATGCCACTGCTGTTACAATTATCCCCAACATCCCATTATAGCAAGAATGAGATCTCGACTTGTTTACTGTTGCACGATTCCTTGAGAAGAAAACATATTAGTCTTCAGCGCAGCTCTCTGGGTGGCTTGAGTGACATAGTGACTGTATCCTGACATGATGTTATGTAATATTAATAGGCTATTTATATTGTGCATACTTCCACACCACTCAGGGTATGCTCAAAGCATTATCATTTCCCTTACAACCCAAGCTGCTTGTTGACGCTAGAAGGTTAACAACCACATCGCCCCCCTCATGCTGCCGGTTAACCATTCACTGCTGGGGAACAAAGGCACATTTCGAACAAAGTCACTTGTCCAAGGAGACGACACATGTTTACATGTGCTTAGGTGTGGGACAGAACGAAGCCCTAGAAAGCCCAGGCTGCCGAAAAGAAATCCATCCACTGATTTGTGACCTGTGCGGACCACGTGCCACGAATATTTGATGTGTGATACAGATGACAGTATGTGATATTAACAGTGTGGTGCCTCTGTTAGGGGACCACGGGAATCGTTGACTCAAAGACATATGGCGTTTGGGAGCAACTGAGGGATGATGTACCAAATTTTCTACCCTTGTCTGTCCATACACAGTCTTGTGTTTTCTTAATCTGACTTGAACAAAAATGCTTTGACAGACACCAAACTTACCTAATGCTTCTAAAGTTTGATATCTGCATGAACCTGTAGCTGGACAATGAAAGTCAGTTGATGTTTAAGAGAATAATGTTTATGGTTATTTTGGTCATGAGGATTTAGTCATCAATCAAGCTGGTCAGTGCTTGTAGATCCATCTGGCAATCAGACATACCTTTCCAAATCTTGTGCATATATACTATAAACGTAAGAACTACTAAGCACTTAAAGTTTATATCGTGTTCCTTGAAATTAAGTTCTTCACTTTGCCATGTTTTCATTAACGTATAATTGCTCGTGGTATAAATCTTAATGCGGGACGCATGAAACCCCATGTACCTCTTGTGATCTTGCTACAACAAATTTATCTTACCGATATGTTTAAATCTGCTGTTGTAAAATAATTAAAACAAATTCAAATTTGATTGGAAACAGCTATTCGACTGAGCTGAGGTTAACTTGTGCTATGTCACGTGACATTCATTGACTTGGAAAAAGCTTGCAGTATTTACTTCCAAGCGGGATTTAGGGAATTTGTTCTCCCGCTGAGAAATCCACATGCAGACTATTTTCTTCATGGCAGGGTATAAGGGATTTATTTTCACTCTCAAAAACTATTTTCCTCACAGGCAGGATACATCGTATTTTATCAAGATCATGTGAACCAATCAGATCTCGATATTCTGATTTGCAGGTATGATAATCCTAAATATATTATCTTATATCTTTGTCTGGTGCTGTAGTTATTTTTTTGTCAACAATAAAAAAAACTATATGGGTAGAATGATAGTCATATACTTGAAGCCAAACATTGTTGAATTAGGAGATAAACCTACTGTGTTTTCAATGTAGAGCTAGGTTACCTGTAGATTTAACCGCACTAAAATGAATTTGAAACCGAACGCGCAGCCTGCGGTTCAACAGGTAACCTAGCTCAACATTAAAAACACAGTAGGTTTAACTCCATTCTACCATGACCGGTTTAAGATGAAACTCTTTGTGGTGCAACGTTTTGTTGAGTGAGCTGGACACTCCATATATGAGAATATGGGTTCACTTTCCCATCGGGGTGGAACGCTCTTTATAATAGCAACTTAAAACAATAACAGAAGACAAATATATATAACAATCGTTTAATTTATTCAAATTCGAATATCTTATGTTTACATTACAAATTCTCAAAAATCTCATTGAAAAAATTCACTGAGAACTTCAAACAGAATTCGAATACACCCATTCTCCCCACAGTCATAACGCACTCAATCAAACACTACTCCCGGAAGCAGTTATTTATAGTAACATGGCAGTTGGAGAGTTGGTACGGACCAGACATTCCAGTGTGAAATTGTTGTGACATGTTTACCTGATTATTCGAAGTATTGTTCACGCTGATACCCTGGAGAATACCCGAGTATTGCCGCTTTTGGCTGGAGGAAGAGTCTGTGTTGTAAGACATCAATGACTGCTGATATTTGTGACCTGTTAATTTTACAATTTCGCGCGCCTCAACACCGGCATGCCAGAGGAGAGTGACAGTTGTGGCTATGACGCAGTGATTCGTATACACCTTGCTCAAGCTGGATTGTGTGGAAATTACTTTCACCATTTGAGAGATTGTGTTGTGACCAAGGGGTTTTAGTGTGTACCATGTACCATCGGTTTTCGCGGGAGTTGAACAAAAGCCATGTTACTTGGATTTAGTTTGGAACGGTATTTTTTGAAAGCTGCTACGGGACATGATTGGGTCCCTGTTGCATAAATTCGTGACTTTTCCCCTGCACTTTATCCTGAAACCCCCATCGATGTTCAGTCAGTAGACAACCCTGTGAGTCTTCAGCAAAAAGTATGGTTTGACCTCACCCTTGGTTTCGGTCGTAGGGGTTGTGAAAAACAGAAGGAGTTGTCTGTCCATTCCTTTGCAGTTGAAACAGATGAAGTAGGGGTAGAATATGTAATACATACTTTTGCCTTTTCGGCGGCGTGTCCTTCACGTCTGTTAATAAAGACAATGCCATCTTTCACGATTTCATCTTAAATTCTTTTTTGGGGGGTGAGGGGTGGTGTGTGTGTGTGTGTGTTGGGGTGTGGGGGGTCGGGTTGGGGTGTGGGGTGTGGGGGTGTGTGTGTGTTTATGTGATTACATCATAATATGATAGCTTGAGCAGCAGACGACAAATGTTGTTTACGTGTTTGTTAAACTAGACATCAGCAAAACTTCCTGTGTCAAAAGTTCCCACTGACACGGAATTCGTTAGCTCTGCCATCTTTGTGGGCAAGCACAACGTGCACATGCATATCCTTAGCCGTTAAACCAGCTGTTTCAATCAGAGGGGGTTTATTGTGATTTAATAGCCTCTGATTGACCAATCAGAATCAAGTAAATTCCAAATTCATGGTAGAATGATGAACAGCTGCCAAAGACAAGCATCCATAAAGAATGAATGCTTTGGATGTTTCAGTATTAGATGATTTCTACTTTCTGGTTTTGGTTGTGTCTTGTTAATATACCTGGTATATTGTTTCCTTTGATGCATATCACTATGACATGGACTCCTGATATAATGGTAGACATGTTGAATGATTGTTGGATGAATGTTGAATTGTTCTCAACGAAATTTCGTATTTTATTTATTTTCGTTTTACTGACCTCATTTTTTAGAGCTTTTTCAGCTCTGTAATGTCGGCTATGAGACATACAGTAATAAGTAAATGCTGTTAACGTTGTCTGGGTGGTAAGACTCTCGGTGTTCTCATCTTCTTGTGATCTAAAAAGAAATCTGAACTTAATCCATGTCACATGCTCTAAAAAACGTTTGAATGAGTACGTGGTGAGTGTGTTTGGGTGAATGACACTTCAAAATGTATTTCCGCTATAACATATATTTTCAGCTTAATGTGAGTGGAAAGTGATGCAGACCTAAAATATACACCATCATGACAAAGGACCAATATCAAACCTGGGACTCAAACCCATGATCATTGAATCCAGGCATGCCTAAGGGAAGCAACTCTCCACAGGTATTTGGTGACGGATGATTTGAACTCGTGGGTCACCTTCGAAGGGTTGAATGACATGAATCAGTTTGTATGGAATGTACCACAGGTGATGCTAAGCTGTGGGCGTCTAAGTGAATTTCAGGATGTAGTCAGTGATACAGATTCGTCTTTCGTGATCATGAAGTTATTTGCAATGTATATAAATGATACCAGTGTTAAATGGTAAGGCTAGGTATGTGAGTTGAGACTACCACATATTTGATCAGTATTTTTGTTATGTTACAACATATCAGCTACTGTTAACTGTATATCTTTTAGCTGTAAATTATTTTGAATGGATATGAATGATGGCAAAAAGGAAAATGTATATTACTTGCTGTGTTAGTTATGGATTTTAACTTCTGATTTATATCTTTTGACAACTTTCCCATTTTCATAGAAACTTTCAAAAACTATGGGACAGGTAAATACTTCTTTCCTTCACTGAAATACCATGACAGGCTTTGCATTGTGGTCCTGTGTAAGACATATACACATGATGCTCGCATCAGATTAGCTGTTTCAGCCAGAACCTTGTTATTGTGATTTGAAACCTCTGACTTTATCAGAGTCAATTGTCCACCAAACTTGTGGTGGAATAAGTAACAATCAGTTAACTTTAACAGTGAGCATGTTGCTTCTGAGTGATATGTGTTATTTGTGTGAGCGTGACGTGTACTTTGTCAAGATAACTGAGATTCATTTTGTGTCTAGTCAGAAAGCAGATATGCACCAACTACACGGATGTTTACAAAAGTCCATGATTTCTGTTAACAATTGTTTGTACTTTTCCTGCCACACTTTTCATTATGAAGAATGTGCTGATGTCCAAATGTAAAAATATTTTCATGTTTAACTTGGACATTGCAGGTTGAATAATCTTGAACCGGTTACTCGACCCCTTATATTCCTTGTCGAGGTCAATGGTGCTCATATCTGGGCTTGATGATTTTTTCCTTCCTGTTTGAATGTGTGTTTGAAGTAAAAAATGTAGAATGTCTTGCTTCTTGAAGACAGTGAATTGAACACATATCCTTTTCAGGTATTTCAGTGCTTTAGGTCAGCAAGGTCGGCCCCATTTGCTGTTCCTTTGCCATGTAAAGTGTGCATGTTGACAATATAACAAATAGAGTGCAATGTCTTTTTCAACATATTTTACACAGAATGGTTTGTACGCTGATATAGCTTACATGGGAGTAAATAAAACAATATACAATAACTTCAACAAGTGTGTGTTTCATCATTATCATTAACATGCATCCATGCATACAACCTCACTCTTGGGAGAAAATAGTAGGTGCACGCTTCTGTGGGCATAGTATCAGTATTCTCTGATAATATAGTAGGGAAGTGTAACAGATTGTGTTAACATGGATCTGTAGGCACATCGCCAGTTATCTTTGATAATATAAAAGGTAGATCCGGGATAGAATAGATCTTCAGGAACCCATTCTTGCTAGAAAAGGCGACAATGCTTGTCATAAGAGACGACCAATGGGATCGGATGGTCTGTCTCGCTGACTGGGTGATGCATGTCATCGTGTCCCAAACGTGTGGATTGTTGCTCATGATGTCAATAACTGGATTGTCTGGTCCAGATTCGATTATTTACAGACCTCTGTCATATAGCTGGAATATTGCCGAGTGCGGCGTTAAAAAGACAGAAGCTAAAATTGGAGTTACTCCCCTTAGATCTATTTCATTTGGAAACTATAAATATCTTGAGAAAGGCGCCTTACATTGTAATGTGATATTCTTACATCACAGTGCGAGATGCAAAATGTTATGGCAACAGTTCGACAATTCAAGCAGTGAACATAGGAAATGTACCTTTCATATTAGAAGAGTGCATTGAAAATAATGGGTCTCGGTCAATCAGTATCAGAAGGTTAGATACATTGAGATAACATGGATCTCTATGCATACGAGACCCGTGAAGATCCGGGGTATAATAGGTCTTAAGCAACCCATGCTTACCGTAAAAGGTGACTCATGATGTCAATCACTGGATTGTCTGGTCCAGACCACCGTCATATAGCCGGAATATTGCTGAGTGCCAAGTTAAGCAACAAAACAACCAACCAACTGCGCATACAATCAATAAGTTATGATAATACATTAGGGTATGTATGGCTCATCCTGTTATTACGGACCAATATGCATATATATTTATGGGTTATACTGTTAATTTTGAGCATCAAGTTCAAGTTCTCTGTATGATTGATCAGGATGAAGGTTGCAGAATGCTACACTTGATGCATCTATATGCTGTCAATTTTGAGCATCAAATTAAAATCAATAAAAATATACAAAGTAACACAAGAATGAGATTCATATGATTTAATTACTATGCCATAGCTACATGTATGCAGAAATACACATAGACATATTTTTTATACTGAGCTACTCAACGTTTGATAGGGATAATCAGAAATGTCATTCTATTTAATAAACACTTGACATATAATGAGAATCAGTTTTGTGTGTCCTGGAAATAAAAAAATATCCCTATCAAAAGTGGAGAACTCTGTTAATCGTGAGACTGCAATTTCATCCACATATACAGACAACATGGGTCATGATTAACACAGCATACATGCACATCCAAATTACACCGACATAGATGAATGTCACCAGGTGAAATAAACACTCAATCAAATTGGATTTGTACAACGATACAAAATTGGTTTGCATATCATGTTGTGTACAAAGTTGTGTTGTGGTAAGCTGTTGTACATACAGTGAAACCTGGTTAATCAGGTTGGTTTAATGCAGCTTTGGACAGTATTTCGGTCCTATCATGGCGTCTCAGCTTAATGTAGGGGAAATACCTAAAGTGATGCATTCCTCAGACATTTATCACTTATGTTCACCCAACGAACACAGGTATGGTGCTGCCAAACCAAGAATCATAATCAGGGATAATCCCTCCTCACGAGGCAAGGGAGTTAACCGACTATAAAGTCCTGTTCCCACCCTTTGACTACCTTAATTAAAAACATGAGAAGATTTGCCAAAATCTTTTGTCACTGCCAAGTTGGCAGTGCACATGCTTTGCACATCTTGCAGTCAACGAAATCTGCATGTTGAAATCCATGATGACTAGTTCATTACACGATTTTGATTGGCCTATGCATAGACTCGTTAGTCCAGCCAAATGTAACTGTGGAATTCCTGCCTAGTTTGGCAAGGGTAAAAACTGTTAACTCCCTTGCCTCAGGAAGATGAGGCTAATCTGATGTTAGAACCCATGATCAAAGTCTGCTGTGAGAGGACTGGACCACCAGTACACCCTGATTAAAATAAGCTATATGTGATAAAACAGTTATTCTAAAGAATGAAAACATGAGGAATATGAAATAATGGAATCTGGAGTAATATTTCAAAATCTTCTGTGTCTTGCTGAGTTACATGCAAAATTTTACCATGTCATAAAATATTTAATAATTTAGAAAAAGGAAGTTTTGAGTCAAGTCTCTTCTTTCGAAGAATAAAATAATCATGAACTCTTTTTAATAAATATTCTATCATCATGATACTGTCCCAGCTAGCACACCTATATCGGGTCGACATTGGCATTTAATCGGCCACTGCTGGCATTATATGAATAGAGAAGCTGTTTTTTCTTTGTTGTTATTTACTTATGGCAATTGTTAAATCATAAGTTTATAAGTGTAGATATTCAAAACAGATATCTTATAGTTGTAAATCTTCGCAAATATAGAAAAAAAAATAATGGCAAATGGAGTAACGATTATCAAATACAAGAGAATTACAAATGTGCCTAGTTTCAGCCATGACAGCAGTAACCATGTCATTAACATGACTTATTCATCTTTGGATTTAACATATTTATTTTACAGTATCACACCTTCACAAACAGAAGAAATCTTGTGTCGAGAGAATGTTTATATGTTGTGTGTGCACTAGCTTCAGCAAAAGCAACGAATGACCATGTGGAATAGTTTCAGCAAATACAGCAATAATTTCATCACTACAAGATTCATGTGTGGCTTTAAACAAATATTTTCTGTATTAAATCAACATAAGCAGAAGAAATTTTGTTTGGGAACAATTTTAATTTTTTGTCGGTACACTCATTTCTGTGTCAGACCAGAGTTACCAATTTCAGCAACTAAAGCAATAATTTCATCACAACAAGTTTTATGTGTGAATTTAAAAACCTTATTTTCGCATATAAAATCAATATAAGCAGAAACTGTTTTGTTTTGAAACAACTTTTACATTGTGTCTGTACACTCGACATACCTCACATCACATTTCATCAGAAGTTGTTACTGTAGCATAATTTCAGCCAATACAGCCATAATTTAATAATAACAATATTATGTATGGATTTAAAACAATTGTTTTATAGTATTATATCAATATAAGCAGAAGAAATCATCTTCTGGAAGAATTTTTACATTTTGTCTCTGTACTCACTTGTGTGACATGACATTTCAGAAAGTTGTTGCTGTGACATAAGTTCAACAACTACAGCAATAATTTCATCATAACAATATTAGTGTGAGTATTTAAAAGAATTGTTTTATCATAATACATCAATATAAGCAGAAGAAATCGTGTTTGGCGACAAATTTTACATTTTGTCACTGCATGTTCTCACTTGTATCACATCACATTTAAGTAAGTTGTTGCTGTGGCATAATTTCAGCAACTACAGCAATAATTCCATTATAACAACATTCGTGTGAGTATTTAAAACAATTGTTTTATCATAATAAATCAATATTAGCAGAAGAAATCATGTTTTGAAACAATTTTTACATTTTGTCTGTGCACTCACTTCTGTGTCACATCACATTTCAGAAAGTTGTTACTGTGACATAATTTCAGCAACTACTGCAATTATTTCATTATAACAATATTTGTGTGGGTATTTAAAACAATTGTTTTATCATAATAAATCAATATTAGCAGAAGAAATCTTGTTTTGAAAGAATTTTTTACATTTTGCCCATGTACTCACTTCTGTTTCACATCACATTTCAGAAAGTTGTTGCTGTGACATAATTTCAGCAACTACAGCAATAATTCCATCACAACAATATTCGTGTGAGTATTTAAAATAATTTCCAACTCCAGGAGAAACCAGGAAAGTAGTGAAACCAGACATGTGAAGAACTTGGTTGTATTTTGTACACAACAAACAGAACACAAACCGAACACTTCTATGTCCGCTTCACTCACTTTCCCCGCCAGTCATTGAAACAGTTGATAGAAATCTCTCAGTTACACGGACAACTTTACATAACCAGTTTATTTCCTACTCAGCGCTTGGTAGACGAGGGCCCTCTTGGTGTCTGTCATGTCGACGTCCTCCCCGCTGATCAGACTCATCGACCCAGTGTAGCCAGATGACAGGAACCCAACACCAAACACGGGGACAAGAGGTTCCCGGAACACCACATCATACTTGACAAGAACAATCCCCCTGTTCAAGTCAATGAAGGCCACTCTCCCCCTCCCCACATCCAGCACCACGCCATAGTGGAGGGTGGCCTGTGTGCCAATAGTGTCGGACATGGTGTTCTGGTGACACTCGCCCTGCTCCCCTTCCCGATACACCGTGGTACAGATACTCCCCCCGTGTCTGCCACAGCTCCCTACACTGACACACCAGGAGCGACGGTGTGGAGAAACCCAGCACTCACTGTCCACCTGTCCTGCCTCGCACACCCCCATCTCCAAGACATACAACACTCCCTCCACCACCACCCGCACCCTGGTCTTTGTCTCCCAGTATGTTGGTGTGGCGGGGTAGGGGGTGAGGGTGGAGGGGGGTGGAGGAAGGGGGATGGGGGAGCTACAGGTCCCCGCGTACTTCTGTAGCCTGTTCCGCCCCTCATCCCATGTGTTGGGCTCCGAGTTGACCAGCTCACCGTCTGTAGTTACGTGGCAGAAGACTGTGTTGGCCCGAGCCGCGTCCAGGTGACGTTTAGCACCTGGAAATAAACATTGTGTTTGTTGTGTAGCAAGTTTATTTCACTGTTTGTTACAAACTGAGACAAAGAAAGAGATTTACTGAAAATATCGGCTGATTGTTTGCTTGTTTCCAAACAGCGCGCTGAATGTTCGTCTGTGTTTTTCATCAGTACAGAATATCTCCCACCACTGCGATATATTAGCGCTCTAATTACAATGAAAAACTATTACTACGAGAATTCAAAATGCATTTCATTAAGAAACAAATGGATTAATTTACCGTAAAATGTAATATAAAAGAATTTTTGGTACACTTTTGATTTACCCCCATTGTGGAGATATCTGCCAGACGTGTGTTGTGCGTGGACGATGTTCGTGTATGAAATACGACCTCAGTGAGTGAATTTCCCAACAAAAGTGTTTGTGTGTGGATTCTATATGAATCTTTTACAGAATAGGATGAAAATAAACTAAAAAGTATCGTGTTTTAGGATATTTTTGACATTTTTGTGTTCATCATCCACCGCATGAACAGGTATATTCTATGTCCGCTTCAGTCACTTTCACCGTTACCCCGTCACAGTGTGTGTGTGTGTGTGTGTGTGTGTGTGTGTGTGTGTGTGTGTGTGTGTGTGTGTGTGTGTGTGAGTGAAACGTGAAGTGAAGGACAGCATTGTTTCAAAAAAAATTTTGAGTGTCTCGCATTATGTTTTTAGTATTACTATTAGAGATCGCAACGCAGTATTGTCTCAGAATTTAGATTGGCACATTACACATGTACCTCTCGGCCGTTTCTCAAAGCCCCAAACCTCCATATCAAATCCTACATGAAATTGTTTTATGCCTAGAGTATTGAAGACGAAGTGCATTTTCTGATAACTTGTAGTTAGGGCTGAGACGGGTACCTGGGTCGGGTGGGTACTGAGTAGGACCCGGGTACCCACAGGACTACCCGGGCCCGTGGTTAGTCATGTGATATATAGTTTAATGGCAAAAACTATCTAGAACTCTATGGTTACACTACAAGTCACTAATGTTCGCATTTCTTTCAGACTAAGCACCCATTCCTTCTGACTTTTCATATGGTTGAATAAAGATATAACTTAAGTCAACGTCAGTGTATGATACATGCATCTAAATACGTTTTGCAAGTGCTGTGGAAAAAAAATTCCCAATCAGACATTTTGTATCTCTTGAGACCTACAGTGGGTACCCGGGTAGGGTCGGGTAATATGGGAGTGGGTACCCGAGTAGTAAATTTGGACTCGTCCCAGCCCTACTTGTAGTCGTTATTCAGACTTCAGAATATATTTTGTAAACTTGGCCTTGTCTACAAATCCAAATTTCATGTTTTTATGTACAGGTCAGACCATATGCATTCTGCATGCGGTGTGATTATTATTTTTTTTAAATAACTCACACGATTGATCTTGTTATTGTAACTACACCCCGACTGATACACGGGTTGCTTTTTGTGTCGGGGTGTTATAAGGAAACAATTTAACGTAACACATGGTACTACAACCAAGGGATGAGTTTTTCTCTCGCCCCATTGCTATCCAAATGCATCCCCAGTATGCAACCCATGATTGCCGTAAAAGGCGACTAACAGGATAGGAAGGTCAGGCTCGCTGACTTGGTTGATGTATGTCATCGATCCCAGTTGCATTGATCGATGCTCATGATATCAATCACCGGTTTGTCTGGTCGAGACTAGATTATTTACAGACAGCGGTCATATAGCTGGAATTTTGCTGAGTGCTGTGTTTAACAACAAACCAACCAAACCACACTGGATCACCAGTCTGCAACACGGGAATTTGAGAAATAAAGACGTCTGCTATCTCACAGAGCTCAGATAAGCTGTGTTTTTGCCTATAACACGCAAAAATGTATCAAAATTGTCGAAATAATTTTGACTTGCTTGCGTACACATACAGTAAAATTCGGTTATAACGAACTCAAAGGGATCATTAATTTTAATTCGTTATAACCGTAGTTCGTTATAAGCATATATGCTTTATAGTGACAAGTTTTTTTGTTCTAAACTTCCAATTTCTAAAATTACGCGGAGAGGGTGGACTCCCATATAACCACAATCACAATTACAATCCATCAACATTGCCCAAATAATACAAATACACATGAAAAGAAATTAAAACCACAACTGTATACCATTCTGTGTTAAACCCAATGTGAAATGTAGCGTACTATCAAATGTAGCATCTCTTTCCTAATCTTTATGTACAAGTCGAATGCAGGCATCACACATACATAAACTCTACTACAGTGTAGTATGCATTGTGAGTTCATGAGACATTTTATACACTTGGGTCAGTAAACGAACAGATTCATATTAGAAGTCACCTGAACTGCATTTTAAGCAGAATTATCCCTCTCTCATAGGGTAGATCAAGACATAGTGTAGGTCAATATACAAGCATAGGTCATGTAGGTCGCGAACACCTGGTTTCAGTGACACATTATAACTGCCCCCAGCCCCTCCGTCTCCCAATATGTTGAAGAAAACCCGAACATATTTCATGATTCAGCAGACATAATTCAAAATTGTCATATCGTTTTTAGTTTCAGCAAAATCAGTAAATGCGTTATCCTGTCACCAGGTATTCTGATCCATCAACTGATTGTCTGGTTTGTTTACAGGCCGCCGTTGTATGCCAGGAGTACTGTTTCACCGCGTCAGACAACAATGACTTTTTTATGTAAATTGTGTGAGTGGCGGGTGAGTGACATGCTTACCCTTTTCGCGAACACCTGGTGTCCTGATTTCAGTGATCCATTCATATTATTTTCACCGCTATTTTACTTTTTACGCCCAATGGAATCTGTTACGGCAGATAATCTAGTAAGATCCTCTGGCGTTTAATTATGTTAAGTTATAATTCTCTTATATGTCAAACGAGAGCTACTGTCCATATGTTTTAAGTTGGATATATATGTTGTATACATGGTAAGAGTTATGTCCCTTGCATTCTTGAATGAATCTGATAACATGTGGTCTGGCTCATTGTTTACCATTATACCATGAGAGTTTGTGTTTTTCAGATTCGCCGTGATGTTGTTCCCATATTGCTGACTGACACAAAAGAACGTTTAGTCACCCATTCACTCGTCCCCGGAAATACTTACACGAAATCAGTTTAGGTTGACATGTCAGTCCAACAATGTGTGCAGTGCTTCCATAATCTGAAAGGTGAGAGTCAAATATCTTAACACATTTAGGTACTGGCTGCTTTGATGGAGTAAAAGTTTGTAGAGATCAACATCTTAATAATTAAACTACATAGACAGTCACAGATTCTCATGGACACAATCACATTAGATTGTCTTACAAGTTTATTTAAAAGATAATTTTTAGATTGACAGACCACTTTGGTAAATGAACCCCTGCAAGGGCGATACCACCTTTCAATCATCAGAGGAAATCTCTCCTAAAAGTACAGTTCATTGTACGATTCTGAGTAAATAATTATAATGCTATGAATATATACTAACGGGAAACAGTAACCAATGCATTTATCAATACAAATTGATGGAGACATCGCCTCGACTTTATGTTCATGCACGGCGCACACTTTGAATGTTTGCGTGTTTGTTTGGAGCATGATACTCACACACATGGTTTTTTTTATTGAAAACAGCACACAACAAATGTTTATCTATCAGGTGCTCATAAATGTTTTTTTTTGTGACGCAATGCAACGGCTATTCGCGTGGGTATGCTGCAAACAGGAACTGCGCAAAACAAAGTTGTCAGACACTTTCCTGTTCACCTGAACACAATATCATCTCTGACATGGCAACACTCGAGACGTACCTCGGGCCAGTTGGAAACGTGTGACGTTATGTCAACAAGCCAACCGTTTTCGGTTGGTGCATCTACGGAATCGATACCAAACTGCTACATAAACAGCTCGGACAATTTGTAGGTTGAGACCAATTAGTGACAGAACCATACACAGCCGTTTGTCATGGCCTGCTGTTTCTCCACACCTCTTCCCAAAGGAAAATGCCTGGGATGAGATGGAACGACGCTTACAACAGTAACAGAACCAGACGGTACGATATAGCTAAGTTGGGCTAATCTTTGGTAGACATTTTGAACAACAACCCCCTGGCTGTTTTCAATCATCTCGTGTCTTCAATGCGCAGCCGCTGCCTCACCTGTATCAAATGGTGGGCCAATATTGACATTGTTAATTAAGCTGTTATACCACCCCTATTTTAGGATGTGTCGCTATGTTTCCATGGTATGTTTCTATGGTCGCATGGTATCCCAGGGGGCTATAACAAGGACTTTTCGGCATGGAGTCAGTATGCTGTGTCTGAGTGGGGTATTTATGTTAAACTGTGGCATGGTATCTCAGGGGGTTATAACAAGGACTGGTGGGCATGGAGTAAGTATACTGTGTCTGAGTGGGGTATTCATGTTAAACTGCGGCATGGTATCTGAGTGAGCTAGCACTATAAATCTGCGTTTGTTCGGACTAGTACAAGCACGCGCGCGCGCGCGCGCACACACACACACACACACACACACACACACACACACACACACACACACACACACACTAATGTTTTAATAAAAATATATTGTTTAAGGGAAAATATTAATAAATAATAAACTCCTTTGATGTTGGGACAATGCTCCTTGTCAGCAGTTGTATTACAGTCCATCATAATAGCATCATCGATCTGTGTGTACAGTGCACGTTGGAAACTTGAGATTGGTCCATAAGCATTGTCATCTAACTGTACAAACCTTTTCCCAGACTATCGGTCTTTGCTTTCAGTTCTGTGAGTTGCTGCTCGTTTTCCCTGATTATCTACAAAATTAAATAATTCAGTAACGTGTTGCCATGTTTTACAGGATGTCATAACATCCTTGGTTGTACAGAAAACAAACAAGAACTGACAGTAACACTATTCAGGCAGCTGTTGAAAAGTTAAATGTAGGATGACATTCCTTGAGTATTGAGACCTAACCCAAATCACAAAAATTAATCGTGAAATGTTTGGGATTCCGAAAGAGAAAATGGGATCAACATATGAGAAAGATCACCATCACAATTCCGTCTAAACTTTGAATAAATAGATAAATACCCTGAAAGTTTACCCTGCTTATGGGGCAACTTGCAGACGTGTAAGTCCCCACCCCAAACCGGCCCCACCACCACCACGACCCGACCGTACCGAATTAACATATGTTGATATAGAATTTTGAAACTGATCTCTTAGCATACACATTCGTCATCTGAAAATCAAAACAAAACAACTGCTGTGAAATATGTGTGCGTCCCAAAATATAGGTTTCTAATGACAGTAGAATAACATGTAAAACAATAATGATGCTGTATAATAATGACTTTAATGCGTAAATGTTAAGATGAACATGTTGAGCACTTAAACTTAAATAACACTGAAATCAGTTAATACAGCATCATCAGTAATTCTGATATGAAGCCTGTCTGAAAGCCCCTGTTGCGCAATTCTAATAACACGGAGATTTTATGTTCGCTTCTTTTCGTCCTCATTTAAACGACAAAGACATTCATGGAGTGGCTGTGTGTGGGCTATGTTGTTATCCTAGGTACATGTTGGCCGTCAGGTCCATGATAGATTAGAAATCTGTTTTTCAATTGATATTGGTCCCTGCTATTTACCTTCATTGCAATTGCAACCAGGTGGTTTTCTGTCAGTCGTCCTTGTTGGTATTGCCTCAGCTGGTGAATCAGAACGGGAGCTCTTGTGTGTCCTTTAGATTCCTGTTCTGATAAATACCAAAAGAGAACAAATTTCATGAAATATTTTGTGACCTATATCTATCAAACGTATAAAACTGTCAAATAAACACTGGATAGCTGGCAATTTTCTGGATGAGTGGAGATCTCTACAATAGTTGAAGATGGTATGTCATGGGCAATTGCATTACACACTCAATGTAGTTGCTGCTAACTGAATACATCACATGCTGCAAGTTTTGGTTCACCTTTATTGTAGTCTCCGCTATCACACTCGTGGTCAGATTGTGATGTTACAGAACCATCGATCTGTAAGAAAAGGTACAGGTTAAATACTAGACAAGAACATGCGTTAAAACCAAGAACAAATTCATTCATCTGGTTTCCGAACGCGTCCAATATTTTAGTTTGGTAGCACATCTGGTATCATCGTTTCAAGCTGTGTGTGTGTGTGTGCGTGCATACGTGCGTGCGTGCGTGCGTGCGTGCGTGCGTGCGTGCGTTTGTGCGTGTGTTGTTTATCGCCACACTCAGACAATCCAGTGATTGATATGATGAGAAATGATCCACGCTGTAGGGGTAATCTAATAGTACTCTCATGGATACATAGGATCATGGGATGTTGTACATTCATGTGTACACCATTTGTAAGAGAAAATTGAATACTGATATACTTGTAAGGTTCATCCAGAAGGGAATTTTTTAATGTTTCAAACATCAGAAGGGAGTTTCGTCACGGGTGGAACATAACTATATTTCATGTTCTCTGACAAAAACGCATGTTACACTGCTGAGAAAAGATTATGTAGACAAATGTATAGATAGAAGAAATTAAATGTAGTCATACTCACATGAAGTCTTCGCCTTTTACTTTTTGAAGGTCCTGTCTGTTCCCCACTTTCATCATAACCTTCTGTAGATAATGCTGATGTTCCTAGTACTGCAGGGACTCGTGCCGTGATGGTTGTTTCCTGTCTGTCTGGTGCATCCTGAAACAGTGATATAAGACAGTTGAGTGTGTGTATGTTGATAAATATTAAATCTGATTTCCAAGTATCCTGGGGAACATGCATAATGTCTATGTGTCTGTCGTTCAGAAGTGGACTATCACATACAAGCTGACTTTATTTCTTTACTACAATTAAAGATATATCAGCATTGTATCATTTTCAGAAAAATAAACAGAAACTTTAATGGTCATAAACCTACATTATTATTTTTACCAAAATTGGAAACGATCTGTAAAATAACGTTAAACATGCAGACATCTCACTCTGTAGCTAAACGGTTATACTCACGACTTCAAACCCTGGTATCTCCATGTCTAACAAAGATAAGACCGATGTGTGTCTAGTCAGGTACTCCATTGTAGCTTGCCACTCCACTGCAGAAAAAAGTCTTGAGCAGTACATTATCAACAATGAGTCATTAATTATCATATAACAGAGTAGTAGTAGTAGTAGTAGTTGTAGTTGTAGTTGTAGTAGTAAGTGAGCGGGTGAGTATGGTTTTACGCCGCTTTCAGCAATAATCCAGCAATATCCCAGCGAGAAACACCAGAAACTGGCTTCACACATTGTCCCTATGTGGGGAATCGAACCCAGGTCTTCGAATACTTTATCCACTAGGCTACCCCACCGCTACTAGTAGTAGTAGTAGTAGTAGTAATTTTGTTATGTGAGGGACATTCAATTAAGTTCAGTTGAATGCATACGTTTCCAGAATCTGAATACATACCCGTGTATAATTTGTGGAGTTTTTCTTTTCTTTGATCCCTGTCCTGAAACAAGGAAGTCTTATTAGTAAGATGCACTATATCTTTCTACTTGTAATTGTTACCATTATGAATGTTTGTGAATGTTTTTATATGCACATTGTAAATTGCTGTTAAAAAGGTCATTTAATTTGTTATATTTTATTAAAAATATGATCATACCTTCAGTACGTTGTCCAGATCTTGATTAAGCATGTCGAGTTCCCCCGAGCCTGCAGACAAACATCGATAGTACACCAATCAATACGAGGTTACCTTTTCAATAAATGAATGACTATATGTTTTGTTTTGAAAGTTGCAGACACAACTATAGGGAAGCAATCTGTTGCAGGAAAGAAATACTGGAGAAAAAGTAGCATATAAGAAATATCTCCACAGGACTCTTAGCTGCAGATACTTACGACTTTCAAGATCTTTTCCATCTGTGTCCTGTACCTCCATTTCCAGCTCGGTTGTCTGGCTACCTTCCTTCAGCACTGGCTGAAATGTATACTGTCATGTAATCTGTGACTCTTAAGATATAATTTTGGTTGATAAAGAAGTTATATTATATATAATCCTGATCTTATCAGATTGCAGTTAAAAATAATGTGCACTGTGCACATTTCCTAAATATGCAATAATCAAAATATAACATTGATTAATAAGATTAATTTTGTGAAACTATAACCTGGCTAGGAACGTGAGATTCTTGTTAGTTACATACTGGGATGTTAGATTCTTTTCCTGCATTTCTCGATTCAATGTGAAACCTTCCTGCAACAAGCAAAAACAGAAATGTGTTGACATTTTCAGTAGTTTGAGAGACATTTGACCAGCAGCAACATGCTGTCGTTGTAATTTCGATTTATACATATAGCAATAAACAACAATAATTAACAGTAATAATATGTTGAATCTTACCCATTTGTTGCTCAATTCCTGGACTTTCGACATGTCCAACCTGAAAAAGTAATAAAACGTTTCCTTCCTTCACCTCCCTTGATCTTGAAGGAACCAATGTATTCCATTTAACTGCCAATTTTTAGCAAACCATCTCAGCAAAAACTTCTTTAAATCTTAAGATGATGTTGGCACATTGTGGTCTGAGTTTTTGTATTTTAATCTATTTTTAGAAGAACATTTTCGGGGATTATAGATATGTATGTCACACCTTACCATCGTAAAATTGTGTTTCGATTCTGTGTATTCTTTTTTACCCAAAGCTGAAAGATTGAAACTACAATTAGAACGTACAGTCATCATTCAATTGTTGTATTATACATATCTTTGAAATATATCCATTTATGTACTCTCATTTTACTCACATGTTATATACCAGTTAAACCACTGTCAAGGCAAATGTCCCACTGGTACAACATGTGTCAGTGTAAGAGTGTATAACGAGAGACAGATGGGAGAATGGAAAGATGAAGCACACACAGAAGGAGGAACATGCAATGGCTCCAGAATGAGAGATGGAATAACTGGTGAAGCACAGATGGAAGAATTGGGGATTTTGGGTAGTAGTGGTAGGAGAAAGGAAAGAGAGAAGAACATGGTCGATAACAGTTCAAATACAGAAATGTGACATGTGATATATGTTATGTGGAGTTTAGACAGCAGAACAATGATATAAGAAACGATATGCTCCAGGGAGGAATGGCCAAATTGACAAGGGACTAGGGGGGCAAGTAGGATGCGTGGTATACAGGACCATATAGATGACTGGGATGAAGAACGGTCAAGAGAAGGAAGGTCTGGAGGAAGGTCATGGGGAAGGCTTGGCGGAGTACATTGGAATGAAGGACAATATGAGTGGAGGAGGGAACGTGTTATGACATGCATTACTTAGTTGGCTACATTATGTTCCGAGGACATAACCATCAGTCTTATCATCTACACTACATACCATTCCTCAAGTGGGCCATTTTAACCTCGTTATACATTTGAAGCGTTTTATCTTTGCTCATGACCTGAAAGAAAATATATAGACAATGTGATTTTCATTATCATATCTTATTTGTTAGTCATTATTTTGCTTGCGATTCATACCCTGGATCTCTGTAATTTCAAATCTTACCGATCTTAGAAGAGGAAACATATTCTTCCTTAGTCTCATTCCGTCATGTAGGTCTGACAACTGAGCCTTGTGTGGGGCAGAGAGTTGCCTGAAGCCGCCCAAGCCTGAAATGAATAAGAAGATTTAGGTGAAGGAATATCTTTTACATCTGAAATATTTGTTCTGAATGTCATCACATCCTCCACCCCCAGTAAACATCACCCCAAGCAGTTTTATAAAGAGACATCGATAATAGCTCTATACTGCATTAAGTAGCAATAAACCAAATCAACCATTTATATAACGAAATCTATAAATCGATAATTATTCTCTTTAATAATCAACATTAAACTTTGGCTTTCCTCATTTAATTTCAATGAATAGTGAATCATTCAATCTCCTGGGACCCGGACTTTTGTTTTAGCCAAGTCAATGGATATGTCAGTCTTTCAAAATATGCATTGTTTACGTGGGCGTTTAAGGATGGAAATACTCAAATGCATAGTGACCCTTGCTTGTTGTAAGCCCATGTGGCTTGTCCTCCAGACTATGGCGTAGCGGACGAACCTGCAAATAAACAAAGGTAACAAAGTGGCATTAATACAGTTACTATTGGTGTATGTTATAAGATGTGAATATCTTTGTTATTAAGGGTGTGTAATCACAGTGTTTTCTGCTATGTATGTATGTATGTATGTATGTATGTATGTATGTATGTATGTATGTATGTATGTATGTATGTATGTATGTATGTATGTATGTATGTATGTATGTATGTATGTATCCATCCACCCATCCATCCATCCATCAACTTACAGCTATACGCCATGTTTGTCCCAGTTTGTAACTAAATATTTTCAGCACACTGAAATCCCTGAGGAGATATTCAATCTGTTTCTTCCAAGCATCTGAAATGTTTTTGAAAAAAAGCAAAATTACTTAAACCCTAAAGCATGTATAATAGGTACCAACTATGAAGCTGAGAGTCGTATCATGAGGGTTGTTTGCGTTGTTATTTGCACATCTCTCTCGACGTTATTTACTCTATCTTAATCATCATCTTAATCATCATCATCATCATCATCATCATCATCACGAAATAGCTTTATTCTATTTAACTTCATTATTTATCGTGACTTTGTAATAAACATTTACCATCAGACAAAACATCTATTTGTTTCTCCATCCCTTCTGTTTCCTGCAAACATAAAATGAAAACTTTGTTAATAATCAGCAACTCTGGAACAAACGGCTTTGAGGGAACCAGTAATGGCTATTCAATGAATATACTAGTATTATTATCCCTGTAAAACGGTTTGTCATGGGTAGGTTTGTGGAAATATACAAACACCATATGGAGGTAGGGTATTGATAAGACTGACTGGTATTAATAGCAGCTAGTTGTTATTTAAGTGTTCACATTAAATGTTGTAGTCTCATTGGTTATGAGTGTTCGGCAATCCTGCCCAGGAAACAAACTCCCCACGGAAATGACGACTCAAAATATATTTGAAGAAAATACCTGTCTCAATCGAAACACTCACACCTCTAAACCCTGCCATGATATGGTTAGTGTTACAACATACATTACCCTTTCTGCCTCGCATATTTGGGACTTCAGTTCCTTAATATCAGTTACATCTGAAATGAACAACATGCAAGTCGTCAACAAAATATTAGCTGTTAACTGCACACAGAATGAGTTTTTGTATCAACAGTACTTAAGAAATGCTGTGGGTTTTTGTTTCTTTTTTCTCTCTTCCTTTCACCAAATTTGTCAGATTAAAAATAACATTCATGATCTAACAGGGAAGTATATGTATAAACGACAAAGAGTCTGGTTTTGACTATAGAGTGCTGAATTTATTGTCATATGTAAATACACTTACAGGTTCCAAATCGCCACTTCCGACTGCTTGCGTGTGTCATGACTGTGTTGGTTTCATCCACGATATTCACACAGGAGGACAGGTCAACCGTACTGAGATCCTCTGCTGCTACAGCTGATGGGTACACCGACCTGGAAACACGTTTTTACAAAACTGAACTCATATCATGTAATGGTTTCAAACAATCATTAAGGCTTTAAGTTAAGGCTTCTTTCTGCAGACTTATTCAAGAAAGGAATTGGATTGTTTGATGCTTTATGTTGTTACCGGACTTGATACGACTACTAATGCTACTGATGGCGCCAACCAATAAGTACGCCGACTGCATACAATCTACATTTGCTATAACTTAATACAAACCTGAGTCTGTCCCTCTCCTCCCGTGACCTACACACCAGCAGAGTGTCCCCCTGTCGGTTCAGTCTCCTGGCCACCTCCAGCATCAACGTCGTGGCTCCACTTCCGGGCACACACTTCACCTGGACATCCTTATCGTTTATGTTCTCCACCAGAATGATACGTTGTTCTTTGGTGAGAAATCTCAGACAATCACCATCAGTGTCACCAGTATCTTTAAGCACCGATTTTGTTTCAGCAACACCAGCCCAGAAAGCAGTAAGGACTTTCTCATATCTGCCAGGTGTCATTACCAAAGAATCTCTTGTGACAAAATGTGAAGAATCATTTGCCAACCTTTTCAGTCGAGTCTCAAATGAGGCAGCGTCCTCGAGGATTGACGTATGAATGACTCCATGTATGGAGTTGACATCTTCATCCGTGAATCTGCTGAGTGTCTCTATCACTCCTCTGGCCACTGATGTATTGTACATCACTGCTTCAGGAGACTCTGCATCTCCATCAACCAGTGACAAAACTATCACAGGTTGTGTAGGTAGTGCCAGGAATACATCACACACTGTGTGGCTTGGACGGGGTGATGTGGGGAAATCTAGTACTTCTGATAAGGAATGGGCTAAGAACATAAAGCATGGTCCAGCCTTTGGGTTGGGAAAGTCTACCACTTCACTGGTCAGAGGATCAAATACAAAGTCGAACGAATGATTTTCTATGTGTTCAATGAGTCGTTCTTTCACTTGTGCTAAAGGGGTTCTTAGGTCCTTTGGCACAATATTCTGACCATCTGAAAATATACAAATATACAGTTCTTTGAAAGCTTGTCCACTGCACGTAGAATGCCAATTATGTGACACATCATGTTGATAAAGGCCGATGATACAGAAGATCTAAATATAGTTACATTATGTATAATTTTATTCATAGATCAAATAAACCGAATAACTGACCTGATGTATTTGTGTATGTTAAGGGCACTATTAAAAGTTTTAAGGGGCAAAGCGTTTTGGTGTCTTTCGAAGATTTGACTAAAATGTATCTATAAATAACCTCAACATACTCAACATGTCCTGGCTATAAAATATATGCTTTGTTTAAATTTATTGAAGGCACTCAGTAAAATGATTACGTTTGTTATCTTTTTGAATGAAGTAACTTCTTATTTCATAGAGACTGTCTCCAATCTGTTTCAGGTCAGGACGAAATAAGTCGTTTGTCCCCAGATATAGACCATGCTCATCCTCCTTTGCGATATTTTGCTGGAACATGAAATGAAACGTGAAGCTTGCACTGATAATGTGAAATGAAACTGGTACAGCTTTATCGATCATTGATGACTGTGGCATAAAAAACTCTTTAGGGAAACATCTTGTGATTGTCCCCTATTTACAGATAAAATAATGTTAATCTTGACAACTGTATAGAATGATAGTAAATATCAATAATATTTCCCCGATCTTGTAAAGATGTTTTCTAAAATGTTGTAACAAATATATATGCACTTACTAGTAGCTTCCACATGCTGCCTGAAATGAGTAAACATCGAGACATTAAGCATATGATGAAAAAACATTTCCATCGACAAGTATTACAATATATTCTCGCTTAACTGAACACTAGTAGAGCATAAGAATATTTTGTTTTATGAAAGGATGGATTTGTAATCAGCCTGTGTAAAATTATGCTACAATATTTTGGCAAGGCAGATCAAGGAAAAGAACATAACAGTAGATTTACCTTTATGAGCATCCTTATTGCATTTAGCAAACTTTAAAAGAAACGGATATATCATTAGAATTCAATCATTTAACGAATCTACCTATGATCGTCGAACTTTGGTGCTGTGTGATGTAATTTCCCTTATGTCGCAAAGCTTTTCGATAAAATACAAAATTGATTCACACAGTGTACACATTAAATTATCACTTCCTTTATTACTTTTGAAAGTTACACGAGTTCGCGCAAAGTTGCGACTCTTATGCGTGCCTACAATTTGTCATCGTGCGTCCGAATCCAAGATTAGCCCTTATTCTATTTCTTGTTGTGTTAGCACTATACTCATTCTCGCGGGTTTCACTAAAACCTTCCTCCCACATCAAGCGTATATGCCACAATATTATTTAAATTATGTTTAAAGAGGCAACTCACTCACTCACTGAGCATACAGAGGCTTAGTGTAAGTTCCCGAATATTAATGTTTCCTGAATAATATTCAATATAATCATCATCATCATCAGGAAATAGCTTTATTCTATTTAACTTCATTATTTATCGTGTTTTTGTAATAAACATTTACCATCAGACAAAACATCTATTTGTTTCTTCATCCCTTCTTTTTCCTGTAAACATAAAATGAAAACTTTGTTAATAATCAGCAACTCTGGAACAAACGGCTTCGAGGGAACCAGTTATGGCTATTCAATGAATATATTCTTATCCCTGTAAAACGGTTTGTCATGGGTAGGTTTGTGGAAATATACAAACACCATATGGAGTAGGGTATTGATACGACTGACTGGTATTAATAGCAGCTAGTTGTTATTTAAGTGTTCACTGCATAAGAGAAGGCTATATAGAGTGGACGTGGAAGCTCTCACATAACATGTTGTAGTCTCATTGGTTATGAGTGTTTGGCAGTCCTGCCCAGGAAACAAACTCATGAGATGCATTTGTTCATGTCATCCCTACAGAAATGTCGACTCAAAATATCTATGAAGAAGAGTACCTGTCTCAATCGAAACATTCACACCTCTAAACCCTGCCATGATACGGTTAGTGTTACAACATACATTACCCTTTCTGCCTCACATATTTGGGCAAATCGCCAATTCCGACTGCTTGCGTGTGTCATGACTGTGTTGGTTTCATCCACGATATTCACACAGGAGGACAGGTCAACCGTACTGAGATCCTCTGCTGCTACAGCTGATGGGTACACCGACCTGGAAACACGTTTTTACAAAACTGAACTCATATCATGTGATGGTTTCAAACAATCATTTAAGGCTTTAAGTTAAGGCTTCTTCCTGCAGACTCATTTATACGAAAGTAATTCAATTGTTTGATGCTTTATGGTGTTACCTAATTTAATACGATTACTAATGCTACTGATGGCGCCAACCAATAAGTACGCCGACTGCATACAATCTACATTTGCTATAACTTAATACAAACCTGAGTCTGTCCCTCTCCTCCCGTGACCTACACACCAGCAGAGTGTCCCCCTGTCGGTTCAGTCTCCTGGCCACCTCCAGCATCAACGTCGTGGCTCCACTTCCGGGCAAACACTTCACCTGGACATCCTTATCGTTTATGTTCTCCACCAGAATGATACATTGTTCTTTGGTGAGAAATCTCAGACAATCACCATCAGTGTCACCAGTATCTTTAAGCACCGACTTTGTTTCAGCAACACCAGCCCAGAAAGCAGTAAGGACTTTCTCATATCTGCCAGGTGTCATTACCAAAGAATCTCTTGTGACAAAATGTGAAGAATCATTTGCCAACCTTTTCAGTCGAGTCTCAAATGAGGCAGCGTCCTCGAGGATTGACGTATGAATGACTCCATGTATGGAGTTGACATCTTCATCCGTGAATCTGCTGAGTGTCTCTATCACTCCTCTGGCCACTGATGTATTGTACATCACTGCTTCAGGAGACTCTGCATCTCCATCAACCAGTGACAAAACTATCACAGCTTGTCTAGGTAGTGCCAGGAATACATCACACACTGTGTTGCTTGGACGGGGTGATGTGGGGAAATCTAGCACTACTGATAAGGAATGGGCTAAGAACATAAAGCATGGTCCAGCCTTTGGGCTTGGATAGTCTACCACTTCACTGGTCAGAGGATCAAATACAAAGTCGAACGCGTGATTTTCTACGTGTTCAATGAGTCGTTTTTTCACTTGTTCCAAAGAGGTTGTTAGTTTTGTTGGCGCAATACCCTGACCATCTAGAAATATACAAATATACAGTTCTTGAAAGCACAACATTATATGAAGAATGGTCATATGCCAATTCTGTGACACCGCTAATTAACGAGTATCATATAACAGAATCTTTATTTGCAGACTGTGATTATCATGTGGACGGATGAGTAATTCTTTCCTACACATTATATTGTTAAAAGACTACAACACAACAGATCTAAATATGGTTACAAAATGTTCTATTTACTACATAGATCAAATTAACCAAATAAGTTAGCCCATATATATGTGTGTTTGGAGAGCACTGTTAAACGTTTCAAGGGGTAACACGTTTTGGTGTCTATCGAAGATTTTAATAAAATGTGTATGAAAATAGCCTCACCAAACTCAACAGGAGGAAGTCCATGCTATAAAATATATGCTTTGTTGAAATTATTGAAGGCAGTCCGTAAAATGATTACGTTTATTACCTTTTTGAATGAAGTAACTTCTTATTTCATAGAGACTGTTTCCAATCTGTTTTAGGCCCGGACGAAAGAAGTCGTTTGTCCCCAGGTATAGACCATGCTCATCATCCTTTGCGATATTTTGCTGGAACATGAAATGAAACATGAAGTTTATACTGACAATGTTAAATAAAACTTATACAACTTTATTATTGATGACTGTGGCGTTAAACAACGTTCAACTCTTTAAGGAAACATAACTTGTCTTGTGATTGTCGCCTATTTTTAGATATAAATGGTATTTAATCTTGGCAGCTGTACAGAAAGATAGTAAATAGCAATAATTATTTTCCTTACATGCATATATGTTTTCTTAAATGTTGTAACAAATACATGTGCACTTACTAGTAGCCTCCACATCCTGCCTGCAATGATTAAAAATTGAGTAAAAATCAAGAATAGTTTAAAAACATCTCCATCGACAAGAAATGCATACATTCTGGGAATAGAAGGCAAGTATAGATTTGTTATCAGTCTGTGTATTAGGGCACACACTCCCAGAGTGTGGCACCTAATCGCCAGCTCACAAAGTCAGCCATCGAGGCAAAATGAACGTTCCACAATTGGTAGTCTAGATCAGGTACTTTGTGTATCCCTCTGACAAGTGTAAATTGGCATGGCTCTCATGGCTGAAAGCTATGAATACACAATGCCATTCATACAATATGATATAATTGAAATTATGTTGAAAGTGGCGTTAAGCTCACTGTCTCATTTATCATGCAGAGGAATCCTGTATGTTCTGTTATATTAATGTTTCTGACTAATATTCCATAGTTATCAATGCCTTAATATTCTGACAGTTAAACATATGTGATGATTCATTTTTCCATAAAACATTAGTTTCCATAATCGTCTATTCTATGCTTGAACCTAAAGTTTAGAATAACCCCGATTTGAAACTAAATCCACATCTTACAAAACAAACAGGTCAAATGCTTGTTACCCTTCGAGTGAGTGAGTGAGTGAGTGAGTTGGGTTTAAAGCCGCTTTAAACTATTCCAGTTAAATCACGGCGTGCCAGCTTAATGTGGGAGGAAAAATGATGCAGGTCTCAGACGTTTACCACTTCGGTGAAACCCACGAGCACCGGTATGGTGCTGACAAGCCTAGAAACATAATCGGGTCGAACCGGGATTCGAATCCACAATCATAGGTTCCTGGAGTGCCCAAGGGACGCAACTCTGCAAAGCGAATCGCGGCGCCTTAGACGACTGGGCCACCCGTGCCCCCTGTTACCCTTCGAAGTCAAATATCTTTATATATAACAGTGCTTTGAGTAATGTCAGCCGACATACATAACAGCTTAAACTTATATTTTACACACTACTCCAGATATGAACTGTCCTTGGCAAATGGGTTGTATGCTTGAAATGAGTGATAAAGTGTTTTGTCTTTACGAGCAAATCCTCTTTGTGTGCACGCATGCACACACAGAGCAGTAAGTTAGACTCTTTTTTCTAGTGTGTTCTGTGTATTTTTGAAACTGCTATAGTAGTGATTGGACGTTCAATTCATTGCAATTCACAGGCGTGATAAATGCTTATGCACAACATATACATGAAATTTGTTTGTAAAACACTGAAATATGTATCAAAGTGTCCCTAAACGATTGTGAATCAATACAGCAGCCTATGTATCAAGACTTCTTCTGATTATTTCCCCTTTCTTAGGGTTGTTACATTCACCATGAACAATTAGTTTTGTCTGGAGGACAATGTAGAGATAGTAATTGAATATATTTTGTCATATTATGTTGTTTCGTCTGACATATACAATTCTGTAGGTACAATATATGTTGTGTCAAATAATAATTACAGTTAATATATCACGATACGAGAAGAAGAAATCATTTAATAAGATTTAATTATATTTTTGGCCAAGCAACGTGAAGGTTATGTTCCAAATGTGTACACAGAATTGAAGTCACAGCCGTAATCAAGCGTATGGGGAAGGTTACCGGTAAAGGAACCACGTGGTCGGTATTGCGTTAAGAGTGGATTTCTAATCTACAATGTCATCCCTCCAAAATAAAAAAAATGAAGTGAATAGCTTCGAAACTGACGGTGTAAGTGTTTTCTTTTTACCACAAAACAATGATTATGAGGAAGCTACCGTGTGTTCATCTGCATATATCTTGTTATTAGCAAAGGTATAACCTTGCTAAATGGAAAAAAAAGTATAACATTGCCCAGACAACGCGCTCATACGTAATGGTCTTTATACCCAAGACCGTCAGTATTGTATTAACCGTAATCAATTCCCAATAATTTTTATTACACCCGCAGTTGTGCCATGGACTGAACAACTTGAATCCCTCAATAACGGTGTGTGTTCGAATTTTGTTAATTATATAATTCAATAATGTCAATAAAATGGATGCATTTAATAGGAGTATGCAGTTCAAAGGAGTAACACTTTATCATGTTTTATCATATATTATCAAGCTCTTTGTAAGAAACTGGGCTGCCACCCACGCTCCCATTATCCGTCGTCACTCTGGAATACCACCAAAACTCTCATCATTAATAGTGTAGTCGCAAAACCTAAACAAGCAGGTACTTATTTAATGTTTCTGGTTAATGATTCATGACTTTATCGTTTAAGAGATACATAGATAACTTTGATATAATTATGAAAACAAACTTCTTTCACATAACAAACATTTATCATTGACAGAAACCGCAGGTATCAGGTATTAATATTGTGTTAGTTTAAATGTTCATTGAAGAGGAACTTTCTATACGACAAATCAGTATTGTTTTATATTGCCATGGATTGAAATGGACCCATTTGTCGTAATACGCACGTGATATTAAGCTGAACGTTTATTATAAAACAAACCCATAATTGTCATTATTTTGGACAATAATTGAGTTGTCATACATTCCCTTTCTTAACATACAAACACAAAAATATTGTTTTCTAGATTTATTTTCGTCAACATATTGTATTATTCATGTTAAAATGTTGAGTCCCATGAACCTCCACCGGATGCTCGATTAGAGCATACTGAATGTCGGGCAGCAAGAAACAGATCGCGATCGCCGTTGTGTTATAAGGAATAATGAAAGGTGCCCGATGAAGCGAACGTAAAATATTGCTTTCCCTGCGTGTTCTGCAGAGTGTCTGTGCTCACTTTATGCTGCATGTATGTGCTTCCGACTATGTCGTACCTTTATGATACCTCATAACAATTTCAATTTTAAAGGCTTTTTTAAGACATATTTCTTCATTATTACAGTCCATACGTAACAATTAAGTCTTTTTACAATCACATAAGAAAATCATGCATTTTTTTACATACTCTTTATTTTTGCTGAATACTCCTAAACGGTGATCGACCATGTGGTCCCTTTACCGGAAGCCTTCCCCATTTATTGTATTAGATATGAATTTTAGATGACACAAGTAACTTACCGTCTTTTTGTGTATTATATCAGTTCACTCTGGTGTTTCCCTTCGTCTTGTAAGAGCACGTACCCAATCCTTGATATTTATCCGTGTGATCAGTTTAAATTGTTTGTCATATCGATATGCAAGTGGTCCTTGTTTGTCATAGAACACTATCCCGCTCACTGGTCTGACTGAAACATGAACAACTACTGGATCTACATCACCATGTCCGTGATTTACAGATTCACAGCTGACTCTTGGATCACCTTCTTTCTTTGCTGCTGGGTTAGGAATGAATTGAACTTGAAATATATTCGGATCTGGAGAGACCTCGTTTCCGTCATAGTCACAGACGAGAACAGTATTCCCAATGTTATCCTCTAACGTGTCCTTGAATGCAGTTCTGTCCCTCAGAACAACAGGCTGGATGCGGATTACTTTAGTCTCATAACCATATTCCTCTAGAAAACAATTTTCCTCATGGACACCATAGAGATAAGAACCACCACATTCAGTTTTAGTAAATGCGCTTATGTATTCTGCAAGTTTGAGATTCTTGATAATATTATCCGCTATTTCTTGACCATCTTCCGTTTGTATAAAGTGACTCTTCATTTGAATGCACCTATTTTCACGTACATTCCGAAGGTGATCTGCATGAGTCACACCAGGAATTGTATGGAATGTTTCTTTGAAGGTTTTCCTTTCTCTAACAAAGGTCCTGAGCGTTCCTGCAGGAATGTCAATAATGCAGTCATCAAATGTTGTCTTGGTATTGAATCTAGAAGTTGTCACAGTAGAAGCAGCTCCTACATAGAGAACAAGGAAGTCGCCAAAATCCTTGCAAGCACAATGACTTTTTAGTGTCTCTTTTCTGTAAACATCACAGAATTGTTTCCCATCTTGAATCAAATCATGAAGTTTTGGGTCAGCAAACTCATCAAATGCGCCAGTGAAGGAATCTCCAGGCGCCAGGCCAACAAAATGAACCAGTATATATCCAGAGTTGGAGTTGCGCAGAGCTGATACTTTTCTCAGTAACTCCGCTGCTTTACAATCTCTCTTCTCCTTTTTCTTTGACTTATCTTGTTTTTCTTTCCCAACCCCAAATAGGTACTTGACATGAAGCCCGGTAGACAGGACATTGCATTTTGAAGAGACATTTTTCAGAAACTTACGAACTGCCTCATCATGCCTTGGAATATGTTTTCTGTAATGACACAATCATCAGAATAAACACTAATAGTGAGTGAGTGAGTTTGGTTTAACGCCGCTTTTTAGCAATATTCCAGTAATATCATGGCGGGGGACACCAGAAATGGGCTTCACACATTGTACCCATGTCGGGATTCGAACCCGGGTCTTCGGCGTGACGAGCGAATGTTTTAACCACTAGGCTACCCGACCACCCCAACTAATAAAACACATATCAAACACAACTTGAGAAAACAAATATCTGAACAAGGTGCAAGAAATGCATAACAATTACTAACGAGGCATTTTACAGTGTGCATATCCAATGTTGAAATACAATACTTACTCCAGACACTCTGTGTGAAATTCTTCTTTCACTTTTAGACACTTTACATGTGTTATGTCTTTGTCTTTCACATAAACGTCTGCGGGTTCAGACCCTGTCGGTACACGCTTTCCTTGCCTTGTATATAGAATGTCTTCGGTTTTGACATAGACAGTCACGTGTTCATAACCTACTGGGATATGCTGACCTTCTTTCTCATACTTTATTTCTTCATTCTTTGCATAGACAGAAACATGATCAAAACCTGTTGGTGAGATGTCCCCTTTTCTTGCATATTTTACTTCTCCATTCCTGGTGTACACAGAAACCTGTTCAAAACCTTCTGGTAGTTGTCCCTGTTTCCTTGCATATTTTACGTCCCGATCTCTGACAGAAACAGATACACGTTGAAAACCTTCAGGTAATAAGCTCCCATTCTTGAGATATTTGATGTTGTCTCCTTCGCCAAATACAGTAACATTGACACATTCAAAGTCCTCTGGTATACAATCCTGCAGTGTCACATAACGAACGTCTACATCCTTGTGATACACACGTTGAGAGTCTGGATGTATTTCATCTCCACAATAATCACAAAGTATCATGACATCTAGAACCTAGGGGTTTACATTTTACAACATGCCAGGAGAAGCGCTGACTGTTAACGTAAACTCATACGGAGGGACAAACTCAGTTGGCTTTGCATGGAGGTGTCTTTCAAACTGCGCCGTAACAAATGTGATATTGACTAACACACATTCGTGTCAACCACGTCAACACATCACGTGATAAATAGCTATATCCTGCATAGCCACACAGTATTCATCAAGTCGATGGCTGTGAACCGGTTCTGCATGGAAAGAAAACACACCAGTCACAAAGGAGAATGCTCACCCTTTTGAAAAGAGGAAACTAGCGTACAGGACGGAAGATAGAAATGAATATGTTGAAGACGAAATTTTGTTAGATGAATGTAAGAGAAAAGGGTACTGTAAATGTAGTATCTCACAACCACTTCGCATAATACCGATGTACAATATGAGTTTAAGACAATTCATTAATCTGAATAAACAACGATTGTTTGAATGATTCTCTGACTGATGAATACATGTAACAAAGACATTTTACACAGCTTTGTCTCATCCATTATATCTGTGTTATCATATGATGTGGAAAACAATCGTTATATTTATGTTTATGTTTATGCAGTCACTCAATCAATTAATACTCAGCAATGGACTAACCATTTTATGTCTCTTCTTTTTAGGCAGGATCTTGAACTTGATAGCAGAGTGTACCATATCCCTGACAATAATGATCTAACAATTAACATTCCTATTCTAGCACAAGAAATATCAAGTCAAATAAACCAGCTTGGGAATAATAAATCCCCTGGGCCTGATGGTATTGCTGCTGAATTTTTAAAGTCTTCAGAGAAACAAATTACACCAATTTTAGTTATTACATTTAACAAAATCTTTGAGAGTGGTAACTTTCCAGATGTGTGGGGGAAAAGTATCATCTGTCCTCTGTTCAAGTCTGGTGATATAAATGATGCCAACAGTTACAGAGGTATATCACTCATTGATACCATATGCAAAGTATTTACATCTATTCTTAATGCTAGACTACAGAGGTGGTGTGATGATAACAATATCTTTGACGAATCTCAAGCTGGATTTAGACCCAACTATTCCACGACAGATCATATATTTTCACTACAAGCCATTATCCAAAAGTACGCATGTAAAAAGAAAGGAAGGTTCTACTGCTTATTTGTAGATTTCTCAAAAGCTTTTGATAATGGTGATCACAATATGTTGTTACAGAGTTTGGCTGATATTGGTGTCTGCGAAAAGTTTTTGTCTATTATTACATCAATGTACAATAAACTGTGTGCCTGTGTTAGAACACCTACTGGGTTATCCAAATACTTTAGGTGTAATATAGGTACCCGTCAAGGATGCATCCTCAGCCCTCAGATGTTTTTAATATTCATAAATAAACTTGTAAATTTTATGGAAAATTATGGAGGACAAACTATCTTTATTACTAAAGACTACCCAGCAATATATGTACTTATGTTTGCTGATGACGTGTCATCTATTGCTGATACACCTTTAAATTTACAAAAGAAGATCAATGCCTTGGAACATTTTTTGCAATACCACAGGCATGAAGGTAAACTTGAAGAAAACTAAAGTTCTGGTATTCAGAAATGGCGGACCCCTTAGACATTATGAAAAATGGAAATTTACTAGTGTATATATTGAAACTGTGTCGTTTTATAGATATTTGGGTATTGTATTCACGCCCAAACTTGTTTGGACTAAGGCACTAAATACTCTTGCTGCACAGAGTAACAAGGCCATTATGACATTATATAGATATCAAAAGAAAGTTGGTAATATACCCTGTCAAGATTTATTTAAGATATTTGATGCTATGATTGTGCCTATTGTCTGTTACGGCGCAGAAATATGGGGCATCTCATATTGTAAAATTATTGAAGATGTACAGAACAAAATGTGTAAATGGTTTCTAAATACAGGTAAAACAACAAACAATGCAATGGTTTTAGGAGAGTGCGGAAGAGCCCCTCTCCAACTTGTGTATACCACAAGGGCCATCAAGTATTGGTGCAGGCTACTGCGTTTTGACGAGCACATACTGCCTCGCCAATGTTATTTAATGCTCAAATCACTGGACCATTCTGGTCGCACCACATGGGCTACTCACATTAAGAATATTTTGTTTAAATTAGGTTTTGGATATGTATGGTTAACACAAGATGTTGGCAATGTGAAGGTATTTATTCATCTTTTTAAGCAAAGAGTATTTGATAACCTTCAACAATCATGTTGTAGTTCTATCAATAGTATATCTGATACCTTTTATTATAAACATTTTAAATCCCTGTTGAATGTAGAAAAATATCTTACACTCCCCATACCAGTACATCTGAGAATATGTATGACTCGTTTCAGATGTAGCAAGTTTAAACTTGCAATTGACTTGGGGAGATATACAAATGTCTCATACACTGAACGATTATGTAAATATTGTAAAGAAAATGGTATATCTTTTATTGAAAATGAATTTCATGTTTTACTTGTATGTGAGCGTTATTCAGCCCTAAGAAATATGTATCTTAAACAGTATATCAAGTTTCAAACTGTAACATCTTTTACTGAAATTATTTCATCAGAAAACTTTGATGTTGTATATCACACATGTTTATATCCATATAAAGTCCAACAGCTAAGAGAAACTTAAATCGACTACTTCCTTCGCATGCGTAGTTCATGCAATCGACCATTGTCTGTATTATGGGCCTATGGCCTTCTTACTGAATAAACTATCTGTCTGTCTGTCTGTTTATGTTTATTTATGAAGCTGTAAATACGGACGCATTTCATAATCTAATAAATAACATACCAGATGCGTAAAACAAATATCTTTCCATCCTAACAGAAGGCTTCACCTGCATATTAGACAAGACCTCTTGAAATATACTCTGCCTCACGTTGTGTCACGTTACTTGAAATAGATAAAAAAAACTGTATATTACTAAATTTTAATAATATGCATTTTGTTCTGTCCCCATATGGATTTTAGTAAAGGAAAACACACTGAAATTGACCAGAAAAGACTTTTTACGCTTGGGATTCTAACAAGCATTTTAAAATCTTTCTCGTTATCCATCATCATATGCGAATGTCATTATGAAAAAGGACCGCCTCCGTGGTCTAGTGGTAGAGCGTCCGCCCGGAGATCGGAAGGTCTGGGGTTCGATTCCAGACCGCGTCATACCAAAAGACGTTAAAAGACGGTACTTGTTGTTACCGTGTCTGGCGCTCTGCATTAAGGGGCTAAAACAAGGACTGGTCGGCTCGGAGTCAGTATACTGTGTCTGAGTGGGGTATTCATGTTAAACTGTGGCATGGTATCTCAGTGAGCTAGCACTATAAATCGGCATCAGTCCGGACTAGTACAAGCAGCAACACAAACACACACACGTACATGCACGTCCCTATATAAGTGCAATAATCTTGGACGCGACGTTAGAGCCCATTTCACCCCACCTCACCATTACGAACTTTCTTTACAAGAATTGTTTATGTGTCAATGTCATTTTCACAGATGTTCAATCTTGTTTTTAATTCCGAATGAAAACACACATTTCTCGCACTGTATGTGTAATATGATTCTAAACATAAACATTTTCATAAGGATTAGAGCATATAGATTACTTTTGGAATTGTCATAAACACAAACTTTCAACAAATCTTCTTTTATAATTTAAATTCACAAACTATGACACATATTTGATATAGTATATTTTGAATATAGAGCCACTCTGTTTTCTGTCTGGACAGTGGTTAGTCAGTTGTAATTTACTTCACTTTTATAAAAGCTTATCTGAAAAGAAGCACAGTTTGCAACGATTTGCAGAGTCCCTGGGAAGAATATGCTTTTTTCATTAAATCCATTTGACCTCCTACTCGCTGAAGTTTTCTTGTGGTTAGAATTACCTTTCTGGAACCTAGAATTATTTTTCTGGAACCTATAATAAAACCTTTCTTTATAGTGTATCACCAGTGCCCAGTCAAGATAACATTATTCAATACCAGGTTATTCTAAATCCTTCAAACCCCATAACAAGGCTATGTTCAAAACGCATGCATCTAGACTTTTAAACAAATTCACTCAAGTCATTGAAGGTGTCAGCAGTCAACTTCCCACAAGTAGGAACTTGAAACATACATTTACATAACAACAAGATTTGGCTATGATCTTTCAGTGCTTACAGTTCCATGTACCATAGCAGCCACGCAACAGTAGCTGTTACATTTCCATTTCTAACATCGAATACGGATGGAGATGGACACAACAGAAATAGTTAATTATCTACATCTGTACATGTAACACGCGTTTATAAAATACCATGGCAGTTCATATTCGAGTGAACGTGGAATTGCCCATACCCTAGGTCCAACGTCATATTTAAATGAAATCATTGCTGCAAATATAAGATATAAAATATTTTTATATTTTTATATACTGTTTCCACAACATAATACAACAACATATTCATGCGCGTGGGCTGCAATCTGATTGACCGGAAAACAGATTGGATCCCAGATATTTTTATATTTTTATTTGCATATGAAAACTTTCTTTAAAAAGTGTATTGTTTTCATAAGCTTCATACCAAATTCATTCAATTCAACAGCGCATGTTTTCTACATAAATAACAAACCTTTGTCAGCTTCATAAACTGCTTGTCAAAAAGATACGATCGTCCACAAAATATTGAGTTCAGGTAACTTGCACCTACATGACGCGACACATGTTATTTTGTTTACCTGATTCTTGTGTTGCCAACATAACATATATTGTATAACATGTATGCATTCAGTTTCCTAACCTCAATACCTTATCTTAACACGTGTAGTTTCTTATTTTGATTGGGGAAGCTGACCGTTAGTATACTGTTTGTTTGTAGAGGCAAATAAGGTAAACAGATGTGACTTGCCACTGCCTACAGGACAACCTGTATATACAGACCATATGATAGATCATATTATCTTCCATAGAATCAACACCTTCTCCAAAACTCAAGTGTTGCATACATAAAATAAGGAAGTTATACATTACTGCTACGCGGACAGTAGCTTTACACGGCAGAAACATATTGTCATTGTACAGGATCAGTAGTTCGTGGTTGTTGCTAGGGAACCGGTGTATTCAACACCATGTCAGTGTGACTTTATCTAAGGCCGGGCTACCTAAGCTCTACCCTTCCCATTAAGCTGTAACTAATGGCAGTGTGATTATCCATCCATGCATTACACATATCTCCCCGTATAATGCTGGGAGACTTATATTGCAGTGGCTGACTACTCGCTCACCTCACGATCACAGCAAAAAAAGTGTAGGTTTCCGTCTGCCGGAAACCTTCCGGAAACCTTCCGGATACCTTCCCATTTTGGATCCGGCCCGGATACCTTCCGGAAACCTTCCGGAAACCTTCCAAAAAAAATGTCAAAATTTGGGGGGTGCATTTTGTTCACTTAAGTGTGAAACACATAAAAAAATTAACTTGAAAATATCAAGCAATTTGAAGGTTGTTGAAGGCATCTGGAAGGTTTCCGGAAGGTTTCTGGAAGGTATCCGGATGCAAATTTTCTTCATGACTTGCTTCTGGTAAATAATGTTAGCCTGTGCATTACAAGTACCTGTTGTAATATTCTGTGTTATTTTAATGGTAAATATCCTCCTAAAACATTTTTGGAGAAGAAAATTGTTCAATTTCATATTTTGTCCTTTTCGGATGTTAATGGTATTTAATGAACAAACATCAGTTCTTGTATAATGATATCCTTAAATTTCATGTCCAGACTTCCAGTTTGTACTGAGAAAAAGAAAAAGTTACAGGTACCTGTTGTAATATTCTGTGTTATTTTAATGGTAAATATCCTCCTCAAACTGAGATATGTGGGCATGCATTGTTCACAAGTTGTTTTGTGACATGGGTCCAATGTGTGAAGCTTATTGCTGGTGTCCGCCACCATGATATTGTTGCAATATTGTTAAAAGTGGCAAAACAGCATTCTCACTCAGAAAAAAATGGAAAGTCATTGGCTATGTGATTTGGCATTTGGCCCTGGTGAGATTAACAGATTAGTTTGGAACGGTATCAGTACTTGTTATATCGGGACAGTGTAGTTTCATGGGAATATAAAACAGAATACAATTGTCCCAAATTGGTGCATAAGACTAATGGCATCCATAGAAAACACCTAAATAAAGTACAGAAAAAATATCAATGTCATTTGTCTACTATGGTGGAACTACAACTTTTGTTAAGTATTTATAGTAGGAAAACATTCAGGGCATTAGTACATTTCATATTTGTTCAGCACCTATGTTATGGCTGATCAGTATTATATATTTTTATGCTAATGAAGCAAAACAAATCATGTTTTTGGAAAAAAATCTTATTTATTGATAATATGGCATTTCATTGGTACATATCACAAATTGAAATTTGATCAAGCAAGAAGAGGAACTAGCATAAAGTAACCAGTGGTGTTTGCAAGGCCTTACAGAACAGACGCTTCAATGCCATTTTCTAAATAAACAAATTAGTCAAATCTCAGAAGAATTTTATTGAAGAAGAATATCTAAAGTCAATTATGTTTCTGCAGTAAACCACAAAAGTCATTCAGATTTGTATGGTCAGCATCGGTGTACACAACCTGGACATAGTCACAGTGCTTTGGCATAAATTCATTCAGACTTCATTAGTGTCATAATAAAACCACCTACAGTCACATTAGTGGCATTATTCATTCAGAATCATCACTTTCTGAGGTGAATCTGTTGGTTGTTATCAGGAGTACTGTTCATCTTCCGGCGAGTCCCTTGTCTGAATTGTGTGAGCAAGATCTTCTCAAATGTAGCTGGTGTCAGATTGTGAAATCCAGGTACCTGAAACATTTCATAACATCTTTAGAAACTTGTTAGTCAAAAGTTATGAAACACACACATATAAATTTACAAATGTTTAAAGTTGTTTTCTCAAACAGTGAGGTATTGACAATTTATCTTGCAACTGATATTTAACCAATCTTTGAACATGTAAATAAGCCATTGCAAACAGAAAAGTGTTCAGAAAATACAAAAATGTATGCGGTCTTCGAAAACAATACCACAAGGTTCACCTGAATTTTGCTTGAGTGTTTGCATTACATCAAAATGTAAGGAAGGGTAAACAAGACTATGCAAAACTAAGTTACATAGGTTCTTATACATAAATACATAAATGCAACTATTCATAATTATCAAAACACATGTCATATAAGTGATCTCAAAATACAACATAATGAGCGAGTGAGTTGGTATAGTTTCATGCAGCTTGTTAGCAATATTCCAGCTATGGGCTTCACACATTGTACCCATGTGGTGAATTGAACCCGGGTTTCAGAGACTGTTTCACCCACTAGGCTACCCATGCACACCAAATACCAAAGAAAGTACATTAGGAATTCAGACAATAGATATTCTCACCAAATTCATTAATTCATTAATGGAAGCTATATTGAAATTCAAATTTTGACAAATTAGGATGAGACTGTAGAAGCATTTATCTAAGTTATTATGGATATTAAATATCTACCGTTAATTGGTAGTCCATCATAGACAGTGATAAGAAATTCAACTGAAAAGTACAACCTGAACCATCAACTAAAAACTATGTATATTACATTAAAGGGGCCGGTCATGTATTACCGGTATGTTCTCATTCATTTTTGACACAACCCTCACTGCAAAGCACTTTATATTTTATTGTCCGTTTTGTCAAAAGTCTCCCCTAGAGACTCTCACATTTTGGGGTGACCCTCCCTGTTTGTTCTGATCTGAATTCAAATATTCATGACTCATTATCATATTTTATCATTCATCCTATCTATTTTGAAAATTAACTAAATGAAGATTAACAATAACATGCAAATCTGCCAAAATATTAGCCTGGCAAAGTTTAAATTAATCATAATTACTGTTATAAAGTTTTGGATCCATCGTCTGTTTCTAAATACAGTGAAACCCAACTTTGACTTGTGTGGCATTGTTGAATCATCTACCCAATGTTCTTTATGCATTGATATGCATCTGCACAGAGTGGTCAAAGTCTGTGTCTGACACATAGTGTGCTACAATGGAGACATCAGTTTGTGTCTAGCCAAACTGTCTGATAATCTCAAGGGCTGCCTTGGTAGCATCAAGGGATGTAGCTAATCCTAAATAAACATAAAACAAGTGACATCATCTCTTCTACAGAACACATGATCAAAGCCTGCCCCACCTTTGATGTTTATTACCTTGCTACTCTAAAAACAGCTAATTAGCAAAATGAACTCAATGTCAACTCATTGTGGACTAGGGATTAACAGGGCAATTAGTGTCGGGTGGGTATTAATACTTGCAATTGTCTGTTAATTACTTAATTGAGTAGTGACGGCTTAGTCAGTTGTGCCTTTACAACTGCTATTCAGTTATCAAGTCAGTTTACTATGTAACATGCTTCTTGGGACCAAGGAAATGTATCTTGCTGGATAACAGTTTTTTTCTAATTTATCAGAGATCAGAAATAATAATAATGACGTATTTGATGTGCATTTCTTTGTTGTGTTCACTAGGATGATGGTGATGGTGTTTGAATTATTAGACACTATTTATTCCAAAAGAGGAATAGGGTTGGTGAAGAGGCAAAGCTTATTTGAACAAAATATATATTGAATAAACAGAAACTGTACAAAAAACAGATTAACTGTATCTACAGTTGAAACTATCATGATGCAAATTTTCAGATCAGGTTGTAGTGATTGAAGGTCACATTAAACTTGCTAATTTCAAATCATTCATCCCACACTTATGATTTGGTTTGCTGTTTTATGCCGCACTCAAGCAATATTCCGGCTATATGTAAATAATCGAGTCTGGACCAGACAGTCCAGTGATTGACATCATGAGCATCGACCCCCACAATTGGGATCAATGACATGCATCAACCAAGTCACCGAGCCAGTCAGTGCTGTTTTGCTAAGGTGTCGTTTCAGCTATAACCCGCTTATTGCACATTATTAGTTTCAATTTATATTTATAATCATTTTAACCACTGTAATAAGTAAAAAATGAAATAAAAGTATATAGAAAATAAACAAGCACTTGTTATAAAATGTGCATCCGCAGGCAATATTTATAAGATAATCCTGCATGTAGCTGTGGCCATCACACTGAAGATGCACTTCACTTCTTTCTCATATGTCCAAATTACAATGATTTAAGACAGAATATGTACTATTATGTTAAGGGATATGATCTAAATTCAATTCTATTAGGTAATCCTGAAAGGACGTCAAAAATAAACTTAGAAATTCTTAAATCAGTAGAAGACTACATTCAGCTATCCAATAGGTTTTGTGATTGTACATAGCATCTTAAATTTATAATACTATTCCTTGCCGTATATTGCAGTACACTATTACTACTAAAAATGCGACCTGACAGCGCCGACAACGTAGTTTCTATAATAAGAACATGTATATAATTGTATTCCTTGACAGTACTTTTGTCATATCATATTGTATTCTAATTCTGGAGCGGTATTCAAATAAGTTTTTGCTTGTTTACCCATCCAGTTCACATATAAATGTTTAAAACAATATTTAGTAAACAAATAATTTAAACTCATGCAACAACATAGTGTGTGGAGACGATAGACCACTGAAAAGAGCATATATATGCACATCCAATGACCCCTGACATCACAATGCATTGTTTTGCCAGTGTGCCAGGCAACAGAATACTACGAATTACATCACAGGATACTGTGACCTGTTTGAAAAGTTAGGTACTGTATTCTAAAGGTAGGCCCAAAATTCTACACAATCCAGTGATTGATCTTGTGAACATCAATCCACACTGTTAGATGGTCACTGTCAGATGCCATGAACCAGGTCACTGAGCCTGATCACCTGATCTATTAGGTTATCTCTTATGGGTGAGGCTAAAACGGCACCTCAGCAAAATGTCACTGATTTCTCCAACGAAAACAGCACCTTGATTTGGCAAAAAAGGCTACTAATTGTTGTCTGTTATCTGGAGAGACATGTTGATTCCTGGCCGAAATATATATAAATGAAATTTCTATAAAATTACTATTTATTTCCTACTTACTAAAATAAATATGACATATATAGTATACCTGTTGTCCAGTTTCTTGACATTTTCGCCAGACTCAGGCTCAGCTTGACATTGAGCTAATCTGAGTAAAGCTACTTAAAACTTCAAAGCATGTGATCTTTCAATGATAAGTTTAGTTGCACCTCCCAATCAGAATCATGAGTAAATTTGAGCAGAGGCTAATTTCTATTATATTATATTTTCACAATAAGTTTAGTTGCATCTCCAAATCAGAGTCGGCAAGTAGATGCTAGTTTTTAATGTAAACCTTTTTGAACATTTCTCAGTCATTTGTGTTTACAAGTGACCATGCAAGTTTAATTTCATGTATTCGGGCATATTCAGACCCAAGGTAAAAAAAATAACAAGGTGCTGTTTTCACCAGGCAATAGTAGGCGAGGTACTATTTCCCTTTATAGTATAACCCTCTCTTACAACTAGCATAGGTTGATGGGGACCAATTCCAACCCGGAATCCCCAAATGAGTGGGTATGGTTTTACGCTGTTTTTAGCAATACCACAGCAAGGGACACCTGACATAGACTTCACACATTGTACCCATGACAAGAATCGAACCTTGGTCTTCAGCACTTCAACCACTAGGCTACCCCACCGCCAAAATTCCCATCATGATAAAGTTGTCATCACGGTATTCTTCAACAAGTTCAAGTGAAAATATCCATACCTTTCAAATGTCTTATCTTCCACTTCACAGTGTTCACTGTTGCAAAACTCCTGTCATTTAATTTGTTCTTGATTATTCACACCTGCAAAAGTAAGTTTAGTCGGTACGGTATGAACTAAAAAAATGAGTCACTATAGAGTATCTAGATAAAGGAATATAAATAAGCAAACATATTTCTACATCATATACATTAGCAAGGATTAACATAAGTTAGGTAGATTGCTTATCCTACAAAAATTAAATCACACATTTACTAACATATATAAAACAGAATAAGTGGCTTACAGAAGATAAATAACTTTAATACGTGATGAATATTATTAACATATTCCTTACCTGAATCAGAGACCATATAACAGTCTATGTATTATGGTCTCTGTCTGAATATGTCACATCTTCAGCTCCCTGCAATCGAGGTTGTGAAACATTTCTGCTGTAGGAATATTACATCCGCTGGGATATCCCTTGTCACACTGCCTGGCATGGTAGGCAAACGCACATTCCATACACCACATAGGTATACTTCCTAATACACACTGTCGAAATCCCCGGTCGTCGCTATTTTACATACTTTTCGAGACCGTGTGTATGCGTTAGTTTTATCGACTATCGCACTTTTCAAGGGAGACAACTCATCGCAACTGTCCAATTCGCGTCTAATGTTACAAACCAATTAAAGTCAGCAAGTTCGCGTGTTTTACGACTGCTAATGACACTTGGATACAAGGACATGTCATCAGTTTTCCGATATTAATCAGCGCATATATCGTCAGTTGAGTGATCATGTCGTTTATATGTTTATGTTAGGCGTGGCGGGCGTCATATATTGTATTCAGACGGTAGTCATGCGATAAGTTTGTCTGACATTTGTAGACAGAACCCAGCTACCCTAATGTTATCGATATTACCGCCCATGTTATTTGAACACTTGTATTCCCATATCTGCATATTTTGTTTTCCCAAATTTTGTTTCATTAAAATAGGCTTCATTTTTTTTTTAGAAATCAAATGGTTGCTCGTTCAGCAAAGAATGGTTGATTTTACCTTGATATGCTTCACAGTTCTGATTTTTTCCCCCTTTACGTCAAGTTTACAAAGTTGTGATTGAGAAAGTTTTAATCAGATATCACATAGATCTAGCATCTTGTACTGACAGTTAATATAATATGAGCAATTATAATGTATCTTCATACACAGTAAACATCGCCATGGCCTAATGTAATGTTAAAACCCCATAATGTTAGACAATAAGTAGGTTTATAAGTACAAAATATTTAGATCTAAAGTACGGTTATCCCCTACTCACCACTTACCGGATTATTAATTTATTTACAAAGCGGCCTTACCATATCTTTTATTTAACACTTTTAAAATTAAAAAAACCCAACAACATGCAAACGAAACACTCAGAAACATAAACGAGACAGGTATGCCGATAAGTGATAATAATAATATTGCTAAGATTACTTATCATCATTCGATCAAATTCTCTCCCGGTTTGTCTTCGAGGTGGCGGTGTCTACGAATTCACCGCATCCATGTATTATAACATTTCTTGTTTGCCAGGCGACAGAGCGATAACAGCGCACATGTATCAGCCGAACGCACATAGAATAACAGTCAAACTGAGTTGTACGCGAGATACGAAGAGCTATACCACTCGATAAAAGCGGTACGCTTCCGCGGTCTCGAAAAGTGTGTAAAATAGCGACGACCGAAATCCCCGCGGCTCCCAATATGGCCTGTATGAACTGTAATCGGCCAACCTCGTCTCTTTCCGTAACTGCTGCAGAAATGACCGCTCGTCATTCGTGACCAACTCGTGTTATTCCGGGACAAGCAAGTCTACCCATAATTCCCTGTATGGCCGAGGGCGCCATTTTGGAACACAAATGTAAACAAACACTCAAACCTCGTGTAATCGATGTACACCGTGATGCTTGATTGCGATATGCTTACCTCGTGTATCGATACATTGTTCTCAATCACCTCTAACTCGGAAATCCCGGTCGAAATCCACCTGAGCCATCCACAACGAGGACGTCAAGTATTTCGAAAACTCGATTGACAGCCGAAGGAAGGAAGAGCAGCTTGCAGATGCCAGGTACGTAGCAGGGCTTCGAGACATAATGTTCCATGATTTCTATACAGAGATCTTATGGAATGGATTGATTTAGATATTTTCCTGATCTCCATGTTACTACTGTAAACGTCAAGGGCCCTTTTAGTTTTGTTGTTTTCGGAAACCCTTTGTTATTAATATGATCAAGTGTTTGTTGTGACATGATATTTCTATTTGGGATTGCATAAGAGCTACAGGTGCAGGACTTTTAAGGGTCGTGTCCTTATTCTCAACATAACGCTGGGATTTGATGATGAGGGTTAGTTACCAAGGGTATAAATCTGGCAAAGTGCATGTCAAACAAAACGTGGCATTCAATTCCAATCATGTGTTGCCACCTGAACCACCTGAAAGTGAGATATGGATTACAATGAATAATGACAGCTTATCAATCTTTAACAAATTCACACTGAAACATTAGGATAAAGACAAGTTAGTTGTTTTCTGTTTCAGCATGTTCAGGGTTTGTGGGGAGGTTCACAGACATCCTCAGGGAGGATACCAAGTATTGAGTGAGTATTTTTGTTAGTGATAAATACAAACTACATGTATTCATCATGGTATATTTCAATGTAATGTGAAACATCACACTCACAATAGTCCAGCTCTGTGATGGCAGCCTGTAAATAATTGAACATGGACCAGGCAATCTAGTGATTGTTATTTTCAGCAAAGATCCATGCCCTCAGAGTATGATGACAACCTAGTCTGACCACTCAATTCATTAGTTGATTAGTGTTTGCACTTTCAGTCCACTAGTCCTAAAATGATAGCATATAGCAAGACCTTTAAAATGTCAAAATGACTAGTGCCAATTTCTAACCCTGGTGTTTGGATGTTGTGTTTGTGTGTGTATGTATGAGTGTATTTAGGGTGGTTTGTTGTTTAACGCCGCACTCAGCTATATGACGGCGGTCTGTAAATAATCGAGTCTGGACCAGACAACCCAGTGATTCATATCATGAGCATCGAGCCACGGAATTTAGATCAATGACATGCATCAACCAAGTCAGAGAGTCTGACCACCCAATCCCGTTAGTCGCCTTTTACGACAAGCATAATGGCCTTTTACGGCAAGCATGGGTTGCTGAAGACCTAGTCTACCCCGGAATCTTCACGGGTCGAGTGTATTTAACTTAAATCATGAATCTTATACTTGTTTCTCTGTGCTTTTACTATGTAACCCAAATTTTCTCTGGAATAATAAAGTATTCTCTTATTTATATCATTTCTGAACAAAGTGTCATATCAAGGTTAGATCTCTGTCAAAACAGTGCCATGGAAAAGCCAAACAAATAGCCGAGAAATAAAAGTAAATACTGCATTGCATTAATCTGCATTTCAAGAAAATGTGGCAATAATTCATGGAATGATATTCACCTCGGTGAGGATCTCTCTGCATTGTCGAACAAGTTATTTCCTATGTAATGTATGTGTTGAATGACCCTGACTTTGTTGTCAAAATATTGTTTTAACATTTGTTAAATATGGGGATAAATGTCATCTCTGAATGTTTGACATGAATTATTATGATTAGGTAGTTCTAAGTCGGAATCACAACCGGGGTTTTTTCATTTGAATCAAATGTACAACATGTACAGTTTGCACATTTCTGTGATGTGAATGCTACTTATGTTTGTAGAATGTCCGGATGAATAAAAGAGACAGTCATCCGTGGAGCATCAATGCAAAGAAAGACCACAGAAGAGCAACAGTGAGTGGTAAATATTTTGAAATTATTCTGTTTGGTTCATATGGTTATTTTGCAAATATGTCTTCAGTTTGTTCCTTATCGCTGTAGGCACAGATGTCCTATTATCTAAGGCACTACAATTTTCTGTGCAGAGTTGCATCTCTTGGGCTTAGCAGAAACCTATAGTCATGGGTTCAAATCCTGGTTCTCCCCGATTATGTTGCTAGGTTTGTCAGCATTATACGCATACTCATGGGATTCATCAAAGACCTGCATCACTTAGGACTTTCTTCCCACATCAAACTAACATGCGGTGATATATCTGGAATACTGTTCAAAGCAGTGTTAAAGCCAAATCATTTATTTAACACTGCATCCAGCAATAGTTTGGCTATATGACAAGGATTGTGAATATATATTTTTCCATGTTGATGAGTTGAAACAATCACTAAATGACATCTCTTTAAAAGATTCCCAGCATTCCAAGCCTCATTAATAGATAAGGTTGTGATTGAGTAGGCTCATTGATCACATGTAATCATACCACAGTGATGTGGGATATTGTCCATAATAGTTATCATCGGTTTGTCTGGACCGAGTTCATAACATTAGTCACTGGTTTGTCTGGTTGAGATTTGAGATGTGATTATCTTAAATGTTTAGCATATAACAAGACTCACATATGACAACTTAAGTGATTTTGCTGCCTTCTATCTGTAAGTACATGTGGCAACAATTCTTTTTGATTGCTAAAATCTTTTTACATAATGCTGCAGAAACTGAAGTCCTGCTTGAGATCCCTGGATGAGTACTCCAGGTTGACAGTCTGGAAGGACCAGACAAGGGAGTCCTAAACAGAGGCTGCGCCCCTTCAGATATCAGAGGTGATTTGCAGACAGCGATGATGAGGGTCCTGTTATTTCAATGGAGGCCGACCGAGAAATTGTATGCCAAATGGTACTGGGACACACAAAGGCTGGTCTGGCTAATGTGAGAAGAACAACCAATGCCAAGCTGGAGTGGAATTCTTCCAGGACATTCAGGAAATTCTTGTAAACACTTGAAAGGAATGATAAATGGGACTTATTGTCTTTAAATGTGGACCCAAACACCAAATGGAAAGTTCACAATTCTACTAACACAATGCAGCAGAGATAGAGTGTAACTGTTATCCCCTCATCCTGGTTCCTGTTCATCCATGGCAATATAGAAAGAAAAGGAGGATTGAGGGAAAGTAAGTTATCTGAACTGGTGAACATAATCCGTAGGTACTGTCAAGCGAACAGTTATCACACTCTGTTATGAGTATTGAAGAATAGGATGAAATTGCATACTGCATCAGGAACCATCATGTGAACACTGTTCAATGTGCGATATACTATAGGCATATGAATAAAAGAAATTGATAATTTGATTGTTGCTTATGTTTCATTTACCAGCTGTGTAATTGGGGATGTTTCATGATTTTGCCTCAGTTTAATAGCCACACTTATCTTATGAAACCATGCATTGCTTGGGCATCTCAAGATAAATAACACATGTTTCCTTTGCTCTGAAAACGTCTGATGACATATTGATCTGTTATGTCAAAGGTTAAAGTCACAACCAGACAAAAAGTTTGTTTGTGGTCTAACTCTTCCTTTGGGCAGGGGTCAAAGTTGGAAAAAGGTCGTGTGTGATCTATATATACCGGTACTACATTTTCCCTTAAATTGCCTTTTCTACAGAAGTCTTAGTAACTCTTATACATATACTGGTTACATTACTGCCATATTTTGGTCAATGATATGTTGAATTCTACCAAAGGACTGCATATTTGGTTTATGTGCTGGATAGCTCTTTGAAATGTTTTTGAAATATTTATCACTGATATTGAAGGTCAAATTCACACTCAAAAGTGATAACTCAGTTGAAGTGTAAGATCAAGGCAACAGTGAAGGGGTCATTCATAAAGTATTTCTGCAATTATAACTAAAATGCCTATTTCTGGAGATATTTGTGAAGTATTAAGCACATTGTTGTTATATTATTTGAATACACATATATGTGCAGTGGTTACAACTCCAGTGTCAAATTAACTGTCAATCCCTTTTAATAAAATAATTCACAGTAACTGAGGAAGAGCTTACTGTAGTACCATAAAACTAGGGTGAGGCAAATGTCAATGAAGTTAGTATTTTGGATATAACAAGTACATGTACCGTTACAAATAGTCTTATTATCATCTCACTAGGACCAAAGGCCCAAGTGAGCACATTGTCAATGACTTTTTCTTTTTCTCAGTACAAACTGGAAGTCTGGACATGAAATTTAAGGATATCATTAAACAAGAACTGATGTTTGTTCATTAAATACCATTAACATCCGAAAAGGACAAAATATGAAATTGAACAATTTTCTTCTCCAAAAATGTTTTAGGAGGATATTTACCATTAAAATAACACAGAATATTACAACAGGTATCTGTAATGCACAGGCTAACATTATTTACCAGAAGCAAGTCATGAAGAAAATTTGCATCCGGATACCTTCCGGAAACCTTCCAGATGCCTTCAACAACCTTCAAATTGCTTGGTATTTTCAAGTTAATTTTTTTTGTGTTTCACACTTAAGTGAACAAAATGCACCCCCCAAATTTTGACATTTTTTTTGGAAGGTTTCCGGAAGGTATCCGGGCCGGATCCAAAATGGGAAGGTTTCCGGAAGGTTTCCGGCAGACGGAAACCTACACTTTTTTTGCTGTGGATATTACTGATTTCAAAGGATGCTGTTACTAGATAAGTTTTTCCCTAACGTCTCTTCGCCAGTTGAAACTGGTAGGAATAAAAATAAAAAAAAGGAATAATAACGATAATAACTTATATTACTACTGCCGCTGCTGCTTCTGCTTCTACTGCTGCTGTTTGTTGGTTTATTTGTTGTTTAACGCAGCACAATTCCAGCTATACGACGGCAGTATGTAAATAATCGAGTCTGGACAAGACAATCCAGTGATTGATATCATGAACATCACTCCTCATCGGTCCTGCTGCTGTTGCTCTTACTACTACTACTACTACTACTACTACTACTACTACTACTACTACTACTACTACTACTACTTCTATTACTACTACTACTACTGCTACTACTACTGCTACAACTACTACTAACGGGACATCTACAACAACAACCTGAGCGGCGAGGATAGGTCAACTCAGGTTTTTGTCATTAAACCAAATTACCCAACACTCAGATTTCTAAATACCATATACGTCCACGGGAGTTAAAGATGCAAACCCCTTTCCATAAACTAAAGAAATCTGAAGACTCCATTGTACGGTTCAGACTATATCATTAGGATGTCTTTAATAATCACTATCAAATAGTGATGATACCACGTCTTCACAAAAGGTGAGCCTTGCCTACCCTACTGGGGGCAGCAGTCACAAACACGTGAACAGGCAAGTCAACTGTGCCTGGCTTGCTATTTTAAACAGTAATTTCACTAGAGTAGTATAAAGCGTAAGTTATTCTTTAAATACCATCTGTTGATCCTGTGCCCTAAGTGACGATTTGTAGTGACATCGTTGCAATATAATCCCGAACAAATACATTTTTTCGCAAAATAATTAAATCTTCATTTCTAAAGCTTGATGATTTGGAATATATGTAGTAAGAGCCTATATTGTGGATGTAGCAATGTTCATGCATGAGTGGTGAACGTGGTTGTTTTATGGTCAGAAGGATATACCTGAACGAACTGGCTAGTCTATGGTTCTGGGGTGCAGTTCATTCCATCGATGGTAAGCATGAACATATTCAATTTAGTCTTGGTGTGAATTGTTGGATTCATTTCAAATAATTTTGTAAGCAGGAGACATGCATGTGGGGTAGCCTTGTGGTTAAAGCGTTCGATTCTATTTGGCGTCTTCAAAGCTGCAGGAAACACACATTAAAAACATCGTGTGTTTATCACCTACATCCAATTACTGTTTAAGCAAGCTAAAATACACTAAGTATCCAAATACATGTAACGTAGTATAGCAGTGCAGAAAGAGAACAGTTAATACCCTTTGCCAAACATCAGATTCACGTGAAGTAAATATATGTTTTAGTCGGTAATATATGATGGATTAAACGCAACGGTAGTTTCAACATCTTTTGTCGTCAATAAATGTGTTTGATGTATACTTGTTGATGGCTGCTTCTCGATATATCTCCATACAGCGACTCAATATGCCTGACACAGATGTTTGCCCAACTGAAACCAGCTATAGAGACAGGTAATATTAAAACCTCTCAAGGGAAAGCCAACACGCAGATAAATGTGATAGCAGTGCACATTTGTAGGTCGAATGAAGGAAGCAGTAAAGGTCTGTTGATCACCAGAAAACGCTCCCTTATACATGTAATATTACATGTACAGGTTGCAATGTGCCATATATGGGACTGAATGTGTAAGACGTATTTTTTTATCAAATATGTTTCTTTTTACAAAGCATGTTTAAAACATAAGAGCAGTTACGAATTGGAAAATAAATAAACAGCAGCGTCTTGAAAAGTTAACATCATAAATATAATTAGTTAATACATAAATTACATGCCGAGTAGGGTTACAGTGGCTGGTCACTGGATCTAGTGTAGGATTGTAGATGTAGAGGGGGATTGCATAATCAGTCTCTGTGTCCACACGCAGCTGTTGAGGGGGATTGCAGGACCAATCTCTGTGTCCACACACAGCTGTAAAGGGGGAATTGCAGGACCAGTCTCTGTGTCCACACACAGCTGTTGAGGGGGATTGCAGGACCAGTCTCTGTGTCTACACACAGCTGTTGAGGGGTATTGCAGGACCAGTCTCTGTGTCCACACACAGCTGTTGAGGGGGATTGCAGGACCAGTCTCTGTGTCCACAAACAGCTGTTGAGGGGGATTGCAGGACCAGTCTCTGTGTCCACACACAGCTGTTGAGGGGGATTGCAGGACCAGTCTCTGTGTCCACACACAACTGTTGAGGGAGATTGCAGGACCAGTCACTGTGTCCACACACATATGCAGATGTAAAGGGGGAATTGCAGGACCAGTCTCTGTATCAGTACAAGATTGCTTGACCAGTGAACTGATAACTGGGTTCTCTCACAGATGTCGACATGGATTGCATGGACAAGTTGGGATGCCAGGCACCAGCCATAGGGCCTTCATACAGATGGCCACAGAGTGATGAACATCGAGGCAGAGCTGTTGGGATGCTCCAAACAGGCAAAGGTTAACGTGAGTTTTGTGCCCATTTTACGTCACTCAGAGTGCAGAGTGTGGACTGGGAGGCTAAGCCAGCGATACCAGACCACCAGGTCGTCATAGGATCAAAACACAGGGCGGGATGTGTACCTTGTGAGCCTTGCCCTTCTTGACCGATTCCTGACATCACGTCAGATAGGTGATGAACACTCTAACGCAAATCATATCCGCATGAGCCAGACCACCATAAGAAGCAGATTGCGTTCTGCTGGTCCCCGCTCTTGTTCGTCTATCAGTTCGCCCACAACTGACAAACTCCCTTGTTACCGAAAGTCATCAGGGTTGAAATCAACGTGAGTGGTTATCAGTGTTGTTGACGGAGGAAAGCAGATCAATCTCCCCATCAATGATGGCCGCGAGAATACAGATGGCAACATCAACGTTTCAATTATAGTACTGTAGTGGCGCATAATCGATTTTGGGTGGTTCCATGATGGTCTGGGTGGATTAACAATTACACATTGTTGTTGGATATGTCACTTCACAACGCTCCAGAAAGGAGATACTTGTCCCGATTCATAAGGATTATGCGTCACCCCCGATCCTGCAGGATCCTCATGGTCCTCACTTTATTCATCTACAAGGAAAACACAGGATGGAGTAGTCGGCTTGTGCTCCTGACCTGGGATCAAGTCAAGTCTAAGCTGTGATTATGAACCGGGTCAGGAGCATGTGGGCATGATGCACAGAGGTTACACCAAACGTCCTGAGTACTACAGCAGTTTATGTAAACATCATGCTGTAGGGTACCCATCGGAGAGTTCGGTAAACCTTGACCTCATATATTTTGTAATACAGTTTGAAATGAATGAAAATACAATATTTTCAGTCGATATGTCTCCATTATCTATGTTCATTAGTTTGCATCCTCATATTACATACATTTGAGGACGTGTATGTATCTATGGTCACCGCGTATCATGACAAATGCGCCATGGATCAAGATATATGGTGTGAGATAGTTTTGTACAAAGTTGAATAACCAATCCTGTTGACATAATGCAACGTGGTTCTTTTATGAGATTGCACAAATACAAACAAATCCTTTGACTTTGGGAATCCAAATGGTATCCACTTGTCTCAACTACTGTTGGTGAATATATAGACAGTCTGTCCCTGATTGCATTAAGGATTATCGTTAATCTTTGAGAGGAATTTAGCGGTACATTTGGTTGACACGGGAACAGAAACCTCTTTGCACGGGTTTCTGTGGTGCTTTGGAATACAGCACAGAAGGGATTTTAACCTAATCGCCAGTACACAAGTCATCGATCTTACCCACTCAGCCATCGAGTCTTCAACACAAAGGAAGTCAAACAACTGGTTTTAATTGATTAACTGTTTAAATATACTGAGTCAAATTAAAAACTTCACATTTTAAAAAGTAATCCGTTATATGAGGCCAAATGTATCAGAGAAGGTATTATTTAATCATTTATGTCCAAAGAAGGATTTTAATTAACGGTGGTAATTATAATTTATTCCAAGCACCTACGGTATTCGGTAATAACATCAACAGTTTAAATCATTAGTCCCAAGCACGAGAATCTGATGGCACGCAAGTTCAGTAGCGTGTATGGCCACCATGTGCGTTGACAACTGCCACACAATGCCTCCACATGGACCTTGTGATGCTTGTGAACACATGATTGGGAAGAGTACGCCATTGTTGCTGCAAAATGGTGCCAAGATCTTGCAAATTCTGTGGTTGGTTCTGAGGAGTGCGCAAACTTCTGCCAAGAGCATCCCAGGCGTGTTCAATGGGGTTGAGGTCGGGAGACCTTGACGGCCAGTCTATGACGTTCACTCCCGCATTCCTTGTCAAAATTGCTGTGTGGGGTCTGGCATTGTCGTGTTGGAAGATCAAGCCGGGCCCATGTGCTGCCATAAAAGGCAGAAGTTCCGGTGCCAGTACCTGGTCGCGGTAAGCAGCAGCGTGGAGGTTGCCACGGATGACAAGAAGCCTGGAACGTGCATTGCCACAGAAAGCACCCGGACCATGACACTTCCGCCTCGAAATCTGTCAACTTCCTGTACACAACACTGGGAGTAACGTTCATGACGGCGCCTCCACACCCTCACCCTACCATCAGCAAATCGAAGATTAAATCGGGATTCATCACTTGATTCCAATTCCTCTGAGTCCATCGTAAGTGTCGCTGTGCCCACAATTGACGTTAACGTCTGTGTAATTGAGTCAGAATCGGCCCGCAGTATGGCCGTCGTGCTTGAAGGTGAGCAGTTCTCAGACGGTTTCGAACAGTTTGGGCACTATGTCGTCAAAAATCGGTTACGGAGGTGACGTAAGACAATCTGACGATCCTCTGCATGTGACGTCACACGTGGTTTACCTGGCCGAGGGCGATCAGCGGTGGTACCCGTTTGCTGTAGACGCGTCTGTAAATCATAAACAGTCCGTCAACTACAACCCATCGTCCTTGCGACTTCAGCTACGGACGTTCCCGTCTGCAACATGCCGATGGCACGTTCACGTTGAACACTTGACAAATGGCCGTAAAGACTTTTGTTTTCTTGTGTCTGTTGTTGTTGTTAATGACTGCTAACAAGTATGGCTAAAAACACGTGCGGTATTATGGCCAGTTGCACGTGAAAAAACACTTTTGCTACTATAGTGCTGTGCACATGATTTTGATCGATTCACCTACATAAAAACGGGTGTTATCTGAAGACAATACGTGGCCATTACTGTTTAAATACACAATAAGGGCCCGCAATGATAACTGGTCAAAATGTTAAAATTTTAGGAATTTTTATGATAGTTTGTGAAGTTTTTAATTTGGTTAAGTATATTTGCCATATATTTGTTACAAATGTTATATTTGGGATAACACTTTCTTAGTAAAGTACAGATTCTAGTACTTTTTGGGGTTGAGCCCGTACGGGATTCGAACTCACACTTGCCAGAGTGAGGCACCTACTCGCCATCACACAAAGTCAGCGATCTAACCCACTCAGCCACCGAGGCTTCCACAAAATGAAAGTCCGACAACTGGTAGTCTAGATCACGTACTTTGAGTACCCCTCTGACAAGTGTATATTGGAACGGCTCCCATGGCCGAAAGCTATGAATACACAATGCCATTTAGAAAGTGGTCAAATGTAACAAATGTTATATTTGGGATACAACTTTCTTAGTAAAGCACAGATTCTAGTCCTTTTTGGGGTTGAGTCCCGTTGAGATCCGGGATAGAATAGGTCTTCATGAAGCAACCCATGCTTACAGTAAAAAGCCACTTTCCTTGTAAGAGGCGACTAACGGGATCGGGTGGTCAGGCTCGCTGACTTGGTTGATGCATGTCATCGTATCCCAAATACGTAGATCGATGCTCATCGTATCAATAACTGGACTCGATTATTTACAGACAGCCGTCAAAGAGCTGGAATATTGCTGAGTGCGGCGTTAAACAACAAACATACACATTCTTGTATCTTGGTCAACTGCAATTATAAGTGATATGTGTATGTATGTCTGTAAATGTAAATGTAAATGCTAACATGCTTAGTCTGGGTGAGATAAATACTTTAAAACGAGGCGTCCTGAGAAGCAGTTATTTACTTCAATAAGTCAGTAGGATTTATCTCCCTTTACATCGATATGGAACACCAACCAGCAATGTGCTTTGGCACTTTCTCTCTCCCTCTCTCTCTCTCCCTCTATCTGTTTACCACAGTAGAGCAGGAAGAGTTGTCTCTCTTTTTATCGAAAGGTTACAGCTTTAACTTAGTTTGTTTTGTTCGTTTGTTTGTTGTTTAACGCCACACTCAGCAATATCCCAGCTATATGACGGTGGTCTGTAAATAATCGAGTCTGGACCAGACAATCCAATGACTGACATCATGAGCATCGATCCACGCAATTGGTGACAGGCATCATCCAAGTCAACGAGCCTGACCACCCGATCCCGTTAGTTGCCTATTACGACAAGCATAGTCGCCTTTACGGCAAGCATGGGTTGCTGAAGACCTATTCTAACCCGGATCTTCTTGGGTTTTTAATTACTCAGTATACTGACTCGGAACGTCCGGTCCTTGTTTAATCAACATACTGTCAAATGCTCTATCGACTATACCACAGAGGCGTTGTTGCTTGAGGCCCGCAGTTCCAGGTGCACACTCTGTCGTGGAACACGTGCTACTGTAACCACCCGATCTCATGTCAGTCACTTCTTGAGGAAAGATGACGTACGGAGTGGACCTTATTCAGCAGCGAAACCTTCACACTGGACGTAGATTGTTTCATTCTCTTGCACAAACATGACAATGAAATTATAGATTAAAATGCTGCTGTTCACTTATAAAGGGTTGCCCGCCTTTTGTGACAAAGGTCAACATACATCTCTTCAAAGAACAGAAACGTATGATAAAAGCACAAATCAATGCATATTTAGCTGATGTAGGTCGCATACTGGTGATCACGCATTTATCATGTACAGTATGATTCTATGTTATCACTGGCTCTATAGTATCGCGGCATCGGTAAATCATCACAATATTTCATCGCATGATCGAATACGGGACTCGTTGCGTTATGTCACGTTAACTTTTTTATGATAGTTTCCGGAATGTTTTTTAAGTGGAATTACCCCTACCTGCATTCGAAATTGGTAAGAAAAGAATCCACTTGTTTGGACCATGTCCTTTGACCCAACGTAGGTCGTATGAATACTGATTGAGCATAATCCAAAAACCCAGTAAGTGATCTAAAGCACATAATCCACACGTATCACACACACACACTATTGATACAGCGATAATATAGAGCTGCCCGTCCTTGAGTCGTCAATGACAGGTACTTTGTTTACCGAACTTGGTCAAGACAGTCAGCATCAATCAAGCCTAATTGATCTGTCATAAAAGTTGAATAAAAAATAAGTAACATTTTGCGTATGATGCGGTTAATGTGTTAGTACGTTGTCGCCATTACGATCCATTATAAATAAAGTACGGCGATAACAAAGCGTACCATGCTACTGGGGCACCCTTTGTGGCATTCAGATCCTTGCTGAATGGACTCAGCCCCTCAGCAGTCGCGAAAACATGTACATGTATTTGGTGGTTCGGATCGCGGATAATAGAACTGATTTCAAGTGCAATGAGCACTTCATTTAACTTCGAGCGTGAATTGCAAGATGACAGTTGTATGGTTGCTCTTCACCACACTAGCGCGGTGGGGTTACCTCCCTTTCCCCATGCTGTTTTGCAGGAGTGAAATATCACTGTCAGGGGTAGATTCTCTCTCTCTCTCTCTCTCTCTCTCTCTCTCTCTCTCTCTCTCTCTCTCTCTTCTGTATTACTGTACCATGTATACACCTAACGGTACCCTCGTGTAACAACTTTCCTTGGGTTTAAACAAATATGTTGCAAAAATGAATCACCGGTTCAATCATCATCGCTTCAACTATTTCGATATTATCAACTGTCATCTCACGTGCATATATTACAAGCAATGCCTAACGATCTGGTAAACTGTCATTAATCTTTCTTCAGAAATACCAAGCAACAAAATATGTTTCCGAGATTGCCTGAATAATTCCATGACTACTTACCATATGAAATCGTATACACAATACGTCAAGATCATTGTCATATGTCACCGCCAGGCCAGGTAATTTACATTGTCAATATTGTAGGGGTTTGTACATACTACGTCCCTCTATCCATTGCGAATACATTACTCGTGAAGCATTGACGATTCGATATTTTTCAAAAAAGCCTGACGTCATGAAAGGTTTAATTGGAATTTAAGGACAATTGTTTTGAAGATGTGAAAGGTACATAAAGTTACGACAGTGTTTCATGTGGTGTTTATTTGACTCAGTGTGCTTCTACAATATTGATGATGGAAATTTCATAAACACGGAAGAGTTACCTTCAATACAATTTAGTAGATGGCGGTTCATTTGACTACAGGGTGAGCTGTAGTGTGGTATACAATAAAACGAAATCGGGTTCTCGCGGAATCAGGGTGGGGCAGAATCAGGTCTCATCATTGTCACAGCACCATGAACACAAATTGTCATTTTCCACATGATTCGCTCCAAACTGTGTATTGTTATGCGACCCTAACAAACAATTTCGCACCCAAGAAGGCACAAGAAGAGAAGTATTTCCGATGCATTGTAAGGACGGAATCACGTGATCCGCATGAGTCTCACACAGCGTACATCTCCGGGATTGCGTTTCGTGTTGGATGTACACAGCCGTGACATCCGGATGTCACATGACGCGTCTACAACCTAGGCAAAACATACAGCGTGTGGAGACAACAACATCGTGAGGAAGTGACCCCTTGTGGAGAGTGACAGTGACACTAATGGTAGTGAAACTACACATATGTTGAAGTAAATGTATCTACTAGAATTGGAATAGGCGCTGAAGTGTTTTTATGCAAATCCGTGTGGTTAATTATTTATTGTGTGTATTATTGTCAGTAGTAAGATATTAGTATTAGTATCGTCGTCGTCGTAGTAGTAGTATATTAGTAAGAGGTTCACAGATGTAGGTTAGAAATAGATGTAAAGCAAGTTTAGTTAGTTGTATTAGTTATCTGAGTATTAGTCTAGATTTCAATGTAGATAATTCGGTTTTAATCGAATCATGAATGTGGGGAGAATATATAGAATACATTCTTAAAACATAACATGTGTTTGTGGCTATTTCAATACGTGACAGACTGCCCCAGGCTGCAGGAGGATATGCCGGTGTCATGGTGACTAAGGTGATGCTAGAGTCTAGTCTTACACTGACAATTTGCTTGATTTATTGACTGGATACGAATTCCAACGCTCTCAAAATGAAGATGCCAGTACAATATCGTTGTCTGTTTACTGGTCCCTTCTAGTGACACAGTCCCTACATCTTACAAACAGACATTAAACCCCTGATCCCTTCAAATGATAGCTCAAAATGCATCTGTTAATCATATAGGGGCCGACCTCACAGCTCTATCTGCATCTGTTAATCCCATAGGTGTATGCATCGCAACTGTACCTGCATCTGTTAATCCCACAGGTGTATGCATCGCAACACTACCTGCATCTGTTAATCCCATAGGTGTATGCATCGCAACACTACCTGCATCTGTTAATCCCATAGGTGTATGCATTGCAACACTACCTGCATCTGTTAATCCCATAGGTGTATGCATCGCAACACTTCCTGCATCTGTTAATCCCATAGGTATCGGCATCGCAACACTACCTGCATCTGTTAATCCCATAGGTGTATGCATCGCAACACTACCTGCATCTGTTAATCCCATAGGTGTCGGCATCGCAACACTACCTGCATCTGTTTATCCCATAGATCTATGCATCGCAACACTACCTGCATCTGTTTATCCCATAGGTGTATGCATCGCAACACTACCTGCATCTGTTAATCCCATAGGTGTATTCATCGCAACACTACCTGCATCTGTTAATTCCATAGGTGTATTCATCGCAACACTACCTGCATCTGTTAATCCCATAGGTGTATGCATCGCAGCACCCTAACGTGTGAACCGAACCCAGAAAGAACTACACAAAGAAGCCAAAATCCTGGGATTTTACAGGATGTGAGACTGTTAAGGCATAACCTTAGGCACATTACAACATCCTGGCATTGAATATTTTGTGCATGTTGCTGAATGTAAGCATGGAAGATGTTTCTACAGATAAATGCATATTTTACATGACGTTTACGTTCTGAAGTGGTCACAATCACAAACTTGGTTACCTGTGCTGAAGGGAAGTTGATGAGCGGTGACCAGTGGTGTGTATAATGTTTAATGCAGACGGACACGCCAGTCACGCCTTAACAAATTTGAGTAGTAATTAGGACTACCGATAGACATGCTAAGGTGAGTGAGTGAGTGAGTTGGGTTTAACGCCGCTTTTAACAGTATTCCAGTTATATCACGGCGTGTCAGCTTAATGTGGGAGGAAAGTCCGAAGTGATGCAGGTCTCAGACGTTTACCACTTCGGTGAAACCCACGAGCACGGGTATGGTGCTGACAAACCTAGAAACATAATCGGGGCGAACCGGGATTCGAACCCACAATCATAGGTTTCTGGCGTGTCCAGGGGACGCAACTGTCCCATTTGTTTGATTGCTGCCACTTTGTTTCATGATACCAAGGCTGACTACAACCATAAACACCTAAAGGGGACTTTATATTCCGTATCTCATGGGCAGAATAATCCCCAGTTCCCCACATGCTTGTCTTGATTCCTGACGGAAGATATTATGTCTTACAAGGAGTACATTGTTGTGCCATTAACTGTGTGCCATTAACTGTTGTTCATGGTATCAGCCACTCACCCAGACTTAGTTGTTTAATACTCATTGTGATTAAGCTGTGAATTAAGGCCTTATTCACTCACACTCAATGCCACTGCTGTTACAATTATCCCCAACATCCCGTTATAGCAAGAATGAGATCTCGACTTGTTTACTGTTGCACGATTTCTTGAGAAGAAAACATATTAGTCTTCAGCGCAGCTCTCTGGGTGGCTTGAGTGACATAGTGACTGTATCCTGACATGATGTTATGTAATATTAATAGGCTATTTATATTTTGCATACTTCCACACCACTCAGGGTATGCTCAAAGCATTATCATTTCCCTTACAACCCAAGCTGCTTGTTGACGCTAGAAGGTTAACAACCACATCGCCCCCCTCATGCTACCGGATACCCATTCACTGCTGGGGAACAGAGGCACATTTCGAACAAAGTCACTTGTCCAAGGAGACGCCACATGTTTACATGTACTTAGGTGTGGGACAGGACGAAGCCCTAGAAAGCCCAGGCTGCCGAAACGAAATCCATCCACTGATATGTGACCTGTGCGCTGTGGACAGGACCACGTGCCGCGAATATTTGATGTGTGATACAGAGGACAGTGTGTGATATTAACAGTGTGGTGCCTCTGCTAGGGGACCACGGGAATCGTTTACTCAAAGACATTTGGCGTTTGGGAGCAACTGAGGGATGATGTACCAAATGTTCTACCTTTGTCTGTCCATACACAGTCTTGTGTTTTCTTAATGTGACTTGAACAAAAATGCTTTGACAGACACCAAACTTATGCTTCTAAAGTTTGATATCTGCATGAACCTGTAGCTGGACAATGAAAGTCAGTTGATGTTTAAGAGAATAATGTTTATGGTTATTTTGGTCATGAGGATTTAGTCATCAATCAAGCTGGTCAGTGCTTGTAGATCCATCTGGCAATCAGACATACCTTTCCAAATCTTGTGCATATACTATAAACGTAAGAACTACTAAGCACTTAAAGTTTATATCGTGTTCCTTGAAATTAAGTTCTTCATTTTGCCATGTTTTCATTACCTTATAATTGCTCGTGGTATACATCTTAATGCGGGACGCATGAAACCCCATGTACCTCTTGTGATCTTGCTCCAACAAATTTATCTTACCGACATGTTTAAATCTGCTGTTGTAAAATAATTAAAACAAATTCAAATTTGATTGGAAACAGCTATTCGACTGAGCTGAGGTTAACTTGTGCTATGTCACGTGACATTCATTGACTTGGAAAAAGCTTGCAGTATTTACTTCCAAGCGGGATTTAGGGAATTTGTTCTCCCGCTGAGAAATCCACATGCAGACTATTTTCTTCATGGCAGGGTATAAGGGATTTATTTTCACTCTCAAAAACTATTTTCCTCACAGGCAGGATACATCGTATTTTATCAAGATCACGTGAACCAATCAGATCTCGATATTCTGATTTGCAGGTATGATAATCCTAAATATATTATCTTATATCTTTGTCTGGTGCTGTAGTTATTTTTTTGTCAACAATAAAAAAAACTATATGGGTAGAATGATAGTCATATACTTGAAGCCAAACATTGTTGAATTAGGAGATAAACCTACTGTGTTTTCAATGTAGAGCTAGGTTACCTGTAGATTTAACCGCACTAAAATGAATTTGAAACCGAACGCGTAGCCTGCGGGTCAACAGGTAACCTAGCTCAACATTGAAAACACAGTAGGTTTAACTCCATTCTACCATGACCGGTTTAAGATGAAACTCTTTGAGGTGCAACGTTTTGTTGAGTAAGCTGGACACTCCATATATGAGAATATGGGTTCACTTTCCCATCGGGGTGGAACGCTCTTTATAATAGCAACTTAAAACAATAACAGAAGACAAATATATATAACAATCGTTTAATTTATTCAAATTCGAATATCTTATGTTTACATTACAAATTCTCAAAAATCTCATTGAAAAAATTCACTGAGAACTTCAAACAGAATTCGAATACACCCATTCTCCCCACAGTCATAACGCACTCAATCAAACACTACTCCCGGAAGCAGTTATTTATAGTAACATGGCAGTTGGAGAGTTGGTACGGACCAGACATTCCAGTGTGAAATTGTTGTGACATGTTTACCTGATTATTCGAAGTATTGTTCACGCTGATACCCTGGAGAATACCCGAGTATTGCCGCTTTTGGCTGGAGGAAGAGTCTGTGTTGTAAGACATCAATGACTGCTGATATTTGTGACCTGTTAATTTTACAATTTCGCGCGCCTCAACACCGGCATGCCAGAGGAGAGTGACAGTTGTGGCTATGACGCAGTGATTCGTATACACCTTGCTCAAGCTGGATTGTGTGGAAATTACTTTCACCATTTGAGAGATTGTGTTGTGACCAAGGGGTTTTAGTGTGTACCATGTACCATCGGCTTCATGCACATGTTTTCGCGGGAGTTGAACAAAAGCCATGTTACTTGGATTTAGTTTGGAACGGTATTTTTTGAAAGCTGCTACGGGACATGATTGGGTCCCTGTTGCATAAATTCGTGACTTTTTCCCTGCACTTTATCCTGAAACCCCCACCGATGTTCAGTCAGTAGACAACCCTGTGAGTCTTCAGCAAAAGTATGGTTTGACCTCACCCTTGGTTTCGGTCGTAGGGGTTGTGAAAAACAGAGGGAGTTGTCTGTCCATTCCTTTGCAGTTGAAACAGATGAAGTAGGGGTAGAATATGTAATACATACTTTTGCCTTTTCGGCGGCGTGTCCTTCACGTCTGTTAATGTGTGTGTGTGTTGGGGTGTGGGGGGTCGGGTGTGGGTGGGGGTGTGGGGTGTGTGTGTGTGTGTGTGTGTGTGTGTGTGTGTGTGTTTATGTGATTACATCATAATATGATAGCTTGAGCAGCAGACGACAAATGTTGTTTACGTGTTTGTTAAACTAGACATCAGCAAAACTTCCTGTGTCAAAAGTTCCCACTGACACGGAATTCGTTAGCTCTGCCATCTTTGTGGGCAAGCACAACGTGCACATGCATATCCTTAGCCGTTAAACCAGCTGTTTCAATCAGAGGGGGTTTATTGTGATTTAATAGCCTCTGATTGACCAATCAGAATCAAGTAAATTCCAAATTCATGGTAGAATGATGAACAGCTGCCAAAGACAAGCATCCATAAAGAATGAATGCTTTGGATGTTTCAGTATTAAATGATTTCTACTTTCTGGTTTTGGTTGTGTCTTGTTAATATACCTGGTATATTGTTTCCTTTGATGCATATCACTATGACATGGACTCATGATATAATGGTAGACATGTTGAATGATTGTTGGATGAATGTTGAATTGTTCTCAACGAAATTTCGTATTTTATTTATTTTCGTTTTACTGACCTCATTTTTTTAGAGCTTTTTCAGCTCTGTAATGTCGGCTATGAGACATACAGTAATAAATAAATGCTGTTAACGTTGTCTGGGTGGTAAGACTCTCGGTGTTCTCATCTTCTTGTGATCTAAAAAGAAATCTGAACTTAATCCATGTCACATGCTCTAAAAAACGTTTGAATGAGTACGTGGTGAGTGTGTTTGGGTGAATGACACTTCAAAATGTATTTCCGCTATAACATAAATTTTCAGCTTAATGTGAGTGGAAAGTGATGCAGACCTAAAATATACACCATCATGACAAAGGACCAATATCAAACCTGGGACTCAAACCCATGATCATTGAATCCAGGCATGCCTAAGGGAAGCAACTCTGCACAGGTATTTGGTGACGGACGATTTGAACTCGTGGGTCACCTTCGAAGGGTTGAATGACATGAATCAGTTTGTATGGAATGTACCACAGGTGATACTAAGCTGTGGGCGTCTAAGTGAATTTCAGGATGTAGTCAGTGATACAGATTCGTCTTTCGTGATCATGTAGTTATTTGCAATGTATATAAATGATACCAGTGTTAAACGGTAAGGCTAGGTATGTGAGTTGAGACTACCACATATTTGATCAGTATTTGTGTTATGTTACAACATATCAGCTACTGTTAACTGTATATCTTTTAGCTGTAAATTATTTTGAATGGATATGAATGATGGCAAAAAGGAAAATGTATATTACTTGCTGTGTTAGTTATGGATTTTAACTTCTGATTTATATCTTTTGACAACTTTCCCATTTTCATAGAAACTTTCAAAAACTATGGGACAGGTAAATACTTCTTTCCTTCAATGAAATACCATGACAGTCTTTGCGTTGTGGTCCTGTGTAAGACATGTACACTGATGCTCGCATCAGATTAGCTGTTTCAGCCAGAACCTTGTTATTGCGATTTGAAACCTCTGACTTTATCAGAGTCAATTGTCCACCAAACTTGTGGTGGAATAAGTAACAATCAGTTAACTTTAACAGTGAGCATGTTGCTTCTGAGTGATATGTGTTATTTGTGTGAGCGTGACGTGTACTTTGTCAAGATAACTGAGATTCATTTTGTGTCTAGTCAGAAAGCAGATATGCACCAACTACACGGATGTTTACAAAAGTCCATGATTTCTGTTAACAATTTTTGGTACTTTTCCTGCCACACTTTTCATTATGAAGAATATGCTGATGTCCAAATGTAAAAATAGTTTCATGTTTAACTTGGACATTGCAGGTTGAATAATCTTGAACCGGTTACTCGATCCCTTATATTCCTTGTCGAGGTCAATGGTGCTCATATCTGGGCTTGATGTTTTTTTCCTTCCTGTTTGAATGTGTGTTTGAAGTAAAAAATGTAGAATGTCTTGCTTCTTGAAGACAGTGAATTGAACACATATCCTTTTCAGGTATTTCAGTGCTTTAGGTCTGCAAGGTCGGCCCCATTTGCTGTTCCTTTGCCATGTAAAGTGTGCATGTTGACAATATAACAAATAGAGTGCAATGTCTTTTTCAACATATTTTACACAGAATGGTTTGTACGCTGATATAGCTTACATGGGAGTAAATAAAACAATATACAATACCTTCAACAAGTGTGTGTTTCATCATTATCATTAACATGCATCCATGCATACAACCTCACTCTTGGGAGAAAATAGTAGGTGCACGCTTCTGTGGGCATAGTATCAGTATTCTCTGATAATATAGTAGGGAAGTGTAACAGATTGTGTTAACATGGATCTGTAGGCACATCGCCAGTTATCTTTGATAATATAAAAGGTAGATCCGGGATAGAATAGATCTTCAGGAACCCATTCTTGCTAGAAAAGGCGACAATGCTTGTCATAAGAGACGACCAATGGGATCGGATGGTCTGTCTCGCTGACTGGGTGATGCATGTCATCATGTCCCAAACGTGTGGATTGTTGCTCATGATGTCAATAACTGGATTGTCTGGTCCAGATTCGATTATTTACAGACCTCTGTCATATAGCTGGAATATTGCCGAGTGCGGCGTTAAAAAGACAGAAGCTAAAATTGGAGTTACTCCCCTTAGATCTATTTCATTTGGAAACTATAAATATCTTGAGAAAGGCGCCTTACATTGTAATGTGATATTCTTACATCACAGTGCGAGATGCAAAATGTTATGGCAACAGTTCGACAATTCAAGCAGTGAACATAGGAAATGTACCTTTCATATTAGAAGAGTGCATTGAAAATAATGGGTCTCAGTCAATCAGTATCAGAAGGTTAGATACATTGAGATAACATGGATCTCTATGCATACGAGACCCGTGAAGATCCGGGGTATAATAGGTCTTAAGCAACCCATGCTTGCCGTAAAAGGTGACTCATGATGTCAATCACTGGATTGTCTGGTCCAGACCACCGTCATATATGATAATCATGAACTCTTTTTAATAAATATTCTATCATCATGATCCTGTCCCAGCTAGCACACCTACATCGGGTCGACATTGGCAATTAATCGGCCACTGTTGGCATTATATGAATAGAGAAGCTGTTTTTTCTTTGTTGTTATTTACTTATGGCAATTGTTAAGTCATAAATTTATTAGCGTAGGTATTCAAAACAGATATCTTATAGTTGTAAATCTTCGCAAATATAGAAAAAAACTAATAGTAAATGGTGACATTATTGAGTCATGAATATCAAATACAAGAGAATTACAAATGTGCCTAGTTTCAGCCATGACAGCAGTAACCATGTCATTAATATAACTTATTCATGTTTGGATTTAAGATATATATTTTACAGTATCACACCTTCACAAACAGAAGAAATCTTGTTCCGAGAGAATGTTTATATGTTGTGTGTGCACTAGCTTCAGCAAAAGCAACGAATGACCATGTGGAATAGTTTCAGCAAATACAGCAATAATTTCATCACTAAAAGATTCATGTGTGGGTTTAAACAAATATTTTCTGTATTAAATCAACATAAGCAGAAGAAATTTTGTTTGGAAAGAATTTTAATATTTCGTCGGGACACTCATTTCTGTGTCAGACCAGATAGTGGCGAGTTACCAATTTCAGCAACTACAGCAATAATTTCATCACAACAAGTTTTATGTGTGAATTTAAAAACCTTATTTTCGCATATAAAATCAATATAAGCAGAAACTGTTTTGTTTTGAAACAATTTTTACATTGTGTCTGTACACTCGCTTTTTTGCGACATACCTCACATCACATTTCATCAGAAGATGTTACTGTAGCATAATTTCAGCCAATACAGCCATAAATTAATAATAACAATATTATGTATGGATTTAAAACAATTGTTTTATAGTATTATATCAATATAAGCAGAAGAAATCATTTTCTGGAAGAATTTTTACATTTTGTCTCTGTACTCACTTGTGTCACATGACATTTCAGAAAGTTGTTGCTGTGACATAGGTTCAACAACTACAGCAATAATTTCATCATAACAATATTAGTGTGAGTATATAAAAGAATTGTTTTATCATAATAAATCAATATAAGCAGAAGAAATCGTGTTTGGCGACAATTTTACATTTTGTCACTGCATGTTCTCACTTGTATCACATCACATTTAAGTAAGTTGTTGCTGTGGCATAATTTCAGCAACTACAGCAATAATTCCATTATAACAACATTCGTGTGAGTATTTAAAACAATTGTTTTATCATAATAAATCAATATTAGCAGAAGAAATCGTGTTTTGAAACAATTTTTACATTTTGTCTGTGCACTCACTTCTGTTTCACATCACATTTCAGAAAGTTGTTGCTGTGACATAATTTCAGCAACTACAGCAATTATTTCATTATAACAATATTTGTGTGGGTATTTAAAACAATTGTTTTATCATAATAAATCAATATTAGCAGAAAAAATCTTGTTTTGAAAGAAGTTTTACATTTTGCCCATGTACTCACTTCTGTTTCACATAACATTTCAGAAAGTTGTTGCTGTGACATAATTTCAGCAACTACACCAATAATTCCATTACAACAATATTCGTGTGAGTATTTAAAATAATTTCCAACTCCAGGAGAAACCAGGAAAGTAGTGAAACCAGACATGTGAAGAACTTGGTTGTATTTTGTACACAACAAACAGAACACAAACCGAACACTTCTATGTCCGCTTCACTCACTTTCCCCGCCTGTCATTGAAACAGTTGATAGAAATCTCTCAGTTACACAGACAACTTTACATAACCAGTTTATTTCCTATCTCAGCGCTTGGTAGACGAGGGCCCTCTTAGTGTCTGTCATGTCGACGTCCTCCCCGCTGATCAGACTCATCGACACTGTATAGTCAGGTGAGGGATACCCAACACTAAACAGGGGGACAAGAGGTTCCCCGAACACCTCATCATACTTGCCAAGAACAATCCCCCTGTCCAAGTCAATGAAGGCCACTCTCCCCCTCCCCACATCCAGCACCACGCCATAGTGGAGGGTGGCCTGTGTGCCGGGAGTTGCGGACATGGTGTTCTGGAGACACTCGCCCCGCTCCCTCTCCCGATACACCATGGTACAGATACTCTCCCCGTGTCTGCCACAGATCCCTACACGGACACACCAGGAGCGACGCTGTCGAGAAACCCACGGCCCACTGTCCACCTGTCCTGCCTCGCATAGCCCCATCTCCAGGACATAGAACGGCACTCCCTCCACCACCACCCGCACCCTGGTCTTTGTCTCCCAGTATGTTGGTGTTGTGGGGAGGGGGTTGAGGGTGGAGGGGGGTGGAGGAAGGGGGATGGGGGAGCTACAGGTCCCCATGTACTTCTGTAGCCTGTTCCGCCCCTCATCCCCTGTGTTGGGCTCCGAGTTGACCAGCTCACCGTCTGTAGTTACGGGACACCAGGCTGTGTTGGCCCGAGCCGCGTCCAGGTGACGTTTAGGACCTGGAAATAAACATTGTATTTGTTGTGTAGCAAGTTTATTTCACTGTTTGTTACAAACTGAGATACAGAAAGAGATTTACTGAAAATATCGGCTGATTGTTTGCTTGTTTCCAAACAGCGCGCTGAATGTTCGTCTGTGTTTTTCATCAGTACAGGATATCTCCCACAACTGCGCTATAGTAGTGCGCTAATTACAATGTAAAACTATTACTACAAGAATTCAAAATGCATTTCATTAAGAAACAAATGGATTAATTTACCGTAAAATGTAATATAAAAGAATTTTTGGTACACTTTTTATTTACCCCCATTGTGGAGATATCTGCCAGACGTGTGTTGTGCGTGGACGATGTTCGTGTATGAAATACGACCTCAGTGAGTGAATTTCCCAACAAAAGTGTTTGTGTGTGGATTCTATATGAATCTTTTACAGAATAGGATGAAAATAAACTAAAAACTATCGTGTTTTAGGATATTTTTGACATTTTTGTGTTCATCATCCACCGCATGAACAGGTATATTCTATGTCCGCTTCAGTCACTTTCACCGTTACCCCGTCACAGTGTGTGTGTGTGTGTGTGTGTGTGTGTGTGTGTGTGTGTGTGTGTGTGTGTGTGTGTGTGTGAAACGTGAAGTGAAGGACAGCATTGTTTCAAAAAAATTTTTGAGTGTCTCGCATTATGTTTTTAGTATTACTATTAGAGATCGCAACGCAGTATTGTCTCAGAATTTAGATTGGCACATTACACATGTACCTCTCGGCCGTTTCTCAAAGCCACAAACCTCCATATCAAATCCTACATGAAATTGTTTTATGCCTAGAGTATTGAAGACGAAGTGCATTTTCTGATAACTTGTAGTTAGGGCTGGGACGGGTACCTCGGGTACCTGGGTCGGGTGGGTACTGAGTAGGACCCGGGTACCCACATGACTACCCGGGCCCGTGGTTAGTCATGTGATATATAGTTTAATGGCAAAAACTATCTAGAACTCTATGGTTACACTACAAGTCACTAATGTTCGCATTTCTTTCAGACTAAGCACCCATTCCTTCTGACTTTTCATATAGTTGAATAAAGATATAACTTAAGTCAACGTCAGTGTATGATACATGCATCTAAATACGTTTTGCAAGTGCTGTGGAAAAAAAATTCCCAATCAGACATTTTGTATCTCTTGAGACCTACAATGGGTACCCGGGTAGGGTCGGGTAATATGGGAGTGGGTACCCGAGTAGTAAATTTGGACTCGTCCCAGCCCTACTTGTAGTCGTTATTCAGACTTCAGAATATATTTTGTGAACTTGGCCTTGTCTACAAATCCAAATTTCATGTTTTTATCTACAGGTCAGACCATATGCATTCTGCATGCGGTGTGATTATTATTTTTTTTAAATAACTCACACGATTGATCTTGTTATTGTAACTACACCCCGACTGATACACGGGTTGCTTTTTGTGTCGGGGTGTTATAAGGAAATAATTTAACGTAACACATGGTACTACAACCAAGGGATGAGTTTTTCTCTCGCCCCATTGCTATCCAAATGCATCCCCAGTATGCAACCCATGATTGCCGTAAAAGGCGACTAACAGGATAGGAAGGTCAGGCTCGCTGACTTGGTTGATGTATGTCATCGATCCCAGTTGCATTGATCGATGCTCATGATATCAATCACCGGTTTGTCTGGTCGAGACTAGATTATTTACAGACAGCGGTCATATAGCTGGAATTTTGCTGAGTGCTGTGTTTAACAACAAACCAACCAAACCACACTGGATCACCAGTCTGCAACACGGGAATTTGAGAAATAAAGACGTCTGCTATCTCACAGAGCTCAGATAAGCTGTGTTTTTGCCTATAACACGCAAAAATGTATCAAAATTGTCGAAATAATTTTGACTTGCTTGCGTACACATACAGTAAAATTCGGTTATAACGAACTCAAAGGGATCATTAATTTTAATTCGTTATAACCGTAGTTCGTTATAAGCATATATGCTTTATAGTGACAAGTTTTTTTGTTCTAAACTTCTAATTTCTAAAATTACGCGGAGAGGGTGGACTCCCATATAACCACAATCACAATTACAATCCATCAACATTGCCGAAATAATACAAATACACATTAAAAGACATTAAAACCACAACTGTATAACATTCTGTGTTTCACCCAATGTGAAATGTAGCTACTATCAAATGTAGCATCTCTTTCCTAATCTTTATGTACAAGTCGAATGCAGACATCACACATACATAAACTCTACTACAGTGTAGTATGCATTGTGAGTTCATGAGACATTTTATACACTTGGGTCAGTACACGAACACATTCATATTAGAAGTCACTTGAACTGCATTTTAAGCAGAATTATCCCTCTCTCATAGGGTAGATCATGACATAGTGAAGGTCAATATACTAGCATAGGTCATGTAGGTCGCGAACATCTGGTTTTTCAGTGACACATTATAACTGCCCCCAGCCCCTCCGTCTCCCAATGTGTTGAAGAAAACCCGAACATATTTCATGATTCAGCAGACATAATTCAAAATTGTCATATCGTTTTTAGTTTCAGCAAAATCAGTAAATGCGCTTTCCTGTCACTGGGTATTCCGATCCATCAACTGACTGTCTGGTTTGTTTACAGGCCGCCGTTGTATGCCAGGAGTACTGTTTCACCGCGTCAGACAACAATTACTTTTTTATGTAAATTGTGTGAGTGGCGGGTGAGTGACATGCTTACCCTTTTCGCGAACACCTGGTGTCATCACTGATTTCAGTGATCCATTCATATTATTTTCACCGCCATTTTGCTTTTTACGCCCAATGGAATCTGTTACGGCAGATAATCTAGATAGATTATCCTTTGGCGTTGACGTTTTATACTAACTTGAACTTGGTCGATGTTTCTGCTGGTCGGTTGAAGTGCCCGAGTTTCAACATAAGCTCAGTAGCATTTAGCAGTTGTGATGCGACAAGTACAAAAGACTACTATATATTTTACTTTTGTATTATTGGACATAGAAGTAAACCTACTTTTAATTATGTTAAGTTATAATACTATTATATGTCAAAAGAGAGCTACTGTCAATATTTTTTAAGTTGGATATATCTGTTTTATACATGGTAAGAGTTATGTCCCTTGCATTCTTTGCTTTGTGTCATAACTATATAAAATGGAATCTGATAACATGTTGGCTGCCTCATTGTTTGCAATTATACCATGACAGTTTGTGTTTTTCAGATTCGTCGTTATGTTGCGCCCATATTGCTGACTGGCACAAGAGTACGTTTAGTCACCCATTCCATGGGCGGATACAGCTTTTTTGAAAAGGGGGGGGGGGGGGGGGGTGCACAATTAAGATCTATTTATTGTCTTTGGTAGTAATTTATACCGAAATAAATATTTTTTTGGAAATAAAAAAGGGGGGGGGGGGGGGGGGGGGGCGGGGTGCGCACCCCCGCTACCCACCTCTGTATCCGCCCATGCTTTCACTCGTTCCCGGAAATACTTACACGAAACCAGTCTAGGTTGACATGTCAGTCCAACAATGTGTACAGTGCTTCCATAGTCTGAAAGGTGAGAACTATCTTTACACATTTAGGTATTGGCTACTTTCATTGGGTAAAAGTTTGGGGATCAACAACTTAATAATAAAACTACACAACATTACATAGACAGTGACAGATTGGGGTGCAATATCTCCCATGGACACAAAATCCTTAGATTCTCTCACAAGTTTATTTAAAAGATATGGCATTTTATGGTATTGACAGACCATTTTAGTAAATGAACCCCTGCAAGGGCGACACCACCTTACAATAATCATAAATCTCTGCTAAAAGAACAGCCCATTGTATGATTCCGATTCCGATTCATTATCATGGTATGAATATACATAAACGGAAAAAAGTAACCGTTACATATGCATCTTTCAATACAAATTTATGGAGACATCTCCTCGACTTTAATGTCGAGATTCACAATTCGCACGTTCATGTTCATTCACGGCGCACACTTTGAATGGTTGCGTGTTTGTCGGGAGCATGATACTCACACACGTTGTTTTGATTGTCAAAAGCACACAATAATTGTCTATCTATCAGGTGCTCATAAACAAAACACTTTTGGGAAACTAACGCTCACGCAATGCAACGGCTATGTGCCGTGGGTATGCTGCAAACAGGGACGGCGCAAAACAAAGTTGTCAGACACTTTCATGTTCATCGAAACACAATATCATCTATGACATGGCAACACTCGAAACGTACCACGGGCCGGTTGGAAATGTGTAACGTCATGTCAACAAGCCAACCGTATTCGGTTGGTGCATGTACGGAATCGATACCAAACTGCTACATAACTACCTCGGACAAGTCCTAGGTTGAGACCAATTAGTGGCAAAACCATACACAACAGGTTGAGGAAGCATAATATCTGACCACAACGTTCAGCGATATCCCAAATGTTGCCTCCACCTCACCGTCAGTCACGTCTAGTTTGGTGTTGACAGCATATAAGGTTCAGAAGACAGGACTGAGTTGTCAGCGCGGAAAATCATGTAAGGGCCTACAGGCACGGAGAAGAACGTCTTACTGTCGCTTGCGTGACTCAACACCGTCAGTCTGGGTTTGGAGGTGTCATTGTATGGGGTGGCATCACAACTCAACTGAGAACACAACTCATCATTGTTAATGGTAATTTGAATGGCATGCGCTAGCGGGACGATATCGTTTGAGATTATGTTCTACCCTTTGTGCAAATCCAGGGACGTAACGTCACGTTACAGCAGGATCAATCCGACCACATGTTGCAAGTGTTGGAACAACTATTTTGAGGCAGCATAACATTGCTGTACTGTCATGGCATGGTGTTTCTCCATACCTCTTCCCAAAGGAATATGCCTGGGTTGAGATGGAACGACACTTACAACAGTATCAGAACCAGACGGTAACGATATAGCTAAGTTGGGCCAAGCTTTGCTTGCCATTTTGAACAACAACCCCCTGGCTGTTTTCAATCATCTCGTGTCTTCAATGCGCACCTGCTGCATCACCTGCATCAAATGGTGGTCCAATATTGACATTGTAAATTAAGTTGTTATACCACCCCTATTTTAGGACGTGTCGCTATGTTTCCGGTTACTAGGTATGAGTTTTGTCAACGAATTTGTTAGAATAAAACATTGATCAAACGAATGACTAAATAGTGTGTTGTTATTTGCAAAAACATAACATTTACACAACTTTATGTGAAGTGACCGCCTGTGGGCTAGTAATAGAGCGTCCGCCCGAAGAGCAGAAGGTTGGGGTTCAATCCCTAGCCGCGACATTCGAAAAGTTGGTAAAAGATGGCACCTGTTGTTACCCTGCCTGGCACTCGGCATTAAGGGGCTTGAACAAGGACTGGTTGGCTCGGAATCATTTTACCATGTCAGAGTAGGGTATTCATGTTAAACTGAGGCATGGTATCTGAGTGAGCTAGCACTATAAAATCGGCGTTATTTAAGTGCAATAAACATGAACGCGACGTTAAACCTCATTTTCCATCACATTTTATGAAGCACGGCTAATTTCAGAAACAATTTCAGTATTGAAACAAAACTACACGTGAAAGATAAACTCCTTCGATGTTGGGACAACGCTCCTTGTCAGCAGTTGTATTACAGAAGTCCAGCATAATAGCATCATCTATCTGTGTATACAGTGCATGTCGGAAACTTCAATAAGAACACAACAGTAGAGATTTGTCTGTAGGCATTGTCACCTAACAGTACAAACCTTTTTCCAGAGTATCGTTCTTTGCTTTCAGTTCCGTGAGTTTCTGCTCGTTTTCCCTGATTATCTACAAGATAAAATAATTCAGTAACGTGTTGGTTTCACAGAAATCAACCAAGAACAGACAGTGACACTATTCAGGCAGCTGCTCACGAGTTCAATGGAGGATGACATTCCTTCAGTATTGAGACATAATCCAAATGACAAACTTTTATCATCAACATTTTGAGATCCCGAAAGAGAAAAAAGTCGTAGTACAATTACACAAAGGGGATCAACGCATGAAAAAGATCATGATATTTCCAAGCATTGAATTAATACTTTGAAAATTCACTTTGCTAATGAACAGCTTGCAGACCTGTAAACCACCCCACACCCAGATCGTACCGATCTCTAAGCATATACATAACCATATACCATATACATGTATATCAAATCACAATACATTCAATTCAGTAAACATTGCTATGAATATGTATATTTCAAAGTATCTCCCAATATATAGGTTTCAGATATCAGTAGAACATACTGATAATAATGACTTTAATGCATAAATGTTAAGATGAGCATGTTGAGCACATATGAACTACACAAAGATAAAATACAGACACACACACCTGTCTGTCTGTCTATCTATCTATACACGTGTGTGTGTGTGTGTGTGCGTGCGTGCATGCGTGCGTGTGTGCGTGCGTGTGTGTGTGTGTGTGAATTTCATAAACTATTTAAGCTTAATCAGGTCAGTGCATGAGAAGCGGGAATACATACGCGGATTTTATGTTCGCTTCTTTTCGTGGTCATTTAAACGACAAAGACATTCATGGAGTGGCTGTATGTGGGCTATGTTGTTATCCTAGGTACATGTTGGTAGTCAGGTCCATGATAGATTAGATATCTGTTTTTCTATTGATATTTGTCCCTGCTATTTACCTCCATTGCAATTGCAGCCAGGTGGTTTTCTGTCAGTCGTCCTTGTTGGTATTGCCTCAGCTGGTGAATCAGAACGGGAGCTCTTGTGTTTCCTTTAGATTCCTGTTCTGATAATTACCAAAAGAGAAAAAAACCCTCATGAAATATTTTGTGACTTATATGTATGAAACTTATAAAACTGTCAAATGTTTGCTGGGTAGTTGGCAATTTCCTAGATGTATGGGGATCAATACAAAAGAGTTTGCTGCAGATTGTACCTCATGGGCAAATGCATTGCATAGCTTTATTTTGATGCTGATTGGGGAACTGAATATATCAATTGCTTCAAGTTGTGTTTTACCTCTATTGTGGCCTCGACCATCACTCGTGTTGTCAGATTGTGACGTTATAGAACCAGCCAGCTGTAAGTAAAGGTACATGTTTCATGTGTAGACAAGAACAGTCATTCATCTGGTTGCCAAACGTAACTGATATGTCACTGGATGTTTTGTTGTTCAGCTTGTAAAATCCCCCCCCCCCCCCCCCCCCCCCCCCCCGCCCCCGTCTCTCTCTCTCTATGTGAATAGTGTGGATATCCTCCAACTCAAGCATGAAAAACAAATAATTATTTGTTTATTTGAGACTGACATAACGTTAGAGGAAGTTAAATACTTTAATAAATGTAAAATTTATACAGAGAAGTTTCAGTATGAGGTGAACATGTCTGGAGAATAATTTTATTTCATGTTCTCATGATGATATAAGCTTGCTTCATTTGTTAACTACAATTTTAAAAATACAAGCATTTTTTTCATTTTCACAATGTGTTTTCCAAAAATTGGAAATGATCTGTAAAGTAAAATGTAAAACGAATGTTAAAAATGTAGATATCCCAATCCACAGCTAAACGGTTATACTCACAACATCGAAACTGGGTACCTCCTTGTCTAACAAAGATAAGACCGTCGTGTATCGAGTCAGGTACTCCATTGTTGCCTGCCACTCCACTGGAAAAGAAAACGATATATAGAGTAGATAAACCTATCATTGAGCAGTACATTATCAACAATGATTAGTAATTAATTATCATTTAACTTGGTAGTAGCAGTAGTAGGAGCAGCAACAACAGTAATAGTAGTAGTAGTAGTAGTAGTAGTAGCAGTAGTAGTAGTAGTAGTAGTAGTAGTAGTAGTCATGGTAGTAGAAATTTCGTCACATGCGGGACATTCAGTTAAGTGAATACGTTTCCAGAACCGGATTACATACCCGTGTATAATTTGTGGAGTTCTTTTCTTTGATCCCTGTCCTGAAACAACAAAAAACTTGATAAGACACACTATATCTATCTACTCGTGCGTGTGACCATTAAAAATGTTTGTAATTGTCCATCGTTCATTCCAGTATTCACCATTGTATTTTAAAAAAATCTATTATGAATGTTATGATAAATATTAGTATATGAAAAATTACCTTCAGTAGGTTGTCCAGATCGTGATTAAGCTTGTCGATTTCTCGCCAGCCTGCAAACAAACAAACAAACAAACATAAAAAATTAATATATCAACCGCTCACGGGGTGACCTTTTCAATACGTGAATGACTTTATGTTCTGTATTGAAAATTGAAGACACATATAAAGGGAATCATTGTAAGGGAGCAATACGGCAGCGATGCCTTTTATCTGGGTAAAGTAACTTGTAAATTTATGATTTATGATAATTCTTACTAAGTTTTCACGAGTGGACAATCTTAATTCTACCCACAGGACCCTCAGCTGCAGGTACTTACGGCTTTTAAGATCTTTTCCATCTGTGTCCTGTGGCTCTATTTCCAATTCGGTTGTCTGGATACCTTCCTCCCGTACTGGCTGAAATACACATAGTCATGTATTCTATGATTACTTCAGATATAACATTGGTTGAAAAGGAAGTTTGATATGTTTCTATAATCCAGATCTTGGCAGATTGCAGTTGAAGATAATATGCACCTTTCCTAAATATGTTCGTAATATGCGACAGCGAGAATATAACATTAATCATAAGATTAAGATAATCAGTCTACGAACGTGAGATTCTTGTAAGTTACACACTTGAATGTCGGATTCTTTTCCTTCCTTCCCTGACTCAAAGTGAAGCCTCTCTGCAACAAGCAAAAACAAAAATGTTTTCACATTTTCAGTGTTGTTAGAGAGACAACTGAGTAGCAGCAACATGCTGTCATTGTAATTTCGATCAATACATATTGCATCGATAAAAACACAATAATAATAAACAGAAATAATATGTTGAAACTTACCCATTTGTTGCTCAATTCCTGGACTTTCGACATGTCCAACCTGAAAAGTAATAAAACGTTACCTTCCTTGATCTTGAAGGAACCAATGTATTCCATTTAACAGCCAACATTTAGCAAACTATCTCAGCAAAAACTTCTTTAAATCTTAAGATGATGTTTTTACCCAAAGCTGAAAGATTGAAACTACAATTAGAACGTACAGTCATCATTCAATTGTTTTATTATACATGTCTTTGAAATGTATCCATTTATGTACTCTCATTTTACTCACATGTTATATACCAGTTGAACCACTGTAAAGGCAAATGTCCCACTGGTACAACATGTTTGAGTGTAGGAGGGAATAACGAGAGACAGATGGGAGAATGGAAAGATGAAGCACACACAGAAGGAGGACGATGCAATGGCACCAGAATGAGAGATGGAATAACTGGTGAAGCACAGATGGAAGAATTGGGGATTTTGGGTAGTAGTGGTAGGAGAAAGGAAAGAGAAGAACATGATCAATAACAGTTCAAATACAGAAATATAACATGCGATATATGTTATGTGGAGTTTAGACAGCAGAACAATGATATAAGAAACGAGATGCTCCAGGGAGGAATGGCCAAATTGACAAGGGACTAGGGGGGCAAGTAGGATGCGTGGTATACAGGACCAATTAGATGACTGGGATGAAGTACGGTCAAGATAAGGAAGGTCTGGAGGAAGGTCATGGGGAAGGCTTGGCGGAGTACATTGGAATGAAGGACAATATGAGTGGAGGAGTGAACGTGTTATGACATGCATTACTTAGTTGGCTACATTATGCTCCGAGGACATAACCATCAGTCTTATTATCTACACTACATACCATTCATCAAGTGGGCCATTTTAAGCTCGTGATACATTTGAAGCGTTTTATCTTTGATCATGACCTGAAACAAAATATATAGACAATGTGATTTTCATTATCATATCTTATTTGTTAGTCATTATTTTGCTTGCGATTCATACCCTAGATCTCTGTAATTTCTAGACCTACCGATCTTAGAAGAGGAAACATATTCTTCTGTTGTCTCATTCCGTCATGTAGGTCTGACAACTGAGCCTCGTGTGTGGAAGAGAGTTGTCTGAAGCCGCCAAAGGCTGAAATGAATAAAAAGAAAGAATATCTTTTACATCTGAAATAATTGTTCTAAATGTCATCACATCCCCCAACCCCAGTAAACATCACCCCAAGCAGTTTTATAGAGAGACATCGATAAAAACTCTATACTCCATTAAGCAGCAATAAACCAAATCAACCATTTATATAACGAAATCTATAAATCGATAATTATTCCCTTTAATAATCAACATTAAACTTTGGGTTTCCTCATGTAATTTCAATGAATAGTGAATCATTCCATCTCCTGGGAACCGGACTTTTGTTTTAGCCAAGTCAATGGATATGTCAGTCTTTCAAAACATGCATTGTTTACGTGGGCGTTTAAGGATGGAAATACTCAAATGCGTAGTGACCTTTGCTTGTAAGCCCTTGTGGCTTGACCTCCAGACTATGGCGTAGCGGACGAACCTGCATATAAACAAAGATACCAATGTGGCATTAATACAGTTACTATTGGTGTATGTTATAAGACGTTTATATCTTTGTTACTAAGGATGTGTAATCACAGTGTTTTCTGCTATGTATCCATGTATCTATGTATCTATGTATCTATGTATCTGTGTATGTATGTATGTATGTATGTATCCATCCACCCATCCATCCATCCATCAACTTACAGCTATACGCCATGTTTGTCCCAGTTTGTAACTAAATATTTTCAGCACACTGAAATCCCTGAGGAGATATTCAATCTGTTTCTTCCAAGCATCTGAAATGTTTTTGAAAAAAAAAGCAAAATTACTTAAACCCTAAAGCATGTATAATAGGTACAAACTATGAAGCTGAGAGTCGTATCATGAGGCTTGTTTGCGTTGTTATTGGCACATCTCTCTCGACGTTATTTACTCTATCTTAATCATCATCATCATCATCATCATCATCATCATCATCATCATCACGAAATAGCTTTATTCTATTTCACTTCATTATTTATCGTGACTTTGTAATAAACATTTACCATCAGACAAAACATCTATTTGTTTCTCTATCCCTTCTGTTTCCTGCAAACATAAAATGAAAACTTTGTTAATAATCAGCAACTCTGGAACAAACGGCTTCGAGGGAACCAGTAATGGCTATTCAATGAATATATTCTTATCCCTGTAGGGTATTGATACGACTGACTGGTATTAATAGCAGCTAGTTGTTATTTAAGTGTTCTCATTACATGTTGTAGTCTCATTGGTTATGAGTGTTTGGCAATCCTGCCCAGGAAACAAACTCCCCACGGAAATGACGACTCAAAATATATGTGAAGAAAATACCTGTCTCAATCGAAACATTCACACCTCTAAACCCTGCCATGATATGGTTAGTGTTACAATATACATTACTCTTTCTGCCTCAAATATTTGGGACGTCAGTTCCTTAATATCAGTTACATCTGAAATGAACAACATGCAAGTCGTCAACAAACTATAAGCTGTTAGCTGCACACAGAATGAGTTTTTGTATCAACAGTACTTAAGAAATGCTATGTTATTTAATTTTTTTTCTCTTTCTTTCATCAAATTTGTCAGATTAAAAATAACATTCATAATCTAACAAGGAAGTATATGTATTAACGACAAAGAGTCTGGTTTTGACTACAGAGTGCTGAATTTATTGTCATATATAAATATACTTACAGGTTCCAAATCGCCACTTCCGACTGCTTGCGTGTGTCATGACTGTGTTGGTTTCATCCACGATATACACACAGGAGGACAGGTCAACCGTACTGAGATCCTCTGCTGCTACAGCTGATGGGTACACCGACCTGGAAACACGTTTTTACAAAACTGAACTCATATCAAGTGATGGTTTCAAACAATCATTAAGGCTTTAAGTTAAGGCTTCTTCCTGCAGACTCATTTACGAAAGTAATTCTATTGCTTTATGGTGTTACCTAACTTAATACGACTACTAATGTTACTGATGGCAACAAACATTAAGTACACCGACTCAATAAAGTCTACATTTGCTATATCTTAATACAAACCTGAGTCTGTCCCTCTCCTCCCGTGACCTACACACCAGCAGAGTGTCCCCCTGTCGGTTGAGTCTCCTGGCCACCTCCAGCATCAACGTCGTGGCTCCACTTCCAGGGGCACACTTCACCTGGACATCCTTATTGTTTATGTTCTCAACCAGAATGACACATTGTTCTTTGGTGAGAAATCTCAGACAATCACCATCAGTGTCACCAGTATGTTTAAGCACCGATTTTGTTTCAGCAACACCAGCCCAGAAAGCAGTGAGGACTTTCTCATATCTGCCAGGTGTCATTACCAAAGAATCGCTTGTGACAAAACGTGAAGAATCAATTGCCAACTTTTTCAGTCGAGTCTCAAATGAGGCAGCGTCCTCGGGGATTGACGTATGAATGACTCCATGTATGGAGTTGACATCTTCATCCGTGAATCTGCTGAGTGTCTCTATCACTCCTCTGGCCACTGATGTATTGTACATCACTGCTTCAGGAGACTCTGCATCTCCATCAACCAGTGACAAAACTATCACAGGTTGTGTAGGTAGTGCCAGGAATATATCGCATACCGTGTGGCTTGGACGGGGTGACGTGGGGAAATCTAGTACTACTGATAAGGAATGGGCTAAGAACATAAAGCATGGTCCAGCCTTTGGGTTTGGAAAGTCTACCACTTCACTGGTCAGAGGATCAAATACAAAGTCGAAAGCGTGATTTTCTATGTGTTCAATGAGTCGTTCTTTCACTTGTGCTAAAGGGGTTCTTAGGACCGTTGGCACAGTATTCTGACCATCTGAAAATATACAAATATACAGTTCTTTGAAAGCTTGTCCATCGCACGTACAATGGCCGTATGCCAATTATGTGACACATTATGATACAGAAGATCAAAATATAGTTGCAATTTGTATGATTTTATACATCGATCAAATGAACCGAATAACTTACCTGATGTTTTTGTGTATGTTAAGGGCATTATTAAAAGTTTTAAGGGGCAAAGCGTTTTGGTGTCTTTCGAAGATTTGACTAAAATGTATCTATAAATGACCTCAACATGTCCTTGGTATAAATTATATGCTTTGTTAAAATTTATTGAAGTCAGTCCGTCAAATGATTACGTTTGTTACCTTTTTGAATGAAGTAACTTCTTATTTCATAGAGACTGTTTCCAATCTGTTTTAGGCCCGGACGAAAAAAGTCGTTTGTCCCCAGACATAGAACATGCTCATCCTCCTTTGCGATATTTTGCTTGAACATGAAATGAAACGTGAAGCTTGCACTGATAATGTGAAATGAAACTGGTACAGCTTTATCGATCATTGATGACTGTGACATAAAAAACTCTTTAGGGAAACATCTTGTGATTTACAGATAAAATAATGTTAATCTTGACAACTGTATAGAATTATAGTAAATATCAATAATATTTCCCCGATCTTGTATAGATGTTTTCTTAAATGTTGTAACAAATATATATGCACTTACTAGTAGCTTCCACATGCTGCCTGAAATGATTAAACATCGAGACATCAAGAATATTATAAAACAAACATTTCCATCGACAAGTATTACAATATATTCTCGCTTAACAGAACATTAGTAGAGCATAAGAATATTTTGTTTTATGAAAGGATAGATTTGTTATCAGCCTGTGTAAAATTATGCTACAATAATTTGGCAAGGCAGATCAAGGAAAAGAACATAACAGTAGATTTACCTTTATGAGCATACTTATCGCATTTAGCAAAGAAACAGATATATCATTAGAATTCAATCATTTAACGAATCTACCTATGATCATCTAACTTTGGTGCTGTGTGATGTAATTTACCTTATGTCGCAAAGCGGTTCAATAAAATACAAACGTGATTCACACAGTGTACACATTAAAAAATCACTTCCTTTATTACTTTTGAAAGTTACACGAGTCTGTGCAACGTTGCGACTCTTATGCGTGCCTACAATTTGTCATCGTGGGTCCGAATCCATGATTAGCCCTTATTCTATTTCTGGTTGCGTTAGCACTATAGTAGTTCACGCGGGTTTCACTAAAACCTTCCTCACATGAAGCGTATATGCCACGATATTATTGAAATTATGTTCAAAGTGGCAACACACTCACTCACTGAGCATGCAGAGGCTCATTGTAAGTTCCCAAATATTAATGTTTCCTGAATAATATTCCATAGCTATCATTCAATTAATATTTCCCATCTGTGTTGATTCATTTTCCCAAAATGTTTATCTTTCCTAAATTTTCTAATCTATGCTTGATCATAAAGTTTGAAATATCCCCGGATTGAAATTAAACCCAAACCTTACATCACATAGTACATCACATGCATGTAACCCAACGAAATCTTCATAAGCAAATAACATTGCTTTGGGCAATATAAGTCGGGATACATAACAACTTAAACCTAACATTTAAACACTTTTTTACTACTCCAAATATGAACCATAATTACCATATTTGGAAAAAGTCGCATAACTTGATACATGTCAAATACAAATTTATAAAAGCGACAAAAATATATCGATAATTATAAGAAATCTCCATTGAGTTCGACTACACGACCCTGACGAAACAAATTTTATTTAAGCATTCTCAGAAGTCGATATATGACCCATTTGAAGTCTCCGATTATGATTTTTTCTCAATTTGCCTGCCATAAGTTATGTTTAACTTTTAAAATATTTGTGCTCTCTTTCAGCAGTTTAGTGTATAGAATAAAAATATCATTTTCTGCAGTAATCTTTAAAAGAAGAAATTGTTTGTAAATTTACTCTGGTGAATCAAATTGTAATTGGATAACAACTTCCTTATAGTTAAAACACGAGCAATTCGTATTGTACACAAGGAGAGGCAAGTTTGATCTGTTATGATGATTAATGGAATAAAAATGACGATAGAACAGTATGAATCTTAAACAAATGACCAAGATTTGCGGTATTATTACCAAAAATAACAGTTATCTTCAAACAAGAAGAAGGAGGTTAATTGTCTTTAACAGCATATCAAAGAATCGGTATTCGTCTGTTTTAAGTGAAAAAAATACTTATTGTTGGTTAAGTTACTTCATATAGTACTTCAAACTTTGAAATGCAATTTGCTCAAATCTTTTAAAAGTAAAGATGGGACATTCTGGTTCTGGCCGACGAAATGTTACGGTCGTCACAAACACGCCATATACATTTCTTTAGGTACAACAATTTGTGTGTCAAATAATAATTTCGGTTTAAATATAACGATATGTAAATATAACGATCAATATTAATTATGATTTAGGTTAAACAACATGAAGCAAAGATGATTTTCCAAACTGGAAACAGAGTTGGTAACTCAAAAGGAATCCACAAAAGATATGAATTTGATTTAGGTGACACTGGCAACTTACCGTTGTTTGTTATATATCAGTTCACTCCGGTGTTTCCGATCGTTTTGTGAGAGCACGTACCCAATCCTTGATATTAATCCGTGTGATCAATTTGAATTGTTTGTCATATCGATATGCAAGTGGTCCTTGTTTGTCATAGAACACTATCCCGCTCACTGGTCTGACTGAAACATGAACAACTACTTGATCTACATCACCATGTCTGTGATTTACAGATTCACAGTTTTCTCTCAGATAAACTTCTTCCTCTGCTGGTGTGCAAGCACAGTCTCATCTTAAGACAAGCATGGGCTGCTGAAGACAAATTCTAACCCTCATCTTCAAGGGTTGTATGCACAATACTGAAAACATATGCGACAAGACTGGGTATTGCTCTTGGGTCTCTGAAAACGGGGATTAATCGTATACACATGAGGCGCTTCTTTCAGTATTTGTACTGAACAGTACTAAACAAAACATCAAATATAACTGCCAAGCGGGGTTACTTTTAACATGCAATCTTGAACAAATGATGGGGTACATGAGGCACCAAGACTTTATGCGCACTTTCAATACTTTCTGTGAAGAACCTTACAGGATATGATCTTTATAGTAAAATTTATGAGAAAACAAATTATCAAAGTGGAAATCAAATATGGGCACAACACAAAAAGATATCACAAAGCGATTAGCAGGTTTTGATGTGCTATCTATGGAGACAAGTCAAGTTCGGAAACATTTAATTCAGTAGTTTCAAAGGAGTAAGGATTTGAAGACTTGTACACCAAAACCACGTGACCAACAAATTAACCAAACCTTCAGAAAACACAGCAACTACTAACACGTCATTGCACATTGTGCATATACAATGTTGAAATGCAATACTCACTCCAGACACTCTGTGTGAAATACTTCTTTCACTTGTAGACACAGTGCCAGTGTTACGTCCTTGTCTTTCACATAAACGTCTGCGGGTTCAGACCCTGTCGGTTCCAGCTCTCCTTGCCTTGTATATAGTATGTCTTCGGTTTTGACATAGACAGTCACGTGTTCATAACCTACTGGGATGTGACGACCTTCTCTCTCATACTTTATTTCCTCATTCTTTGCATAGACAGAAACATGATCAAAGCCTGTTGGTGGGATGTCCCCTTTTCTTGCATATCTTATGTCCGCATTCCTGTTGTACACAGTGACTTTTTCAAAACCTTCCGGTATTAAGTTTTCTCTCCTTGCATACTGTATGTCCCGATCTCTGACAGAAACAGTTACACTTTCAAAGCCTTTCGGTAATGAACTCCCCTTATTGAAATAGATGATTTTGTCACCTTTGACACATACAGTGACACAATCATAGCCCACTGGTATACAATCCTGCTGTGTCACGTAGCGGACGTTCACATCCTTGTGATACACAGTTACACGTTGTGAGTCTAGGGGTATTTCATCTCCACAATAGTCACATAGTATCATGACACATGGGCATCCCTGGTTACATTTCACAAATTGAGAGAGGGAGACGAACTTACTGTTAATATAAGCTCATATCGAGGCACTGCACGGCGATGTCTGTCAAACTGCACCGCAAGTAAGTAATGCGAATATTGATTTATATACACGCAACGCCACCCCGTCAACACATCACGTGATACATAGCCAATAAATGCATAGATACCCTACCCAAGTAGGTGAATCTGACCCGGGCCTACAATGACTAAAAGGCCAACAGTATTATTAAGAGTAGAACTTACAGGACGTTTAACTGTATTGCGGTGTGGGGAGGGGAAAGCATGGTCTTAAAATTTACTATAGTATGTGACGGTCCTCCAGTCTATGGTCTGTTGTTACCCAGACCAATGTTATATACCCCCATAACGCATTGTAAACAGTTCCAATATAATACAATTGACACAAAATGCTTTCAGTGTTCTAAATACTTTCCATATTGTCACCTGAGCCGCCCCAACCCACTCTTGCTAATTGACACGTACCTAAAACCCTTTCCCCTTCCTCGAGAATATCGTCTTTCGAGCTAACAATAATGTATTTAAAACGGGATATTGTATTGCATTATCAATGTCTCCAGCATTGCTTTCAACTGCAATCGCCTGTGCCGTTTACCTAGCTCTCAAATAATATGTTGCTTCTATATGTAAAGTATGGGAAAATCTTTTACAAAAGTTCTAAAGGAATTACATTATTGAAACTATGTAATAAAGAAAATGTAAATTTGTGAAACCAGGTTTTCATGTCAGCAATGTCAAGTGCAGTAAATGCCTTCATAGTTTTCGTAAATTACCTAAATTGTAATCGGCGTTAAAATTATCTCCAGCAACATGGATATGATTTAACACAAACGGATAGTTTAATTGAATACTTCAGTATGTTATTGTCTGATAAAGTATTTTTTTTATATCTTAACTTTAGCAGTACGCCACATACCTTTAACACTACAGAGTATATAATACTTTTGATGAATCACTACAGGGGAAAGAGCACACAACAACAGCAAATAAACCAACACACAAAGCAATTCGATAACCAGTCTAGGGGTTCACCTCAAAGTTATGGGTTTAACCTTTCTGCACATCTGATAAAAGATCATGTGTACACATTTAACATATTATTATCATATTATAATACTCAAACAGAATATTCACAAATTCTCTGTATAAAAAAACGTGCTATATACATATGCTTCTCTAATGTATTATTATCTGGTGATAGGCGCTTGTCAGGTTTGCTCACTGTCCTGTATTGACACGCGAGGACAGCATCTTAAGCTTGAACGTGACATGGCTGACAGACAGACATGTCTGTGTACTGTCTCAAACGAGGCATAGACGTTTCCTCAGTTACTGCGTATTCTCCTCCGAAAACAACCTTTCCACCAAAAACATCCATTAACAAAGAAAGTTTCACTCTTGTTCCACATAAATGTGTATACGTTCCCTTACACTATAAATGGTTGATTCTCTTTGTTCATGTGCGTTTTCAGATCATGCATACATATGTTGAAGTTTGTATGTTCAAGGTTGACATTGTTTAACCTATTTCGAATCATAGAAAGGGTGTAAAGAAATGTGCTGTTTCGTTGTTTCCGTCGTAAACCAAGCCAAGTGCTAGAGTTGAGGTGAATGGGTTTTAACGTCGCGTCCAAGATAATTTCCCTTATACAGCGACGTGCATGCATGCACGTGTGTGTGTGGCTGCTTGTACTAGTCCAGACTGATGCCGGTTTTATAGTGCTAGCACATTGAGATACCATGTCGCAGTTTAACATGAATACCTCACTCTCACACAGGTTACTGGCTCCGAGCAGTCCAGTCCTTGTTTTAATCCCTTTATGCCGAGTGCCAGACAGGGTAACAACAAGTACCATATTTTTAACGTCTTTTGGTATGCACGGCCGGGGATCGAACCCCGGGCCTTCCGCTCTCCGGGCGGACGCTCTACCACTAGACACCGGAGGCGGTCCGCCAAGTGCTAGAATGACTACTAGTATCCTCTCAGAGAGGTTGAAACCCCAATTTAACATTTAACATGTCACTAATCTTTATTGTGAGGTCATATTGCGTTTAGGACAAAGGCGTGTGACAGTTGGACGCAGTATAATTGATAAAGGCTACTGAGCTTATGTTGTAGCCCGGGGACTCTTATCGACCAGCAAAAACATCGACTCAGTTCACTTAAATATGAAACGTCAACGCCAGAGAATAACCAGTCTCGATTATCCAACAAAGCAGATTCCGTTGGGTGAAAAAGGCAAATGGAGATGACAATTATTTGAACTGGGCACTGAAAGTCAATGATGACACCAGGGCCCCTTTGCACAAAACGATCTTAGCGCTAAGACTATTGTAAGCCTATGTTAAAGTATGGGAGTTAAGATCATCTTAGCGCTAATATCGCTTTGTGCAAGTGGGCCCAGGTCCTCGGTATACGGGTACGCATGTCCTATTCTACCTTGCTACTCACACAATTTGCATAAAAAATAAGTATTTGTTCGTTGCCTAACGCCGCAGTGCCAGAGCCATACGACAACGGCATGTAAGCAAACAAGCGATAGTAGACCAGACAACCCAATGACCCGACAGCGCATTTACTGATTTTTCGTAACAAGAAAATGCGTGACAAATATCACAGTGCAAAGTCTACAATACGTCGTCAGGTGATAACAACCGAAGTTACCAATTGCATTGAAATCAATATCTGACGTCTCACATTCATATGTTGTAAAGGGGCGATCTTACCACCTGTACGCAGTCTAAACAGAGGCCAGAGAGGGTTTTGTATAATATAACTGACAGCAAGAAAGGCAAACGTATCAGTAAAATAAATCGAAGTCACGAATATCGTCACTATGGGGAGGTGTGAGATCATATTATCGATAAATCGCAGCTGGTTCTTATATGTCGCTGTGTTGTATTATAATAATAATAATAACAACAACAACAATAACAATTATTATATAAAATTTATAATAATAATAATAATAATAATGATGATGATGATGATGATGATAACAACAACAACAACAACAACAATAACAACAACAATAACAACAACAACAACAATTATTACATAACATTAATAATAATAATAATAATAATATAAATAATAATAATAATAATAATAATAATAATAATAATAATAATAATAATAATAAAAATATTATTATTATATAAGCGCCACAATGGAACAGTGTGACATGTCGCGTTGTCCCGATTTGTTACAAGTTTCAAAATATCGCGTTTTCGTCCTTTCATGCTCTTTTAATTCGAATGTATCCGCTTGCGCGTAAATTGACTAACTGAACGTGAAATGGTTGAATAGATCATTGGGTTTAATATCTGTGTGTACCACACCATTTTATTACTTGCTCTTGCATATGATCAGAGCATGAATGACTGTATACTAGCACAGGCGGTAAGTACTGTAGGAGAAGAAGTTTTTTTTCAGTATGTACATACGTGGGGGCACGGGTGGCCCAGTCGTCTTAGACGGACACTGCAAGTCACTGTGTAGAGTCGCGTCCCTTGGGGATACCAGAAACCTATGATTCTACTTCTCGGTTCTACTGATATCGTTCTTAGGTTTGTTAGCACCATACCCGTGCTCGTGGGTTTCATTAAAGTTCTAAACGTCAGAGAGCTGCATCAATTCGTTTGACAAACATTTGAAATGCACGCATCATTTGGCAGCCAAAAGTGAACATTTTGTGTGTATTGTGTAATGTGTGCACACAAATGTGCCTTGAAATGAAATAACATTAAACTATGAACTATGAACTATGACTATGAACATGTTGCAGAGTTGTGCGAATATGGTCATCGTTTTCGTGTATTTCCTGGCGTGTGAAGTAATCGTAAATGATGTGCAAAGATGACAGATTTCTGGACATATAAAATCGTGTAAGACCGGATTTATCCTATGTTCCATGCACTCCTAAATGTTTGGTCATAAGTAAATGGAAGATTATTATGTTTACAACCATTAACTTTATCTACATGGTTCGATGGGGCGGTCGCGTCGGGTAGCCTAGTAGTTAAAGCGTTCGCCCTTCACGCCGAAGACCCGGGTTCGATTCCCGACATGGGTACAATGTGTGAAGCCCATTTCTGGTGCCCCCCGCCGTGATATTGCTAGAATATTGCCAAAAGGCGGCGTAAAACCATATTCACTCACTCACTAAATGGTGCGGTAATGTATCTGGGTTATATTACTAGCGTGGGCTCGTTATTGTGTTATTGGGGTTATGGTTTGTTGAACATCTTTGCAAAATCAAATATATATACGCTATGGATACAAATCTCGTGTTTATCACTTTGTACATGTTATAAGTAAGTAAGTGTGTTGGGTTTAACGCCGCTTTTAACAGTAATCCAGTTTTATCGAGGCGTGTCAGCTTAATGTGGGAGGAAAGCCCGAACTGATGCGTTTACCACTTCGGTGAGTCCCACGAGCACGGGTATGGTGCTGACAAACCTAGAAATACAATCGGGGTTTCGAACCCACAATCAAAGGTTTCTGGCGTGCCCAAGGGACGCAACTCTGCACAGCGAATCGCTGCGCTTTAGATGACTTGGCCACAACAAAGAAAGAAACAAACAGATTATCTGTCCCCAGTGAATTAATTTTGTAACTGACGAGCTCATTCAAGGTGCTTTCAACATTACTTCACGAGGAACAGACATAAGTACAACAGAAACAAATATGTGTAAGTTGCAGCCTCAACGGTGTCAGTGTGAAGGTTATCTTATCGACTTTTACAGCATGTGTGCAGTATGGCTGACAAAAAATGTCTCTGAAAAAGTCATTGCAATCAGGTGGCCGTGGCTGGTTGCCTAGTTACGATCACGGAAGTAACCAAAGGTGATACCTTATGAAAGAAGGACAACGCCTAAGTACAAGTAAACATTTGAAACTATTTTAAGAGTGAGTGAGCCGACTTTCATTCCCGGGCTGCCTCTTCTCTGAATTCTCTCTTCAAGTAATAACTGAGTTATTCAGTTATGTTCTTTGCGTATGTTTTAAATAGTTTTTATTCACTCTTTTAGTTTTTGTAATGATTAAACGTTTTACTAAACAACCTGTTTATGTTCTTTTTTTAGGTGTAAAGTTTTTGGAATAAATGTTATTGCCCAACTGGGGCCATCTTCCTGAGGCAAGAGAGTTAACTGACTAATAGTCCAGTTTCATTCCTTGGCGAACTAGGCTGGTATTATGGAGTTACATTTTGGCGGGACTAACGAGTCTATGCATAATCCAATCAAAATCGCGCTCCGAAATCGAAATCCGGTTCGTAAACTGTCGTGAGGATTGTTGGATGTGCAAAACATGTGCACCGCTAACTCGTTGTCAACAGATATTTTCTAAATCTTTTCATGTTTTTAATCAAGGTGCTCACGTGAGTTGATGCACTTCGCGATGGAAGACGCATTTTATCACAATATATAGATCTTGATTATCGATCAGATCGTCTTGACTGGGCGCCGCCGTTTTGTTTGAAGCAAATGCAAGTGATACGAGAGGTGGAATCTGATTGGTCCATAGGAGAGGCATACAAGAGACATAACTCGTAAAAGCCACTGGTGGCACTACGATCGAGCCCAGGAATTCCAGCCTAGTTCGGCAAGGGTGGAAACTGGACTTTTAAAGTCAGTTAACTCACTTGCCTCGGGAAGATGAACTGGAGCTTGTCTACGCATATGGAATACATGCTTGGTACCAGTTGAAACCTGCCAAGTTGGCTTTTTTCATTGTGCACTGAGTACATGTCTGTGTATGGTTGTCATTGTCAGCTCTTCGGCTTTGTTGTTCATAGTTTTGTGTTCAATGAATGATTAGAGGCTAGCGATAATTAGCAAAATTCACGTCATTCGTGTATATTAACAACAATTTCACAATGCTGACAATCATTTTAGTGTACGCGCTGTGAAATAAGACACACAACTATTTTTCCTGAATACATTGCAAAGGGGCATAACGGCTTTCGACGTCCTATTGGGGTGGGGTGGGGTGGGGTGGGGTGGGGTGGGGTGGTGGAGGTCTGGAGAAACAGTCGGAAATGCCGCAGTGGTGCTGCCTCTAAACATCTGTTACCACATGCATATATTATCCTACTGCGACGTTACGTTTCTGCATTTGCACAATGGGTAGAACGGGTTCTTAAACGATGTCGCCCCGTACGCCATTCAAATTGCCATTGAGAATGGTAAGTTGTGTTCTTCATGAGTTGTGATGTCACCCCATACCATTACACTTCCACCCCGAAACTGTCCTTGACGCCTGTGGACCATTGGGCGACCATCAGAACTATCCAGACTGCAACCTGGACAAATCTGTGAACAGAATAGTGTCCCTGTCTTGTCTTCTGAACCTTAGTGAGTGAGTTCATATTTATAGTCACATCGGCAATATTTCATCCATATCGTGCCTAATTCACATATACAATATATAAAATTTAGAAATAAAAACTGTCGGCAAAGGAGAGTAGAAGTACGATATTATCACAGATTTAACTTCAAAACTAGTATATAACCATAAAATGTGACTATTCTTAACAATACAATATAATTTACAAGAGTGTGTTGTATATCATTGGATATTTGTTATTGAATTATTTGATTCTAAGTACCATGCGTTCCATGGTTTTGCAAACACAACTTTTCAATCAAATGGGTCTTTAATTTAATGGGTCGTTATTTAGTATATAAACACAACAGTAATTTATATATTTTCTGTATTAATATGTTACAAAATAGATAACATGAGATGAAATAGCGCTGGAAATATTTATTCTCAACTGGACATGGTTTTACGACAATTTCGTACCCAATGTAATTAATGAAATATGTACCCTCAGTATGAACCAGAACTGCCCGTGGCAGTAAATAATTTAAAAAAATAAATTAAAAAACATACCATGCCAAATAAATGGTCGGGGCTCAAATTAGAAATTTGCATTTTGCAGCAAACGTCAATAATATCGGGGGGCACGGGTGGCCCAGTCATCTAAGGCGCCGCGATTCGCTGTGCAGAGTTGCGTCCCTTGGGCACGCCGGAAACCTATGATTGTGGGTTCCAATCTCGGTTCGCCTCGATTATGTTTCTAGGTTTGTCAGCACCGTGCTCGTCTAAGACCTGCGTCACTTCGGGCTTTCCTCCCACATTAAGCTGACACGCTGTGATATAACTGGAATACTGTTAAAAGCGGCGTTAAACCAAACTCACTCACTCAAAATAATATCGGGTAAAACCACCTCTTTGGCCAGACATGCACGAATTCTTCGAGGCATGGTTCTGAGGAGTCGGCCAGCTTGTTTCGTTGGTGAGAGCAACACAGAGTCCATGGAGAGTGATGGGTGGATTTTGACGTTGACGTGCATGTCTACCAAGGACACCCTAGACGTGTTCAATGGGGAAAAGGTTCACAAATGAGAGCAGAATCAATGTATCCATCCTTGGCAGCCATAACCGTGTCTACAGACAGTACCATGAAAACCTTCACCATGTAGCTGTTGTGGCACTTGATTTTGTGGTGGTTCCCTAATGGTCTATGGTGGCAGTTCAGCTACTGCAAGAACATGCGACAGGTGGTTGTGGTAAGGAATCTCTGCACAACAAAATGAGATTTTGGGCCCCATTTCTGGAACCATTTATGAAGACTGCTTCGCTACAGACTTGCTGGTATCTCTCAACCCTGAGGGAAATCTTGGTTAGAATATGCCTCTCAGAAAAGGCTATTTATGTAATTAATGGATTGGGTGATCAGCTTTGCTGTCCTGTCCTTGTTGATTGTCTGTCATCGTACCCCCTATGGTGTGCAGTCCAGACTCAAACCAACCCCCTCCTCTATATTTACTATTAGTACGATACCATATTTCCACAGTATAAGTATGGTATCATACATGGACATTGTTTGTCAATCCTGTCCTCATTGGGTGGTGTGGTGGCCCAGTGGTTATTCCATTGGATCATAACGACTTATTTAGGTTTCATTCCCTTCATGAGAAGGATGTGCGAAGCATCTTCTTGTGACAAGAATGACAGATCACACATTTCTCTGAAATTTAAGTGTTCTGCTTGGTGGTCCAGGGGCTGAGTGAGTGAGGTTTTAAGCCGCTTTTATGAAAATTCCAGCAATATCATGGCGGGGGACACCCGAAATGGGCTTCACACACTGAATCGAACCAGGGTTTTTGGCATGACGAGTGAACGCTTTAACCAGTAGGCTACCCATTTTCTGCCTAGTTGTAATTTCTAGATTATGTAATAAACACCTGAGTAATGTCTATGTGAAATTTTAGCTGCCAATTTGCCTGAACAAAGTACCCCTTTAAGTGCTGGGGACCTATTGTAACGTGGTCCATATAGGTAAGTTGTAAAAACAAAACTATGCTGATGTTTAGTGTTTATTCATCATGATGTCTACCAAGGAATCAAAATCTGGGACAACAAGCCCAGTATGAAACCAATACGGCAATAATATAGTACATACATAGTTATGTACAATATTCAGTAATAAATTAATAACAAACAATTTTTACAGGATAAAATTCATAACAATAAGATGGTATTGCATTAAAACAACAACAGTCAATGAAATATCTCTTAAGATTACCATAAACATCTTCAGTTGTAACAAGATAAAATCTCAACTGCTATATTCCCTCTCCCTGTGTATATTTCTATCTGTAAGAATTATCTCCCTTGGAGTACAAATACATCACAGTTATTTCCCCTTGTCCAAAAAGCACAATGCTGATCACAGATAGAAATATAGGACTTGGAATGCAGGTCAGGATACAATTACACTACTTGAAAATAAATTCTTTTTTAATAATGATTATTCTTTTTTTAGAATAGCATTATCCAAATGGAATGATGAAATGAAGACAATATCTTCAATGGTAGCTGTTTGATATATCCGTTATAAGCAGGCATCAGGAACCAAAATATACAAGTTTACCACAAAATAACAAAAACACAAAAACTTTAACTCCCATATATATTGTTTGTGACTTAAGGCTTGTTTTTGTAAATTCTTCAAACAATGACAAAATGTGAGAATACCATGCAAAGACATATCTCCACATTAAGAATTGGGTGAAGGCTACTTTTGCCATCTTAAAACACAACTAACCATGATAACTACATTAAACTTATACCCTGAAAAAGCCTAACCAATTCTAAGAAGCACTTAGTTGATATTTGCTGCTATGGTAAGACTTTTTATAACCTCATAGTGAGTGAGTGAGTGAGTGAGTTGGGTTTAACGCCGCTTTTAACAGTATTCCAGTTATATCACAGCGTGTCAGCTTAATGTGGGAGGAAAGCCTGAAGTGGTGCAGGTCTCAGACGTTTACCACTTCGGTGAAACCCAGGAGCAAGGGTATGGTGCTGACAAACCTAGAAGCATAATCGGGGCGAACTGGGATTGGAACCCCAATCATAGGTTTCTGGCGTGCCCAAGGGACGCAACTCTGCACAGCAAATTGCGGGGCCTTAGACGACTGGGCCACCCGTGCCCCCTATTACCTCATAAGGCCATGAGAAAAACATATTTCTCATTTATAATGTTGACCAGGTCACCAGATCTTTCCCTTCATTTGCTCATTATGTTACATACCGCGACAGAATAGGGAAGGCAAAGAAACAATTCTTCCATTAAAATATTCCAAGTACAAATATTTCAGCCAGATCTTTACTGGACCAATTTTGAAACTTTACTGATTGCCAGAACAGAAAATGCTTCTTTGGCATGTATATTATTAGAACTATCAGGAGAATCATAATTCATTGTCTTACAACAACATGGCTGTGATGCAGTGCTTTTGGGATTTCTTATCGCTCTCCACACTACAAGAAAAACATGATTTTTCAGCCGCATTACCCTTTTACATAATTTCTTTGTCTTCTGAATAACCCTTGATTCAAATTTACGCAAGTTTGTAATTGTCTGATGAAGACCACACATTGTTATCAAAACCTAGTTATATGTATGACGAGGTCATGCTTTGTTTTGAAATGAAAAAAGTAGCACTGAAACAGACTTGAACACAGCAACATCAGCTTGCCAAAACATCTTCATAAAGTAGACCACTTGGCCAAAGTTATCTAGCATTATCTAATATACCACAGCGTTTCCTCTTGGTGTTAGAAGATGGACATTAACAAATACATTCCAGTATCATGTTAAGATGTGTAAAATCAAACATGTAAATATTGCTCATGGGTAAATTAATCATTTTATTGCTACCCATCACATTTTCCTTTTGACTTTTAAATCAGATCGTATTTCAAGGCAAGTTTATTGCAAATCTCAAACATTATTAAAAAATTCATTAAAAGGCTTGTGCATTAATCAACTCCATAGTAGATCCTATATCACAACAAATTAACAATAAAACAAATTCATACACCTCCTTGCATTGGCAAACAAATCTGGAGAGCAAATAGCTAACATGTTCTTGCTATTACTTGGTTTGACTATTACATCTTTTTCCCATTAGCCATCAATCTTTGTCAACGTAGACTTGGTTCGAACTGAGCTGTTTATGATGTATACTCAATTACAAAAGAAACACACCCTAAAGTATAAAATGTAAGAAAAGAAAAAGGTAAAAATTTTATTATATTATATTATCAATTATATTACCTTTTCGTTTTTGGAATTTTCATACTTGAGAATGTGCATTTCTTTTAGAATTGAATATATAAATCTTCAATGGAAAATAAATATTTTTATGATTTTGAAATAAATGCTTCATTGACTCTTTTTCTGTTGTCCCTGTCGTTTTTGGAATTTTCCTACTCTTGGGTGTGCATTTCTTTTAGAATTGAGTATATAAATCTTCAATGGAAAATAAATAGTTTTATGATTTTGAAATAAATGCTTCAATGACTCTTTTTCTGTTGTTCCTCACACTGTGGTTTCGACAGGACTTGTGGTTGATGCTGTGCCACTTGTAAGACTTGACCGACTGTTGTACATCTCTTTCTGACCTGGCACCAGAGATTCTGGAAATAAAGAAAACAATGTTTAATTGCTTCAAAGAAAACTACATTTACTGACGAAGCCAATGAAAGTTAATCAGCATCGCTTGTGGATTCAGTGGCAACACCGTGTCTCGTTAAAACGTTCCACCAGCACTACGACCATCATAAGGCCATGTGAAAGTAGAAAGTAACAGTCTTTGTATATACATCACCTTGTGTCACCTTGTGGAACCAGGTTCTGGCTTTCTAACTATTAAAACAGATACTGGTAGGAGTGTGTAGGAGTTAATTCGTAAGATCAAGTAGTAGGGAACAAACAATGTTCAAATGTTGATGAAATCTAAACATTTTTGGTAATTGTTCAATGCAATTATATACACCTTCCATATTTCTGTTTTTATCTCAATAATCTGTAATATGCAAGTAAAAACAATAAAAAATAAAAAATAGATATGGATTGTCATTTCCTTTTTTTGTCTTAGGTGGCGCTTATAAACAGATTGGTCTAAAATTTGCTAAGGGGGCACTGGGAATTTTTACTGACATTTGCTGCAGACTGGAGCCCCCATTGGCCTCGTTGGAAGTCTAGAATTAGTGGGTAAAAACGGTCCTGGGAAAGTTTCCAGTCAGCTGCTGCAGCCATACTTCTAAATCTAATTCTATTTTATTATAAATATCAGCTCATATATGTGGCGATGCAGTCATAAAATCAGCTGTTTGAATCAGAGGTGGTTATTGTAAATTGAAACCTCCAATTAATCAGAGTCAATTATTTTCCATTTCCAAGTATTTTTTCCCATTGATTAATTCATCATAACATGATTGAATTGTAGGGGTGACTATTGAAGCATTTTTTACTATTGCGATACTATTGCGATAGTTAAAACAACTATTGCGATACTATTGTGATAGTGGCCCTACAATTGCAATACTATTGCGATAGTTTTCACTTCCAATTATAGCAGGCTTTAGCAGCATATATTTCAGCATTTTGACTGACACCATCAAAATAATTATAACTCTCTGATACAATTTGTAAAGAAAACAAGAAATGAAAAGAAAACAAGTTCAAATTGACCTCTCAAAAACATTTTAATACAAAATTTCACTTCATGTAACTGGTAAAGTCTTAGGTTACTGCAGTGTTTTAGCACCAATGTGAATGAATGTGATTGACAACTGATTCCTGGACCAGTTGTGCTACTGAATCATATGTGACTATTACAAGCTCTCATATTGATACATCTGGGTGCCGTCTTGTCAAGTGGTCGGTCAGATTTGTAGTATTTCCTGAATACTTTAGAATTATCCGACAGATTCTACAACCTACGTTTTGCTTGTCTGTCTTGTTTTGCGTTTTGAAAAAGCCAAAATGGTCCCATACCCACGATTTACCTGCCTTATTGGCGACAATTTCAAACTGACATGTGGCGTCCGCCATCTTGTCAATGTTGCCTACCGATGTGTAGCTAAGGGACGTAACTCTAAATCAAGCAGACAAAGTAGTGCAATCCAAACGAAAGCACGACAGAGGTTAGGTGATCATAGGAGTTGTTTCTATGTTTTTTAAGAAAGTAAATGTACAAAACAAATTAACTATCGAAACTATCAATAGTTAGACAAACTATCGCCAATAGTATCGATTGTTTCAAGTTGCAATCGATAGTGTACTATCGTGAGACAAGCAATCGCAATCAATCGATAGTTCGATGTATCGTTACACCACTACTGAATTGTTCTTAAGTTGTCAAGCTTGGAAATAATAAACTTGAAGATTTTCATATATTTATCGTCACTTTACTCTTATGAGTTCAAAATGAAAGGGAAATGGTACTTCACAAATATGAAACAAGTATAGGATTTGGAGGCAGTAAATGATGCCCATAGGAAGACGAGGTAAAAAGAGGTCCAAGGTGTATCATGCTGGGCAAGAGATTTGTTTTGTGTTTTTTGATGCAGCAAAATTCTGGCTGACCACCTGATCGCAGTCATCGCTTTGTAAACAAGCATTGGTTCCTTGGGACATATATTCCTTTCTGGAAACCACATGGGTGTTTGTCAAAAGAGCCAACCAAACCAGTTATTAGCTGGTTAGAATGTGTGAGTGAGTGAGTTGGATTTAACGCCGCTTTTAACAGTATTCCAGTTATATCGCAGCATGTCAGCTTAATGTGGGAGGAAAGCTCGAAATGATGCATGTCTCAGACGTCTACCACTTTGGTGAAACCCACAAGCACGGGTATGGTGCTGACAAACCTAGAAACATAATCGGGGCAACCCAGGATTCGAACCCACAATCATAGGTTTCTGGGGTGCCCAAGGGCCACAACTATGCACAGCGAATCACAACGCCTTAGACGACTGGGCCACCAATGCCCCCTGGTTAGAATGTGTGACATGGTTGTAATCATACCTACAGGTGTGTATCATGCCCAGTTGGCTTAGCTCAGACTTTCGTACTTGGTTACAATCGAACATGCTCCTTTAACAAACATCAAAGAGCCTCATGCAAATCTTGCTAAAAAAATACAACCTTCAAGGGCCTTAGAGAAGCTTTCCATAAAGTTTTTTGGTAGACTTGTGGAGGACGTTTTCATCCATCACTGACCAAAATGATGTCCATATTTTGACCATATGTTATCCCGTTTGTTCAGGGGAACATTGACTAGCCTTTGCATGTGTTTGTGATTGGTGCCATCAGTGGGGCAGGATATGCTCACTATTTTCGTGAACAGTTTGTATCTTAACCATCTGATAGAGCTACTGACCTTTGGATTTTATTAAGTATCAGCTCTTCAATTTCAAGGAGGTGCTATTAAAATAAATTTGAAAGTCTTCTTGCCTTGAGTAAACATATTGTTGTCCAATTTAACATTATATGTATTCTTCATTCTGTTCTACATTAACAACATTTAATTAGAATGTGTCACTTTAGGCATACTGTTAGGATGGTAACTAATTTTATTCACAACATTAATCTATAATAACTACATAACTTTGGGAAAGTCAGTCAGCATCAAATATTTAATCTAGGGCAAAAATTATTAAAAATAATTCTGTCAGAAACTCGATCCATGGGCTCTGTAGCTCTTATCTCTAAAAATGCAAAAACATTGCATACAAGCCACATGCCAAATACCCTAAAATTATCAGTGTTAACGAAAGGACATATCTAAAAGTTTTCTGATTGGTTACCAAGGAAACTAGACCATAATTTGGTTGGTAATCAAAATGAACAACATGCACTACAGCCTAAACACCAAATGTCATCAACTTATCTGTATATATGGACAAATACTTGCCATGGAAACTAATCTTTGGACGGACAATCAGAAAAAACTTGACACAGACTATTCATAGATTTCTTTTGAAATAATTAATATTCATTTTGTTACAAATGGAGCTCAGTTTGGATTACTGCAAATAACAAAATCCTTATTAAGGTAAGGAACACCTGAAGAATGTTAGAGGTCAGTTGATTTTTTAATACCGTATTCGACGTTATAAGCACCCTGCTCTAATAAGCGCCCATGGTGATATTTGCTAATATATTGGCTAGAGAACAATCCCAATTGACACCCCTTCCGATTGATCAATGTACACAAAACTTATTTTTTTCGCGTATAATACGCACTCGTGTGTTAAATGCACCCTTAATCAAGGGCAATTAAATTCTTGAAAAATATATCGGTCGTACATAAACATTTCAGGCTGTCAGCATAAACCACGAAATCTATCTTTTCAACCAAAATAATATTCTAATAAGCGCCCCCTATTTTCTAATTTTGAGAGCGCCCTGGGCGCTTATTACGCCGAATATGGTAAGTCAAAAACATTCTTTTTCCTTTGCAACATAATACATATATATTTATCTATCATGGCCAAAGCTGACAGCCTATACTGACACACTGGACAAACCTGACAATACTTCTGGTTACGACAATTCACAGGAAGTTCCAACTTTTGGAGAGAAGACCAATAGATATTGTTTTAATTTTTCATGTTTTGGGGGGTTTTTTTAACAAAAAGGAAAATAATTATTTCCTGGTACAGTATATATAAAAACACAAAAAATTCCAACTAAAATTATCAGGCAGTTCCGGAGATGATGTTTGAAACATGAAAAGTTTGCAGTCAACAGGTCCCTACTCAGAACCAGATTTCAAGTGGTAAGCAAATGTCAATGTTGCATGCCGATTAAAAGGGATTTATTTGACATGCGTGAAAGAATGGTAACTCTTACTTAAAGTGAGTTTGGTTTTACACAGCTTTTAGCAATATTCCAGCAATATCACAGCAGGGGACACCAGAAATGGGCTTCACACATTGTACCCATGTCGGGATTCGAACCCGGGTCTTCGGCGTGATGAACAAACACTTACTTAAAGAGACATAAGTCTGCGTTGGCACCTTTACCTTGAGATTTCAGCGATACCTTCAAATTATAATATAAGTTGTCAACCGATGTCGAGGGGCATATGGTGTTGTGTACCCTGTGTGTGAGCCTGAAGGCTTGGGGTACATAGGCTCACACACAGGGTACATCACACTATACACCCCAAAGGATTGGTAGACAACAAATTTATCTCAATGACATTCGTTCCTACAGACCTGGAATACATATCCAAAGTTTCACTGAGAAAAAGGCCTTGATTCAGCCATTTTGACAGCTAGCAGACGATGCAAACGAACCAAGTTACTTCCCTTTACCCAATGCATATAGATAAACATTGGTTTATTTCAGCTCAAAGATACTTATTATGCAAGATAAGCAAGTTACATAAGGTATGTTCCGATTGATTTCTCAGCAGGGTACATGAGTGGACTACATGGAAAATAATTGCCCACTCCTTAACCAATTAGAAGCTAGCATTTTAATGTAAGGTGAGATAAAGTATGTTATTATCACACTCAAATCACCATACACTTTGCAATCACAAGGCAAGGGAGGTAACCCTTGTTGTCTTTTCAAAATGGTGGCAATAATATGACCACAAGACATTCATACTGTTATAATAAACTTTAAAAGTACAAAAATGGAAAGTGTTTGACATTCATCTCTTCTGTTATTTGTTGCATTTAACTCATTTCAAAAATGAATCGCACTTCAAATATAACAACTGGTGACCTGATTAACTAGCGAGGTAATGATTTGATTGGTTGATCTGGGTCCTGTGATGTCATATCGCAATGAAATGAAGACATTTTATGGTATTTTGTAGATACACATGGTGTTGCATGATGATTGTGTTCCAAGCTTATGGCAAGTTGTTATGAAAATAGAGAGCAGTAGTCAATATGATAAATGCCCAGTAATTGGAGTGTGGCACTGAAATGTATGTACTCCTTGAAATCTAATGTTGGGTTTCGACCTGGTGAATGATGGATGAATCCCGATAGTTCAAGCCAGATGAGCTCAACAACAAGTTATGAGTTTTGCACCAAAAAATGGTCATGGTGAGTTCTGAGGCAATGAATGAAGAATATAGTAAAGCGTAAAGAAGAAGATCTTAGAAATATTAGAACACACAATTTATAACAATGCAGTCAGATTCAAGCAGAAGATGTTACGACAGCATTTTTCTTAATTTATTCATCACGTATCCTTCTAATAGTCAATTATAAACCCCACTGGGCATATATTCCTCATAACAATATCAATATTAAAAAAAACCTACATATTTATCGAGGCTGTCCACAAGACAACAAGGAAATACCATAAGAACATTGATATCTAGGTTAATATCTGAAACACAACAGACCATGCATTAACTTATTATTGTCATATTATTGATATCATTATGCAAAAGAATAATGAAAATACATTGTGCAAAACACACAAACTGAAATTTACAACAATTGATACAATGATAAAACACTTTTTCCGTTTGAATGTTTGGATATTTTTTCTTCTAGTGTTTAGTCCATTTCTGAATGACTTCATTTACAGACTTTATAAAAGGCTGTAGAAAAACACACACTTAGGTTTTAAATATCTTTCAGTGCTGTGGTCATTGACATTATTTGTCACTTTGTTTTTTGCCACCCTCAGCAATATTCCAGCTACAAGATGGCAGTCTGTACATAATTGAGTCTGGACCAGACGATCCAGTGATCAGTATCAGGGTATGATGACAAGTCATCCACCAAGTCACAGAGTCTGACCACCCGATCCAACTGGTCGCCTCTCTTGCTGGGCACCTACCGTATTCAACGTTATAAGCGCCCAGGGTGCTCTCAAAATTAGAAATAGGGGGCTCTTATTAGAATATTATTTTGGTGAAAAAAAACTGTTGAAAGATAAATTTCGTGGTTTATGCTGACAGCCTGAAATGTTTATGTACGACAGATATATTTTTCAAGAATTTAATTGCCCATAATTAAAGGTGCATATAACACACGAGTGCGTATTATACGCGAATAAATACGTCTTGTGTACATTGATCAATCGGAAGGGGTGCTAATTGGGATTGTTCACTAGCCAATATATAGCAAATATCGCCGTGGGCGGTTATAAGAGCGGGGCGCTTATTACGTCGAATACGGTATTATAAATTCCTACATAGACATTGACATATAACACGACACTGAAAGTAGTCGGTGTCTCCTCCACTGATGATCTGGTGACTATCCTCAGTTACTAGAGGTTCTTTTCGACTGAATATGATCGTAAGAGAAAATTCATTATTAAGCATTCCTTGATACTGATAAATGTCTTACCCTTTTTGCAAACACCTGGTGTCATCACTGATTTCCAGTGATCCATTCATAAAATTTTCACTGCTATTTTGACAGGAATCTGTTTTGTAGGATAATCATGATAATCATGATTAAGTCTTGGATAATCAAGATCCAGGCCATTATCTGGCATTGACATTTAATAACATGATTTCACCTTGTTTAAAAAACTTGATTCTTCATGGCTGTATATTATTTTGAGCATCATGACACAATTTAGAGAGTCATACATGACCATAATAATATGTTTATGAATATTTTGGATAACATTTGCTTCTTGTGAATCTCTGGTAAAATAATCACATTTTCTGGACTTTTGGAAATAGTAATATTATGGTAATAGTATGTTTTATGATACGCCAATCTTACTTTGTAGCCATAGAGCCATTTTGTCACATAGTAGACGAGTGGAATGCCATCAACAAAGCAAAGAATTCTTTGGACCAAAACATCAGCTAATAAAATAGCACATAATTTTACATCTTCGTAATCACAAACATTGACATCAATAGCACTCATGCTTTTGATTGGCAGCTGTCAATCAGCGAAACATATCCCATTCCGTTAGTATTGAACAAAGCACTAGCTCCGCCTCCCAGTGTTATATCTATCTACATACATCTAGTAGTTAATATACACACTACTGTACATGTCAATCAGGTTCTACAGCATGCATTCATATAACCATGATAACAGCTATTTGATTATACATATTTTGTTAGTAAAAAAACATGTCAAAATATCACGAATGAATCAGTGAGATGCAAAAATATTCAAAATATTTTCATCTAAAATACATATATTCTTTTCTTTTTTCACTTCAGATGTACAGTCAAACACCAGTGTGGGAGGGACACTTTGATGTGTCAAACTTACAGTTGTAGAAGCTTGGTCATACATTAGTCATCTTTTTCGGTTGTGTCAAACCTTTGATAACTGGAATTTTACGTAGGTCCCTTCAACTTTGTCATAACGGTGTTTGACTTATTTTTTGATGAAAAAAGGTCAAAATAAATCAGTTTAATATATCCCCTTTTCACAAGGCCGATCACTTAACATCTTCAAAACTTCAATTTTGTGGAGAAACACAAATATAATATTTAAATTATTTTGTCTATTTTTTAAAAATTTCATTTCAGACAAATATTGATCCCATCTCACATGAAACATTATCATATTTCAAACTGGAATATAGCACACAATCTGAAAAACAAATATGAAAGAATGTATGAATGCAAGTTCAGGGCACAGTGCATACAACAGAGATGCAGAACCATGTATATGAACCTTGTAAGATGTCTACAGTATCCATGGTTAGTAGCACACACTAGAGTTTATTGGTCATCTTCTCCTGATGATGAACTTACCTGTTAAGGTGCCCACCCTGGTCAAAAGAAATGTCACAGTTTGTATGAATGTGGTCCACGACTTACTGACGCTTAATATGATGATAAATGGATCATGTATAAATGATTATGAAGAAAAATTAAAACTGCAGAATCAGCAGTTTTAAAGACATTTCTTGACAGTGTTAAGATTGTAAAACAAGAACGACCTAAGATATATTCTTAGCAAAAAATTGGAAATAAACATATTTGAATTTTAAGTTGATAATTTCAGTAATTTCTGGGATCACTACTTTTTTTTATATTAAAACATGATTTGAAATATTAAATATCATGTTAGATTATGTCTAACTCATTTTTCTGGAATATTCCTCATCACCTTGAAGGTAATTAATTATTTTCAAAATTCAGTGTCACAGTTGCTCAATACTTTAATTACTGTATTGATAAAATGCTATGATCAGCCAGTCACAAAACAACATAAAGGTTAAAAGAAATTTTGATTAACTGACCGAAACTAAGAAAATGGTGGTTGTATAAGCAAAAACTGCACAAAGACTCATTACAAATTTAAACATAAAAAATATTATCCTGATAAAAAAATGATGAAAGCATAACAATGAGTGAGTGAGTGAGTTTGGTTTTACACTACTCTGAACAGAGTTGCAGTAATTTCACACAATTTCAGCTTAATTTGGCAGGAAAGGTATGTAGGTCTTAGATGTTTACATCTTTGACCAAACCCAGGGATGGCGCTGACAGGCTAAGTACCATAAGAAGAGGGAATCTAGGATTCAAACCTACAATTAGAGAATCCTGGCATGACTAAGGGACCGAACTCTGCACAGGAAATTACATTACCTTGAACTACAACGACAATCACGGTGAGAAAGCCTGTGTTTTCCTCAAATGACAATTGATATATTTGAAATGTGCTGCTGAGTAAAATAATAACACAGCAATGAGGCTAACAAGCATTATCTCCCTTGTGTGATGTGAGACGTAACTCAGTGGGTGAACGATGCAAGGAAGCACATCAGCTGTTGACCGGTTATACCAAAAAAAGCTGTTCCAAACTTTCAAACTCTTAAAAAAACTTGAGAGTCAAACTTAAAAATCTCCTTACATCAAGCAACAAAAGAAGGAATTATAGCAGGTACATATGACACAATTTTCACAACCCTAACAATCACAGCACGAATTCCAACAAGCACCATCAGAAGGTTGGTTTGATGAGATTATTTTTCACAACCCTAACAATCACAGCAAGAATTCCAACAAGCACCATCAGAAGGTTGGTTTGATGAGATTATTTTTCACAACCCTAACAATCACAGCAAGAATTCCAACAAGCACCATTAGAAGGTTGGTTTGATGAGACTATTTTTCACGACCCTAACAATCACAGCAAGAATTCCAACAAGCACCATCAGAAGGTTGGTTTGATGAGATTATTTTTCACAACCCTAACAATCACAGCAAGAATTCCAACAAGCACAATCAGAGGATGGTTTGATGAGATTATTTTTCACGACCCTACCCTTAACAGTAATCCTTTCAACAAGGAAACTACAATTCTATTGAACAATGATGTCTCCAAATACACTGATCCAACACATAACAGGGAGTAGACTGGTTCTGTACTTCAAGATCAAGGGTAATATACAACTCATTAAAATGTACACAAGGAGTAAACAGTCAGAATTCGTTTGACTTTCTTGGAGATGCCACATACCCACCTGCGAGTCACAGCTGCCATTCAAGGGGAGTCAGGAGGGGTACTATTGTCATGAATGCCTATCTTCCCGAGGCAAGTGAGTTAACTGACTATTAAAGTCCAGTTTCCACCCTTGCCGAACTAGGCTGGTATTATGGAGTTACATTTTGGCTGGACTAACGAGTCTATGCATAGTCCAATCAAAATCGCGCACCGAAATCGAAATCTGGTTCGTAAAGTGTCATGCAGATTTTGGTCGACTGCAGGATTTGCAAAGCATGTGCACCGCTAACTCGTTGTCAACAGATATTTTCAGAATCTTTTCATGTTTTTAATCAAGGTGCTCACGTGATTTGATGCACATTGCGATGTAAGACTCGTTTTATCACAATATAGATTTTGATTATTAATCAGATCATCTTGACTGGGCGCCACCGTTTTGTTTGAAACAAATGCATGTGATACGAGAGGTTGAATCTGATTGGTCAATAGGAGAGGCATAGAAAGAACATAACTCGTAATAGCCAGTGGTGGCGCTACGATCGAGCCCAGTAATTCCAGCCAAGTTCGGCAAGTGTGGAAACTGGACTTTAAAGTCAGTTAACTCTCTTGCCTCAGGAAGATGATGAATGCCATGCTGCTAACATGATTGATCATCTGTAATTGCCCATTACTTTTCTTTACAGGCTATTGGCCCACCACATAGACATCCATACTAACCTGTGCTTGAATCTGACGGCAGCGCGCGCCGTGTTGTCTCCAGGTACGTTGACGGGACCCAGCCCTCCAGGTATGATGTCAGGTGCTTGGCATACCACCATCCATTGGTCCCCACCCTCAGGACCTCCACCAGGTCCCCCTCATGTAGACCCAGCTCATTCTGGTCCACTGGGAAGTAGTCCCCCAGGGACACAAAGTGCTCGCGGTACGAAGGCTGTGAACAAATACATAACATATTCATCACTTTGAGTATTTACTGCCTATTAGGCTATAAACAATAATGGACTTGGTTCTCAGGCACCATCTGTGTCATCATAAAGTTTACCACACATTTCGTTTATATTTCCATTTAAAAAAAAATAATCCTTAAATAATCCATGTCCAACGGTAGTCCAATACTGTATTCCAGTATTTTACTCATCAAGGAATACATTACTGTAGGGAGGCCCTTTCCCAGGTTGATTGTACACAACTGTTTATTTTGTTACATATCTGTAAACCAAATAGGTTACATACTAGTTTGAACAACCAAAACAAAAAGACACTTCCTGCCTGCCCACAGGCCCACCTACCCGCATGATACTTTCAAAAGTCATTGCCTGAGAACCAATTCTTGTATTTTTTAAAGCCTTAGATAATAAGAGTAAGTCAAGGCTCTGTTCCATAATGTGATCCTAAGATCTGTTTTATTACAATATAGATCTTAATTATCGATCAGATCATCTTCAATGGGCACCGACATTTTGTTTGAAGAAAATGCAAGTGATATGAGAGGTGTCATCTGATTGGTCAGTAGGAGGGACATAGAAGGGACATAACTCATAACAACCACTGGTGGCACTACGATCGAGCCCAGAGATTCCAGCCTAGCTCTGCAGGGGTGGACACTGGACTCATATAGTCAGTTATGTAGCATGCATCGGGAAGATGGTCAGAGAAGTACCTGTGAGTATTGTCGGTTTCCTGAATGGACTCCAGGGCACACTGACCATCTTCCCGAGGGAAGAGAGTTAACGGACTTTAAAAGTCCAGTTTCCACTCTTGCCAAACTAGGCTGGAATTACTGGGCTCGATCGTAGCGCCACCAGTGGCTATTACCAGTTATGTCCCTTCTAAACCTCTCCTATGGACCAATCAGATTCCACCTCTCGTATCTCTTTCGTTTGCTTCACACAAAATGGTATCGCCGAGTCAGGACGATCTGATCGATAATCAAGATCTATATTGTGATAAAACGGGTCTTACATTGCGAAATGCATCAAATCAAGTGAGCACCTTGATTAAAATCATGAAAAGACTTGGAAAATATCTGTTGACAACGAGTTGGCGGTGCACATTCTTTGCAAATCCTGCAATCGACCGAAATCTGCACGACAGTTTAAGAACCGGATTTCAATTTCGGTGCACGATTTTGATTGGACTATGCAAAGACTCGTTATTCCAGCCAAAATGTAACTCCATAATACCAGCCTAGTTCGGCAAGTGTGGAAACTGGACTTTTACAGTCGGTTAACTCCTTTGCCTCGGGAAGATGCACACTGACATGCTATCAAGATGTCACCAAGCCTGACAACCCGGTCCATGAAGTCCATTAACCTCATTTGACTCTAATTCTAACCTGGAGGCAGCACATTCAAACAACCTACCTCAATCTTGGGGATGTATTCATCCTCATCTGAGTTAGAAAACTCCCCACTTGACCAGCCACCATCATCCTCCACAAAGTCAGGGGGACTTGTCGGGGACTCTATTGGAGACACCATCCCAAGACCAATTGGCACTGTAGGGTTGTTGTTGAATGATTGTTGAGATTTCCAGTTGTCAAGACTAAAAACATTGGTAAAAATATTCCTTATAATACAATCTGAAAAAATATGTTAATTTTGCATAGGCAAAAAAGGTTTTACTGCATGATGCTCCTTGCATGGTTTGTCTGTATTTGACATATGGCAGTGAAGATGGGGAGGATTCACTTTTGTACCTGTGTGGAGTGTCTGAAGGGTGTCGCCGGTGACTTGATAGATCTTCCTGAGATTTCTGATGGTGAGAATGATGTGCTGAAAATATACAGAATATTTATTCACAAGTGCCACTTGGAACAGCATTTCAGTCATGTCTCGTGTCCATGTTTATTTTAGGTGAACTATGGACTTGCCCTTGCATGTGTTTGTGATGGGTGAAACCGGTGGGTCAGCTTACTCGCACAATTTTGCAAACACCTGGGTGCCATTGTTCAAAACAACCTTAGCGCTATGACTGTCATAAATCTATGTGAAGGTATGGGAGTTATGATCACCTTAGCGCTAAGATCCCTTTGTACAATGGCACCCTGGTATCATAACTATTTGAAAGTGACTCATAAAGAAACGACTGGAATCTTAGGACAATCTCATTAAAATCAGACCTTAGTTCTCGCTACCGCTAAACAAAGTTCTGAAGACATCCCATTAGGGGTCACGTCAGAACGACCTTTCATCCTACCAATCAGAGCATTGCTTACCAGATCATGAAAGTGACAGTCGGAATGTGCCTTCTAATCATACAACCTCGAAAACTTCAACACGGGGTATTCCGAACGATAGTTACGGGTTAAACTACAGAATCCATACAATCTAGACCATCTATTAGCCATTCCAGAATGTTCTTTTGTTTAGGTTTCAAATTTGTAATCGAGAATTTGTCAAAATATGTGGCGAAGTGTAGACGCCAATTTGAAATTAGTGCCGTAAAGAACGAGAAAGCTGCCTTCAGATTGGTCATTCCATTGATCAGTCAAAGTTCGCGCAAGGTCGGTCTGTGGTGACCCGTAATGGGATGTCCTCAGATGTTTGTTTAGCGGTAGCGATAACTTAAATCTTATTTTAATTAGATTGAAGCGGAGGATGGATTCTGCTTCAAGTAGAAACTTTCTTATAATTATGGAAATAGTTTTGCTATTTTGGGAAATATTTATTTGCTAAACTTACTTTTAATCTGATCAAACTGATTCAGCAAGACTTTCTTCACTTCTTTGATCCATGTGTCCTTCACATCCATCGTAGGGGCCTGGAAACACAGATAATGGTGAGTGATTGAGAAACTCCGCTGAGAGCAATATTAAAAACATTTCATGTCATCTTAATGTGATGCAGGACTTACTGATTCTTTGATGAAAATTAAAAGTGAATTAATTAATTAAAAGTGAATTAATTAATTAAATTAAAATGAAATCTAAGAGTAGATTTCAGTGTACATTTAGACCCCTATTAATAACAACCTTTTCAAGAGAGTACAAGGACACTCCATTAAAAATATTTATTCAATACTTAAAATGTTTTCACCACAGGTTTCATTCAGTTCTCAGCTTTTCAATCAATTCATAAACATGGCTACTAGTCCCGATCTTCTCACGACACCCTCTTTCTTCATTCCATGTTTTGGTTTAATTCTTCTTGTCATATTTTGAAATCCTGTCCCACACAGATGGGTGTGAATACCAGGCAAATATATGTCTGAGGGACTTGTCTGACTGGTCGTCTTTCACTGACCTGAATGATGTACACCTCCTCCCGACCTCGAAGCCACAGTTCAAACTTCTTTTTGTCTCCCTTGATGTTCTCTGTCAGACCCACTTGTGATAACTACAGAGAGAAAACATCGTGAAAAAGTGGGGAATATTGTGCTCGCCATATTATTTCCGGAATATTGATAAACATTCAATATACATCCTGATTGTTTTATTGTGATCCTTCTGAATTACGAAGATGCAAATAAAATTTGTCATTAATATTTTCTTATTCCTATGAAAATAAAAACAACCAATTTCCAAAACATAAATCCAGAATAACAGAAGGCACCATTCCAGTACCATTATTGGCAAATCAGTCACTTAAACATTCGTTTGAAATATACCATTTCCTGAAATATAGTTTAGTAATGTTAACAATAATTGTTTCAATAATAATTTGGTTTTCCTCAATATCAAACTGCATCTATCATGTCTTCTTCAAGTGCTTTTTCTCTTTGTTAAGATCTACTGCAAATACATTTTAAAAGAGCTATTTTCTTTGGAAATTCATATTTTTTAAATTACCTTTAATTTTTTCTTAAAGCTGTACACTGCATCATCTCCGCTGTGGTTTTCCTCTCTTTTCTTACACAATATTAATGCTCTTTCATACAAAAACAAGTGTCTGTGCATGGGTTTGAACCGCAAATCTTTGATCTTGTCTTTCTTGTGTTCTGTCCATACACTAAAACTGCCATGCATGATTAGTCTCCCTTGTTCTGACAAATTTTCCTGAAATGGTTAAATGAGAGTTACTGAAGTTTCCTGACACAAGAGCAATGTTAACATTTGTATTGTGATACATAAAATAATGTTGAATTGATAAAGACTTTCTATTTTAAAAGAAATGCAGTTTCTGAAAGAGATAAAATTTTCTCATTAATCTTAGAAAATCTGTACAGCTGTGCATAGTCTGGGATGTGAAGTTTCAAAACATCACGATGCAGTCTAGCTACCATCATGCCATTCTCTGCACCTGAACACATGTCTGTCTGTGTGTCAGTGACCTCCTTTGGGTGAGTCAGTGAGTGAATATGGTTTTACACCACTTCAGCAATATCTTGGCACGGAACACCAGAAATAGGCTACACCTATTGTACCCATGTAGGGAATCGAACCTGGGCCTTCAGCTCGAAGAGCGAACACTTTAACCACAAGGCTACCCAACCGCCCCTCAAGTGTGTCAAAGGGGAAAGTTTTTCAAAAGTTTCCTAAGCAAGTATACAATACTTTGTCAAGTCTAGATTTCTTTACTTTGCTGGTCTCTATTCTATAATATTAAAAAGGCAGTTTCACCAAAAATATTTTTTATTTCTGAGACTAAATGCAATAACATAGATCATTAGCATGCTTTCTGATGTAATCTGCATGTATCACTAAACTTCAAGATAACATTAGCTCAGTAAGTCTGCCTACCGAGAAGCCCACGATGGACACCTGATGCATGCTGTCGTTGAGGTATCGGAGCACGCTCAGGACGGTGTCCAGGGCGCCCTGTAGTTGGGACTCTAACTCCTGATTCTCTCCTGTAAATCTCAGCATCTCCTGCAACACACAATCAGAACTTACTTCTGTATCTATCAACACAAGCTATGCTTCTGAGCTTGGTGTCAATCCCCACTCCCAAGCTCTGCACATCTTCTGTAGGACTAATCGGGTGTTGAGTAACTTCAATCAAATTAGCTAATTAGCTTTGAAAGCCACTTGACCTGAGTCAAGTCATTGTTAAGCATAGATTGCCCAACACTTACTTCTCACTGCCTGTTGCGTTGATATTGATTATTATCTTTTCGTACTTTAAATATGCTACATCACAATATTTTTTAAATGAGCTGCTGAAAAATATATACAAAGGTTAGGCACTGACTAAAAATGTTTTCAAATAAAGAGGACAAATTGAACATACCTTAATGAGTAGCTGATATTTAGTGATTCTTTGAATGGGTTTCAAGAGGTAGGCCCCCAAAGGAAGCTTGTGACCTAGGCGCCTCTGACACTCCTGTTGTAGAAAAAAATACATTCAGTCTGCATGACATGTCAACACACAATAAGAAAATAGAATAAACATTCAGAGATAACAATCATGTCACGCAAACCCTGTTGACTGATGCCAGATCATACAACAAAACAAGATTCACAACAGTCAAAAGTCCTTCCTCATCTCCCTGGGGAGAGTATTGCTGCAACTGATATGCACAGAATTTTTAATCACTCGCGATGGCTTCCTACTTGGTACCCATTTATTGCTTGGTAATGGAAACACGATGGTGGTATATGGTCTTAGCACAATTGCGCAATTCATGATTGATGATGATCATCAATGATCAACAACATCAGCAGCAGCATCATCATCATCACAGCAGGCGGTTTTATATGTCAAATATCACATCATCAATCCAGCCCCTAAACGGCCATTGTGGACACCTGATCCCCATTGTAGAAGGTTCAAGTTCCAGTCCATGTTCTGTAGCTCACCTTGAAGAATGAGTTGCCGTCCCCAATCTTGATTCGGAGATTCTCAGACTTGGGCTTGTTCTGACAGTAAATGCTGTACATTTGAAATTCTTCTTTCTGTGAAACAAACAAGGGAGAGATTTATATTTTTTTCACGTGTGCCACTTGGCACGCATAAAGATGTAGGTGTGCCCTTTGGAACTATTGTGTGCCAAGACAATGTAGGAAAGAATAGCCTTGATCAATCATCTCTCTTGTTGAATGTCACTTTGTTGTAATTTTGAAAGTTTGCCTTGTATCCTTTCAGACTGAGACTGAGAAACATTTTTTTCATTTTCATTACTGCATACTCAAAAATAATTGTGAAATTAAATTTAATCATGCACTACTAATGTTCACATGCATGCTCATCATTTTCCAATGTGTCTGTCACGTATATTTGTGTGAAGGGAAATTCATTTACCATAATGTACTATTTTTCAGAAAACAATTTCGAAATGTGCTTTTCAAGAAATGTGTTGTTATTTTGACCAGGCCATATGATATTAACTGTGCCATCGGTACCAAAATACAAGGAATTTCACACCCTTAACATCATTCGGAACTAAAAACCAAAATATGAAATTGTGAGGTAAATTTGAACTTAAAGCTTACAAGCAAAGTCGGTCACTACACACCTTTAATCATTCCATTATTTCACAAAAATACATCCTCATCTTAGCTGGTAATAATTCACTTTTAGAATCTTTTGTGGAAAATAAAAGAACAGCTCATTTACAAAATTAACACTAATTTACAAAAATTACATTCATATATGCTGGCAATACTGATAAATGTTAGAGTCCTCTTGTTCAAAATATTGAACAGTTAATTTACACACTGATGATGGTTTTAGCACTTAACTCATACACATGGTTGATTTAGGTCAACTTACCCTATTTACAAAACACTTTCCCATCTTGGCTGGTTCCTCTCGACAATCTGTTAACTCTTTCAAGAAATGTCTGCAACAATAACAATGACATGACTTTTTATTGGTTAAAAGTCACGATTTCTTTACATGAGAATTCCATGATGTGAACCGAAACTGCAACCTCACATGTCAAGTTCGGTATCATAACGCTCTGTATTCCCACTGAGCCACAGGGGCAGGTGAAGAAGTGTGTTCAATCTTACATGTCCTGACTTCAGTTGTCTGCATGCTGCACATGGTATTGTCATTGAATTTGTTTTATAGCGCAACTACTGTATTGTTTTACTAATATACAGTATCACAATGTTTTTTTATTCTTACTGGTAATTTCTTGAATTTAGATGGTTCATAAGTAAGTTAAACACTCCTCTTCAGTTTTGGTTGGAAATGTAAATCCTCAAGCTTGGGGTTTACATTTACAACCAAAACCGAGGAGGAATATCTTAACTTCATCAAAAAGTAATAAGTAAATAATGCTTACTCTTGATGAAACTTGCATATCTGTTCAAGGTTTCCAAACAGAATATGTCTGTTGCCCACCAACTCTGCCGGTATTAAATGCTGCATTGTCCGACTGTCCATTTCTTCATAATAACCCTAAAAACAATTAGATAATCACTAATTACATGTTTAACAATAAAGGAAGATGAACAAAATAAAAAGAAACAATGAGCAGAAGTATCTGGGTTAATTGAAATCTAGTACAATCACAACTTCGGTTACATATACGAAATTGTACCCATGTGGGGAGTCAAACCCCGATCATCAGCTTGACAAGTTCTTTTTTTTTTTGTTCTTTGTTGTTTAACACCGCATTCAGCAATATTCCAGCTATATTATGGCAGTCTGTAAATAATCGGGTCTGGACCAGACAATACAGTGATTGACATCATGAATATCAATCCACGCAATTGGGATTGATGACATGCATCAACCAAGCCAGCAAGCCTGACCACCCGATCCCGTTAGTCGCCTCTTAAGACAAGTATAGTCGCCTTTTATGTCAAGCATGGGTTGCGGAAGACTTATTCTAACCCGGATCTTCATGGGTCAGCTTGACAAGTGAACGCCTCAACCACTAGGCTATCCCACTGCCCCTGAATCTGGAGTTGGTTTTAATGATGATTATATAACTATTCAAATAATACCATGCCATTTAATTTTGTTGTTGTGCAATTCTTAGACATTTACCATCATGGCAAAAGCAACACGGTATTGTGTACACAGCAATTCATAATCAGATTGAATCTGGGACTGGAACCCACTGTCAACAGATCCTGTCATGCAAAGGGTAACAACTCTCTACATTAAATGTGTACAGCTATAGATCCCCATTAGTAAGTATATGTCGGACCAATAAAATGTAAATGTAGGACCAGTTATCAGGGAATTTCACAGTGAATTATCAACAAGTACTTACTTTTAAAATTTCTCGAAGCTCTCCAACATACGTGTTTTCTGTCTCGATAAGTTCATTCATTACATGCCTGTAAGTTAATAAAAGAAAAAAATATTTGAAGCAATCAAAACCATCATCATCAACTTGTGTGTGCAACATAAATACACACATATCCAGATATCATTATATATTTGACTAGAGTTATCTCCCCTTATTTACGACACCACTGCTGAGAAAACATATGCTTTCAAATTATATTTTAAAATAATTAATGACTCATTTCCAGATACTGTTGAGGTAATATGATTAAATCTTTAAACTCTAGTACCATCCACATTATAATAGCTGAACTATAGTAAATAACCAATATTTTAAGAAATATATTTACCTATGCATAAAAATATCCTTTTGTTAAAACATTACTAATATAAAGTCACATAATTTATTTCTCATCTCATAATAAAAAAGGGTAGGTACATTGAAAGGTTATTAACTTTTCATTTAAATTTCCCAACAAGTCCAAACTGAAATCACCATGTGCCAAATGAAAACAATGATATAGAGAGTATGGTTGTGTGGCCATTATTGTTGCTGGTCATCAAGAAGGGTTACATCAAAAAGTGAACTTCCTAGTGGAAAAAAATGTGGAATCACAACATAATTTAAAATGCAAACATTTTTCAAAAACTTTGGATGGGACTATTTTTGGACAATCAGCAACAAGGATTTTTTAAATGTTGCTCTAGCAATCAATAAAGATGACTACAAAATAGTAACTCTGAATGAAAATATGTTTAAAATACTGCATTGTATTGCTGACCTTTGTTTTGCTTGTAACGTGTCTATTTCTGACAGTGATGAAACAGACATGGAGGAGTAGGAGCTGCGCTGGTTGTGCGAGTCTGTTGTCGACATGTCCGACACCGTCAAGCTGCTACTGCTGACACTGCTGGCGTTGCTACGGTCACCAGACAAACTCAGATGTGCAGGGTGCTGGATCTCACTCTTGTCAACACGATGCTGCAATAGACACAGAATTGTCAACCCAATTCTACAATAAACACAGAATTGTCAACCCAATTCTACAATAAACACAGAACTGTCAACCCAATTTTACCATAAACACAGAATTGTCAACCCAATTCTACAGTTAACACAGAATTGTCAATCCAATTCTAAATAAACACAGAATTGTCAACCAAATCCTACAATTAACACAGAATTGTCAACCCAATTCTACAATAAACACAGAATTGTCAACCCAATTCTACAATAAACACAGAATTATCAACCAAATTCTACAATTAACACAGAATTGTCAACCCATTTCTACAATAAACAGATTTGTCAACCTGTTGCTGTTGTAGAAATAACTGTCAACCAAACACATGTTCCCCCTGAACATTTGATCTGATGGCTTCAATGTACCAAGAGTTTTTTTTCCTGTGGATTTTCCTTTCCCGTGAATATTGTTCCACAGGAACCAAACTTCAGGTATATTGATTCCAACAGAACATATGTAGAGGGAGAACATTTTTAATGCTCGGACATCCCACTTCAGATCCAACTTGTGTTATCCCATTTCAGATACAGCTGGTGTTATCCCACTTCAGATACCGCTGGTGTTATCCCACTTCAAATACAGTTGGTGTTATCACACTTCAGATACAGCTGGTGTTATCCCATTTCAGATACAGCTGGTGTTTTCCCATTTCAGACTTAGCTGGTGTTACCCGACTTCAGATACAGCTGGTGTTATCACACTTCAGGCATAACCAGTGTTATCTCATTCAGCTACAGCTGCTGTTATCCGACTTCAGATACAGCTGGTGTTATCCGACTTCAAATACAGTTGGTGTTATCCCACTTCAGATACAGCTGGTGTTATCCTACTTCAGATACAGCTGGTGTTATCCAACTTCATATATTGCTGGTATTATCCCAAATAATACATAGCTAGTGTTATCACACTTCAGGCATAACCAGTGTTATCTCATTCAGATATAGCTGGTGTTATCAAGTTTCATATATAGCTGGTATTATCCCAAATAAGTGAGTGAGTGAGTATGGTTTTATGCCACTTTTAGAAATATTCAAGCAATATCATGACAGGGGACACCAGAAATGGGCTTCACACATTGTACCAATGTCGGGAATCGAACTTGGGTCTTCAGCGTGACAAGCGAACGCTTTCACCACTAGGCTACCCGACTGCCCTATCCCAAATAAGACATAGCTTAGCATGGCGTTGATCTGACAACCGACACACTGCTACGTTCACAAAAACTTGAGGACTGTCGTGATGCTGAATACTCCTCCCTAGTTATGTTATTTTGTCAATTTGAATTTCTATTTTGTTTCAACTTTATGCAGTGATTATGGAAGCTAGGTGCTTACCATTAATCTGCAATCTCAAAAAATCTGATTTTAAGAAACAAGCAAACGTAAACTAATCTGGGAAATAGCAAGTTAGTATTTTTCCCAATTCACTAGAATGACATTCCCAAAGACACATGCAAAAATATGAGTGTCACGATATTTGGGGCTAGGGAGAAAAGTTTCAAGATTCTTGTAATGGCTGCTTGCACACTGGTGGCGGCGATGGTATGAAGATGAGGGTAACTAAGGTGTCACGCTGTAGCTTATTTTTTAACCTCTGGATTCTCCAGCAAGATATATTTTTGGAGTTATCTCCCTTTGCTCGTTTGCAACAAAAAGCACAAGCTGTAGATCTTTTGATGGTTTATTTGATGGAAATGTATAAATGGTTGGCTTCCAAATCAGTCAAAATCAAACTCAAACAACAAAATGGTGATTTGTAACAATATCATGACACAATGATCGTATCATGTCTGTTCTCAATATACAAGCAAGACACATAGTGTAAAATGGTAAGGTTCACTACTTCATAACAATAATTTGGTACCAAACAAAATATAGAAAATCAAAATAATAAAACAAAAATGTTCAGCTTCCTGCAGATCTACAAATTTTATATTTCTTGCAGGAAGGTCCAATATGAAAGTATATAACATATTAACACACTGTAATATATAATTTCTACATTCTTGCATTGCAGCTATTGTTCAATGATAATCTTAACACTGTACAAATGTTTTGAAACATTTTCAACGTGTGTGTCAATGACATTTTTCAGTTGCATTTTCAAGGAATTGCTACAGAGCACTGACAAATGTCTGTCCAGTATTCCTCTATTTCAAAGTCCATCTTAACGTCCTGTAGCATTCTCAGAACCAGGTTTTGTGCCATGATTAAACAACCTCTTCTGAATTGCCTCCCATTGCCGTGTCCTCCCATTGGTTCCTCAAATTATTTACATTTGTTCACATTTCCAGGTTCCGTGCCATGATTACAGAGTTGCCTCCCTTATCTGCATCAGGATCATCTGGTCATAGGTTCCAATCACTGATTTCTCCTCAAATTACATACATCTGTTCACACTTCCAGGTTCCGTGCCATGATTACAGAGTTGCCTCCCTTAGCTGTGTCAGGATCATCTGGTCATAGGTTCCAATCACTGATTTCTCCTCAAATAACATACATCTGTTCACACTTCCAGCTTCTGTGCCATGACGACACCACCTCTTCAGAGTTGTCACCCTTAGGAAGGTCAGGATCAGCTGGTCATCCAATCCCAAATTTGCCCCGATTATGGTTCGTTGTACGCCAGCACCACATGAGTTTCACCAACTGGTATGTCATGCCTCATCAGCTTTCTTCAAACATTAAGTTTTTATACTGTGAATACACCGAAGTACTGTTCAGAGGAGCAGCAAGATTCAACCCACTAACTCAAAGTCCTTTGCAGTAGTGTTGTAAGATTCTTTGCAAATGCTTCTATTATGTATATGTCAGTGCTGTAATTCGAACATATCTTGTTCACATGACATGACAGTTAACTTCTACAAAGTAAGAATGTAATCGGCAACATCACTCGACATGATGACTTTATACATGTGACTAGATGCCAAACCCAAGTTTAAAAACGTTTCACAGATCTGAGTCAAGTCCCATCCATACAAATTGTAGAAGGTAAAGGGAGACAACTCATGACTGCTCCATTTTGACCTGAACAACTCATGATTTGGGGATATTCTGATTCCATCCCCTTTTAATTGTGATGGAATCAAAATAATGTTGATGCAATATCTGGCCTTACGTAAAGGCTTGTCTATGTCGAAACTACAACAACAACTGTTATCTCACCCGAGCCGATTTCTCCAGGGACAATGGACTCCTCTTTGCACTGTCCCCTGAGACTCTTCGCTTCAGATGGGGATCATAGTCTGTTGTGTCGAGACGGAGTGGCGACACCTGGTGTGACGATGTTGAGGCAGGGCTTGGGGCGGGCTCGGGATGCACAGGCTGAATCGGTCTGGATTGTCGGGCGGCCATCTTGCATAGAGATTCCTTCCTCTTTTGACACATTCCTTGCACATCTTCCATTCGTTTCAGGACCTGCTGCACAACCGCCTGAAATTGACAAGTATACGTTTTAGTGAAAACAAAATCCACAAACATAAATTTCACTTCATGTCATACAAAACCTCCTGAAACAGACAAGTGTACATTTTATCACTACATGTAATACACAACCGCCTGATATTGACAACTGTACATTTTTTTTAAACAAAGTTAATAAATGTAATTTTCACTTCGTTTGAATTGTTTTCTATGACAAATATCATCAGGCGTAATATTTAAATTGATTATTTAACTTTTTACTCGTAAACTTTGCAAATGATACAAAAAACAAAATGTCGACTTTTTATGGATGAATATTGTCTCAATATAACTACTGTGTCTAATTTGAACCAACAACAAACTCATGTACTTGTCACTGTGACGGTTGTTTACCTCATCCATGCATATATAAGCTTGTCGTCAACAAAACAGCACATAGTCGGAATATTTTCCAAATATCACGTTTGTCTCATCAATTAAATTGCATATTTTACAAGTCATACTACCACTGTTGTAAATATTTAACTGCATTCTCTCGGTAACTTGTGATCTTGGTACTACACACAAGACAACAATTATTCAGCATACAATATAACTTATTCCAGTCATACTCATACTGAATAGAAAACTGCTAATCTTTTAATATTCACCAAAATGTATAAACCCTGCTGGTTTGTCTCTGACAAGCCTTGTCTTTATTCTTTCTACCCTCAATTTAAAAAACCCAATTATGACATACTTTACATTTACAGCTTCAAATACCAAATGAATATCGATATTTAAAATACCATGTGAGACAAAAAAAGACTTTGACTTGACAAAAAATAGTAAACGTAAAAAAAACAAAAACAAATTATTTCTAAAATTGACCTCTCTGAAAAAGTTTCACATGCTCTTGAAACAGAATTACTCATTAATTGATCAAGTTATTTCATTGAATGCTGAAGACTGACATAACACTTAATCCATATCTCAAATTAGTTGTCATGAAATATGTATAAAATATTTATGAAAGATATCTGACTAATCACAGGACCAAGTCTGGTGGCATGCTACAACAACATGCGAACGTGCAGACTGTCGCAAATAGCTGCACAACTGTAGAAATGGTTGCAAGCAATTGGTCACTCAACCCGTCACTCACTCATTTATATATTCATCCATTTAGTCACTTATTTACTCATCCTCTGTTCTAATGATTCTGTTAAAAACCTCTGATGAAAATGTTCAAATGAAGACAAACAAAAGAATTCAATTGTAGGGCTTGTATCAAATCCTCTAATAAATCAGGTTCATTGTTCAATCCATTCATACATCACTTGTTTTGTCTGTTACTTTGTTGTTAAATCACATACTCTACAATATTCAGCTGTATGAAAGTGGCCAGTACAAAATGGAGTGTGGACCAGACAAGCCAGTGATTGATAAAGGGATCACTTCCTACGTGTTGTGGTATGACATGCATGTCACTTGACCACTTGATCCATGACGCCACAAGCATTGATAGGACCTATTCTAACCCAGGATCGGTATCATGTTTATTATGCAATATCACTCATGAATGCTATTCATTTCCGAGTAGTTAGTAAGGCTTTACGCTGCAATATCATGGTAGGGAACACCAGAAATGGGCTTCACACAATGTACCCAAGTGGGGAATCGAACACTGGTCTTTGGTGTGACTAGCAAACACTTTAACCACTTAGCTACTCTACCGTATGTCTGTGTTCGTTTGTAGGTATTTGCATTATCTTTGAAGTTTTTTTAAATTTCCCATGTTGCAAGCTCATTAATATCAAATCAATTACTCCAAATTGAGAAAAAATAAGATACATATTAAAGTAGCATCCAAACGCAGTGAAAAGTCCAGAAAAGTCCCTACGGAGACTAGTCAAAATCGTTCCAAACGTCAAAAAATATCCTGCATACAATCCTACCAAAGTGCTAAGCTTATGGTTCTTATAATTTTAAGTATATATGGTAGGATCTGCAACTAAAATAACACAATATTGGAATATATTATTCCTGGTAAAATAATAATTTCAGATACAAATTCTTACGACCATTGCATCAAAATTCTTTGAAGTTGTAGTATTGGGTACGTTTTAATTTAATCACCTGTAGATTGGGAGGAAACGTGTGCACAGCTGATTGCCATTTCCGGCTTAGTTTATGAGAAAATATACACGGTAATCTTAATAAAACAATGCCTTGGAGAGCAGGAAATACCTTATAAATGGTAAATCATCATGTTTAGTGATGTTTCATATCAAATTTCATACTTTTATTGACCAAGTTTGTTATACCTGTTTATTCACCTGAATTCTCTGAAGGAATACGATAAAGCTCATCAATTATTTGGACCCTGTTTGTTGTTAAAAATGTCCGGTAAGCAATATTTTAAACCGGACATTTGTGATTCCCAATCGGACATGTCCGGCACATATGACCGTTTCCGGATCCCTGCAGAAAACTATTAGGATCCAGTCCCATCTAAAAACCTTTTTCAACCAATCAGATTTCAGCACACACTTCATTCATTTTACAATATCTTGGCACCAGACTGTGGATGATCCGAATCTCTGATTCACTCAATGGCTATCATGCATTAATCAAGCTAATCCTTGTATGAGTACGGAAGGAAAACCAGTGAAAAATGTCTGTACCATGTTCCATACAAACCAGGAGGTCCGTATCAGTAGAAGCGTCTTGGTGAAAGGAACACAATTACTCATGAAAAAACTCTCGAAAAGCCATCATGACAACTAATCTTAAAGGAACACAAGGCCATTTGGCTGTCTCTTTGAATTAGAGCAACAAACCTTGCTAATTCAAATTTCAATCAAACATTCAACACATTGACACTACGTCGATATCCATATATCTTATCCTTACTGATTAACACTAATCATACCTACCTGTGGGACATAGGACTACAGAACACAGACTAACTCCTTAACCTACTTCTTTTCCTTTTTACAGATTTCTTGTATTGAATTTTTACTTCAGAATTAAAAAGGACATGCTTTCTTGAGAACCATAGAATTTCTGTTACCAAAACTGAATACATTGAATGTGTAAACACACAAGTCATCAGAAAATGCAGAAACTGTTCTTAAAAAAACCGCCTCAATTCCATCCCATTCCCTACAAAAATATCGGAAAAATCTCAAATTTGTTTTTCATCTATTACAACACAGATCTATCTAGCCTAGGAAGGTGTTCTCTACACCTAAAACTATAACCAGTTAAATG